>NC_138882.1:41017791-42217791 GCF_965194825.1 Balaenoptera physalus
ATTTGGAAAACCTTTGCCTTCAAGCTTTGGCTTGGCTGACATTGCCACAGTGTCTCTCCAGCAGTGAAGCTATTCTGAACCTTCCTTTTCTATTAAAAGACTCTTTCAATTTGTCTTTTTAATAGATGATGAAACATTAAGAGAGCTGACTGCCAGGCAGCTGTTTGGAAAAAACAAAGGAAAGGAAAACTCAGCACAATCTCACGGACATTATTTCTATGTTTGGTCCTTACCGTCATCTAAAATAACACATATTTCTGAGGGCCAATCATTCCCATTTTATTTTATTTGAAGAATATTAAAAGAAATAGCAAAATGCTACTACGGAAACAGGCCTAGTAAGTTTCTTTCAGCTTTTTAATTTATAATTTATCACCAAACTTTCATAGTGTCTTGGATAAACTTGTTCAAAACAGTCTTCATGCTGTTGGCACAAATATCTTCTGCAAATATGCACAATTCACTAGGCTATCTCCAAGACAGTTGCATCTTTTATTGTTCTGTTTTTTTTTTAAATAAATTTATTTATTTATTTATTTATTTATTTTTGGCTGCATTGGGTCTTCGTTGCTGCGCGCGGGGTTTCTCTAGTTGTGGCTTCACTGTGGTGCCCGGGCTTCTCATTGCGGTGGCTTCCCTTGTTGCGTAGCACGGGCTTTAGGCACGCGGGCTTCAGTAGTTGTGGCTTGTGGGCTCTAGAGCGCAGGCTCACTAGTTGTGGCACACGGGCTTAGTTGCTCCGTGGCATGTGGGATCTTCCCGGACCAGGGATCAAACCCGTGTCCCCTGCATTGGCAGGTGGATTCTTAACCACTGCACCACCAGGGAAGTCCACAGTTGCATCTTTGAGTATGGTTTACTTTTTCCTGGTCATAAAAGTAATACATACTCACTATATTTTTTTAATTCAGAAAAGTATTAAGAAATGGAGAAAAATTACCCATAATATTACAACTCAGAGAAGCAATCACTGTTAATATTCTGAAATCTTTCCTTTCACTGATTTTCTACTGCCTTATTATTTACATATTTGAGCTCATATTGTTTACACAAGAGTTGTATGTTTCTCCCACCCCATTAACATTATAGAGCATAAGAATTTTCCAAGCCAATAAACATCATTTGTAATGGCTGTGTTGTATTCTGTTAGATGGATATTTAATAATTACTTATCTGTTCTCTCTTCTGGCTATTTCCAATTTCTTGCCATTAGAAATAATGCTGGGGCTTCCCTGGTGACGCAGTGGTTAAGAATCCACCTGCCGATGCAGGGGACACTGGTTCAAGCCCTGGTCCGGGAAGATCCCACATGCCGCGGAGCAACTAAGACCGTGCACCACAACTACTGAGCCTGCGCTCTAGAGCCCGCGAGCCACAACTACTGAGCCCACGTGCCACAACTACTGAAGCCCGCGCACCTAGAGCCCGTGCTCCGCAACAAGAGAAGCCACCACAACAAGAAGCCTGCACACCGCAACGAAGAGTAGCCCCCGCGCGCCACAACTAGAGAAAGTCCGTGCACAGCAACGAAGACCCAACACAGCCAAAAATAAATAAATTTATTAAAAAAAGAAATAATGCTGTGATAAACTACTTTGCCAGTATTTCAGATCATTCCCTTTTGATAAGTATTATTTGCAGTAGAATAACTGAGTAATTTATCAACATTTTAAGACTCTTAGTAAATACTGCCAAACTTCATTAAACTCATTCTCTGTATTAAAAACAAAAAAACTTTCTAAATTTGATAAATGCAAAAAATATAAATCATTATAATTCCATTTGCATATCTATGATTAGTTTTTCAAATTTGTCATTTCTATTCCTGTACCTTTCAATCCAGCAATTCCACTTCTAGGAATTTATACTACAGACATGTTCCACAAATCTGTAAGGATATTTACAGGAATGTTGACTGCAGCAGTGGGAATGGCCATGAGTAAGGTGTACAGTAAGGGAGAGACACCTTCGACTTTATACATTCCTATATTATTTGAATAAATTATTGTAAGCATGGACTACTTTAGGAAATAGAAACATTAAAAAGTTATATTTTCATCTTCTCCCTCAGTATTATTTCTATTTGACAAAAATTATAAATATAAAAAAGAACAATGTTATCTTCTGGAACTCCAGAAAATCCTTTAATTCCAAGAAAAGAAAATAATGCTAAAAACCATCATACCTAATTCCTTAGCATCTCCTCCTGCTGGACTTCCATTTTCCTGTCGTGCTACAAGTGCATTCAAAATAATTTTTGTTGCCCCAATCCTTGGCAAAGTGACATGTGTAAGAAATGGCAAGTTATTTTTCTTGGCAAATGCCTGACTGGTTTCTCGCCTCTTCCTGAGGAAGCCCCCTTCTGGAAACAGAACAATCCATTTTCGATCTCTGCTCCTGTAATTATTTTCTAGGTGCTTCTTGAGAAGAAGAAGCTGTTGGTCACGATGAGATTTTCCCTAGAAGGTAGACACACATAGAGTAAGTACAGTCACATTTGAAATTTAAAGGCTGTAAAATTAAATAGAAATAACTGCTTCTAGAGTAAATCCCAATCATAGGCTAGAATAGTGATTTCCCCCCACTTACTTCCCCTTTTGACCACAGTGGAAAAAGTAAGTTATTAGCACTTACATAAATAAACCCTTTCCTCTGAAGAAAAAAATTGCTCTAATTGCCCCCGAAAGTTCGTTCATTCATCATCAGTGAGTATTTACTGAGTACCTTACTACTTACTTGCCAGGCACTGTCCTGGAGATAGAGAAGTAAGAGACCCTCATGAAGCTTACTTGAATGGGGAAGATATATAATACATATGCATATGTATAAATGCAACCGGTGATAAGGTTAGGAAGAAGGGTAAGAGACTAGAGAAGCTCAACAGGGTCAGGAAAAGCAGCTCCAAGGAGGTGAAATTTGAGCAAACAGCTGATAATGTGAGGGAATAAGCCATGTGAAGATGAGTGGCAGAGTACTCCAGGTGATGAGGAGAGAAAGGACAAAGGCCCTGAGGTGGGAACATGTGTAGCATGTTCAGAGAACTGTGGCAAGGCCAGTGTGGCTGAAAATTGCAGAGAGAGGCAGAAGACATATAAGAAAGGCCTTGAGCTTGGTTAAGTAGTAGTTTGGGATCGAACATCATTAGATAGTTTTCAAAAAGGGAGAGTCATGATCTTATTTACATAAAAAAAAATCTGCTGGCTCCAGTGACAAAAAGACTATAGGAAATAAGTTAGGAGACTCCTGTAGAGTCTGAACAAGGCAGTTTGATGAGATTCAACTGTGGGATATCGATGAGAGGTGCACACATTCAGGAAAAAATCTGAAAGCTAACAGGACATTCTGATGGACTGGATCTTAGTTGTGAGGGAAAGAGAGTAAAAAGGATAACTTGGAGACCGAAAAGAGGAACCTAGAAGCATTTTTAGGAAAGCCCAAAACCCATGACTAAATATAAGAAGGTTCTTCCTCTCAGTATGATCAATTCGCTAATAATTTTCCAGCCAACACAATTACAGAAGCTCCCCAAAATAATTTGTATACTTTCAGTCTTTAGACTAAATTATTCTAAACGCAAACTAAGTAACAATTTTCTTAGCTAATTTATGGAATTGAATTGATTATAATTAAGCTTTACTTATTAAGTTCCCAAGAGTACATGTAAAATATTTTTAATATTCTTGGAAATATCTTGTCAAAAATGTTTAGTAGCAAAGTCCCAAGAGATCTTCTTTAACATTAATACTTTTTTTCTCTCCCCTTCCCCCATGTTATAGATTTTTATTACTATCTAACAGGGAAAAAATTTCTGCTCTTCAGAAATGAATTTGTAAATCTCTCCTGTCTTCCCCTCCAGTGATAGGTTAGTTTCTTCCTTAAGTTGTTCTGATCACTGTTTATTTTGTCTCAACCTTGTTGTGGCCAATCCCCATTCCCAATTCTTTCTGGGGTTCCAGTGCCTGCTTTTTTCCATCTCTCTGCTCAGAAAAACCAAGGATGTTTCCAGAAAAAACTAGACAATTACACAGAATGTGAAAAACAAAATTATGTTTTGTGTATAAAACTGTCTGGAGGGGACTTCCCTGATGGTCCAGTGGTTAAGACTCTGTGCTCCCAGTGCAGGGGGCCTGGGTTCGATCCCTGGTCAGGGAACTAGATCCCACATCAGGGAACTAGATCCCACATGCATGCCACAACTAAGAGTCCTCATGCCACAACAAAGATCCCGTGTGCGGTAACTAAGACCTGGTGCAGCCAAATAAATAAATAAATATTTAAAAAACTGTCTGGAGCAAAGTATAATATATGTGTTTGGGGAAACCTATTTTCATAGAGCTTAGAAGTTTTTCCACACACTTCTAGCTTATTTCTGAACTTGTGATGCTCAGAAGAGGCTTAATTAGATTCACCAGCAATTCATTACGTAATTACTACGTGCAAGGTACTGCACCATCCAGGGTGAAGTGGCTAAATATATAAACACCAGATAAGTGTGGCATTACCATACATAAAAACTCTTGATATCATATTTTGGTTATCCATTTTTGAGAAAATAAAGCATGTAGCGTATCAGGGAAACACTATAATGTAGTGCTGACTTTTTCTTTTTTTCTTTTTTTTTTTCTTGCCATGCCACGCGGCATATGGGATCTTAGTTCCCCGAGCAGGGACTGAAACCACAGTCCCTGCATTGGAAGCGCAGAGTCTCACCACTGGACCGCCAGGGAAGTCCCTGTATGCTGACTTGATAAGAGGGTATTATTCTTTTTCCTATACTAAACTATTCCTAATGCTTGCGACCCATTCCCAATCCACCTTCCTCCATCACACCCGTACTCATTCTTTAAATTTATGCCACATATCATCTTCTCCTCTAAGGTTTTTCTGGATTTACAGAAATTTGACATACTCACTTTTCATACTATGAATTCGCAAATTATTTCCTCTTATTTATTTATTTAATATTCTCCCGACTGGTAATCTTATTTATTTAACAATCTCCCAACTGCTAACTTAGATACCTTCTGTATCATATAACGGTGACTTGTAAATAAAAATAACAGTGATAATATAGATGATGATAGTGGTAGTCATGATGAAGATGATGAAAGTAGCAGGGACTGTTCTGAGTGTGTAACACGTATTTCTTTTTTTTTTTTTTACATGTATTTCTTCATGTAATCCCCACAGCAACTCTGTGAGAGGAGTACCCATTATACTCATTTGAAAAATGAGGAAACTTTGAGAGGTTAAATAACTTGCTCAATTCACACAGCTAAGAAGCAGAAGAGCTGAGAATGTGGCAGGCGCTTGGTAAACTGTTTAGAAGCGAGGAGGGTAGAGATTAATTTTAATTAGATTTTAATGTTTATGCATATTCAAATTCAGACTGAAATAAATGTTTTAGGAAAAAAAGATTCCCAGCTCCCTGAGATAACTAGAACTGGCTCTATCTATTATAACTGGTTTTGTGATGCCTCTTTTTACAATAAAGAATCAGATTGATCAGGCTATCACTGTGGAAAAAAATGCTCATTACTTACCTGTCTGATAAAGAAGTCTCCGTGAATTAGAGAAACAATTCCAAAGTTTGTGTACTTAAAAATATGATCCATCAACCACATCATTTGAGCAACAACCTAAAATATTTAAAAGCAAGAAATAAATGTTGAATAGAAAGAAAAAAAAAAAACCTGACTATAGTCTAGCCAGTCTCTAAATTTTAAGTATAATCATCCAAGCATACTTTTAATTAACCTATCTTAAATCTAATGTTACTTCTACAAATAGAGCACTACATGAAAAATTACAGGTCTTCATGCATTATTTAGAAATGTGTTGTATAATTTCCAAGGATTTTGAGATTTCTCTGCTGTTTTCTGCTACTGAGTTCTAATTTGACTTCATTATATTAAGATAACCTATTCTGTATTACGTCAATGTTTAAAATGTATTGAAGTTTGTTTTATGGCCCAAGATATAGAATATCATTGTATATGTTCCACAGATGATTAAAAAGAATGTGTATTCTGTGTTTTGGGGTGTAGTATTCTATATGTTTTGATTAGATTTTATTGGTTGATGGTGTCGTTGAGTTCCATATCATTGTTGATTTTCTGTCTATAAGTTCTATCAGGTGCTGATAGATGGGTACTAAAATCTCCAACTATAATTTTGTATTTATCTATTTCTCCTTTCATCTCTATCAGTTTTTGCTTCATGCATTTTGAGGTTTTGTTGTTTTGTGTTTATGCATTTAAGATTGTTATGCCTTCCTGGGAGATTGGTCCTTTTATGTAACGGTCCTCTTTGTTTCTATTAATTTTCTTTCCTTTGAAGGTTACTTTTCCTGATATTAATATGGCCAATCTCACTGTTTTCTTTGATTAATGTGTTCATGATATATATATATATATATTTATACTTATATCGTTTACCTTAAAACTAACTAGTTCAGTGTATTTGAAATGAGTTTCTTGTAGACAGAATACTGTTGAATAATATGTTTACTCCACCAATCTTTCTTTAATTTGCTGTATTTAGACTATTTAAACATAATATATTTATTGCTATGTTAGTGCTTAAAAAAAAAAAAATTACAGGTCTTGATTCCAAGTCTTGGATTCCTAAGTCACAGGTATATACATATCACTGGGTAACAAATAAAACTGAATTAACTTCTTAAATTTGAACTTAATGATTTCCAACTTGTTCTATGTAAACAAAACCTTTGGAAATTCTTATATAACTTTTAAAGTTATTTTGAAACAATACAATATGCCTAAGTTATCAAATGAGGGCTACACGTTTAATTAATAAGCACTAAGGCTTTATAAAATGTGACCTTAACTTAATGGCTAAAATATTAAAAGTAATAAAATATAAAGATATAAATATAAAAATTTATAATAATATAAAATTTAAAAATATCCAAAATAAAAGAACATTAAAGAATTCATTTAGTCAATAAATACACTGTAAATTTTTTAAAAATTCATTTAGTAGAATGATTTACACATTCTATTATATCATGAAGAGTATTTGTTAGTTTATACAAGGCCATACTCTTTGCCAGCATAAAAACACTCAGTTTCTTAAACACAAAAATATTATCCACTGCTGATAAGAGTTAATAGCCATATCAAGAGCAGAAAACTTTATTTCAAGCAAATTTCAAAATTAAAAGTAAGTGTAAACAGGACCTAGTTAATGAATTGGTTAATTGTTCTCCCCTGCTGAGATAACAGCATCCCTTGTTATAAGCCTTAAATAAATAAAGTGAAAACTACAGCCTCCATCAAGAAAGCAACAGAGTTCCACTTTGGTTCCTATAGGAATAACAAATGCAAACTTCATCTCTGAGCACCAAATTGTATGAACTAACATATAAGGAAAAAACTAAGCATTGACATCCATGTGTTGCTTTTAAAAAACATTATAAAAGCCCACAAATAATATTCAAGCTTCTGATGTAATTTTTCAGTATCACTGAATAGTTCAGTTACATGACTC
This sequence comes from Balaenoptera physalus, assembly GCF_965194825.1. Classification (NCBI taxonomy): domain Eukaryota; kingdom Metazoa; phylum Chordata; class Mammalia; order Artiodactyla; family Balaenopteridae; genus Balaenoptera; species Balaenoptera physalus. The sequence continues at coordinate 41,025,304 of NC_138882.1, forward strand.
CTATTCCAACAGTTTTACCATATAAAATAACTTTAAAAAAATAAAGATACATACATGAAAGACTGATTCCCAAATCAATTAATACAGAATAAAATAATCACCAACATCTCATTTTTGAATCTTGTTTTGCTTTGTAATGATAACTACTTTGTTTAGATAAATTGAGATCTGAACTAAATGGAATTTGCTGAAAAGTGCCCCAAGAAACAAAACAAAAAGCAAGTGGATTCAACCTGTAAAACCTTTGAGCTTTATACACAGTATGAAGTGTGGCTGCAATTTATTGCTCTCTGGGTTTAATACCAACACTAAAGTAACTAGCTTTTATGTTTAATCTTACATTTATAGTGGATTTACCACCTCAGTTAGAAGGGTAACGTAAAACAAATTCACTAAGACAGCCAAGCTATCTTCTGAGATTTGTATGGATAATTCTGTCCTAACTTATTTTAGGGGAAACGTTACAAGTCAATAAATATTTATTACATATCTAAAAGTTCTATTGATAGAAATAAAAATTCTTAGTTTTATCATCAATTGCCACAAAAGGGCAAGACTCCTCACTTCACAGATACTTATTAAAAAGGTACTAGCACGTTTAGAAAATATAACTAATCCTTTGTTTCATATTTCTGAAAAAATGAGGTCAGTAAACACAAGCTGCCTGAATCAACTCTGTCGACGTTTCACAGGCTGTCATTCAGAACATTGTTAGGTATTTCCAAGGAACAAAATTGCTCTACATCAATTATTCTTTACCCGGAAGCACGAATTTTCTACATGTCAAAACATCTGGGGAGGCTTACATGAATGGCTCTATTCTTTATATCCTTCTGAAATTTTAGTGGAGTCAATGGTTTGCCAGTTTAGAAGTCTGCAAGGACAATTTTGGCTATCATAATGACTAGGGAGTTCTACTAGCATGTAGTAGGTTGCAGCCAGGTAAGGAAAACAATGTGCAGCAGGACAGTCCAGAACAGTGCCGTCCTACCAAAATGCAAGCAGTGCCCCCACTGACGAACAACGACAGGCGCTACAGGAATTCCTGAATTCAAAAAGCTATGTTATACTCACATCACCATTAAACTAGTATTTTTAAACTGGCCCACAATTTAGCATTAGCTTTCTTTCTTTGAAAGTGCCCATGGAGTATGCAATTAATCAAGTAAACATTCCTACTTGTGAAGGTAAATTAATATTGCCCTATACTTATTACGCAGGAGGCAGAGATTTTAATGCTTCCACCTTTTTATTTCTCAGTTGCTCCTTTATGAAACAAGATAAAAAATTCTTCAAGGTTTCAAATTATTTTGTAATATTAGATAGTAATATCAGTATAATTAATCTGAAAATAAAAACAAAATACCTCTGGACAGAAAAATGAACCAAAGACCAACTAACTAAAATCTTTTTACAAAAGCAAACAAATAAACCAAAATTTTTTTTGTCCACAATATCGGTGACTCTCAGATTACCTGATACTCTGGTTAATACAGTTATCATCTCTGCCAAACTGGAGTTAGAGTAACAAAGTTGGGCATATTTATACTCACCGTTTTAAGCACTCTTTGAGATTCAAAAACCAATAGAAGACACTGTAGGCCCTCAGAAAAATCACTATAAATGTAAGTATCTTATTGGTAAGCATAAAAATGTTCTCCTTGATACAAAGCCAAATAAACTAGTTTTTACACAATTTTAACATCAAGAATTTAGGGGACAGGCAGTAAATATTATTATAATGCAAATATATCTACACAGTGATATTCTTTTATTTTAACAATTCCGAATATAAGATTCTGAATATAAGAAAGGACTGAATTTATTCTACATTCTAGCAAAATTATGCCTCTGCTTTTCAGATAAACAACAAAAACAGATTCCATAATAAGCAAACATATTTTCCATTTACTGTCACCTCATTTTCTGACCTCTGAGCTGCTGAATCAAACTCTCTGGGACCTAAACACATCAGGCGTATTCTTGCCTTAGTGTTCTGGCCAAGATTATTTCATTAAAGAAGAGACCCTTGCTTCACTACTCTGCCTAACTAAATTTTACTCACCCTTCAAGGTCAAGTTTACATCCTCTCCCCTCCACAAAGTTTTCTATATCCACCAACTACATGGTGAGCTCACTTTCCACTGAATATTTCTCACTTTGCAATTAAGTATTGTTTGCTATTCCCTCTCTCCACCTACCACTAGATTATTAGTTGCTTTAAGGGGATAGTATCTTATAGGATGGTCTTCTATATTTATAGTCGGTGACCATGAATATGAAACACTTATAAAATACCTATTGATTTGTTTCTTCACTATTAGGCCAAATATTAATTCCATTAATTTTATATATTTTCTATTTATTTACTTTGCTATGAACATAACCGCTTTACCTTCTCTTAAGGTAACAATTCTTTTACTGTTAAGGACTGACTTTATTTTAAACCCTCCCAGTTTACACGTATGTTTTAGTTAGCAATATAAGCAATGTGAAATCAACAGTTCAAACACAGCCCTAGAACACTGAATAAAATGGCCCTAATATCTTTCCTTTCAATTTGCTTTCTAAGTGAAATCCAAAATAATATTTACTTTACCTTCTTCTGGCTAAAGATCCCCAAGATCACCTAATTCCCTGTCCAATTTTGCTCTTCTATCTTAAGCAAACTGCTTTTTGTGTTTGTATTTCTCAAACTGGCAATCCACCACTCACTTCAAGACAGCCCCATGCTGAACCATATTAACTTTGCTTTCATTTCAGTTATCTTTTTTAAAAAACAGCTTTGTGCAGATATAATCCACATTATCCCAGTTATTTTTCTTGAGGTCTGTAAATTCCTCTCTTAGAGTAATTTAGAGTTATATACATAGTATATTTCTCTTTTAAATTTTTCTAAATTTTCATGAAAAGTATACATATTAAAGTGTAAGTCTACATTCCCAACTGTGTTAAGACCGTTAAATTGATTCTCTGTTAACCTCCCCTTTCTGCAGTCTATCTCTGCCTTCAGGATGGCTTACCAGTCCTTTGTCCTGGAGGCACATCATCAAAGTACACACATCTCCTGTTGCCTGATGATTCACCAACATTACTGCTTCATCTTTTGAAATTGCTTTAATATCTTCCCCCCATTCCATCACTGTAAGAACAAAAAGTTTCAAAGCTGTCATTTAAAAAGTTTATACATTTCCAGAAGCCTTGTATTAGAAACACTGGTGCACATTAATGATGATACATCACTTAGCTAAAACTTCTAAAAGTTTAGAACTAAGTTTATTTCCTATAAAAATCAGGATGTTCATATTTTATAGAGACCCAAAATATCCGTTAAAATGTAAAACGGCCAAACCTTTGATTTAGAAATTCTATTTAAGAGTTTATCCTATAGAAACATTTGTCCAAACAGGCAAAGATATGCACAAAGGATATTTATTGCAACTTAAATGTTCACCAACAGGGGAATGGATAATTTTTATATAATGGAAGAGTATAAACCCATTAAAAGAATGGAGGATATCTATATACACTAACCCAAAAGGACTTCTTATCAAGTAAACAAAACATACCACAAAACACTATATATAATATAATCCCATCTTTTCAAAGAAGGAATAAAATTTACATGTAACTTAATACATTGAAAAAAGTCTGGGGAAATGAATTCAAAACTTAATACTGATCATCATTGGGAGGTGGTTCCCAAAGCCCCCTTAAATTCTACTTTATAATAAAATATGCAAGTATTATAAAATGTGTAAGCATTTTCATTTCACAAGAAAACTAATTAAGGATGTTACATTTATTAAAAATCTCCAGATGAAAAGTCAATGCACCAAAACCTATATGTACACTCTAAGGAAAATAGTGATATCTCCAAGTAGTTACGCCTCATTTTATACCAAATTTACTACACGCAAAAAAATAAAATTGAGCATCAGTGTCAAACATCAGGACTCTACAAAGAAGGTTCTAGGTTCCTCAAATGTCTGACGTGAATTACCAGAGGCTGAATATATGTTAGCATTCACTCATCTCACTCACTGCTATAAGGAAAGAAGTTGAGTCACCTGTGTGTAATAGTTCTGGATGAAATAGGGATGGGAGACCTGTTGCTCACCTGCTTTAGCTCTGCCAGCCTCCCTCCTTCACAGTCACCTTTCACTGTCACCCCAATATAGCGGAGCTCCTCATAAGAGTTCATTTGAGAAAAGAGTTCTGCTAATTTTTTCTTTTTATTAAAAGCCATTTAAGGGCTTCCCTGGTGGCACAGTGGTTAACAATCCTCCTGCCAATGCAGGGGAAACGGGTTCGAGCTATGGTCTGGGAAGATCCCACATTGTCGCGGAGCCGCTAAGCCCGTGCGTCACAACTACTGAGCCTGCGCTCTAGAGCCGGCGAGCCACAACTACTGAGCCCGCGTGCCACAACTAGTGAAGCCCCCGCGCCTAGAGCCCGTGCTCCGCAACAAGAGAAGCCACTGCAGTGAGAAGCCCGCGCACCTCAACAAAGAGTAGCCCCCGCTTGCCGCAACTAGAGAGAGCCTGTGCACAGCATGGAAGACCCAATGCAGCCAAAAAAAAAAAAAAACACCAGCCATTTAAGTAAGGCATCTATGCATTCATTTTAAAGATCTTAAAGACTTGTATTAAGGGAATTTCAGCTGGGCTGAACATATATTCAGTTGTGGTACCTACCTGCAAAGTGAGGTATTCCAGTCATTCTCTCAGAAGTTATGACTAACACACAAATAGCTTACACTGTATGGCGAAAGTTTTTAAGTTTTTAAAATGAATGCAGAATGGAAACTACATTACAGTTGTCAAGTAATCCTTAAGGAATAGACGTAGAACACTGGGGACAGCCCAGCAGCACCAACTTTCCTTCACAGCGGCCTTTCCTTTCCCAAGTTGCCAGTGAAGTTTAGCTGACAAGCTAACTTTACTGAAACATACTTGAATAGCTGATATACATTGTGTGTGGGAGCAGGGGGAGTATAAATTGGTACAAGAGTTTTGGAAGTCAATTTGGCGATATATATATCAGAACTAAGAAATGTGAAAATCCTTCTACCCAGCAATTCCGCTTCTAGGAATTCATCTTACAGATATACTTATTCATGTGTAAAATGACACATATGCAAAGCTCTTTATTGCAGCATTGTTTACAAGAGCAAAGATGATAACAACTAAAAAGAGAGACTAGCTCAAATTCATAGAAATTTCTAAAATGGTGGTTGACGGGGGGAAAACTGGGGAGTTGTTTAATTAGTATGGAGTTTTGGTTTTGTAAAATGAAAAAGTTTTGGAGATTGGTTACACAATAATGTGAATATACTTAATACTGACACTTAAAAATGGTTAAGATGGTAAATTTTATGTTATGTGTATTTTGTCACAATTAAAAATAAAAAGGGAGACTAGTCAAATTATAATATATCCATGCAATGGAATATTATGTAATCATAGCATTTTTACACTAATATGGAATGATATACTCTAAGTAATAGAAGCAAAGTGCAGAACAGTGTGTGAAGAGAGAATATATTTACTAAATGAAAACTCCTCATATCATGTCTCTGTTGACAACCCTTCAATGAATGTGCACGTGCCGCACACATGCGCACACACACACACCATTCTTTCATTAATTCATTCTTCACTCAATAAATCAGCATCAGGCACTGTGGATATAAAACAAATAAGAACAAAAGTATTATTCTATTGCAGTTAAAACACTCAAGAAAAGTCTAACTTGGTTCTATAAACATTAGGCTATTAAGAGGTAATGTGAGGCTTCCCTGGTGGTGCAGTGGTTGAGAATCTGCCTGCTAATGCAGGGGACACGAGTTCAAGCCCTTGTCTGGGAAGATCCCACATGCCGCGGAGCAACTAGGCCCGTGAGCCACAACTACTGAGCCTGCGCGCCTGGAGCCTGTGCTCCGCAACAACAGAGGCCACGATAGTAAGAGGCCCGCGCACCGCGATGAAGAGTGGCCCCCACTTGCCGCAACTAGAGAAAGCCCTCGCACAGAAACGAAGACCCAACACAGCCAAAAATAAATAAATAAATAAATAAATAAATAAATTTTTTTTAAAAAAGAGGTAATGTGGAAAGTCTTCTAGCTCCACATCTATATAAATAGATGTTTCATAACCAAATAGTCCTTTAATGCAATTTCTGCTACATGAATGGAAAATACTAGATACCTAGGCCTGTGCAGTAGGAAAGCATACGTGTGAATATAACTGCAAATAAAAATAAGTTTTCTACTTAAAATGTATCTTACTTGCTTTATAGAAAGTAGATAAATCTAGTGTGTTGGTTTAAATCTCAAAATATAAATTGAATTTAGAACTCTCTGTTCTGGCTTAAATAGTGTCCCACCAAATTTACATCCATCCAAAACCTGTGAATGTGACCCTATTTGGAAACAGGGGCTTTGTAGATGTATCAAGTTAAGATGAGGTCATAATGGATTAGGATGGGCCCTAAACCTATATCCAATATGACTGGTATCCTTATAAAAAGAGGGAAATTTGGACAGAGATACACAGGGAAAATGCCATGCAACAATGGAGGCAAAGACTGGAGTGATGTGTCTACAAGCCAAGGACTGCAGACAACCACCCAAAGTGACCAAGAGGCAAGGAAGGATCCTTCCCACCAGAGCCTTCAGACAGAACACAACCCTATCAGCACCTCAATTTCAGACTTCTAACCTCTGGAACTGTGAGAGAATAAGTTCCTGTTGTTTTAAGCCACAGGAACTTTGTGGTACTTTGTTATGGCAGCTCTCTGAAACTAATATACTCCACCCTCCTCAATTTTCCCCATCCTTTCTCTTTTCCATTCTATTCCCCCAAAATTATAGTTTTTTTTCTAACCAACTATAGGAAAAGAACAACAGCACTGTATTTTAAACATCCAGAACATTATCATAGAAATCTACCATTATGTATTATAAATGGTTCTCAATGTTTATTTCTATAATACTTTCAGGGTATAATCATTAAGAGTTAATCCAATACATATTTTATCTCTCAGCCATAACTTAGCTAAAATTAATTTTCAAACTAAATGTCAATTTGCTAAGACTCACACACATACTAAATCAAACAGGTGAAGGTAGAAGGATCAACTTTTTAAAATTATCCTGATGTAGCAATAAAGTCATGTTGGATTTTATAATAGTCTAAATTTTATTCAACAATAAATTTCATTTCCAGTATCTATGGTATTCTTCTTTTACCAAACCATTATATACTTCAAAGATCACTGTTAGAAAGTTATATGACTAACAAAATCAAGATTAAAAAATGCTTGTAGAGGAAAAGCATTTATTTTATGTATGAAATAGCTATGTTCCTCAAATCATACCCTGCTATCCAAACCAGTAAGTATAATAATGGAGCCTGTATCTTAATCAAGGAATAGAATTATTCTCATGTTAAAGAACAGAAGCTATGGATGCCTGCCAGTTCTTACATTGTACTTGATTAGAAGGACAAAAATATTTTAACACACTGTTCTGTGAAAGGAATTCTCAAAAAAGAACTGGGTCAGGTCCACTATTTCCAAAGGGAATGAAAGACAACTGAGTAAAAACTGGAAGAAAGGTTCCCTAGTTGTAATTGAATTTTTAAAACTTCTTGTTAAAAACCAAAGCCAAAGATTATCACCCACTACACACACACACATACACACACACACATTAATAAACCTCCCCCAAAAGTTTTAGACTAAAATTGATCATGACAGTTCACATCTCAAAAAGAAAATAAAAACAACAATAAACCATCACAATTTCCTTAAAAACAGTGATGCTAAAGCTGTTATACTGACCCACAAAACAGAATTAATGTGGAGAAGAAAGGTTGCTTTATACACGACCATAACAGCTTACTTCTCAAAGTGCAAAAAAAAATGCCTGCAAGCTGATGCCACAAACTATCTTACCATTCTGTGACTCACTTAAGAAACATTAATAATATCATTATGCTACTCAAACGTATTGTGAAGATGATTGAGATATAAATGATAGAATCACAGATGTCCTGGACAATTAGATTACATGACAGTTGAAGTTACTTTTGAAATCACTATTAACTAAAAGAGTCATACAACTACTGTGTCACGTAAGGTCAGGTATTCTAATATGAATAATAAAGATTAGAGAGCAAAAAAACGCATGAAAGAATCTCATGTAGCTCAAGAACTGTGGCTTTCAGTAACACACATTGGAGGCAGAGTGGGTTGGATTCATCCAAAGTTAGGGGTTAGCAGAGGAAGATAAAAAGGGAGTGAGGACATGAAGGGTAGCTGTGAGAAAGCAGATTAAGGTACTGATTAATGGAGAGGAGACTGGTGAGGAAAGGAAACAAGCAAGGGGGTAATTCACTAAAGAAAACAGAGGGAGGGCTATTATAGTATAGATACTTGAAGCCATCCCCCATCTCCACCTTTACCCATCCTACTCAAACCCCCATAGATAGGGCCCAGACGTTGTGAGAAAGCCCCCGGGTGAATCTAATGTATATCTGTAAATAAGAACCACTGGAATTTTAGCTCTGATGAGTTTTGTTTTATTTTCTTAAAACAAGTATACTGAACATACTAGGAAGTTGTGGTCAGTGCCCTTTTTTTGGCACTTTAATTAATTTAATTTATTTAAGAGGTTAAACTTGAGGAGGCAAGGCTCAAGGTGTAGTTTTTGGAGGGGTTGTTTAACTAAAAGAATAATAGTAGCACATATTATTAAATAGATATATAATTAAATACTAATAATCTTAATAGTCAATATTTATAGAATGCTTACTATGTGTCAGGCATTAATAATTAGTAAGAGAAAATAATTCACATTATTTTCCTATGTAATCTTCACAAAATCCCAAATGTACAGACACTGTTATCCCCAATTGAAGAAAATGAGACACAAAAGGTTAAGCAGTATCTTCAAAGTTACACAGTTAGAAAGTAGGGGAACTGGGATTCAAAACCACTGTATCATGCTGTCACTGCTGGCAGGCTACATCAAGGAACCTTGAGAACAGTAACGGGTAAGTTGCCCACACAGCCCCTGACGTTGCCCATGATTATGCCAAAAAGTGGGGTGGACAAGCCAAGTCCCAAAGTCCTCAACAAATAAGGTTAGTGGGCGGCAACAATAAGGAATGGTGCAGAAGCCAAGGATCAAGTGTTTTTTTGCATGACAGTTGAATAATAAACAAGTCTAAAGAGGCAAAGAGTATCTAAGAAAAATAAAAATCAACATTGTCTTTGGGCCCAGGATACAGGTATCTTAAACTTAATGTGCTCAATACAGAACCAGCTCTCTACCCTAGCCTTCTCCGTCTCAGCGAAGGACACTATCATTCACCCAGTCAATTCAAGACCAAACCTAAGACCACTTTTGATTCCCCCCTTTCCTCAATTCTCCATATTTAATCCATCTCTAAGTCCTTTGGACTCTATCTCTAAGACACATCCTGCAACCTCTATGTCTCTCCTTCTTTACTACTACTACTCTAGGCCAAGCCATCAATACCTCTTTCTTGGACTTCTGAAGTGACCTCCTAACTAGTCTTCTCACTTCCACTCTAGCCACCTGCTTAAAAGAAAACTTTAAAATAGTTGCTAATTTCAAATACCAGTATAATCTAAATCACCACTGGCAAGAATGGAAAAAGAAAGAGCAAGAAAGTCAAAGATAATAAGTGATAATTAACTCTAACTGGTATTGAGATTTGCTTTAACTTAAACCCAGACAGTTTCCAACAGGGGAGATATTGGTATCTCGGGAGAAGCAATTCTTCCTGCAGTCATCAGCATTGCAAAACTTTTAGCACACCTGGCCAACATTCTCTGTTACAACCCTCAAGAGCCTACACATTTCAAACATCCCACCCCCACCTCTATCCATTTAAAACCACTAAGTTAGAAAGTTCAAAATGATTTAGGTCAATATAAGCCTGTGGTAAAATCAGAGTGAGGTTAAATAACAAATGAGAATAGTACAGACAACATGAGGACTAAGTGAACATGTGCTTATTAAAAACAAAGATCAAGCCCTCTGATGCCTAACCTTTACCCACTCAGCCCCAGGATATGGCAGCAAGAGTTTGGAGGAGTCTTCTCTAGGAAATCTGATCAGCTCAAGAGAGAAGATCTAAAAATACTGACATTTAGGATTCTCCAGTGAAGTATTCCAATCAGATTATCCTACAATGAGGCTTAGTGTGGACAAGACGCAGCCACTAACAGGGCTACCAATCAACTTTATAGTCCCCTACTCTTAAATAAGAACAGATCATCATGTATTACCAGATACCCAGAAAAAGCCTTTAATGTGAAAGACAGAAAATAAAGCAGCCTATTAAAGAAATTGATTTTATAGTCAGAAATCTTCCAAAAAATAATTCTTCTGGCCCAGATGATTTCACTAGCAAATTCTGCCAAACATTTTAAAAAGAAATAACACCAATTCTATACAATCTCTTCCAGAAAACAGAAAAGAAGGGAAAACTTTCAAGTTTACTTTATAAGGCCAGCATTACCCTTATACCAAAACCATAAACAAACAAACAAACAAACAAAACTATAGACTTATATCCATTAAAATCCTCAAAAAATGTTAGAAAATGGGATCCAATAATATACACTGCAACCAAGTAAGGTTTATCATCACAGGAATGCAAGGTTGATTGAATATTAAAAATTAATCAGTGTAATAGTCCACCATATTAACAATCTAAGGAAGAAAAAACTCATGATTATATTGGTATGGTCTGAAGGTCTGTGTCCCCCTAAAATTCAAATGTTGAAGTCCTAACCCCCAAAGGTGATGGCATTAGCAGATGAGGACTTTGGAAAGTGATTAGGTCATAAGGGTTGAGCCCTCATGAATGGGATTAGTGCGCTTATAAAAGAGATCCCACTGAGCTGTCTAGCCCATTCTACCAAATGAGGGCACAGTGAAAAGGCTATGAACCATGAAGAGAGCCCTCATCAGAAGGTGACTATGCTGGCACCTTGTCTTGGACTTCCAAGCCTCCAGAACTATAAGCAATAAATTTCTGTTGTTTATAAGCCACCCAGCCTGTGACATTTTGTTATAGCAGCTCAAACAGACTAAGTCACATATGAATTGATGCACAAAAAGCACTAAACAAATTCCAATATACATTCATGAAAAAAAACTCTCAGTAAACTGAGAACAGAAAGGAATTTCCTCAATGTAATAAAGTGTTTCTACACAAAACCTATAGTTAACATAATATTTAGTATTAATTATATATGAGTGCTTTCTCCCTAAGATTGAGAACAAGGCAAGGACGTCCAATCTCACCTCTCTTATTTAACATTATTCCAGAAGTCCTAGCCAGTTCAATAATGCAAAAAAAAAGAAAAAAGAAAAAGAAAAAAGAAAAAGAAATGAAAATCACACAGGTTGGAAAGGAAGAGATAATTCTGCCCATATTCACAAATAGCATGACTGTCTCTGTAGAATGTCCCAATTAATCTACAAAAAGCTCCTATTATTAATAAGTGAGTTTAGCAAAGTTACTAAACAACTACAAACTCAACAGTAAGTATCAATCATATTTTTATACTAGGAATGAATGATAAGAAATTTTTAAAAATTAAATCCAACTTACAATAGCTCAAAAAATATACTTAGGTATAAATCTAAAACACATGGACAGGATCTGTATGCTGAAAACTACAAAGTGCTGATGAAAGAAATCAAAGAAGGCCAAAATGAAATGAATACCATGTTCATGGATTGAAAGATTCAACACATTAAAGATATCAATTCTCCCACAAATTGATCTACAAGTAAAACACAATTCTAATCAAAATGCCAATAAGAATTTTTGCAGATACAGGCAATTAGATTCTAAAACTTATAAAGAAAGGCCAACAAACTAGAAAAACCAAAATAACTTTGAAAAGGAAGAATAAAGTTGGAGGAGTCACACTACCCAATTTTAAAACTTACTATAAAGCCACAATAATCAAATGGCATGGTATTGTTGAAGGATCAGACACACAGATCAACAGAGCAGAAAAGAGAGCCCAGAAATAGACCACACAAATATGGCTAAATGATTTTTGACAAAGGTGTAAAGTCAATCCAATGGAGAAAGAATAGTCTTTTCAAAAAACAATGTTAGAAAAATATGAAACCTAAACCTATACCTTATACAACAATTAATTTGAAATGGATCATATAGTTAAATGTAAAACTTAGAACTCCAAAACTTCCAAAAGAAAATTTAGGGGAATACCTCCATGACCTGGGGTTAGGCAGTGTTCTTAGACTTGACAGGAAAAGCATAACTCATAAAAGAAAAAAAACCAGTAAATTGCACTTCATCGAAATTTAAACCTTTTGCTCAGCAAAAGACACTGTTAAGAGAATGAAAAGACTGGGAGAAAATATATGCAATCACATATCCAACAAAGGATTTGTGTCTTTGTATCCAGAATACTTATAGAACTTCCAAAACTCAGCAGTAAGATAACAAACCACCCAATTAAAAACCAGGCAGAAAACTTGGACACCTCACCAAACAGGATATAAGGATGGCAAACAACCATATGAAGATGTTCAACATCATCAGCCACTAAGGAAATACAAATTAAAACCATGACGAGCAACCACTATACATTTACTAGAATGACTAAAATTAAACATACTGATAATACCAAATTTTGATAAGGATGCAGAAAAATTGGAACTTGTAGACACTGCTGATAGAAATGCAAAATGTATAGCCACTCTGGAAACAGTTTGGCAGTTTCTTATAAAGTTAAAAATACACTTACCATCTGACCCAGGAAACCCACTCCTGGGTATTTACCCTAGAGCAGGGGTTAGCAAACTTTTTCTGCAAAGGGTCAGCCATTAAATATTTTAAGCTTTGCAGGCCACATATGGTCTCTGTTGCAAATTCTTCTTTTGTTGTTGTTGTTTTTTACAAACCTTTACAAATGTAAAAGCCATTCTTAGCTCATAGGGCCATACAAAAACAGGCAACAGGAAAATTTGGCCCATTGGGCATAGTTTGTTGACTCCTACCCTAGAGAAATGAAAACTTAAGTTAATACAGAAACCTGTACATGAATGTTATACCAGCTCTATTCATAATTGCTAAAAACTAGAAATAAACCAAATGTCCTTCAGTAGCTGAATGGATATACACTGTGGCACATTCATACAATGGAATACGACTCAGCAACAAAAAAGAACATTCTAATGATACATGCAACAACTTGGATGACTTTCTAAGGCATGCTGAGTGAAAGAAGTCAGTCTCAAAAGGTTACATAATGCATGAATCCATTTTATGACATTCTCAAAAAAGACAAAATTATAGTGAAAGAGAACAGATCAGGAATTGCCAGGGGTTAGAAGTTGGGGGAGAATGTGATTACCAAGGATAATGATGACTAAAGCATGGCAGAACTACAGATAATTTTTGCTCTGTTATTTTTCTTTCTTTTCTTTATATTTTTCTGTTTTCAGCATTTGACTTATTACTTTTGTAATTCAGGAAGGTTTTTCTCCCCAGATCAAAGTATTAATGGAAGATACTACTACTGGGCTGCACTCTTTTTATCTGTTTCTTAAATGTTCATTTTCTCAATTTCACTAACTAAAAACCTCTCCCTCTGAGTAGTCTGGTTCAAATGTATTTTATTAAACCACTGAGAGTTGAAGTAGCTAAGACTTTACATCTTAAGTTTCTTTTTATAGTATGTTCCAATAAAAGTACTTCACTCTATGCAAAATGCTCAACTTGCTCAAAGTTTTGTTTTCTCAACCTTTTAAATAGCTTCTTACATTCACTTGTAAGTTGACCAACAGAACACTATACTAAATTCAGAGATGGGGATTTAAATCAAAGGTACTTTAATTTGTTTCCATTGGGAAAAGTGTAAGCAGTGGGATTAAGTAGTATCTGCCTTAGGCTGCTAAAATGAGTAATTGGAAGAAGGGAAATTCTAACTTCTCCTAAAGGTAAAGGATTGCACCAAATTGCTAGGAAATAAGTGGGCAATGTAGGTACTTCTCTGCTTTGCTACGAGAGCTCTAAATAGTTTTAGAATCAGACTATTACATATGGTAGGGGTTTTGATTTTAATGAAGTTTACAGCTAGAAAGGAATTTACAGATATCTGAATCCAAGTTCCTCACTTCACAGATATTTTATCAAATACAAGAAACAGAACTCTACGGCTGCTTCTTGACTGACCGAATTAGTTGCAAAGAAAAACATACAGATGGTGAGGATAATTAATTTACAGCACCTCCTGCTCACTATCCCCCAAAGCACTTACTGATGTATTCATTCATTCAACTAGTTTTATTCTCTTCATAGAGAAACAGGATTCTACCACTGCGGGGGACATAGACGTACACAGGGATTCTATCACAAAGTAATTAACTCATTAAATTCAACTACAGGAACTTAGCAAAAAAGAAAGAAAGAGAGAAAAAGTAAAAGGTGAGAGAAGAGAGAGCATGGAAGGGCAGAAGTAAAAGACTGAAACAGAGAACATTTTAAATAGTACAAGCAATTTTGCCAGCCTTTCCAGTCCTCAGATCTATGCCCTGGAGGAAGCTTGAGACTGGAACTGTGAATCTGCTGCTCCTCATCAATGCCGCTGGCATGTGCCTGTCATCATGCCAGCATCCTACTGAGGCAGCAGCTCACTGAGCTGGATGATTTCAGTTTTTTAAAAAATACATTTTCTTCCATATAAAACTTAAGCAAACTTTTTAATTGATGCAATATGATCCCTGCCCTCAAGAGATCTGCTCACTTATTGGGAATAAAAGATAAATTGGGGATTAGTGCATTACACATGAAGATATGTACCACAGGAGGCAGGGAAAGAAGAAATCACTGGGAGCTAAAACATAAAGGGAAGAGATACCAAAGACATGGGGGAAATGGCCTTGAACAGACAGTTGCTACTGGGAAAAATGGAAAATGAGGCTGTATCTGTAAATAAGAGGTCAGACTACAGAGATACTTTTAGAAGTCAGATACTACAATTTAGGCCAGGAGATATAAAATCCCTTTTTTTGTCACCAGGCAGGTGACAAAAGTGAGGGAAGTGGGCTTCCTATATGACAGAAGAGAGCAATGGGACTGTGTTAAAAACAGAGTGCGTGCCCCACCCCCAAAGAGGGCAGCTACCTATCCAGCTCCAGGCTGTTGCCGATATCTGGGAATGTGGACGCCGGTTACCAGACCCTCCAATTTTTTAAGAGTAATTGGAAATTTCAGAGTTTGTATGAAAGTTAAATAAAGAGGAGATTAACAATGGAGGAAGGTTCCTGGGCAAGCAGGCAGGAATGGAATCTAAGCAAAGGGACTGGCTCTTGATAGAAAGGACATTCTGCAATGTAACAGGAAGAATAAAGGAAAGGAATACCAAAAGATGCAGCTTAAGAGGTAGGCTTGGGCCAGGCTAGTAGAGCACCAGAATTCTGCACATTATCTCACAAACCACAGAAACCAGCAGGAAAGGAACTGACAATATGTGGGATGGAGGGAAGGGATGAAGGGCTGCAGGGATGAGGGAGAGTAGCTAGTTGTTAAGTGGGGGATTTTTTTTTTTTTAAGGTGAGAATGTCTTTAGTATCTTTATATCCTGGAAGACTAAGAGCAAAGATAGAAGGAGATAGTAATCAGTAAGGTGAAGCAAGAGAGATGGGATGTTAGCTTTGGGTAACAGACTTATCTACAGATGAATGAGGGTGCGAAGAAGTTGGGGGAGGAGGACAGAGAAAAGGGTAAGACTCTCCACAGCACAGTTCCAGGGCACTAACCAAACCCACGGCAAAGAGGCAATGAGAGGAGTTAAAAACTGACCTGGGGAAGAGAACTGCTCAGAAAATCACCACGAACGTAGATATCCTAAGTGGAGCTGAGCGAGACAAAATTGGGGATGCCCCTTAAAATGAAAGAGCAGAAAGCACATAGAAGCATTCATGCCAGCCAACTGTCCAAGAAGCCTGAAGCAAAGAAGTTCATGGTTGGAGCTAATATACCCTCTGAGTTGAGGCTTGGCCATATTCCTAAGCTTTGAAACCTAGGATACTAAAAGAAGAAAGTACTAAGAATATAATCAAAGGAGAAACGAATTAATTGTACCACATATTAGGAAAACTTTCTTATTTTAAAGGACTTTCACTCATATTCTCTCAATTGCCACAGCAGCACCATAAGGCATAACAGGCCATATATCAATCTTATTTTTTTCTTTATGTGGGTGAATAATTTTTTTAACATCTTTATTGGAGTATAATTGCTTTACAATGGTGTGTTACTTTCTGCTGTACAACAAAGTGAATCAGCTACATGTATACATATATCCCCATATCTCCTCCCTCTTGCGTCTCCCTCCCACCCTCCCTATCCCACCCCTCTAGGTGATCACAAAGCACTGAGCTGATCTTCCTGTGCTATGTGGCTGCTTCCCACTAGCTATCTATTTTACATTATATCAATTTTATTTAAAGATAAGAATCTGAGAAGATATTGTAAAAGATAATACTGTAAGTAAGCACCATAAATCTGACTGAAATCTAAGTCTGTTGGACCCTAAAACCAAACCATGGATAGCCCCTGTCTAATGAAATTATTAACCATTCAATTAAAAGGGAAGTGTGCTGTTTTCAAGGTATAATGAAAATAGCATGGGCTTTAGAGTAGAAGACTTTCATTCAAAGACCAGCTCCATCCCTTGCTAGCTCTGTCATCCACATTAAGCAAGTTACTTAACTTCCAGAAGTCTTCCTTTTCTCATTTGTTTAATGGGGTTGATATTATTTCCCTCTCAGGACTGCTTTCAATATTTATAGGAAGCCACATGTAAGCACTTGCTAAAAAGTCTGGCACATCAGGTACTTGATCAAGGTAAGTTTTTCTTCTCACTGGAAGGATTACCAGTTATCTATAGTTTACACAGAAGTTAGTCTCCTTGCAACAGAATTAAGTAAAAAGGATTGGAAAAGGCTTTTATTTTAACAGTAAATCTTATTAGAAGATAAATAGTTCCTAAAGGAACCAGAGAAACTAACTCAAAAAACATACTATAATTGAAGAATCTAAGTCACAAGAAGAAAACATCATTTCAAGTTTGGTATTAAAAGGAGACATGACATACAGGAGAGACTAAATAGACTAGAATACACTAAGGTGTAAAGCTCTTCTCACTGAGCACGGAGTTCAAACCTGGAGTCCATAGGGTCCATAAATGGACTTCAAAGAGTTGTGAACCTCTTGAAACTGTTTGTAAAACTGTGAGCACGTGCAAAGGTGCTGTGGTCAGCCAAAAAATACTCCCCTACCTCCACTCCACAAGATATCCATGTCAAACCTCTGGAACCTGTGAATGTTACATTATATGGTAAAAGGTGTGATTTAGTTAAGGATCTTGAGAAGAGGAGCTAACTCTGGATTACCTAGATGGACCCTCAATCAGTGACAAGTGTCCTTACAAGTGACACACAGAGAATAGACATAGAGAAGAGGAGGCGGCCACAGGACCCTGAGGTAGAGCTTGGAGTGATGCAGCCACAAGCCCAGGAATGCTGAGAGCTACCAGAAGCTAGAAGAGACAAGGAATCTCCCCCTAGAGCCTCTGCAGGGAGTGCAGCCCTGCTGACACCTTGATTTGAACTTCAGCCCTCCAGAAACGTGACAGAATTAATGTCTGTTGTTTTAAGTGCTTCTGTAGTCACTTGTAATGGCAGCCATAGGAAATTAATATAGGTGTACTTTTCTGAGAGGAGGGTGCAGAGCTTTCATCAGACTCTAGAAGAGGTTCTTATGAACCCCAAAAGGTAAAAGAACTACTGTGTAGAAGATTAAGCAAAACCATCTACAAACAAAGGAACAAGAAATTTTTTTAAAACCTGCAGAACAAGTAGTTAATTGGATAAGGTCCCATAGTTAGTAAATATTGAAGTAAGAAAATAACAAGCTGTCCTATGATATCTAATCCAATATTCATTTCACTATCTCTTGGAGTTCAACCCTACAAATGCATTAAAAGGCATTGATTCCCAAACAATTAAATAGCCTGTTAAAAATATAGGTTCTCAGGCTCCATCTCAATATATTGATCAGAATCTCCAGGGTAGAGAAGTTCATAAATGTACATGTTAAAGCTCCTCTTGATAATGCAGATGTGCAGACGAATTTGGGAACTACTACTATAAGGCAAGGATCAGTAAACTTCTTCTCTAAAAGGTCAGATGGTAAAACTTTTAGGCTATGCAGGCCAAGAGGCAAAACTGAGGATATTATATAGGTATTTACATAACAAATTTGTTTTTCAACACATTTCTACAAATTTTTTATTGACAAAATTCAAAATATAAAAATAATTGAATACAACTTTTTGCAATATTGGTCTACTAATGAGAAGAATAAAATTCTTTCTTGCGAGGGGTAAGATTTTACTTAATTGGGGTTCAAAGTTAGTGTTTCCTATCATCAGCTCAAGATCAGTTGCAAACCGTCATCTATAAAAACCTCCTGAGCTGGAAAGGACTTACAAAACAAACAGGCAGCGGGCTGGATTTGGCTTAAGGGCTGTAGCTTGCCAACCTCTGCAGGAAGGTATAAGGAAGAAGAACAAGCCACAGCCCCTGCCCTGAAGCAACTGACACGTTAGTTAAAGAGACAGGAACAGCAAAGGTGAAATCAACAGTGAAAAACATGAAGCAGAATTCTGAATGTTTTATGTTGTAGAGCAGTGAGTCCTAACTGTTTCAAGTATGAAGAGTCTTTTTGAATGTCACAAAATGTGACAAGCCCTGGGCCTGGCAATACGGGCACTCAGCGCACAGAGGAATGATACATGAAATCTGAGCATTTCACCAACACTTGTCTTACTGTCCTACATTAGTGGCCTAATAAATACTTGGCTTTATATCTTGTAACAGTTACCCCTCCATCATTAATAGACTGTTTCTCAAAGTGAGTGGTATAGCATTCTAAAATTAATTTAAATTAAAAAAAAAAATGTGGCAGAGATCTATGCTAGTAGTTTTTTTAGCAATGAGTGAAAAGATCTGTAACAAAAAGCAACTGTAAAGTCTATAATGCTTTTAAGGGATTTCTTATTAATCAAAACAGCAGCTACATATATTTGAAAAGTATTAACATGTATTTATAAGACCCATTATTTATACAACCACAGATGTTACTTAATATGTGTATGGATTCTCGACCCCCTGAGGGAACTCTGAAGCACTGCCGAAACTCTCAGCCCAAAGGTTCATAACCACAGTTACAGAGTAGATGCCAAAGAGGTTCAGAAAGAAGGAAAGACTAGAAACTGGAGTAGGGGGCAAGGACATCATAGGCTTAGATAAGGAGATAAATTGTCAAAGAAACTGAAGAACAGATTTTAGGGACAGGAAGAATATCAACGAGAAAATGTAGAGGGGCCAAGGGAGAGCAGCCTTACTGAATAAGAGTTGAGAACAGGATCAAATTATGGAAGCTCTGTCACCAGAGCCAGCATCTAAGTGCTTTCCATGTTTCATCGTATCATGGAGCCCTGATAAGCTTTCTCTCATTCAGTCTTAGAATAGATTCCTAAATACTTGAGGCGTGTAAGTAAATGACCCTGGTTTCATCAGGTACAACTCTAAGTGGATTGAAAGCTAAACTTTTAAATCTTAAAAAAAAATTTTAAAGCCTTCCCTTGACCCAATTTCTCTCCTGCAACTATCACTCTCTATTCCTTCAGAGCCACGCTTCTGGAAAGTCATACATTCATGTTTCCATTTTAGCTCCTCCAGTCACATTCATCTCCAACCCACTCCAAGCTAGTTT
The DNA here is from genome assembly GCF_965194825.1 of Balaenoptera physalus. Classification (NCBI taxonomy): domain Eukaryota; kingdom Metazoa; phylum Chordata; class Mammalia; order Artiodactyla; family Balaenopteridae; genus Balaenoptera; species Balaenoptera physalus. Next base: position 41,045,175 of record NC_138882.1, read on the forward strand.
CCACTTCTACCACCTCAACGAAGCTGCTCTTGCCAAATCAATGAAAGACTAAACCAGCTCTCATCTTACAAAAGGTAAACTCTCAGCAGCTCTCATGGAGAGCCCCAGCCCTGGAACACTGCTGACTCTGACACACACTTGTAGGGCAGGCATTCGTTCTACTTCTCTAGCTGCTCCTTCCCAGGCTCTACCACCCTCCTCTCCCCAACCTCCAAATGTTGGCATGCCCTCAAAGTCTGACCCTGGGCCTCTCATCACTCAGTACTTACAATCTCCCTAGGTGAACCCACCCATCTCCATGGCTTTAAATACCATTGGTAATTTCCCAATTTATCTTTCTAGCTCAGGTTTCTCTTCTAGCTCAGGTTTCTCTTCTGAGTTCTAGACTGCATATCCATGTCTACTTCAGAGCTACACTTAGATGCTTCTCACTCAGCCTGTGTTCAATTTTCATCCTTCCTCTCAACATTGCTCCTTCTCTGGGCTTCCCTATCCACCCAGCATCTCACACCAGAAACCTCATGGTCACCCCCGTCACCTGCGCATGTATTCCATCCTTTATGTTCAATCCCTCAGCAAGTCCTGACAGATTTCCTCCTATAAAACTCTCCAATTAGTTCACTCCTTTCCATGTCCACTGCCGTCACCCCTGGACCAAGCACCTATCACCTCACCTGGGGAAGCTGAGAATCTTCCAGAGGGTATTGCCTGCACACTCTCACTTCTCTCTAGTCCATTTCCACAAAACAGGCAGAATTACAGATACGAATCTGATTTCATCGTTACAGTTACAAATTTCAGATACGAACCTGGGTTCATCATTCCCTTGCTTAAAATCCTTGCATTGTTTCCTCTTAGGATAAATTTCAAACTCCTCAGTAAGCACTCCAAGGCCTCAGTGGACTCGGCCTCATCGGCTCACGCCCACCAACACCACCACCCCTACTCCTCTCCTCTTCATTCACTCCACGCTGCAGCCAACCTGGCCTTCCCTTTGTTCCTCAAACATGACAAGCTCTTTTCATCCTCTGTATATGTGGCCCCTCCCCCAGCATCACCTGGTCCACTCATACTTGAAGTCTGAGTCTCAACATCACTTTCTCAAGGAGGCCATTGCTCCCTGACACCATCATCTCCAGAACAAGCTCTCTGTTACTTATTCTTATAGCCTCTATACTTGTTGTTTTCACACTTGTGATTACACGGTTATCATGTGACTCCTTCTGTCTCCCACATGAAAAAGTCAACAGGAACTGTCCTGTTTTATTTGTCACTGTTTTATTTCCACCACCAGCATGGTGCTTGATGGAGAAAGCACTCAAATATTTGGTATTAGAACAGGTGACTGAATGAGTTAGAAGGTAGTTAAACATAAATTGCTTGGAAGCATTTCATAATTTACAAACATAAAATTCAGTTAATATTTTAGTTAGACTATGGCTTAAATTACTAACAATAAATTATTTTTATTTATTGATTAAAGCACAAGAACTATATTGAGATATACTATTAGCTAAGTGTGAATATCCTCAAATGTATTTCTAAAACTATTCCATAAAGTTAGCTTTTATTCATTTAGACATACCTTTCCCCCAAAGGTTAATATAATTGTTTTCCTAGGCATTAATATAATAATAATAATAATGGTAATAATAATAATAATATTATTTATAGAGTACCAAACATCATGCTATTCACTTTACATTTAAGCTTCACAAGAGATAAATATTATAACCTCCATTTTTAAAGATGGTGAAACTGAGGCTCAGAGAAGTTAACTAGTTCAAAGTTATACAATTAACAATGGGTGGTAGCAGGACTCAAACTCATACTAACTCATAAGTCAATGTTTTGGGACTTCCCAGGTGGCAAAGTGATTAAAAATCCACCTGCCAATGAAGGGGATGCAGGTTCGAGCTCTGGTCCGGGAAGATCCCATATGCCGTGGAGCAACTAAGCCCGTTCGCCACAACTACTGAGCCTGCGCTCTAGAGCCCATGCTCTGAAACAAGAGAAGCCACCGCAGTCAGAAGCCGGCGTACCGCAACAAAGAGTAGCCCTCGCTCGAGGCTACTAGAGAAAGCCTGCACACAGCAACGAAGACCCAACGCAGCCAAAAATAAATAAATTAAAAAAAAAATTTTTTTTAGGTCAATGTTTTTTTCTAATACGTCATGCTGTCTCCAATATCATACTTATTTAGCAATAACTATTATTTGTTAAAAATACAACACCTGTATATAAGTATTTGAGGCTTAAAACAGCTTTAAATGATTACTTCAGCTTTAAAATGACTGCCTAATTTAGTCTCTCATATACAAAAACTAATTCTATCCCACCCATAAAAAACAGCCTGTGACTCATTCAGAATGACACCCTTTTTCCTTACCCATGTAATCCATACTTTATTCTATAACATAAATTTAGCTTCTAGTTAATTTTCTTCTCTGCAAAGACCTCAATTAACTTTAAAATTAAATTAACTTTAAAAAATGGAACCATCACATGAGCGGGAAATCTGTATATTGAGCTCCATTTTTCAGAAAACTTTTCGCAGAAGCATTTTGAACACATAGTTCATAGCAAACTCAACTATTCCCAAAGCCATCCATCAAAGTAGAAACTATGCCAAAAATCCTTTTGGTAGAAATTAATCTAAATCACACTCTCTAACACAGTATTATACAAATCAATAACTTTGCTAACTGGCAGTAGGCAGTCAATAAGCATTTGATTGATCAATCACACAAGATACCTCTACAACTAAGGTCCTGTTTTCTTGACAGAGCAACAGGAAAGAAATATTGTTATTCCTAATCACACTATTTCTAAGACAACTCCTAGTGAAATACATAACTAGTAAGCATTTCCTCAACACAGAGGTAAAAAGGGGTGATTTAACCCAATTATGAATGTTAATTCTTGAAAAACACGGTTTTCAGTAAACACTTTTAAATCCAAAACAGCTTTAAACTAGTTCTGATTAGTGAACTAGCCTCATTATTGAAGTCATTATACATATCAAAAAGGATCATGAATTTTTAAAGAATTAAAATACAGCAAAATATACTTAACATTAAAACTTAGTACAAAACTACAGTAATAAAGAAAGCGTGGTACTGGCATAAGGACAGACATATAGATCAATGGAACAGAATTGAGAGGCCAGAAATAAACCCATATGGCCAACTAATATTCAACAAGGGTACCGAGATCATTCAATGTGGAAAGAATAGTCTTTTCAACAAACAATGCTAGAACAACTGGATATCCTCCACATGCAAAAGAATGAAGTTTGGACCCCTACCTTACACCATATAGAAAAATTAACTCAAAATGGATCAAAGATCTAAACATAAAACCTAAACTCTTAAAATAAAACATAGGTGTAAATCTTCATGACCTTGGATTAGGCAGTGGTTCCTTAGATGACACCAAAAGCACAAGCAACCAGTGAAAATATAGATAGGGTATAGTATATAAAATACAGAAAAAAATCTTATAATTCAATACTAAAAAGACAAATAATCCAATTTAAAAATGGGCAAAGGATTTGAATAGACATTTCTCTAAAGACATATAAATGGCTAATAAGCACATGAAAAGATGCTCAACATCATTAGTCATTAGGGATATGCAAGTCTAAACCACTGTGAGCTATCACTTCACATCCACTACGATGGCCAAATTAAAACAACAACGACGACAAAAAACCCAGAAAGTAATAAGTATTAGTGAGGATATGGAGAAATTGGAACTCTTCTACACTGCTGGTAGGAATGTACAATGGGACAGCTGGTATGGAAAATAGTTTGGCAGTTCCTCAAAAAGTTAAACATAGAATTATCATATGACCCAGCAATTGGACTCCTAGGTCCAAGAGATTTGAAAACATATGTTCACCCCCAAATTTGTATATGAATGTTCATGGAAGCATTATTCACAATAGACAATATGTGGAAACAACCCAAATGATCATCAACTGATGAATGTATAAACAAAATGTGGTCTATCCATACAATGGAATATTATTCAGGCATACAAAGGAATAAAGTACTGACACATGTTACAATATGGATGAACCTTGAAAACACTATGCTATGTGAAAGAAGCCAGACATATAAGGCTAAATATTGTACAATTCCATCTATATAAATGTCCAGAATAGGCAAATCCATACAGACAAAGTAGAGATTAGAGGTTGCCAGGGGTTGAACGGAGGAGGAAATGGGGAGTGACTGCTAAAGGGTTTGGGGTTTCTTTTGGGGTAATGAAATGTTCTAGAATTAGTCAGCGCTGATGGTTGTACAATATTGTGACTATAGTAAAAACCATTTATTTGTTAAATATAGTGAAATTTATGGTATGTGAATTCCATCTCAATTTATATATATATATAAATTTTTAACATATATAGTAAAGTTATATTGATCATAGTTTAGTCTTTTGGTGATTCAAAAACATCTTGATGTGTTTAAATTTACAGGTGTTTTATCCCTTAAAGTGTCAAATAATGTAAACTCCAAGTTAATAGCATATGCAAAATGTGTTTATATACCTGATTCATAATGGTTTCTTAAAGTTTAATGAGTAATAAAAAAGTTTGGGGAAAAGTGTTTTACTAGCAAAACTTGATCGGATCTACCAAACCTTAAGAAAAAGTATAACCTCATAACTAAACTTTATGCATGCTTTTTACAATACTATTTTAAAATTATCTGCACTATAATTTAAAGAAACAGAAATCAACTAGACTTGCTTTGTTTTTCATATTCAAAACATGAAAAGCAAAGAGAATAACCAATTTTTAATAATCTAGATTTTTATATGACTATATTCAAAAGAAGAATTGAGACATTCTACTAATTAACGAGTGCGCAAATAACAGGAAACATTTCACTAGGCTAGTAATATGGTACATGAAATTTGAAAAACCTGTGACCACAGTTCTTACTAATGGAACTTTATTTTTCAGTTTTCATCACATGCCTCTGCTACATGAAATCAGCAGCTGAGGTCACTAACAAGCTTTCAGTTTTAATGGTAGAAATCATTAGTATATAGGCACTATTAAGGCATATAAATGCAAAACTATCATATGCCCAGCAGAAATAGCCTAATAATTGTTACTTGAGTATTTTTAAGTGAACGTCATCTGAGCCTCTGGGGTCCAGGCAGGTAATGTAAATGAGCAAAGCAGGTCCAGAGTAAAACAAGGAAGGTGAAGTGGAGAGCACAGGCCCATGTAAAGGAGGCAGTCATCACTTAGCTCCAGCAAACTGCTGCCAGATGTGAGAGCCCCACACAGCCAGATTTCTAATTTCTCAAGAGCTGGAAATCTTGGTTTTATCTTTCATGTTTTGGGAAATCCCCCTAATTTTGAAATGTTGGCAACTAATTAAAAAAAACGTTGAAATACTGCAAAGGTCAAATAAAGCCCATCAGCTGCTGAATATGGCCACTAGTTTGCAAACTCTGAAAAGAAACTCTTGAAACTAGTTTGTAACAGATAAACTATAAATGTACTATATTTAATAGAGATAATACACTTTTTATTTTACTAATATATATTATATATACTTAATATATTTAATCATTATAATATACTATAAATATATTTTCAAAGTTTGGGGGTACTAGTCATCCTTAAAGTTTTCAAGGTGGTCTATAGACCAGACCCTAGAGAGCAGTAGTAATGTTACATTTCATTCATATTCCTTACTCAAGTATCAAAGGTAACTCACTTCTTCCATTCATTTTGGTGACATTTTCTGACTGTAGCCAAGTGGAAACGGAGTGGATATCTTAACTATACTCCAGTGATAAGTATTCCAAGAATCAAAACAGTTTGAGAACCAAAACCCAATACAGTTTAGGAGGAAAAAAAACTTGGGGAGGCTATTTCCTGCTTTTGGACAGACCTTAAAATTAATTATGTAATAAAGTTGGTCTCCATTTTATAATAATCAACTAGTAGTGCATTAGAATGGAGACAGAGTTGACTGAATTATAATTACATAGTTGAATAAAAGTCTTATGCTGCACTTTCTGGCATGAACACAGTAGAGTTATAGATGTGAATCTTCCTGGAAAATATACATAGCAACAAGGAGAAAGAGGAAAAGAAAACCTCACAAAACTTTTCCAGCAAACCTAGGAGAAAAACAAAAATATAAAAACTCCAAAATACATGAGATCTGACTGAGATCAAACAAAGCTGATATCAGACAGAATCTATATTGGGAGTGGAGAGCAGAGAGAGACAGAACGTGTGGCATGTGATGAGGAGGGCCCAATAATGGCAGATCTCAGAAAGCAACAGCAAAAACGCACATTCTTAAGGAGAGGGATTTACACTGGCATGCTGTGGCTGTGTCCCTCCAGTCACAGCTGCAAAGGAAGGAGTGGGAAGTCCAGAATTGGTGGCAAAAAGCCTCCTAGACTCAGCCTGGTTTGGAGAGGCAGCGGACTTGTGGCAACACAGAGAACACACCCAGGCGCCATATGTAAAAAAAACTATCTCTGAGGCAGAAATCTGGAAAACTACCCTGGCCCCACCCACACCTCCTACAAATAATTGAGGAAAATCCAATTCACTAAATCACAGGGAATAAAAAGGTAACTGGCACAGCACTGACTTGGAGATACTATAAGAAAAATGGTAGAAACGAGCAGCATAACGTACCAGCTGTCAAACAATACTGCTAGAAAAACATTACAATGGAGAAGATGAAAACTATAACTAAATATTCTTGCATGAATTTAAGAAAATCAATGAAGCCACCCCACTATGAAGAAGCTCACAAAGCATAAATAAAATAAGAACTCAAGGAAGAACTGTCTAGACAACAGGAACAAAGGAGGCATGAATTGGCAGAACTCAAGGAAGAAACAGAAGAAAAAACAAAAGCATCATAGAAATGAAGAAGAAACTGAAAGCAGAACAAAGAGACATTGCAGAAGACACAGTAAGAGACATTAAAGACAGAAACAAACAAATGAAAAAGTGTTTAAAAGGATTAAAGAGAAAATAATAAATAAAAAAGATATACAAAGGGAGATCCAACAGACATATAATTAGGGTCACCAAGAAAGAAAACCAAAATGATCAAACAAAATAAATATTTTAAGTTATAATTAAAGAAAACTTTCCTGAAATAAAAATAGATTTGAATCTGCATATTAAAAGGTACACATGTGCCAGCATATCCTAGTAAAATTACTAAATATTAGAGACAAAGAGAGAATCCTTTGGGGCCAATAGGCAAAAAGATCAAATCATTAATCATGGGAAAAAATTCAAGTTGGCTTCACACATCTCTACAGCAACATTTAATGCCAGAATACATCTGTACAACACCTGTAAGATACTCAAGGAAAGAAAGAGTGAGCCAAGGATTTTATACCTGCTAAGCCATCCTAAGTGTAAAGCTACAAAAAGAAGTTCTGAAAATGTTGTAAGAATAATATTCCCATATTATTTTCATGCCTCGTTACTGAGAAACTACCAGAGGATAAACTTTAACCAGCCGCAGGATAACTGGGAAAAACTTCTGCAAAAGTGCTTGGGTGAGCATTATATATATTTAACTGAAAAATTAAGACTAAAACAGAAAGAGATAAAGGTGATAAAATAGAACACAAACATTATAGGCTATAACAATGTATAAATTCAAATAACAAAAATTGGGTGAAGGGAGAAAGTGAGCAGGAAGTATAATAAACTTACTGCTTACCTTGATGTAACAGCTCGGAGTCAATAGATAGCCTTAAAGCTCACAAATCAAGCAGTAGAAGTAAAAGCATACATAATAGTGCAAATGTAAATACAATTGTGAATAAATACTATTCACTATTGACTAAAACTGGGTGATGCAGAAGAGAAAGGGGAAGAGAGAAGAGAGTATTTAAAAAGAATTTCACTTTGCTTCATAGAAAAAAACTAATAGTTACTGTGAATAGAGAACTAAAAATATCTTATAAAGTAACTAATAAGACAAAAATACAAACCTTTCTAAATATCAAAAGAACAAAAAAGCAAAGAAAGACTACACAGTGAAAGACTTAACATTTATATAATTAAAAACAGAAAACACAAAATACAATGACAGAGGCCAGACAAAACACGTCTGACATATCAATAAATGTAAATGGATTCAACTCATATTGAAAGAGATTTTCAAATTGACTCATAAAGCAAAACCTATCTCCATGCTGATTTAGAGATACATCTAAATCAAAGTAATTTAAATAGTTTGAAAACAAAAGGATGGGCAAAGATATACACGGCAAATGTAAAAAAAAAGAAAGTAGGAATTGTTTGACCCAGCTCTTTCTGACTCCAGAATCTGAGGTCTTATCTATAAACAAAAACTGCAAATAATGTTTCATGTGCTTCTGTAATAGTGCATGTATAGGGTATGTGTACATGAATGAATATACCTTATATATTTTTAAAAACTATAACAAATTACTCAATTATATACAGTTTTTGAAATAAGACTAGATATCAAATTTCTGAGCTTAAAGAATTTAGTACTATTTACCTTTAATGGTATATAAAAATTTTTCCATATAAAAATCAAAACACTACTGAAAACTCCTCACCTGGATTTATGTCAAGATCAGCTGTTGATCTAAAAGCATGCAGTAACTCCTTATTCTGATGACAATCTACTGTCAAGCACTCAAAAACTAAAATTTGAGTTGTTCTCTGAATCTTAAGGAAGTGGGATTTTAAGAAATTTATAGTATACTACAAATTATTCTGTTGAAGCAACAATTTTTTTTTAACCTCTTGCAGAAATCCACAGCTATAATATTGCTTTCAGGTGTTAAAGATCTGTAGCTTCAGAAAGAGATTTCATGCCTCAGAAACAAAAATATGGGTAGTAAAAATTAAGAAACATTCTAGGAATATTATATAAAGGTCAATAACGGCTCTACAAATACAAAAATACACTTGTGGCAGCATCAACTCAGTTAATGCAAAAGAGGAAGTAACTGTGAAATCTGTTTCAATTTCAACATCAATAATAAAAGGGGAGATAATAATAGTACCAACCTGATAAGACTGTTGTGAGCATTAAATGACTGAAACACTTAGTACACTGCTTGGCTTATATTGCAATAAATGTTAGCTAATATTATCATCACAAAGATATAAATTTCAAACTGATGTATTATTCAAATCTTTTCAATCTATTATAATTACTGATGACAGAATTAGCCCCACAGAGAAATATTTCCCTAATGGAAAAAAAAAAGAATGTAAAGCTGCTCCTTTCCTAAATGCCCTACTCCCTCTCTGCTACCACCTACCCCTGGGGCGAGATCAGGAGCCCTTCCTCTTTCATCCCATGGTACATCTCCATTAGAGCATTATACCAGGATGTGTTCATTGCTGTTGGCACTGTCTTCCCCACCAAGGCTACTGTGAACTCCTTAAAGTCAGTGATTATGTCTTTATGCATCTCACCTCCAGGGCACCTGTTCCCACACATAATATAAGTTCAATTAGGGTGTGTTAAATTAACAAATGTGGTATTGTAGGTTTCATGTGTGTGTGTGTGCGCACGCGCACGTGTGTGAAAAACATGATCCAGTTCAGGGTTTATATTCTGTGGATTGCAATGATCTTGATAACAGACTGACCTGCCTTAGCTGCCTACCTTCCTGAAAGGTCCGTTATCAAGATCAGGAAGGCAGGCAGCTAAGGCAGCTCAGCTGGGACCAAGAATGAAAGAAGGGATCGTTCAAGAAATACTTAGACACTTGCAGAGTACCCTGTGAGCACCAGGCAATGAACCGGGCTCTAGGGTTGTAAAGAAGACCACATCTCTGTCTATAGAGAGCTCACAGCCCGGTGGGCACGGAGCAGGTAAGGATCTCCCTCCAACTAGCTAAGTAGAGATGTTAAAGTTAAAGCTAGATCAAGACAGCTAATGCCCAGAATTCTCCTAAATTTCAGTGCTCGTTCCACGGGAACAATGCCTTTCAAATGTTGACAGGGCTCATAGTAAAAAATGTATTCTGTACCACTACCCAGTACGGATACATACACTTCTGATCTTTTCTATTTAATTATTTTCTATTTCACTTTTTTAAAATGTTCATCTTGACACATTAAATTGGTTTATGACTCAAAGGTGGAAAAATACTGATCTAGAAGATATATTTTAAAACTCTCTCTAAAATGTCAGTCAGATATAATTCCTAATAATTAATTTTTCTCACACAACAAATGTCCCAGCAAAAAAAAAGTAAAACACTATCAAATAACCCCCAAAGACTGACACAGAGCCATGACAGCTGTCACTTGGGGAGTGGGAGGAAGCTAAACCTAATCTCCATCAGCTTTCTCTAAAGTAAATACCCGATCTAAGGGAAACAGCTATTGCTAAGCAAAAACAGGGGGCTTGGTGGCAAGTCCCCTGGCACCTCAGCTCTCTTCCAGCCAGACTGTGGCTCAAAAGACTCTCATCATTCTACACAAGAAATTCTGGAGCTTCCACTTACACTGAATATTTTTAAATTATTTTGTGTAAGAGACTTTAATTAAATGTGTTTGGATGGGAAACAATGAATTTATTAAAATAAGTGAATGAAAATCAAAATAAACATCTTATTTTAAAAAAATCTCTCACTGATATTTGTCAATCTTCACTTAAATTGAGGGCAGGGGAGTGTACTGATTTATCCCAGATCTGAATAAAGCATGTAGAAGTGACTCATTAATTAAGGTAATAGGTTTTTTGGTTTGCTCTTGAAGTAAGAGAGCAAGGCAGTATACAACTTTTCCTCAACATAGGATGCTTATACAGCACTTCCCACTAAAGGAAATGTGATAACTACAATCATCACTACCTAGCAGCAAGTTAGAGATGAAGAAACCCCAATATTCTCAGAGTTATTTCAAGAAATGTATTCCCCGGAACAGATGTAAAGTCAGAAACACGCAGAAAGACCAGAAAATCCCTTTCCCTCCTCTGTGTCCACAGACAGTACTCCAGCTCTGAGAACGCAGGTTAAGTACAAGAATGTTCAGTCAAGTTCTTGGGCTTACTAGCCTCACCATTCCCCATCCAAGAAGCATGTCTGAGTTTAAAGGACTCATTTTTTGTGACATTTGCCTCAAATTAAAGGACAATTTTATAAAACTTTAATAAATCTTCCTGTCTTCCCCAAAAGAAATCTGTTTAGAACTATGTTGAGAAAAATATACTTTTATAAAGATAAAATGCAGTTTTTTCTAAGAAAAAGGATTATGTCATACCTATTATTTATCAGCTCCATCCAGTAGAACTTTCTGTGATGATGGAAGTGTTCTATTATCTCACTGTCAAATACAGTAGCCACTAGCCACCTAGTACCGAGCACTTGGAATGTGATTGGTGTGACTGAGAAACTGAGTTTTACATTTATTTCATTTTAATTAATTTAAATTTAAATAGCCATATATGGCTGGCAGCTACCATATGGGGCAGTGTAGATTAGATAATCAACTTAAGTCCTCAGCAGCAAAGCTGAGTAATTGACTTACCTTAGACAGAATGTCACAATTTGAAAATATGATATTCTACACCAATATTCAATTTTCAGCTTCCTAATTAATATTTAGTTAATTAACATTTAAGGTTTCCTCAGAAGTGGCTTTTCAACAAAGTTTGGCAATTTTTATTCTAGAACGTGAACATACTAGATCTGCTGAGCAGGATTCCTTTGGCAACTTTCAATTTTCCATCTGTGAAACTTAAGCACAGGGAAAGGGGAAGAAAAACAACTTAGGCCCACCCTCCTCCTGATACAAAGGTAAGAAATAAAACACATAATCTATACAAAGCCTAATACAACCTCCTAGACTCTTCTGGGTACATTTATCTGCTCACCAACCCTTGCTTATGTTTGCTTCTTTAGACCCAGTCGTGGCTTTCAACAAAAGTCATTCCTACATTTGCTTGACCTCTTGACTGTGCTGTGTTATGACCAGACCCTCTAGAAGTATTCTACTTATAGGAAGACCATTTAAAATGTACATACTAAAATATCCTATATTTAAATGAGACCAACTGATCAAATGGTCAAAAAGCAGTAGCTTGAAGGAGAGCAGATGCTTCAGAGAGACTAAAATACGCAGATCATGCCAAGACCACCTTCCAAGCAGGTGGCAAAAGAAAATGCATAGTTCTATAGGCAGCAAGGAAGAGACTCCCCAAGAAAATATGCTTAAAAATAGACTGCAGCCTTGCTGTGGCCATAGGATAACTAACTTTAACTTCAATCAGCACCACTGCACTCCTTACAATCTCAAGGTAAATGCCAAGTTAGTTTTTTCAAGCTTCTCATCATGCTAATACTTATACACAAATACTCCACAAACACACACACAGGCACAAGTGTTTCAGTAATTTCATTATTTTTAAGTAGAGTGAACTTCTAGAACTTGTATCTAAAAATACTATGAGCTCATTTAAAACAAGCAAACTTAAGTATACTGTGCAAAGAACAAAGCCACTAATACCGCACAGCATACTAGGGGAAGCTCAGACTATACAGAGCAAAGCAATTCTATGACAGCAGTGCAGTTCAGGTAAGAATTCAACACCATAGATGAAAACTTCACTTTTTTTCTCTCCCACTACTACTGCTACCACCAGGTCCCAAAAAAAGGACTCGAAGTTCACCTATTGTATCTAAAGAGCATTGGGATCTCAACAAGACACGTAACAAAGAAGCAATGCCTACACTATTCCCCAGGCTTCACGTCTTGCAGAATAATAAATGGCATTGCCACAAGGAGAAAAGGCTTCATCTGGGGCAACTAAGAGCACTCTGATCTAGCAAGAGACTGTCAGACTCCATAAAAGCTGTGTGCTGTCAGTGCCCTCACATGTGTGGATAAAATCTGGAGATGTAGCCTGGGCAGGAAAGAGGGAGACAGAAAATTTTCAATGGGGAACTGCAGTGCAGTTCCACCCTAAGAGTACCCTCCTCACTCTTCCAAGATACGACCTACAGCACCTGCGGCACTATCTCTAAGGAGCTTATCAGCTATAAAATTCTATGATAAAGCCTCAATGTCTAAGACAAATGCCAGAAACCTCAGTGTTCTTTTCTTTATCCTAATTCTTAGAGGAAAAAAGTCAAATAAATATAATAAACAATACAGAATTTTCACAGCAGGGGCATAAGTTCTCAAAGCACATAAGGCTTATAAGCAGAAAATAAACACTACTTATTCAGTTCTTTAAAAGTTCGCTTCAGAATAGAATTAATAAAAATCTACTAAAAGACACTCAGAAGATAAATTAGCTTAACAGGGATAAAACTTAATTTCTTATACTTAATATTCTAATATTGAATTATGAGATAAAACATAGATTCTAGTAAACCAAAGAAACACGTAACAGAAAAGAAAGCCATTTTTTGCTTGGCTTCAAATGTGAACACAGTACGACACACTGTGAAAAAACTTATTAAACTATCTTAGCACAAATGGGGCTCAGTAGTTTTTCTTAATGCCCAATGATTATGGGCTAAATATCTCACCTCTTCATTTTCCAACCCCTGAAGCCCTATAAAACTCACTCCTATTCCTCTAGGAGAGCTTTCACAGACTGGTTTTAATAGACGTCAATCATTTAAAAACATTATTTAAGGAATTTATCAATATATAATTATGAAATTATACTTCTGAAAATATCATCCTTCCTAAATTAGGATTCTGGAAAAAAACAACTCAATAGAATTGTTTTCTATTTATTTTTTCAATAGTCAAAGCATCTTCCACCCAAAGTGTAATATATATATATATATATTTTTTAAATCATGGCTCCTGACTTAAGCACAACATTACAAAATTTTTAATATGCATTTAAAAAGTGCTCTCACTCTTACCTGTATATCCAGCATACCATCCCCAAGAAGCCACCATTCCTAAAAGCCATTTGTACATGATTCCTTCAATATACCAGAACCGCTTACTGTCCAGCAGTCGAAGGGGCTGAAGCACAATTACATAGCAGATGTAGGAGGAAATAGCAACCAGGTTGTTGGCGACCATGAAGGCAAATCTCATCAGGGCTTTCACCAAGATCCAGCCCAGCCACGGAGCTTCTTCCAAAGTCACAGCCATTCTCACATTGGAGACTGTCCTGTCTTTCTGAGATGAAAAGAAAATTCATTTAAAAAGGAAAATGGATTAAACACATCTAGATAGTCACCAACAGAGAAATCACCTCCAGCACAAAAATAAATGAAAACATCGAGAGTCTAAGCTTTCCTAGTGTATTACCTCGGCGATCTGTCCGGGAAATTCCAGAGGGGGACAGAGAGCAAGGGAGGAGGAGCCGCACAAGGTCAAGGGAGCTGTTCACGGAGGCACAGCTATGTCATAATATATTTAGCAAATGATAACACTATTCCCACCAACTAATCTGTGGCCGGCCCGCACCGCGTCTGACTGCAGTCTTCTGTTGGACTTTAACGAAGAAAAATAGACCCACTTGCTTCACACACCCTCAGTATCTCCAAACTGACGATACGAGTGAAAAGAAGACTAAAACGGGGACCTCTCGATCAAATCTCCCAGACACTGCGACCTCAGTACCCTCACCACCACCCTTCCTGCACTGATTGATTCCTTTAAAAGGTCTCTCGCGTTAGCAAAAAGAGTTAAGTTAAAATTGTTCATCTGCGGCAAATCGGGTCTTGTGTTCCTTTTTTTTTTTTTTTTTTTTTTAACAGAAAAAAAGGGGGGGCGGCAGAAAAGAAGGCAAAAGGGTGAGAGGAAGAAAGTGGGCGATAATAAGGAAAAAAGGATTAACGACAGGAGTAGGGGGAGGGGAGCAATCGCAGAAGGAGGTGGAGGCAAAGGGCCAGGGATGAGGAGCACCGTCCCCGACCAGAGGGCAGGGAAACCAGGGATGATGAAAGAAGCGGGGAAGAGGAGGCGACGGCAGCGCTCAGGGGGCGGGTGGGGCCCGCCGCGGTTTCCGCGATGTGGAAGGGTTAGGGCGGCGGTCTCGGCCCGCGCGCCGGGCTCACCTCGGCGGGCGCGGGCGGCGGGCGGTGGAGCGCGGGAGCCGGTGGGGCCGGGGGTCGGCGGCCCGGGACGCGGTGCTGCGCGGCGGCGGCGGCGGGTGTCCCCGGCCGAGGGGTCGCGGTCATGGACCCGGCAGCGGCGGCCGAGGCGCGGCGCAAGCGGGCGCGCGGACGCCCTACTCCCCTCGCAGCTGCCTGCGGACAGAGGGACGGCGGGGACTCAGAGGCCAGACCTGTCACCGGGGCGGGTCCCGGGGAGGCGGGCGGATACCCAGCGCCCCCGCCTCTTTCTTGGGGCCTACCGCGCTCTCTTCCCTCATGCCGCCGCCGCCGCCGCCGCCTCCTCCCCGGGCCACGCGACTACGACACACCTTCACCGGCCCCCCAGCGCCTCCCCGGGCCCAGCCCGCCGCAGCCCCGGGGCCTGAGCCCACCGAGCCTGGGGTTACCTCGGGCTGGCCCGGCCCCGGCTGGGGCTATGGGAGCCAGAGGAGCCGGAAGACTGCATGGCAGGCGGAAGGAGGAGCGGCGGGGCCCGGCCCCGCTCCGGCTGCGGCGCGCCCCGCGACCCGTCCACGGCGGCGCCGAGACTCGGTCCCCAGGGCCCAGCCGCGTTCGCCGGGGCTGGCGGGGAGGGGCGGCGGGGAGGAAGCGGCGGGAGTCGGGACTGCTGCAGAGCCGCCCCCAGAGCGCCCTCTAATGAAGGCGCGGCCGCCGTCGTCCGCCTGCTCAACCCGCCGCCGGCGCCGCCAGCGCCAGGAATCCCGCTGTCCGCGGATCGAGGCCCTTGGGGCTGCCTGACACCTAGGCCGGGACTTGGCTCAGCCCGGGACCGAGGAAGAGGGCCGCTCGGAAAGATCTAGGAATGAGCACCAATTCTTACACCACACGAGTGATTTGGTCCAAATTGAGAGCCGCTTTTTAGCCAAAACAGCCGTTTTTCATTGTTAGGGCTCTCTCTCCTGACAAACGCTATCGCTGCCCAAACTGGAAAGCTGTCTCCTTGAAGACTGAATGTCCTCTTCTCTTTCCTAATGAAACCCAGTTGCTCTCATGGCTTTTCTTCTGAATCTCCCCAGAGTATTAAGGTCTAGAGTTTAAAATCAATTCATGTTAAGTGCCAGAACTCTTGTTCCTGGAAAGCACCTGGAAGAACATTAATGACAATCTGATGCCCCATCCATCCTCTCGCCCCCTCCGCCCCAAAAAGAATCCAGTGGGAATGAGCGGTCTACACAGAGACACTGAAATTTAGTTAGTCAAGGAGGGAAAAGCACATAGGCAGTGACAGTCATTGAGTAAGTGCTCAAAAATTTGTGGCCATAAGTACCCCGGACAGGCCTGGTTATTCCCGAGGTACCGTAGTTGCATTCTGTTTCAAAGGTTGGACCACCAGAAGAAAAATAGAGAAATCGCCCAATGGCCTGCCCACCTGAACATTCTCATATGGCCTACCTAAATTTCAGTACTAAAAAAAAAAACTTATAAAATCTTGTTATATCCCTTAAATGGGGGGAGGAGGGGTGCACATTTTTTTGTGCTCCTAGTGAACTGCCATGTTTAAATCAGAATGCCACTTATTCCGCCTACAAAATGTTTATCACTGTGTTTGTTTTGGACTCTCAACGACTTCTCTCTCTCTCTCTCAGCCCTTAACTTCAGCTCCTCTTTGGCTCACAGATGAAGAAAAGAAAACTCACCTTACGAACATGTGAAAGAATATATTCTATTTCTATTCCCTTGGGTGATGAGGAAATATGAAAGCACAGAGCCTGGCTGAAATAATTTATTAGATTTCTTTCCATTTATTATTAATTTGTTTTTATTTATATATGTTGCTTATCTATTTCACCAGCATTATATTCTAACTGTACAGGGCATAAAAAGGCACAGACCTTGTCAGAGATCTTTCTGTATAAGATCAAATGATGTATAGCAATAGAAAAGTTAACTATGACCTTTCCATTCCTTGTATTTCCTCTGAGAATTTAGGTGCCAGGGCAATAGCATCTTTAAATAAATCTCATGAGAGAAATAATATATGTACTGTAGATTATTGTTTAAAATATGTCATTATACTCTTAAGTGGGTAAGACAGGTAAGGCATATATTCTTCCAAGAATCAAGAATAAACTCCCCTAAGATTCCATTAGGTCCATCCCATTCAGCATTCCTCACACGCTGGCAAACACTGGCTGACACCTGGAGAGAGAGAACCTACCATGTGATCTGTACCCGGTTCCCGGATCACAGAGCATCTGCCAGAGCTTCAGATACTCCAGCACTTGCTGAGATGTAATTAGTACCAATCAGTCATGCCCAGAAAAGGGCCAGAGGTTGGGCAAGACCTTGCACAGTGGGTGTCAAACTTTAGCATGCAAAACATCACTTGTGGTGCCTACAAAAATGATTCTTGGACCTCATACCAGAAAATTTTAATACTCTAGGTCCAGAGGGGCCTGAGAACATGCTTTTAAAAAATGTCATAGGTGGTTCTGATGCAGGTAGAGTATACAGACCATGCTTTAAGAAACTCTGACCTAGAGGTATCCTGAGATAATCACATCCTTTTCTTGACCCTTCATGATTTTAAATCAGTTAATCATATCTGTTCTCATCTGTATTAGTTTGCTAGGGCTGCCATAACAAAATACCACAGACTGGGTGGCTTAAACAACAGAAATTTATTTTCTCACGGTTCTGGAGGCTGGAAGTCCAAGATGAAGGTGTTGGCAGGGTTTGTTTCTTCTAAGGCCTCTTGCCTTGGCTTGTGGATGACCATCTTCTCCTTGTGACTTCGCATAGTCATCTGTCTGTGCATGCAGGTGTCTTGGTGTCTGTCTCTTCGTGTCCCAATCTCTTCTTACAAGGACACCAGTCCTTATACCAGTCACGCTGATTAGCACCCACCCTAGTGACCCCATTTAATTTAATTACCTCTTTAAAGGCCCTATCTCCAAATATAGCCACATTCTGAGGTACTGAGGGTTATGGCTTTAGTATATGAATTTTAGGGGGACACCATTCAACCATAACATCATCCTTTTACTGTTTACACTGCAGAATTCTGCCATTTCAGTAGCTCTTTATGGGAGAGATGTGGAAACCCTAATCTTGAATCTTTCAGCTAGTCCCCTCTTGACTGGCTCCAACTTCATTAGACTTATCTTCAAGCTAAGCACATCGTGTTTCAGGTGTAGGTATGTCCTCTTTCATTGCCCAGGGTGAATGAGGGGGCTTATCTTTTTAACTTTCTTGACCACAGCAGCGTGTTCAGCTTCCAGACAATTCATTCGGTGTCTACCATGGATAAGGAACTGCATTTGGTCTGGCTTCTTCAGGGAACAATTTCAGATGATGCTTATATTTATTTCTTGTATTTCAGAGTTCATTTAAGATATATGTTTTGTATTCTTTTACTTTACATATAATACCTCCCTCTTGCCTATATGTTCTTTTTGCCCCGCCAGCTTTCAGTTTACTGAGGCAGCCTCCTGAGATTTTTCTGTAGCTTATTTTCACAATACCACAGGCAGACAGATGCATATATGCTCTGAACGACTGTAACAAGAAGGTTGAGATGGCCAGTTGTTCAGGGTAGAAGATCTATAGAAATCAAGGGCCTTCTTCAATGACTAACTAGCCTCCAGTCCCCTGTCCAGCTCCCTTAGACCCAGGTTTATCAAAACACAAACATAAATTAAGAATTTTGCCACCTTCCTATAGTACAGCCCAATAGGGGAAGAAGGAAAACAAGGAGACCCCACCCTATAGCCACAAGAGTTATAGTTTCAGGCTCAAAAGCCCACATTTGAACCACAAGAGGATGGTCCTTTGAAAGAGAAATATGACTTCTCACATTTCCAGGAGTCTCCAGACATTTTAAAACAATCTAACCACAACACCTGAGAAGGTTTAATTCCACCCATCTGGTCCACATACATCCCACAAATTAGGTTATAATCAGGGAGGAGCTCCCTTGGGCAGAAGAATCCTCCTGGGCTCTCCCTTTTTCCTGGTGGCAATTATAAAAACATTTCACCTACCTTTACCGGTTTCTGCACTAAAGCGCCAATGAAATATTTCCTCTCTAGGGGAAACCCAATCAGCAGTTTTATAAACATGCAATGACTTGATACCGGCCTCCCACATCACTAGAAACAGTTGCAGCCTAGAAATTAGCACCCCGAGACAGTCATGCACTCTGACTGTTGTCAGTTTTAACTTCAAACAAAAAGGGAGATATATATATACCTAAATGTATATAAATATATAATATATATTTTTCTTCTATGTTAGTATCCATAATCATTTTACATAAAATATGTTAGGACTTATAACCTTAAAATTTTTTAGACAAGACTTGACTACAGCTTTATTTAAGCCATTTCAGCAACTCTTGTTATTAACAAGGTTGACCCTAAACAGTTTTGTGAAGTAAACAATTCTCTCTTCTTCTCTATGTCCCTCTCCTCTTCGACTAATTTCCTTTTTCCCCTCTTGATACTGAAATGGTACCTACTTTCCAAGGGGCCCTGAAGACCCCACCTAAGACCTCCACCCCCAACAGACAACACTCTAAGCTAGAACCTTCTTTCTCACCTATCCAACATTGCATTTCCTTAGTTCAGCCCAGTCTTTCCTGCCTAGTGTGGTAAACTAATCCCTGCTGAGTTGCTAATGGCTAAAACCCACATTCCCTCTTCCTGAAGTATTAACATTTTATAAAGGACTTCCTTAAAAGCATTTCTATCGGTAGATTCCCCGGTACTGTAGTGGAGAAGTATTCTTGTAAGATATTTTGGAGTGGCTATTTCAGCAAGTTCCTTTGCTGACAGAACCTACGAAATCATGTAGTACCCCTAAGAATGAGACAAATTCAGATTTAAAATTGTCTTTTCCTAACATAATAACTAAAATAATGACATGTTATTGATGATTATGTTAAAATAGTAATAATAGCTGACATTTATTGATCACTTTCAACACTGCAGGCCCTGTTCTCAGTGCCTGCTTTCCATGCAACAACTCATTCATTCTTCACAAAGACCTTATAAGGACCTACATTTTACTGATGGAGAGAGTAAGTGATCTGCCCCAGGTCACTCAGCCAGCAAGTGGCAGGGCTGCAACTCAATTCCCAGTTCTCAGGCTCCAGAGCCCATTCTCCTGACCACAAACTACAGTGCCTCTCTAGGAGAGGCTGGTAGAA
This sequence comes from Balaenoptera physalus, assembly GCF_965194825.1. Taxonomy (NCBI): domain Eukaryota; kingdom Metazoa; phylum Chordata; class Mammalia; order Artiodactyla; family Balaenopteridae; genus Balaenoptera; species Balaenoptera physalus. Next base: position 41,065,429 of record NC_138882.1, read on the forward strand.
AAGCCACTCTCCACCAAGAGGGTGAGAGAAAGAGAGAGAGATTGAGAGGAAGTTTCAGAGGATGCTACTCTTCTCCAGCCTCATCTCTTATCACTCCCTTCTCACACCATCTTGAAAGGATGCACTGTGCAACTTCACACATACAAGCTCATGCATTTTTTTGTTCATGCTTTTCCCTTCTCTATGCTTTTTTTTGGGGAGGGGGTGGCGCTGCACTACACAGTTTGTGGGACCTTAGTTCCCCGACCAGGGATCAAGCCAAGGTTCCCGGCAGTGGAAGCGTGGAGTCCTAACCACAGGACCACCAAGGAATTTCCCCTCTCTGTGTCTTTTTGATCCTACTAATCTTCGTGGTCCAGCTAAGATATCAAAGGATCCATACCCCCAGCCCCACCCCCAGACTTCATTCTTCCTCTGTGTGCATTTTTATATCCCAATGCTTACCATACTGTAACAGGCTTGGATGTTTTACATTTCAGGTTCTCTGCTAAAATTAGAGGTTCCATATCACCTGTCTTTCTCATTTTTTCCAATGTCTAGCTTAGTGCCTTATATTTGGTAGGAAAAAAATTGAATTCAATGTTCATTTAATTTATTCAGACTAAATCATTTCATTTTTTTAAGTTGACAGGAGGAAACCTTGAGTGGTGACACCACCATCATTGTCATCACCACCATCATTATCCAAACCACAGCCAGAAGCAATAGATGTTGCTAATACTTCATCTTAAAATGTATTTCAACCTTTTAAAAATGATTGTTTCGGGCTTCCCTGGTAGCGCAGTGGTTAAGAATCTGCCTGCCAATGTGAGGGACACGGGTTCGAGCCCTGGTCTGGGAAGATCCCACATGCTGCGGAGCAACCAAGCCCATGCGCCACAGCTGCTGAGCCTGTGCTCTAGAGCCCGCGAGCCACAACTACTGAGCCCACGCGCCTATAGCCCACGCTCAGCAACAAGAGAAGCCACCGCAGTGAGAAGCCTCTGCACCACAACGAAGAGTAGCCCCTGCTCTCTGCAGCTAGAGAAAGCCTGCGCACAGCAACGAAGACCCAACGCAGCCACAAAAAAAAAAAAAAAAAAAGATTTTTTCAGTGGCTAGAAGCACCTCAGCTGAATCACTAATTGTACACAATAATATTACCCCTTTTATTATTAAAATATCTTCCTTCCTCATTCTCAAGCTATCATCTACTCCCAATCCATCCTAGATGATGTGGTTGTAGTACTTGGCTTAAAGTACCATTTTTAACATTTTATTTTCCTGCTCAAGTTTTGACATTGTTTTTCCACGTCCTAGCAAATCAAGTGTGACTCTCTCTGTCTGGTTTACTTCAGGACCTCAACACCAGATTCCTCACTCATTATCCTAGAGTTTATCAACCAACGGGCCATGCACGCTGCTGTGTCTCAGTGAGGTTCCCAAGGCAGAGCCTGGCACTCTAAGGTACAAACTGGTGGCCTCCATTTACCCCAACCCATTATCACCATTGTCAATGACTGCCATGAAACGAAAGGCTGGGAAACATTGTCAAATTCTCCTTCAGTTCTCATTTACTTCCCAACCAGCCTCCTCTACTTTTAAACAAACACATTCCGTAGCTTTGCTTTGGCTATTCCCCTACCTGGAAAGCCATCCTTCTCTCTCTCTGACCATCTTTTAACAACCACGGGAAGTCTGTCTTCTCATCCGGGACTCCAGAGTCCCTTCTCTGAATAACTACTGCATTTATATAGAGATCACCCCACAGTTTTGGCTTAATTCTTTGCTCTCACACATCCCTTCTGCATGCTTGTTGCATCTTTGCTCTCACACATCCCTTCTGCATGCTTGTTGCATCTTTGCTCTCACACATCCCTTCTGCATGCTTGTTGCATCTTTGCTCTCACACATCCCTTCTGCATGCTTGTTGCATCTTTGCTCTCACACATCCCTTCTGCATGCTTGTTGCATCTTTGCTCTCACACATCCCTTCTGCATGCTTGTTGCAGTGGATAGCACAATTACCTGCCTGATTCTGAGCCTGCAGTACAGGGAGGTCTCGGCATATAAGATGTACAGATTGAGAAGTTCCAGGTGCATAATTTCACATTACCCCACTCAGACTGCAAACAAGTTCCAGCTCCTCCTTCTCACTTCTTTATCTGATGGTCCTTCAGTAGCTTGATCCTTTCAGTCATTCTGTCCTTCCACAGTCCATCCTCCAGTTTAAAGCCAAATCTACTTTCTTCAGCCTCTCTAGACCCTCAGAAAAGTTAGGTCTTTTCAGGGTCCTGGATTCTGCTTAGCTTCCAGACAAAACTGCTCTCTTTACAGTTAACCTGAATTCCAGCTTGGCAATTTCCCTGGACTGTGTCCACAGAATTTCCCAGCACTGACTTCTTTCTGGAAAGAGTACCCTATCTGCTTTGTACTAGCTTCTTCTCCCTTTCCTCTGACCTCACATTTATCCTCAGGAGATCCCATGGAATCACATGTCTGAAGCTTTCTTTCACAATTCCAAGTCCTACCATTGACAACGGACTCCTAACTTGTCTGGAAGCTTTTAACTCATAAGTATCCTATGTTTCTGGGTTTTCCCACAAATTTAAAAAAAAAAAAAAACAAAAAACAACCCACTGCAGCGTCTTTGTTCTGGCATTGGGGTGGTGAAATTTAGTGATATTTGATAAGGAAGAGGAATTCCCCTGTGGAAAAGGAACACAGGATAATTCCACTTATGAACAGAGGAAAGAAGGTATGGGGAAGTTACACGGCTTGTTCATCCCAGAGAGCACCAGAAACAGCTGCTGTGGTCTTAAGGCGACCAACTCCTGGTTTACCCAGGACTTTCATCATTTTAGCACTCAAAGTCCCACAGCCCAGGAAACTACTCAGTCCTGGCAAATGGTTGGTGACCCTCTATGGTGTCCTGGGTCCCCATGCAGTCTCTTAGCCAGGTTACAGAGGTCCCGCTTCCCCGCCCAGCCTACCTTTTCTCTGCTACACCTGCTCTCTGACGATTTGATGCATCAGAAGTTAACAAGCCATTCAGGTCTGATAACGTGTTTAATGTTTCCTCTAAAGCGTTATTATTTGTCCTTATCTGGGTTAAATTTCCCCTCTTATCCAAGTCTTTAGCAGTGCAGCTTGGCTCTTTCCGAGGTTCTCATCAGCTTAAATCATAAGGGGTTTAAGCAGAAATTTTCACCCTGCTCCTTTTCAAACTGTGTGTTTAAGATTGATTTGTCATCTTGGGGACTGAGCCTGTTGGCTGAGACTGTCATAATGAAAATCATGCCACCTTGCATTTCCCCAGTGCCTTGCCTTGTGTCAACAAAGTGCTCTCTCTCTCTCGCTCTCTCTCTCTCTCTCTCTCTCTCTCACACACACACACACCCCTTGCTTGGTGTTACCAATAACCCCCTGAGGTAGGCAGGTACTTACTGGTTGAAAGAAGTAAGCAGGGTAAGGAAAGAATTTCTTTACAAGTGGTTTTCTCTTGAAATGTCTTTAAGAAATAGTTTATAACACATGCTTTCAAATCCTTTGTTTCTCTTAACTTCTGTCTTCAAAGCATAAACTGAAGTGGAGATCTAAATTATTAAGAATCAGCTACTGGGGGCTTCCCTGGTGGCGCAGTGGTTGAGACTCTGCCTGCCAATGCAGGGGACACGGGTTCGAGCCCTGGTCTGGGAAGATCCCACATGCCGCGGAGCAACTAGGCCCGTGAGCCACAACTACTGAGCCTGCACGTCTGGAGCCTGTGCTCTGCAACAAGAGAGGCCGCGATAGTGAGAGGCCCGCGCACCGCGATGAAGAGTGGCCCCCACTTGCCACAACTAGAGAAAGCCCTCGCACAGAAACGAAGACCCAACACAGACCCAATTTATTTTATGGCTATAAATAAATAAATAAATAAATAAATAAAATTTAAAACTGTCCATGGCTTGTAAAAAAAGAATCAGCTACTGGCAACCACACAGCCTGGAGAAACCCCAGATTAGAGCTGGGGGGATCCCAGCTCCTCCCTCCCAGCACAGACAGCCGCAGGCCCTGGAGGGAGGGTCCCACCCTCCATCACCCCAAAACCTGGCAGGCCCTTCCTCTCTACTTCCTCTCACCTAGAATATTATTTCTATGGGGAAATGCAAACTTACATGCTCTTGAAAGAGAACCTGATTGTAAATTGGGAACCGTCGACAAAGAATCCCTCATCTCTTGGTTTCCTATTATAAGGTCTTCTCAGCACAAGCTCTTGTTTTAAGTACTGTGACTTAAACAAGGCTATCCGCAAAAGAGTGAGGCTAAAATGCTGCCTCTTCAAGTGTTAGGGGAAACGCAGACCGAAACCGCCCGCCCTGGCCAGGCAAAGACAGTAACAATTTGCATGAATTATTTTACGACAGGAGATCCTGGTAAGGAACACGGAACTAACAAGCCACCACCAACCAGAAGAATACGGGAAAGGTCAAAAGGAGAGAGGAGACGCCAGTCCACATGTCCTACCAGCCTCCCAGAATCCTCCTCGCTGGAATCCATCTTGGCTGAGTGGTTGCACGCGCCGCCAGGAAGGACCCTGAGTCAGAATGGCTGGCCAGAGACAACCCGGAAACTAATCCCATCGCCGTAAAACCCGACACTGCGAGCCACGTGGCAGAGCAGTCCTCCTGGGTTCCCTTACCCTCCTGCTCTCCGCCCGGGCGCCCCTTCCCTATAAAGTCTCTTGCTTTGTCAGTAAGTGTGTCTCCTCGGACAATTCATTTCCAAGTGTTAGACAAGAGCCCACTCTCAGGCCCTGGAAGGGGTCCCCCTTCCTGCAACAAAAGGATGGGATTTTTAAAGTTTGGAGCCACTCAGCTTATAGTAATTCTATAGTTTAAGTTCTTTCATGAGGTTTTGGTAAAGTTTCAGCAACTCCACGTCATGTTGAATTGAATGACATTCTTCTGAAAAGGTACCTACTCTATTTCAATGTTTTTAAATATGCCTAATCATGAGAAACATCTGCAGTTCTTTTTAATTTGAGACTTTAGTGTATATAATCATCTCCTTGTTAAAATGCGGATTCCTGGGCCTCATCCCAAAGATTCTGATTCAGTCTGTCTGGGGTGGGGTCTGGGGATCTTCAGCATTAAAAAGCATCTTCACGTGATCTGAGGCAGGTGCTCTGAAGGGCCCTATAAATCTTGCTATTTACTGTGTGGGCTGCCAACATCAGTGTCACCTGGGATGGATTAGAAATGCAAAATCTCAGGCTCCACCCTGATCTTCTGAATCAGGATCTGCATTTTAATAAGATTCCCAGGTGGTTTGTGTGTACATAACATTTGATAAGCAGTGCACTACAGTACAACGAACAACATCACATCAACTCAAAACTTGAAACCAAGGGAGAGCTATCAATGGATAACCTGGAGCAAGCCTTCTTCCATGGGGGTCTTTAATGTGTACTCAACAAATATTCATTAGATGAATATATTTTCATGGAATAGGTACCATGGAAGTCCCATTGTGCAGACTAACTTGCATTGACAAAATCATAAATGAACCAGAGGTCTAGATAAGTGTTTGAGTATATAAACAAGACTTTTTTAATGTATTAATCAACAAGTATTTACTTATTAGGTGTTTTCCATGTGCCTAGAATTTTGCTTCTCCCATTCTATTTGGGGGAAAGAAAGATAATATAGAAAAGACTTATAGAAGATAATGAAATGCCTCGATGCTATGTGGGCATTTGATGTTTGCAATTGGAGTTCTAAGAAGGGGGGAAGTATACTGACTGAAAGAGTCAGTGGAACCTCCATGGAGGAGGAGGTGAGCGGGTGGGTAAAGTATGGGAGGTGTTAAGGAAGCAGACAGGAGGCCTTCCCAAGAAGGAAAGAGAACAAAGAGAGAAACTTAAAATGAGCTTGATTTGTCTGGGAGACAGAGAAGTGAACGGCCCTATTATGGCAAAGGTTTTAGGGGAGTGAAGGATGGAAAACAAGAAGGTTATGTAGGATGAAACTAAATTGTAGATGGTTTGAAAGTCAGAAGTAGAATGTGCTATAGCATGTGTTTGGACAATGCTGGTTATTTTCCCCAATCCATTTTTTCTTTCTACTTTACAAGAAGTTTTTTTTTAATTGTAGTATAGTTGACTCAGGGGATTTTTTTTTAAGTTGGTCTCATAGCCAACCAAGACGTAGACTGTATTTCCCAGCCTCCTTTACAGGGCAGAGTGATCACATGACTATCTTTTGTCCAATGACATAGCTGTGACTTCTCTAAAGTACCTTTAAAGGATGGGGGCACATCCTTTTTTACATCTTCCACTTTCCTGTTAACTAAATAGGGGTGAGGATAACTAGAGCTCAAGTAACAATTTTGGACCAGAAGCTGGAAGTCACAGGCTAACATGAGCAAACAGTGACATAGGAGGAGTCTGGGTCCCTGGTGATCAGGCCATTCTAACCCCAGACTGCTTTCCTCTGGTCTCTTTAACATGAGAAAGATGTAATTTTATATCTTCCTTAAGTCACTAATATTATACTTTGAGTTTTCTGTCATGCACAGCCAAACCTAACTCGAATTCATAAAACATGTAATTGAAAGCCAAAAACGCAAGTGTTTATGCATCAGGCACCATCCTGGTTCCAGGTGCCCAGCCCTATGACCCTAATAGATTAGTTACCTAATCTAAGCCTTTGTCTTCTCATATGTAAAATAGGGAGAACATTCCTCAGGGTGGTTATGAGGAGCAAATTAGATTATATAAAGTATCTAGCACAGTGCTGGTGTACAGCACGCTCTTAATAAATATACTCTTTCTAATTATACACAGGCACATAGCAACAAACCAATATGGGACACAGTGACTGTGAAAAGTCAGAGGGTATCTACATCTAGAAGATAAGTTTGGCAGTAGTGGACTTCATGGTTTGAAAGGTGAATAGACTACAAGCAGGGAAATGCTTCAGAAAGTCTTCAGGCTAGCCTGTGGCATTAGCATTGGAACTGAAACAGATACTTACTGAGCCCTTTTTCTGTCCCAGGCACATTCTAGGAGTTAAAGCTACAATGACAAACAAAAATACATATGTTCTTACACTCACAGAGTTTACAGCCTGGTATGGGAGTCAGACATTAAACTACTAATGAGTAATGATATGACCATGGTAGGTGCTGCAAAGGAAAGAAACAAAATGTTCTGAGAGCTTGTGTTAGAGGCGAGTAATAGAGTGAGGTAGGATTCAGCTGAGATGTGAAGGATGAACCTGAGTTAACTAAGTGAAAGAAGGCAGAAAGTACATCCCTTGAAGGGAAATGAAAGGCAAAGGCCCTGAGATGGAAAGGAGCAGGATAAGTTCTCATGAATAAGATAAAGCCAGTGTACCTGAAGTGGTGAGCCCACAGGGGAGCCTAGTATGAGAAGAGCTGGAGAGGAAGGCAAGAGACAGGTCCTATAGGGCCTTGTAGACCATCATAAAGGGTTCTGTCCCAAGGATGACTGGCTGCTGGCAGGTTTTGAGCAGAATCCTAGGACGGCAAACCATCCCAGTTTGCCTGGGACTGAGGGATATGAGACTTTCAGTGCTAAAACTGGGACACTTCTGGGCTAACCAAGAGGTTGGTCACCTTAGTGATCTAATTTTTCCTAAAGATTACAGTCTGGCTGCCATATGGAAAACCAAGTGTAGGAGGACAGGAATGGAATTAATAAGACCAGTTAGACTGTTGGACTATCCAGGCAAAAGAAGACAGTAGCTTGGGCTGGGGTGGTGGCAGTGAAGTTGAGGGGAAGAGGATGGATTTGAGAGAAATTTAGGAGGTAAAATTGGCAGGACATGGTGAGAGGTTGGAAATGCTATTTCCAAGACCACATGGATTAACTCAAGTGATTTCACTTTCAAAAGTGAAATCTGGACTTCAAATCCCACATAGGAGCTCCTCTGGTTATATTCTTCTAAGCACTGAAATACTAGGGTAGACCCAAGAGGACATCACCTTAGCCAAAATACAAACTATCTAGTCTAAGCCTTGGTTTCAAGAATCAAAGGCTATAAAGAAAACATTCTGGCTCCTTAACTTGCTGCCTTTAGGCAAGGGACATTTAAATCACCTTAGATCAATGTGTTCCCCAAGGAAAACAATCTTCTTTATAGCCTAACAACTACACCTAACCCCAAAATGAAGCCAGGAACTCTTTCACCTCCTCTAAAGTACTTTTCCTCCTACTAGAAAGTAGTCCAATAGTTACCATGAGCTATTGATCTAGGTTTTATTTGTATGAGAACTTGTAGTCTGACAGTATTTCCAAGCAATCATTTGCTTCTCTTACTTCTCAACCGATATTTCTAAACTGATAACAGTTAAGGAAATTTTTTTTTTTAAGTTTTATTGGAACACAGCTCCCCTCCCCCCATCTGATTACATTTTGTCTGTAGTTGCTTTCATCCTACAATTGCAGAGTTGAGTAGTTGCTTTTTGGGTGTTTTTTTTTTTTTTTTTTTTTTGCTTTTTATTTATTTATTTATTTACTTTTGGCCATGCCACCCAGCTTGTGGGATCTTAGTTTCCTGACCAGGGATCGAACCATGGCCCCCACCATGGGAAGCTCAGAGTCCTAACCACTGGACCACCGGGGAATTACCAGTAAATTATTATTTACTTATAATTGTCACTGTAGTTTTATGATCATTTTAACATTCTTTGCAAGATGTTCTACCTTTTCAGTAGGAATAGCAAAGAGTACAAATAACTTTTTTTTTACATCTTTATTGGAGAATAATTGCTTTACAATGGTGTGTTAGTTTCTGCTGTATAACAAAGTGAATCAGCTATATGCATATGTATATCCCCATATCCCCTCCCTCTTGCATCTCCCTCCCACCCTCCTTATCCCACCCCTCTAAGTGGTCGCAAAGCACCGAGCTGATCTCCCTGTGCTATGCAGCTGCTTCCCACTATCTATTTTACATTTGGTAGTGTATATATGTCAATGCTACTCTCTCACTTCGTCCCAGCTTACCCTTCCCCCTCCCCATGTCCTCAAGTCCATTCTCTACGTCTGCATCTTTATTCCTGTCCTGCCACTAGGTTCATCAGAACCATTTTTTTTTTTTAGATTCCATATATATGTGTTAGCACTGGTATTTGTTTTTCTCTTTCTGACTTATTTCACTCCGTATGACAGACTCTAGGTCCATCCACCTCCCTACAAATAACTCAATTTCGTTTCTTTTTATGGCTGAGTAATATTCCATTGTATATATGTACCACATCTTCTTTATCCATTCATCTGTCGATGGACATTTAGGTTGCTTCCATGTCCTGGTTATTGTAAATAGTGCTGCAATGAATATTGTGGTTCATGACTCTTTGAACTATGGTTTTCTCAGGGTATATGCCCAGTAGTGGGATTGCTGGGTCATATGGTAGTTCTATTTTTAGTTTTTTAAGGAACCTCCATACTGTTCTCCATAGTGGCTGTATCAATTTACATTCCCACCAATAGTGCAAGAGGGTTCCCTTTTCTCCACACCCTCTCCAGCATTTATTGTTTGTAGATTTTTTGATTATGGCCATTCTGACCTGTGTGAGGTGATGCCTCATTGTAGTTTTGGTTTGCATTTCTCTAATGATTAGTGATGTTGAGCATCCTTTCATGTGTTTGTTGGCTATAACTTCTTAATTGCTGCCTCTTTTTTGCACCATAAAACTAATTGGTAGTTTAGGAAATGAAAGGTTAGGATTGTGAACCAAGCAAATAATGATGAAAAAAGCTTAATGTTGTAGAATCAAAATTTACACTTAAACACAATTATGCTTTTTTCCCCGTTTATATTTAATCTAAAGTTTCTAATAAACCTGCAAGAACTTCTTTGTTAGTGTTTTTTACACCTGTAAAGTGTATAAATGTTTTCTTAGCCAAGTAATAAGTAGCATATCTTAATATTACTAAATTATAAGAGATCAACTATTTTACTTTGCAATATTTAGCACTTTTAACTTAAATTAATTTCATTATAAAAACACTAAAAATAATGTTAATGAAATAATTCTGAAAATCTTATGGCGGTGACCAGGATGAGTTTGGATGATTTGGGGGTCAAGTATGTGTGTGGCAGAAGCAGGCATGTTTCTGTCTGCCTTTTAAAGGTGGCAATAAATCCAGCCTCCATCCCTGAGGATAACTAATTCAGTCAAAACAGCTAAAAGGCTGCCCCAGCATCTAGGAGCTCTAAGGAAGCCAGTTTGGGGATAACGTAGCACCCACCCAGCCGCAACCCACTCTCAGGGTCACCTTGGACCTTGTCACCACCCAGACCACTTCAGTTATGAAACCTGAATCTCCGTATTCCAGCCTCTGGCCACAATCTCCTGTTCTTCAACTTCACCCTCTCACTCCTGCTACCCTAAAACTCCCCAATCTTTCGTGTTCTCCCTCTCCACCTCTCTCCACTGGGCTTCTCTTACCTCACTTTTCACTTTAATTGCTCTCATCGTTCCCCTCAACTTGCCCTTCCCGTAGTCTTCAAATTACACCTGCCCTGCAAAACCTGGGATGGTTCCTGAGTCCATTTTTTGGTCATACTCCTATGGGGGCTGTTGGGTTCAGCTGAAAAAAAATCACACAGCTCTGAACGGAAGGGTGGTATTAACACGCTATGGATTCCAGACTCAGCCAGGTGTCCTGAGCCAGTTGGAAATCCTTTCATATATCCCTGATCAGCTTCCCGTCCCATTGGTCTTGTTTCAAATACAGTCTCCTCTTTACTTTAAACTTCTGATCTGCATTCTGTCCCCTCAGACTCAGTGGAAGGCCTCATCAACTGGAAACCTATCTGCAGCTACCTTTATGTGCTGTTGATCATCTAGAGAAGTTTTAATTCATGTTTCTTAGACACATTAAATAAAAGAGTTACTAGGAATTTCCTCATTTTGTGTTACTATTTAAAAACCATCAAACTTCTAAGTAATGAACAGGACCTGTTGAATAAATGCTATTTCTAAGAGGAAAGGAGGAAAAGACACAGACTTGAAGGTTCTATTTATATGTATATAAATTGCTATATATATCAATAAGTAGATATTGATATTATATATACCTGTATATATAAAACAGCTTTATAGATTTATAGTCAAATATATATAAGCTTTATTGAGATTTAATTCACATACTACACAATTCACCAATTTAACTTATACAATTCAACAGTCTTTAGTGTATTCACAGAGTTGTACAGCTATCACCAAAATCAATTTTAGAACATTATTATCATCCCAACAAGAAACCCTGTATTCATTAGCAGTCATTCCCTGTTTCCTCCCAAATTCCCCAATCCCGGGAAGCTGTTCCCCTGTTTTCTGCCTCTATGAATTTTCCTATTCTAGACATTTCATATAAAAGGAACCACACAATACATGGCCTTTTGTGTTCAGCTTTTTTCACTTAGCATAATGTTTTCAAGGTTCATCCATGTTGTAGAATGTATTAGAACTTCATTTCTTTTTATTGTCAAATAATAGTCCATTGTCTAGATATACCACATTTTATTTATCAGTTCATTAGTTGATGGACGTTCGGGCTGCTTCTGCATTTTGGCTATTATGTGTAATGCTGCTAATGAACATTTATTACAAGTTTTATATGGACATACTTTTTGAATTTTCTTGGATATTTACCTGGCAGTGGAATTGCTGGGTCATATGGTAACTCCGTGTTTAAACTTTTGAGGACCTGCCAAACTGTTTTCCAAAATGGCTGCACCACTTTACATTCCCACCAGCAATGTATAAGGGCTCTGATTTTTCCACACTCTTGCCAACATTTGCTTATTCCCTCTTTTTGATTATAGCCATCCTAATGGGTGTGAAGTGGTACCTCATTGTAGTTTTGATTTGCATTTTCCTGTTGGTTGATGATGTTGAGTATCTTTTCATATGCTTATTGGTCATTTGTAAATTTTCTTTGGAGAAATACCTATTCGGATGCTTTGTCCTTTTTAAATTGTGCTAACTGTCTTTTTACTGTTAAGTAAAAAGTACTGTTAAGTTGTAAAACTACTTTATGTATTCTAAATACAATACAGTCCCTTCAGAAGATCTAAATAGCCATTTCTCCAAAGATGACATACAGATGGCCAAAAAGCACATGAAAAGATGCTCAACATTACTAATTATTAGAGAATGCAAATCAAAACTACAATGAGGTATCTCCTCACACCGGTCAGAATGGCCATCATCAAAAAATCTACAAACAGTAAATGCTGGAGAGGGTGTGGAGAAAAGGAAACCCTCCTACACAGTTGGTGGAAATGTAAATTGCTACAGCCACTATAGAGAACAGTATGGAGGTTCCTTAAAAAACTAAACATAGAGCTACCATATGATCCAGTAATCCCACTCCTGGGCATATATCCAGAGAAAACCATAATCCAAAAGACACATGCACCCCAGTGCTCATTGCAGCACTATTTACAATAGCCAGGACACGGAAGCAACCTAAATATCCATTGACAGAGCAATAGGTAAAGAAGATGTGGTACATATATACAATGGAATATTACTCAGCCATGAAAAAGAATGAAATAACGTCATTTGCAGCAACATGGATGGACCTAGAGATTGTCATACTGAGTGAAGTAAGTCAGACAGAGAAAGACAAATATCATATGATATCGCTTATATGTGGAATCTAAAAAAATGGTACAAATAAACTTATTTACAAAACAGAAATAGAGTCACAGATGTAGAAAACAAAGTTATGGTTGTCAAAGTGGGAAGGGGGAGAGGGATAAATTGGGAGATTGGGATTGACATATACACACTACTGTATATAAAATAGATAACTAATAAGGACCTACTGTATAGCACAGGGAACTCTACTCAGTACTCTGTAATGACCTATATGGGAAAAGAATCTACAAAAGAGAGGATATATGTATATGTATATGTATATATATGTATATGTATATGTATAACTGATGCACTTTGCTATACAGCAGAAACTAACACAACATTGTAAATCAACTATACTCCAATAAAAATTTTAAAAATAAATAAATAGAAGTCCCTTATCAGATAGGTGATTTGCAAATATTTTCTTTCACTTTATGGATTTTCTTTTTACTTTCTTGATGATGGAGCACAAAAATTTTTTAATCTGATGATGTCTGCTTTATCTAATTTTTCTTCTGTTGCTTGTGATTTTGGTATCATATCTAAGAAACCATTGCTTAATCCAAGACCACAAAGATTTACACCTTTGTTTTCTTCTAACAGTTTAAGTTTTAGCTCCTAAATTTTTTGTTAATCTTTGTATATGGTGTGAGGTAGAGGTCCAACTTAATTCTTTTGCATGTAGCTATCCAGTCATCCAGACTATTCTTTCTCCATTGGATGGTCTTGGAACCCCTGTCAAATCAATTGACCTTAAATATGAAGGTGTACTTCTGGACTCTCAGTTCTGTCCCTTGATCTATATGTCTCTACTTATGCCAGGACTGTGCTGTATTAATTACTGTAGCTTTGTAGTAAGTTTTGGAATTGGGAAGTGTGAATACATCATCTTTGCTCTTTTTTTTTTCAAGATTGTTTTGGCCACTCTGTGTCCCTTAAAGTTCCTTATGAATTTTAGAATCAGCGTGTTGATTTCTGCAAAGAAGCCAGCTGGGGTTTTGATAAGGATTGTGTTGTATCTGTAATGTCCTGGGAAGTATTGCCATCTAAACAATATTGTCTTTTCATTTGTTTAGGTCTCCTTTAATTTCTTTCAACAACATTTTGTAGTTTCCAGAGTATAGGTTTTACATTTCTCATATTAAATTTATTCCTAATTATTTTATTCTTCTTGATAATGTTGTAAATAGAATTGATTTCCTAATTTCATTTTCAAATTTTTCATCGCAAGTATATAGAAAATGATTTTAGTTTAGTATTAATCTTGTATCTTACAACCTTACTCATTAATAGTTTTTTTAAAGTGGATTTCTTAGGATTTTCTATCTATAAAGTCATGTCATCTATCCCCTGAATGTTCTTAAAGACTGCAACAATTGCACTGTGGCGGGGCTGAGCTGGGGGGTGGATCTTCAATCCCTTCAAAATAGTGATATATTTTTTTGCTGAAAGCTTTTCCTTTTTCTAGCTAGAAAGGATGAGTTTCTCAACAAGAAAATTCACTACTAATTCTTTACACATTACATTTCAACTAGATGCAGCTGGAAAATCCAGTTTTGCTCTTTACCCCAAGGGTTGCCCTTATCAACCTACATAAATATATGAGATGGGGATTTCCCTGGTGGTCCAGTGGTAAAGAATCTGCCTTCCAATACAGGGGACGCGGGTTTGATCTGGGTTGGGGAACTAAGATCCCACATGCCCGCAGGGCAACTAAGCCTGTGCACCACAACTACCGAGCTCGCGCGCCTCCACGAGAGAGTCCGCGTGCCGCAAACTACAGAGCCCAGCACTCCGGAGCACGCGTGCCACAACTAGAGAGAGAGAAAAACCCACATGCCACAGCTAGAGAGAAACCCGAGCAGACCGTGCACCTTAATGAAAAGATCCTGCATGCCTCAACAAAGATCCCGTGTGCCACAGCTAAGACCCGACACACACACACAAAAATAAGGAAAACAAAAAAATTAAATAAATATTTTTTAAAATAAATAAATATATGAGATCATGATTCCAAAATAGTGTCAGTATTCCTTTCTTTCATTCAGAAGGCAGCAGGGTTTAATGGAAAGATCTCAGTCTCTGGAGTTGGAAGACTGATTTCCAGTCCAGCTCTGTGCCTATTAGCAGTGAGACTGTGTCTGCCTAACTGACTTCTACATGGTTACTGTTGAGAGCCCAGTGAGCTACTTCTTCAGGCTTCCTTCTGTGAGCTGGCTGTTTCCCCTGCAGAGGACTGGGCCTCAGAGGGGTGGCAGTGCCCTAGACCAGAGGAAGCAGAACCAGCTGAGCTGTACCCTTGGGAAATACCTACTTCTTTTCTTTGGTTTCTTTAGGGGTAATTCCTTTCCTGGTTTAAAACTATGATGACATTCCACCTCATTGAGAAATGCTCTCACTCTAAGGGTGGATCTATCTTTGGTGAAGGTATATCCAGATCTCACCCAGCCTGGTCCCTGCTGGCTGAAGAGGATCTGTGAGATAGATCACAGTAATGATCAGGAAGAACAAACAGGCTGTGGCTTTACCTTAGTCACAGAGCCATGGCTTTGTCACCAGGATGGGGGGATTGACAGGGGGAATTCCATTCCTTAACATAATGCTCATTGCTTTAGCTGCACCACTGCTTCCTTCCTTAATGTGTAATTAAGAACTGACTTTATGAGACAAACAACATGTCCGTTGTTAGGCTCAGTAGCATAGTGGCAAGAGTGTGGCCCTATAGTCAGTTTGCTTTTGGTTCAGATCCTGGTTCTATCCCTTAATAGCATGTGACCCTGGCAATCTACTTAACCCCTCTATGCTGCCATTTCCTCATCTGTAAAAAGAGTATATAATAATTCACAGAACTGAACAAATATGTATAGTCCTTACCATATGATAAGCACAATATACATTTTAGCTATTAGGAGTAATAGTAGTAGTATTCTTCTTCAAAGCATTTAGTTGATTAAATTAAGACAATTATTTGAAGGGTTTTTCAATCTTTACTATGCATAATAATCACCAGGAATGATTTTTAAAGTGAAAACTTTCAGGCTCTACCCAAGAATTTCTGATTCAGTGGCAGGGCTCATGAAGTTGCATCAGTAGCAAGTAATATACTCCAGGATTCTGAGTCAAGTGATCCGTGGGCACTTTTTTAAATGAAATTTTATTTTAATATAATTTCAAGTTTACAGAAAAATTGCAAAAAGAGCACAGAGAACTCTCATATATACTTTACCAAGATTCATCAATTTTTGATAGTTTTCTACATTTGTTTTACCAATCTCTCTTTTTCTCTATTTGTCTCTCTATATAAAATTTTTTTCTAAATCCTTTAACAGTAGGTTGCACTAAGTGTCCAACGACAGAGGAATAGATAAAGAAGATGTGGGAATATTACTCAGCCATAAAAAAGAATGAAATAATGCCATTTGCAGCAAGATGGATGGACCTAGAGATTATCATACTAAGTGAAGTAAGTCAGACAAAGATAAATATCATATGATATTGCTTATATGTGGAATCTAAGAAAACGATACAATTGAACATATTTACAAAACAGAAACAGACTCATAGACATAGAAAACAAATTTATGGTTATCAAAGGGGAAAGGCGGGGGAGGGATTAATTAGGAGTTTGGGATTAAAATATACACACCACTATGTATAAAATAGATAACCAATAAGGACCTGCTGTATAGTACAGGGAACTATACTCTATATCTTGTAATAAACTATAATAGAAGAAAATGTAAAAACAATAAATATATGTATAACTGAAACACTTTGCTGTACACCTGAAACTAACACAACATTGTAAATCAACTATATTTCAATAAAAATTTTAAAAAGGAGAGTAATTTGCATCTCATGCCCCTTTACTCCTTAAATCTTCAGTCTGTATTTCCTAAGAATAAACATATTCTCTCTACATGAACACTCTTCAGTTATTAAATTAAGGAAGTTTAACCTTGAGAAGCTATTTTTACCTAATATATAATCCATACTCCAATTTTATCAATTGCCTCAATAATGCCTTTTATAACAACCATTTTTCCCCAAACAGGATCCAATCCAAGTATTACATATTGCATTTAGTGTGACCTCCCTTTGTCTCCTTCAGTCTGGAACAGTGCCCCAGCCTATCTTTGTTTTTGTCATATTGACATTTTTTGTAGAATACAAAACAATTATTTCATTGAACGTTTCTTATTGTGGATTTGGCTGATGTTTTCTAGGGATTAGAGTTGAGTTATGCAGTTCTGGCAAGAATCCTTCATAACTGATATGTCCTTTTCAGAACATCCCCTCTGGAGACACATGATATCCATTTGTTTCTTATTAATGACATAGACTACACTTTGAAAATACTTGATTACTTTGAGAAGTATTTGTCTAGCCAATTTCTGTTCTAAAAGGCCTTAGAACCTAGAGCGGTCAAAAAAGGAAACAAAACCTTTACTCTTCTGATATTTCTGATTGTTAGTTAAGGGGCTTATCTGTCTATTACCTTGGTACTTCAGAAGAAGATCACATAACAACCACAGCTGCTATTACATTCAAACCTACAACACACCTTCATGCTTCACATATACAACTCCCCACTCCACCCCTTTTTATTCTTAGTAACTCTGGATCATGACTTTTATTTTGTTGTTTATACTGAAAAACTATGTGATTTATCATATGACATAACTAGACCTATCCTTGCTACTGATGGTAGTCTGAGACTAGTAGAGACAATTTAATTAGTTTCTTGCGTTACACATTTTACAATGATATATCAGCCTCGTCTTCAATGGTGTGCTTGAAAGTACTCACTTATTCTTCCTTTATCTCTAAAACACACTTATCAATGAACTATAACTAATGTTTTACCTTATTATTTATAGTTCCATGTAAAATCTCTAACCTGCTGTCTCATTGTACCTACTGCATCATTGACTACATAATTCTCCTGACATTCCTTCATTCATGCATTCATTCTACAAATAGTTCAAAGACTAAGAAAGAATGTGATTTAAGTCTTAAAGAAGCTAGCATTTATTGAATATCAGCTTTATGTCAGCCACTATTACATATATTACCTCACAACAACCAGAGAGGAATGTTTCTGTTACCAACATTTTCAGACAAGGAAACTGAATTAAATAACTTAACTTGACACCAAACCACTAACAAGTGATAGAACTGAGACTTAGTCCTACATCTGATTAACTCTAAATATACTCTTTATGGGTACTACCTATAAAATTGCAATGGTAAAGACAGAGCAAACAAAATTAAATTTACAAATTTCAGAAAGCCTCTCAAAATTGAAAGTGCAACTTAAGGTCAAATGAAAGCATTACCTTACAAAATGGGTAGGAAACTTACGGAACTTTTACCCCTCAGGGCCCTTCAGGGGAAAACCAGAAGTTTCAAAATAGATTCCTTTGAAAACTTTGACAATAAAGTTGAAGTTCCTGTGTTCTCTCCCATCCCACCCACCCTTCTTCCTTTCCATTTGTTACTATTATTGTGCTTTTATACTTTGCATAAAATAATGTGACTAAAAATACAAATAAATACAAATTAATGTAAAAATAGCATGCTATATGTAATACTGTACAACTTGGTATTGTCACTAAATATGTTTTCAAGATCTAGCATTTCTAACAAACATTTGTCTGACATACAATGTTTAAATACACATTTCTAATAGATTTATTTTAAAGACTGTATAGTATGAATATGCCAAATGGTATAATTTTTTACAATTTATTTATGTATTCTAATGAAAAATATTCAGGTTCATAATGGGTTACTAGGGAAGCTAAATTGATTAGAAAATGCCTTTAACTTCTGAGATTAGCATTATGAATAAAGCTCCCAAAGCCAGAGGACAAAGGATGCCTGGAGTTGGCATTTGGTGTTAGGAAGACCCTTTGGCTTGAGTCTTACGATCTCAAAGGGGTCTCAAATTAGACACTATTTCAACATTAACTATGTATTAGGAAAAAGAGACAAATGTCAAAGTGAATGGTATGTTAAAGACTAATATTATATATATTCTCACATATACACATTATCTTTTTGACTTATTTAATTATTAACAAACTTTATTTTTCAGAGCAGGTTTAGATTTCCAGCAAAATTGAGCAGAAAGTACAGAGAGTTCCCATATAATCCTTGCCTTACACATGTCCAGTCTCTCACACTGAGTTTTTAATCATGAATTGGTGCTGAATTTTGTGAAATATTTTTCCTGCATCTATTCACATGTTCATATGATTTTTCTCTTTTAGACGGTTGATGTGATGTGTTACATTAATTGATTTTCAAATGTTGATCCATCCTTGCCTACCAAGGATAAATCCCACTTGGTCATGGTACATAATTCTTTTTGTACATCGTTGGATTCAATTTGTTGACTATTTTTGCATCTATGTTCATGGTCCATTGTTGGTCTATAGTTTCCTTTTCTTGTACTATCTTTGACTGGTTTTGATATTAGAGTAATGCTGGCCTCATAGAATGAGTTTAGAAGTATTTTATTGGCTTCTATCTTTTGGAATAAATTGCAAAGAATTGGTATAATTTGTTCTTTAAATGTTGGATAAAATTCCTCAGTGAACTCACCTGGGCATGGTGCTTCCTGTTTTAAAAGGTTATTAATGATTGATTCAACTTCTTTAGTAGTTGTAGGCCTATTCAGATGGTCTGCTTCTTCTTGTGTGAGTTTTGGCAGATTGTCTTTAAAGGAATTGGTCCATTTCATCTAGGTTATCAAATTTGTGGACATAGAGTTGTTCGTAGTGTTCCTTTAATATACTATTAAAATCCATGGGATCTGTAGTGATGTTTCCTCTTTCATTTTTGATATTAGTAACTTGTATCTTCTTTCTTTCTTTTTCTTTGTTAGCATGGCTAGAGGCTTATCAAGTTTATTAATCTTTTCAAAGAACTAGCTTTGGTTTTTATTTTTCTATATTCTTTCTCTAAAACTCTTCACTTCTTTATCTAGATCCATTTCTGATCTATATAATTTTCATTCTCTCTGAATAAGTTTTTAAAACATTTCTGGCAAGGCAGGTTTACTGGCAACAAATTAGCTTTATTTTTGTTTGTCTGAGAAAGTCTTTATTTCTTCACTTTTGAAGGATAACTTCACAGGGTACAGCCATGTCAGCCATCTCTAGTTTACTAATGAACCCATCAAAGGCATTCTTCATTTCTCATGTCATTTTTCTGTTTTTAGTAAGGTGTTTCACCCTCTGACCTCAGCCACATCAAGGATCCCAGAGCATAAAACCTCTCTGAGTCAGCCTCACCAGAGAGTAAACTTCCATCTAGTATTCCACTGGGATGGGGGAGGTGTACACTTGTACCTAGGCAGGGGCAGCAGGCAATCTTGGAACTCTTCTTTATACAAACCTTCATTCAATCATTTGGTTTTCAGGGCCACCCCAATCCAGTACCTCCAATTTCCTTCTGGGGTACTGCATGGGTGTTGGTTTGGCTTTTGTTATCTCCCAGAAGGCACTAGTATTTCTGCTTTCTCCTCTTTACTAAGTCATTTATCATCACCTATCCCCTTTCCATCTTCCAAAATCTTGTTGACATCTCTCATTTGCTGTGGTCTTTTCACTTGTTCTCTTTGTCCTTGTAGATTTGTCTCTTTTTTTAAATCCCCCCCCCAGCTTTAACCTTTTGAGATTTTGGAAGAACACAGAGACCAATAAATATGACTAATTCATTAGGTTATCCAGAAGCCTATTTATTTTTCATGTAAGATTACTTTAAAAAATTATGGCTAAGGGACCCAAAAAACTGTAAGTTGTAGGGTCTCTTTCAACTTTTAAGTAGGTCTGATAGCTATGATCTTCATAAACTCCTCCTGGAGACAGAATCCCAAATGAATTCTAGATCTGGCACAATATCAACATTCTCATATTTTTATATACAAACATAAATTAGTGGGTAGTTATCTTCTTTAAAGAGGAATTTACTATGGGAAACAAATTCCGTTAGGATATTTAAAGTAAGATTTTATGTATAAAAACTCAATTTATAGCTTAGAACATAATCACTATATATATATTATAGTATACTTATGTCTTTTTGCTAGCCAAGTCACTCAGCATATTCTTTCATTTGGAAGCTGGAGTTTCGTAAATGGTACAATCATTTAACTCACATTATTATAGCCTCAAAAAGAAGTGGATCATACTAAGCAAAGTAAGTCAGACAGAGAAAGACAAATATCATATGATATCACTTATATGTGGAATCTAAAAAAAGAACACAGAGGAACTTATTTATAAAACAGAAAGAGACTCATAGAAACAGAAAACAAACTTATGGTTACCAAAGGGGAAAGGGGGGGAGGGATAAATTAGGGATTTGGGATTAACAGATGCAAACTACTATATATAAAGTAGATAAACAATAAAGACCTACTGTATAGCACAGGGAACTATGTTCAATACCTTGTAATATCTATAATAGAAAAGAATCTGAAAAAGAATATATATGTGTATATATATATATATATATATATATATATATATATATATATGAATCACTTAGCTGTACACCTGCAACATTGTAAATCAACTATACTTCAATTAAAAAAAAAGAAAAAAGAAGTGGAAGCTGCAAAGGAAAGGAAGACAGGCAGAAAAAAAAAAAAAACAAAAACAGGTTTTAAGAATGATTGGGCAACAAATAGAGACAAAGTAGGGTTACAGCCACAGGTGAAAGAAAGCCATCCAAATACCTGGGAAAAGGTACTGATGGGAAAATAATGGTGGGTTCTCACTCATGGTAATGAAGGGCTTAAAATGGAAGACTGGAGAAAACAATTGCTGCAGACATGAATCTAATATCATGGTTATAATCAAGGGCATGACTGTTTTTGAACAGTTTTCCAAGTTACAAGATGTGCTGGGTTTGAATAATGGGTTGTGCACCAAGAGTTCCTAAATTAAAATAGTGATGGCCAAGAGAGAGGACTCATATATTTAAGAGAAAAAAAGTAATCAGGGACTTCCTTGGTGGCCCAGTGGTAAAGAATCCACCTTACAATGCACGGGGTGCGGGTTCGATCCCTGGTCAGGGAACTAAGATCCCATATGCCACGGGGCATCTAAGCCCAGACGCCACAACTACCGAGCTCACCCACCTCAATGACAGAGCCCTCGAGCCGCAAACTACAGAGCCCACGCACTCTGCAGCGTGCGCCACAACTGGAGAGAGAAAACCCGCACACCACAACTAGAGAGAAGCCCACACGCTGCAACGAAAGATCCTGCATGCCTCAACGAAGATCCTGCCTGCCGCAACTAAGACCCGATGCAGCCAAAAATAAATTAAATAAATAAATAAATAAAATAATAAATAAATTTTAAAAGAAATAATCAAAGTAGATTCAGTGAGAATCAGAAGGAAAGAATCCAGTGGAATTCTTCCAAGTTGATTTCAGAATTTCAAAAGCATTGATATTCCAAAAGAGGGGGAAAAGGCATGTGGAGTCATTGACAAGGAAATCATAGCATCTGTGATGATATCAGGAACAAAACAAACAAAAACAGAGTGATAAGCTCCTCATAACAATATTAACATAATAACTAATGTTTATTTAGCATTTACTACATGACAAGCACAATGCTAAATATCATAGCATTATCACATTTAATCTTCACAGCAACACTATGAAGTAGGAACTATTTCCTACCATTTACAGATAAGGAAACTGAGGTTTTGTGACGTTAAATAACTTGTTCAAGGTCACACAAACTCAGGTCTGTCTGACTCCAGAGTTGAAACATGTGTTTCTACCAAATTCATGTTATCAGTAATAATTACTATTTAAGAAATATCATTTATGTGTCAGGCACTTTATATACTTACCTTTATTCCTCACTACAACCCTGTGAAGTAGATTTAAATAATACCTAGGTAATAATAAGGTATCATTACCTTATTAAATATTAATAGTAGTCTTACAACAATTCTCTGAGGTAGCTATTATAGATATTTATAGGATATTACCTTATTAATTATTAATAATATCTTGAGGAGAGTTACATTCAAAAGTATGAAAAACTGATATTGAATTCCCTCAAAAGCAAACCACATTTAGCATCTCTGTTTCCCCTCCTCCTCCTCCAATTTCTCCTCCTTCTCCTCATCCTTCTCCTGTGAGAATGAGCAATGGGAGAGAGTGGATAGGGTATGGATGTTGAAGCCAGACAGGCCTGGCTCTGATAGACTTGGAATCAGATCCCAACACAAGAAAACAGCAACTACAAAGATCTTATGAGCAACACAGCTGATGGTCCAACTCCTTCGTCACCTTCCTTTTAGTGTGCTGTGGATACAGCAACTTTGTTGGGGAGTCGGGTGATATCTCAGCCTTCTAACAAACATGTATCAGAGAGGTTAAAAGGGAAAGCATGGAAAGAGGTAGCATTAGAGAATTGATATAATTCTTTCTAAGAAAGACCTGAATGTTGTTCTTTGCAAATAACAAACCTGAAAACCCAGAAGAATAAGACAGCAACTTCCCATAGGGAATGAGTTCCTAGAATTAGGCAATATGACAGGAAAGACTTTGATTATTCTGGAAAAAAAAAGATATACTTCTAATGTTAAGCAACTTGTCCTCATTGCTTAAAGGATGGTTTGAAGTTGTAGTTTGAAAATTATCCAAACTTGTTGCTTTTTCTCTTATCATTGCTTGCTTTGGACCACTTTATTATCCATTTGCAGGATTCCCAATGAGTGGGCAATAGAAGACAGAGGAAGATGGACTCATGTCCCAATAGATAGTTTGATAAAATATTTGACAAAAGAATGGGGAAGAGGAGGAAATCACTGGTTAAAATTACTTTTCTAGGCTAGTTGAGTGATTCAAACACCCATGGTTAGAAGAAAACTTGGAGCCAGGATGGGGATTCTGTTGGTTCATTGTTTGACTAGGGTATCAGCTAAACACACCTTAGTTTACAGATTGTTTCTTCCCTGGTGGTTTATAACATAAAGGTTAGAGCACATGCAGCCATACTCATGGATAACTGGAACACAGGATGAGGATATGAGAACAGTTATCAGGGGAGTGCATCTGAGAAACGCCCTCTTCTATTTTGACCCTCATGCATCACACACGCTGTAATCAATCTCCCCAAAAACCTCACCCAAAACTCTACACCAGGGGAATTCTGAATGAAAAGGAATCTGCCCTTCTTAGAAAGAAAGCATAGTACTTGTCTGGACTCAGTTACTGAAATGATAGAAGTAATAATGTTGATAATATAGACACTCTATTAAGTGTGCTAAAAGTGGAAATTCATGGAAATAGCCTATGTGATCTTTGGTCTGCCCATCTAACATTGAGGAGCAAAGTTCACAGTCAAATGGTCTTCATCTCCAGTTCTGATAAAAGCAGTATCTAGCCAACTCAAATTGTGGGCTAATTTCAGGGTTCAACTCTTGATTTCGTGAGTTTAGAAAACCCCTAATTTCATCCCTTTATCTTAGCAGATTCCAAGGTGCTTCCACGGGCAACCATGATGATGTCATGAAGAGCTGGAAAGTTCACCTAGCCCCATTTTCCATCCACAAGATCAAGAGAGCCTCTGTTTAGTGGCCTTTACCCTGTGTCAGCCCTGGCCTTTCTCTCTTCCTCTGTAGTTTCCAGCACATCACAGCTAGGGTTGAAGGCTTATTCCTATACCCAGTCCTAGCTGCCCCTCCTCACACCCAGTTTTGGAGTCCTTCCTGACTGAGGCAGGGAGTTTGTCTTTATTTGGGCTACTCTAACAGAGTGCCATAGACTGGGTCGCTTATAAAGAGCAGAAATTTATTTCTCACAGTTCTGGAGGCTGGGAAGTCCAAGATCAAGGTGCCGGCACAGTCAGTGTCTGGTGAAAGCCCACTTCCTGGTTCGCAGATTGCCATCTTCTCACTGTGTCCTCACATAGTGGAAGGGGCAAGGGACCTCTCTGGGGTCTTTTTCATATGGGCACTAATCCCATTCATGAGGGCTCCTCTTTTATGACTTAATTTCTTCTCAAATACCCCACCTCCTAATATATCACATTAGGGGTTAGAATCTCAGCATATGAATTTTTTCAGTCTATAACAGAATTCAGTATTTATAGGCTCAGTCTCTCCCTACAACCTCATTTCATGGGGCTAAGAAGGAAGTCTACTCTCTAAGATCTGGAGTCTGGCTCCCTTGTTATGGCTGCTAGGTGCCCATGTGACTTATCCATTGCCCAGTTTCTTTGGTTTCTGGGCAGATCTGGGACGCAGCATTCTTAAGGAGTGGTGGAAGGTGATTGTGCTGACCTGTGAAGCACACCTCTCCTCATGGCCTTGGTCCCACCGCCCCTAGTCGTGAATTTTGACCACTCACCTTGCCCAGGATCTCAGTACTGAGGTTGAAAATTAAAACTCAACACAGTTGTTGGAACTACTTGTTTAATTGCCAGGGTCATGGTTCTCCAGACTTCCAGTTGGGGTTACAATCTTGATTTACTCTTGTTGTACTCCCTGCCCACCTCTGACTTACCTCCCAGTGCCAAGTTTTCTGAACTGTGATGAAGGTAACTAGGTCTCGTGGGCCTTTTGCCTGCTCTACCCAGCTGGACCTCTGTCCAAAGCAGTGTGCTGCATGCAGCAAAGGAAGATCCAGAGGTAAATTTCCCATAAAGCTTTCTCAGGACGCTTAAACATCAGGGCACCTGTATTCTAGGTGGGGAGAGAAAGCCAGGTTGTTATCAATAAGAATTTTTGCTGGTAAATTACCTACATTGATCCCCAAAGAAAGGGATATGAATCTCCAAGTCACCAGTATTTTGTTGTGATTTCTTTACTCATTCTAAATGAATATTCACTTCCATACCTGTAATTTGGATTATTTTTCTGAAAGAGGAACCCCTAAATTGTATAAGCTTCAAGCCCCACAAAATCTGGATCTGCCCTTAGGAAGACCCATGGCCAAGCCCCATCTCCAGACTATGATTTCATTGATCTGGGGCCATAGATATCCGCTGAGGTCAATTTTCCCCCCTAGTGGATTTTTAGCAATGTCTGGTTTTGGTTATCACATTTTTGGTTATCACAACTGAAAGTGAGGGGAAATTTGCTTTTGGCGTCAAATAGCTAAAGGCCAGGAATGTTGCTAAACATCCTTTAATTTATTTTTTAATAGGATCAGTATTTTATTTTATTTTATTTTTTATTTTAATTTTATTTATTTATTTTTTGGCTGCATTGGGTCTTCGTTGCTGTGCCGGGGCTTTCTCTAGTTGCAGTGAACGGGGGCTACTCTTTGTTGTGGTGCAAGGGCTTCTCATTGTGGTGGCTTCTCTTATAGCGGAGCACAGGCCCTAGGCACTTGGGCTTCAGTAGCTGTGGAGTGCGGGCTCAGTAGTTGTGGCTCATAGGCTCTAGAGCACAGGCTCAGTAGCTGTGGCACAGGGGCTTATTTGCTCTGCGGCATGTGGGATCTTCCCAGACCAGGGATTGAACCCGTGTCCCCTGCATTGGCAGGCATTTTCTTAACCACTGCACCACCAGGGAAGTCCCTGCTAAACATCTGAAAATGCACAGGATAGCTCCCACAAGAAAGAATTATCCAATCAAGAATGCCCATGGTATCACAGATGAGAAGCCTTGATCTAGGATGGGGCTCTGAACGTCAGCATTTTTCAAAATGTTTCCAATTATTGGAATATTATAATAATAATTTATCATTATTATAGTAATAATAGCTAACCTTTACTACCGAGTACTATGTGCCAGTCACTGTTCTAAATTAACTAAGTTGTTTAGTCTTTGGAATAGCTTGTAAGTACTATTATTGTTCCCATTCTATAGATGAGGAAATTGAGGTACAATATATTAAGAAATGTGTCCTAAGATTCAATCCCAGACAGTTGGCCTCCAAAGTCTGAGCTGTTAACTGCTATTATATACCTGAACATCCTTGACTGACTCACTTCATCCATAGAGATATCTAGAAGGGAAGGAGAGCCCCAGGTGCCTCCTATAGCCACAATCCTCTGCTCCCATCACTTGGAAATGAAAATAAAATGCAAAAAGGACTCAAAGTAGGTATAGCTGAGATGGGGGAAGATGTATAGAACCATTCTGAACTGTGTGCCACAGGGGCCTGGGTATTTGTCCCAGTTCCTCAGATATGTCTATGACTAGTTCAATTTGCTGGATGCAATTTCTTAAAATGAAAGTTTTATCCAGAAATGATAGACCCATATTGGGGTACAAATTCTTTTAAAAAAATACCTTGCCCATTAGACGGTAAATAGGTAATAGTAATTGTTGCTACCATCACCATCTCTGGAGCAGTAATGGGTTGTGTGGCAAATGTCCCTTTTACAGATGGCTGCCTTTAATTGAAAGCCATGCCAAACAGCTGTCAGAAGTGCTGACTACCAGACTGGGAAAAGTACTGCCAAATGGGAGGAAAGCAGACAAGTTCGGTGGCAAAATGGGAGAAATATATAACCTGAAATGACTCTCTCTTTATTCACTGTTAGAAAATGCTGAAGTGGAAAGTACCAGCACTTTGGGACTTCTTGGTTCAATTTCAGAAAACCAAGATGAAGAAGACAGTTTCTGCCTTTAGCACAGCAGATGTGGTGGGGATAAGACAAAGGCGCAAGAACTTCTACAATAAAATAGACCATGGAAAGAGGCACAATAAAGCACTCTTCCAAGCTTGGAAGAGAACCCCAAGACCCATGTGAGAAGCACAGCTATGGCCAACTCCTTGATACCAGCCTGGGGAGACGCTGAGCAGAGAATCTAGTAGCTGTGCCATGCTTGGACTTCTGACTTACAGAAACTGGAAGATAATAAATTTGTGTTGTTTTGAGCTGTTTGTAATAATTTTTACACAATAGAAAATGAATAGGATGAATTACATTGGTTGATTTTCAAAAGCTTAACCAAGTTTACATTCCTGGGATAAACCCTATTTGGTCACCATACACTATCCTTTATATACTGTTAGATTTGATTTGCTAAAATTTTGGTCAGAATTGTTTGTATGTGTTCATGAGAGATACGGCTTGAAGCGAAAGTGAGAAGAAATTTGAAGGAGAAAGACATGGAAGTAAGATGAGAAAGGAAAACATTACAGATGAGAGAACAACATAGTAAAAGTGAGCAAGTGTCAGAGAAGGGTTGGATATAACCACATATGGGAAGTCAAGTGGTGGGGAAGGGCTAGAAAACTGGAGAGTAGAATGCATCCTTAGTTTAGGAGGATAATTAAAGAGCCACTGAAATTTGTTGAGATGAGCAAGCCAGAATCAGTGTGTGGTTTGAAATGCACTAAGCAGAACCTGAGGGACAGTAGGGAAGCCCTTGCAATTGTCTGGTTTGAGGTCAGGAGAGCCTGAACCTTGCAGGGTAAGGGAGAGGAGAAGAAGCAAGCACTAGAAGAGATCTAGCCCCTTAGCACTCAGTCTAGATGTTAGATGGCTCTACACTCTCTTTGGACACCTGAAGAACATCATCTGGTGATTGGAACCAACCACTGAAGGCAAATCTGAGAACTATTGACTAGCTGCAGGTCCAGCTCCCTGTGTTCCTGGTGGATCCAGGCCTGGCTGGTTGGTCCCAGAAAGTACACAGTTATTAACGGTGGCTCTAGAGGCCCAACCCAGAAGGACTCCAAGAAACTGGTTTGAGTCTGCTGTCCACTCTGGGATGGGAGGTAGTTCAGTTTAATTGATGAAATAGGGGAGAGAGGAACAAGGGAGCTTGGGAAGCAGAACCGTGCTCTCTCAGTAAGGGCTTGAAGCGTCTCTCTTGGGTTTGCGGTCCTAATGCAGGATCGGAAGCAGAGGCTGATGGGAAGGACTTCTCTGGAGGGTACCACCACCAGCCCTGGAGTTTATCCTACGTCAGAGGTTGGAAGGGAACGGAGCAGGCTTGGGGGAATGTAGCATGTTGAACATTTATTCTTGAGGCTTTGCTGCATGCAAGCTCCCTGTAAGAGACTCTATATTTGTGACCACATTGGGCAGTTGTCCCACAATGTCCTCTAGGGAGCTGCCTCTAAATTCATTCTTTCTCCAAGAGGATAGCTTTTACTTTCACAGCAAAGTCGGGTTCCTCTAATAAAATGCTGGCATTACCCGGGGGGTGGCAGAAGGGGGTGCTTAGTACATCGGCTTCTCTGACCATCTCCTCAGAGGCACAGTTATCCACAGGGAGAGGTAACATACGTAATGGGCTGAGGTGGACTGATGAGGAGAGGTGAGAACACATCTGAGAAGCTGAGCCAAAGAAGTGGGGATGGGGATTGTCTGGCCACTGGGGTGACACTGGCAACAAGATGAGACTCCGATTTACAATTTTGCTCCAGGTTCATCCTATAGCCTTATGTAGCACTCCCTCTCACTCCCTTCTCTGGTGGTTTGAATTATGTCCACTAATCCTTTGATCTGCCACCCCTCAACAGGTGAAGAGAGCTTGACCTTCCTTCCCTTGATTATGAACCAGAGTCAGTGACTCCTGCTAATGGAAAGAATATGGCAGAAGTAACTGTGTTACTTCTGAGATGAAGTCATGTGGCTTTCATTTGGCCACTCTCTCTTGGATCACTGGCTCTGGGGGAAGCCAGCTGCCATGTCATGAGGAGAGGTCCATGTGGCATGGGACCGAGACATCCTGCCAACAGCTGTGCGAGTTCAGCCATCTTAGAAGTGGATCCTCCAACCCCAGTCAAGCCTTAAGATAGCTGCCACCCTGTCAACATCCTGACTCCTACCTCATGGGAGCCCCTGAGCAGAACTATTCACTGTTAAGCTGCCCTCGAATTCCTGACCTAAAGAAACTGAAATGATACATATTTGTTGTTTGAAGCCACTACATTGTGTAGTCATTTGTTATGCAGCAATAGGTAACTATTATACCTTCCAATGGGTCTCAATCAGCTGTTTCAGGTCAATATAATTCAGTGGTTCTTAGCATGTAAGGACCCAGAAAATAAAGATTATTAAGACTAATCTCTGGGGACTTCCCTGGTGGTGCAGTGGTTAAGAATCCGCCTGCCAATGCAGGGGACACGGGTTCGAGCCCTGGTCCAGGAAGATCCCACATGCCGCAGAGCAACTAAGCCCGTGCACCACAACTACTGAGCCTGCGCTCTAGAGCCCATGAGCCACAAATACTGAGCCCATGTGCCACAACTACTGAGCCTGTGTTCTAGAGCCAGCGAGCCACAACTACTGAGTCCGTGCACCTAGAGCCTGTGCCCCACAACAAGAGAAGCCACTGCAATGAGAATCCCGTGCGCAATGAAGAGTAGCCCCCGCTCGCCACAACTAGAGAAAAACCCGTGCGCAGCAACGAAGACCCAACGCAGACAAAAATAAATAAAATAAATAAATTTTTAAAAAAGAATCCTTAAAAAAAAAGACCAATCTCTGTATTTTGTAGGTAGGGCAATGAGCCCTGATCTGGAATAGGGCTAAAGTGCTTTGCTTTGTTTAATTTTGCCTACTTGAATAAATGCTTTTGAACCTCAGCACAGAAAGTTGTATGTTGGAATATACAAATTCATGCAAAGCACTGAGAGGGAAACAGTACACTTTCCCCATCTACTCTCATCCCAGAAAGGTGGCTCTTAGGTTCACTAGTCTTGACATCCATGCTTGAACAAGGAATGAACAACCTGGCTTGAACAACGACAAAATTTTGAAAATATAGGGCACTGTCTTAGCAAAGTGCCATCTAGACTAAGAATCCTGGGATAACTTTGGGCTGGTTTGTTTCTGGACCAAACAGGGATTGCTCAGATCAGGGAAGCCAGCCAATGGGGGAGTCGGTGAACATATCTGAAAGGCCCCTGGAGGCATTCTAGAAAGATCTGTGTGGACAAAGAATATCACCTGCCATTTTAGTAAACAAAGGATGTTGCACCCATAAAGCCATCAGCCACTGTAGCTGCCCCTGACGGTGTGCCCTGAGGGGATTCAAGATGGAGAAAAACAGGATACTGGCCCTAAAATAGTTAAGGTGCATAGCAAAGGAATGATTTCAATGAGTCCAAACTCTTGCATCTTCCCATACATAGAAAAACACTAAAATCATTAACTTGAGATGTCTGTTTTTGTGATTAGCAGTAATCTTTTGATGTTGGGCTACATGTTTTGTTTGTTTCTTTGTTTGTTTTTCAACAAAAACTCTTATATACCCTGGCTCCTCCCTTACCTCTTTGGAACAGTCCCTCAGAGCCATCTGAGTGTCTGACTCCTGGACTTAGGTCCTCAGTAAGTCCACAGAGTAAAATATAATTCTCAACTTTTAGGTTGTGCATTTTTTTTCAGTTGACATCTGCTTAACTAACCTTGCTTAGCTCATGATAATTTTGGCTAAGTGCTTATCAGTGGCAGTGCTTGTAGCCTAACTGGGGCTGTATTTTTGCTGTAACATGTCCCAGTTAATGTGCGCAGCAAGAGGTGGTGAGGTTTTGGACCCAGGTCCCCAGGTGGACTGGCATTTTACACGGCCTCTGCTCTGCTCAATTAACCTTGTGCTCCTCCGTGTTAGAGCTGCCCTTCCTAACCCCCCGGGGAAGCCAGCAGACGCTTGTTTGAACTGGATTATAGATTACACAGATCCCTTAGGTTAAGGTTCTTAGTCAGACTGGTAGTTAACATTTATTTTTGTATCTCCTAGATTTAGCACAGGGTCTGGCTCAAAAATGTTTGAATGAATGAATGAATGGACAAAAGGATGACTACCACTCCCTGGGATGGTGAAATCCCAAAGGCGGGTCCGTCTGGCAAGCTTGATGCCTTTCCTGTTCCTTGCAGACAAGAATCACCAGCCAGAGATCCTTAATTCTTCACTCAGAGCACAAGGACCTTTACAGATTTTCTTTCCTGTGCTTTGTCCTTTTTAAATGCAAACTGCGACACCGGGTTTCACAGAGGCAGAGGATTCTTACTCTGAATCACTCTATTATATTTGAGCTCTACCTTGGCACTACTTCCTGGCCACACTGGACTCTCCCATTCCCAGATGGGCCCTGGGGTTTAGTTCCCATCAAAGACCTCCCAGGAAAGTCTGATATCTTCATCCCCAGTCTGGGTACTCTTAGCCAGGCTTAGCTGACAAAGGCACCTCAGTTCTCCCTTTCCGAACCAAAGTTTCTGGTTGACAATCCCCACTCCTCACCTCAGCCCCAGGGGAAATCATTCTGTACTGAGTTATGCTAATATATTAATCAAATAAGACTCCTGTTTTGTATATCCAGGAGCCTTTCATTTTTTGATTTTTAAAGGGGCTTTGCATATCCCTGCTCTGATTTATTGGTTTTAATTTCTCCTCACGGTTTGCCTCACTGTCTACTTGATGGGGCCCCCAAAACAGCATGTGAGGGTGACCTTCCTTTTGAGTGCTCAGTACTATTGACTGTTCATGGGTACAGCCTAGGCTACAAGGTCAGCACCCTTAGTGAGTCACCTCTTTTTTAAAAATTGCATTTTTTTCCCCAGCTTTATTGAGATGTAATTGACATACAACATTGTATAAGTTTAAAGTGTACAATGTGATGATTTAATACACGTACATACTGTGAAATGATTACTACAATAAGATTAATTAGTACCTCCATCAACTCACATAATTACCGTTTTGTGGTGGTGGTGTTTGTGGTAAGAACAGTTAAGATGTAGTCTCTTAGCACCTTTCGAGCATATAATACAGTATTGTTAACTATAGTCACCTTGCTGTACATTAGATCCCCAGAACTTATTCATCTTCTAACTGGACGTTTGCACCCTTTGACCAACATCTCCACCCCCAAGCCCCTGGCAACTACAATTCTACTCTGTTTCTATGAGTTCAGCTTTTTAGATTCCACATATAAGTGAGAACACACAGTATTTGCCTCGCTCTGACTTATTTCACTAAGCATAATACCCTCTAAGTGCATCCATGTTGCAAATTTCATCTTTTTATGGGGAAATTGGTTTTGTTTTTTTTTTTTGGAAAATTGGTTTTTTAAAAAATTTTATATTGGAGTAGAGTTGATTTACAATGTTGTGTTAATTTCAGGTGTACAGCAAGGTGATTCGATTATACATATACAAATATCTATTATTTTTCAGATTCTTTTCCCAAAAGGTTATTTCAGAATATCGAATAGCATACCCTGTGCTATACAGTAGGTCCTTGTTTACTATTTTATATACAGTAGTGTGTATATGTTGATCCCAAACTCCTAATTTATCCCTCCCCCACCCCCTTTCCCCTTTGGTAACCATAAGTTTGTTTTCTATGTCTGTGAGTCTGTTTCTGTTTTGTAAATGATTTGTATCATTTTTTTAGATTCCACATATAAGTGATATCATATGATATTTGTCTTTTTCTGTCTGATTTACTTCACTTAGTATGATCATCTCTAGGTCCACCCATGTTGCTGCAAATGGCATTATTTCATTCTTCTTATGGTTGAGTAGCATTCCATTGTATATATGTACCACATCTTCTTTTTCCATTTGTCTGCTGATGGGCACTTAGGTTGCTTCCATATCTTGCCTGCTGTAAATAATACTGCTATGAACACTGGGGTGCATGTATCTTTTTAATTAGTGTTTTCATTTTCTTCTGATATATACCCAGGGGTGGAATTGTTAGATCATATGGTAGTTCTATTTTTAGTTTTTTAAGGAACCTCCATACTGTTTTCCTCAGTGGCTGCACCAATTTACATTCCCACCAACTGTCTACAAGAGTTCTCTTTTCTCCACACCCTCTCCAACGTTTGTTATTTGTGGTCTTTTTGATGATAGCCATTCTGACAAGTGTGATATGTTATCTCACTGTGGTTTCGATTTGTATTTCTCGGATGATTGGTGACAATGAGTATCTTTTCATGTGCCTGTTGGCCATCTAAATATCTTCTGCCCATTTTTTTTTTAAATTTTATTTATTTATTTATTTATTTATGGCTGTGTTGGGTCTTCGTTTCTGTGTGAGGGCTTTCTCCAATTGCGGCAAGTGGGGGCCACTCTTCATCGCGGTGCACGGGCCTCTCACTATCGCAGCTTCTCTTGTTGCGGAGCACAGGCTCCAGTTGCGCAGGCTCAGTAATTGTGGCTCACGGGCCCAGTTGCTCCGCAGCATGTGGGATCTTCCCAGACCAGGGCTCGAACTCGTGTCCCCTGCATTGGCAGGCAGACTCTGAAGCACTGCGCCACCAGGGAAGCCCCTTCTGCCTATTTTTTAATTGGGTTGTTTGGCTTTTTGATATTGAGTTGTATAAGCTGTTTACATACTTTGGATGTTAACCCCTTATTGGTCATATCATTTGCAAATAATATCTCCCGTTCAAGTAGGTTTTCTTTTTGTTTTGTCAGTGGTTTCCTTTGTTGTGCAAAAGCTTTTAAGTTTAATTAGGTTCCATTTATTTATTTTTGCTTTTGTTTCCTTTGCCTTAGGGTACTGATCCAAAAAAAATGTTACTACAATTTATGTTAAAGAGTATTCTGCCTATGTTTTCTTTTAGGAGTTTTATAGTATCCAGTCTTACATTTAGGTCTTTAATCCATTTTGAGTTTATTTTTGTGTATGGTGTGAGAAAATGTTCTAATTTATTCTTTTACATGTAGCTGTCCAGTTTCCCAGCACCACATATTGAAAAGACTGTCTTTTCTCCATTGTATATTCTTACTTCCTTTTTAACCACAAATATGGGGGTTTATTTCTGAGCTCTCTATTCTGTTTCATTTATTTATGTGTCTGTTTTTGTGCCAGTACCATACAGTTTTGATTACCGTAGCTTTGTAGGATAGTCTGAGGTCATGGAGCTTGTTACCTCCAGCTCTGTTCTTTCTCAAGATTGTTTTGGCTACTTAGGGTCTTTTGTGTTTCCACACAATTTTTTAAATTATTTGTTCTAGTTCTGCGAAAAATGCCATTGGTATTTTGATAGGGATTGCATTGAATCTGTAGATTAACTTGAGTAGTATGGTCATTTTAACAATATTAATTCTTCCAGTCCATGAACACAGTATATTTTTGCATCTGTTTGTGTTGCCTCCAATTTCTTTCATCAGTGTCTTATAGCTTTCTGAGTACAGGTCTTCTACCTCCTTAGGTTAGCTCATTTAATTCTTAAAATAATTCTGTGAGGGGGTAGTAAAATTAGTCCCCTGGGCTCTGTTGCTCCCTGTATTCGTTTGCTAGGGGTTTTGGAGGCTGGAAGTCTGAGATCAAAGTATTGGCAGGGTTGGCTCCTTCTAAGGGCTGTGAGGAAAACTCTGTTCCAAGCCTCTCTCGTTGCCTTGGTTTCTCCCTGTGTCTCTTCACATTGTCTTCCCTCTATTTGAATCTGTCTCTGTGTCCAAATTTCCCTTTTGATAATGACTCCAGTCATACTGGATATGGGCCCACCCTATTGACCTCATTTTAACTTGATTACCTCTTTAAAGACCCTATCTCCAAATAAGTTCACATTTTGAGGTACTGAGGGTTACGGCTTCATCACAAGTATTGGGGGGTGGGGCGTTGAGGGACACAGTTCAACCCATAACTATCCCCAAATTACTGAACTGTAGGTTTCATAACAAAGATACATGGAAGCTGGTGCTGGCCGCCTCAGTGAGGTAGAGGCAGGAGATAGCCTATGCTATGTATGAGTCACTCACAGTTCATAAACCCACTCACTAGGGTCACTCTCCAGGAGTGAAGCGTTCTACCTGATTCAATTGCTAAAGACAAAACAACAGGACCCAAATGGAGTCACTTGTGCTGAACCCACATCACCAAAGTAAAACTTAGTACCTACCTAATTGCAGTTTCAGCCTCTCCGAGGAATGTAATTTTAAACCAGTCAGTCTGGAATTTCCTGGTCAGCAGTAGCGTGGTAATCCCCTCAATAGACCCCTTCCATCCCCCAAAGAAGGATGTGGTAATCACTCGTTCTTTTGCCTGTCCCCCTCTGTCTATAAAAACCTTCCATTTTGTATGATCCTTGGAGCTCCTTTCTAATCCCTGGATGTGATGCTGCCCCATTCATGAATCGCTGGATAAAACCAATTGGGTCCTTAAATTTACTCAGTGAATTTTGTTTTTTAACACACCAAAAAGTCAAATATTTTGATTTTTTAAAGAGGTACCAAAAGATCTAGATTGAATTAGACTTTGATTCCAGGGTCAGCCACCTCTTTAAATCTGAGTGACCCTAGAAATTCCTGTATGTTCATTTCAAGAATAAGCAAGGCCTGGGCCAGCCACTAAAGCAACCACTGAGAAACGGAACAGAAAGAACAAGAGAGAAAGGATATATTAGGAGGGGTGTGAACCCAAGGAGAAGGAAGTGGAGTGTTGAGGAAAGAGGAAAGAAAAAGGAGGTCAGAGAACTGCAAACTGCCTCCAGTCACCTGAGATTTAAATTGCACCTCCTCGCTGGAGAAAAGTAACATATGTAAATATATTTTCAAAGGTTAAAAGTGTTGTTTTTATGCAATTGTAAAGTGTTATTTTCTAAGGCAGAAATACCACGACATTGTACCCTTTGGAAACTGGTACTCCAGGTTTTCTGACAGACTGCTACCTAGTCTTTCCTTCACTTAATTTTTTAGCCACAAATAAAACATTGTAACTCTTCTGAAAGTCACCAGCATCCATCTTCACTGCTTTGAGGAGGTTTGTGTTATAACCAGCAAATATGAAAAACTTCCAAGGCACGTTAGCCTCCGTGCTAACCTAACTGGGAGTGTCAGGTTAAAACACTCCCCTTCCTCCTGAGGTTCCGGCAAACTCTTATTGTAGAAGGCAAGAGAGTTGGAATAAATGTCCCTGACTCTCAAGTTTCATATTTTGCTCCTGGTTTCGCCTAAGACCCTGTGAATAGAAATTCAGCTGTGTTCCAGAGCCTTCCAACCACTGATTCTCAAAACTACCCAAGGCCAACCTGACGGGCCTCAAACAGACCCAAGAAAGTGACTCTTCCCTTTAGTCCTTTCGGACAAACTACTTACAAGTCCATACACTCTGGTTTTTATGTACATCTAGGAGCTACTCTCTAGTAGCTTGATAAGTGAATTATTAAAAGATAATCTAATTTGGAATTCATAAACCAAAATCATGAGATACTAGTTCTTATCGAGGATTTCTAATTTCTAATTTAGTATCCCACCAAGAAGTCTGGCTTCCAGGGAAAGCTCTGATGGAGCCTCGCCCACACCTGACTGTCTCTAGACCAGTGCTTTGTCATTAGTCTACAGTCAGTATTGCCATATTTGGGTCAAGGTCTTCAATTGCTGCCATTCTTGCTTTAATTATAATTTACTGTTAACTTAGCTTCATCATTATCAAGTTAGTTGCGATATGGTTAGCCTTAAAGCAACTAGTGTTGCATATTTGCTTCAACTGTATTTTTTGGCCTCTAATTTTCCAGTAATTATACCTAAAGACAATTATGCATTGCAATTTGAATATGAATCATGTATGCCCTGGTTGCTAAAGCACATTGACACTTAATCTCCCCCAAATATACTTTACAATGGCCCCTCAATAGTATCCCTGAGTTATTTTTCCATTGGGATGTGAGAAAGGATGGGGTTGATTGGCTGTGGGCTATTTTGCCCAGCTTAAAGTGGGCTCAAGGAGGAAAAGAAAAAGTTGAAAACCACTGTCTTACACTTGAGGAATAAACAACTGAATATACAACACATCTTGCAAATAGCTTATAAGTGGCATGTGCAAACTCGTTTCCCTTGATAGATGCCTGGGAAATGAATGTCCACACTTACCTTCTTTCACCACCTACTCAGCTGCAGGCTTGCTGTGCTTGTAGCAGGAAGCAATGGAGTCTGACGGATCAGGCGGCAGAGCAGCGGTAAGGAATGGGAGGGGGTGGGGCTGTTCCGAGCAAAGGTTTCAGGGCAACTGTAAATATGAGAGGCAGGGGCACAAACAACACCGAGCTCTGCAAACAGTGGCCGAAGCTCGCAGCCAGAGGTTTCTGTTTAGGGCTGTGATAACTGCTGGTTGTACATTAGTAAATGGCAGTGACCATGAAAGCCCAAAGAGACTTTGGAAGACTGGGCATTCACACATTCAGGAATCCCTCTAAGCTGGGTCTGGGCTGACCTCAGGCACAACCGTGGTCTCACACGCTCCCTTTCCTGTGGATCCCACTGAATTTCATTTGTGTCTCTTTTGTAACATTGTGTTCTGTCTTGCTTTATAGTGGTTTATGAAGGTCTAATTCCCTTGCAGACTTCATTTCTTTGGGGGTAGGACCAGGTTTCACCTGTCTTCAGGGGACAGCTTGACAGAATGCCAGCAGTGGAGTTGGGGGATCAGCCTTCTGTTAGAATTGTCTCTGTCCTAAGTACTGAAAACCCAACTCAAGCTTTCACCAAAAACAAACAACAAACAAACAAACAAAACCCCAAACAAAGAAAAGTATTGATACACAGAGGTATTAATAGTTTACATTATGACTTAATCCAGAGACTCTAAGACTTTCAGATCTCTCTCTCTCTCATAAACAGATAGAAGGATGGATGGAGAGCTAGACATGGAGAGATAGAGATATATTTCTCAATGTCTCTCTTTTTTCACACACACACTCAATTCTGCTCTTTCTGTATTGCCCTCATCTTCTCTTACAAATTAACTTCCTCCATACAAGTGGTGGCAGTGCTTGTAAATAGTTTATCTCATTTCTGCTTAGCAACCCAGAGGGGGGAAGGACTTCTCTTTCCCTGATCAGCATATACAAGTCCAAGGAAGTCTCTGATTGGCCAGATCTGAGTTGCAAGCTTACCCCAGGGAGGGGAGAAAGGTTTTGTGATGGACAGTCCCACCAGAATCTCCTGGTAAAGCGGAGAGAGAAAATTCCCCAGAGGAAAGGGTATTTGTAAATGCTGTTACCAAGAATAAGGATTTGGAGGGTGCGGGTGGAAAAGAAGCAGAAGTTGGGCCCACAAAATAGGAACTGTCCATTTCAATGGATGGGATGCCGTAGGTAAGGGGACAGGGCCTTGTACTGAAATAGACATTAAACTGAGCCATCCATTTCCTCCTTCTTTGGGCAGTTCCCGGTCCCTCTGTTCTTGGAGCCTCCTACTTCCTTCCTTAAATATCCTTGTCCCAGCTGCACCTAAAGTCACTTCTGAGACTTGTTGGGGAACTGCAGCCGAAGGGAGCTGAAAGGACCCTCCCCTGCTTGACTCTCTCCAGGAGCAGGAGAGAAAATGTTTTTGATCTGGAACAGAAGGAAGGTTCACAGGGAAATCAGAAAGCTGTAGTAGAAAAGAAAGGAAAGCTAGCACTGCGAGGCCATAAGGCCCATTCTCTCGAGTGCCTGAGGAGTTAGGAGCTGGGTCACAGCAAGTCCCATTAGAATTAGTGGCAGGGTTCAGAGAGGTGCCATTCAACTGACACGCAGGGTGACTGTTCTCTTTCCCCTCCTCTCTTCCCTCCTGCTTTTTCTCTTCTCCGCTGTTTCCACGTTATCAGAGACCTCCAGGCAGTGTTCCTTCCCTTGACAGAGGCTCAGCAGGAGGAGTGCTACAGTCCAGAGCTGAGGTGTTGAAGCAGGAAGCAGAGAGTGATTTAACTCGGGCTCTGATGGGCCTGGGGGTGGAGGCATAGCTGGTGTCAGTCCAGTAACCTGCTCCATGAGGCTTTTCTTGGAGTCAGTGGCCCAGAAGACATCTGCGGAGGAGGATGGTTGACAAACCAGGCTCCTGAGCCCGTCGCAAGTGTGGCCCTGGCAATGGATTCAGTGCCAGTGGGAACCAGGACCAGGGGGACGAGGACGACTACACCTGCACAAGGATTTGTGCTGAGTCCTTGTTTGTTTTTTGGTTTTGTCATTGAAATCATATTCCAGTAAGACTGGAGGTGCAGAGAGAAGGAAGTAGTATGTGGTTTCCATAGTTCTTGGCAATAGCTGGGAGGCTAATTGGCACAAGAGTTTGGGTACAGGAGAAATTCAGTGACGGGAGTTTAAGAACCACCCGCAGGGCAGTTGTGATGCACGGGAAAGAGAATGGGATGTGGCGTCAGCAGATCTGAAGTTAAAGCCTGACTCAACTGCTCATTCACTATGTGACCTTGGACAGGTTACTCTGTTCCTCTGTGCCTCAGTTTCCTCATCAGAAAGAGTCAAGACAATAATACTTCACAGGGTCATTGTCAGCATGAAAAGAGCAAATACTGTAACATGGCATTCCATTTTTCGGGGTCTGTTACCTTCCCCAGGAAGCTATAAGGTGTAATTGTTAAGAGCTCAGACTCTGGAATTTGACAGAACTGAGTTCAAATCCCCGTTTAAAATTACAAATAGATATTTATGTATGAAATGATGAGATGTCTGGGATTTGCTTCAAAATAGTGAAGGAAGGGGAGAGTCAGTGGTGATGTTGTGGAATGAGACTGGCCATGAGTTAACAATGGCTGAAACTGGGTGATGGATATATGGGGTTTATTATACCAATCTGCGTACATTGTATATACGGGCAGTCCTCACTTTGCATGGTTCTGATATGCATGGATTGCAGTTACCATGGTTTAGTTAAATAGCACCAGTCTCCCCGCAACACAGCTCAGATTTCAGTGACCACAGGATATTAACCGTAAGTAATTGCATAAAGTACACACTTTAGTGCACAAACTACTGCGTAAAAAGCAGGTGCCCGTTATCATCAGCCGTCTGTCACAACACTTCTTTCAAAGTCTGTCTTTGGTTATTGGTCACTGCCCATCTGTTGTTAAGTTTACACACAGACACAAAGCATGTGCTGAGTTGCCTCCTTGTCTCCTAGTAATAAACCTATGTGACATTTTACAAAAATGGATCATCAGAAAGAGAGATCTGGCCAACAGAAATGAAAATGCACCAAAGAAATGAACAGTAATGACACTGAAAGTGAAATTAGAGCTTATCTACAGGTGAACTTGTAGATAAATAGCCGACTGTGGGGAGGTCGACATTGCCGCCATTCCAGGCTATGGACACAGCCAGAGGATTCAGTGAAGGCAAACTCAGGGAAAACAGTGGTTGTGACTAAAAGATGATGATATTCCAGAGGAAGTGACACCTGGAAAAACCTTCACATTGAAGGTACTCTTGGAGGTGTTTCACAACATGGAAAGCTCAAAGGACAAA
This sequence comes from Balaenoptera physalus, assembly GCF_965194825.1. Taxonomy (NCBI): domain Eukaryota; kingdom Metazoa; phylum Chordata; class Mammalia; order Artiodactyla; family Balaenopteridae; genus Balaenoptera; species Balaenoptera physalus. Next base: position 41,106,227 of record NC_138882.1, read on the forward strand.
GTGTTGGAAGCTGATCTACACTTAGAAAGAGCGTGACAATTCGCCAAGGCATAGAAAATATGCTTAGTCGTTGTGTGACGTGAAGGCAAGCACTGTTCAAACTACTCGATACATTTCTTACAAAGAAATAAACACTTTCCTTTTCAAAGTGTCTAATGTTTTAAATTACAGTGTACTAAATAAATATTAGCTTTACTCTTTTTTTCATCTCCCTATGTATTTACAACGGACAGTAAAGGAAATTTTAATGTTCTGACAAAAATATTTAAAGGTCACAAAAGAATTGTAATTTTTTCATTGTTTATTAAGATTGCTTTGCGTGGTTTCAGCTTACACGACCATTTTCACAATCCTGCGCTACTGTGGAAGATTTCCATTTTGACATTTTCAGTACTGAATAGTTTTTTTTCTAATCCCCATTCAACCACTTTCTTATGAAAATTATTTAATCTTCCCGTGTCTCAATTTCCTCACCTGTCAAATGGGGATAACAGTAGCATTCATTTTGCTAGCTGTTGTGAAGATTTAACAAGTTAATGCCTGTCGAGTACTCAGCAGAGTGACATAAATAAAAGATTCAGTGAACAGTGGCTGCTATTATATTTACAGATCTGGACCAGAGGGAGATAGAAGACACTGAAAGGTCACAGAGTATCAATGTGTTATAATAATCATCGTCTACCATTAGATGCCTCACAGCAATTCTTGTTTGCATACTTCCTTAAAATGCTGCCTTCTGCTACACGGAAGGATTTCAGCACAATTTTTTCTCAAGGAGTTTCCAAATCTGGATAAAGACACAGTGATGTAGCTCAGTGTTTCTCCACTTTTTTTTTTTCACTATTACCACCCCCCTCCTGCCCCACGGGAGCCTTTTTAGACATCTTTTCCCTAATCTACACCACCCCCATGAAATATTAATAGCATAGCTATACTGTATATTCGTGTGTTCATGTACTATACGTATATTTGTGCTTTACACAGAAAAGGAATAAAGTCCTACCCCAACCAATATTTTACCCTCTTGGGAGGATATCATTGCTATTGAGAATGATAGCATGATAGCATGATGTAGATGAAAATGTAACAGACATGTTGATTGCCTATTCAATGCACTTATTGCCATCTTCATCTTCCTACAACTACCCCATCCACCCATCCCCAACCCACTGCTTTCCCCTTTCCAAGGGAACCCTAATATTTTATTTATTTATGTCTGTATGTATGTATGTTAATCCACTGTCATGCATGTGGTCATGCACTTCATTAAGCCAGTTAGGTAATCCCGTTCTCTTTGCTAGTGATTTCACTAGTGATTGGTTAGGAATGGGTGTGTGATACAATTCTGGGCAACGAGATGTGAGGGCAAATCTGCCAGGTGGCTTTGGGGAAAGGTTTCTTCATGACGAAAAATAGACACACCAGAAGAGATGATCTAACTTTTTCCCTTGTATGTTGGCAGGTTTAGATGAGTTACTTAAACTCTGACAGCTAGCTACGTTTTGTCCATCAGATGAGTTAGCTTAAGAACCCAACTGACATGCTGAAGATACAGAATGAATGGAAATAACCAAGGTTCTTGATGACATGGAGTTGCTGAAGTAATCAATCCTGGAGCTGCCCTACCTTGAGACGTCTTGTTATATGAGATAACACTTTTTCTTTTTGCTTTGGCTTGCTGAGTCACTGTTTTCAGCTACTTGTAGCCAAAAAGATCCCAGGTGATGTTGGGGGGAAAAAAGAGCTATGACAACAAAATAATTTTGAACAAATGTATTACTAAAAAGTCAAGGTATCCACATAAATTGAGGATCATTGCATTCGGAGACAAGATTGGAAACGCATTCCTGAATAACCTTATCCACGTTCATAGCTCCAGCACCCAGACCCCTGAAGTATCTGGGTTTGAACCCTATTCATCCATTGATCACATGGATGGCCTTGGTAGGTTACTCTTTTGAGTGTCAGTTTCCTTTTTAGTAAAACTGAGACAAGAATACCTGTACTGGATTGTGAGAATCAAAAGAAATAATACCAACAAAGTGTTTAGAGCAGGTCTGGCATATATATATTTAATATAAAATAATATATAATAAAACTTACATGTAATATATATATTTAATAAAAGGTAACTCTTATTATCATCATTTCCTTTATGCTGATGGCTTCCAACACAACCTCTCCATCTCTGTCTGGTCCCAAATTTTCTCCGGATATTCTCACTTGGATATCTCAATGTTACTATAAATCTAACTAATTTCCTGCCTCCTTCCTCTAAACGACACTTCCCTTCCTGTGCTCTGGATCCAACACTCTTAGCCCAGAATGCATTTCTACTTCAGCATCCTTAAAAAAAAGTATCTGTCTGGACCCAGGTCCTTGATCCCTCAGGCGTTATAAATGGTCTTCTCTAGTCTCCCAAAGCACTTTGTGTCTCTCATGTCGTTTTTCATTATGAGTAGATTATAAACCTGTCTTCCCCAACGGTAAGCTTCTTGCAGACTGAGGCTATAATAGGGAGATGGCACAGCATCCTTTCTGCCATTCCCTGCCAGTACCCTGATTTTTACTCAAGTACTTACTCTCTGGTCTATTAGATTTGGGGAAAGATAACCCCTACCCTCCAGCTAAAGAGGTAGGTTTTTGTTGCCTAGATGTAATCCCATCCTGCCTGTCAAGGCAATTAGCTTAGGCCTGGGTTTCTGAACCAGTCAATGCCTGACATTTCTTTCCACATGGGGATTGGTTTTGGAAGGAGCATGTGACCTAGTCTGACCAGTGGAAAATGAGGTGAACTTTGCTAAGTAATTCTGGGAAAGCAGGGTCTATGCTTTTAAAAGTGAAACTTCATAAAAGCTTTCCTCTCTTTTGTAAATCCTGGTATCTAGAAGAGCCATTTATCACAATTTGGGAAGCCAACCCGAAGAGGAGGCCCATGCACAGAGGGGAGATGACCTGGGAGCCACCCAGTTAATTCATCCCTGAAGCCTGCCCTGCCTCTCAACTTCCATTTACATGAGCCAAAAATATTATTTATTAAATTGAAGTAACTTGTAGTAGGAAGAGTCCTAATGGATACAGGGACTCTATCTTCAACTTTGTATCCACTGTATATCTGTCACATGTCAGGCATTCAATAAATGCTCGTGGGTTGGATGAGCCCGTGATTCTAATACGGTTCCTTGCTGGCTCTCTGGATCTTGCCTGCAGAGCAATTTTCTCCACACAAATCCCCATCAGCTCCCCTCCTCATCTGAACTTTTGGTAGGAGTAGGTTGTTTTCTAAAACTGAAACAAAGCATCCTGAAGTGACAGGAATGTTCATGCCTATCCAGTCCAGCTCTCTCTTGGAAATTCCTGGATGAACACAGGCAAATCTAAACTCACTGACCCTCCTTTTTCTAGACTTCGGACTTCAACCTTTAGATGCCGATTGTGGTTATCATTTCAACATACTTTCATGAAGTTTTAAGCTTATTACTTCCTGGGGATAACACTGGAATCACATAATTTAATCAATAAGCAATCTACAAATCACATTTTAGGGTGGATTATTGTTATTAAGTATTCAATCACCAAATATTTGAGATGCAAAGTCCCATGGAATGATATAATTTCTAAGAAGTTTTCTGTTGTTTATTTTCTTCATTTCTGGATGTAGATTATTAAGAGCTGTATTGTCAGTGAGTAGTATGTCTTGATTTGAATATCTTATCCTGTGTCTAATTTCCTCCTGCCCCCATCATTTATTGTTTTAAATGGTACTCCGCTATCTTAGGGACAGCAAATGGGCCAGAGATCGGCAGTGATCCTAAAGCAGACATCCATAAGTTGCCCAGGACCTAGGAGATGGTCTTACATGAGAGTATCATCCAACCGCATTGCTTTATACTGTGCTTGGCTAACTAGGTAAATCATCTCTCAGAGATTCTGAACGTGAACCACAGATAGAGAGGGACACATAAAGAGGAATGAAGGGCTTCCCTGGTGGCGCAGTGGTTGAGAATCTGCCTGCCAATGCAGGGGACACGGGTTCGAGCCCTGGTCTGGGAAGATCCCACATGCCGCGGAGCAACTGGGCCCGTGAGCCATAACTACTGAGCCTGTGCGTCTGGAGCCTGTGCTCCGCAACGGGAGAGGCCAAGACAGTGAGAGGCCCGCGCACCGCGATGAAGAGTGGCCCCCGCTCGCCACAACTGGAGAAAGCCCTCGCACAGAAACGAAGACCCAACACAGCCAAAAATAAATAAATTAATTAAAAAAAAAAAGAGGAATGAAAAACTTAAGCTCAACCACATTAAAATTAAGTACTTCCGTTCATCAAAAGACCAGATAGACAGTGAAAAGATAAGCCATAAAGTGGGAGAAAATATTTGCAACATTATGTAAGTGATTGTTACATAAAAGAATTCCTAAAAATTAACATGCAAGAGATACACAACCCAATAGCTCTATCCAAAAATTTTGAATAGGCACCAAAGGGAAAGTCCCAATGGCCAATAAACAATATGAAAAGGTATTTAGCCTCATTAGTCATTGGGAAGTGTGAATGTAGCCCCAACAAGACACCATTATACATCCACCAGATTGGCAAAATTAAAATATCTGAAAATAACATAGGGGTATGAAACAAGGGGAACACAAATACACTGCAGGAGAGAGTATAATTGCTACAACTACTCTGAGAGAGTTTGGCATTACTGAGTACCTTATGAGTCATCAACTGCACTCCTAAGAACGTACCCCAGAGAAATCTGTCCACAGTGCACCAGGAAACACGTAAAAGAATGTTCAGAACATAATAGGAAAAAAAGCAGAAACAACCTAAATAGCTATACATGATAGAATGGATAAATAAATTATGGCATATTCTTACAATGAAAGACTATTGGGCAATGAAAATGAATGAGCAATAGCAATATGCAACAACATGTTTGAGCCAAGCTGGCAGTGAAAGAATACGGAAGAGATGTGGCCATTGTCCTTCATGGCTGATGGCTTTGCCTTCTGGGAGCTTCTTTATCTGTTTCCTCTCTCACAGCATCTGAAGTGAGTTTTGGATTAAGCCCTCTTTGGAGCTATGCAGATTTCGCAGCTGGCTTCCTGCTGGTGCAAATGTTGGGGTCCAAGGGTTGCTTTCTGCCTTAAACACCTGGAGACTTTTTTTTTTTTTAATGCTTGCAGTTTCTTTGAGAATGTAATTGCCTTGAAAATTGAGAAGGCTTCAGTCAGTTCCATGAGCCACTCACCACTCCCAAGTTCTTCTCCGAACATAGATCTTTAAGTTGCTTTATTTCTTTGCTTTCTTGATCAACCAGTGATTTTCTCTCTCATTTTAAGGATGGCTACCTTGAGTCCATCTGAAACGACACTTAGTCCCTTTTTTTAAAAATTAATTAATTAATTATTTTTGGCTGTGTTGGGTTTTCGTTGCTGTGCGCGGGCTTTCTCTAGTTGCGGCGAGCAGGGGCTACTCTTCGTTGAGGTGTGAGGGCTTCTCAGTGCAGTGGCTTCTCTTGCTGCGGAGCACAGGCTCTAGGTGCGTGGGCTTCAGTAGTTGTGGCACGCGGGCTCAGTAGTTGTGGCTCGCGGGTTCTAGAGCGCAGGCTCAGTAGTTGTGGCGCATGGGCTTAGTTGCTCCACGGCATGTGGGATCTTCCCAGGCCACGGTTCAAACCTGTGTCTCGTGCATTGGCAGGTGGATTCTTAACTACTGCACCACCAGGGAAGTCCCAGACCCTTAGTCCCTTAGTCTCATCTTTGACACAGGCCTGGCTCTTGGTTTGGCTGAGAAGTTTTAATGGCCCTTTGAAAAATGCTTTGAACAACCACAATTTTAGCTCTTCTTGTTTGGGGTAAAGAAGAAATTGACTTGTCTGACTCTGTAAAAATCCATGATTCTGGACATACTCTGCAATCTGGTCACTTCTTGCCTGCACTTGTTGTAATATCTTACTAAAAAGCAGGAAGGAGCAGCTAGTACACACTGACAATGGAGTATTATGCAATTACTTCCTTTAGAATTAGGGGCTTAGTAGGCAAGTGGTCTGTCCTTCAAATTATCACAGATGGTGATCTTGTCAAATGTTTTTGCCTCAGCATAACAAGACACTGGCTTTCCAGTAAAAAACATCAATTTCTTATCTCTCCAGTAAAAAACAATGACACATATTTTGAGTTTTTGTAACGGCAATACCATACTTTTGGAAACAATTTCTATATTAGTTAGGGTAAGGTTATAGATGGATAACAAAGAGACCCCATCAATAATTCCACACCTTTAAGAAGACAGAAGTTTCTTTCTTTCTCAGGTAACAGTCCAGGGTGGCGGCTCTGTTCTGCCTGATCACTCAGGGATCCAACTTCCATCCAACTTCCTTCGCTCAGGGTTCCAATCCCATCTTGTTAAGCCACTTCTCCAACCCCTAGGCCTTGATGTTATCTGCATAATCAAGGTTCAGTCAGTGCCTTGCCAGGGTCCCAGTGTGTGGGAAGGGGGAAGAGACTGGGGAGGAGACACACCCAGGTGTTAAGTGTAGGCCTGGAAGTGGACACACTCACATTCCTTTGGAGGAAATTTATTTAGCCTGTTGTCCATATCTAACTTCAAGGAAGGCTGGGAGATGTGACAAGGATAAAAGAAAGAACAGATTTGGGTGGGGCATTCGAGTTATATTACCCCCAAATCTTCAATCGCAAGTTTTCAGTTTACTTGGCAGCTCTGGAAATAGATTGAGACTCAGGTCGTTGGCCATAAAGTCGGAGCTACGTAAAAGACCAAAAATACCAGAAGTTCCCCTTTCATGTATATTATCTATGAAAAAGCCACATAATTTCACAAGCATCTGGCTGAAACAGTGGAACATTGTGATCTTAACAATTTCTAGCAGGCCAGACATAGTAAAAGGAAATTAATTGTACAGGTCTCATTATTACTAATTTCACATAAAAATTCACAGCTATGTTCTTCAATAAACAAGATGATGAAGAAGAAGAGAAAGAAAGGAAGAAAGAAAGAAAGGAAGAAAGAAAGAAAGAAAGAAAGAAGGAAAGAAAGAAAGGAAGGAAGGAAGGAAGAAAGAAAGAAAGAAAGAAAGAAAGAAAGAAAGAAAGAAAGAAAGAAAGAAAGAAAGAAAGAAAAAGAAAGAGAAAAGAAAGAAAGGAAGGAAGAAGAAAGGAAGAAAGGAAAAGAGAGAGAGAGAAAAGGAAGGAAGGAAGGAAGGAAGAAAGAAAAAAAGAAAGAAAGAAAAACCCAGCGCCATGCCTGGCATAAAGTAGGCACTTAAGTCTTGTGAGTTCCCTTTCAGAGTATTAAGTTGTCTCCAGGGGCTGTCCTGGCTTATCTAAGAAAAGATGATGCGATCCAGGATAGTGGAGGGAGTTGATGCAGCCCAGAGAGCCCAGAGACTCAGAGAACAAAGGCAGCAGCACCAAAGTAGCACCTGGGGTTGCCCCCTGGGGAGCGGTACCCTGAACACCATGAGGCAGTGGCGGCCAACAGAACACACGAACAGCCACTTCTCACTCATCAAGACCTCTCCTGGCTGGCAAGCCTCTTCTCATCTCTCTCCTCTCTAGCCTCATTGACTATCTGCTCCAATCCCATCTTGTTAAGCCACTCTCTCTGCCTTGTAGTGGAAAGGCAACACAGCCTGTAAGGGTTGCAGCAGCTGGGGGCAAAGGCAGGGTGTATGTGGCCCAGGGGGAGTTCACCCACCGCGCTGTGTACACCTGCTGCCTGACTGGTGGGAACAGTGTGATCTCCCAGTGGCCACTCGGGTTCTTGTTTGCTCCGTTTAGGCAAGTTGGAAAGTGCAGGAATGTGATGTCATAGATTTTCCTAAGTTTCAGCAGGATAGTTAAACAGATGCTTCTATTTCTAGATATTTGAGTAAAGTCCTGCCTGGGTTGCCTCGGCCAAAGTTCACTCCTGTTGACTCTAAAGCCCTGTGTTGGACTATGTCCACTGTCAGGAGGTGGCCGGCCACACAGAAAGGAGGGAAAAGGACAGGACAGTAAAGACACTGCCATCGCAGTGATTAAGAATCTGCCTGCCAATGCAGACGACACAGGTTCGAGCCCTGGTCCAGGAAGATTCCACATGCCGCGGAGCAACTAAGCCCGTGCGCCATAGCTACTGAGCCTGTGCTCTAGAGCCCACGAGCCACAAGTACTGAGCCCGCGTACTGCAACTACTGGAGCCCGCATGCCTAGAGCCCGTGCTCCGCAATAAGAGAAGCCACCGCAGTGAGAAGCCCGCGCACCGCAACGAAAGTGTAGCCCCCACTCGCTGCAACCAGAGAAAGCCCACGAGCAGCAACGAAGACCCAACACAGCCAAAAATTAATTAATTAATTTAAAAAAAAGACATCGCCATCTAAGAAATTCCCGTGAGAGAATAAGCACTACGATTATTATTCTGAGCTCTGTAAAACAAATACAACACACACACACACACCATGAATTGACACATCAGCTATTTGCAAACCCTTGTGCTAGTTATGAGAAGGAAAGCGGGAGGAAGGCCTTTGCTTTACAGTCCTTCAGGTGGACAAGGAAAAAACGGGGAAGACAGAATGGTCCTAAAAGAAACATTATTCGTGAAATAAAACATAGCACAGTCAGTATGTCAGAGTAAAGAGACAGTGAAAGAAATGTGTTTGTTTAATGATTCACTTATTCAGTCATTCACTCCACAAACATTTACTCAATACCAACTCTGTGCCATCCATTGCAATAGGGACTAGAGACACAAAAACAAATAGGACACAGACCCTGCCCACACAGCTAGAAGCGGGAGGCAAGAAGTTAAGTAAATGAAAGTACAGATACGTCATCAGAGCTTTTGTAGACACGGGTACAAGGGTCAGGTTGATTCTAACCATCTGGGGAGTCTGTGGGCAGAGGTCAAGAGGAGGCTTTCGAGAAGCGGTGGCCAGGGTGACAGCTGTGACAAGTGAGGATGCAGCAGCACGTAGAGAGCAGGCTCAGGGGTTGCGGTGCCAGGGCAGCTGCTATAATCTTAGAAAGCCAAGCTCCCAAAGCAACTTTTTGTTTGGCCATTGACACCTGGGATACAACAATGATATCAGAAAGGTGCATGTTCCAGGGGAGAATGTGATGTTGGGGAACTATTGAACCTTATGAACGAGTTGGACTGCTGCTGGGAGCCCCCTGCCCTCATCAGGGCAGCTGGTTGTCATACTGCTGACACCTCACTGGCACAGGAGCCACCCTGATGAAGCAAAGAGCCAGCTGTTCCACTAAGCCTCCTTTTAGGAAATGTTACCCTAAAATTGCCACTCTGGAGCAAACACAAAGGAGCTGGAGGTCCCCATGGTTGGGACTCTGGAGGTAGACAAAACTAAGCTGGAAGCCTGGCTCCTTTTTTTTTTTTTTTTTTTTGGCCACACCACCTCATGGCTTGTGGGACCTTAGTTCCCTGACCAGGGATCGAACCCGTGCCCCCTGCAGTGGAAGCACGGAGCCCTAACCACTGGACCACCAGGGAATTCCTGGAAGCCTGGCTCCTTATTTAACAGATGGACAAAACACTTGTATTAGTAAGAACTTATTAGCTGTAATAGACACTCAAGCTAGGATAAGTGAAAAAGGTCAATTTAACATAAAGATATAGGGCTGTCTCTTAACACCAGAGGGCAGGACGGCATCCAGGTCCCGGGGAAGACCAGAACTGGTGGGTGGTTGCCCACCAGGAACCATTCTCCCTGTCTCTGCTTCTCTCTGGGCAACTGCTTCCTCTGTCTGTCTGTCTGTCTCTCCCCCTCTCTGTCTCAGAATAGCCGAATATGGCCACCCACAGTGTCCTTGCTTCCATCTTACAGGTCCTACCCCAGGGAAACCCCGTGTTTCTCTTTGGACACAGTTCCAGATGCCTAGGGGAGGGCTCTGACTCAGCTGAGGCCAGGAGTGCAGGGTTCACGCTGAACAGATATCTGCCGGGAGCTAGCTCTGTGGGCAAGGGGCAAGGGTTCTTGTGAGTTGGGCAGGCACCCCAAAGGAGGTCAACCATAGTCCTTCAGGGACTCTAGACCCTGAAGATAATAGTCACGCCTTACTTGGTCATCAAACAGATTTGATGAGTTAATATATGTAAAGCAATTACCATACAGCATGTCCTTAGTAAATGGAGGTGATTATAATTATTATGAGTCAATAAAGAGAGAATGTGATCTATTTTTAGGAAAACCCAATCCAGGAGGCTGGCATGCAGCCTTCTTTCCTCTACCAAAGACGTTCACATTAACATAAAGATGCAGGGCAAGGCCCCTCTTCCTTTGCCTCAGCCCCATCCCTCTCATCTCTCATCTCACAGTTACAACCTAAAGTTCCCATTCCCACTTGCCCCCAAGCTTTCTTTGCTATTATGAATCAATCATTTACTCTTTGGGCCCTTGCCACCCCAGCAGGTAATGGCTGTCTTTAGGAGTGTTAAGTTTATACGGTGATTATATGTCTTTCTTCTTTATTACACTTTAGACCTGTGGGCTGAGAGACCACATCTGAGTACCCAGGACATTGCCATGCATCTAGTGTTCACTTGATAATATTTGTTGACTCATCGTGTTTTCACATCAAGGGCAATAACCATTTATAGACCCATAAAATGAATCTCAAGAACTCATTTAATTCAGGCCACTGCCTTTAGGCAGGGTAAGGTTTAAATGTCGTGTGTTTTATTTCCACTTTCCTGTAGGCCTACAGGCACAGAACCTGGGATTTGGAAGGGGCCTGGTAGGTCTAGGTCAGGCACCTGTGCAAGGCAGGATTCCTGCCCTGAGACGTGGGCATCTGGTCTCCACTTGTTACCATCCTAGAAATCTCACTCCAGCTTTATCTTTTACAGTTTAGGGAGTTCTTCTTTGTATGAAGAATCTCAAATCTACCTCTGTGTCAATTCCATTAAATGTTCCTAATTCTGTAGGACCAGAACTAATGCCTCTGAGAGAGGCCTGGGACCTGGGACCCTTTGCTACAGTGCTGCAGTGCTTGCATCTGGACAAAAGTCTCCTTGAGCTACAAACTACAAAGAAACTATAAGGGACTAAAAATAACTGCTGTGCATGCCCAGTTGGGGCAAATTCTGGCCAAAAGATACAAAAAGACCGACTGCCACTTCTGAAGAGCCAGGAGCAAAAACAGGGGGTCGGGAGCAAAAGCGGGGTACTCGGCATGCCCCCTGCACATAACACCACAAAGGGGTGGGCAAACCTAAGCCACCCCTTGGGCCCGACCCCTGGATACACCCCTACCCTCACCCCCATGTAAGGAACCAGCTCGTCCGCCTTGGGGAGCAAGGGAACCTGTTACTTGTTCTCGCTCACCCCTGATGCAGCAGGGACCCCAGTAAAACCTTGCCTGAATTTCTTGTTCAGCCTCTGATCAAATTTCTATTACGGAGGCCAAGAACCCTGGGCGGTAACACTTCTTCCCCACGGCAGCCTTCCTCGCACACAGAATGAGGGCCCAGTTCACTCTCTCGTGTCCCCTCTGAGCCTCTTCTCTTCCACCCAAGTGTCCTTAAGTCCTTCTCCACAAGAAATGGTTTACAGACACTTTGTCAACCCTTTGGCACCTTGATATGTTGTGTTTCTCTTCGTTTTCCTTTCTTAGGGTTCAGAACCCAGCCCATAACACTCAGTGTGGTCTGACTGCTGAGGGGAGTGGGATTGGAACATTTGTTCTCTATCTAGCTACTGTGACTTTTTTAATACTGTGTAATTTTGAGCTAGCTTTTCTTTCGGTTGGAGAACCATCATAATTGTGGCTCATATTAGTTTTAAATTCATCATACATTTTTTCAAAAAATGGAAATAACTTTTTAAAAAATAAATGTAATATACATCATCATGGAAAATTCAGGAAAACAAAAAAGCAAAACATGAAGGGAATAACCACTATACTGTAACGCTTCCCTTTAAAGATAACTATTGTTTACATTTTGGTATATACTCTTCTAGACATCATTTTCTATGTATAACACACACACACACACACATACACACTTAGTTTTACAAAAGTGGGATTAAACTTCTGTGGCAGATTAAAGACGGCTGCTAATTCTTTGCTACTCTCCTCACTGAAAGGTGGCATCTATTTCCTCTCCCCTGCTTCTGGGCTGGGCCTGTGGTTGGTTTTAACCAACAGTATGTAGTGGAAATAACACAGGGTAATTTCCAAGGCTGGGCCTAAGGAAATCTCGGCTTCTGCCTTCATCTCTTGGAAGACTCTTCTTGGAGGCCAACCATCATATGAGGAAGCATAACAGCCCCCTGGAGAACTGAAGCCGGTGTCTGAGAACACACGGAGCTCCCTCCCAGCTGGCAGCCGGTATCAATGATCAACTGTGCAAATGAGGTCCTTTTGGACCTTCCAGTTATCCCAGAGTCCCAGTCAGGACCAAGTGATACAAAATAATCCACAGGATCATAAAAAGTCATAAACTGTCATTTGAAACCACTAAGTTTTGGGGTAGTTTGTTACAACAGCAATAGATAGCAGAAAAAATGACACATAATCACAGCAAATGGTAATACAGTGTTTTCTATGTGCCAGGCCACAGTTATAAATTCTTTATACATATTAACTCACAGATCCTCACAATAACCTTATGAAGTAAGTACTATGAGTATATATTATTGTCCCCATTTCACAGATGAGGAAACTGAGACACAGGGGAATAACAAACTTGCTCAGGGCCACACAGTGAGTGACGGTTCTGGGATTTGCATCCATACAGTCCAGAGTCTGTGCTCTAAACCACCATATCCCACTGCCTCTCTGCTGCTTCCTCTCATTTAAGATACACGAACAACTTTCAAGGTCAATAAATATCAATCTACAAAGTCATAATTAAGGGCCACATGTTGAAACCTGTTGAAACATTGTGTCAATTATCCAAAGTATTAGCAATCTCTTCTAGTTTTGAAATTCTCTTCATTGGATATATAGCGTGTTAAAGTCGTCAAGCTGTTGATAAAATTTGTTGAATAGAACAGAGTTCAGGAGTGAACCCCCTTGAATCCACCTGAGATGTCCATCCAGAGGGCCATCATTTAGTAATACTCTTTAAGTACAGATTGTTCAACAAACTGGAATCTGCCCAGGGTTCTATTATCTTAGCCACTGGTTCCCGAGCACAGGCTGGGAGACAGGCCACATAGAAATTGTATAGGCGCTTGTTAAAATACAGATTCTTAGGCTTTGCCCCAGACTCTCCAGTAACAGAATCTCTGAAAATGGAGCCCAGGAATCTGCATTCTAATGCCCTCTATATCATTCTGATGACAGCTAGGTTTGGGAACCATTGATTTAATCTCCATTTCTCCTCATCCACATTGATAGCTCTGTCAAATCCCATACCAAATTTCATGTACACTAAGTCTGTGGGAATTTTCTGGTAGTCCTTTGAGAGGTGTCCTGGCTCTGCTGTTAACCAGATATATGATTTCATCTCTGGACTGTTTTTATCTATAAAATGAGGAGATTGGATTAATTTTCACAGTGGATGCTGTGGTGTGCCCACACATACCTTCTTCAAGACTGAGTCACTCATTCCCTCAACTGTTGGGATGGCTGATAGTTCACAGGTGACCCAAGACCGTATCTCCCCCAGAAGCATAGCCTGTATCCAGTGGCTAGTTGATGAGGAAGTATGAAGACCCAGCCGCCTAGCCTCAAGGTGAGCCAGTTCTGAAGAACCATCCCATAGGGTTGACCTGAGACCTTTGTTACATCTGCATCTCAGTTCAGTTCATCCCTCTGCCATTCCTACTCCCTTCAGTCACCCATAGGCATGGCTGCCAAGGGCACTCAGTAAACTTCCTGCCCACAGTCTCCATCTCGGTCAGCTTCCTAAGGAACTGATTACCACAGTGACCTTCCACTCCTGATGTGGATTGAAGTGACAGCACAGACTCTCAAGACCTTTTCAAACATCCTGGGCTCTCCGTTCAGCTCAAGAAAAGCATTCTCCTTGTCATCCGCCTCCCATGCATTCTTCATTCATGGAACAAACTTTTACTGTACCCCTACTACGTGCCAGGCCCTGAGCTCAGCCTGGGTATTCAGAGACTTTCCTGGATCTCCAGTAGTGGAAGGAGAGAAAGCACTTAGGAGCTGAATGGCTCCTCTGTCTCTTTGTCATTTGTCAGTACTGTGGTATTTCCCATGCTATAGGACTAGCCCATCTTCTTGCTCTGAGCATGACCCCAATAGGCCTTTTTTTGCCCTGATTGTGGTTGGCAAGGCCCTTCCTTGTAGGGGATTTAACCTTCCTGACATCATTCTCATGAGCTTGTGTCTCTCTTTGAATTCCCCTCTTAGCTTCTGAGTTTCTCCACCCAGCGCTAGTAGCCGGGCTGGGCAAGGACCAACATAGATGTTTCATTCATTCAGGACACTAATGTCTATTTTATGTTTACTGGGCTTGCAGCGGAAAATGTAGGGGAAACAATCTTAAGCCCTTCCAGAAGGGCTGAGGCAGAAGTAAGGGATTAGATTTCAAATGTTCATCCAATAATCCATCAAGGACTGACATTCCTCAGGCAAAACTGGAATAAATCAGCTACATTTGCTGCTGCCACCCCTCTCTTGTCAACTCCAGGCCCTGAGGGCACTCTTCAGCTCCATCCCCACTCCTCTTCATGAACTTGCAGCCTCCCTGCCTTCTGTTCTGCATACTTGCTACTCCCTTTGCTGTCAAGCATTTTCATTTTTTACTTGCCTGAGACTGAGTCATAAGACATCTTTTCCAGGGATCACCATATTTTATGCTTTTTCTTGTATCATATTGCAACATAAAAAGTTTTGTCCAATGGACATTAAGAAAACAGAGAGGGGGCTTCCCTGGTGGCGCAGTGGTTGAGAATCTGCCTGCCAACGCAGGGGACACAGGTTCGAGCCCTGGTCTGGGAAGATCCCGCATGCCGCGGAGCAACTAGGCCTGTGAGCCACAATTACTGAGCCTGCGCGTCTGGAGCCTGTGCTCCGCAACAAGAGAGGCCGCAATAGCGAGAGGCCCGCGCACCGCGATGAAGAGTGGCCTCCACTTGCCGCAACTAGAGAAAGCCCTCGCACAGAAACACAGCCATAAATAAATAAATAAATAAATAAATAAATAATTTAAAAAAGAAAACAGAGAGCTCTTTTCAGCTCTGCAATCACATCATGCCCAAGGGCTCTTCAGTGAAGAGATATAACAATCTAGCACAAGTGCAGAAAGGACCCAAGCCCAACACTCTCATCGTATAGATGAGGAAACCAAGAAACAGTGAAGTCAAGCAGCTTTGCAAAGGTCACACAGCACTAATTGCCAGAACAGGAAAAATGGCACCTTCATTCAGTGAGGAAGGAGTCCGTGAATGGTACATTTTAGGAAGGGCTCTGCCTGTCAGAGGTGCTAATTTCTGCATACTACCTAGGAGTATTACTCTGATCGATTGTTTATAGAAGTAGACATATTCTTATCAGTCAGGCCTCTTTTACCCGATACTACTCCTCCGGGGGTCAAGACCAAGCCCTCGCTGCCCTTTTTAACTAGATCGCGAGCAGAATAATCCAGGTTCCAGGCCACCTGGTTCCAGAACTTACAAGTTGTCTGACCTTAAAAACACCATTTAGCTGCTGTATCCGTGGCTCTCCAGCCTGGCCTTGCTCCCACAGCCGTGGGGCAAGGAAAAGCACGCAGGACCTCTGAGGGAGAAAGAGCCCTTTGTACCAAGAGTTGTTCTCCCTCCTTCCTGTGCGTTGGGATCCTCTACGGAGCTTGAAATTGGAGGAGGGGGTATGGTGGGCGAGCAGGGACAGCGGGGAATGAGGGTGGGACCTGGCGTCTGGGAAGCTTTTCTCTTTTTTTTGGAGTAAAATTGCTTTACAATGTTGTGTTAGTTTCTGCTGTACAGTGAAGTCAATCAGCTGTATGTCTACCTATATCCCCTCCCTCTTGGACCTCCCTCCCACCCCCCTCCATCCCACCCATCTAGGTCGTCACAGAGCACGGAGCTGAGCTCCTTGTGCTATACAGCAGGTTCCCACTATCTGTTTTACACATGGTAGCGTATTTATGTCAAACCTAATCTCCCAATTCGTCCCACCCTCCCCTTCCCCCACGTGTCCACATGTCCATTCTCTACGTCTACATCTCTATTCCTGCCCTACAAATAGGTTCATCTGTACCATTTTTCTAGATTCCACATATATGAATTAATATACAATATTTGGTTTTCTCTTTCTGGCTTACTTCACTCTGTATGACAGACTCTAGGTCCATCCACATCTCTACAAATGACCCAATTTCATTCCTTTTTATGACTAATATTCCATTGTATATATGTACAACATCTTCTTTATCCATTCACCTATCGTTGGACATTTAGGTGGTTCCCATGTCCTGGCTATTGTAAATAGTGCTGCAACGAACATTGGGGTACATGTGTCCTTTTGAATTATGATTTTCTCAGGGTATATGCCCAGTAGTGGGATTGCTGGGTCATATGGTAGTTCTATTTTTAGTTTTTTAAGGAACCTCCATACTGTTCTCCATAGTGGTTGTATTAATTTACATTCCCACCAACAGTGCAAGAGGGTTCCCTTTTCTCCACACCCTCTCCAGCATTTACTGTTTGTAGATTTTTTGATGATAGCCACTCTGACCGGTGTGAAGTGATACCTCATTGTAGTTTTGATTTGCATTTCTCTAATAATTAGTGATGTTGAGCATCTTTTCATGTGCCCCATGGCCATCTCTATGTCTTCTTGTTATTTAAGCTCCACAGGTGATTTTGATGCACAGTCAAGTGAGGAAACCACTGACAAAGTATAAAAGACAAACAGGAGAGGAGAAATAAATTACACTGTTAGCTAAAAATAAGCCTTAGATTATCTGCACATTTTAAACTCTGTTTAGAGTTGATAACTAATTGTCTGCCTTTTTCAGGGCACTCAAAACGCTGATCTCAGGTTCCTTTCCTTCTAGAAAAGATGTATATTACATCAGTGACATTTCTCTTACCTTGCAGTCTACACACACACACCATGAATCATCTCCACGTGTCACTGTGCTGAAGTCAGATTCTAAGTCATGTCTTTTATCCTTTGACCACTGAGTAATCACTCTGGCCCCAGTCTGTTCTTTCAGGTCCAGGAAAACAATCTGATTAGGCTATGGAAAATGGATTCACAGTAGTCCAAATCTCCACAGGGTGTTCTATAAACCCGACTGCTAATGTACTGCTTGGGAATATCTGTCAGATTCCTAGTTCTCCTTTTTAAATAACTGAGTGGCCTTGAGCAAATTGCTCCATCTCTAGGTCTCCGAGATGATTATTATTACCTGCTCATCACGCTTTGCAAGGTAGTATTTCCCTCCTTATAGCAGTTCTCTTCGGAGTACCAGTGGAATGTAATCAGAAACTTGCTGCAGTGGCCTTAACATTAAAGAAAATGGGTAGGAATGAGAAGCATAAATTTGAAGAGCATTTCATTCAGCCCCTGAGACACCAAGGTAGACACTGTTACTTCTGTCTGCCCAGCACCTCCTTCCCCTCTTCTGGGGACAGAGCCTCTTTCCTTGGGGGAACCGCTTCTTTCTCCCCCCATACGGTTCCGGGCCGCTGATCAAAGTGCCCTGGACTGTTCGTCTGGGGCCACGGGGGTGGACATGTGACCCCAGCTTAACCAAAACAACAGCCACTCATCCGGCCACAGCAGTTGGTCTGAGGATTCATCTAAGGACCAACTCCCCCCCAAAATCGGGGATTTTCTAAATGAAGCTGGTGGGGAAACTCTTCTTTCTGGTCAAGTTGCTACGTAACTGTGACACCAGAGCTGCCACATGAGAAGGATGGGAGGATGAGGCCACCATCCAGAGGTGAGGCTGTGAGAGACAGACATGGAAACAAGGAAAGAGAGTATGTTGTATGGTGTTAAGTTCCCTCTGATTAACTCTTTTTTAAAAATAAATTTATTTATTTATTTTTGGCTGCGTTGGGTCTTCGTTGCTGCACGCGGGCTTTCTCTAGTTGCGGCGAGCGGGGACTACACTTCGTTGCGGTGCGTGGGCTTCTCATTGCAGTGGCTTCTCTTGTTGTGGAGCACGGGCTCTAGGCGTGCGGGCTTCAGTAGTTGTGGCACGCGGGCTCAGTAGTTGTGGCACACGGGCTCAGTAGTTGTGGCTCGCGAGCTCTAGAGCGCAGGCTCGGTAGTTGTGGCGCATGGGCTTAGTTGCTCCACGGCATGTGGGATCTTCCCGGACCAGGGCTCGAACCCGTGTCCCCTGCATTGGCAGGCGGGTTCTTAGCCACTGCGCCACCAGGGAAGTCCCCCTCTGATTAATTCTTAATCCAAAGAATTCTTTGGATTCTTTGAGCTACCCCAAGATTTCCACCCCACAAAGCCTCAAAGCCTCTTTTTCACTTAAGCCAGTTTGTTTTAGAATTTCTGTCACTTGCAACCCAGAGTCTTGATGAACAGAAATACTCTGACAGCTTTCCTCTCTACCATTCACTTTCTGAAACTTCAAAAATGTGAGGCTCTGTGTATCGGTGAGCTGAGTGTGTTCTTGTCTCTCCTAGATCAGCATTGGAAGGTTCAGTGGTTGGTCACCTTGCTTACACTGGTGTAATATTTCCCAGCACCCCCTTCTCTGTGAGAAGTTGGCCAAAAGTGAAGTTGCATGTGCTGTGGGTGGCGGCAGTGACACATCAGCCGTCACGCTCTGAAGGCCACTGTTGGCTGGAGCTGGGGAGGGGCACACGGAGAGGCAGCCAGGCTCGTGGGCGTCCCTGCTCTTCCCCGCTGCTCTGTGACTGCCGGCCCTGCTGACCGACAGTGACGCCCCCACACACCATGAGATGCTTTGCTGCAAACTCACAGAGGCAGTAGCTACAAAGAGCCAACGTCCTTCCAAAGATTCCACACCAGCCCCTTGGTGGCCCCAGTCCAGCAGCCAGACCTGCCTTGCTCCTTCTTGTAAGCTCTGCTTTGTTCACCCGCACCACGGCTGGTGAATGACTTTTCGGTGATCCTTCAAGGACTTTCAGTTCTTTACTTGCCCAGCTCCTCCCACGATTGTGCATGATCTAATTCTTATAGTATTAATAAATTCCTTATGCCATAATACTCATAGTGGTTCTGCTTCCATAACTTAACCCTAAGCCAGATGTCATTGGGTGAACCCTAAGGAGCTTCCCGCTGCCTTTCTTTGCTTCACGCCCACACCCAGTCCTCCTGTCTCCATGGTGCTGCTCCCCTCTGGTTGCTCACCTTTCCACACCTCCATGTGTTCATGGGAAGATCTGATCCTGTTCCTGCTCATCTTACCATTGTGTTATTTGCTGTCTCAAGCTACTCTTGCCTGTGGCCTCTGCCTGCTTCACTTTTACACTATTTCTTACTCTCCAGTCCAATCACAAGGCTGTCTGGCAGGTGGCCTGGAGATTTAACACAGACTGGCATCCAGCTAAGGCGAAAGCCAGGACATCCTGCCCAGAGCCTCCCACTCCTGATTTCCAGTTAGGAAATGTCATTAGAGAAGGAAATAAATACCTTCAATGAGAACTTGATGGGCACTCTGTGTTGCCCACAGATGCCAAAAAAAATTTTTTTTCAATGAATTAACATAGCAGAAACTATTTGATGTGAAAATTATCAGGGAATATTTAAAAAATCAACATGGTCTGCTGTTGGCCCATCGAACGCTCCATGAACAGCCCTGAAATTTCCACTGGGATGGGCTCAAGGTCTCTGCCAGTTCTGTGATAATGGCTCAAAGGCCAGAGCTATTAACCCCAGCCCGGCCATTGCTCAATACGCGACCTTGGTTGAGTCAGCTGGTCTATATAGATTAATGAAGTAGATAAAGATTTAAAAACCACGGTATCTCAGGCTTGGAAGCAACATGAGGAGTTATCCCTAATTCAGGCAGCTGACCCTTGCTTATCTCCATCCAACCCCTCTGGCTTTGCTCGACCCCTCCCTCAATTGGGGCCCTGTGGCCATGTACCACTGTCCCATCACTGCAGGCAAAGGCTAGGGATGGTGACTTAGGCCTCTGTTGGGACTCTGTCCAAGAGTTGGGACAAGTGTCTAACAGTGGAATTTTCTCCATACTTATTTAGGCACCTTAAATTTTTAAAAGAACACTCCTGCCCAGTTTGACATGAGACATGGACAGCAGGAGAGGACTGAGAGAACTGGGAACATGCAAGAGGAAGAAGAATGTATTACAAACAACAATCAAGCAAGTAGCTGCTGGTACTGGGCATCTAGTACTTCCTACATACTTTATATCTGTGTTGACATTTAATCCTCACAACAACTCTATGAGGTAGTTGTGTTTTCTCCAATTTACAAATGAAGGAATTGAGACCCAGTGATCTCCAGCAATGTGCCTTGAATTGCACAACTGGTAAGTGGCAGATTTGGGATGCCAGACACTTTGGGGTGACCCCGACCTCTGTTCTTTTTCCATGTATAATCCTATACCTCTCTACCCATCTCTCTGTCATGCTTGATTAAGGGGCTTTTCCAGGTTTCTGGTCAGAAGGAAATTGGAAGCCAACACATCATATCATTATATCATCTATCAACCCATATCATATGTCATGTCATGTCCTATCATATCACATCCATGATTGGTTGGGTAAATTTATGATTAAACAATGCAGTTTTCTTTCAGTCACACAGATTCAGTTATTCTCACCTCTTCCTTTTGTCGTCTACATACATTCCCCAGGTGAATAACTCCTCTGGGTATTTGGGCTGGGTGGATTCTGCCAGGCTAATGAAATCAAGGTCAGGTGACCTGACCAGGTAAACCAGGTGAGCAGTGGCCTTTACTTGACGTTGGTTTGACAAGGTTTATTTGGTTGTCCTACACATCACACCTGTCCTACATCTGTCCTCAGAACCTCCTGGAGCACCATGGGCAGCCAGCAGAGCCCTGACTACAGCCTAGATTAGAAAATGACTTGTCCTAGTCAGTTTGTGGCAGAGCTGCTCCCAGAGGCCAAGTTCCCTGACTCTCATTGCATGTTTAAATGCTTCTTTCATGTATATATAGGATGAATCCTTTTTTTTTTTAATTTCCTACTTAAAAAAAAAAATTAATTAATTAATTTATGGCTGTGTTGGGTCTTCGTTTCTGCGCGAGGGCTTTCTCCAGTTGTGGCAAGCGGGGGCCACCCTTCATTGCGGTGCGCAGGCCTCTCACTATCGCGGCCTCTCTTGTTGCGGAGCACAGGCTCCAGACGCGCAGGCTCAGTAGCTGTGGCTCATGGGCCCAGTTGCTCCGCGGCATGTGGGATCCTCCCAGACCAGGGCTCGAACCCGTGTCCCCTGCACTGGCAGGCAGACTCTCAACCACTGCGCCACCAGGGAAGCCCATATAGGATGAATCTTTACCCATGCCTAATGCTGATTTCCAGAGCAGGGTTGAGGGCTTTAGCCACCCCCTCTTCACCTCCACCAGCACCCCATGCCCACACACATTCACCTCCTTCTTTCTTATAAATAGCTGATGTTTTCCCAGTTCAGATAAAGTCCTATGCAAACATGGCAAGCGGGTTCTCAAGCTCACTTTCAACCATCAAGGTTCCTGGGTAGAAACTCTGGAGCCACTAGCACATGTTCTTGTCTCTTCCAGGAGCCACCATTCTTTTTCTTTGTAGATTCTGCCCTTCCTCCTGTCAGAGCCATGTTTAAACATCGTTTTCCACTCCAGGATGACCAGGTTGCTATGGTGACTTTGTTTTTCATAGACACAGTGCATCTGGCTGGTTTTCCCAAGTTTCTGACCAGAGGTAGCAACGGCCGGTCAAGGTGTGACCCAGATGACTTTTAGGCTATACAGATTTTAGAAGCAAAAGTGGCCATGAAACTTCCATTATCTAGAGACCTGTCTTCATCCTACAGAGAATGAAAAGTTAACTGAGATTTGCTAAGGCCAATTCTTTGCTTCTTTTATGCAGAAGGGATGCAGAAGTAATGGCCACTTTGCCCCAGAACCCAGCAAATGGGCTGGGCTCACTCCAGCAGGGAAATTTCACCAAAGTGAAAACACCTGGGGGACAACACTGGCCCACCAACCACGACCAAATGAACTCTCCAGCGGTAGGCTGGCATGGGCTCCCCTCTCCCAGGGGTTGTTGATTGCTCAGGTTTTACAATCCTCAAGCCCTGTGCCAAGGAGCGTTTGTGGTTTAAATCAATGTGCTTCTGGGAATAAGTGCCCTTATTATTCCTAGTTCACATTATTTGCCGTGCTCTTATACCACTGTGACATAATACCCTTTGTGCAGCTGTACAATAACAGTCCTTTCAGGAACCTCTAAGAGCTTTCTAATTAGGACCACAACCACACAACAGACAGAGAAACTGAAGACCAGAGACAGGGATGACAAAGCTTCGCCTTGGTCACAAAGGAGTCCAGCCCAGTTCTGACGCCTACTCGGAGGCTGTAGGGTCAGGGCTAGGCCACTAGTTTAGGAAGGGCACCTCTGCAACGTTGGCTGCAGAATTATTAGGCTGCCTGAGTGCTGGGTCCTTTGTAGTAGGGTCACCTAAGCAGTTGAGTTATTGAGTTGAGGACCAGAAATATCCAGCATTAGTTATGCAATAGCTCTTGAGTTTACAGTTAGTTCTCAGTGGCTAGGCTCCTAGGACCAGAAACTCTATTAAGCCTAGGTCACTAGAAACTGAATTCTGCATTAAGTAATTCAACTCAAATGACTGCCTACTATGTGCCAGGCACCATGCTGGACAGCAGGCATGCAAAGATGAACTCCCAATCCTCCCGTTGGATGTTCACAGTTTAGGTAGAAGGCGAGATAGCTATATAAGCAGGGAGATACATGTAAGCAGAGAGTAGACCAGAAGGCTAGGGTAGCACCCAACTCTGTGGGGCTTTCAGGGAAAGCTTCTTGGAGAGGAGGACTTTCAACCTGGGTAAATCTACAGAGATGGACTGAGATTGCTAAGCAGAACCATGGGGGAAAAAAAGCATCACACACTGAATGCCAAGTGCCACAAGGGCCCAGAGGTGTGAGATGCACTGGGGTTCAGGAAACAATGAGAATGTCAACACGTCTAAAGCGGCAGCCATGGTTATCTCACTGTTCTTTCTCTCTTCTGTTTTTATAGCCAAAACGCTATCCCTTTTTATTCTCAATATCTTATTTTGGATGTTAAAAAGACTGAACATCGGGTTATTTTGTCTTTGCGTATTGCTTTAACCCTCCACTTCTCCTTAGGGCATTGTGGATGTCTCTGACTAGGGAAAGATCACATATTGGGGAATGTCCAAAAGAAAAGCAGAAAGATGAATATTTCACTGCATTATAAGGACGTAAGGGCAGCTCAGGGAACCTTGGACAGGAACTCAGCTGGGCTGTCCTTTTTTATTGTTTGTACGCAGAGCAAAAAACATGGTCTTGGATGACTCCCAAGGTTACCTGTCACAGGTCCAGCCATCCAAAGGGAGTCTGTGGTCCAAAGCTCGTGGGGTAGAAGTATAAAGGAAAGCAGATAGGGGGTGGGAGGTGAGGGGAAAACATGAGCTGGCCGGCAATCTAATAGGTGAGCCGCAGAGGAATGAAAGCATCAGAGTGGAGCTCTACGAGTCTGATTTGTGCCTGGCTCTGGAGTCAGGCTGGATTGGAGTGGTGAGAATCCAAGGCCACCTCTGCCTTCCTCTCCTTGCCTTTGTCTTCCTTGGCATCTTACGTTGCCCACTCCACCTCCCACAGGGTCTTTCAGGCAGCTCTTTATACATGAGCTCAGTTTATGAGAAGGACAATGGGGTGGACTGCTCAAGTCTCACCTCAGTGCGACTGGCACCTCAGCACCTTGGCACTGTGGACAAACATGGATCAAGCTGACACACATGACAACCACCAACCAAAGCTTCCAGAGAGCAGGGACTCTACCTGCTGCAGTGCTTTGCATATAACAGGTGCTCAATCAGTCCTTGAAAAAGAAAGGCAGGGAGAGAGAAAGGGAAGGAGGGAGGAAGGTGCACCAGAAAAGAGCTGGCTGGCAACAGTGAAACCCAAATCACCCAAAGCAACAACATATTCCAAATTCTGATCAAGAGAAGGCTGGTGCTGGAGGAAAGTGAAGGTGACTCTAAAGAAAAAGACAGATGATGGGAATTCCCTGGCAGTCCAGTGGTTAGGATTCTGGGCTTTCACTGCCAGGGTTCCGGGTTCGATCCCTGGGGAACTAAGATCCTATAAGCTGCGCGGCTGGAAAAAACATAACAAAACAAAAAACAGATGAACAGACATTTTTTTTTTACTTTCTTGCAAGTCTCGGCTCTGGTTCCCTCCCTACTGCCTCAGACCTCAGATCAGAACCTGAGCTGCACTCCAGGCCCCCCGCAATGGCAGTGGTATGTGCTCCTGCCTTGACACTGCTGCTCGCAGCTCAGAAATAGTAGAAAGCCTTCCCTATACCTCTTGCCTCCGAGGTGAACACTGAGTCAGCAGGCAGACCAGTTGGGACTGCTCCACGCAGGGATGTGAACCAGGGCTGGAGGCAGAGAATAGTCACCAGGGGTGGGACAGCGGAGGGAGCCGTTTTTTCTCATCAGCAGGACACGGTCACATTAGCCACTACATGTCCACCTTAACGCTGACTCTGAGGGCCAGGCAGGCTAACTGCTCCACACAAGACTGAACATGATACAGGTCATGGAGGAACTCTGGGCTTGGCTAGAGAATCAGAACATGGAGGGATGGACGAGGGTTTCAGTGATGGAGAAGAGTTTTCAGGTGGTGGGAAAATATGAACAAAGTCATGATGGTGAGAGTGTGCACACCAAGCTCGTGGGATGCCCAGGAAGCTAGTTTTATTACAGGCTGGGATATACACAGAGATGGGGTGAGAGGTGAGGCCTGGCCACCACGCTGGAGTCTCACTGTGGAGGGTTTTAAATGACATACTGAAGAATTCAGGCTGTACAGGAAACCCAATGGGAATAAAGATTTTGGACCAGATGAGTGAACTGGGAAGCAGTGGGAAAAAGGATTACTCAGAGGAGGCAGACACTAGCGGCAGGAAAAACAGGAAGTGAAAGTGGTATTCCAGGAAGACATAATGAGGTTGTGAACTAGGGTGATGGTGGTGGCAACAGGAGGGAGGAAACACGGTGAAGGACAGTCCCCCATCCTCCAAAGTAGGCCAGCTCTTCTCCCTGCCTAGACACATATCTCACACACAGACAGACACACTTAGGAGGCGAGAGAAAACATAACCTCTTCACCACCCCCCTCTCCTCTCAGCTGTCAATTTTTGTCCCTTTAAGTCCTCAAACCTGGGACATCATCTTTAAGGCAGAGATGATCTGAAACATCACTGTTTTATGAAGCTGACGTTTCTTTCCCCGGTGTTCTCTGGGCCACCAGGCCACGCTGGCCACTCTACCACTGACACGGAAGGCAACCAATGTTTGGTGGGCCCGCCAGTAGCCGGCTTTGTGCATGTATTATTACCTTTAATCTTCACAACTCTTCAACAGGCAGGTATTAGCCCCATTTCACAGACGAAGAAGCCAAGGCTCACAGAGATGTTATGAGAGTAAACAGAGACTCAGAGAACAGCCAGGGGGCTGACGTGGGGCGTGGGACAGTGGACAGAGGTGTTTGTTCCCATTAACAGGACATGGTAATTTTAGCCACCATTTGTCCACATTCATGCCAACCCCAAGGGTCAGGCAGCAGAACATACACGAGACTGGATTTGATACTGGTCACAGAGGGAGACAGGGCACCATGTCTGGTTGGAGGAATCAGGGCCAGGGTTTCTGCTGGGTCTGGAGGGGCAGATGGGCTTTTCAATGTGGTGTAGCTGAGGATGCAAAGGGGAGTGCAAAGAGGGTGCAGGGGAGACTGCATTCTGCTTAAAGTTATTTCCCTATGACCAAGGCTTTAGGGAGCTTTCTATCCCCTCAAACACATAATTGAAGCAGGTTAAGATTGCTGTGAGGGGTTTAGCTGGGATGTAAGGAAAGGTTTAGTGAACTGGGAAGATGGTTAGATACGAAAGGAGCAGACTCTCAGGCTGAGAGAGCTTTTCCAAAGGCCACACAGCAAACAGCAGCGACTCTGATCTGGATGGTCCTGTCTAAACACATTCCTCTCCCCTTTCACTGGAGAAAATGATCAACTACCAAGGAAGCTAAGGCCCCCCTGGCATAATCAAGGCCAGGGTGGGTTTCCCACAGCCTGTGCAAAAACAAGCAGTGGCATGGCCGTGAACCCAGGGAACTTGTCTATGATTGTATTCCCAGTTCCTGGTACCCTGTACGTGTTCAATCAACATTTGGTGAAGAATAAAAGATCACCTGTTTCCAAAATTGTTTGTGTCCTTGTTGGCTGTGCCTTTTGCACAGATCTGAGAAATCTGAGTTCACAAACGCTTGCTCAGACAAATGGACAAATGCTGACTGAGCTACAGTGCCCTGTGATGTCAGCTGAGTTACCTTGGTGCTTAGGATGAAGGAAAAGTGCTTTCCATCAGCTAACCTGGTCAGCATGCAGGGGAGAGAGGCAGGGGGAGGCGGTGCTTGGGGCAGACACGTGGGCCCCCTCCTGCACCAAGGGCCCTCAAGGAGATTCCAGATGTGCTCACTCCCTGAGAGAGACTACTCCAGGCAGGGCTAATACTCTCTTGAGCATCCCGGGGGACACTGTAACCACTAAGTAGGATAGATATGATCTTGCTTAAGTGATTCTGTGATTACAGTCATTTCTCCCTAATGCCCTGATACCTTGAAACGTGACATTGAGGGGTTCGTGTCCTCCAACGGCCTGGCCAGAAGCAGTAGTTTCTGCAACAGGAGACAATATTTAATTCTGAGTGTAAGCTCCTATCTCCTCAAGGCTAAATCCTGACTTCACACTTTAGGAGTGTACCTTTTTTCCAAATGCTCTTTCGTTCCTCTCTGGCTGCCAAGTAGTAGGTACCCAACTGTCTCTGCTTATGTCAAAAAGAGGCTCTCTGAGGAGGAAAGGACACTGCATTCGAAGTGCTGGAAAAGGAGAAAATGCCACATGACGGCCAGTTTTCTAATTACCTAAGAGCCTGTCCTGTTACATATAAGGGGGGTGCTACTAGAATTTCAGAAATGGCATCTTTTGTGCTCTGTCAACAGCTTTTATAAAGCCCTCTCCACATTCTCTAAAAATAGGTCTTTTCTGTCAAATGAGACTGCAAGTTGCTTGAGGGGTCTCCCTGTCAGTTTCCTTTTGCATTTCTCAGCCCAGTTCAGGGTCCGGCATTGTCAGGAAAGCCCCTCTCTCCAACCTGCACTTCTACAGTAGGCTTTTCATCTGCTTCTCCTGTCAAGTGGGCGAAGGGGCTGGGGGGATTTCAGAACTAACCCTCCTAATCACGGGACCGGCTGCCTTTGCTGGCAGTGGGGGTGGGAGGGGAAAGCAAGGATGGGGGACACACGTGTTAACAAGTCGCCATCACTTTGCTCATCTCCTAAGTGTGAGGTGACACATAAACAGAAAGCATCTTTAGCCTCACTGCTTCCAGTGGGGGAGCTGGGGGTGGCAGTGGTAGAAATTGAGGCAGCCCTGCCTACTTTCACCTTCCATGACCTTAAGAAACAGGAAAAGCAAACATTGGTATCTTCTCATAATTCCTCAGTCTAACTCAGTTCTATTTTACTTGTCACAGTCTTCTATTTTAAATTTCTTTCTTTAAAATACAAATAAGCCACAAATAATCTTCATCAAAATCCACAAACGAAATCTCCTGAGAAAACCAAAAGGTAGAGAGTATTTCTTCTCTGCTTACAATCTGAATTTTGAGGGTACTGGGTAGATGTTCATCTTCCTGATTGTTCTGATTCATTTGGTATTACCTCACATATATAATTTTATTAAGAAAAAATTATCTGGAAACAACAATAAAAACATTTTTAGTCTCAGTTTGCCAGCTAAGTATCACTAGACAAAAGCTAGACCTGTAGTCATGATCTATGAAGAAGACAATCCCCAAACTCATTTCACCAAGTCTCAATCTTTAACTAGACCTAAATAATAAGCAAAGAACACAATTATTGCACAACAAACTGGACTGTGCAGGAGAGAACTGCTCTGGGAGAGATTAGCAAGTAAGCAGGAGGATAAGGGAAAAGATATAGACTGAAAAAATGTTTTGTAACTGTAGTAGATTTGAAATAAGTAAATTTACATTTAGCATTCTTCATTATACTGTGAAAATCAATGACTCCAGATCTTGGTATGTTATTTAAGAAAAAAAACATGACTTACACTCTGTTTAAATCTGTTACAATTAAACATCAAATTGCTCACAGAATGAGGAGACTGGGAGATACCACAGGATAGTGGACTAATGCCAGTTAAGCCAATAAAATACACAGCTCTTGGAAAGGTCTTTGTGTTCTTGGGCAAGAAATGGAAAGGAAGACCACAACCTCCTGGAGTGCTGTTGGCAGGAAATCTAAGCCAATTCACCAGACTTTTGGACTTCTCAGTACTCCCATCATACTTTTAATGTTGGTGACTGAAAAAACCTAAATCCAAGGGCACATTATAGAGAGAACAGGGCTATGTGGTTGAGCAACACAGTATTGTATTATCTGAAGCAAAGCAAACACACGAACCCCCGATGCCTTCTTTGCCATCCACACTCTTCCATGTGAAAGCTTTGGTGCATCAAATAATTCCAATGTACACACCTATCTAGAAACCTACTTAAGGACTATCTAGGTCCTAAGGTAGCAGTGAATCTCATTTCTTCTCTTATTACTCTTGCACTGTCCAGTTCTATAGGCAGTAGCCGCATAAGGCTATTTAAGTTTAACTGAATTAAAAGTAATAAACGATTCAGTTACTCTAGGCTTACTTTAGATACTCAACAGCTCTATGTGGCTAGTGGCTATATTGGATAGGACAGACTTAGAACATTTCCATCATCTCAGAAAGTTCTGTTAGACAGCTCTGCATATACTCTGTATACCAGATGGCAGGGTCATCTTATTCTCAGTATACTGCTGGCATACATTGGCACAAAAAGATCAAGTGACCTATCCAAGGATCCACGGCAAGTGAGTCTTATAAATAGAACTTAAACTGACATCTCTGGGACCCTAGACTGAAGATCTTGTTTGGCTGGTTTGTTCTTCTCTGAACCATATTTCAATGTGAAAAGTGACTGACAGCCTTCAGTTGCAAATTACCTGCTACCTTGGTGGGTTTGAGCCGGAAAGCCACATCACAAGATCTCTTAGTTTAAGTTGGACTACAATAGTACTTTAGTTTCTAAATAGTCAATATACTATGGCCATCACCACTGAAGGCAATCAGTACTTTTGGAAAGTATTTTCATAATTTTCTTTGTACGTTTTTCTTTAAATATTTTAATTAAATAGGATTTCAGCACTGCAGTAGACAGAAATTCCATTTTGTTTAGGTCAACATTAAGCTATTTTGTTCTTAATCAATGTACCCAAAATGAATATGAGGGAAGATAGCTTAAATGTGTGTTGACTAGCTGAGAAAAGGTAACTTTTATTTTGAATAAATAAAATGCTAAGGTTAAGAACTGATCTATGGACTTCCCTGGTCGTGCAATGGTTAAGAATCCGCCTGCCAATGCAGGGGACATGGGTTCGATCCCTGGTCTGGGAAGATCCCAAATGCTGCGGAGCAACTAAGCCCATGCGCCACAACTACTGAGCCTGCGCTCTAGAGCATGCAAGCTGCAACTACTGAGCCCACATGCCGCCACTACTGAAGCCTGCATGCTCTAGGGCCCATGCTCCGCAACAAGAGAAGCCACCACAATGAGAAGCCCACGCACCACAACGAAGAGTAGCCCCCGCTCGCTGCAACTAGAGAAAGCCTGCGCACAGCAACAAAGACCCAACACAGCCAAAAAAAAAAAAACAACAAAAAAAACAAAAAAAAAACTTATTAAAAACAAAAGAATTGATCTAACACTGTGAAAAATAATACTAGGGAGGATAATAATAGCGGTAATAATAACAGCAAACACTCATGTATATCTGCTTACTATGTGCGAGGCACATTCTAAGAGCTTTATATATATTAATTCTGTATTAACTTGCTTAATCCTCACACCTAACCCATGAAGCACTATTATGCTTCCCGATTTGGGGAATAAGGAAACTGAGGCTTAGAGAGATTAAGTAGCTCATCCAAGGCCACAAAGTTAGGTAGAGTTAGGGTTTGGAACTGGACAGAGTGGCTCCTAAGGTTGGGCTTTTAGCCACCAGGTTATACTGCAAAGTCACTAAATACTGGGAAAAATCAGTCCTGTCTTCTTAAATCAATCGGCCAGTGCCTTTATCACTCATATTTCTAAAATCAGGGAACATGTTCACTTCATAATCAGTATGTTTATCTTTCTTTTCTGCATCTTTCCTTGAGCATTCTTTTCCTTTTCATTCATGAGTGTACTGTTGAAATTATAAACACAGTTTCCCCCCACCTCAAATAACTGTTTAACAGTTGATGCCAAAAATGCAGTAGATATTATACCAAAAATAAAATCAGTGTCCCCAACTCCAGATCTAATGGACATCCTGAAAGAAAATAGCCTTTTTTCCTTCACAGTTACTTTTCACTCCAAATTATTTGGATTTGTTTTTATTTTAATAATTCCTTTCCAATTTGTGCCAGGGGCTCTACAGTATACCAAATCAATCAGTTTATAACTACAGCTATCAAAAGCCTACCTTTTAAGAACATAAAATACGGGAAGGTCTCAAAGTGAACTGGGGGAATTGGTAGTTTACAAAATTGGCTTCTTTTCAGACAATTCTGCCTTGAAACAGCACCAGAAACCTAAAATTAACATTGTAAAATTTCATTCTGAAAATAGCCACTTTAAAAGAAAAGAAAAGAAAAAAGATTTTTCTCAATTTAAGAAAGAACTTTTTTTTTTTTTTTTTTTGTCTTTAGTCTTTCAGATAACAAAACTTTAGACTGGAGTCAAGAGGTCCCATCTAATCCAGTCATTTTACAGACAAAGAAACTTCCGTCTACAGAGATGACGAGACTTGCCCAGGTCACAGGGCTAACACTTCGGAGCCTACAGTGGAACCTAGGCTTTCCGGTCAGCTCTTTCCACACCTGGTGGAAGGGCAAGAGGTCCTGCACACGTCCCCCACTACACTCTCTAGCAATTCTTCCTAAGGCTTATGTTCCCAGATGCAGTCACGCCTGTGCACATCATGCACTGCGTACATCTGGGCATCAACCACAGTGGACACTGTAGATTTACACACGTTTTATGACAATGCCCTGGCCACTGGCAGAAGAAGTGCTGTGCTGGGACAATAGCTCATGAAGCCAAGAGATCTTAAGAGGGACACGAGTTGCCTGCCAATCACTTTCACCCCTAGAGGCCACATTACACACACACAAAAATCCCCCAAACTCATTTTTTTCCCTTTAAACTCTATCCCTCCTTTGAGCCAATGTCGACTTTAAAGAGAAAACGGCAAAACGAGCAAAGCAATTGAGAGATTTATTTTAAAAGAAAACTTCCAGGGAATGTGCCCTGCGCTTCACCTTGGGAGCTACTTCCAGCCCAAGTGCCCATATCATCAGTGTCTGCAATCCTGTGATCCCTGATGTCTAGAAATCATGATCCTGAAGCACTGAACGATCCCAAATCAAGAAAGAACAGTTAAATTACATGTAGTATACTGTGTTAAGAAAAGAAAGTGTATTATTATTATATTTTATAATGGTTTTCAACCAGTATTGACATAGAAAAAAAGGGGGTTTTCTGGCTAACGAGAAAACTTCTATTCCCTGAGCATCCCAACTAACTGAGTGTGTATTATAAAGAGACTGCTGTTTCTAGACAACCAAGTTTAGCGTTACCTAACTTGCCAAGAAGAATTTAAACCAATCAAAGGAAAAGATCTGCCCTCCTAACATTAAATGTGATTTTTTTCATTCTTAGAAACAATAAAAAAGTCTGTATTGCATAAAATCACACATATATTAGAAAAATCAAATTATTAATTTCCAATCTTTCTATGTAATTGTTAGC
The DNA here is from genome assembly GCF_965194825.1 of Balaenoptera physalus. NCBI lineage: Eukaryota > Metazoa > Chordata > Mammalia > Artiodactyla > Balaenopteridae > Balaenoptera > Balaenoptera physalus. Next base: position 41,138,309 of record NC_138882.1, read on the forward strand.
TGCTCTTTGGGTCAATTAAATACTAAAACAATAAATTAAGATTGCTTTAGCAGAGAATAGATAGGTAAACAGTTGAAATAATACGGCAGGATGTTTCCATTCTGCTAGACTGCATGCTCTCAAAATCCACAAGACTGGATGTTTCAGGGGACACTTTCAAGTCCAACTACGGGAGTACTCAGTTTCTACTATCCTGGGTAAACCCGGCACATACTGGTCAGAACTTCCAAAGGCCCAGTTCAGAATCAGAGGTCTATGTCAGGCAGCAAGTGACATATTTTGGTAGGAAAGCAGTCAAATTTACTAATTCAATGATCCCAATATGCGACTTTTTCTGAAAGAAAAAGAGAAGGCTCAGCAAAAATAAAAGTAATAATAGCAAAACAATGAAAGTGCTAAATAGGAGATGAAGGACTTGGTTTAAGAAGAAATAAGGGGAAAAAAATCTTTCTGGTTAGGAACCCAATGATTTCTCCAAGTAAATTTTTAAGAAAAGAAATTTTTTTTCAGAATGTTCTATCACAGAAAGCAATGAATAAACGGACTCCATAGTCTAACTTTTGTACCTTTATCCATATGAAAAAGCAAACTATTTTCGCTAATTTGCTCAGTCCCTGGGAAGTCTGTAGTGCCTCTGTTGCACAGCTAAAACCGCGTGTAGGCATTTCGCTGCTGCTGCTGTTGTAACGGCTGCTGGACCTGCTGCTGCTGCAGGCGAATCTGCTGCGAATAAGGGTCTTCCAGGGATTTTACAAATATGGTGGTTCTGGGACCAGTCTTCCATACGATGCCGTTGGCGTCTTTCACAGAAGACTCCACTGTAATGTTGTGTGTGCCAAGGATAGCAAAGTTCAGCAGGAACTGGGTACTGAAGTAATCATTGTGAGGCTCGACCCTCTGCTCCATCTCATTGGTCATATTGTCAATGGGTATCTGGAATGAAGAAAATCGTTCAATAACAATAGCTAACGTTTATTGAGTGCATGCTGTGAGCTAGGACCAGTTTTAAGTGCTATTTAAATCCTTGCAAACAACCAAAAGGTAGGTACTAATATTATCCTTGCTTCATGAATGAGGAAGCTGAGGTGGGGAGGTTAAGTAACTTCTCCAAGGTCATACAGCTAATGAGTGGTGACGTTGGCATCTGAACCCAGGCAGGCTAACTCCAGAGCCTGTACTCTTAATATGAGGTGACACTGCCTCCTCACTAGAAGGAGCTTGAGTAGAAGGAGCTTTCTCAACCCCTTCTGATGCTGGCCTTTCTGCCTTGTGAAGCAGTTCAGAACATGCCACCCCAAATACGCTGCTGTGGCACAGCGATTATTTTGAGTTAAGGGCACTTGAAAAACAACAGATACAGAAAGGGCTCTCTGACCTGCCCCTTTTTACCTAAAACATAAATCAAATTTTCCATGAGAAAGGTAAACCTCCCTGCACCAAAAAAGAGAAGACTATCACCAGAGACTGGGAATCGATGTTGAGATGGATCTGTACAAACCAACCTAAGAAAATAACCCGTACCTTCCACTAGCCTCCCCCAGTGCCCCAACACATCTCCTAGTCATTCTCCCTCAACTTACTGTCCCTAGCCCCAAACCCTCTGTCTTGCCATTTTGTCAGGAGTTTATCGTCTGTGTGTCTAAAAGGTATCTAAGCTTTCTGTTCTGGTCACTTCTTCGGGTCTTCATCCTCCTGTGAAGACTCCCATATATATGTAAAATTCTAATAAAACTGGCATGCTTTTCTCCTGTTAATCTGCCTTAAGGTCAGTTCAATCTTAGGCCCAGCTGGAGACCCTAAGAGGGTAAAAGAGAAATGTCTCCTCCCCTCTCCTTGTTCACCCAACCCCAACTCCAATTCCCATCTTTCTTTGCCCTGTGAAGAGATATTCTAAAGAAACTGGATGCAACCACCTGTTTCAGTCAGTTTAAAATCTGAAAGACTGAAAAAGAACATAATGCTATGCAAATATATGGTTTTTCCCCTCCTAGCTAGTCTGATTTTATATTACTTAAGTAATGTAGTGATTCTTCCCTCCTTTAACAAATTAACTTTAGAACTTGCATGTTGCTTACTTAAAAATCAGTGTCTTGTTCAGATGGGCAGTACAACATATTACGAAACACAGATTTATGAATTCATTTATGTATTTAGCTAGATACTCATACCTTTGTCCTTCAAAGAACAGAGTAACACCTGCAGGTGTATCTCTTCTTGTACCCAAGATGAAGTATGTCAAGAGAGACACTTATTCTAAGAATGCATATAGAGGTAATCAGAATAAATATTTGATTAGACTGCTCTATGTTTATGTGTGTATTTCTGTTGTGTAATTAATTATATAAATGTGCCCTGAAGCTTTGTGTCTCAATAAGCAGTTATCATGAGGTCAGTTTTCCAGAGACACTGATCTGTAACATTAATGAAATGAAATCACCACAAATTCAAGATCTTAAAATTATTTATAAGTCCTTTTTTGTTTTTTGTTTGCACATTCAACTTTTGTAGGATTTTTATTTCCCTAAAGAATATGCACACCAAACAAGAACTTCCTTAAAAGGACCAGAAACAGGCCTAGTAGGCAACCTGATCACTCTGAACACATGATGCATTTTAAGTTGCAAACTCACTGCAAGTAACATTACAAAGCAATCATGTACTACCTGGCTTATTACGTCAGCTTCTTGACTTTAACCAGTGCCTCTTGAGAGGTAAGTCAACAATGAGAAGACCAGTAGTACTTCTCGACTTGAATGGTTTTTTAAAAAACAGTAGAAATCACTATATATAAGAACAAAGAGAATCATGGTTACTGTTCTTTCAAACTCAAAATGAGCAGAGAGCTGCAGACAGGGATAAGTTGACTATGTACGTTCTCCTTATGATCTTCTGTAACAGAGATCACTGAAACATAAGAGAGTTGTACTGTAAATACAGTAAATGATTTTTTTCATTATTCACCAAATATCTACTGAGTGGCTACATAAGGTGCCATGCTTTGTGCCCTCGAAGTCAAAAGAGAGGGAGAGAGTGAAGGCTGAGCCTTCTCAGAGTGGGTACAGAGCCTCGGAGAGAGAGAGAAAGTTACCAAAGTAAGGAAAGTAGTGATGGCTTAAACCAGACCTTCCCTTGGCCTTTTAGCCTAAAACCACCAAAGAGAATAAAATGCTCTCATTTTATATCTTTACTGATACCCCTTTCCTTGCTCTGGACCTCAGTTCAAGGATGCCCACAAATAAACCCAGACATAACCAGTTTGGACATTTAAACAACTCTGTTCATACAACTGTGCACTTGTTCACTTGTTCCATTTACTGTGAATAAACCACCAAGGAACTGGAAAGAGATGTCTAAAGAAAGGAACATTTTACATTTGGAATGTTGGTGTTTCATGGGCACAGATTCAGACTCTTAGCTTTGGCTACCAAAGCAAGCATGATTTTGGTTAACCTACCTCATGATTTCTCAAAGCAGCAAATTTCTAGGGTTAAACCCTTAACGAAAGATTTTACTTCATCTGATCACTGTATGTCAATATAGTATACTTTTTTTGGAACATGCTAAAATTTACTTAAAACAAAGGAAAAATAAATAGATGTGTTCTTTTGGGGTCAGGGGGTTAGGGAGAAGGTATTCTCCACTCCTGATGCTTCCCTCCATGTGGAGGGACCTTTCATTAGATGAACAGTACTGGTCTCTAGGGGAGAAGGTGCATCCTACTGATTGGTAAGTTGTGGGGTGCGGACTGGGCCTGGGGAGCTAAGCACCTTCTCTCTCCCTTCTTTGGGCTTCAGGGTACTGCTCCTCCCAGTTTTACAGGGGCAGGCTCTTGTGTGTACTGGCGGAGGCTGGTGGGAAAACTCAATTCAGAGCCACAAGGCTAGGCAGTCCTTGCTGCCAACCTGAGCTAGGTTTCTCCCCAGCTCTAACAGCAGTGACACCCTTATTTTGATCTCTGCCTGCCTGGATGCTTTGTCTATCAACTGGTTCGGGCAGGGAAAAGAGAAGTGTTGTTTATCAGCCCCCTTACACCCTAATACGTACTTTTAACTTATGTCCATCTGATCCCTTGGGAGGTATAACTACAATCTGCTTAACCATGAAAAACACTGGAAAACTTCCATCAATGAGTTGATAAAACCTGCATCACAACTCTGCCTCTTTTCTAAATTACCTTGTAGTCTTGTCCAGATTTACTCTGCAGGGTGGAAGAAACATTCAGACAGACAGACTGAATTTTGCGGAAGAGTCCTGGTTTAGATCCGTGCTGGACCACTCCCTCTACCTTCAGCGCTAGTTGCTGGTTATTCTGGACAGCAATGGGTTCAGCAGGGTTCCGGGGGGATGGTGACAGGGCAAGCTGGAAAGCCAACATTAAAATAAATGCTAACAACCAAAAGCAAGCTTCCTTCCAACAAACATGTCTGTGCTAATCGTTGATTATAGATTAAAACGTTACTTGTACACACACAGGCACACATACATACACACAGACACACACAGACACACCCCTGCAATGACCCGACTGTGCTGGGACAACCAGACAGATATACCTTTAAAGTCAAGGGCTCCTTATCCCTAATGTCTCCTTTTAAATACCACTGTTTTGTTTTTTTTTAACCCCCAGCCCCAGTTCTGTTTGAGGGGAACAGAGGATTAGAGAATAGCAAGGGTACTGTTCTCCCAATTTCTGAGGTGGGGCATTTCTTTGACAATGAACCAACTCCAGTATGGAAATGCACTATATAAATTTTCATGTCCAGCTGCTGTCTCTATGGTCTTAGGTAATTTTAAATAAACTAAATTCAAATGTAAATGAATCTAGAATTCTAGGATTACATACGCTATCAAGTCAGCATGGTATAAAAGTCAATTCCCACAAATAAACCAAATGACATTTTTAACCTCTCAGTTTTTCTTTAAAAACATATTAAGAATCCTAAATACCCTTTAATTAAAGAAAGCGCAAATCTTGCTTAAATAAAAATACGGAAGAAATTCGGTCTTTCTGGTAATGTCGTTGAGTCACTGAACCCTGGAGACATCTTACCTTAGGACTTCTTATCTACATAATCAATTTTCCTTGTTATTCAGGTCATTTTGAAATGGAATGCTCTATTATTTGTAATCAAAAACATTCAAATAGATGCAAAACTGCACTGAAGACATTTACTGATAGGGATAATCTAGGGAATCTCTTACAAATGACAATTTCCCCCCTTTCCCAACAATTTCATTCTTTGAATCAAAATAGCTTTTGAATTTTGAGTGGCTTCAATATTTTAAAATACTGACTCTACTCATTGCCCAGCTCCTCAAAATTTGTTATTTGAAGACAAAAGTGCTTTGCAGATAGGGCTGGTGATGTTTTACTGGACCTGATTCATTCTAAGTTGGGTTTAAACAGTTTGATCAGACATGGACTCAGTGCAAGTTCCTTGTGGGCTCCTATGATGAACAGCACTCAACTCATTCTTGAGGACAGGGACAGAGCTCGAGGTACCCAAATGCCTGTCACACTGCATATGGCACTGTCAGGAAAGAAAGGAGAGGAGAGGGTTTAACTCCCAAATCACTTGATGAAGGGAGGAAAGGCTTACAACTGAAGAGTGTAAGTTCTGTCCAAACCAAAGGTAAGATCCTGAAGCAGAGCTATGCCCCCTATAATCTTCAGAAGAAGGTATTAAACTATATTAAACCTGAGTGTTCTTCCTATATTACCTTGATGCTGGTAGACTGCAGTTTCTGGAAAAAATATCTCTGAAATGAAAGAGGAACTTTCAGCAAAGAAATGATGGCATTGCAGAGGCATGCTGTATGCTGGGGAAAAGAAAGAAAAATCAAATGAAAATAAATTTCCAAATTTCATCAACAAATAGTTACTTTCAGGAAGAAGTGTAAAACTACAAACGCTCATAAGATTACTACAAAAGTACACACCAATCAGGTTAAGAGACATAACACTCAGGAACTGCATACATTTGTCAAATCACTCAGGTCAAGGAGGACAATTACAGATTTTTACTTTATTCTGAAATATATTCAATAAAAAATGACAGAGAAAACCCACTCCTCAAGACCAAGCAATGTGCAAAGTCTGCGTTTCTATAGAGCTTAGAGCTACTAGACATATATAGTTATTTTAGATACTAAAATATAAAGTAACTACCACGTGACAAAATATGATAAAGAGCATGTATACGGTAAAATATGAGAGCAAAATATTGACATCTGAGGCTCGAGTCCAAATCCCCGTGGAACCTTGTCTTGGAACCGCCTCATTCTTCATCCCGTCTCTACCAGGTGGCCTCCCTGTCCACGTGGCCAGGAGTCTCCAGCAAGTGAGAAACGGTGGAAACTTACTGGAATTCAGATTACAGATTACCATACAGTCCAACTCTATAGCTCGCTGAAACTTAAATATAACACCTTTCTAAAATCTATTTCACAAATTTAACTGAGTTTTGAAAATCCCAGCTTAACTGCAGAGGAAAAGAACTACTCTAGCGAATCTTCTGAGTCTCGGTGAAAAGGGGTCACAGGACCAGAACGTAAGAATTCCAAGATTTTATTTATTTGTTTGTTTATTTTCAACTACTTTCTTGAGGTACCACTGACATGCAAAAAGCTGTACATACTTAATGTATACTACTTAATGAATGAGTTTGGAGATAAGTATACACCTGTGATACCATCAAAGATATTTTAAAGATCACCCAGTCTAACCCTCAATTTTGCTGATGACACAGGTCACCCAGACAGCTAATGGAACAAGCTGGGACTGGAACCTAGGTCACCAGACTAGGTCACTCAGTGATTTTGTTTTATTTCACCAATGATTTGCAAACTTAACAGAAAAAAAAAATTACAGTACCGGAACACCTGTAACTTTGGGTGACCCAGAACCATTCCTGCTTGGCCTACGATCCCCTCCTCAGTCTACTCCTCTCTCAGTGGCCCCCAAAATACCACAGGCTGAAAACTATTCCACTATACAGTGCTGTCTGTCCTTTTAAGTTCCTGCTTCCAAGCAGGGTATCACCTAGTGCCTCTGCTGTAAACATTTTTAAAAAGTAGGGCATTAAGGCTAAAAGCCAGAAGAATCCATTCCTCATTGGTTTCAGATTATTGAACATTCTGTGCCTGACAGACTCCTAATATAAATGCCAGGTCTATTACTTGAGATAACCACAACACGGATTTAGAGACACTGCGTCTACTCAGGTTTAACTGCTAAAACAGCACTATTCATCTTCTTGCAACAAGGGATCTGAGACGCGTTTGCACGGACATCCTACTTGTGGTGGAACATTTGATGCCACAACAGTATTTAAGGAGAGAAACATCTTTAAAGGACGGACTTAGAGGACCACAAGTGACCTCAGGCTGTTCCCAGGCAAAAAGGTACCATTTTCCCTTTTAAAATAGATGCAGATTTTGCAATTCCCCACTGGGAAAGCAGGACTGCCTCTGAGACCACTAGCCCCTTGGGCACACTTTGACACGTATGTTAGTTGCAGATTATTATCAAAGTATCAGTCTGGAGATGTGAAATCACATATCATGATTAGTAAACCGATAAGAGGACTATCGCATCACGAACACTCCCTTCATTGCCAAACCGAATACTTTTCAGCCTTTGTGTTTTTTGACACTTCTGTGGCACCTGATAATGCTCTTCTTCCATGAAATTCCACTTAATGGCCCCTGCCCTCACTTCTGATTCTTCCCTTCTCCATCTTCTTTCCTAAGATTCTCTTCCTTTGTTTGTTCCTTCAGTGTTGACGCTCTCCTTAGTCCTTTTGTCTTCTCAGTCCATTTGTTCTTCACAGGCAGTTTTCTTCACTTCCAGGACTTTAAGAATCTGTATGTTCATGACACCTCAGCTTTACATGCATCCCAGCCTGTCTCTAACTGCCTGTCTCCATCCTCTCACATCTAATTTAAAGAAAACAAAAAACAAACAAAAACCCAAAACCAAGCCTTGAAAGTATTACACCTAAATAATCTTTCTTATGTATCTGTTCTTCTCATTCTTGCTCCCACTTTATCAATTTGGCCCCTATGTTGGATTACTGCAATAGTCTTGTAACCACTCTTCTTTCCTTTAATTTCATGCCCTCCAGGCCATTACCTGTTCTGTTTCCACATAACAATAGTGTACAATCTTAGCTTACCCACTTCTCTCCCACACCCATTTAAAATTCCTAAAGAGTGCCCCCACTGTCTATGGGATAAAGTCCAAACTCAAGACTGTGTTCAAAGCCTTTTGTCATCTGGCCTCCACCGAACTCTCTAGTCCTGAGCCTGCACATTATGCTGCAGCAATAACACACTGTTCCCAGAAGACATCATGCTATTTCATGCCTCAGCTTTTTTTAAAAAATAAATTTATTTATTTATTTATGGCTGCGTTGGATCTTCGTTGCTGCACGCAGGCTTTCTCTAGTTGCGGCGAGCGGGGGCTACTCTTCGTTGCGGTACTTGGGCTTCTCATTGAGGTGGCTTCTCTTGTTGCGGAGCATGGGCTCTAGGTTTGCGGGCTTCAATAGTTGTGGAACGTAGGCTCAGTAGTTGTAGCTCGCGGGCTCTAGAGCGCAGGCCCAGTAGCTATGGCGCACAGGCTTAGTTGCTCCGCAGCATGTGGGACCTTCCTGGACCAGGGCTCGAACCCATGTCCCCTGCTTTGGCAGGTGGATTCTTAACCACTGTGCCACCAGGGAAGTCCTCACGCCTCTGCTTTTGAACATGCTGTTCTCTGCCTGAAATTCTCTACACCTCCTTATCTGCCTGAAAAACTCATATGCAAATACCTCTTCTCTCTGATGTTCACCCTCACCCCATTTCCCCTATCCTTTGACATGAATTACTTCCTCTTTTGTGCTACAACTCTACTTTGTGCAGACCTCTATTACTGCACATATATTATATTGTATTTGTTTACAAAATCTTTCTTATCAGACTATGGACAACTTGAGGGAAGAGCCTCTTTGTCATTTTTCTATTCACAGGATTCAATAAATACTTGTTAAACTGAATTTTGGGTTCAGAAAGTATCAAATCTATAAAATACAATTTGGAAAGGGGGAAAAGGGAATCAACATTTATTAACTACTCCTTATATGCCAGGCCAGGCACTGTGCCAGGCATTAGGCATTATTCCATTTAAACTTCACAAAAACCCTATAAGGTAGATATTTTTCCATATCATAGAAAAGGGTATTAGAAATTTGTCTAAAATCACGCCTGCTGAGTGGCAGAGGTAGAATTTGACCCTAGGGCTCTTTTCTCTGTATTGCGTACCTACTGGGCAGAAAATTCCCATTCTTTCCATTAGACGCAGTGGATTGAACTCTATCAAACTCAAGGTACTATCTGGCATCTATTTAATTTCCTAGGGTGGAGCTTAGAGGAAATACATGTAAATAATTTAATCAATGTCTCACATAAATATGTCTACTTCCTACAAAGATAATCTTTACAATCTTCCTTAGCAACCAATCTCAGTATCAAACAGCTACCTGTGTCATTTCAATTCAGCAAATATGTATTGACAATCTTATGTGGAAAGCAGTGTGCAGAGCAAAGTATCTAACCTTAAAATCTAATTTAACTCTTTAATGACACATCCTGTCAATTTCTTCTAGAACACCTGATAAATGGTGAGTTCAGAATGAGAACAGCAGGAGGCAGAAGAGAGCTACAGCAAATACCAGTATCCAATGTGTAGGCAGGGCAAGAGAAACTCTCCAAGGTGTAAAGTTCAAAGACAGTGCTATGGACTGAATGTGCTGTCGTCTCTAAATTCACATGTTTGAAGCCCTAACTCCCAATGTGTTGATATTTGGGGGTGGGCCTTTGGGAGGTCATTAAGTTTAGATGAGGACATGAGGGTGGGGCCCCTGTGATGGGATCAGTGCCCTTATAAGAAGAGAAGGAGAGAAGAGAGCCCCCCCCCCAACACGTGAGGACACAGTGAGAAAGCAGCAGCTGGCAAGCCAGCGAGAGGCCCCTCACCACGAAACAACCTGGTTGGCACCCTGAGTCTGGACTTCCCAGCCTCTAGAATTGTGAGAAATGTCTGTTGTTTAAGCCACTATGTCTATTTTGTTATAGGAACCTGAGCTCAATACAACACTGGAGAATGGCCAGACAGGGAGGAGGAAATCTGGGTGAGAGTGTCAGTCTGTCCTGTGACTGGGAAGTCAGGGGATAAACAGCAGGTGTTCAACAGCGCCAAAGGCAGCAGATTCAGTAGGCTAAGTGGACATGAGTATTAAAGGACAGCAGTAGCATCACCTGGCAGGAGCTGATTTACTGATAGTCAGAAAATAAGCCCAGTTCCTTCTATTTTAATTGGCCAATAGTTTTCAACCCTGGTGGGATGACAGAATCACCTGGGAGCTTTTAAAAATACTAATGTCTGGGCCTTGCAGAGATTCAAAGATAACTGGCCTGGAGTGGGGCCTGGATATTGATGTTTTTTAAAAAATAGCTTCCAAAGTGATTCTAATGTGTAGCCAAGGTTGAGAACAATTGCAACTTTAGTTAAATTGTTAAAAAAGGAAAAAAAAAGTTTTATCTGCATTCTGGTAGAGCAGATTTGACATGTTAGTGTGACTATGTAGCAGCTACAGATGTGCCAAGTGCTTTCATGGATTATCTCATTTCATCCTCACAACAATACTATGATGTAGGCACTGTACTAACCCTGTTACAAAACAGGCACAGAGGAAACAGTCACAGAGAGGTTAATGTGTTGAAGTCACACACAGTAAGTGCCAGAGACAGATAAAAACTCACTTCCACATAATAATACTCAATAAAACAAATGTGACTTGCCATATAAGAAACAGGGGTATATTTCCGACTGAGTGATTCCACCTCCTCCAAGACATGATTATATACAGACATCATTCTTCTCTCATATTCACTATCAGCATGGGCTGCTCCTGTAGATCCATATTCCTGGAAACTGAAGTCAAAAATTAATATCAATCAATCAACCAAAATAGTAACTAATTTAATGTCAAAATGTGTCAGGTATTTTCCACACACTCTCATTTAATCTTTAAAATAATGAAGTAGGCACTGTTATTTCCATTTCACAGATGAGAAAACTGAGGCTTGGAGACGTTAAGTAATTCGCTTTCAGTCACACAACTAGTAAGCGACAAGCTAGAATTCAAATCCAGACCTGACTTCAAATTATACAAGTCTTAATCACTTTGGTTGTTAGCTAGTATAAAAATGTTTAATTAAACCTTGTCCCTGCCATGAGGTGAAAGAGACATAAGACATTTGAAAAGGTAAACTATCAATAATGTCAGCAGACAAGTGCCAAATAACCAGTAAAGATATGCAAGTAATCAGAATATAGAGGGAGCTGAGGAATGCCACAGAAGAGATAGGTCTTGGACAAATCACTATAAAAGTAGCATGGATAAGATCTGAAGAGATGGAAAGTTTGGAGGGCATTCATAACTGGAGAAATGGCATGAATCTAAAGCAAGCAGGTGAAATGCACAAGAATGTTCAGCAGAGAACTAGCATATAGAGCATGCTGGAAAAAGTTTTACCTAGATTTCTTTTTCTTCTACTGCCTCAAACCCAAAGACATTTCTGAAAGTATTTCTAAATGGGAAAAGGTGGCAAACTCCTGCATTCTAACTAAACTTCAAGAGCTATTGGAAAATGCAATATAGGTAACTTAACTATGTTGGGTTAACACTATTCTTATTATTCCCTTATTATCCTTTAAATGCTTACTATGTGCAAGGTACTTCAGCTGGGTACTTTACATAGGTTTTCATTTAACCATTACAACCACTCTAAGAGACAGGCATTATTACTTACCTATAGTTTATGCATACGTGGCTCAGGGACACAAAAGAACATGTCTCTATTCATACTCACTCCTAGCTGTATGTACATGTGTATCTGCCTGGCTCCAAAGCTTTGTTCCCTACTCTGTACTATATCTTAAGTTCTATTAAGACAAGAAGTGAACCTCATTTAGTGATAGACTTTAAGGAAAACTATACCACACAATAAAGCATAAAGATTTAAAAGTCTTTGACAAAGTGTCCTGCTAATAAAAGGGTATAAAATCAGAATATACTGTTCCACCTTCTACAAAAGGAGTATTCCTTTATTTATTTTTAATAAACTTTATTGAGATATAAGTTACAAAATCGCAAAAATGCACCCTTCCTAGTCAATCCCTACTTGTGGCCCCCAGCAACCAGATTAGCTTTCTATCACTGTAAATGAGATGTTTCCTAATATTGGATATAAACAATCATACTATATGTAATATTTTGTGTCTGGTTTCCTTTACAGCACATTTTTGAGTCATTAATGTGTTTTGCATATTTCAACAGGTCATCCATCTATATTGCTGAGTAATATTCCACTGTATGAACATACTACAATTTATCTACCCACTCACCTGTTGAGACATTTGGCTCTTTCCAGTTTTTGTTGTTACAAATAAAGCTGCTAAGAAAATCTGTGTACAGGTCTCTGTGGAAATATGTTTTCATTTCTCTTAAGTAAGTAGAAATAGAACTGGTGGTCATATGGTAACTGCCAAACAGTTTTCCAAAGTGGCTGAATCATTTTGCAGTCCCCAAAATGTATGAATTCAAGCTCTTCCACATCTAATACTTGGTATTAAAGGGCTTTTTAACTTTAGCTATTCTAGTGGGTGTTAGTTGTATCTCACTGTGATTTTAATTTGTATTTTTCTGATACCTAATGATGTTAAGCATCTTTTCATGTGCTTATTGGAATTAACATATCTTCTTTTTTGAAGTGTCTGTTCAAATCTCTTGTCAATTCTTAAAAATTGGGTTATCTTGAGTTGTATGGTTTTCTTAATATTCTGATAGAATATGTTTGAGAATATTTCACCCTGCAACCTATCTTTTCGTTTTCTTAATGGCATCTTTCAAAGAGCAGAAGTTTAAATTTTTAAATCCAATTAAACAAATTTTTCTGTACAGTAAAATTTTGTGTCCTGAAAAAATCCTTGCTGATCTCAAGGTCATGAAGATTTTCTCCCAAGTAGTATTCTAGAAAGTTTGGAATTTTATCTTTTACAGTTTGATCTGTGATACACTTGGAAGTTTTATGTATGGTGTGAGGTAAGGTCAAGATTCTTTCCCCCCATACAGTGTGTTCCAGCACAATCTGTTGAAAAAACAGATTGTCATCTTTGTCAAAAATCAAGTAATACTCCTATGTATCTATTTTGGTCTCTCCATTCTACCCTCATGCCAATATCACATTGTCTTAATTACTGGAGCTTTATAATAAGTCTTGAAATCTTCAGCAAGTCCTCCACTTTAGTTTTTTTCCTTTATTTTACAATATGGTGAGTTACACTGATTGGTTTTCTAACATCAAACCTAGAATTTTCGGAATAAACCCTACTTGGTTTTAATGTATTATCCTTTAGAGTTTTGTTAGGTTCAATTTGTACATGTTTTGTAAAAAGATTTTTAAGTCTATGTAGAATATTTGAATTTCTCCTGTTCACCTAAACTATCACATTTTTTTGGCACAAAGTTATTATTTCTTTAATATGCTTTTAATATCTATGGGATTTGTGATGGTACTCTTATTTCATTTCTAATATTGGTAATTTGTGTTCTTTTATTTCCTTGTTCAGAATAGCTAGTTTTATCAACTTTATTGATCTTTTCAAAGAGCCAGCTTTTGGTTTCATTGACTTTCTCTACTGTTTATTTATAATTCACTGATTAGCATTCTCATCTTTACTATTTCTTTCCTTCTAATTACTTTGAGTCTAATTTGCTCTTTTTCTTGCTTTAATATGATAGAAACTAATGTTATTACTTTTAAACTTTCTTTTGTGTGTGTATGTATGCATTTAAAGCTATAAATTTCCCTCTAAGCTCTGTTTTAACTGCATCACACAAGTTTTGATATGTCATGTTCTCATTTTCATTCAGTTTAACTTACTTTCTAATTTCCCTTGTGATTTTTTTGACCAATTGGAATGTTTAGAAGTCTTGTTTAATTCCTAAACATTTAGGGATTTTCCAGAGATCATTTTCTAATTTAATTCTATCTGATAACATATTCTACGTAGTTTCAATGCTTTTACATTTACTAAGACTTGTTTTGTAGACCAGCATATGGTTTACTTTGGTAAATTTTCCAAATGCACTTGGAAAGAATGCGTATGCTGCTGTTGGTAGGGCATACAGGTCAATTAGGTCAAGTTGGCTGGTAGTGTTATTCAAGTCCTCTATATCCTAAGAAATCTTCTGCAAGTTGTTCTAGCAGTTATTCAGAGGGGAGTGTTGAAAACTCCAACCATAACTGTGGATTTATTTCTCCTTTCAGTTGTCAGTTTTTGCTTCGTATATTTGGAAGATCTGTCACTAAGTATACAAATGTTTAGAATTATGTCTTCTTGATGAATTGACCCCTATTATGGTAAAATGTAGCTCTTTATCAAGTCTTTGTCCTGAAGTCCACTTCGTATGATACTGTCACGCCAGCTTTTAGGGTTCCTTTTCCATCCTTTTGTTTACTTTTAATATATTTGTATCTTTGTATTTAAAGTGGGTTCACACATATGGTCACCTTATCTTTGATAAAGGAGACAGGGATATACAAGGGAGAAAAGACAGCCTCTTCAATAAGTGGTGCTGGGAAAACTGGACAGCTACATGTAAAAGAATGAAATTAGAACACTTCCTAACACCATACACAAAAATAAACTCAAAATGGATTAAAGACCTAAATGTAAGGCAGACATTATAAAACTCTCAGAGGAAAATATAGGCAGAACACTCTATGACATAAATCACAGCAAGATCCTTTTTGACCCACCCCCTAGAGTAATGGAAATAAAAACAAAAATAAACAAATGGGACTTAATGAAACTTAAAAGCTTTTGCACAGCAAAGGAAACCATAAACTAGACAAAAAAGACAACCCTCAGAATGGGAGAAAATATTTGCAAATGAAGCAACTGACAAAGGATTAATCTCCAAAATATACAAGCAGCTCACGCAGCTCAATATCAAAAAAACAAACAATCCAATCCAAAAATGGGCAGAAGACCTAAACAGACAATTCTCCAAAGAAGATACACAGATTGCCAACAAACACATGAAAGGATGCTCAACATCACTAATCATTAGAGAAATGCAAATCAAAACCACAGGAGGACTACTGGGCATATACCCAGAGAAAACCATAATTCAAAAAGACACATGCGGGCTTCCCTGGTGGCGCAGTGGTTGAGAATCTGCCTGCCAATGCAGGGGACACCGGTTCGAGCCCTGGTCTGGGAAGATCCCACATGCCGTGGAGCAACTAGGCCCCTGAGCCACAATTACTGAGCCTGCGCATCTGGAGCCTGTGCTCCGCAACAAGAGAGGCCGCGATAGTGAAAAGCCCGCACACCGCGATGAAGAGTGGCCTCCACTTGCCACAACTAGAGAAAGCCCTTGCACAGAAACAAAGACCCAACACAGCCATAAAATAAATAAATAAATAAATAAATAAATAAATAAATAAATAAATAATTTTTAAAAAAAGAAAAAAAGAAAAAAAAAGACACATGCACCCCAGTGTTCATTGCAGCACTATTTACAATAGCCAGGTCATGGAAGCAACCTAAATGCCTATCGACAGACGAATGGATAAAGAAGTTGTGGTACATATATACAATGGAATATTACTCAACCATAAAAAGGAACGAAACTGAGTCATTTGTTGAGACGTGGATGGATCTAGAGACTGTCATACAGAGTGAAGTAAGTCAGAAAGAGAAAAACAAATATCGTATATTAACGCATGTATGTGGAACCTAGAAAAATGGTACAGATGAACCGGTTTGCAGGGCAGAAGTTGAGACACAGATGTAGAGAACAAACGTATGGACACCAAGGGGGGAAAACTGCAGTGGGGTGGGGATGGTGGTGTGCTGAATTGGGCGATTGGGATTGACATGTATAAAGTGATGTGTATAAAATTGATGACTAATAAGAATCTGCTGTATAAATAAAAATAATAATAATTAAAAAAGCAGATGATTAATACTTAAAAAAAAAAAAAAACCACAAGGAGGTATCACCTCACTCCAGTCAGAATGGCCATCATCAAAAAATCTACAAACAGTAAATGCTGGAGAGGGTAGGGAGAAAAGAGAACCCTCTTGCACTGTCAGTGGGAATGTAAATTGATACAGCCACTATGGAGAACAATATGGAGGTTCCTAAAAAACTAAAAATAGAACTACCATATGACCCAGCAATCCCACTACTGGGCATATACCCTGAGAAAACCATAATTCAAAAAGAGACATGTACTACAATGTTCATTGCAGCACTACTTACAATAGCCAGGACATGGAAGCAACCTAAATGTCCATCTACAGATGAATGGATAAAGAAGGTGTGGCACATATATACAATGGACTATTACTCAGCCATAAAAAGAAACGAAATTGAGTTATTTGTAGTGAGGTGGATGGACCTAGAGTCTGTCATACAGAGTGAAATAAGTCAGAAAGAGAAAAACAAATACCATATGCTAACACATATATATGGAATCTAAAAAAAAAATGGTTCTGATGAACCCAGGGGCAGGACAGGAATAAAGATGCAGACAAAGGGAATGGACTTGAGGACACGGGGAGGGGAAAGGGTAAGCTGGGACAAAGTAAGAGAGTAGCACTGACATATATACACTACCAAATATAAAACAGATAGCTAGTGGGAAGCAGCTGCATAGCACAGGGAGATCAGCTCGGTGCTTTGTGACCACCTAGAGGGGTGGGATAGGGAGGGTGGGAGGGAGACACAAGAGGAAGGGGATATGGGGACATGTGTATGCATATGGCTGATTCACTTTTTTAAACAGCAGAAACTAACACAACATTGTAAAGCAATTATGCTCCAATAAAGATATTAAAAAAAATAAAAAATAAAATAAGCAGCCCACAAAACCTCATAATAAACCTATGAAGATGAGATATAAATAAATAAATAAATAAATAAATAATAAAGTGGGTTACTTGTGGTAAGCTTATAGTTGGGTTTTGCTTTTTTATCTGTCTGATAATGTCTTTACTTAGAGTAAGACTATCTACATTTATTGTAATAACTGGTATGACTGGGTATAAATCTACCATTTTGTGATTTGTTTTCTACTTTTTAAATCTCTTCACTGTTTTTCTTTTCCTCTCTTCCTCTGCCTTCTTTTGGATTAACTGAGGTTTTTTTTAAAGTATTCCATTTTACCTCCTCTATTGGCTTATTTATTTTCTAGTGGTTGCTCTAGAGTTTATTCATCCTCCATTACCACAAGTTATCTTCAAATAATATACACTTAATGTAAAATGTAAGAATCTTACTACTGTATTAATTCCAACCCCCACCCCCATCACTTGTCTCATGTCACACATTTTACTTCTACGTGTTATAAACTCCCAAATGCATTGTTATTTTTTTCTAAATGGGCAATATTTTTTAAAAAAAATAAAAAATGAGGAAAGTCTTTTTTATTTACTCACATATTTACCATTCCTAGTGTTCTTCTTTGTAGATCTCAATTTACATCTCAAATAATTTTTCTTCAGCCTGAAGAACTTCCTTTAACATTTCTTATAGTACAGGTCTAGGTCTGCTGGTAACAAATTTTCTCAGATTTTGTCTGAAAATGTCTTTATTTAGTCTTAATTATTCAAGGGTATTTTTACTGAATATAGAATACTAGGTTAACTTTTTTTTTTTCTTTCAGGACTTTAAAGATGTTGCTTCACCTGTCTTCTGGCTTACATTATTTCTGATAAAAATTAGTAAAAAATTCTTATTTTTATTCCCTTCTACATGGTCTTTTTTCTTTGGCTGCTTTATATTTTTCTTTATCACCAGTTTTCAACAATTTGATTATAATGTGTGCCTTGTGATTTGCTTTATGTTTATGCCACTCTAGGTTCATTAAGCTTCTTGGATTTGTGGGTTTATATTTTTAATTAAACATGAACATTTTTTAGCCACTTAAAATATTTTTCTGTCCCTTGTTCCCCTCCTTCTAAGATTTCCAGTTACATGTATAGTACTACAGATGACACTGTCTCACTGGCAATTTTAACTTTGTTCAGTTTTTCAGTCTTTTTTCTTTCACTGTCCAAATCAGATAATTTCTATTGCTATGTCTTTAAGTTCACTAATCTTTTCTTTTGCTGTATTTAACCTACTGTTAAACCCAACTTAATCAACCTTGAATTCTATATTCATCAAAACTATCTTTCAAAAATAAAGGCAAAAATCAAGATATTTCATTCTTATGCTCTAGAAGTTCCATTTTCTTTTTACACCTTTAAATTTGTTCATTATCTTCTACCTTTAAAATTTTGAAAATACTAATAGTACTAAAATACTATTTTAAAGTCCAAGTCTGTTAATTCCATCATCTGTCATTTGTGAGTCTTTTTTCTAATTGGCTGAATTTTCTCTTGGTTATTTGTCACATCTTCCAGCTTCTTCTCATGACTAGTAATTTTTGATTGGATGCTAAAATTGTGGACCTTATACATTTGAGTTTTTGGATTTTGTTGTCTTCAAAGAATGTTAAGATTTTGTTTTGGTGGACAGCCATTACTTCATAATCCTGACTCTGTGAAGGATCACTTAAGCTTTGTTAGGACAGGTCTAGACTAGTCTTCACTTTAGGGCTAGTTTAGCTTGATTACTAAGGTGGTGTGACCCTTCTGGTGTCTCTTCTGAATGCCTTGAGTGTTCAATTAGGTCTCTACAGTTTGGCCAGTTGGAACTCAAACATTTCTCAGCTCTGCATAAGCTCTGGAAATTGTTCAGTTTACAGCTTCCTGGTAATTATTCCCTCCCTAGTAGCTGTTTTTTGCCTGGCCTTGTGGGATTTCACCTTATATATGTACAGCTTAGCATTCAGCTAAAGATTCATAGCACTCTTCCTCTGGAAAGCTTCCTCTACCCCTGTACTTGGCCTGCAAATTCTAGCTTCCTTTGTTCTCTGAACCCTGATATCTATCTCTTCAACTAAGCAAGACCACCATGTTTTACTTTGGTTACTCCTCCCTGAAAGGCAGTCTAAAAAGTGCCTCCAGGCAGAGGAAAGCAAGGACTAGTGTAAAGTTTACCTTATTTGTGTCCCTTCCCTGAGAGATTACATTCCTGGGCTGCCTGTTGGCCAATGTCTGAAAACAGTTAAACTTATATTTAAACTTGCATATTTTATCCAGGTTTCTAGTTGTTTACAATAGAAGGAAAAGTCCCATACTTGAATGGCTTCATGACCAGAGCCATTCCATTATATTTTAGGCAGTAAAAATAAAGGTTAAGTGCAAAGCTAAAATAGAAAAATGTAATGGACAAGCATCTCAAAATATTTTTTCTTAATAATCCTAAAAGGTTGGTATGAGCTAGATAATAACATTTATAATTATAAACATAAACCCCATCCTATCCCACACTTACTGATACTGGCTCAAGCACAATGTTAGCTGCTAGAGAAGCTAGCTAGAAGTTGGATAAGACAAGGTCTCTTCTCCCCAGAAACCTTCTAGGCTATGAAAGATATGCACAGATTTTTG
The DNA here is from genome assembly GCF_965194825.1 of Balaenoptera physalus. Classification (NCBI taxonomy): domain Eukaryota; kingdom Metazoa; phylum Chordata; class Mammalia; order Artiodactyla; family Balaenopteridae; genus Balaenoptera; species Balaenoptera physalus. The sequence continues at coordinate 41,157,930 of NC_138882.1, forward strand.
TAAAAACTATAGTGAATTTTATCAATGTCATGCTTCACTCTCTTGAGGCTCTTTTTAGCAGCAGGTCCTTCTTTATATGAAAGGCACAAAATATATAGTATCAAGAAGAGAAGTTTCAGAAGGAATCTACTCTTTGCAGTTGTACACCAGTATGACTGAAACCCAAAGAGCTCTCCTTCAAGGTGCAATCTTTCTTTTCCAATTTTTCATTGCTAGGAAGGGCAAAGCCTAGGGGAGTGGGTTTAGGGGATAAAACGGGATGGAGAAGAGTGAAGAAAGGTGGTAGGAAGTGGAGAGTGTGACAGTGAGAGTAGGATTTGAGAGCTGGCTAGATAACTCCCTTCACCTCATCCCTGCTGATAATGTGTTAAAAAATCAATCAAGAAAAATACTAATTTCTCTTATGTCAACCATCAGTACAATGACATTTGTGTGCTATGAGGTAAAATGAGTATGGCGTGATCAGAAATGGCGTGAGCCTGGAAGTATCAATTAACTGGCAAAGACTGAAAAATATGGAGGTTAGAGAACATTTTGAAATTTTAAAGGGAGAAGCTTAAAAAAACAAAACAAAACAAAACAAAAACACTGGAAGTCTAAGGGGAAAATGAACATAGATCAAAGAAGGATAAATGGAAAAATAAGTAAAAATTAGTATGTCATTGAAATATTAAAATGAATCAGACGAGTGAGAAAAAAAAATAGCCAAGTGGCCTATTCTGAGAGTAGACAGCACTTTAAAACAGAAGGCAAGGATTTTGGTACTGCCTTGGAAAAAAATGGTGAGTCAATGCTTTAGGATAGAGAAATTTAAAATGCTCTGTTGATTATATTCTCTTTGAGGAAGCTGATCTTGGAATCACAGACCTTACTAGATTGGAAATATATTATACAGTTGAAAATGCATGTTCCAAAACAGAATACTATAGTGGGAAAAAATAATGGACCATTCTTCAATAAAAATATTTTGAACAATTAATCAGTTAATTAGAGAATGGAGAAGAATTTTAATAAAGCAAAAAGTAGAATATCTTTTTGTTTGGGAAACCAAAGAAAAAAATTTCAAGTTCAAGCTTAATTATACTATTAACTCAATTTTTTACAGCGAAATTTAGTTATAATATACCAGAAGAAAATGTTCAAATTCAAAGAACTTCTTCCTAGTTATTTAGAAAACAGGACACAGGAGGTAAGTAAACAATGGAGACAGAAAATCTAGGTTTGTCACTAGCTATATGACCTTAGGCAAATGCTAGAGAAGTTCTTCCTCTTTGTTTCTTCCTCTACAAAACCTCTTCCAAAACAATGTTGTGATGATTAGGTAAGATAACATATTTGAAAGTGTTCTGTAATATAAACTATTTAAATACCTTGCTGATTCTGGATCCAAAATCAGGGCTTCTATTGCGTGAGATATCAGTAAACAGCTCTGCTGCTGTCTGCATTATGTTAAGGTTATACATTATATATGATAATAGAGAAATGTACTATAGACTTTGTATTATATGAATATTAAATAAGGCAAGATGAAAATCATATTCTCAGTGAAGGTAACCACATGTTATTGACTCAAATAGTCTGTGGCTCTATTTTTTTCTTTTTAAGGGATATATGTTGTCTGTGATAGTTCCAGGAAGAGTACTTCAGAGGTTAATGTTGGAAGGAGGAACCAAGCAACAGGCTTTGTGATTCAATCACAGAAACTTTTTTATCTATCTTGGATACAGGGGTTTCACTGATGAAAGTTTAAAACAACCACCACAATAAGGGTCTGTAGAGTGGTTACCCTGGAGGTTCCTAGGCTGGGGCTCAAGGGATCTGTTAACTCTCCTGAAACGGTATGCAAATTTTGGGGGGTATGTGCATTTTTTTAGGGGAGAGGGTCCATAGTATTCATCAGGTTTTCAATCACTAAATCAAAATGCCAGGAATTACTGATTTATAGGTCCTGCAACTTAAAAGCAATTTATCTCTTCCCTCCTTTCAAAAAGGATCTGAGGCTGCTAATAAGAAAATACGGAGAACTTAAAGGGGGCTTAGGGAACGTAAGTGATGACTGAAACGATTGAATATATCATTAATAAAGGTGATGGGAACTAGGGTTGTTAGCTATGAAGAAAAGATAGGTGAAGCAAGACAGAAAATGGCTCTCTGGTGGAAAAATATTTTGTGCTGTCCATTGTAGCTCAAGTGAGCACAAAGTATTCAACACTGTTTGGACCTGGGTTTTGGATGCTCTTCCCAGAGGTGGAAAAAGACCACCACTGAGTCACCACTTTTTAAAAAGCCTGGTTGAAGTAAAAAAGTAAAATTATACTGCTCATACTAGGTTTCAAAAGAGAAATTATTATTTATGGTAAATCTGTAGGCTTATCTAATGTATATGTATATTTTAGTTAAGCGTATCTGAAATATTTACTCTACATTTAAAAGAATACTTCCAAAGAACAGGAAATATTGGGCAAGTTTAGGATACAGTTCTACATTCCTCAAAGTTGCGGAATCAGCATCAAAAGATGCCTGATAAAGATCCCCATATCGGGAAGCAAGGCTTCGGAATTCTTCCATGGACAGTTTCATCTATAAAGAAGGAAAAATATCAATTATGATAAATAAACAAATATGCTATCATTATTGTATAAACAACACAAAAGCCAAAACATAAGAAAACAATCCTCAAACAATAAAAAAAAAGAAAAATATTTCAACTCTTTTTCATTTTCAATTCATTCATTTTTATAAACCCTATTAAAGAAAATTAACAAAGATGGCAAATGAAACTACAAATGTGTACAAGATTACAATTTACACATGATGTATAGAAACAAAAAACATTGCATTTTTAGCTTCTTCAAAGTTTCACTAAAATAATATAGTTATAAACATCCCAAAGTTTCTTTAAAATGTATGCCCTTTCTCTTTATATAAATATGTAGCATCTAGTGAGATATCATCAATCACTCTGTCATTTTAATAAGACTTCAGCCTGTTTTTTGCAACACAGATGAGTTTAGAAGTATTTGATGTTGCCTCTGAGTCAAACCGCTGATTTTTAAGTTTCAGAATTTTTCATCTCACAACTAACCTCAAAAACCTCTAAAGTGTAAATAAAAACTGCACTGAAAATAAAGTTAAGACATACCTGATTGGAGATGCGACCGCACCGCTGGAGGTCGTTCCCTAAGGTCATGGCAATTGTTGTGGCAATTGCAGGTGGCGGGCTTGTCTTGAGGCTACTACAAGTACAGATAAGTTGAGAGAAGGCTTGGAGAAGGTCAATCCTGAGCTTTACAAATTCACACTGAAAACTTAAAGGATTCAGTGGTGTACTGGCAGCCTGGGGAATAAAAACAAGCTACATTTAAGACAAAGTAAGCATAAAAGGAAGATGCTGAAGGACAAAGGATTTGACAGAGTCTGCAAAAGAGCAGTAGTTCTAATAATGGATAAACACCTACATTATTAGGGGAGGATGTAATATTAGAAAGAAAAACTTATTGTCATTAGCATCAACTCTGAAAAACTATGTTCCATCAACACTCAGGTTCCTTACTTCCTACCCTTGCAAAGACCCCACAAGACATGGGTTAGCTAGACCGTCATCTGTAAGATATCATATGAGGGATGCTTCACAGACATTACCATTCCCCCCAAATCCCCTTATCACCTTCCTACCTTTCTAACCTGAAATTCGCATGCTGGAATCATTAAACAGAATTTTTTAAAGTTGGGAGGGGGAGAAAAGAAAGGTGAGGGCAGGAGAAGTATATTGTTAGACCGTCACTGTTAAAAAAGCATGCTGCTGGCAGAGGTGAGGAAAGAGCCAGCCAGACCATGTGGGGCCTTCAGACCACAGGCAAGGTTCTGGATTATATTTTAAATGCAGTAAAAAGGCAGTTTCAACAACAATAACAAAAACAAACAAACAAACAAAAAAGCATTTTGCCTCATGGCTGCTTTCTTCCATAACTAGCCCAGATTAATTTTAAAAAGAATGTCTTATTAGACACTTCAGAATGCACAGAGAGGCCACCAAGGAATAGGTTATAACACACAAGTAAGTTTCAGTGAGAATGGAGGGGTGTCAGGGATAAGTCTTGAATAGCAAAAAGTAGCATTAGCTAGGTAAAGGGAGCAAAGAATGTAAGTTAAGCCAGCGTGGGCAGAGAACTAAGACAACGTTTAACTATTTATCAGCTATCCTAGTGGAGAACCTAGCATGGTGCTTTCAACAAAAGGCGTACTAAAAATATGCTGACTTAACAATAAATGGAGGCGTAATGAAATTAACTTTCTTCCCAGCATGACTCACTTAAAACATGCCGATGCCGTTCTTAGATAGTATTTCACACTATTCTTTTAGCAGGAGAGCCTGGTGTGTGACTTGAGGTTCTAGAATAAGTTACAATATTATCCATCTGACCAAGTATTGACCTTAGTGTAGTTCTCTCTAGTTTTAAGTGTCAAATGACAGTTTTATTATTTGGTGGAATTCATATTTTACTCTAGGAAATAGTTCGCCACTTCCTGTATCCTTTATAAGAACATACACTTGCTCTAGTATCCCTCTCAAATTGCAAAGTTACAGCTATATAAAATTATGTAAGCTAGAGGTAATAACTGTAATCAATATATTGAATTCTGTGGTTTTCAAACTTTTGGAATGTTTTGTTCTAATCATGAAACAGCACAGATTAGGGATATTAAAGAGACTATTTCAATTGTTTTTAATTTCTTGGAGATTTGATTTGCTCTTATAGGAAGATAAATTCCCCCTTCCTCTGCCCCTTAAGCTGCTACTTGCTATTTTTTATTTACTGCTTGTCAATAACTTTAGAAGGGTCAGGGATACAAGTGGGTATATATGATATATATACAGTTATACAGTGTAGACCATCTTACCAGACAAAAAAACATTTGCAATATTGTCCTAACATGCATTATGAAACTGAAAGCGAAGCAAGATGTAGTTATAATGAAAAAGATTTACTGCTACTTTGAGTTTATTTCTGACTAACAAGAAATATTTGATGATATAAGATGGTAACTTTGAAAGTGATTGTGCATCTTACATCGTGTTATACTGAAGGAAAACAATGTTAGATATAGTATGCATGTTCAAAAAGAACAGAGAAAAGATAAACGTGTGATAAAGGTCAATCAAAGACTTTAAAAAGGTAACATCGTCCATGAGAGACAGAAAACATATAAAAATAAAATTTAGACTATAGCGCTATGAACAATGCCAATGAGAAATAAAAGGGATATTATTTACTTTTCTTTACATGGGGTCTAAAGCTTAAAACAGAAGTGGGTTCTAAGGTCAGCAGGTAAAGCAAAAATTGTATATAGTCAAAATTATCCCTGAAAATTCCTCAAGAAGGAACCACTTCCAGTAAACTTAACATAGGTGAAGGAACAGCAAACTCAGAGCCCCGGCGTACAAGCTAATTGAGAAGAACTGTGTCCACTATTTAAACTGCTATTTTGTGTCCCCATTATTTAAATAGCTACTTTCCCTCATTCTTGTTTTTTCTTTCTTGATTTTTTAAAAGTCTAAACATACAGAGGTAAATCTGTGTTAAACACACATATAATGCTACTTCACTGAATTTCTGACTTGTGGTACATATTCTGTTTTCTATATGGAGCAGCTAAAAAAACCAATGTGGCTGAAAGGAAAGCTACTTGATAAACTCAGTTAAAAATATTTATATATACTGTGGTAAAGAACATGTGACAACCAAGAGTGAACCACAGTGCAAACAATGGACTTTAAGCTCCTAGTAACCACCACCCTACTTTCTGTTTTTATGAATCTGACCACTTTCATTTAAGTGGAATCATATAATATTTGTCTTCTTGTAACTGGATTATTTCACTTAACATAAGCTCAGTTTTTGAAAGAATAAGCCAAGCTTAAAGCAATGGTTGACTAAACTGTTTAAAACCAGACCTCCTACTAAGAACAAATGGAAAACTGAGTAAAATATTATGAACATCTATCTAAAAGCACTGAAGAGCTACTAAGGCAACAAGGAGCCAAAATCATGGAGAGATGGGCAATCCAAGAAGATAAGACTGACATCTGGTGATATTTGCTAATTTGAAAGCTGCTCCTGGGAGTCTGAGAAGCTGAGCGGAGCTTTCAGCAGTCTCATAAGACTAAGAGGGCTGTGGAAAACACTTCCGGCTTTTGGCTGTAACTTCAAAGGGCTATACCCTAGGAGTTAGGAGAACCAAAAATATACTGGCTCTTCCAAGGACTGAAGCTTAGCTCTGAATCAGTTCAATCCTTGGCTGGATTCAGGTAACCTGCCCTTAGCCTAACTGCCTGCCAAAAGCAAGAATGACATAATCATTGTAATTTTTCACACACACTGTCCAAAACTAACTAAAAAAATAACTGAGTATACAACAAAGACAAAATTCCTCAAACCGAAAGGGGGAAAAAAGGTCAAAGACACAAACCACAACAGATCCAGATAACAGACTATCATATATGAATTTCAAGATAATTACAATCAATATGTTAAAGAACTTAAATGACAAGATAGAGAATCCTGGAGAAGAACTACAGAATATAAAATAACCAAATGGAAATTCTGGAACTGGAAAAACACAATAAATGAAATTAAGAACTTAATGAATGAGTTTGACATGCTGATTAGACACAACGTAAGTGAGAATTATGGAAATGGAAGATAGGTCAGAAGAAAATATTTAAAGTATGGAGAGATAAAAAGGTGGAAAATGAGGAAGAGAATATAAGAGATATATGAGTCATGGTAAAAAGAATTATCATGGGTGCACTACGTCCTAAATGAGGAAGAAAGGGACAGAAGCATTGGCTGAAGAGATAAAGGCCAAATGTTCCATAACTGATCAAAGTCATCAAGCCTTATATCCCAGAAGTACTATGAACCCCAAAAGGCATTTATACTGATAGTAGTATAAACTGGAAACCACCATAGGCAACTTTTTGGTAGTATTTATTAAAGCTGAACTTAAGTGTATCCTATGGCACAGCACTACCATCCAGAAGATATGCATACCTATACCAAAAGATGTGTGTAAGAAAGTTCATAGTCAAATTATTCTAAATAGCCCCAACCTGGAAATAACTCAAATGTTTCTCAAAAAGAAAATGGATAAACAGATTGTTATAACAGTTATCCAAAAGAATATCACAATGAAATGAAAATGAACTAGTGCAATATGCAACAAAAAGCATGAATGCATCACACAAATATAAAGCTGAGCAAAGAAGCTAGAATCAAAAGCATAATACTGCATGATTCCTTAAATAATAATGAAAAACAAGGCAAGACTAATCTATAGTTTCAGAAATCAAAAGTGACTTCTACAGAGAAAGGTAAAGGTAGTGACCTGAAGGGAAAACATTTCTTAAAGTGATAAAAAGCCACAAATCAGAAGATAATATTTGCAACTCATATAACCTACGAAAGATTGGTATCTAGAACATCCAAAATGAAAAGGCAACCTAATGAATGGGAGAAAATATTTGCAAATCATGTATCTAGTAAGGGGTTAATATCCAAAATACATTTGAAAACTCATACAAGTCAATAGTAAAACAACAACAACAAATAATCCAATTAAAAAATGGGCAGAGGGGCTTCCCTGGTGGCACAGTGGTTGAGAATCTGCCTGCCAGTGCAGGGGACATGGGTTCGGACCCTGGTTTGGGAGGATCCCACATGCCGTGGAGCAACTAGGCCCGTGAGCCACAATTACTGAGACTGTGCGTCTGGAGCCTGTGCTCCGCAACAAGAGAGGCTGCGATAGTGAGAGGCCCGCGCACCGCGATGAAGAGTGGCCCCCGCTTGCCGCAACTAGAGAAAGCCCTCGCACAGAAACGAAGACCCAACACAGCCAAAAAAAAAAAAAAAAAAAAAAAATAGGGCAGAGATCTGAATAGGCATTTTCCCAAAGACATACAGATGGCCTATAGGCTCAACATCACTAATCATCAGGGAAATGCAAATCAAAACCACAAGCACAAAAATCAACTCACACCTGTTATAATGGCTATTATCAAAAAAACAAGAAATAACAAGTGTTGGCAAGGATGTAGAAAAAAGGGAATCCTGGTGCACTGCTGGTAGAAATGTAAATTGGTGCAGCCACTATGGAAAACAGTATGAAAGTCCCTCAAAAATTAAAAACAGAACTACTATAGGGCTCTGCAATTCCACTTCTGGGTATTTATCTGAAGAAAACAATAATACTAACTCAAGAAGATATCTGCGCCTCCATATTCACTACAGCACTATTTACAATAGCCAAGATATGGAAACAATCTAAATGTCCATTGATACATAAGTAAAGAAAATGTGGTATATATACACAAAATGGAGTATTATTCAGCCATAAAAAAGAATAAAATCTTGCCATCTGTAACAACACAAATGGATCTAGACGGTATTATGCTAAGTGAAATAAGTCAGACAGAGAAAGACAATTACCGAATGATCTCACTTATACTTATATGTGGAATCTAAAAACAAAAACAAAAACCAAGCTCATAGATACAGAGAACAGATAGATTGTTGCCAGAGGTGGGCGTAGGGAAGTGCATGAAATGGGTGAATGGGGTCAAAAAGTACAGTTATAAAATAAATGAGTTATGGGGATGTAATGCACAGCATGGTGACTATATTGTGAGGGAGTGGCAAAGATAGCAGAGTAGAAGGACCCTGAGCTAATCTCCTCCCACAGACACATCAAAATTACAACTATTTACAGAGCAAATATCAATGAAAGTGACCCGAAGACTAGCAGAAAAGAACTTCTACAGCTAGAGGTGTAAAGAAGGAACCACAGAGAGATGGGTAGGAGGGGTGGAAATATGGTATAGTCAAGATCCATACCCCAGGTTGGTGACCAACAAATGGGAGGCTAATTACAAACTGCAGAGGTTCTCCTCAAAAAGCAAGGGCTTTGAGTCCCACACTGGGCTTCCCAGCTGGGAGCCCCTAGAATGCTTGGCTTTGAAGGCCAGCAGGGCTTATTTTGGGGGGAGCCAGAGGGCTGTGGGAAATAGAGACTCCACTCTTAAAAGGCACACACAAAAGAAATCATAGAAGGAAAAGATCAGAGCAGAAATAAATGAAATAGAGACTAAAAAAACGATGGAAAAGATCAATGAAACTAATGGCTGGTTCTTTGAAAAGATAAACAAAACTGACAAACCTTTCACCAGACTCATCAAGAAAAAAAAGAAAGGCCCAAACCAATAAAATAGGAAATGAAAAAGAAGTTACAACCCACACCATAGAAATATAAAGGATCATAAGAGATTACTATGAACAATTATACAACAATAAAAGGGACAACCTAGAAGAAACTGACAAATTCCTAGAAATGTACAATTTTCCAAGACTGAATCAGGAAGAAATAGAAAATAAGAACAGACCAATTACCAGTAATGCAACTGAATGAGTAATTTAAAAAACTGCCAACAAACAAAAGTCCAGCACCAGATAACTTCACAGGTGAATTTTACCAAACATTTTGAAAAGAATTAACACCTATCCTTCTCAAATTATTCCAAACTGCAGAGGAAGGAATGTTTCTGAACTCATTCTATGAGGCTGGCACCACCTGATACCACAACCAGACAAAGATACCACAAAAAACAGAAAATTACAGGCCAATATCACTGATGAACACAGATGCAAAAATCCTCAATAAAATATTAGCAAACTGAATCCAACAATACATAAAGAGGATCATACACCATGATCAGGTGAGGTTTATGCCAGGGACGCAAGAATGGTTCAAAAATCAATGTTATACACCATATTAACAAACTGAAGAATAAAAACCATATGATCATCTCAACAGATCCAGAAAAAGCTTTTTGACCTAATTCAACATCCATTTATGACAAAAACTCTCCACAAAGTGGGTATAGAGGGAATACACCTAAGCATAATAAAGGTCATATATGACAAGCCCACAGCTTGTTCTCCACTCAATGGTGGAAAGATGAAAGCATTTCCTCTAAGATCAGGAACAAGACAAGGATGCCCACTCTCACCACTTTCATCCAATATAGTATCAGAAGTCCTAGCCACAGCAATCAGGCAAGAAAAAGAAATAAAAGGAATCCAAATGGGAGAGGGAGAAGTAAAAATGTCCCTGTTTGCAGATGATATGATATTATATATAGAAAATCCTAAAGACACTACCAAAAAACTACAGGAACTCATCAATGAATTCAATAAAGTTGCAGGATACAAGATTAATACACAGAAATCTGTTCTGTTTCTATACACTAAAAAACAAACTATGAGAAAAAGAAATTAAGAAAACAATACCATTTATAATCACATCAAAAAGAATTTAAAATACCTGGGAATAAATCTAAGGAGGGAAAAGACCTGTACTCAGAAAACTGTAAGACATTAATAAAGGAAACTGAAGACAACACCAAAAACTGCAAAGATATTGTTAAAGTGCCTATACTACCCAAGGCAATCTACAAATTCAATGCAATCCCTATCAAAATATCAGATGGCAATTTTCACAGAACTAGAACACATAATTCCAAAATTCATATGGAAACCTTACAGGACCCCAAATAGCCAAAACAATCTTGAGAAAGAAGAACAAAGGTGGAGGTATCACACTCCCTGATTTAAAACTCTACTACAAAACTACAGTAATCAAAACAGTACTGTTTTGGCACAAAAACAGACACACAGATGAATGGAACAGAATAGAGAGTCTTGAAATAAACCCACACATATATGGTCAATTAATCTACAACAAAGGGGGCAATAATATACAATGAGGAAAAGACAGCATCTTCAATAAATAGTGTTAGGAAAACTGGACTGCTACATGCAAAAGAATCAAATTGGACTCCTTTTTCACATTACATACAAAAATAAACTCGAAATGGGTTAAAGACTTACATGTAAGACCTGAAACCATAAAATTTCTAGAAGAAAACACAGGAAGTACACTCTTTGACAGAATACTGTCTTATTGAGCTAAGTATTCTCTGTCTTACCTAGCAATATTTTTTTGGTTATGCCTCCTCAGGCAAGGGAAACAAAAGCAAAAATAAACAAATGGGACTATATCAAACTAAAAAAGCTTTTGCACAGCAAAGGAAACTATCCACAAAACAAAAAGGCTGCCTACCGAATGGGATATTTGGAAACAATATACCTAACAAGGGGTTAATATACAAAATATACAGAGAACTCAAACAACTTAACATTAAAAAGAAGCAAAAAACCCAATTAAAAATGGGCAAAGGACCTAAATAGACATTTTTCCAAGGAAGACATACAGATGGTCAAAAGGCACACGAAAAGATGCTCATCCAGGGAAATGCAAATCAAAACCACAATGAGATACCACCTCACACCTGTCAGAATGGCTACCATCAAAAAGACCACAAGTAACAAGTGTTGGAGAGGATGTGGAGAAAAGGGAAACTTGTGCACTTCTGGTGGGAATATAAATTGGTGCAGCCACTATGGAAAACAGTGTGAAAGTTCCTCAGAAAATTAAAAACAGAACTACCACATGATCCAACAATTCCACTTCTGGGTTTTTATCCAAAGAAAATAAAAACACTAATTAAAAAAGACATATGCATCCCTATGTTCACTGCAGTATTATTTACAATAGCCAAGATACAGAAGCCACCTAAGTCCCCATCAATAGACAAATGGATAAGGGAGAGGTGGCATATATATATATATATATATATATATATATATATATACACAATGGAATATTAGCCATAAAAAAGAATGAAATCTTGCCATTTGTGACAACACTGATGGACCTAGAGGATATTAGGCTAAGTGAAATAAGTCAGACAGACGAAGACAAATACTGTATGATTTAACTTATATGTGGAATCTAAAAAACAAAACAAATGAACAAACATAACTAAACAGAAAGAGTCACAGATAGAAGAGGTGGTTGCCAGAGGGGAAGAAGGTGGGGAGAGGAAACTGCTAAGGGAGATTAAGAGGTACAAACTATCAGTTACAAAATAAATGAGCCACAGGTATGTAATGTACCATATGGGGAATATAGCCAATAATTATGTAACATCTTTGTATGGTGACAGATGACAACTAGACTTATCATAGTATCGTTTTGAAATATACACAAATACTGAATCAGTATGCTGCGCATTAGGAACTGAATTTCATAGGTCATTAAATGTAAATAAACAAATGAACAAACAAATTCATAGAAGAATAGATCAAATTTGTGGCTACCAGAGGTGGAAGGCTGGGTGGGGGTTGGGAGGGAGAACTGAATGAAGGTAGTCAAAATGTACAGAATTCCAGTTATAAGTAAGTCCTAAGGATATAACGATATAAGGATATAAATACAACACAATAAAGATAACTAACACTGCTGTATGATATATATGAAAGTTGTTAAGACAGTAAAATCCTGAGTTCTCACCACAAGAAAAAAAATTGTTTTTTCTATTTCTTTAATGTGGTATTTATATGAGATGATGGAAGTTCACTAACCCCATTATGGTAATCATTTCATGACGTATGTATGTCAATCATTATGTTGTACACCTTAAATTTATACAGTGCTGTATGTCAATTATATCTCAATAAAACTAGAAGAAAAAATAAATTAAAAAAATACTATATTGAATATTTGAAAGCTGCTAAAAGAGTAGATCTTAAAAGTCCTCTTCACAAGAAAAAAAATTTTGTAACTACGTATGTGACGGATGTTAACTGTCACCATACTTACTGTAGTGATTTCACAATATATACAAATATCGAGTCGTGTTGCACATCTGAAACTAATACAATGTTATATATCAATCATACCTCAAATATATAGATATATAAAGTTTAATTGCATTAGTAATTTGGGAAACTCCAATCATAACTTCCAGAACATACCAAGTGAGGGGGAAAATGTAGAGTAACAGGAACTCTTATACACTACTGGAAGGATTGTAAATTTGTAAAACCACTATGGAAAAACTCCTGGTATTAGCTAGTCAACTGAAGATGTATATACCTTATGCAATTCCACTCCAAGGTAGTATTTTAGATCAGTATCTCTTAATAGGGGCAGGAGTATCCTCAGCATTTCTGGAGATTAAGCATCTCCAGCCACTGACCATTAGGCCAACAGCAGTCCCTCCAACCCCTCTATCACTGGGACAAACCCCTCACACATTTCTAAATTGGAGCAGGGGGCAGATACATAGTTCTGACTGAGTACCGCCCTAGAGAAAGGGTTTTCAATCTCAGTATACTAGTGACATTTTGGACCAAATAATTCTTTGTTGAGGGGAGACGTCCTGTGCATCGCTGGGTGTTCAGCAGTATCTTTGGCCTTTACCCACTAAACGCCAGTAACACCTTGGCGAGTTGTGATAACCATAAATGTCTCCAGACATTGCCAAATGGAGCTAAAATCATCCCCAGTTGAGAATCAGTATCCTAGAGAAACCTTTACATAGGTGCATCAAAATATGTCCAAGAATGTTCACAGCAGTAATGTTTTAATAACAAAAAACTGGAAAAATCAAAATTTCCATCAACATTAGAATGGGAAAATAAATTGATGTATAATCATATAATACATGGGTATACAGCAGTGAAACTGACCTAAAGCTATATGCAACAAGATGGATGAATCTTAGGAATATAATTTAGATAACCAAAGCAAGTCAAAGAAAAATACATGATTCCTTTTTATATAAAATTCAAAAACAAGCAACATAAAACAATACCTTAAGAGTTAAAGAAAAGCATGTTAAAATTGTAAAGAAAGGCAAGGGAATGGTACATACGAGGTTCAGGATGGGGACTTCCCTGGTGGCGCAGTGGTTAGTGGTTAAGAGTCCGCCTGCCAATGCAGGGGACACGGGTTCAAGCCCTGGTCCGGGAAGATTCCCCATGCTGCAGAGCAACTAAGCCCGTGCGCCACAACTACTGAGCCCGCGTGCCACAATTACTGAGCCCGTGCGCCTAGAGCCCGTGCTCCACAACAAGAGAAGCCACGGCAATGAGAAGGCTGCATGCTGCAATGGAGACCAACACAGCCAAAAATAAATAAATAAACAAACAAACAAACTTATAAAAAAAACAGATTCAGGATGGTGGTTACCTTTGTGAGGTAGGAAATGGTATACAAACATGGAGGGGCACACATGAATTTTAAAGGAAATGGTAATGTCCCATTTCCTAAACTGAGTGCTAGGTATACTTGGATATTTGATATTTTTATATACTCCACATAATATATATGTAGATATCATACCTATTCAATATTTAATAAAATAAAAAATAAATTTAAAACCCACCATTGCAGGCAGATTGCTAAAATCGTTCCTCTAACTCATGCCTCCACTCCCACCCCTGCCCCAGTCTCCACACCTTATATAATCTCCCTTAAAGTGTGGGTAGAACCTGTAACTTGTTTCTATCTAATGGAATATGACAAAGGTAATAGATTTTGAGGATGTAATTTAGGTCCCTAATGAGCTGACTTTATATTCATCAAAAGGGAGATTATTCTGGGTAGATCTCTCCTCATCAGGTGAGTCCATTAAAAGAGGGTCTTGAAGGTAAGAGATTCTCCTGCATGCCCTGAAGCTTCCACAAGTCATACAGCTGTGAGGAAATAAATCCTGCCAAAAACTATACGAATTTAGAAGAGGACCCTGAGCCCAGGCCTCAGACAAGACTGGCCCTGGCTGACACCCTGATTGCAACTTTGTGACAACATGAGCAGAGGACCCAGTTAAGTCATGCCTGGACTTCTGACTCACAGAAACCGTAAAATAATAAATGGGTGTTGTTTTAAGCCACTAAATTTGTGGTAATTTGTTACACAGCATGGAAAACTGATACAAACACTTTTTACAATTTTTATTTCTAAGAAGCAAGGTAACTCTCATTAAACACTCCATTGGGAAATTAGGCACCCAACATTGCCATAGCGCCCCACAAGCACAGAATTTTTTTTTTTTTTTTTTTTTTTTTTTTAACATCTTTATTGAAGTATAATTGCCTTACAATGGTGTGTTAGCTTCTGCTTTATAACAAAGTGAATCAGTTATACATATACAATATGTTCCCATTTCTCTTCCCTCTTGCATCTCCCTCCCTCCCACCCTCCCCATCCCATCCCTCTAGATGGTCACAAAGCACCGAGCTGATCTCCCTGTGCTATGCGGCTGCTTCCCACTAGTTATCTATTTTACATTTGGTAGTGTATATATGTCCATGACACTCTCTTACCCTGTCACATCTCACCCCACCCCCTCCCCTTATCCTCAAGTCCATTCTCTAGTAGGTCTGTGTCTTTATTCCCGTCTTGCCACTAGGTTCTTCATGGCCTTTTTTTTTTTTTTTTTTTTTTTTTTCCCCTTAGATTCCGTATATATGTGTTAGCATACTGTATTTGTTTTTCTCTTTCTGACTTACTTCACTCTGTATGACAGACTCTAACTCCATCCACCTCATTACAAATACCTCCATTTCATTTCTTTTTATGGCTGAGTAATATTCCATTGTATATATGTGCCACATCTTCTTTATCCATTCATCTGTCGATGGACATTTAGATTGCTTCCATGTCCTGGCTATTGTAAATAGAGCTGCAATGAACATTTTGGTACATGACTCTTTTTGACCTATGGTTTTCTCAGGGTATATGCCCAGTAGTGGGATTGCTGGGTCGTATGGTAGTTCTATTTGTAGTTTTTTAAGGAACCTCCATACTGTTCTCCATAGTGGCTGTATCAATTTACATTCCCACCAACAGTGCAAGAGTGTTCCCTTTCCTCCACACCCTCTCCAGCATTTATTGTTTCTAGATTTTTTGCTGATGGCCATTCTGACCGGTGAAGCACAGAATTTTTAACTTCTCTTTAGTTTGGTTGAAGAAGGCAAAAAGTATAATCCTCATAGCTGACAACCTCAAATTAGAACATTCATGTGCCAGAGAGTAAAAGGGCAATTCATGCTCAAATCATCTTCGTTCAAAAGACAGAAAGCTACCGTCAAATCCATACTTGTCAAATGAACAGATTTTCTAAAAACCTTAAAACAAAACAAAACCCTGAGAGTATAGTACAATCAGAAATGTGAGAAGTTCCAAATGATTGTACAGATCATACTGCCTTCCCCTCCAGACTATTCTCAAGTGGAGAATCATTTCCTGATTTCTTTTTATCCTCAAAGCAGTGTCTGGCACATAGCAAGTGCTTACAGTCTGTTGAATAAAGGAACTCCATTTCAAAAGATGATTTGAGGCTCAATAACCTGCCCTTGCCTGTGTTAATGGCAGAACGGAGACAAAGACAAGGGCCTTCTGTCAACTGGGTACTTTCTTCCTACATCAGAATTCAGTCCTTAATTACTGCCAAGCCTCATTAAACACACATACCACACAAATCATTAAAAGACTATTAAATATTCAATGGGATTTTTCATAATATTAATTCTATCTGCCTCACTGTTTTGTGAGCCTGTTTCACATTTCTTACCATTTACTGTACTGCATGATTAACAATTTTCTGTTCCACATCAACTAGAAAATGAAATTACCCTACTGACTGGAGGCAATAACTGTACTTTTTCATTTTCTGAGGTATTTATTAGCCTAATATAGGCAACAACAATCTTTTCCTAGGATAATCAAGAGGAGAGAATCACAGCAGTCAATGCTACCCCTTAAAATGGAGGGCAGCCATTCCTATATTCCTGTTTTAAAACAGCAGTTAATCAATAAATCATTCTTCAAAAGATATGTACCCACAGTAATCTGAATAGTCTGTCTCTTTTGTGACATCTGTTTATTCTTTGTTCTACTTTGAAACATTTCTCTTTGCATGGCCCACCATTAAAAATATTTTAGATTATGTGATAAATATAAAACAGGTAGCAAAAGTTTTATGGCCCCATCTAAATATATACAATTTTTAAAGTCATGTGACAATACTTTAAACATGTTTAAAGCTGATTACATAAACTCTTTACTCTTAAGGGGAAAAAGTCCTTGCATTGATACAGAAAATGCACATTTTAGGGAACAGGTTCTTACTTAGGAATATTAACTAGTTTCAAGGAAATGTTAAGGATCTGCTCTCTCTGCCACACCCTTTCTTTCTTGGCAAAAAAAAAAAAAAAAAAAGGAAATAGTAGCTGGCTGACTGTTAATTTGGAATAGGAGGATATCACAGTGGGATAAAAGGTGAGACACTAGCATCCCTCATAATTTCTTATTTACAAAGCAAGAAACTCTAGTTTCTTAGTGAGTAGTTGCCAGGTATGAGATGCGGTGGAGGGTTTATGTTTGACGGTAGCAGTGACCCAGGCTGGGGTCTGACTAACAGGAGTCTGGAAAGGGAGGATCGTATCTCCACTTTACCCTTCCTGCATGGATTCAGCAATCCTCTTCACATGTGTGCCTGATACTTGATAAAAACAAAATGATAAATGTTCACCAATCTATGAATGTTAAAAAGTGGGGGAGGGGTTAATGATCTACTTCCATGTCCTATTTATTACTTTAATACTGCCAAATACATATATATCAGCAGATTTTTCAAGGTTAAAAGAGGATAAGCCCCAAAAGAAAAGGGAGACCATCATCACACAAGTCATCATCACCAAAGGAGAATTAAGAGGACTTACTGTTAAGGAAGCAATCCCTTTGTGGTAGAATTTTAAAGACTCAGCAATGCAAGAAAGTGCTGAACTATAATTCTCCTCTTGCAACCCAGTGAGACACTGCTCTGCATGTGAGAACTCCTTCAAACTATTCAGCCAGAAGTAGAAATGTTCTGAGGCAACCTGAGTCAGCAAACTCTGATAAAGCTCTCTGGCCATGTCGTGATTACCCTAAGAAAAAAAAGCGGGGGAGGATAATGAGGTTCTTACACTTGAATTAGTTGATGTAGCAGCTAAAAGAGAAACCCAAACCTTGGATAAGTTTTAACAGTCACTCCTCACATTATAACTCTGTGAGACTCAGTCTAAGTATTTCTTCAGAGAAAACATGCTGAGCTGCTTTTATGTAACATAATGACTGAAGTTCTCTACCAAAACAGTTCCAAAGAGAAAATGAATGGAAGTAACTATAACCCATGTCTAGAATTTTAGTTCAAAACATAGAAAGTATAAATACTTATTGTATGTCATTTTGTATGGGCTATTTAGTGGGGTGGGGAGAACTCCAGTTAAGTTCCATCCAGCGATTACCAAGAGGAGCGCTGCGCCCTCTGGAAATGACTGAGGGAAGGGTAGTTGTGGGAGGATGTGAATGCCCTTTAATGCCTGGGGGCGAGGGAGGCTCACTGTCCTGCAGTGCGTGGATGCTTGGCACAGTTGGGTATAATAAAGAAATATCCTGTCAGGAGTGCTTCTTCTCCCATTTGAGAAACACTGTAAAATGTGAACATGTGCTTCAATCACCTAGAATAATGCTTCTCAAATTTTGTTCTCTGGACTTATCCCCAAAGAATTTCTATACTATCCAAGCTCTATATTTCCTCTCAAACAAAATTAATAAAAATCATTAGGCTTTCCATATGGTTGAGAGGGAACAGAATACTAAAACTTTCCCGTTTCCACATAAGAATGATAAAGTTGGAGAGGGAAAGGGAAGAACGACACGGTGTACTGAAAGGGGAGAATACAAACGTGGGTGGGAGGGAGCTGCGCTTACGGGAGCACAGGACAAAATGAAAGCGCTGCTAACCACCTACAGCCAGAAAGAGCTCATATTTTTGGAATTCCCATGGAACTTCCCCATAACAACATATATACCATTCTCTGTGTATATGCTAAAAATTAGGTCCTTTCCTTCATCATCTTTTAATCCCATGACTAAAAAGTACTTCTACCTTCATCTTTAGTTTGGACTAGGAGTAACAATCACACAACCTAAGGTTCGTAATCTGCCATTTTCACCAACCCAGTTCACACAGAAGGATAATACATACCATTCGGGATGCCTGTCTGGCAATTCGGTATACAGTCCATCCATTGGAGACGCTTTCAAGCTGCTGCTTAATTACTGCCTTTACTTCAGCAGACAGTGCTTTCTGACTGGCTACAAAAATCACAGTGGCCAAGCTCACCTAACATCGAGCAAGAAGTAAGAAAGTCAAGAAAATCATTAACTCTATGCAATGTCAAAGATAACTTTATCCAAAAGGGTGAAAAACTAATTAGAGCCTATCAAAAAAGAACAAAATTTGTCTTCCTTTGACATTTATAAAATTTCCACTTCATTCCTTTGCTCAGAGCATTGTGTATAATAGCAAATAATTAGAAACAATGCCCATAAATATGGATAAACTATGATATAATCACACAATGAAATACTATAGAGCAGTGAAGTGGATAAACTAGAAATACACTTATCAGTACAGATGATTCACACAAAACAGGCAAAAATAGGCAAAATGCAGAAGATTACATGCAGCATGAGAACACAAAGTTAAAAATATGCCAAAAATATTGCATATCACTTAGGATATATACTAAGGTAGTAAATATATAACAACATGCATGGGAATGACAAACACCAAATTCGGGAGATTCGTTACCTATCCTGATAGGAAGGAAGACGACACTATCAGAGAGATACACAGCAGGGTACAAGTCAAGGGTACTAGTAACACTTTTTTCTTAACCTAGGTGATGGATGCAAAAGCTTTCATCATGGGCTTCCCTGGTGGCGCAGTGGTTGAGAGTCTGCCTGCCAATGCAGGGGACACGGGTTCGAGCCCTGGTCTGGGAAGATCCCACATGCCGCGGAGCAACTAGGCCCGTGAGCCACGACTGCTGAGCCTGCGCGTCTGGAGCCTGTGCTCCGCAACGGGAGGGGCCGCGATAGTGAAAGGCCCACGCACCGCGATGAAGAGTGGCCCCCGCTTGCCGCAACTAGAGAAAAGCCCTCGCACAGAAATGAAGACCCAACACAGGTAAAAAATAAATAAATAAATAAATAAATAATAAAAGCTTTCATCATATTATTCCTTATGTGTTTTTGAATATTATCTTTCATAATTTAAAGTTGCTTTAAAGTCGTACTAAGAAAAAAGCAATAAAAAACATTAATTGAAAATGCTGCTTCAATGAAAAATAAACTTGGCTAACTGCTTCTCAGTATTCCAAAGCTGATACATACAAGGACCCATACAGACTGTGGTAACTGCCTGATTCCCACGACCACTGACGGCCACTTAGTCATCTGGGTGACCTTTCCTGATAGCAAATGATGAAATGGGGGCAATCTTTTACACAATGCCCCCTGCAGGATTAAACATAAAATGGGCTTGAGTAAGTAATTTCACTAAGTTTTTTCCCAAGCCATAAAGTCAGATGACCACAAACAATATGGAGTGGCTACTTTAAAGCTTACATATAATTTATGCATATTTAGAACGTAGTCTACTCTCAGCCCTGGAGAACTTTTAACTAAACATTATTATACAGCTTCCACACCTTCTGGTTTTTTCTAAGCATGTACCTTTCCCAACCCCAGGACTGTACTGAAACCTAAACTGGATCCTAAACAGCTAAAGAGGTCCTGGATTGGCAAAGAGGAATTGGGTTAATTTATGGTCATTGATATCACTAGGTCTTTAACTTACATTTTTGGAAGTACAATACACGGTTTGGTTCACCATTTATTTGCTTTGTATAAAAAAGAAAAAAACCTTCATTTTCCTTTTGTCCTTTGTAATAAAACAAAAATATCAGATTGAAGACTTTGGCTACACTAAGCTGATTTGACAGGGCTTAGGAAGAAAGCAGTTTTACATGTGAACAAAATAGGGCTTTCTATACCAAAAGCGGAAATGGTAAAAAGCTCCAGGTCCCAACCCTATTTTGACTTCAGCATGCTCTTGGTCTTAGCTGATTACTTTAACCTGTGGAATTCTGAAAGTAATTCCCACTGGACCAGATCCTATTCGTCCACAGCAGGTTCAAAAAGTGGCTCCTTACCAGAAGTTCTTGTTGCTTGTCTGTGGCTGATCGTCCGATCACCTTGTAGAGCTCCATGAGGTCACCGAGCATTCCATCGCCCAACACAGGCAGCTGCATGGCAATGGCGGCCAGGCAGTGGCACATCAGGATCCGGGAAGCATCCTGAGCACTGTGCAACTGAGTCAACAAGGTCTCAACTACAGACTGGCTGAGATGGGGCCTACCCTTGGCCAACTTCACCATACAATTCAGAGCGATCTGCATATTGAATAGAAAATGGACCAGTTACATTCTGAAGGTATGAAGTGAAGCTTTAAAGAAAGTAACTCTCTACAAGTTACTAGGAAAAATCAAGGAAAAGGGTTTTTTGTAGGCATGACATTTTTCTTCATAAGAAACACATGACATTGAATCCCATATTAAGATCTGCAAGTGTGCCATGTTTAAAACTAAAATAATAAGACAGGATGGTACATTAAACACTCATTTTAATCTAAGACTATTCAGTCTAAGACTTGAGATGAACATCATAAGGAATAATGCTGAAAAGGCCAAATAAATGCCAAACTGACTGTCATATTACTGCACTTTCATTACTTTTCAAGAACTGCTTCTAAAGTGTGGTTTGTAAACTTACCCATAACGGCATCTCCTAGGATGCTAATTAAAATACAGATTCTTGGGCCCTATCCATCCCAAACTTAATGAATTAACCTTTTTTTTTTTTTTTCTGGTGTTTGGGTTACTGAAAGTTTGCAGTTTAAAAAAGGTGCCCTAGGTGACTTCAGCACACTGAAGTGGGGAGGAGGCTTCTAATTTTCTTTTATTTCTCAACAGAAATCTAAATATCAGTTGGTCTCAGAGCTTCTATTCAGGCCAGTTAATCACAGCCCTAATATCCCAGCCATCAAAACTAGAAACCCAGAAGTCCTCTAACTAACATAGCCAACAGGTTGCTAAACCTAGTCATTTCTACTTTTGTCAAGTCTCTAATATCCATCTATTTAGCTCCCTTTCATTCTCTCTACTACAACATAAATGTCTCCCTAATTCCAATCTCTTGAAAAGATGGGCCCATTAATCCATCCTTCACGCTACAACCATGTAGCTTTCAGTGTGTTAGGAAGAATAATCATGTCTTTAGGGTCTGACAGACCCAGAGTTTAAGGTCAGCTTGCCCTTGACTGACTGTCTGTGAACAAGTTATTTTATCTCTCTGAGACTTAATTTCCTCATGACTACAAGAGGAATACGAATTTCACTAGTTAAGGTTATTGTAAACAGTGAAAGATGTATATACAAGCCTTCAACAAAGTTTGGTACGTAATAGACATATTTAAATAACAATAATAGCTATAACAAAAGTTAGAGCATGGTCACTACTTCAAAATTTTAAGATCTCATTACCTACAGAATCAAGCAAAAGTTCCTCAGCCTGACATTTGATATCCCCCATGATTGAGCTACAAACTACTTTCTAATCTCCCTTTACATCAACCAGCCACAGTGGGCTACTTATCATTCTTCCAACACAACAGGTACATTTCTGCTTTCCTGTCTTTCATAACAGTGGTCCCTCAGGTTCAAATGATCCTTCCTCAATACTGAAATTCTACCCCATCTTTCAAGGCTTAATTCATATGACATCTACTTGTTCAAGTCTTCCCTAATATCCTTAGTTGAAATTAATCACCCCCCACTCTGTCCTCTCAATTAGAATTGCACTTTTGTTTATACTACCAGAGAACTTGCGACATTCTGCTTGGTATTACAACCGCTTATATAAATATCAGTATCCTCTTATGGAGAGCTCCTCTAACAAAGGGACTTTTCTTGACCACCCATGTACGTCCCACTGTGCTGAGTCCAGTGTTTTATTGACACCTACGATTGGTGGCAAAGGTTTTGGTTTGCTTTCTTTCTTTTTAAACTTTTTAAGTAAATGTATTGCGGTTCCAAAGGGATTCTGTGGACTTGCCAATCACATGTTGCCTACTTCCTTCACCACCCCTTGATTATCAGCTTTTATTTAATGGTACTAGTATCTTTACTGTACAACATCATGACCACAACATACCTTTTCTTAACATGCTAAAATAAGTCATGCCTTCCCTCAAGCCATACCTTATACAAGCTATAGTTCTTACATTCTCCAATGTCTACTTAATAGCCTTTTACTTCTACTAATTCTACTTTTCGTAATTATTTTGTACCATCAAAAATTATATTTTATGTTTCAATCCAATACCAGTCTCATTAAAAAAATTTTTAACTATCTCTAAAATGATTCTATAATTAAGTGAAAGTGAAAAGCCCTTAAAACTAGGGCTTCTATACTCTAGAAATTAATACACACTTACACATTTATGAGTTTGACTGCAGTAATTTCATCAGTTCTTTGTGATCTTATCAGTGTTACCTTAGATTATAAACTTCGAAAAGTGCAGGAGCGCTGTCTATTTAACTTTACATTATCTAGGACCATCATATGTATCTATTACAACTTAATAAACACTTTCAACTGACGGCAAAATAGGCCAAAGCTCAAATTTCTACCTCGCCTATATTTTGGAATAACAACAGTCAAAATGCTAGTTTTGAAAGTGAAGATCAAGGGCAAATATTTGTTTAAGCCAGGAGTTGACAAACTCTTGCACTTGGGCCAAATCCTGCCTGTTTTTGTAAATAAAATTTTACTGGAACACAGCCACACCATCACCCTTCCTTTTTTTTTTTTTTTTTTTAAAAAAAACACATTGTCCATGGCTACTTTTTTTCTACAATAGTAGAACTGAGCAGTTGTGACAAAGAGTGCATTGCCTGCAAAACTTAAAATATTTACTATCTGAACCTTTACAAAGAGATTGCCGATCTACACTTTAGGCAATGAAGACAGGCATTATATTAAAATAACTGATGTTTTCACCTTTAAAGTGGCTTGAGCACCTGGGCTATCATCTTCACTACAAAGTACCAGAAGGGATTCCAGGCCAAAGACAGCATCTTGTTCCAGTGCCAAAAGGTCTACAGGAAAAACACTAATTTTTTTAGCGATCAAGTAGAGAAGATTAAATGCACACACACACACACACACACACACACTTAGAAGAAGAAAACATTAAGGAGTCTAAAATATAGGAAATACTTCAATGCATAAAGCTAACCTTCCTGAAAAAGTACATGTGGCATTACTTCTAAAATGCAAAGGCTATCTTTAGACTTGTATATTTCCACTACTTTATTGAAGATTATAAAAATATATACATTATATCAAGCCGAAAAGCTTCTGCACAGCGAAGAAAACCATTAACAAAATGAAAAGGCAAGCTGCTGAATGGGAGAAAATATTTGCAAATCATATATCTGATAAGGGGTTGTTAATATTTAAAATATATTAAGAATTCATACAACTCAACAGCACAAAAACTCAATCTGATTAAAAAATGGGCAGAGAATCTGAATAGACTTCTTTCCAAAGACGACATACAGATAGGCAACAGGTACAGGAAAAGATGCTCAACATCACTAATTATTAGGGAAATGCAAATCAAAATCACAATGAAGGATCACTTCACACCTTTTAGAATGGTTATTATAAAAAAGATAGGAAATAAAAAGTGTTGGCAAGGATGTAAACAAAAGGAAACCCTTGTGCACTGTTGGTGGGAATATAAATTGGTGCAGCCGCAACGGAAAACAGTATGAAGGTTCCTCAAAAAGTTAAAAATAGAACTATTATATGATCCAGCAATTCCACTTTTGAGTATGCATCTGAAGACAAAAACATTAACTCAAAAAGATATGTGTACTCCCATGTTTATTGCAGCATTATTTACACTAGCCAAGATACAGAAACCACCTAAATGTCCACTGATGTATGAATAAAGAAAATGTGGTATGTATGTGTGTATGTGTATATATATATATATATACATACACACACACACACACACACACACACACACGATGGAATATTATTTAGCTATTTTTTATAAAAGAAGGAAATCCTGTCATTTGTGACAATGGATGGACCTTGAGGGCATTATGCTAAGTGAAATAAGTTAGACACAGAAAAACAAATACTGTATGATCTCACTTAAATGTGGAATCTAGAACATACAAACAAACACCAAGCTCATAGATACAGAGAACAGACTGGTGGTTGCCAGAGGTAGGGGGGAGGAAGCTGAGGGGGGGGCAAAATGGATGAAGGGGTTGGAAAGGTGCAAACTTCCAGTTATAAAATGAGTAAGTTATGGGAATGTAATGTAAAGCATGGTGACTATAGTCAGTAATACTGTACTGCATATTTGAAAGTTGTCAGGAGAGTAGATCCTAAAAGTTCTCATCACAAGAAAAAAAAACTTTACAATGACAATGTATGGTGACGAATGTTAACTAGATTTATTGTGGTGATCATTTCCAAATACATACAAATATTGAATCATTATGTTGTACACCTGAAACTAAAAATACACACACATACATTAAACCAAGATCTAAAGCCACAAAGGTATAAATAAAGCCTAACTGAAACAGTGTCACCAGCTTAGCTAAGGAAAAAACTAGCAAACCATGTAGCATGTGTCAATCTTCCAAACAAGACATAAATTATGCAGGTCCATTTTCACCTAAGATGCAACTTTCTCACAAAAGTGGAACTACTTTTAGGAAATAATCAAGACCGCACTTAATCTTATAAATGTTTTAAGTCAGATCATAAAGAAATGAACCCTTTAGATGTCTCATGTAATAGCAGTACTATACCATCTTTTCACTACCTTTGGGCTAAAATTTCTCTAAAGTTTCTAGAAAGTTCTGAATAAATTACTTAACCACATTTAGGTTAATGTATGTCAGCTTTGGGACGTCCCTGGTGATGCAGTGGTTAAGAATCTGCCTGCCAATGCAGGGACACAGGTTTGAGCCCTGGTCTGAGAAGATCCCACATGCCACAGAGCAACTAAGCCTGTGCTCAGAGCCCATGAGCCACAACTACTGAGCTTGCATGCCACAACTACTGAAGACTGCATGCCTAGAGCCCTTGCTCCACAACAAGAGAAGCCACTGCAATGAGAAGCCCGAGCACCACAACGACGAGTAGCCCCTGCTCGCCGCAACTACAGAAAGCTTGCGCACAGCAATGAAGACCCAACGCAGCCAAAAATAAATGAATGAATGAATAAGTAAATAAACGAATATGTCAGCTTTGAGGACATACAGCAATTTGCTGTGTTAAATGGTAGAAAATACTTATTACTATGGAAAAATAAAACAAGATTAGTTATTCAAATCAGAATCAACATACAACTTAAAGAAATGTCTCCTGAGTTAGTGTAGGGGCTTGGCAAACAATGTCTAGTGAAGGTCAGGTTGCTAGGAAAATAAAGGCACTAGTAACAAGCAGTGCTGAAGCCTAGTGGGGATAAGAGGGACTGCTGATCCTTAACAAAGATCAAAATAAGCACTGAAACAGATGAAACATCCAAAATGCACTTCCTGTTTTTGAACACCAGCATGAACTTCTTTAAGTGTTTAGGTCAAAAGACGTTAGGAATACAATAAAATATATGCATCATTTTCTATGCATGTCCTTCTTGATTGTGCAAATCATTTAATGCTATAGATACCTAGAGATAAACTCCATGAAAATTTAATTTGCATTGCTCTGTTAATTCATTTGCCCCTAGGTGAAACTGTTTGTTATTTAAGCCACTCGATAACTTCATATGTTTTTTTTTTCCCCTAAATTTTCTAGGTTTTTTTTTTACAGGTGAACAAACTGATACCACTGGATAGTTATAAGCAAAGGTAAGCAATGGGAGGAAATGGGCAATGCTCCATAAAACCTTTCAATTCTGCAATCCCAATCCTAAAGTCCTCATTTTTTTAAAAAATAAATTTATTTATTTTATTTATTTATTTTTGGCTGTGTTGGGCCTTCGTTGTTGTGCATGGGCTCTCTAATTGCGGTGAGTGGGGGCTACTCTTCGTTGCGGTGCGCAGGCTTCTCACTGAGGTGGCTTCTCTTGTTGTGGAGCACAGGCTCTAGACAAGTGGGCTCAGTAGTTGTGGCTTGCGGGCTCTAGAGCACAGGCTCAGTAGTTGTGGCGCACAGCTTAGTTGCTCCGCGTCATGTGGGATCTTCCCGGACCAGGGCTCGAACCCGTGTCCCCTGCACTGGCAGGCGGATTCTCAACCACTGTGCCACTAGGGAAGCCCCACTCTATTTTTTCCCCCCAAAGGATTAAGCAGTCTTGAGAAAATCTGCCCTAAGAACATTCAGGAGGAGGCAACCAATAGATAAAAGCACACAGGCTAAAAATAATAAGGGATTAAAAAACCAAATACACACAGGATTCTGGTCAAACTCCAATCTAAAAGTTTATACATAGTATCAGTCTTGATCAAACTTACCTTTTTCTTGACAAGAGACAGTAATATTAGTTAGGACTCTCACTCCATGAGCTGCAATGCCCCTATTATTATGGTAACAGCACTCTTGGGCTAATTTGACTAAATCAGAGGATCTAGGGGAAGAACCCACATTTCCTAAACAAGGAGAGAAAAGTAGTACAGATTTAATTCATTTATATAGTTCAAAAGCAGTTCATTTTAAGCAGTTCATTTTTATCATTTTCAAGAGAAAATCTCTAACAATAAATTTCAACAAAATTTTCTACCTCTACCCCATGATCAATATACATCACCATTTCTTTTTCTCCTGTCAAGGTACCTAGAATAAGTATATGCTAATAGTTTTGTAATGATTAAATTCTAAAATCAATATACTTCCCCACAAAAATATTAATAAAAACTGACTAAAGAATACAGCAAAAGCCAAAACAACTATAGATTGTATCTTGGGCATTCAAATAGTCTCTCATTAAAATGGAGTCATTACAAGGCTTCTTGTCAAATAAAACCTTACATTCAAGAGAGGAGAGAAACAAAAGTTTTAAGTTTGCTGTTCCCACTTCAATTGCTGGCACATAGTTACACTGCAAAAGGTTTATATAGGAATTTATTATTTTAGAGCTAGAAAGGACCTGGGGATCATCTGATTCAACAACCTACTTTTACAGAAGAAATTGAAGCCTAAAGATTTTAAGCATCTTGCCATGGAGGTCATAAAACCTGTTAGTTATGCACTGGCCTTATGCTTTATATATTTTCCATCCTATAGTTGCAGTAACTTTTAAAAGTCACACCTGAAATTCTGTAACATAAGGTTTATGTTGTGCATGTTTTTATTTATAGTAGAGAAGCTCTCAGTTATAAGTGAGTGAGCTTCAGGAAGAATCAGGAGATTATAGCTCATTCAACTTCTCAGCGGGGTCTCTCATTCCTGTCTTCCTTTCCCCTGCTTATTTTTCCATGATTCCTATCAACTGCAATCTTTTACACCAACGGCGATCATATTTTTTGAGGTTTGAAAAGGACACTATTATAAATAACAACAGGTATAAACCAAGACTATCTCAGGCAGTGTGGGACATACGGTCACCTTACTGATTTCCAGCTTGACATAAAAGTACTAGCTTAGGTAAAACCTCAGTGCTTTTTAAATAGGCAAAACATTTGAAAGATGAACCTATGAGTTCTCTTTACAAAACCATGGAAATTATAATTTCCTCCATTCTTTTTCTTGCCCATGTGATATGGACAATGCAGACTCATCTACAAATTTACAAACATGTTTTAGAACTTACTTTTTTCCTTTTTTTTTTTCTCATCAAGATATTAAAGAAAACTTGGGGAAAAAACCCAGAAAAACCCAAAGAAAAGAACAAAAATCATCCCCAAACCCATAAACCAGCATGACCTTATTATTAACTTTCGGGAATACTTTAAAAAATCTTTTTCCCCCATGCACACCAATACAATTTAAAAATTCATATATAATCAGGATAAGTAGATACTTCCAATTTCTACCTTTAAAATATAATATTTGTGAGCATTTTTCTATGTCAATTGGTTTAGGAATAAAATTATTATTTTCAATTTTTTTTACTTAGAAACAATTTACTAAGATAAATTCACAGGGTTCAAAAGGTTCAACCAAAGCAGAAAAAGGTAGAAAGTTAGAAAGAGAAAAGTCTTCCTCATCCACCTAATGTCATGTTTCTTGTGCATCATTCCAAAGAGTATAAAACAACAAAAAACTTTAGCCTTAAGTCTGTTATGTAAGCAAGCTCCTCACAGGGCATTAACAAAGGCATTTTGGAGTTAAATCATCTTAAACAGGCAACTAGGAAAGCATTATTGAACTGGGGTAAAGTTTTATTTTAATCATTTTCCAGAAGGATAACATACGCCTAAAAGGAAGCATATGACATTTGCTTTTAAAATTCACCACCGCTTGGCCTTTGAAATACACTTAAATCCAAAGGGCATTTTAAGTCAGAGACATACAAAAGCAAACCAGCTATTTTAAGCACCCTCAAAAATATTGTTTCATCCACATATAATGCAAAAAAGGGCAAATCGAGAAAAACTATAGCCTTGAGTTAAGATCAAAGATGCAAGATTTTATTATCTTAGGAATTAGTTAAGAAATCATTTTCAAAGAAATTCCTAACATATAACCATATGAAATTGAAACCTTTCCTGATTTGAAGCTTTACAGAGGAAACGACTTGAAATATCAACATGAATAAAGGATTAGCATGTTATCCATATATTATCTCCTTTCTTCTCTTTACCTGAAGCTATGCTGAAGTAATGTTTGACGGCGATGGTCCCTGACAGCGTGGAAAGAACAGACAACATCCCAAGTTTCAAGCTGTCATAAGGAGTCTGGAGGGCACATTCACAGAGTGCCTGAAATGCAGAAGAGAAAGGAATACAGAAGTTAAAACATCAGTATACCTTAAAATTGTCTACTCGTTTTAAATTTTCTAGCTTTTAGAAAAATTATATCTTTTTCTCCGTGATAAAAAACTTCAAACTGCCACAGCCAAGAGGAACCTAAGGAGACACATTAGCTAAATATAATGTTGTATCCTACATGGGATCTGGAACAAAAAAAAGACACTGGGTAAAAACTAAAGAAATCAGAACAGAGTATGAGCTTTGGTTAATAACAATAATGTACCAATATTGGTTCACTGAGTGTAACAAATATACCATACTCATGTAAAATATCAATAATTGGGGAAACTGGATGTGGGTATGTGGGAGTCCTCTGTACTATAGTCTCCATTTTTCTGTAGATCTATACCTGTCCTAAAAAATAAAATTAAAAAAAGTCATAATGAATGACTTTTTATTAAGATCACTATGAATTATGTACTATTTAGTCCTCACAAGCAGAAACTCCAATATATTTTGCTTACTTGACAGATATTAGTTCATATGTATATATGTGTGTGTATATATATATATATTTTTTTTTTTTTTTTTTTTTTAAATAGTAGAGAGTGTAGCATTCTATCTAGCTAATAAGTGAGTGAGCTATCTATCTATCCTCCTCCATTTCAGGTCGTTTACTCTACTCTTGACTAAGGTGATCTGAAGTATTACCAAAATCAAGATGCTAGTTTTTCTTTCACTGCAGTTAACCTTGAATATGTGCTCCTAGTACAGTGAGTCTTGGCTCATCCTGTATAGTTACTCTTAGGACTCTGTAACATTATTGCATGTAATGTAAATGGTCAAATAACTGTCCTGTTAAATTAAACCAACTCCCATTCTCTCACAAAGACAAAGTTTCAGAAAATGAGCAAAATTGAAAGACTAGGGAAACAATTAAAAATAAAATTTCAGGGACTTCCCTGGCAGTCCAGTGGTTAAGATTCCGTGCTTCCACTGCAGGGGGCGTGGGACTGATCCCTGGTTGGGGAACTAAGATCCGCAGGCCGCACGGCATGGCCAAAAAAATAAGAAATTAAAAGAAAAAAGAAAGAAAACATTCTTCAATAAAATAAAATAAAATTTCAGAAAGGGTTAAACAATAAATTTAATATGACCCCGATAAAAATATCAACAGAATCTTGGGGGGAGGGGAGAACTTAGATAACCTGTTTACAAATCAGAAAATATGCAGAAAATTCTGACAAAGTATAATGACAAACAAAACAAGCCTTACCAAATATTAAAATGTAATCTATAGGAATAAAATAAGTTTTTCGTACTTGTGGACAGAAATCAAAAGAGAACTGGTCCCAGAAATAGGTTCAAATACACACAGAATTTAATATATGATAATGGCATTTCAAATCAGAGACTATTCAATACACAGTTCAAGGGCAACTGGCCAGTCATCTGGACAAAATAAAACTTGATTCTTGCTTCCTTTTTATGGCAAATAAAAAACAAAACTGTAGAAAGTACTAAGATTTAACATGGGAAAAGAAAAAGTAAAAAGATAAGTGCCAAAATTGGGGAAAAAAATTTGTATCTTGTAAGATCAACAAAGGCCCAATAATCTTAATATATAAAAAGTTCTAAAAAAAAAAAAAAAAAAAAGTTCTTAGTAATAAATAGGCAAGCAGCCCAAAAGAAAAATCAGTAGTTCACAGAATTTATATAAATGTTTTTAAAATATAAGATGTTAAACCTCACTCATGCAAGAGGGAAGAGAAATGGGAACATATTGTATATGTATAACTGATTCACTTTGTTATAAAGCAGAAGCTAACACACCATTGTAAGGCAATTATACTTCAATAAAGATGTTAAAAAAAAAAAAAAAAAAAAAAAAAAAAAAACCTCACTCATAATTTGAAAAATTTAAATTAAAATGAGTTGCTTTCACCAATCTGATTGGCCAAGATTAAAGTTTAGTAATACATAACACTGAAAACAGCGTGGGGGAAATAGGCACTCACACACTGCTGATAGAAAGGTAAAAGGGTGTAAATTTCATTGACGGATAATTGGCAATAAATATAAAAATATTTTTAATATATACATATATCACTGAGCCCCCAAATTCCTCTTTTAGAAATTTATGTTCACAAAGGCAACTTTTTTTAACAAACTCGTCAATGGAGCAATGTAAATGGCAACAGCAAAAATACTGGAAACAACTCTAGCGTCCATCAGTGGGGGACTGGGAATGAAGAGAGAATACCACACAGCTGGTAAAAGAATGCAGTGGATTTATGTGCTAATATGAGATGTTCCCCAAGATGCATTCTTTTTTTTTTTTTTTTTTCTAATTTATTGTATTTTTGGCTGCACTGGGTCTTCATTGCTGTGTGCAGGCTCTTCTCTAGTTGCGGTGAGCGGGGGCCACTCTTCATTGCAGTGCGTGGGCTTCTCATTGTGGCAGCTTCTCTTGTTGTGGAGCATGGGCTCTAGGCACACGAGCCTCAGCAGCTGTGGCACTCGGGTTCAGTAGTTGTGGCTCACGGGCTCTAGAGCGCAGGCTCAGCAGTTGTGGCGCACGGGCCTAGCTGCTCTGCGGCATGTGGGATCCTCCGGGACCAGGGCTCGAACCCGTGTCCCCTGCAATGGCAGGTGGGTTCTTAACCACTGCGCCACCAGAGAAGCCCCCCCTAAGATGCATTCTTAAGTGACAGAAAGTTCTTAACATGCATAGAGTATATTTGCATTTGTACAGAAAAAAGATGGGACATACACATGCTTGCGTGTGGATGAAAAAATTCAGGAAGGATACCTAAGAAACTAGTAACAGTGATCACCTCTACAGAGGAGACCTGAGGGAAGAGATAGAAGACACTTATATTTTGCTCACTGCACACCTATGAACTGTTTAATTTTATCACGTGCATGTATACTTTTTCAATTGAAAGAAAAACTTAGTTAATAACAAAAATAGCAGCAGCAGCAGCAAACATTATTGTGGAAGGCATGGAAATGGACTTGAAACACAAAGTCGGTTTTTGGTAATGGAAGGGAAGACAGTCTATGTGATACAAACAAGAACTGGGGCAACAAGGCCAGAATATGAAGTGTTTATTTGCGGTAAGAGGAGATATATCCAAAAGGGATGAAGGCTAAGAGAGAGAAATATTGAGTAGGGAAGATTAGGCCAGATTATAGCGGGCCTTGAATATTAGGCAGAGTAATTTAAACAGGATGAGAAAGGAAAAAGGAAGCCACTGGAGAGGAATAACGTCATCTAAAGTGTTGGGAAGATTATTCTGGCAATGGTAAACACAACAAGTTAACAAAGAAAGTTGAGAGGTAAGCAGCCATCCTGTAGCTTATGGCAGTAATCCAGGCAGGTTGTGACTGGTGATGGCCTGAACTAGAACTCGGTGGCAGGAATGGAGAGTTGAGGATAAACATAAGAGACATTTTGAAGGAGATTGTATACGAGGGAATGAACAAGAAGGATTCAATTATTATTACAAAATTTCAAAACTGATGACCAGAGAATGTTGGTTCCATTTACAAAGACTGAGAATTTATGTGGATAAACTAATTTTTGAGTAAGAACAGAAAACAGGAAGAGATATGAAGTCCAAGAAGAAATATCCACCAGGCATTTGGAATCTGAGATGTAGCAGATTTTTTTTTTTTTTTTTTAATGGGCATGAAGTTGAGTTTTTAAATTTTTATTTATTTATTTATTTATGGCTGTGTTGGGTCTTCGTTTCTGTGCGAGGGCTTTCTCTAGTTGCGGCAAGTGGGGGCCACTCTTCATCGCGGTGGGCGGGCCTCTCACAATCGCGGCCTCTCTTGTTGCGGAGCACAGGCTCCAGACGCGCAGGCTCAGTAATTGTGGCTCACGGGCCTAGTTGCTCCGCGGCACGTGGGATCTTCCCAGACCAGGGCTCGAACCCGTGTCCCCTGAGTTGGCAGGCAGATTCTCAACCACTGCACCACCAGGGAAGCCCTGTAGCAGATTTTTAACTGGAAGACTCTCATTAGAATTCTGGCTTTGCCGCTCACCATCTCTGTGATCTGAGCCAATTACTGAAATCTTTGAGTCTCAACTTCTTTGTAAAATGGGGGTAAAGATTTATACAGAATTTATACATCTCTGGAAAAACATATAAAAAATTAGACACTGGTTGCCACTGGGCAAAGGAGCTGAGTGGATGGCAGAAGAGTGGGAAATATTTTACTGTATAGCCTTTTGTAGCATTTGAATTTTGACACATGAATATACTGGCAAAGAAAGGAAGTGAAATTTAAAATAAAATATAAGGCGGGCAGTGATATCTATTGTCTGTAAGATTAAACAGCTACTGAGAGTCAAAGCACTTCACAACCTCTGCAAGCTACTATGCTGGAGAGCAACTGAGCTCAGGTAAGAGGACTAGACTGTTAGAAGACGCATGTGCTTATATTAATGGAAGCCCTCGGAGTGGCAGAGAAGAAATGGAAGAAAGGGCCTAGACTGAAGTCAACTCAAAGATTCAAATCCGAGGAAAAGGGGGAGTGAAGAATCCAAAGAAGGTGCAGTTCAGAGAGCGGGAAGAGTAAGTGAGGACAGTTAAGGACCAAAGAAGGGGGGTGCTGACAGTGTCCAATGTATCAAAAGGAAAGATGATAAAGGCAGAAAAAGGCTCTGGATTTAGCATTAAGAAGAACACTGGTGATCTTTTAAAGTAACTAAGCAAAGTAATAAGGAAACAGACCTATAAGCAAGTATGTTAAAGAACGAGTAGGGGATGAAGATATAAAAGCAGATATAGGGCTTCCCTGGTGGCGCAGTGGTTGAGAATCTGCCTGCTAATGCAGGGGACACGAGTTCGAGCCCTGGTCTGGGAAGATCCCACATGCCGCGGAGCAACTAGGCCCGTGAGCCACAATTACTGAGCCTGTGCGTCTGGAGCCTGTGCTCCGCAACAACAGAGGCCGCGATAGTGAGAGGCCCGCGCACCGCGATGAAGAGCGGCCCCTGCTTGCCGTAACTAGAGAAAGCCATCGCACAGAAACGAAGACCCAACACAGCCAAAAGTAAATTAATTAATTACTTAATTTTAAAAAAAGCAGATATAGATGCTATTTTTGAAGTTCAAAAGAAAGCTTTTTTACAAAAGAAAAAAAAAGTCATTGCCATTTGGTAATATTACAGTTTTAATTTATTTCTTTAAATACGTAGGCTACCTCCATTTATCCACTTTTTACTGCCTAAATTGTTCTGCCTTGTACTGTTAGTTTGTACTTAGGAATAAAATTATTAACCAAATAGCCCCATAGGTTATGTCCTGTATTTACACATATTCAAAATTATGTCTTATAAAGTGCTCTATGTATAACAGATATTTAACCTTTTGGGATAATCAAGAAGGTTGAGACATGTTACATAAGATGATGATATTAATAATTTTAAAGAAGAAAAGATTTACCATTTAAAAAATTGAACAAAGTGTTCGAAAATCTATAAAATTATCTACAGTGTTATCTTCTAATTTCTGTCACTTTGCACAGTACTGGATACCTAAAATGATCTCTGTAATTACATACTGGTTTAAAGGTCCATTAATTCAATGTAGTAAGCTTAATGGAGCACATCAAAGTTCCCCAGAAATAGCACATCAGTCATATTTCAATGATGAAATATGGTTCAAGTTTCTGTTTCAAGGATGTTACCTATCACAAAATTGTTCTTACCAGGACCATTTTTCAAATGAACAAAAAGGAAAAATCTAACTCTTCAAATGGAGCCCCCTTTCTCACACACCACCACTGTCACTGTCACTGTCACTGACAATTTGGTCTGAATTTCTCTCTCCAGGCTGGTTTAACTCACTGCTCAACTGAGGCTCTGTCCTGAATTACTGTTTTCTGGGTCAGCTCCTAAATGGGGGCTTCTCCTCTACTATAGAATGGGACGGGCCACCAGGGATGTGTTCCAAAAAAGCATGGCAGAAAGTTTATAATCTTCAAAATAAAGAAAAATGTCATGTTAAAAGTACTCTGTGAAGGGGATTAAGAGGTACAAACTTTCAGTCATATAGTAAGTCACAGCACGTGATGTACAGCATAAGACACATGGTCAATAATACTGTAGTAAGTCTGTATGAGGACAAATGGTTACTAGATTTATTGTGGTGATCATTTTACAACGTATTTAAATACTGAATCACTATGTTATACACCTGAAACTAATATAATATTGTATGTCAACCATACTTCAATTAAAAATAAACAAAAGTGCTCTGCCAGAGACATAATACCTCTAAATTTTCTATGTCTCCATTGTACTAACTACAAAAAGAAAAAGATTATTAAAAGAGCTAATTCTCATGTTTAACTTGTCATTCCTTCTAGGATCAGGTAAGATACAATCAGAAATCTTAGGAGAGATCAAGTCAAAAATAAAATTACGTCTTTGAGAATACCCAGAACAAATAATCTTTTGCTGTGTAACAGACAGGTTGCATAAATCAACCTCTTCAGATAAGACAATAACATCAGAATAGTGTAAACTATTAATACTGATCAACACAAATGGATATTATAGCAAGACATATAAAAAAAATCCAAAGAGAAATACAAACACATGAAAAAATATTTTTGTTCCTATGAAATTATTTGTTTTTGACTACCTTAACAATAATACGCTATACTTGGGCCTTGATTTAGGCCCTTCCTTCCTTCAGGTTTTTAAGACATTCAGAATGAAAGTATTTCCTTTAAACCTGGAATATCTGATTACAGGTGGAAATTATAATACCTACCAACACACCCGTAAAAATAACAATAGAATGCACACAATTTGCACCTGAAATACCAAAACTCAAAAATCAATCAGCAGTGATAAAACTGGCTGAGAGGAAGAAAGGGAGGAAAGAATGAAGAAAGAAAAGAAGGAGGGAGGAAAACCTTGAAGAAAAATAATTACTCTTGGTGACTGAGAGTAAAATTTAAATTTGAAATCAACAAGCTATTATTACCTTGTAAAGGTTAAATCATTAGAACTGTTTTCTTCTGCTCTATTTCAATATTTTCAAAAATACACCCAGGCTTTGAAAAAATGATTATTTGACCACATCCATTTAATTAAAATCAATACGCTCAGATTTCAGGCACAGTGGGAAAAAGTTCTTTGTGGGAGAGACAAATATTTAATAACATGTATTTTCAATTGAAAAGAACTAAAGAAAAAAGCCACAAGAAAGATAAAGATAAATCAGAACAAAAAACTTCAAGGAAGATGTGGTACATTGAAGAAATACTCCTAAGCTGTGAAATCAACAAAACAGTTAACACTTAAGTAACCATTAATGTGGTTGTGAAGTTCAATGCAAATATTACAAAAAAAATTTCATACGATAACTGCATAGTATAAAAAAAGTAACTGGTAATTAAATTCCAGATTATTTTAACAACATACAGGGGGAGGAGGGAATGAAGGGGAGTAGAAAAGAGGAGAATTTAAGCCTGCTAAATTTGCAATATTTCAACCACCATACTTTTCATTCTTTATAGAGATACACAAGTTCTTATATTAATATATTAAATATAGAGGTAGGAAAGTAAGAATAATGTTTAATTACCATGCTAGAGAATAAAGCAACAGTGAAAACTTGACCAAAATAACAAAGTAATGAAACAAAGGAAACAAAAAAGGACACATTATAAACAGTCTAAAATAAGACTGTTTATAAAAGAAGTACAAAAACTCAGTTACATCAATAAATGTAAATAAGTTATACTACTAAAAAAGACTCAGGTTAAGTCTAAAGAGGTAAATCTAATTATATGCTATTTATAAGAATCAAACCTAAATGACAGAGAAAGGTTGAGGATAACAAAATTGGCAAAGACCTAGTAGATATGTGGAAAGAAAAATAAACAAGAGGCAATATTAATATTACATAAAGAACTTGAGGCCAAAATAGCTTTAAATAGGAGAGAGGATTCTTTTACATTAATAAAAGTTCTATCTGTGGAACAAGATAGCATTAAGATTTTTAAATTAAAATGGATACATATAAATTGGCATGAGAAGCTAATGAATATCAAAACTTCTCAGATCAAAAAGAGAAACTAATTTAAGATATAGTATACTTGAATAGTATCAATAAGATTTCATACAGTTTTATACTGAAATATATATTAATAATATATATTAACACATAATATATATTATATATTTATCTGTATTACTTAATATATATATATTACATTATATAGAAAATATACTCTTTTCAAATTCTGTGAACTGTTTACAAAAAATGATCCTACACTGTGCCACAAAGAAACCTTAAAATGAGGAATTAATAACAAAAGGTTAACAACAACAAAAACTCCATCAACAAATATAAAAAGCTTATCACGTCAAAAACAGAAACTTCCAGTTATAAGAAAAATAAGTACTAGGGATGTAATGCACAACATGATGACTGTAGTTAACACTGCTGTATGTTATATAGGAAAATTGTTACAGTAAATCCTGAGTTCTCATCATAAGCAAAAAAAAATTTTTTTCTTGCTTTTCTTTTTATCTATATGAGATGATGGATGCTAACTAAATTTACTGTGTTAATCATTTCATAATATTTGTAAGTCAAACCATTATGCTTAAACTTATGTATGTGATGTATGTCAGTTACATCTTAATAAATGGGATAAAAGAAGAATAAGAAAAAAGGGGATAAAAACATTATTTAAACTAATTCCATGGTCAAAGAGGAAATCAAAACTGCTCTCATGGAAATTAAAAGAACAAAATCATTTACAATACAGTCGCCCCTCAGTATCCGCAGGGGTTCCAGGACCCCCCAAACTCCCTGCTGAGGATACCAAAATCTACAGATGTTCAAATATTACTGGTGTAGTATTTGCATATAAATTGCATACGCACATCCTCCCACATACTTTAAATCATCTCTAGATTACTTATAATACCTAACACAATGTAAATGCTATGTAAATAATTGCTGGCAGGTGGCAAATTCAAGTTTTGCTTTTTGGGACTTCCTGGGATTTTCTTTGCAATACTTTTTTGAGTCATTGGTGGTTGGTTGAATCAGCAGATGCAATACAGAGGGACGATTCTGCAACCAAAAACCATGAAACACCTAGGAATATCTCACAGAATATAAGCAAAATTTGTATGCTGAAAACTAAAAACCACTGATGAGAAATTGAGGAAGATCTAAATAAATGGAGAGATATGCCATGTTCATAGATTAGAAAACTCAATACTATTAAGATGTCAATTCTTTCCAAATTGATCTATAGATGCAAATACCAATCAAAATTCTAGCAGACTTTTTTGTAGAAATTGACAAATTGTTTCGAAATTTTGTATGGAAAGGCAAAGGACCTAGAACACCCAAAATAAAGAAATACAAAGGTAGAGGACTCACAGTACCTGATGCCAAGACTTACAGAATTCCAAGCTACAGAAATCAAAATTGTGTGCTATTGACTTAAGAACAGATACACGGACCAAAGGAACAGAACAGAATCCAGAAATAGACTTATATAGATAAGGTCAACTCATTTTCAACAAAGATGCTAAGGTAATTCACAGAGAAAGGATAGTCTTTTTAACAAATGGTGCTGGAACACCTGGCTATCCAAACACACCTCGATTCCTACCTTGCACCATATACAATAGTCAACTCAAAATGGATTACATAGAGCTAAATATAAAACTCAAAACTATAAAACTTCTAGAAGAAAATATATGAGAAAATCTTTGAGACTTTGGGCTAGGTAAAAACTTCCTAGATAAAAAACAAAAATACAACCCCAAAAGGAAAAAAAAAAATTGATAAACTCCATTTCATCAAAACAAAATAACTTCTGTTCTTCAAAAGATACTGTATTCAAGGCACATACTGGCAGAAAATATCTGCAAAATACACATCTGATAAAGTATTTGTATCTGGAATATATAAGGAGCTCAGTAACAAGAAGAAAACCTAAAAAAAAAAAAAAAAGCAGCATAAAAGATTAGAGCAGGCACTTCACTAAAGAAGAGATCTGGATGACAAGCTTATAAGATGTTCAACATCATTTGTCATTAGGGAAACGCAAATTAAAACCACGATGGGATACCACTACACAACTATTCAAAAGGCTAAAATTACAAAACCATACAATAAAAAGTGCTAGCAAGGATAAAGAACTACAACTCATACATTGCCGGTGAGTATGTAAAATGGTACAGCCATTATATAAAACAGTTTGGCAGTTTCTTACAAAGTTAAACATACATTTACCACACAACCCAACAATTCTACTCCTAGGTATATACCCAAGAAACGTCCTACAAAGATCTGTACAATAGAAGCTTTATTTACAATAGCAAAAAAACAAAAACAAAAACAAAAAAAACCTGGAAACAATTCAAATGTCCATGAAGCTGTCAACGGATAAATAAACTATGGTCCATATACTGGGATACTACTCAGCAGTAAAACGGAACGAACTACTGCTTCATGTTACAACATGGGTGAATTATGCTAAGCATTATGTTAAGCAAAAGAAGCCATACCCAAAAGGCTACATATTGTATGATTCCATTTATATTTTGGAAAGGCAAAATTATAGGGATAGAAATCAGTTCAGTACTAGTCAGGGGTTAGGAGAAAGACTGACTAGAGGGGCCCAAAGGAACTTTGGAGTGATTTGAAAATGTTCTATATCACAATTGTGGTGGTAGTTACACAACTGTACACATCTGTCAAAATTTGAACTGCATATCTAGAACTGTGTACCTAGAAAAGTTTCTGTAATTAAATTACACCACAAAATCTGACTTAAAAAGTGCATTTCAAATTAATGGCAAAGGGAACACTAAAAGTTGTAATTTATGGAATGTGGCCAACCTGCACTAAGAAGAAAATTAATAGCCTTAAGTGCTTTCATTATTAAACAGAAGAATAAAAATAAATGTACCAACCACTTGAAAGGCACAAGAAAGCCATGCTTCTGGCAAGAAAAGGGGAGTATAAACACAAACACAATAGTAAGACTAAAATAAAGATAAAATTTTAAACACGGAGATACTAAAAATTATAAAGGTTCTTTATACTGATACTAATGAATCTGCAAAATAAATTAAATGGAAAACGAATTATCAAAACTGATTCAAGAGGTAGAAAACTTTGATAGGGCAATAACCATGTAAGTAATTGGAAATATTCTCAAAACTCTATCCCTGGAAGAAGTTCCAGGTTCAGATGGACTTACGGCACTTTTAAAGCTATACCCTCAGAAGACCGAAAATTCTTATGTCATAGCTCTTAACCATTTCAGAGCATGGAAAGGGCAACTATTTACACTGAATTTACATTTTATTTACAACTACTTACATAATATTTACATTATATTAGGTACTGTAAGTAATCTAAAGATGATTTAAAGTATATAGGAGGATATACATAGGTTATATGCAAAAACTATACCATTTTATACAAGGAACTTGAGCATCTGAGGATTTTGGTATTCAGCAGGGGGTACTGGAACCAATCCCCCAAAGATATCAAGGGACAACTGTATAGCAATTAAAGGAAAAAAACATGCAACCACATGAATGAGTCTCATCAGTATAATGTTGAGCAAAAGAAGTAAAAACAAACAAAACTAAACAATATTTTTAGGGAGGCATTTGTATACGTGGTAAAACTATAAAGAGCAAAGAAATGATTATCACAAAGGTCAAAACAGTGGTTTCCATTGGCTGGGTATTAAGGCTCTGATCAGGGAGAACCATGTGAGAGAAGGAAGCAGGGTTCTGTGATTTTGCAGTGTTCTCTTTCTAGCTGGATGGTGGTTACATGGGTTTTGATTTACAATTATTACTTAAACTATTAAATATACATTGTACATACTTTTTTGTATGTGTGATTTATCTGAAAATAAGGAAAGAAATGAGATGGAATAA
Source organism: Balaenoptera physalus (assembly GCF_965194825.1). Lineage (NCBI taxonomy): Eukaryota > Metazoa > Chordata > Mammalia > Artiodactyla > Balaenopteridae > Balaenoptera > Balaenoptera physalus. The sequence continues at coordinate 41,199,699 of NC_138882.1, forward strand.
TACAGTGCTCTCACTTGGTTTGGTTCCCTAAAGTGACTGAGCATATTCTCTTCTTGGATAATATGTTTAGTAGAAAAAAACACCAGAGGACAGAGCTCTCTTAATTCTTAATTAAGTCCCCTTAAGAAGCTCTCTTAAGCATATTAAGCCTCTCTGAACCCTCATTTGCTCATCTATTAAGTGCAAATACTAATTACTGTCCTTATGTCTTGGGATATTTGTGACTATCAATCATAATATACCAAACATGTTTAGAAAATTGCAAACAAACAAAAAAAACACAGCAGCTCAGTTTTCATAATCTGAAATTCAAAGGTTTTTGTTACACTGTAGCTATGATCATATCAAGAGATAATAAAATCCATGAAAGTAAGATTTATTTCTGAGAATTTTCCATTTCACTTCAAGCAGCATTTTTTTAAAAGTGGTGCATCTGTCATCAGTAATGGGTAAACAAATAGGGTTCCACTTTGAGAAAAAATAAATATAAAACATTAATTTAACCTAGGAAATGCTATAAAAGATGTCACATTAAAAGTCTAGAGATTGAGATCTGTTCTTGTATTTACAAAAGAAAACTTAAGAATGTCTTTTCCTCTGTGTGAAAAGGAGAAATACACTTCGCTAAGTTACCCATCTAGTACCCTTCTCTAATAAATACAGTCAGCACCAAAACTGTTCTCCCTAAATTGAGTAAAGGAGACAAGAATAAAATAAACAATTTAACTGGGCTTCTCAATTAGCCTTGGTGCTGCTATGGGACAATTAAAAAGAAACTGAGAGGCAAGTCTAATTCACTAAAACAAACCTAAACATTAAAGGATGTAAATTTTTCAATAACTAAGTAATATTTTTGTATGGTGATACAGCATAACTAGACTTATCATGGTGATCATTTTGAAATGTATAGCAAGATTACTATGTTGTGTAACAGAAACTAACACAGTGTTGTAGCTCAGTTATACTTCAAAAGCAAGCACACAAACAAACAAACATACAAACAAACTCATAGATAAAGAGATCAGATTTGTGGTTACCAGAGGCAGGGGGTAGCTGGATGAAAGCAGCCAAAAGGCACAAACTTCCAGTTATATGATAAATAAGTACCAGGAATGTAATGTATAGCATGATAAATATAATTAACACTGCTGTTAAGTTATGTATGAAAGTTGTTAAGAAAGTAAATCCTAAGAGTTCTTATCACACAAAATATTTTTTAAATTCTTTAATTTTGTATCTAGGAGATGATGGATGTTCACTAAACTTATTGTGTAATAATTTCATGATGTTAAGTCAAATCATTACACTGTACACCTAAAACTTATACAATGCTCTGTCAATTATATCTCAATAAAACTGGAAAAAAAAGAAAGGGAAAAAAAGAAAGAAGTTTTATATATTTACTTTGCCACTTCTAACTTCTGCCACCAATATCAACAATGCTCTTAGAAATTTTTTAGATTGAAACACTTAGAAAAAGACAAAGATAATATTGGGTTGGCCAAAAAGTGCCTTCGGTTTGTAAGTAAAACTAAAAGACACCTTTTTCATTTCCACCAAAAGCTTTACTGAACAACATATTCACCCTTTTGTGCCACTACCTTCTGTCATTTTTTAGGCAACTTCATAATTCCATCTTCCCAAAACTTTTTATCTTTTTGAGCAAAGAACTGTTCCAGGTGCCTTTTACAGTCTTCCAGGGAATTGAAATTTTTTTCCATTAAGAGAATTTTGTAAAGACCAAAACAAATGGAAATCCGAAGGTGCACTGCCTGGTGAATACGGCGGATGAATCAGAACTTCCCAGCCAAGCTCTAACAGTTTTTGCCTGGTCATCAAAGAAACATTCTGTCTTGCATTATCTTGATGAAAGATTAGTCTACTGACTAATTCTAGACACTTTTCGTCGAGTGCTACTTTCAGTTGGTCTAACTGGGAGTAGTACTTGTTGCAATTAATCCTTTGGTTTTCCGGAAGGAGCTCATAATAGAGGACTCCCTTCCAATCCCACCACATACACAACATCACCTTCTCCGGATGAAGACCGGCCTTTGGTGTGGTTGGTGGTGGTTCATTTCGCTTGCCCCACGATCTCTTCCGTTCCACATTACTGTACAGTATCCACTTTTCATTGCCTGTTGCTATTTGTTTTTTTTTTTTTTTAACATCTTTATTGCAGTATAATTGCTTTACAATGTTGTGTTAGTTTCTGCTGTATAACAAAGTGAATCAGCTATACGTATACACAATTTGTTTTAATAACTAAACGTTTTTGTTACGTTTAAGTAGAGAATCACACGTGGAAATATAACTTATGTGGAACCCAAACATCAAAGCGATTAACATAACCAAGCTGGTGTAAATGATTTTCAGTGCTTGATTTGGATATTTTGAGTACGTCAGCTATCTTCTGTGGGGTATAATCTTGATTGTTCTCAGTTAATGTCTCGATTTGATCGCTATCAACTTCAACTGGGGTATCCAACCGTGGAGCATCGTCCAGCGAGAAATCTCCAGCACGAAACCTCACAAACCACTTTTGACATGTTCAGTTAGCGACAGCACCTTCTCCATACACTGCACGTCTTTTTTTTGCGTTTCAGTTGCGTTTTTACCTTTCTTGAAATAATAAAGCATAATAGGTCGAAAATGTTTTCTTCCATCTTCAATATTAAAATGGCTACACAAAAATTCACCAATTTTGATAAGTCTTGTATTAAATGTACGCTGATATGACAGCTGTCACAATCTAACAAAATTGTTTCCAATGAAGTTAAAGACAACTAAGTGCCACTAGCGCGATCTTACAGGAAAAACCGAAGAAACCTTTTGGCCAACCCAATATAAAAATGTAAAGCAAAACAATATGCTCTATTATAATGCTATATTATTTTTCTATATAAAATATTAATGTTCAAAGTTCTGCATACCTGAATGTTTTCCCTACTCCAAGTATGTGGTGTTTTATTGGCAAGTAATTTCAGATCTTGAATAGCAAGTCTCTTTACTGCTTTCCTGGGGTCATTCTTCAAATACTGCAATAGAAGTTGAATCTACAAAGGAAATAAGTCACTCCATGAATGATACTGTCACTGAAATTATCATTAGGGATGCAGTGTAAGTTAGTGAAACTTATATTTGAGACAGGGCTCATTTCGAATTACAGCCCTGTCATGTATTCGCCATATGCCCATGTTTGGGCCTCTTTCTCCTCTTGTATAGAAATATACTATCATTTAACTTGCAAGGTTCTAGCACAAGACCTGGCCTCAAACACTAAATTCTTCCCTTTTTTTTCCCCGCCAACTCCATGCTCTGCCGTGTACCCCCACATCCCCCTCACTTCTCTCAAGGCTCCTAAGAATCAGCACTATGAACAGAGGAAAAAAGCAAGCAAAAGGAAATGAAACCTTCTCTGATCTTTATCCGAGAAAGGGATTTTAATGTTATCAAAACTTATGGGTTACTTATTTTTTAGCACATACTTAATAAGCAAGTTTATTGAAGAAAAGGCAGTTAAAGAAAATTGAAACTACCTGCTTAGGCGTATCAACCAAAGACGAAGCTGCAAGCAGAGTAAAGGTGTGCAAAGAAACAATCACCATTTTGTTGGAAGGATAGGATGTGACTAGCTGTTGTAAAAGCTCACGAGCACTGGACGCCAATATTGCATCATGGTGCATGTGCTGCAGGATAGGGATCAACTTCAGCTTCAAGTCTACTGGTGTGGCTAGACCTAGATACAGAAAGAATGCTTAGAGATTTCTGATCATCATCCTGGATAACAGTCCACAGTTAAAAGGTCTGATTCAATTAGCAAAATGACCATTTAAAAACAAACAGTAGACTAGTATTATGGTTATAACGTTATAACATCTAGTATAACAAAGATGTTATACTAGAGCTAATCAACAAGTTCAATAGGTGTTTTTCAAAAGTATTTATCTTAACATTAAGTTGTGGGTGCTTATTAAACTACATGCTGATAGTAGAAAATGCCCTTAAAAGGCACAGCAGAAAGCAGTCATATTTGCTGCCTGTTTCTTCCCAAAGGATACTAAAAGATATACACATACATATATACATATACACACGTATATGCACAAACTCAATGGCGATTATTTGATTATATTTACAATTTTAATTATTTCCTTCAACTCTAAGATCAGGATGTGAACAGACTGTGCATGGAGCAGTTTTGAAACTCTCTGAACTTTGTGTAGAAATGCCTTTCTTTACAGCATACATAGCTGGAACTCCATGAGGATTAATTCCAAAGCATCTTTTCCTGTCAACACTGGAGCTACATAAACAAAAAAGTCTTTTCTTCTACAGCATGGCTTTGAGGTGACAGTGAACAAAAAACTGTCAGTCATAATGTACTACACATATGTCAAAAGCTAATTTATCTCTGCTGATCACTGGTTTTGCCACTGTGAAGTAACTGTTAGTGTGAATACATAAATACCCTTTCAACATCCAACAGTGGCTTACATCAACTAAGTCCCTTACTATTTGGCCTCTCTTTGAGTTTAGCCAAAGCAGAGAGTCCCAAGAGATGGGAGGGAGAAGAATGAGGTCAGAGCATTTACTCCCTGGTTTTCTCTCTTCAGGATCATATCAGGCTTATGTTATTATTGTTTTGATCCTTAAGGTACTGAATGCATTTGAATGACCAGCCTATCTTTGAAACTCTTTCCCAGTAGCTTCTGCTTTTTCACACTCTTCCTGGTTTTTGTCCTTTCTCAATCTCTTTGTATTCTCCTCTTTATCCACACTTTAATTTCTGGTATTCCTTGGGCTTGGTAATATATTATCTTCTTACCCTATGTACTTTCTCTGACTGAGCTTATATAAACCCATGGCTTCTATTACCAGCTATATGCTTTTAAAGACTGCCTCCCCCTCTCCTCCCCGCCCCCGGAACTTCAGATGTATATCCCATTACCTCTGGTCATCTCCAATGGGATGTCTCTGATGTATTTTATACTTAATACAGCCCAAAGAGAACTTCTGATCTTTACTACGAAATTGCCCCTCCAACTTTTCCCATTTCAGGATATGACAATTCCATCATTACAGCTCCTCAGAACTTGGAGTCTTTCTTGATTCCCTTATTTCTCTCACACCCACATCCAAATTTATCAACAAATCTTGTTGGTTTCTATCTTCAAAATATAACCCAAATCTGACTGTCTGTCCACCTTCATTGCTATCACACTGGTCCATTTCCAGCACCATCTCTTGACTGGTTCATTGCAAAAGTGTCCTAAGTATTGTCTCTACTTAGGTCTTTCCCCATGGCAGACTCCTGTCGCATATCCCCCCCTTCTGCTCTGCAAGTCTATTCTCAATCCAGCAGTCAGAGGGACTCTTTGTGTTTACAGACATTTTTAGTGAAGGTTTAGGGAGACTCAAGATTTTACTTTGCAGAAACACAAGCAACTTAAAATTTAACTTAAGGATACTTTATTCCTAAAACTTGCTCACCACTTCTATATCTTGAGCGCCAATCTTCCTCCACCTTGCCCCCATTCCTACCCTTGTGTTTTTCTCCCTGTCTCTCTTTCCATCTCCTAATTCCTGTTCATTTGCTTTCATTTTAAATTTACTTATTTATTTATTTGTTTGTTTGTTTTTATTTAATTATTTTTGGCTGCATTGGATCTTCGTTGCTGTGCGCGGGCTTTCTCTAGTTGCAGTGAGCAGGGGCTACTCTTCATTGCGGTGCACGGGCTTCTCATTGCGGTGGCTTCTCTTGTTGCAGAGCATGGGCTCTAGGCGCGTGGGCTTCAGTAGTTGTGGCACGTGGGCTCAGTAGTTGTGGCTCATGGGCTCTAGAGTGCAGGCTCAATAGTTGTGGTGCATGGGCTTAGTTGCGCCGCAGCATGTGGGATCTTCCCAGACCAGGGCTCGAACCTGTGTCCCCTGCACTGGCAGGCGGATTCTTAACCACTGCATCACCACGGAAGTCCCTACTTTAATTTTTAATAGATAAAACTTATGGAACAAAAATGAATCTTAAATATGCATATTAATGGATTTCTACATATGAATATATCCAAAGAGCCACCACTCAAGCTATACAGAATCCTCCAGCACCCTAGGAGGCTTACCTCTATAGCTTACATCAACTCCCTTGCTATTTGCCTTCTGTCTGGGTGGAGAGCCCCAGCAGATGGGAAGAGAAGAATGCTCAGGTCCGAGTATTTATTCCTTGGCTCCTTCTCTGCAGGGTCACATCAGGTCACATCATTCTGAAGGTCAGTTTTTCAAAGTGGCCCTCTCGATGTGACTCCAGGTTCTGGTAACCACTCCCTCTCCTGCACCATAGAGGGGTACAGGACTACATCATCCCCTATAGTTTACCCTGCCCACACCTTTGTAAATGGTTCCTTCATTAAACCCTACTTGAATTATCTCAGCTCAAGTGTGACATCTGTTTCCTGCTGAGATCTTGTCTGATACAGCAGGCATTCAATAAAAACCTGCTCAATGAATGAGTGATGCTTCCTTCTAATGATCGCTTTCTGCAGGACAGCCCTTTTCTGGCAGCAGGGGAAAAAAGACAAAGGAATAAATGGAAATAGGACAAAGCTCAACCACTGTATCTTGGTCTTCAATTAAGTGATTTTACTGTGGCTCCATTTCCTTTTCCATAAAATAGAGGTAGTAGTATTACCTATCCAAGTCTGCCAAATTGCGCAATTCAAAGAAATGCCATCTAGAAATACACAAAGAAAGTCGTGTTCTCTAGAGCTGTGCAATGCTGTAACCCCAGAGCGTCCTTTTATGAATATTATGAGGGTAAATGGGGTAATACATGTGAAGCACAGTATGGAAGATGAGATTAGAATACTAAGGCTTTGTAGGCTACAGTAAGGAATTTGGATTTGAGTTTCGTTGCAATTGGAAGATACTGGAGGGACGTTAGCAGAGTGAAGAGAGTTCCAGAGCTCCTAACAGCACAGCTCTCCCCCAAGTCAGAATGTTTTCCCCCTAAATATCTGCATTTCTCACTCAAATATCACTTCATCAGAAGTCTTCCTTGATCAACATATATAAAACAGAAACTTCCCCCCTTCTATCCTGCCATCTGCTCTGGGGACTCTCTATCCTTCTTACCGCACTTGTTCTCCACAGCACCTGATATGTCATAAATTTACTTATCTGTTGCTACCACCAACCCTTCCACCATTAGAATGTAGGTTACATGAGGGCAAGGGCTTTGTTTTGTGTACTACTGTATCCTAAGCACCTAGAAAGTTCTGGCATTTAGAAGACACTTAATAAACATTATTTGAATGAATAAATGAATGAATAGTGACTAGCACACAGTAAGTACTTAATAAATGTTAGCAGCTATTATTAATATAAATCCCATTAAGTTACTTCATAATACCAAATGAAGCTTACATACCTTGAATCATTTCACTGATTTTGTTACAGATTCCTACAGCAAAATCCCTTTGGAAAGAGAAAACAGCAAAATCTTTAAAACCAGTTAAATTTGCTTCAGTTTTCTGAGGACTTAAAAGAAACAGAACACAGTAAGCACAGGAGAAATGCAATACTCCAAATCGAAACTAATATTACTAAGGTCAGGTGCCAGGTCGGGTAAGAAGTGCAACTGAAACCAAAACTCCAAACAGCAGTGGGCTTATGCCAACACTGTTCCCACATGATTTTCAAGGAAAGATGCTCTGATTTATGAGCATTGTTGCAACTTGAATTACTAAATGACTGAAAGACTCAAGGTCACTATCTCAGTCTACAATGTTTTAGGACACACTTTTAATTAACAGAAGCTTTCAACACACAAGCGATCACTTACGTAAACAATAAAATATATACCAAATATTCTGAATTTTAGAAAAACAGAGTAAGTATGAAGTAGTAGTAACGCAGTAGGAAATATGGATAGAAACTTACTAAGAGCCAAATTATTTAAAAGTGGCCATTTTTTAGATTAAAGACCTAAATGTAAGACTGGATACTGTAAAACTCCCAGAGGAAAACAGGCAGAATACTCTTTGACATAAATCTTTTTGGATCCATCTCCTAGAGTAATGGAAATAAAAACAAAAATAAACAAATGGGACCTAATGAAACTTAAAACCTTTTGCACAGCAGAGGAAACCATATGCAAAGCAAAAAGACAACCTACAGAATGGGAGAAAATATTTGCAAACGATGCAACAAAGGATTAATCTCCAAAATACACAAACAGCTCATACAGCTCAATATCAAAGAAACAAACAACCCAATCAAAAAATGGGCAGAAGATCTAAACAGAAATTTCTCCAAAGAAGAAAGAAGACATACATATGGCCAAAAGGCACATGAAACAATGCTCAACATCGCTAATTACTAGAGAAGCACAAATCAAAACTACAATGAAGTATCACCTTACACCAGTCAGAATGGCCATCATCAAAAAGTCTACAAATAATAAATGCTGGAGAGGGTGTGGAGAAAAGGGAACCCTCCTACATTGCTGGTGGGAAGGTAGATTGGTGCAGCTACTAGGGAGAACAGTATGGAGGCTCCTTAAAAAACTAAAATTAGGGCTACCATATGATCCTGCAATCCCACTACTGGGCATATACCCAGAGAAAACCATAATTTGAAAAGATACATGCACTCCAATGTTCACTGCAGCACTATTTACAATAGCCAAGACATGGAAACAACCTAAATGTCCATCAACAGATGAACAGATAAAGAAGATGTGGTATACATATACAGTGGAACATTACTCAGCCATAAAAAAGAATGAAAAATGCCATTTGCAGCAACATGGATGGACCTAGATTGTCATACTAAGTGAAGTAAGCCAGACTGAAAAAGACAAATATGATATAGCTTATATGTGGAATCAAAAAAAATGATACAGATGAACTTATATACAAAACAGAAATAGACCCACAGACATGGAAAATAGACTTGTGCTTACCAAGGGGGAGGGGGAGGAGGGATAAATTAGAGGAGTTTGGGATTAACATATACACACTACTATACATAAAATAGATAACAAATAGGACCTACTGTATAGCACAGGGAACTATACTCAATATTTTGTAATAACCTATATGGGAAAAGAATCTGAAAAAAAAAAAAAAAAAAAAATATATATATATATATATATATGCATAATTGAATCACTTTGCTGTACACCTAAAACTAACACAACATTGTAAACGAACTATACTTCAATTAAAAAAATAAAATAAAAATTAAAAATAAAGTAGGCATTTTAAAAATATTATATACATGTAAAGTATTTTCCAAGGTGTTGCTTTTGAGTATGTTGCAATTGAAATATCACTGAGTGTTGCAAAAGTTATTAATAACATGAATGTTTGGGATAAAACATTATATAATATGTAAGGAAATATGATACAGATAATATGATCTAACTTGGCTCTTTTAGTCATGATACATGATACACAGGGCATGGAATACTTCCCCTCTGCAGTTCAGATGTCTATATAAAACATTTTCTGCCATTAAGATATTATTTAATATTCTCTAACAAAATGGAAAGCACACATCAAGTACACAGTGGTTGTCTGCAGGAAAAGTACCATGCAGTCATTTGAGTTTCGAGATGAGCTACCCATTTTTTTCATGAAATTCCATAATTATTCAGAGTTGGCTATTTGCAGGTATTTTCTAAAAAGATGAATAAAGCTTGTAACTTTCAGGAAAGTAACTGGGAAAATTTTTTGCCAATCTTAGCTTCTAAGCAAAAATTAGCATTTCAGAAAACTTATATCTGTCACCATGAGCTTGACAGCTTAATATTTAAAGACCTTCCTGATGAGATCAGTGGTGATAGCAACAAATGTGATCCTTTGATATTTTACAATGAAAAAGGTCAACATTTGGAAGACCTGCATAACACAGTGAACCAATATTTTCCAGAAGACCAATATCTAAGTTATAAAACCATACACGGGTAAGAGAGGCTAATGACTTCCAATATAACAGTACATATTCACTGGTGGTTTTAGAGTTCACAGGGCAATCAATCTTTAAGAACCAACACTTTTCTAGTTTTGGTACAGTATCAAAGAAAAACATCCATAATTACCTATAAAGCCTTTAAAAACACTCCTCTCTTTTCCAACTATATATCTGTGTGAGGCTGGATTTTTTTTCACATATTTTAACCAAAATAACATTGCAACAGAAACAGTGAACACAGAATCAGATATGAGAATCCAGCCAGACATTAAAGAGATTTGTAAAAATGTAAAACAAGGCCACTCTTCCCACAAACTTGATTTCAGTTTTCTAAAATAATTATTTTCATAAAGATATTTTTATGTTAACATATTAAGAATTTGTTACTTTTTAAATGAACTAATAAATATTTTTAAAATTTAGGCATTTTCATTCTAATACAGTAACTATCAGTTGATATAATCCACATAAACAAAAAAGGCTCTTTGAGGACTTCAATAATGTTTGAAGAGTGTAAAGGGATTCTGATACCAAATAGTTTCAAAACTACTGCTCTGGTATCAGCCTCACATCTGATAAGAAAAAGTAAGTTGTAAATGTCTTTCAGGTATAAGGCAAAAGGTGTATTAGCTATGTATAGATGACCTGTTCACATTTCAGAGTGCTCTTGTACTTGTTATTCCTTCTGCTTGGAATATCCTTCCTCTAGATTGCTGCCTCTTCTTCAGCACCCAGTATCAGCTCAAATGTCACCTCCTCAGTGAGGCCTTCCCTGATCACTCTACCTAAGCAGCTCACTCAGGTCATCATCACAATGACAAAACTGTTCTATTTTTCCATAACATTAATGAGCAGCTGAAACTATTTTGTGTTTACATCACAACAGGTCATTCATCTTTTCCACTTCTGTATTCCTGGTGTTTGGAATAGAGTCTGGACATGATGGATATTCACTAAGTATTTCTTCACTAACTATATAATAACTTTTTAAAAAATAGTATCTTTTTTTTTTTTTTTTTTAATTTTTGGCTGCGTTGGGTCTTTGCTGCTGTGCTCGGGCTTTCTCTAGTTGCGGCGAGCGGGGTCCACTCTTTGTTGCAGTGCGCGGGCTTCTCGCTGCGGTAGCTTCTCTTGCTGTGGAGCACAGGCTCTAGGCGCGCAGGATTCAGTAGTCGTGGTGCGCGGACTCAGTAGTTGTGGCTCGCGGGCTCTAGAGCGCAGACTCAGTAGTTGTGGTGCCTGGACTCAGTTGCTCCGCGGCATGTGGGATCTTCCCAGACCAGGGCTTGAACCTGTGTCCCCTGCATTGGCAGGTGGTCTCCCAACCACTGCACCACCAGGGAAGTCCCACTAACTATATAATAACTTCTATAACAACTCAAAGTTTAAGTCTGTTACACTCTTCTATGGTCAATAAACTGTAAGTTAGAAACCTGCAGTTATCTTTCTTTTCTTTTTTTTTTTTTGGTCTAATAATATTTTTTTAAATTCTTAATGTCAGCATTAAGAATATGTTAAGAATATATAGTCTCGTATGGTGAAATAAACAGAATAATCCGATTCTCCAGCTTCTTCCCACCACCCCCCACCCCCAAATTCCGATGTCACACCATTGGTCATACACTCCTGCACTGTTACCATCTACTGGTACCAAGGGGCTACTCCTTTTAGATGGTGAGTGCACCCTTCAGTTCACCACAGTCACCACGTGAAGTCACCTCTCTCATTGACAACGCCTCCCTGGTCCCTGAAGGCATTTGGGTTTGCAACTCCTGCTCTGGGACTAGCTCTTAAAAATTATAACCTTTTTCAGAACAAGTCACATGTGGTTGTGGTAGCAGACAGGTGGAAACAGGATTAAATAAATTCTTAAGGTCTATTTTGGCCAGTTTCTCTAATTTGCTTAAGATCCAAAATTGATGGAGATACTAACATAAAAATCCATCAGTATTGGTTGAGATATTTGATCTCAAGCCAGGTCATCATTTCTGGGGGAAGAGGTAAATGCTAATCTGAAAAAGACGTATTTCCTTATTCACACTCTGATACATCTAGATAGGTCCTTCAGACTTTCCTATTGCACTAATTTGGTATTTTTAAACATCACAAATCACAAGTATACCATATTGAAGCCTGGTATGTGAAAAACTGCTTCTACATAAACTATTAAATGTTTACTGGTCATCAATTCAATAAGAAAAAAATGCCAACTTTCAAAAGCACAAATAGGAACTGTCTTTACTCAGATATTTCTCTTCCTCAATTATTGCCACACCTACTACTTTCGATCAGCGAATTAAAAACTATATGCTTTCTATTCTCTAATCTCCTTTTCCAATGAGTAATCCTGGAATTCTGAAGGCTTCATAAGAGCAGCTGAAGAGATGAATGTGTATGTATTAATAAAATATAAAGGAAGACTGTTGGTGATTAACTCTTTCAAGTCTTATCCAAATTTAGCAGAGGCCCTTAATGTAAATGCTACTTTTTATTGAAAAAAATTCATTAGTCATCTGATTATAAAACCAAAACTTGCTCCTAGCAGGATATACGAAAATTCGTAAAAAAGAAAACAAAAATAAGATAACCATCTTACCAACCAGAGACAATATTTCGATATATATCCTTCTAGTCTTTTCTCTATTCCATAAATATAAATACTTGTTTTTTAAATAAATCTATAATATCATATAACCTATTATGTAACCTATTTCCAAATATATTTCTAAAATATATTCGTTACAAAAGCTGATATAGTATTTTGTTGTATGGTCATATCTATCTTATTAGCACATTGGTTGGAATTTAAATTGTTACTAATTTTTTTGGTTACTATAACCCTATAACTAGCATCCTTGTAAGTAAATATCAGTACACATTGCTGACTCCTTAGGATAAGTTCTTATAAGTGGATTTTCTAGGTCAAAGGAATGTACATGTTTGAAGCAAAATACATATTACCAAAATGTCCTCCAGAAAGCAATGCTACTTCCCCATCAGTCACTAAAGGGAATAATATATATTTTTTAGAGAGGATAATCAAGCAAGTCAAACACAGTAATAAAACTATGGTCAACATTTCATCCAAAAAAAAAAAAAATACACACACACACACACACACACACACACACACACACACACACACACATATAGATATACTGTTCTGTAAGACAGTAGACTATGACATCCCAAATAAATTAAAATTGGTTTCAACTCAAGTTACTGTCTCTGTCAAACTGTGCACAGTTCTACTGCCAAAAACCTAAACTTGAGAAGACAGTAAGAAAGCAGCAATTTAGTATTAGGACTGTATGTCTGGGGAAGGCTGTTCAGTAGACAAAGCTTCTGCTCCCTAATGAAGCCTTCCCCAACTACTCTAATCCCATGCTGATCCTGTCCTTCTGGAAACTCTAATTTCATTTACAGTTAATGCCAACATCTGTACTTAACTTTTCTGTTTTATGGATTTAAGTCCTGTTTTCCCAACATGACGGAAACCCTCTTGGAAAATACATCTTGCCATTTACATTTTTCTGTATCCCTTAGTGTTTTACATACACAGATGAGTTATTCCTTCAAAACCTCCTCCTGGGAAGCCAAATTATAAAAGGCCTATGCTTACTTTGATTGTGCAGAGAAGTTAGCAGCAGCAAAAACAGCAGCTTCAACTTCTACGTTATCATGTGAATCCAGACTCTGACGAATACTATGATGAGCATTCTTCCTCTCAGGAATTATTGATGCCAGACTTCCCAACATCCTGCACAAACAGAGAAACCCAAGAAGAATGGAAATACAGTAAGCTCAAGGTCAGAAAAGGAAGAAACAGGCAAAGCTAAATTACCAACACTAAAGTTTACAGGTCATTCCATAAATCTCAGGTTAATAAAGTATCAATTTTAGAAATCAAGCAGTGACTCAAATTCTAAACACTTTTCCATACTTCAATATGTCAGAAAAACGAACATGGCTTATTTAACACAAGCAAAACTTTTAAAAATCACCTTGAAGTACATGCCAAGTACCAAAGAGAGCCCAGAAAAAGAAACTTTTAAATTATTAAAGCATCAAAATATCAATTTTCCAATGTTGTATGAAGAAGTCCATTTTAGCAAAGCATTAAGAGTTCAATACTTTTGTTATTAAGCAGATCCGCAAAGTAAAAAGTAAGACTTCCCAGTCTTTTTTTCAACATCAGTGATTACTTGTATCATGATTTTCAAATCTCTCCTCAATATCAAGAGAAGAGAGGAGAATGCCCCCTGGGGCTCATATCAGAACTGAGGAAGGAAGAGTTTAGGAAAGTGAGTTTCAAACAATCCAAAAATTATGCATATAATTTCATAGCTGATAGACCTAAAATGAGGATATTGGTTCAAGCTGGATATAAGGCTTACAAAATGAAATTCTAACAAAACTTAAAAAAAAATTTTGTTTAATGCCAAGAAAGAAAAGGAAAGGCTGAAGAAACTAAGATGGTTATATCTGGCATTCTCCAAGGAGTCCAGATATAAATTATCATATACAAAAACAAGCACATAACCAAGGATGAATACAGAAAACTGACATGAAACAGTAGAACAAGGTCAGGAAGGTAAAAGTTCAAAATAAGCTGAGGCTAAGCCACATTCACCTTAGAGCTATCAGATCAGAACATCCACCCGCAAAGAGAAATATTTCAAACGTGAGTTACCGAAACAGTATCATAGATGGTTAGCTGCAAGGCGTTTACAGATTAGGATGGTTACCAAATTTTCTCATTGACTGTTAGTAGAAAAAATAAAAATAAATTCTTAATATTCAAAATGATAAAAGTAAATATATTGCCTTTTGGGGATATATAATCACAACTCAAACAATCTTGTGGTGACTCATTAGCATAACACAGTATACCGGAGTGTGATGGCTCTTGCTACAGGATCATTACTATGAATCACAGAGAAAATCCTCTTCACAAATTCATCCACATTTAGAATCTTCTCCAAATGCTTCTCACTTTGTTGAGTAACTTTAAGAACACATAGCCTCAGGAAATTGTTTCTATGAAAAACCACAGATAAAATAAATTAGATCACTTTATAAAGTAATATTTAATTAGGAATCAAAGCAACACTAATGATATTAATAAATTTTAGCAATAGGCCAATGTTTTTCAATCTTAATATTCTCTGTCTTACCACTGAAAGAGTTAAAGTCTGTACAGTCATCTTGTGATATCCATGGTGGGGAGGGGGACTGGTTCCAGACCACCCCCTGCCATACCAAAACCCTTGAAGACTCGAATCCCTTATACAAAATGGCATAGTATTTGCACATCCTCCCACACACTTTCAAATCATCTCTAGATTATTTACAATACCTAATACAATATAAATGCTATATAAATAAATGTAAATACAATGTAAATAGTTGCCAATGTGTGGCAAACTCAAGTTTTGCTTTTTGGAACTTTCTGGAATTTTTTTTCCAAATATTTTTGACCCATGGTTGGTAGACCCCATGGATGCAGAACGCTTAGTTGCAGAGGGCCAACTGTACGTGAGATGCGTACTAAGCATAAGCAGTTAGCAAAGCCTGCAGTCCTGCTACAAGGCACCAAAACAGTAGTAACATAAAGAGAAGCCCTGGACCCAAACTCAATCTCCTCAGTCATATTATAATCAAGGAGATGGTCATCTTCCTCTCAAGCTAATTCTACAACATCATTTCTCCAAGTCTGATTTGGTGT
The DNA here is from genome assembly GCF_965194825.1 of Balaenoptera physalus. Classification (NCBI taxonomy): domain Eukaryota; kingdom Metazoa; phylum Chordata; class Mammalia; order Artiodactyla; family Balaenopteridae; genus Balaenoptera; species Balaenoptera physalus. The sequence continues at coordinate 41,215,396 of NC_138882.1, forward strand.
GTGTATAAGCACATGAATGCATGGAGAAGGGTGGAAAGAAGTGGGAGAGGGAATGGCAGAGAGAAAAAAGTAGGTGTATATTCAGTGCTTGCTTACATGTTTCAGGCACTTCACAGTGACCCATAATCTCATGTAACATGTAATCTCATGTTATAAAATAAACTGTTAAATCAGAAACTTCTCCAAACTATCTGCACAAAGCCACAGATATTTCCAAAATATACAATAATATATTAAGGTTGTCTTAATTTTGAATTATCCTGTCCCCAAAGAAATAAGTACTCTCTGACTTATATCCTTCACTTTTGCTTAAAATGCCATTAAATTTCACACCAAAATTTGTTGCAAATTGCCATGTGCATCCATTAAAATGGTAATGAACCATGTGTAAGTCCTAAAAGGCAAAAAGAATACAGACCACAATATAAAACAAAGAAATATGAACAATGTGCTTTAGGACACCAAGGCCTTAAAAAGACTTACCCAACTCTGAAAACATCAGCTAACTTTAGGAAAGCAGAATTGATGAGAATGGGGAATGGATACTTCTGAAAGAGCCTGGGAAAGCGGACAACTGCTTCACACTGTTCACCAAGTTTGCCAGATCTTAGACCTATGAAGAGCATAAAAAGGGAAGAACAGATTATAAATTTGTGGCTACAATAAGGCAAAAATAGCAAATATCAACACAGTATTACAGAGTAAAATTATTTACACAGTAAAGTAATAATCATTCTTAACAATTAAGTAAAGTACAATTGTAACTCATTACCTTTTCAAAAATAAAAATGGCATATGAAATAGTAATTTGGTAAAGTGTCACTTTTAGATATAGAATAATGAAAAAGAAACTATTTTTTAAAAAAGATTGAGTTGATAAAATATTTCGGGCCATAAGTAAACCTCAACAAATTTAAAAGGACTGAAATCATACTATGTATGTTTTCTGGCCATAATGGAATTAAATTAAAAATCAGTAAGAGAAAAATATCTAAAAATTCCCAAATATTTGGAAATTAAGCAACACACTTATAAATAATCAATAAGATGAATCACTGAAAGAAGTGAAAGAAGAAATCAGAAGGGAAATTTAAAAAAAGAAAAGAAAAAAGAAACTCAATCCTTAATTTGCACCATATACAAAAATTAACTCAAAATGAACCATAAACCTAAATGTAAGAGCTAAAATTATAAATTATATAGAAGAAAATACAGAGGAAATCTTTATAAGCTTAGGTTAAGCAAATAATTCTTAGATAAAACAAAAAAAGTGGAGTTTTTAGATTAAAAACATCATAAAATTAAAAAGTTATAAGTTAAACTCTATCAAAATTAAAAACTTCTGCTCTTCGGCTTCCCTGGTGGCCCTGGTGGCACAGTGGTTAAGAATCCGCCTGCCAATGCAGGGGACACGGGTTCGAGCCCTGGTCCGTGAAGATCCCACATGCTGCAGAGCAACTAAGCCCATGCGTCACAACTACTGAGCCTGAGCTCTAGAGCCTGCAAACCACAACTACTGGGCCCGGGTGCCACAACTACTACAGCCTGCGTACCTAGAGCCCATGCTCCACAAGAGAAGCCACTGCAATGAGAAGCCTGCGCACCACAATGAACAGTAGCCCCCACTTGCTGCAACTAGAGAAAGCCCATGCGCAGCAACGAAGACCCAACGCAGCCAAAAATAAATAAATAAATAAATTTATTAAAACAAAAAACTTCTCTTCAAAATACACTGTTAAGAGAATAAAAAAACAGGCCACATACTGGAAGAAAATATTTATAGAACATGTCTCTGATAGAGGACTTCATCCATAGTTCTTATATCTCAATAAAAAGAAAACTTAATTTTTTAAAATGGGCAAGATTTGAAGAGAAATTTCACTAAAGGGGAAATAAGGATGGCAAACATAAGCACATGAACAGACGCTCATCATTGTTAGTCATCCGTGAAATGTAAATTAAAAACCACAGTAAGACACCACTACACATCCACTAGAATGGCAGAAAAGACCGACAATACCAAGTGCTAAGAGGATATGGAGCAACTAAAACTCTCATACATTGCTGGTGGGAATGCAAAACTATACAGTTCTTTGGAAAACAGTCTGGTCATTTCTTATAAAGATAAATATACACTTATTATACACTCAGCAATCTTACTTCCAAATATTTACCTAAGTGAATTGAAAATATCTGTCCATACAAAGATCTGTATGCAAATGTTCACAGCAGCTTAATTCATAATAGCCCCAAACTGGAAACAACCCAACCCAGTCTATCAACTGGTGAATGAATAAACAAACTGTGGTCCATACAATGGACTCATACTCAGCAATAAAAAGAAACCGATTACTGATACAACAACATGGGTGGATCTCAAAATCATTATGCTAAGTGAAAGAAGTCAGTCCCAAAAGACTACTGTATATGACATTCTGGAAAAGGCAAAACTATGGGAATAGAAAGCAGAACGTGGTTGCCAGAGGCTAAAGAAAGAGAACTGACCACAAAGGGGCACAGGGCAAGTTCTGGGGGTGAAAGAATTGTTCTAGGTAGTGGTTTCATGACTGCATACATTTGGTGGATTTTATTATATACAAATTATACCTCAATGAAATCTGATTTTTTTTTTCCCCCACGCCACACACAGCTTGTGCAATCTTAGTTCCCCGAACAGGGGTTGAACCTGGGCCCACGGCAGTGAAAGCGCGCTGGACCGTCAGGGAATTCCCTCAATGAATCTGATTTTTTTTTAAATCCAACAAATAAAAGGAGTTAATGTTCAATCCTTTACAAAATTCATTAACAATGAGTATCTTGATATGGAATTAACAGTATCACCTCCAAATATTTTTCTTTTCGTATTTTGCCATTTACAAAATGCTGATTATATCTGCACAAGAATAAGCGCCCTAGAACATCTCTGTTCAGTAAAGTTTGTTCACTGTTAAAAAATGACAAAGGAAATGTCTGAGGTGTAAAACAAGGAATGTCGCTTGCCATTCAGTTCTACAAAGATTAAGTCGCTGACCTACAGTACACCCTGAAAGGAATTTAGGACAAAGAACAAGATGAGGCACCCTGTGCTTTAGGGAAAACAGGCAAAACAGGCCCTTAGATAGTTATATTTCAGGAAAAAAAAATTTTTATGAACCCAGATTCTTGCATCTTCCCACACTTAGAAAAGCACTAAAATCATTAACTGAGATATCTGTTCTTTAGACTAGCAGCAACCTTCTACCGAGACATATGCTGGATTGCACATACTCCTTAGCCAAAATCACATGTATACTGACCTCTCCATCTACCTCTTTGGAGCAGTTCCTCAGAGCTATCTGGAAGGCTGTCTCCAGGGCTATAGTCCTCAGTGAGACGCTGAATAAAACTCAACTCACAGCTCTTACATTGTGCGGTTTTCCCCCAGTTGACAGAGGGCTCTTTACTGGTTGCCACTTTGTTCCAATACATAAGACAACCACAAAGTAAATCTGCACATGCAATTTCTACAACTTACTAATGAGTTAAGTTCTATAGGTGCACTCATGTTAGTTATTTGGTACTTGGAAAATATTTCCTCATAGGAAAAAAAACAGCACTATCAGTACTCATAGTACTCCATAATCTAATAACCACTTATAATAAAAGTTCCTCTGGGAAAATTAATTCAAAATTAACTCTAATTTCTAACTGAGATACTTAGAACATATCCCTTCTTTGTCTGCTCCCTTCTCCCTACACCCCTCACCCACCAACTTCCATACACACAAGAACTGCCACTAGAAGCTCTAGGAGTCTTCTTCCCACTAAATGTACAGTACCAACAGAGACACTGTAGGTTACTGGCAATGGCTCCTGTATCCTTGAAAAAGGGGTCAAGGGACACACAGATAGGGCAGTGAAGGACACAAGGGAAGGGGAGAAAAAGAAAGGCAAGTCCAAGGATGGAGGTGTGAGAACAGAGAAGGAAGAGATGTGTGTTTATGTACGTGTGCTGGGGGAAGGGAATGCTGGGAGAACCCACAGTAATTGGACTTGTTTCCTTCTCTTCTCTCTCTCAAGAGTTGAGTGATACAAAGGATAGTAAAGTTCTGTTTGTAATAAATTAACCTTGGTTGGGATGAAAAAGGTAAAGTAGGAAGTGGTCTACGTACAGGGAGTCTCCTCAACAGAATATGATCCGCTTCACCTTCCCTTTAAAAACAGAACCACAGACCAAATCATTTATTTAAACATGCTGATTTAAAATGTACCAAAGATAATTTTACATCTGGTCAAAGAAAGGTTTTGATTTCTCTAGTGTGGTCAAATTTTATTTCTTTAAGATAAAATAGACCCTCATTCCTATAACAGAGCCATCAGGGTACATGAGCTAAAGAATAGTAAATGTCTCGCTTATTTTCTGATATGAGTTTTATGAGAGAGGAAATGAGAAGCTAGGCTGGCTCAGAAGGTCAGAAGCTAGGGTTCAAGAGAAGAGAGAAGAGAGAAGTGCATTAAGGCCTGCGATGCAGCAACAATCCTAGGCTGGGGCAGTATGGTACCCAGCTTGCTTGCTCTAGGCCAATTCCAACTCCAGTATAAGCCAAGCACCTGAAAATAGCAGCTCAGCACAAGCAGATCTTATTCTTAGAGGGGTTTAAGAGGTTATTCACTTTACTTCTGTTGCTAGCTACAACAAATCTGAGGGAAAATACCCTGATCAGAAGACCAATGATCATAAGAATGCCACCGTAAGACCCACTGTGGAAGGATGTGATTGCTGTTTCTACATTTTACTTTTTATTCTCTCACCAAAGAAACAGAGATCTCTTCCTTTTCAGTGCCTGGAGTTAAACAGTGCTCAACTTAGTTGCAACATGCAGGTAGACTAGGAAGAACTAAAATAAGTTGTCCATAAATTGCTTATTCAGTCAAAATCCATTTGGCAGCAATGAAATTCATTATTCTAAACGTATTTCTCACTTAAAATGTGCAGAACATTTTGCTATGCTAGTGGTTTATCAGCTCTGGTTCTGCATCAGAAACATTTGTGAAATTTTTCAAAAATGTCTATGCTAGGGTTCCTCTCCAATCTACCAAATCTCTGCAGTGGAGGCCCAGGCATCTATTTAGCTGTTTTGAGAAGGTAGGCGAGTAGATCCTCAAGCTATCCTCTGCCATTTAATCTTATTTGACTGAAAACTAGTAGGCTGCTGAATCTGGCCCTCAAGAGTAATATTATGATACAACATTTTCAAAGGTTTTGAATTCATTGTCAAATCTTAAAAATGAAATGAGATTTCACATGAAACCCAGGATTTCTGGGGTATTTTTTGTTTTTTTTGTTTTTTAAAAATTTAAAGGTCTGAAATGTCACTAAAGAAGGTGGGAGAATCCTGACTAAAGAAACATTGTAGTATTGCAGGTCTGTGTTGAAGGCCAGTTTGGGTTTGTGTCACTTCTGATAATAGCCACATACAAAAGTTGTATGACTTTCTCCAGCAATTTTTGGCTGCCTTTGGGCACACATGACTAAAATAGAACCTTGGATGAGAATTTAAAGTACTGGTAAGAAACTTAATGAAATTAATGAAATGAGGGACCATAAAATCTAAGCTGGATAAAGAAGTAAAAACACAAAGGGACTGAGAGGTAAGGGAAGTAGAGAGGTGAGTATACTGAGGTCTGAATGAAGATAAAGAATGGTTAAAATAGCAGTTAATCATGACGATGATGAGGATGCATATTAAGTGCTTATTCTGTGCCAGATGCTCTAGTTAGCACTTTACATGTATTAAGCTCTCACTGTACTCGCAGAAGTTAGGTATTATTCAGTAATTCCCATTTTAAAGATGACGACACAGGTAAAGAATAGTTAAGCGACTTGCCTAAGAAACAACGGCTAATAAACGGCAGAGATGGAATTCAAATCCTGGCAATCTGGTCCTAATCATTACGCTAAAATGCATTTCTAGCAGGCAACTAGAGGACAGAGGTTAAGATTAAAGAAGAGATATTTGAATGGGATTTCAGAGTGGTATAATTCTGAGGGATGACAAATTCCAAGGAACTGAAGAGAAATAAATTATGGTAAACTTGGGATTTGTGATACATCAATCAAGTTTTCAAAATAGCATACATTTCTAGGTAGCATGTATCAGTCAGAGTTCTTAGCTGCAAGCAACAGAAGCTAACTCTGACTGATTAGGCAGGAAATGAGTTTCTATTGCGTGTTTATTAAAGTAATAAGCAGTTTCAAGGCAAAACTCCTAAGAACACCTAACTCCACACTGCCAAACTGATTAGATGAGGTACGCTATTGTTGCTGGGAAGCACCAGATGCTAGAATTAGCTCTCCTATCATCTAGGAATGTAGTAGCCATTGCTGCTACTACTGTACACTATGGACACTGCAGCCACTGCTGCTGCCAGGGAAACTGCAAGTACTCTTCAACTCTGCCTTCTTGCATCTCTAAACGAAATCACAGAGCCTGGAGGAGGTCTGTCTGATTGGCAGAGCCTAGTTCACATCCTGTGCTTTTTTTTTTGGCTGCACCGCTTGTGGGGATCTTAGTTCCCCATCCAGAGATTGAACCTGGGCCCTCGGCAGTGCGGGCATGGAGTCCTAACCACTGGACAGCCAGGGAATCCTCTCCTGCGCTCTTAAAAGGGAAACTAGGAAAGTGAGCTTTTGCTTCCACCTTGACGAGACAGTGTTTGTGGTGTGGGCCATTCCTCAAGCATAGAATGTTCACAAGATGCTAAGTGACCACCAATATGACTAATATCCACTACAAAGAACACTGCCAATACACACTACTATGCAAGCACATTTTAGGAGAATTTGTTGTATACATTTGCTTTAGCTAAAGGGTGAGAATGATTCAAAATGGAACCATAATACCCTAACATCTTAAACCATAACATCTTAAAGTCTATTAAAAATGAGGTGGGGAGGGGAGAAATACAAACACAAGTATGCACCACACATTACACCAAGGCAATCTCACAACCCACAGCTTAGTAAACTGATCAAGGTAACATCTCAGTAAATTATATTTAAAAAGCAAGAATAAAAACAACTAATAGGATAGTCAGTTCAACTGATGATGCATTAATAATAAAGCATCCTTCCCCCAAACTTTAGAATCTGTAAATATACATGGTGAGAATGTACACAATATTGTGCAATATGCACAAAGAATACTGATTTAGAATCATAAACAAATTATTTTTATGAATACCAACTTTTAGGAATATTTAATAACTTACTTTGTAAGTTACAAGATAATAGCTTTTAGCCATATGTAAAAATGAGTCTATGGATTTCAGTAAGAACTAAAGAAGAGCCTTGGATTTTTGGATCCGTTCATAGTCCATCAAGGGATCACCAGCCAGGCTTTAACAATCAGTCCTTTATAATGCTGGTTTTTATGTGGCTTTGAGTTAAGAGTCTGACCTTAATTCTACATGATCTTACAGGTCCACTTCTCAATACTGCCACACTAAGTTTGGTCTGGTAGTACAGATTCTCAAGAGAAAGAATTTGATTGACTCAGTGTGGGTCACATGTCCACTTCTGAATCACTTATGGCCTGGAATTAGTCACTTGGTACAAACTTGGCTGCAGAGACCTCCCTCTTTAGTAGGGGATATGGGGATACTCACAGGGCCTCATATTTGTTTATCATAATACCAACTACATCTGTGCCAATATGGACAGAGTAAAAGCAACCTGTGGTCTCTTCCACAGTCTGAGAATTCAGATGTTTTGGAACATAGGTGAAGTGACAGCATCTAAGGGAAAACAGATAGCTGTCCTGATTTACATCAATTTTCTATTTCATAATTAACTTTTTCATTGAACATACCATCAAGTTTTCCATGCAACATTAAGTTCACCAACACCTCAGACAGCAATTCCACTCCCTACATTTCCTCCTTTCTCATTGCCCAGGTGCAAGAAAGGGAAACCACTCTCTTCCCCATTGCTCTTGGATCTCACCCCCCGCCCCCAAGGCCAACCTTACAGAAAGCAGATAGGCTGAGTGATGTCACTTAAGGTAGACTCTCCTTTTCACCCAGAGTGAAGGAGATCTTGCATAAGTTTTCCTAAATCACTGGGACAACTTCTCATCAGCTGACTTAAAAATCTTCAGACTGACAGTGTAGAAGTTACATTAGGGAAAGTTACACTGAGTAACTTATGGGAGATATGTCCTTTGTAATACCTATATTATAGAAATGATTGATTATGAAATGTGTCAGATATACATAAGTTATACTTGATTTGACACTTAACTCTGCTCTGTCTTCACAGCTCAGGCAGCATGGTTATCAGCTTAAAACTTTAAAAAAAGGGAAGGCAAAAAGACCTCTACATAGGAGCTAAAGTGACTTTCAAAAATGTAAACCAATCCATGTCAGTCCTCTGCTTAAAGACTTTCAACGTCTTCCCAATGAATGCACTTTGCGTAAATCCAAACTTCTTGTCCCAACAAGGCTGTATTTGATCTAGCCCTGTCTGCCTCATGTGAGCTTCTTAAAGCTGTTTTGTTCACTAATATAGCCCCAAGTCTGAGTGCCTAACACAGTGTAGGTGATCAGTAAATATCTGTTGTATGACTTAATGGCTATTATATGAATGATGATTTTCCTGTGTTACTAACTACATCCTAAATGAACAGAGTTAAGTCAGCTTTAAAAGAGCATCCATTTATTCCTAGAGAGATCAGAAACAAGTTGCTTACTGCCATGCTTGCTCAAAATGCTCAGAACAAAGTGCAATGGTTATAAACATATAACAGGTTATAAATGGCAGCATTTCCCAAGTGTATTTCTTGACACTAGTGCTACAGATATTTCTTTATAATGGAGTTCAAGTATCACATCTGTGTATCTAACTGCCTACCCAACATCTCCATCTGGATGTCTAAGAGACCTCTCAAATTTAACAGTCTCAAACTGATCTGATTTTCATCCACTCAGTAAATGGCAATACATACTCCCAGTAGCTCAGACCAAAAACCTCTGAGTTTCTCCTGACCACTTAACTCTCACATTCTCATCCAATTCATTAGCTACTCTTGTTGGCTCTACCTTCAAAATATATACAGACTCTCAGCACTTCACACAGCCTCACTGTAACCACCCTGGCCCAAGCCACTGTTCTCTTCTCCCTGGATTGTTGATACAACTGCCCCCTCACGACAGTAGTCCCTCAGCGTCTGTGGAGTATCCATGCATTCAAGTAACCCCACATCAGATTCTACCTGTAAAATACTCACCCAAGGCACTGCTGGGAGGATTTAACACCATCACTTAGTATCTAGGACAGACACCTGGTTTACCACTCAATAGCCACCTATATATTTCTTACAGATCTGAAATATTCCTATTTCAATTTTTAAGTAGGAAAACTTGTGTTATATTTTTTCTTACTACAACTGCAAGTTTTTCGGAATTAAACACTTCTAGATTTCTCATTTCTTCAAAGTCCCATCCCAATTCTGTTCCACACCACTGCTCTACTGTCATTATGGGATGAGTCCACCTGGACCACAGTGGTAGAAAATGTCTTTACAGAATTAGTAGGAATATTAGATATCCAGACCTGCAACTCTTAAGAGGGTAATAAGGAAGGAAATATCAGAATGGGGAGGAAAAGATTATGTAGTGCATAAAAAACACATTTAATGTTATGACTTTATATTTTAGAGGGAAAAGTCCCCATAGATTTGTTGAGAAATCAAAGCTCAACATCATTTTCTTGGCTGATGGACCTGCACTAAAGATACTGTGACTCAACCAAAGGAGTATCTCATTGGAGTGCTGTGGCATTTTTATGTTGATCAAAAGGAGTTAAAAGCTTTTTTAAAAAGTCTGAGAAACTCTTATCTAGACGAACCCGCTGTAAATGTTTACAGGTTAAAAAACAAACAAAATAAAGAGTCCCCAAAAAGTATAAGATAGTGTCAAGTCGGAGAGCTGGGAAGTGGCTCAAAGTGGACTTTAAGAAAAATCCTTCTAACCTCTAGTTCTTAATATATTACACATTGGTTGTAGTTAATTAAAACTTAACTGTATACCAGGTGGCAAAATGGTTCCCCATTCAATAAAAATCATTTAAGTACACTGAAAACAAAGGTTTCATTTTAATACTTGAGTTCTTTACTGACAAGTATTTGCCCTTGCCATCCATATCTAAGAAAGAAGGCAAATCTCTTTTGCATTTAATAAAGGCTTCTTTTGCATACCATTATATCACAATATTTACAACAATCTTGCTAGCTCAATGGTACTTTACCCACTTTGCACAGAAAAAAAACCCAAGGTTAGGTTAACTTAGGTTAACTTAGGTGACCTGTCCCTGATCATAAAATGAACGATATGAGAATTCAACTCAGTCTATCCAAAGCTCCTACTACTACACCAAGCTCCCACCACTCCAACTCCCGTAAGGAAATAGAACTCGTGGAATCCGTCTGCAGAGAATGAGCAGGGGCTCTGATTTTCGGATGGTCTTGGCCCTATTTTTAACCTGCCTAATAACCGGCAGGTAAGAGTTACAGAAATCACATGAATCGTTGTAAGTCGGTACAAGATTATTATTCAGCACTCTTGGTGAAGACCTGGTCTCAACTTAACATACCGAAAAATAATTTCACAATTTCAATTTATCGTTTTTAGAAACTGCTTGGAAAATCGGGAGACTGTGCCCTCAAGTGGTCAAAACGGCCCCACTCGCTACTTTTTCACCTGTACGAGGCCAACCTAGCAACGCTGCAATTTCCTGGCAATCTCGCAAAGCGGCAAAAGCCCTGGACTCACCAAAAGCACTGGCGCCAGCGCCAGCCCCCGCCCCCGCCCCCGCCCCCGCCCCCGCCCAGGGAGGATAAGCGCATGCGCCTTCCCGGCTTCGCCCGAGGCTACCACCGCCTGGGGGCGCCACTTCCCCCCACATGCGTTTCACCCGCTCAGCCCGCTCTTTCGAATACCTTTGTCTAATTCCATAAGGGCAGAGTTAGCATCCAGCTCCTGTTCGCCATAGCCGGCATCTGCCAGAAAAGACTTAGTTGAGTTTGACGCCATGACCCGAATAGTTACTCGACTAGCCTATTCAGAAACATTGCAAACTCTGCCCCAGCACCGCCATCTTCCTCCACCACCTTCTCGCGGATTTTTCCTCCGCGCTCTGTCAAGCCGTGTTACGCATGCGCCCTGGTCTCCCCGCCGTTCGCCAGCGCCTCTGCGGCCCCCCGCGCAGGCGCTCAGGGAGCTCAGGAACTCTAGGTTCCCGCGGCTGGGAGAAAAGGAGGCGGGGATTCGAAGGGGGAAGTGACTCGGACGCGCCCGGACGCCGCGGCGGGAGCCAATCAGAGGGCGTGACGTCAGTTTGGCGGGGAGTTTGGTGGCCGGGGCTTACGGTGGCGGGAGTTGGAGGCAATAACTAGTCGTGTTGTAAGGGACGCCACATAAGATTTCTGCTGAATCTGGGGGCATTTCCACGGCTTCTCCCTCAGTTGAAAGTTTTCCTCCGGCCCAGATGCTCTTCAATTCGGTACTCCGCCAGCCCCAGTTTGGCGTCCCGAGAAATGGTGAGTAACGGCCCTAACCGCTGCCTGTTGCCGGCGGGATTCACCTCCCCCCGAACAACACCTCGGACCAACGCCGACTCCAGTTCTGTTTCCCAGCCGCCGAGTTCTCCCACAGCCAGAGTGAGTTCATGTTAGCGAAGAGTACTGAAAAAAGCTGCACTTTCGTGCTCTCGAGACACTTTTAGTCGTAATCGGGATTTTTTCAATTGTAGTGTAGGCTGACGGAGGGAGGGACGCTGAGTTAACTGGCCTCCATTACGGCTATGCCTGTTTTGCACATTAACTGGAAAACGCGTTCATTGGAGTATGTGTGGTTTTCTCAACAGCTATGTGAGATCGTCAAGACTCGTATTCATTGATTAATTCATTCATTTGTTGTGGAACCTTAGTGAGCCCTACTCTTTGCTATATATACCAGTGACTATGACCCGCTGTTAAGGAACTCAGTCAAGCAGAGAAGACAGAACATCTGCTTCTAGCATGGTCAGAATTTTTTCCTCCTGATTAATACATGGGCATAAAAACTCGTAGTTATAGAGCGAAAAATGCCCATAAGCACATTTCCCAGAAATGACCATTATTGATAGACTGAAGTATTTTATTCCAAGTGTTCTTCAATGCCAGAGGTAATAAGTATTGTTATTTACAGAAATGGGATAAAAATGTTTTGTTTCCTTAACGGTAAAACTTGGAAATACTTCCATGTTAGTGCATAGATATCTGATTTATTCTCTCCAGTTCTTGAAGTTCCTTAGGTTAAAACATTGGCAATAAGAATTTTGAGCTTAGGTTTGGGTGTCATCAACCTGAAACTTTCTGGTAAGTTTCTGATAAGGGAATTACTACCCACACTAAGCTTGGCTGCAAATGAAATCTCATTCATTTAAAGATGGACTAGGTCATTCTGCTTGAAGCCATGTGGAAAACAGGAATAAAATAATGTGAGAAGTGAACTTTTTGTATTTAAGGCATAGGTCTAGGAGAAGGATATTGAGAAGGAGACTGGGGAGTAGTTCCTCCACTTCCTGCCTCCAATCTAAAACCCTACCATCCTTACCTCTTAGACAGTCTTTAAATTATACTCTAAATGCTTCTCTTTCTGTCTCTCCTGTGACCTTGCTTAAGATACTTCTCTATCCTCTGTCATGAGTGTCAGTACAGCATGGTGGTTATGATCTCTGTCTTTGGAGTTAAACTTCCTGAGGTTTAATTCCACCTCCACTCCTTACTGAATCTGTGTGAGTTGGAGCAAGCTGTGTAGCCTTTCTTTTGTAACAGATTTTCTCCTAATTCTACATTCTGTCTGTCTACTTCCCTTTTCTCTCTAATTCACAAATACTTATCAGGGAGGGGTAAATTTTCCCCTCTACCCCTCTTGAGTATTTATGGCTGCACTAATAATAAAATTGACACAAGACAGATTAGCAAGAGAAAAACAAATTTTAATTCATGTACATGGAGGTCTTATAGAAATGGGACTAAGAAATGGCCAAAGCAAGGCAGCTTTTATACTTTTCAGACAAAAAAAAAACCAAAAACCAATGTACTTGTGAGGAATTGACAGGACAAAGAAACTTAGGTTTGGGATGCTTACTAAGTGAAGAATCTAAACAGAGTTTGGGCTTCAAGTAGTAAAATAAAAGAAGTAACAAGGTTTGTTTACACAGACTTCTTGGCTCTGAATTCCCAATCTCTGACGGATTAGGGTGTCCTTCTACCTCCAGTTGCAAGGAGTGCACCTTTCATAAGAGATTTATTTCCTGCTTTTCAGGGAGACAGGGAGGTCAGAGTTTCCTTCTTGTGTCAGCTGCTTCTCAAGCAACTTCAATGCAAAATAATCAATATGCCATTGTGGCATGTTTTGAGACAGCCCACCCTGAGCCCCCAAATACTCATGCGTTGTTATGTGTTAGGCAGTGAAATTCATTCATTGTTATATATAATGCACTGAACTTTATAGGACCATCTTATTCTTTCCCCTTCCATGAGGGTGTTCCATCCTAGGCCCCTTTTCTAGTTCTACCTACTCCCATGGGTGATCATAGCTGTAACCAGCGTTTTTTTCTACTACTACCTGCAACCTTCCATTCCCTATACTTTACATCCATTCCTGTAAGAGTTGTATGAGCATCTTCATCCAGATGGTCAGTCCTGTAAGCCTCTCAAACTCAAATACCCAAAACCGAACTCACTTTTCCCCCAAACCTGCTGTATTACCTATTTTAGGAAATGGTCTCATTATTTTAAACTGGTCTTCACAGTCAGAAACCTGAGAGTCAATCAGAATTCCTCCATTTTCCTCAAGATACGCATTCAGAGAAGTCCCCTTAAAATCTCTAATCCTTCCTCCTCGGTATCCCCACTGATTTTGCCTCTTCACCATATCTTGGAGCTGTCCTATGCTTACCATTCTATTTCCCTAGGTTGGGCCATAATACGTTCTTGTCTGAACTGTAACAAGTCTCCCAAATGGCCTCTTAGTTTCCCTCTTTCCAGTTTATCCTCCACATTGCTGCCAATGATCTTTCTGAAATGGAAAGTGATTACTCTTCTGTGTATTTTTAAATTGGTATCTGAAAGTTTTTATCATAAGTTTAAACAGATGCAAAGGATGTCATCTCTGGCCATATTGTGAGTGATGATCTTTTTAAATAAAAATGCTACTGCTACATCAGTCTTTAAAATGTATCTAATAGACTGTAAATACTGTAGTGATTTAATAATCACATCAATCATTTTTAAAAAGTATGAACTAATTCTAACTGCTAGATATTCTACATAGTTGTTTTTTCCCCTTGAGCTTATTACCACTTTATTTCTCCTACAGAATTTATCTTAATGTGATTTGATTTTAAGCTTGAAACGTCATTTTATTGATTACGCTATCTTATTTCTCTGTGTAAAAAAATATGTTTAAGTTGATGTTTTCTGTGATCATAAAGCTCTAAATGTTAAAAGTTTCTTCTGGGTTGACCTATCATTACTATTTTTAGTAGTATGTCGTTGATCAAAACAATATGGATTACTAATTTCAATAAATAATTAAGCAAAATAAAAATTTATTGAAAGTCTATGTTTTAAAGAGATGGATTTGGGTGTTTATGATGCCTTTATTAAAGGAGTTATCCAGTTGTCTCAATGGGGTCCCAGGAGTTTTTGTACCTTGAGTCAACGCAAGGTATAAGATTGGGTCATGGAAATGCCTTTCTTGAAAAGTGGAAGAAAGGTAGTGATGAAGAGGGGGAAAAGCTTCGACCTCGACATTGTAGACAGGTCAGTTTTAGAAATACATATATATATGGAAGTTGAGTATCTGGAAATTAGTTCTCCGACAGCTCTCATTCTCCTTGAAAAATCTGCATGTAACCCCAGGGGCTTAACTTGTGGGTTGAAGAAATAATAGGCTTTTCCAAATGAGTGTTGTGAGGGAAAGCATTACAAGCTCATGTTGGAAACAGAATAGAACAATAAGGATCCAAAAGTAGCTTACGGGGCTTGTCCATGAAGTGTGTGTTGTCACAATCTCAGAGGTGGAGGGGTAAATAGGGACCAGTTACTAAGCCACATTAGGCCATTTGTTGGTGTTTGGATATAGTTTGTAGGCAATGAGACAGAGTTGAGGGGTCACGGTTTAATTGTAAAGAATTTAGGTCTCCAGAGCTTATCATCTTCAGTTCCACTTAAATTGTTCAAGATTCCTTTTGAATTCATGAGTTGTGATCATTAGTTTTTGGTTTTGTTTTTTTTAATCCCAAACTACAAGTGTATGTTTATATAACTTTAGAACAGAGGCTTTTGTTTTAAAATTCATTCTGTAGATGGATATTTGTGAACTCGACCACATAACTAATTATTGTATTCATATTCTTCTTTTAGTGGTCTTTAATGGCTTGTTTACAATCGTATCTGGCCTTAAGGTAATACCCCCAGGAATAATTACTAAATCTGGATTGAATTTATTTGCCTCGTTTGCATTTCTTCAGGTTATTTCTATGAACATGCAAAACCAGATTTGTCTGAGGTTATATCAGGCTAAGATGTCTTCTCCAAATGGTATTTTTTTATGAAAAGTGAGAATTGAAAGTACCCTAAAGTATGAGTTTGTTAATTATTTAGACAGCTCTCTAGATTGTAACTTCATTGTTTCCTCCCATGCTTACTAAACATTTGGTTCTCAGTAACTATATATTGAATGAATGTTTCTTTTATGTATTTAAAATATGTTGACCCACATATCAAAATGATAAAACAAATCAAGATGGTTTACTATTTTTTAAAATTTATTTATTTATTTATTTATTTTTAGCTGTGTTGGGTCTTCGTTTCTGTGCAAGGGCTTTCTCTAGTTGCGGCGAGTGGGGGCCACTCTTCATTGCGATGCGCGGGCCTCTCACTATCGTGGCCTCTCTTGTTGCGGAGCACAGGCTCCAGACGTGCAGGCTCAGTAGTTGTAGCTCATGGGCCTAGTTGCTCCGCGGCACGTGGGATCTTCCCAGACCAGGGCTTGAACCCGTGTGCCCTGCATTAGCAGGCCGATTCTCAACCACTGCGCCACCAGGGAAACCCCAAGATGGTTTACTATTTTAGGACCATAGTACACATCAGCTTTCTGACCCAAGCGGAATAAACTTTCCCTCCACCTTGAATTTCTTCCTCTCTCGTATACTAGGGGCTACAGTAGGCACATTGACATACCTTATTTCCTTTAACTCTCTGACCATTGGCTTATGTGTGATGTTGCTGGTAACTTGAGTTTGCAGTAATGATTTAAAACTCTGAAAACATAGAATTTTAATTGACGAGAATGGCAGTTTTAATGGTTGTGGTAGTCTTTGTGGTTGTGTTTTGTGATTGTCACCAAAGGATGGGGGAAGGGGTAAGATCTTTTCTAATGTGCAAAGGCCACTTGTTTCTTGCAGTCTTAAATGTATTGACAAGAGTCTCCATTTAAGATGATAAGTCCAAAGCTGTATCTCACCAGAAGCTGAGATTGCTCTTTCATTTTTTCCTTAGGACCCCTTAGGAAAATACCTGAAACTGTGTTCTAGAGGGCCATGGATAATGAGTGGATCTATACTTAAGTATATAAAGTTTTTAGAAATGAATTTATAACCTCTGCATTTGTTAAAAGTACTGAAATGTGATATATTGGAACTCTATAAGGAATTTTGTCTTACCTTAGGATGGTCTTCACAATACCCTCTACAGTCCCTTCTTACTGGTTATCAGTGCAACTATAATGATGAGCACACTTCTTATGGAGAAACAGGAGCCCCAGTTCCTCCTTTTGGATGCACCTTCTCTTCCGGTAAGGGAATTACTGTATAAGCTAGGTTTGGTCAGAAATGGTCTATTTCACTCTTCAGAGGGAAAATATCTTGGGGTGTCTCCCTTTCAAGAAAAAGTAAATTAGATAGATGATAGAGTTTTTCTAATAACTGTTCTCCCCTGATTTATGAAATAGACTTTTCTTAATCTCTATGCATAATTACATATTTCTGCTAAGGGATAAGATTCTTATAGCACCATTTTTGTTTGTTTGTTTGTTTGTTTTTTTAACTGATATCAGGAAAGGGTTGCAAAGGTTCAGCCATCATGAAAACTTTTGCCCCTTTTGACCTGATTGAATCTCTCTCTTTCTACAATGCATTGGGGAACATATTAACAGAAATAGAGTACTTGTCCCTGCTGTTAAAAGTTTAAGAAAGGAAAAGTAAAAAATTGTGAAAAGGGAATATAAAATTAATAGGTTCAGCCTGCTGGTGGCCTGTATCGTATGCTTTTATTTGCCATGCCTATATCATATGCTTTTATTTGCTATTGGCCAGTACCACTTTTGTTTTGTTTAATTACCATGCTTGATTCAGCCCTTCTTTAAATAAGAGATTATTTGAGGATTGGTGTTTTTGAGTCACTTACTGAATTAGGTATTACGGCAAATTTTAAGCCATCTTTAATTCAGAAAAACCTCTACCATAGCAGGTGCTATTTGGGTAGGATCATCTTACCTCTTTTCAAATAGATTGTAGCTATTCAGTTAATTTATATTATGTTGTTTATATAGATTTAAACTCAGCTTTAAATTTTTTTGTTACTCTTTATATATTTTATTCTTTATTTCTTATTTAGCTCCCAATATGGAGCATATACTAGCAGTTGCCAATGAAGAAGGCTTCGTTAGGTTATATAACACAGAATCACAAACCAGTAGAAAGAAGTGCGTCAAAGGTAAGTCGGGGTCTAAAATATTTGTTTGAACATTTTAAATTCATAAAGCCTCAAGGAAGTTGCTATTTGAATAAATTCTCAGTGATACTCACTTCTGATTAAGCCTGTTTAGGGGCCAGGCTGAAAGTAAATGGTGGACTGCCTTTCTGTCAATAACTGTTAACAGCAGCAAAGCCTTTACTGAAAGTTAAGAAAAATACATTTTAGGATTAAAAACAGTTTTTCTTTTAAAAAATTAAAATTTGTTATATTATACTTAATGTGGGGAAATGTTGCTTTAAAATATTTATATTGAACAAACATCTTCCATACATAAGGCAAAGTTCTACTGACCTTAGGAAGGTAATAATCTGGAACTAGTAAGTCAAGTGTTGAGGTAACTAAAGTAAAACAAAGGCTATAGATGATGTAGAGGAAATACAAAGAAAACGCCACAGGTGTCACAAAGAGCTCTTACGTATCAAAGAAGGTGAGGAAAATTTTTCATGAAGGATGGGACATTTGAGGCAGACTGTGTGGTATTTAGACCCGTGGAGGTGGAATAGGACACTATTCCAGGTGGAGAGAAAAGCATTAGTAAAGGCCTAGAGATAGGAAACCATAGGATATAATGAGCATATAGGGAGCGCTCCGGTTTGGTTGGAATAGGATATACAGAGAACAGTAAGAGATACGGCCAAAGCGAGCAGAATTTTGAATGTCAAACCAAAGTACTTTAAACTCCATTCAGAGAGCATGATGAAGATTTTTGAGAATGTTTCATAAAGATTCCATTTTAGAGAATATATACCCTCAAGGAAAACAATCTGATATCAAACGGTAGTTTTATGGGGTAATGAAGGGAATGTGCTATGTGTGCAAGTCCACAGATTCTCTTTGGCCCATGGACCTTAGTGTGCTGACCACTGATCTTTTCACTACAGCTTTCAAGGCACTTCAACTGCTATTGGTATGGCTACCACAAGACATAGTTTAGACAGTTCACATTCACCATTTTCTTTGTTTAGAATGGATGGCTCACTGGAATGCTGTCTTTGACCTGGCCTGGGTCCCTGGTGAACTTAAGCTTGTAAGTGACTTTCATTTTATTGGGATCTGGGTAAACACTGGTAAAGGGTTGCTTTATTAAACTGTGAAACCTTATTTTTGAAAGGTTACAGCAGCAGGTGATCAAACAGCCAAATTTTGGGATGTAAAAGCTGGTGAGCTGATTGGAACATGCAAAGGTCATCAGTGCAGCCTCAAGTCAGTTGCCTTTTCTAAGTTTGAGAAAGGTAGGTATATGCTTACCCTCTTTCATCTCCTTAACCTCTTTCATGGTGAAGTAATAGTAAGCTGTAATTGTTTCCACCCTTTCCCCTGTCAAAGATGCTCCTTTACCTACGTAGATGATCGATTCTTAATATGACTTGGAAACCTCAATGATATTAAGTTGGATTTTAGTCCCATTCTAATGGATATTATTTCCAGCTTGTCCCTGAAAGTGTCTTCAGATAATTTTTTTCTATAATCTTGAAGATAAGGTAAAAATTCACAAATAGCCACAATCCCTCTGTTCAACTTTGAGTGGCCTTTGAGGTCAAAGCCTGTACTGGACACTGATTAACTCCATTTGTAAAATAGTTACTTTAACTCTACTTGTAAAATTTAAATGGAGTATGAGGCTGGGTGGGAAACCTGATAAACTGGACATGATTCTTTACCTAGAAAATTTACCACATAATTACTTTAAATGGCCCAGTTCCCTGGTATGTTTTCAACTGTTATTTACTCACAATTAATCTTTCTATATTAACTATTATAATGGAGAAGGGAGAAGGAAGATTTAAAGACGGCTATAATACAGACCAGTACTATAGTAGCCAGGGAAAAACTTAGCAGGGGTATCTGAATGGGCTCTTCATTTCTGTTTTTTTGTTTTCTTTTCTCCTTCCTCCATTTGTTTCTCACTAAATAAGAGTGAGACAACAAACATTCATCTCAAAGAAGTGGCTGATCAATCTGATTTTAATCTCAGAATAATAGAAATAAACAATATAGTATCCTTTATCATTAAAAAATATTCTATTTTTAAAAGGAATGTTTTTGTTTATTCACCTGAGCACTCAGGAGTACTAAACTGAGTTGTTGAGCTGGTTTGGACTTTAAAAAAAGGTCAGTTGCTACTAGAGAATGGACTTGAGGATATGGGGAGGGGGTGGGGTGAGATGTGACAGGGTAAGAGAGTGTCATGGACATATATACACTACCAAATGTAAAATAGATAACTAGTGGGAAGCAGCCGCATAGCACAGGGAGATCAGCTCGGTGCTTTGTGACCACCTAGAGGGGTGGGATGGGGAGGGTGGGAGGGAGGGAGATGCAAGAGGGAAGAGAAATGGGAACATATTGTATATGTATAACTGATTCACTTTGTTATAAAGCAGAAGCTAACACACCATTGTAAGGCAATTATACTTCAATAAAGATGTTAAAAAAAAAAAAAAAGGTCAGTTGGTTGCTGTTGAGACTGGAACCTTGAAGAGGAAATACATGACATAGTTTTTATCTCTGCATAACTTTTCATTAACACATCTATTGTATAAAGTTAGGTATGCCTGTGTTCTAGTTTACTACACCCCTGTGTCAGAGTTCATTGTAAGTTTATAAAAATAATTTAAAGTCATGAAAATGTACTTAAAGTAAATTTGTTTATTTAGAGGGTAATAGAAAAGGGAAACACCGTATCTTTCGGTCCCTTTGCTTAATTTTTAAAACTCTGTGCATTGAATCTCTGCCAGTGTGGTATAGTAGAAAAAGTGGTAACCTTTATCATGGCTCCCAGTAGTTCACAGGTGCCCTAGTGTGAGTAGTCTCGTTGGACACTGCTCCCAAGTCCTCATAGTTTGGTTGCTAAAACACACATTTTAGCCCCTACCCCCTCTGCCAAGTGTTCTTGTGCGGGGCATACTTTTACAACCATACACAGAAGCCCTGTGTTTTGTTCTGCTTTCTGCCTTTAAATTCTTGGGCAAAGTCATTTTTATCTCCCAGGACCTTCATTTCCGAATTCACAAAAACATTGTAAGCATAAAAATGAAGTGAGATGTGAATGCGCACACACACACCAAAACAAACACAAAACTGAGGAGCATATAAATGCTTAGTGGGTTGGTTTTTTTGGGGTTTGTTTTTTGGTTTTTGGGGGGGGTTTTTTGTAGGTAACGTGGTAGGAAAGATCATGATCCAGTTCTTTCAGCCCTACGTGGGCAGGATACAAAAAATCCTAAAGGACATAGTTATACTAGTGGAATTTGCCTTCCCTAAGTATCTACCACCTGAAAACATGGAAAATGTTTTCATCTCTAATTGTCAGTTACTCACAGATGTGTGTTTTGTGTGATTAAAATGGGTGTTAGAACTTCTAGTGGGTAATTAAAAATAATTATAAGTGTTTTTCTATTTCCCCTCCTACAAACTTATCTTCAAATTTGCACCTTCTTTCTCATTCTTCATTCTCCAGTTTAAGGCCAATCCTTCTTCCTAGGGCACTGATTCTCAACCCTGACTCATTAGTCACCTAGGGAGGTGTTTTGTTTTGTTTTGTTTTTATTGAAATATAGTTGATTTACAACATTGTGTTAATTTCTGCTGTATAGCAAAGTGACTCAGTTATACACATTGGGGAGGTTTTTTAAAATACCAATTAAGTGTGAATCTCTAGGAGGTGGGCCAGGCATCTATTGTGTTAAAATTCCTCAAGGGATTCCAGTGCGCAGCTAATGTTAAGAAACATTCTTGATCCTCCCCAAGACCTTATGCTATCACTTACATCCCCACAGCTCCTCTGTCTTCAAGCTTTCATTCTCTTGGCTCTTTCTCCATAGGAAAAACTCAAGCATATCTGTGGCCTGTCCAGAAAGAAACGTCTTAACCTTGTATTCTCCTTCAGCTATCATCCTGTCTTATTTCCTATCTCTTCTAAGTTTCTTAAGAGTAATCAAAACCTGGTTAAATGTCCTCATCTCAGTTTGGTTCAATCCATTCCATCTCTCTTCCTGAAATCACCCTGCCTTCTACTTGTTCAATATTTGACACTTCCGGCAAGTTATTTTAAAATTCATGAAAATTGTTTTCTTCCTTGGAATCTGTGATACCACTCCCTCTGGTTATCAGTATTTCTGTTTATTCCTTCATAATTGCTTTTGTGAACTCCACTTCTTTACCTAACTTGAAGTGTTGACATGGCCCAGGATTTGGTATTTGGCCATCTTTTCCTTTCAGTCTGTACCTTCTCCCTGGACAGTTTCATCTATTCCAATTTTGTTTTGTTTTTTGCTCCACTTATATTGAACCAGATTGTATTTCCAGCTTTCACTTTTCCTACAAGCACTTCAAGTTCAGCATACCTAAAACTGAACTCATGATTTCCCCCAGCAGCACCATCTTTCCCCTGTCCTCGGAAATCATTTCTCTTCAGCCTGAAGAACGTCCCTTAACATTTCTTGCAGTTCGAGTCTGGTTGTAATTAATCCCCTTTGTTTTCCTTTATATGAAAATTTCTTTATTTCATCTTCATTATTAAAGGATATTTTTGTTGGATATAAAATCCAGGTTGACAGGGTTTTTCCTTTCATTACTTGAAGGTGTTGTTCTACTGTCTAACATGGTTTCTGTTGAGTACTCTGTGGTCTTTCGAATCATTTCCCTGTATGTAATATGTTGTTTTTCCTGACTGCCTTCGGGATTTTCTGTCTTGGTTTTCAGCAGTTTGACTGTGATGTGTCTAGGCATGGTTCCCTTCAAAGTTATCCTGTTTGAGGCTTGCTGAGCTTTTTGAATTTGTAAATGTACAAATATGTGTCACTGAATCTGAGAATTTTTCTGCCGTGATTTCTTGAAATATTTTTTCTGCCGAATTTTCTCTCCTGGGACTCCAGTTACTCATGTATTAGACTTTTTGAAATTGTCCCATGAATCCTTGAAGCTTTGTTCATCTTTTTCAATTTTCTTAAATTTGAGATATAATTAACACCCCATAAAATTCACCCATTTAATGTGTACATTTCACTGGTTTTTAATTTTCTTATAAAGTTATGCAGCCATCACCACAATCTTAAG
This sequence comes from Balaenoptera physalus, assembly GCF_965194825.1. Classification (NCBI taxonomy): domain Eukaryota; kingdom Metazoa; phylum Chordata; class Mammalia; order Artiodactyla; family Balaenopteridae; genus Balaenoptera; species Balaenoptera physalus. The sequence continues at coordinate 41,238,300 of NC_138882.1, forward strand.
TTTAGAATGTTTCCATCAACCCGAAAAGAAACCAGAACCTGTTAGCAGTACTTTCCGTCTTACCAGCCCTACACAACCACTGAACTACTTTCTCTCTCTATAATTTGCCTCTTCTGCACCTTCGTATAAATGGAACCACACAATATGTTGTTGGCTTCTTTCACTTAGCATAATGTTCAATCTTATTTTTCTCTCTTCCTCAGATTGAATGATTTCTGTTGATCTGTCTTCAAGTTCATAGACTTTTTCCTCTGTTTCTCCATTCTCCTCTTAAGCCTATCCAGTGAATTTTATCATTTCAGAAGTTGTGGGCTTGGGTTCTAAAATTCCATTTGTTTTCGATAAGTTCTGTTTGTTACTCTGCTGAGATTTCTCACCTTTTCATTGATTATGAGTGTCTCTTTATTTCACTTGACAGTCATATCTGTTTTACAACCAGACCTGATAAGTCAACATCTGGGTTGTTTTGAGGCTGGCCTCTGTTGATTTCTTTTCCCTTGAGAATGGCGCATTTTCCTGGCTCTGTATATGGCAAGTAATTTAAGATCATACCCTGGGCATTGGGAATGGTGTGTTGGACTCTGAATTCTGTTATGTTGCTCAGGAAAGAGTTGGTGTTTTTGTTTTAACAGGCAGTTAAATCATTTAGACTCAAATTGCATAATGTCAAACCTGTGGGGAGGCAGTCAGTTCAGAAGGTCGGATCTCAATTCAGTTCTTTAATTTAAGCCTTAGTTGCAAGCTGCTTTTAGCTTTCCTATGCACATATGGTTTGGGGGTCAGCCAGAGACTTGAGCTAAGTTTAAACACAGAATTAGGGTTTCCCTTTCTCTGCTCTCTCCAGGCTTCCCCACTTCCTCTGGCAGCTCTTGTTGCCCCTGTCCTCTTTTCCTAGTTCCTTTGGCTTGAAAGATGGTCTTTTTGTTGGCACTTTGGCTGCCTGGTTCTGATGCTACAACTGTGGCTGCCCTCAAGGTAAAACCTCAAAAAATCAGGAACTTACCCTAGGCCAGTCACTTGCTTCAGGTGTTGACTCCCTTACAAAAATTTTATGTTTTTGGTCAATGTCTATACGACCCTCAAGTAGCTGTTTTTTGTATTTTGACCAGAGCACTTATCTAATTAATCCACCTGCATTAGCTGTAAACTAATGCAGGTGGATTAATTTGATAAGTGCTCACTCTTTCATCAGGAAGCAGAATTTTTTGGTTTAATTTTAAAGAATAAAGTATGACAGATAAACTGGAGTTCCCCTGTGCTCCCTCCTCCGATCTCACTGCCCTCCTTCCATCCCCAGAGGCAACCCCTTTCACAAACTTTATGTGGATCTGGTTCGTATCTTTATACTGAGACAGTACAGCTTGGAGGTTTGGAATATGGGCTCTGGATACATACTGCCAAAAATAATAACCTTTGCAAGTTACATATCCTCCCTGTGCCTTAGTTTGCTTATCTGTAAAATGGGGATAATAATTCCCACCTAATAGGGTTGATAACAAGGATTGAGGTCATTTATAAAAAAGCACTTAGGATAGTGTCTAAAACTTAATAAGCACTCAGTATATTCTGGTTATTGCTTATTTATCGTTATTCTTACTACAACTTTATAGTATAGTATTTCATGTGGTTTTAAAGAAAATTTACAGAGAGGGATTATTCTATCAAGTTTTTGCTCAACATAAGCATTTTGAGTTCTTTGTAATCCTTTCCCTTCACAGCTTTGTTTTCTTATTTGTGTTGAGCTATATATTTTATCATTTTTAATCTCCAGTGCCAATTACAGTACCTAGCATATAATAGATACTCTAGGAAATTGAAATTGAAATATATGTGTCACTGACTGGTTTTGTTAACTTCTTGATAAACTGTTTATGTGTCTGCAGCTGTCTTCTGTACAGGTGGAAGAGATGGCAACATTATGGTCTGGGACACCAGGTGCAACAAAAAAGGTAATCTAGTTCCATTTTAATTTTGATATATGTGGGATTGCCCCATAATAATTCTGAATGAAAGAATCAACTATTTCACCTGATTACCACCAGGGGGCACATGTTCATAAACCCCAATTCTGCTCTGTTCAGTTCTCAGGATCTTAGTGATTGTTTTAAGTATTACCCTCCATATTTACCTCGTATTGTCTTCTGAACTATAATGCCATTTACCTAAATTATTGATTGAATTGAAATTATTAGTACATGATCTTTTATTTTAATTTTAAAAATTTGGGAACTTTAAAGAATTGGATTAAACTAAATATAATTATACTCACATTGCCCCATGATGCTATTAAGCAGAAAGCAATGATCATCTCCCTGCTTCACTTTTTTTTTTTTAAATTATTTTTAATAGGCTATTTTTTAGAGCAATTTTAGATACACAGCAAAATTGAACAGAATGTACAAAGAGTTCTCTCTGTACTGATATACCTCCTGTTCCCACACAGCCTCTCCCACTGTCAACATGTCCAGTGTCCAACCAGAGGTGGACATTTGTTACGATTGGTGAACCTACTCTGACACATCATTATCGCCCAGTGTCCGTCTGTACTTTACATTATGGTTCACTCTTGGTATTATACATTCTCTTGGTTGTGACAAACGTATAGTGACATATACCTACCATTATAGTATCATACAGAATAGTTTCTCTGCCCTAAAAGTCCTCTGTGCTCTACCTATTCATCCTGAACGCCCCCCTAACCTCTAGCAATCACTGATCTTTTACAATCTCCATGGTTTTGCCTTTCCCAGAATGTCAATTGGAATCACACAGTATGTAGCCTTTTCAGATTGCCTTCTCTCTCTTAGTAATATGTATTTAAGGTCTGTTTATGGCTTGGTATCTCATTTTTTTTTAGCACAGAATAATATATCATTGTCTACATATACCACAGTTTTATTCATATATTCCCCTACTGAAGGATATCTTGGTTGCTTCCAAGTTTTGGCAGTTAAGAATAAAGCTGCTATAAGTATCCTTGTGCTTATTTCCTTTTTATACATCATAATCTCACCACAAGAGATGTAGTACAGTAGCCCTGCTGGCTTCTAATTTCACTAATTTAATAAAGAATATAATTAATTTTGACATCTTATATATAAATGTTACATTCAGCATGGGAATAAAGTTCTGAAACCTAAACCATTTACCTTGGAATATTTTTCAGATGGATTTTATAGGCAAGTGAATCAAATCAGTGGAGCTCACAATACCTTAGACAAGCAAACCCCTTCAAAACCTAAGAAGAAACAGAATTCAAAAGGGCTTGCTCCTTCTGTGGTAAGGTTTTATAGCTGTATACATGTGTGCAGATCTTAACAGTAGCATAGAGTCTCATTTTAGGGAATTCGTTGGGCATAAAATAGGAGCTAGAGATTCAGCCAATGAATGAGAATCTTCATTTCCTCTTGATGTCACTGGTTTATTGCTTAATACCAGTTCAGTACCTACGGTACTGGTACTCAAACTCTAGTGTGCAACAGAGTCACTTGGGGAATATGTTAAAAATTCAGTTTCCTAAGACTCATCCCTAGAGATCGCCATGCATACACATCATCTACAGTATGATGTGATTCATTAGGAAAGGGAGATGGGTAGTTTGAAGAAGCATATTAAGTACCATGATACAGTATTCTGTAGGGGAAAGGAATCCCTGTTGTTCTTTTCATAATACAAACTGCAGAAAAGATATGGGTTTTTTATTTTTTTAATATTTGGCAGAAGATTATAAAACATTTTGAGAAATATTGGGGTAAAATATAGTACCTCTTTAGCATATTATAGTCAAAGCTCAAACAATGCCATAATACAGCTTTTTTCTTTAAGAAAAATCACCAGTGTTCTTATTTGAATTTGTTTATTTTTCTAGTATTCTTGGTCTGTAGAGTCTTAGTTAATATTTTGGGGACGTGTGGTTGCTAGAACATTAGGACTTAAAATTACACGGGCATGAATGGGAACTGACAGGGTTAGCATGTGGTTTTTGGAGGCCAGATGAAGTTAAAATGAGTAACATTTCAGACATTTCATCAGATTCTTAGCCAAGAAAACTTAACAGCAATTAGGAGGTAAAACTCTACTAGCTCCTTTAGATATTTCAGAGCATGTAACCATCTTTCATTCACAATTCTTTAGACACTCCTATATGACAATCTGGATAGACGGCAACATTTTATAGATGAAACAGGTACAGGTTAAATGAGGTTCCTAAGGATAGATAGTAGGGATGATTTCAAGTAGAGCCAGTAGACTTAGACAGGTAATAAAATCTTGTGTTAATCACCAGTTTTTTCTTGAATACGAGTCAAAGTGTTCATACTATGTAATATAACATGATGTTTAGGTCATTTTCTTGCTAAAATTACTTCTTGGTCTGCATATATATCTGACTAGGATTATTGGAAGCACAAGATCTAGTCATACTCAGTTTAGGGGAAGAAACCATCATTTTAGCACCTTGGTCTCTTGATAGTGAAGATTGTTATACCCAAAATAGGATTTCCTTATTTTCTTTTTCTTCCTTGTGCTATAGGATTTCCAGCAGAGTGTTACTGTGGTCCTCTTTCAAGATGAGAATACATTAGTCTCAGCAGGAGCTGTGGATGGGTAAGACGAGTCTTTATTTCTTGGTTCTTTTGGTGAGCTGTCTTTCGTGAACTGTGATGGGGAAGTCACCTAGACCCATTATAATTCAATGTGTGTGCTTTTAGCTTTCAACATAGTGAGTACCCAGCTGAGAAGAGGAATTACAGATCACACTGGAAAATATCTAGTTAGGACTCTTGCTCAAATAATTAAATGAGATAATGTATCACACTTAGCACATTTCTAGCATATAGGAGGAGTGTTGGCTGCTGCTGCTATTATAGAGAAGCTGGCTGGGTAACTTGCTTGTCTGTGCAGTATAATTTAATCAAGGATTCTTATTTTGAGGAGCAAAATTTCTGTTACAGGTATATATCAGAGATATTGCAGGTTTGGTTCCAGACCACTGCAATAAAGCTAATGTTGCAATAAAGTGAGTCACACGAATTTTTTTGGTTTCCCAGTGTATATAAAAGTTATATTTATATTATGCTATATTTATATTAGTATATCATAGTTTATTATATTACTATATAGTTATATTTACATTATAGTCTATTAAGTGTGCGATAGCATTATGTCTAAAATAATCAATGTACTGACCTTAATATAAAAATATTTGCTAAAAAATGCCAAAACAATTACAATAGTAACATCAAAGATCACCAATCACAGATCACTATAACAAATATAATAATGATGAAAAAGTTTGAAGCATTGGGAGAATTAGCAAAATGTGGCACAGAAACATGAAGTGAGAAGATGCTTTTGGAAAAATGGCACCTATAGACTTGCCACAAACCTTCAATTTGTAAAAGAACGCAATATCTGCAAAGCACAATAAAGCGAAGCACAGTAAAATGAGGTATGCCTGTATTTTGGATTTTATCTTCTCTGGTTTAGTAATATCCTAAAAGGAGTAATTTGATTCTGGGCATGTAACTGGCATTTCTGGGAGCAATCTAACTAGATTGATAGGCCTAAAGATTTTCACATACTTTCCTTCTATGATTGCTCTGAATTTTTGGCTTCCAAATAAGTTTGTGATACTTCTTGATTGTTTGCTTTGTTGGAATTTAAGTTCACTGAGTATAGGGGCTCTTTCTTTTTAAAATTCTCTTCTTTGCCCCATTTTTGCCCATTATATCTCCCAAGGCATCCCTCCCTTCAAAAGTTTTAATTTAAAAATATGATGGCTTAATAAACTAGAATTTCTATTGTGTCCTCTGGACACTTAAACTCTTCTGTGGACTGAATTCTCAGGCACAAATGTAGAATTATCTAAAGGTTATTATTTATATTTGTAAATGGCTGTGAAATCTTTGCTTCCAAGGATACTTCCCTTTTATAACCAAGCTTGTGTTTTCAAGTTGCCTACAAAGTAGATGTAGAAAATTAAGAAAATTATTCCAGTAGATGAAATGAAAAAATACTTTATTTCACAGGAAAATTTGTTTAGACTAGATTACTTAAGGAGTTAATATATAGAGATATAACCATAGGGACAGAGCTTAATACTTAATGATGTCAAAGGTTACATGCAGAATGTTAAAGGCTTAGGAAGTGCTTTTTTCTGAAAACAATGAAACAATGACTATCAGCAATCAACCTTCATCTTCCTCTTCCGCTCCCTTGAAGTAAACTCAGGGCAACCCATCAGTGGGTCAGATCACATCTGTTTCCTTTCTGCCAGAATTGTTAGCCAGACATTGGAGACAAGAGTATGAGATAGTTCAATCTGTTTCCCAATGACATATCCTCACTGTACCTGGTTGATGTGCCAGAGGAATTAGATTAAAAGTCATTTCACATTTCAAACGTAGTTGAAACTGATTGGTGTTGGAGAAGGACTACAAAATAACTATTTCTTTACCTTGGTTTTTAGGGTAATCAAAATATGGGATTTACGTAAGAATTATACTGCTTATCGGCAAGAACCCGTAGCATCCAAGTCTTTCCTGTACCCAGGTAGCAGCACTCGAAAACTAGGTAAGCCTTTGCATATTCATTAGGACTTTTTTGTAGGGCTTTTTTGGATATGTAAGTTTTTGTTAAAATTTTTAAAGTAAATATCAAGCTAGTTTTCAGCAACTATTATTCTCTGTTGACTTGAGAAACTAATATATGGAAGTATCTTTTTGAAGTTCAAAAGATAGAAACTCCCAAGAATAATTTTGGCTTGTATATACTTTAGGGAAGAAGAATTCTGATGATTCTTCTTGTGGAATGATCTAAAAAGATCACTTTCACCTCAGTTCTACTCTCCTTCATCAGCACATGCTAACTAAAGTTTCCTTTTTCTAGGGTACTCAAGTCTGATTTTGGATTCTACTGGCTCTACTTTATTTGCTAACTGCACAGATGACAACATCTACATGTTCAATATGACTGGATTAAAGACTTCTCCAGGTAGGAGCTTAGTCATTCAGATTCTCTTTCCTGGAAACTAATATGGTGTTTTTTGTTAATGAGAATTTAATGTTGATTTTTTTTTTTTCTGTACCAAATTTATGAAGACATATAAGGACTTCGGGGTCTTTGATTAGCTCCAGTGATGTTTTCATAGATGTATTTACCTTGTGATGATTTCACAAGTGAACAGAATCCTGCTCTATATGGTAACTTAATAGTGAGTCTGTCCCGAAATTATACCCCTTTGGGTATACTTAAAATTATCTCAGTTTTTGTGGGATAGAGAAGGCTGTTCTGCCCGGGTTTTGTCCTATTTGGGAACTGTTCATTAAAATTAGGGGACCTCTGGGTGTTTTCCCTAACCTCACCTTTTTATTGTTCTTCAAGAAAATTATAAGTGGAATCTGACTTTAAAGCTGATAAATGACATTTTAAAAAATCAAAGTTTTTCAAGCATACTCTAAGAGGGTATGAATTTGAATTTTGAATTTCATCATTTTAAGAACATTATCAATTATTTAAGCAAGCTGCATATTTGTAACCTACTTCTCAGGTATAGCTCTGTCAGAAACTGACTTTGAATTCTATAACCAATCCCTAGAGCTACCCGGTTCCCAGTAAAGTAAGATGTGTTGATAAAAAAGAAATCTTAAAATAGTACAGAATTTAGCTGGGCTCTTAGAGACGTTTCTAAAGACTGACCCCTAGCCATTGTTAGGACTTTGGTATCTGTGGCAGTTACCCAATTGGTATTTTCAATGCCCTGGGTTAGGTCTGACGTTGTCTAAACAAGAATAAGAGTATTTGGAAAAGGGAAGAGGTTTTACAACTTTGCTTGCTGTCTTCGTGAATGGAATTAGAACTTGGACAACTTCTGATTTATTTAGCCATATAAAACAGACTCTTTAAAATTTTTCCCTAAAAGATAAAAGCCTAATTATATTATCAGATGTCCAAGAGCTCTTTCTGTATCATTTTGTTATAGTGTGGCACCAAAAGGGGCTTTGAATTTAGTTGTCCTTCTGCCATTAAAACAAATATGCCCAAGGCCACTTTACTAATAATTTAGTAACCTTTTTCCTGTGCTCCTGAAATAATTTGATTGGCTCTCATATATAGATAGGTAGGTAAGTAGATGGATAGGTATGTTCCTTAGAAATTGAAAGACAGATGTGTGTGTGTGTGTGTGTTTGTGACATCTGGTAATTGCTCGTCTTTTTCAAAACTTTAGAAAGGGTCCTGGACTCAATACTTGATCTCCTATACTTTTAATTCACAGCATATTATTACACTAAGTGATGTTCATAGAGATGACTCTGAAGCACTTTAATGAAGCATTTTAAAAGCCCGAACTGTCAAAGATTAAACTAAACTAATTAAAGCCAATATAGGTTTTAGAAGGATTTTTCACATGGTTTGAAACATTTACTGTGTACTTTATGTTGGCTTTCTTAGACCAGCAGAGGGCAATGAATTCTTACGAGTTTAGTGGGAAATTTGGTCTATAGTTTTCCATTCATAGCTAAGAGTTGAGAAAGATGAACAATTGTAGTTTTGGAGTTGTAGTCAGAATAAAGGAGCCTGTTTATTTTGTGGGGATTTATCTATCATAGTAGCTCTATAATATGTGTATCTGAATTGATTCATATCCTGCTTAACTTTCACAGTAATAGTATTTGATGTGGGGGTTATTTGATGTGCAGGCTTTTTCTTAAAGGGCTATAAATACAAAGGTTTTTTTCCAGTGTTACTCTAGCAAAAGGAAGGGATTTTTGTGAGTACTTACAGAAAGCTGTTAAGTCCCTTAATAATCTTTTTTCCCCTCCATTAGAAGATTGGAGTGAAATATTTTTTCCTGCCTAAATGTATCCTTAAATTTTCTAATGACTGAGATTTTTTTCTTTTATTTCCTAGTAGTATGCTGATGCCAGAGGCCTCAGGTTTTGGTCTCCTTAGGATAAAAGAACCTGTCAAGCACATTATGCTAGATTGGATAGTGAGAAGTCTAAACCTAACCTAGTTGGAGTATCTTACATATGAATATATAGCTTACCCCACTGGCCACTTCTACTCGCCAGCCTATTTAGAGTGCTAGGTTAAAGGTTACCACATCTCAGATAAGCTATCCATAAATCTTAACTCTCCTTTCATTGATTTTTACCTATTCATACAACAAACGTTTGAAGATCTCCTCTGTTCAAAGCATTATAAGGTCTAAGTGAGGAAAGAAAATGATATTTATGAAATTTATCCTTAAGAGATTTAAAGTCTAAGAGGAGGAAAGACCAATGTTTAATGCAATGGAAAAAACCTAGCCTGGGGTGGGGAAAGAGGGTCTAATAAAGGTATTTTACTAAAGGATTGGACCCCGGCTCCATTCTTGTCCTTTAAGAATATTTTTCATCACTTTCTTCTCTGCATCCAGCTCCATACCAAGTATTTGGGCTTAGATTGTGAGATTGGGTCTAATATAAAGCCTCTTTCTAGGATTTCCATTCTTTTCCTGCCAATGTCCAGTTCTTTTTTATTTGGTGACTAGCTTGACCGTCTGCTTCAGTAATCAGTACACTAATAAAACTTGTTAGAACATGTATACTCTGCATTTATTTGAAAACTGGAAATAACAAAAGCCAAGTAATTTGATTTTTTTTCCTCTGGCAGTGGCTATCTTCAATGGACATCAGAACTCTACCTTTTATGTTAAGTCCAGTATTAGTCCAGATGACCAGTTTTTAGTCAGTGGCTCAAGTGATGAAGCTGCCTACATCTGGAAGGTAAGTTACCAAACTTTCCCCACAAAGGTGAGGCTGAAGTATTCTTGCAAATATTTCTTCTGTCCAAGATGAAGTAAGGTTAATGTAAACACATACTTTAACTTTTCTGTATCAGATGTTTAGTAAAAATTGCTTCTTGCCTCTTAATATAGCCAAAACTTCACTCTGATTCTGACAGAAGATATCACACTTTCATGGTCAGCTTCTCAGAAATTGACAATCTATATCCTCCAACAGTTTTACAGATTATCAGGAAGTTGAGAATTCAGAAGACTGGAAAGAATCTTCAGTACTTTGTCTTGCTTCCTGGAAAAACATGCTGTTCTGCCTTTCTGCCCTGTGTTTTCAAACTCTCATTCAAAACACAGTGTTTGAATCCTAGAATCCTACCCCCGAATCACACTTGCAAAAAACACTCACTCAAAAATATTCATATAATAGTGTTCTTTACTCTCCTCTAAGTGGCCAATCTTCAGGTTATTGAAATAGATGTGGTTGCTTTGTCAGTTTTATATATCTTTAATAGCATTATTTATTCATTTATTTATTTATTTTACAGATTTCCCATTTCTGTTACAGAAATTTATAATTTCTTTTTTTATAATTTTTCTTATTTTAAATAAACAGTGGTTCTAAAGTGACTACTATAGGCTAAGAAACTTAATGCTGTCAATTTGAAGTCAAGTGGAGAAAATTGAAATATAAGTAGCACTTGCTGACCACTGGAAAATGTCTCTTGTGGAATAATTAATTATAGAAATGTCTGAGTTCAGAGAAAGAATAAGAGCATTAGGCATTGTTTTCCTAGGGCTAGAAATTATTATCTTCCAGATTGCCCTATAATATCATAAACTTCCTTGATATTGGTGGATTGAATGATCAGAGTTCATGCATTTTGGATTTTAGAGTCATAATGTCTAAAACTTCATAGACCTATAGGTTCAATATTATCAAATTCCTTCTCAGGAGGAAATTGTATCATTCTTAGTACTGCCAATCTGTAGAAAGTCATATCTTTAATGCAGGACAGGGGTAGATCCTGTCAGGTATGAAGCATAATTCTTCAGCTTAATTTCATCTGGTCCTGAGGGAGGTACTAAAAAATGCTTTTTCTATATACCTCTAGGTTTGCAACTCTAGTTGCAAAAATGCAACACTACCTTATCAAAAGCTTTAGTAACAATAACCTAGATGGTCACAAGGTGGAGATATTGTTCTATCCAAGATGCTTTTGTGTTGACCTTACCTCTTTTTCTTTAAGCACATTTGTTGTATTTATAAAATGAAAAATTTGCTTATAAAATATACACTTGAGAACCCCCTCTTATGGTAAGAGTTTTTACATAGCTTCCTGTCTATAAAATTCTTCTGACTTGAGCTTTAAACTTTATGTAACTAGCACTAATGTTTCTGTCTCATAATCTGGTCTTATGCTGCGTATTTATTGCCTTTTGGTTTTCCCTTTCCCCTTCCCTCACTGTCTTACCTACATTTTCCTTCTCTACTTTGGTTCCCAACTTAGAGGATTTTATTCCTACCAAGGTCTGTATCTTTTTAAGTTTTTTCTTAAAAACAAAATTTCAGACATACCAAAAAGTATAATAAAGGATTATGCAAAAAAAGAAAACTTTAGGCACTGATCATTTCTTTAAATCATTTAAAATCAGCTTCTTAATTATATATATACATAATTAAAGTTCCTCCCTAGCTCTAGTACAAATGCTTGCTTTTTTTTTTTTTTTTCCTTCTTGGTTTCAAGAAATCAGGGTTGAGGGATGCTTCCTCTCTTTAAAGACATGCAGTAAAGATACTTGGCGGTTCATTAGTAACCCATTTTCAGACATCCAATCAGTGGGTATCACACACATGGGTGACCCTTTCTGAATTCTAGGCTGGGTCACATGTCGGTGCTGAATGATGTGGTTCAGACATGATGTTCTCCTGCCTGTCCACACATAACTCAGTGTGCAGGTTCTGATATTTGAGACCCTGGCAAACTTACTGCTCCTAAAATTGAATGTGCCTAGTGAGGTGGCTCAGTTTCTCTTCCATGATAAGGAAAAGTGGGAGGGGTGTAGTTTAAAAAAAATTTCACACAAGCTGAGTATTCAGGCTGTTAGGTCAGAATTCTCTCAGGTGTTAGGATTCTCCTATGCCAAAAAAGCCCATGGGCCCAAGAAAACAGGGTGAAAGAAGGGAGTTTTAGATCTCAAGACAGAAGAGAATGGCCTTTTAATCCTCACCACTGGCCAGGAGATGTAACGTAATTAGACTTTCTGACACTGAGGCCTAAGACTTAAGAATAAAAAGATTTAATATTATGTTATTTTTCTTTTTTAATTTCCTACTGTTTGTCCTACCCTCACCCCTACCCACCTCCCCTTCCCTGGTTCATTTCTGATAGAGCCACTGAATAGTATTGAAGTGGTTATAAATAAACTGATTCGGCACCGTCATTCTACCACTGACTGGCGAAACATTGAGCCTGACACGTTAGGAAGTATAAATGATCTCATGGCAAAAATGAAGATTAGGTTTGGTTTCTAACTGGGCAGAGTAAGGAGGTTTTTTGAGAAAAGGTGCTGATCTTTTTTGCATGTTCAAGTATACAAAATGTTTTATGAAGTCTGTAGGTTAGAGCCAGTTACTTCATAGTTCTGGGAGTTTTAACTTTGGAATTTCTCATGCCTTGAGTTAGTCTTTATTCTATAACAACTACAATTTGTAAGAGAGGACAATTTTCTGTGATTTGACCATTCCCAGAATGCATAGATGTTTAAATGTCTCTTGGATTTAATAGTCTCCTCTTCCTGTTTGAAAGTAGAGGGAGGTTTTTAAAAAATGAAATTCTCATTGTGATAATATTTTTATAATAATGAAGTGACAATAAATAAAAACTTATTTGAATAAAAATGAAGGATTTAAAAGTCACCTGAGTTTCATTAGAAGAAATTAATCTTCTTTGAAGTAGTCACCAAGTATAGTTTACCATACTAGGGTAGTCCTCAACTGTGAAAACACTTGTTACTAACATTCATAAAAACTTGTTGGACATTAGTGCTCATTCCAGCCCACAACATGCCCTTCCCTCCACTTTTTTTTGTTGAGATAGAATTTGTATAATGTAAAATTCACCATTGTAGTCACCTTAAAGTGTACAATTCAGTGATTTTTTTTTTCATATAATCACAGTATTGTGCAACCATCCCCACTGTCTAATTCCCAAACATTTTCATCACCCCATACCCTTTAAGAGTCACTTTCAGCTTCTGGCAACTACTAACCTATGTTCTGTCTCTAGGGATTTGACTATTCTGAACATTTCCTATAAATGATCTTTTATGCCTGGCTTTGCTTTCACTTAATGTTTTCAAGGTTTATCCATGTTGTTGCATGTGTCAGTACTTCATTCCTCTTTACGACTGAATATTCCACTGTATGTATAGACCTTGTTTTACTTATTTATTCATCAGTTGATGGGGATTTAAATTATTCCACTTTTTGGCTTTATGAACAAAGCTACTATGAACATTCATGTACAGATTTTTGTTTGAACATGTCTTCAGTTCTCCTGGGAGTGTATACCTAAGAGTAGAATTGCTGGGTCATATGGTAATTAATTCTGTGTTTAACTGTTTGAGGAACCTTCCCCTCACTTTTAATGCTGTGTAAAGTGCCTGGCTCATGGTAATCATTTCAATAAATGCTGACTTTTGTTACTATTATTATTCCTGCCTTATTATCAAATTGTAAAAAGTTTTTCTAACAGGTCTACCCTTTGTTTTTTTTTCTTTTAAATCCTATAGATAAATGCAGAAATGTACATACATTCTATTCGTGGATATTTGTTTTTTCTTGACATTTATTTTAATCTTTGGTATAGACAGTCAGGTTTTCCTAGGTATTTTAATGCCTAGGAAACTGAGGAAGGGGCAGGATCATGAAATGAAGAGCTAGAAGCAACAGGCAAGCAAACCAATGAGTAAAATAATGTGTTGTTACCAGGGAGGGTCAGGAGGACATGAGGATTTCCTCTTCCTTTTAACTTGCTGCTTGCAGTACTCCTTGGGCCTCGGGTAGAGAAACTTTATGGGCTGGGGCCATAAAGAATTTCTGTGACTGCTGAGATAGAGACTATCTTGAAAGTCTTTTCTAAAATATGCTACCTTGTGAAGGAATGAGCTCTTGTTCTCTGTGGCATTGTAGCAGTAGGCAGCAAGTGAGGTCCTTTTAGATCTCAAGAAAAAGCCCAACAAGGCAAATTAGATTCTGCTCTTTGTCTTCTTTGGCTTTTTGAATCATTACATATGTGCCATTTAACCCAAGAGAGGAGTAGTAATAATTGAGTTGGATAACCTTATGAATCAGTGTGTCGAATCTCTTTAACTACAGTCTGAGGAGTCCATTAAGCTTACTTAGTCATTCTCACAAATGTTCTTCCCAGAATGCCTCCACTTTCTTCATACAAATGAGCAATGATTCAGAGCCTCAGGAAAATGAAAAGAGAATAATTTCTCTTTTTCAAACACACGTGCTAGTAATAGCTGTGTGAGTTTGTACTCCATGTTGTGCTGATTAATGCCCATGGCCTCTGATAGGGATTGACAGCTCTTGAATGAGTCAGCTGTCAAACGCGTATCACTAATGGCATCCAATGAGGGTGAAAATATTCTTAGTCACATGTGTAGTACTGCACAATGTGACACTTCTTTAGACATTAAAATGTATTAAGATGTGGCAATACTTAACTTGAAAATTCAAGATTTCTTTAAGCAAATGAACTTAAATAAAATTTTAGAGGAATTTTTTTTCCAAAAAGGATACAAAGTGCCATGTAAAACATAGCTTATACCCCTTCAGAATGAAGGAGTATAACTTCGGGCTTTCTTAAAAGTCAGTGAGTCTTCTTTTGGAAGAAAGACTGTCCTCTTGTCCCAAGAGATCTGCTAGCATGTCTCAGGTACCTTCAGGACTTAGTAAGTGCAGCGTTCCTGGAAGTAGCTGACTAGAGAAGATCTAAAATTATCTAGGCTCCACTTGAAGTGTACTACCTAGCTGCTGAACCTTACCCTTTCAGTCTTGAGTTTTAGTCAAAATACGTATAGCTAAGTTGTCCTGATTTGAAATAAGACCTGTCCTGGTATCTAAGCTCATATTGTTTACTTATTTTGGCTATTTTCATTGTTTTCTCAGATTAATGACAGAAATACTTTCATTGCCCATTGGGACTTTTTCTGAGCTATAAGTAGGCATGTCTAGGGGCTTTTGGTAACAACCCTAAAGCTCTCTAAGGTACAGATATGGAGAGATTCGAAGCCTCTGTCTGGCAGAACTACCACTGCTCTGCTGACTTGTTTGTTTCTTTTTGATGGTGTGATAGGTCTCCATACCCTGGCATCCTCCTACTGTGCTCCTGGGTCATTCTCAAGAGGTCACATCTGTGTGCTGGTGTCCATCAGACTTCACAAAGGTTTGTAGGTGAATCTGTGGTTGGTTTAAAAAGCACAGGTTTGTAGGTTTTCCCAAGGTTAGCTTGAGAGTTAATACAGACTTTTATGTTTAAATAGACATTTAAAAGATCTAGAGGCCATCCAGGATCTGTATCATCATTAATCACACATATTCTGTTTTTTATACCAATAGATAAACTGTATTATGCACTAAAGAATAAGTGGATTTCTTAGTTGCCTAGAGTCATTCCTTTCCTAAACACAGAATTTAAGTCTTTAACATTAATAAAATTTCATTTTAAAATCGAAGGTAAAAAGAAAATCTAAGGTGAAAACTAGTGTTTCTAACTTTCTACATATTATCAATGTGGTGTATTAAAGGTAACACCTTGACTGTTCTTCACAGTTCAGTTTGGGTTCTCACATGCCTGAAAAATGCTTTCTGTGAAGTCTTAACGTGTTAGGCTGTCTGTGACTAAACTAGAGAAGAAGTAGCTCCAAAGTATTTTAGACACTTTGAAAAGAAGAAAATATACTCACTTAAAAAATTTTTTTAATAGTGATACTAAAAACAAGTAAAAAACCTGAAAGGTAGAAATCCCAGAAACATAAACAAACTCCACGTATATGTAGGGATTTCATATAATAGTGGCCCTAGTTCCACTCACTTCTCCAGTCCCCTACCTTTGGTCTTCGGGTTATTTTGGGTTTGCAGGAAATGTCCCTTCTGTGGAGAGCTCCTTTTCATCTATTAGGTTTTGGAGGTTTGTCACCTATTGTTCCCATCTGTTTTTTTATCTTCCAGAATCTTCTCATGGTCTGATCTACTCATGGCATCCCTGCTAGCTTTCCAGTACTACTGTGGATTTCCTTTTATTTCTATATCCCTATATAACCATTTCTGTGATGAGCTTCATGATAGACTTTTTTTGAAATCATTGCTTTAATCACCAAAAATTACACCCCAATGGCATTTTCCCTCTAAGATTCCCTGTGATTTCCAGTGAAACATCTGCTTTTAACGTGGAATTTTATATCCTCATAGAACTTACTGAGATGAATTTTTTTTATTATTCATTTAATTATCATCTTTTTCCATCCATCGTATATTGCCCTTATCTCTTTGCCCAGAAAAGATTCAAAGGAAGTATCAGGGCTGTTTACTCATACCAATTTAACAACCACCTTTTTAAAAGGTTCTTTAAAATAATTTTGTCCCGAGCCTAGAATTAGGAAGATAAAATACTGCTTTAAAAAAAAAAAAAAGATTTACACTTTGAAATTGGAAAAACTTGGATTTAAATTCTAGCTCTGCCACTTAATTGTGGTGACCTTGGGCAAATAACTTTATTCCCATTTTATGGATGAGGTTATTTGAGTATAAGGCTTTTTATATTGTGATAATTAAATAAGATAAAGAACATAAATTTTCGGACACTCAGATTTAGTAGTTGCTCTGTAAATAATAACTTGTTTATAGACTATAGAATAACTGGGGATTCCAGGCATTTCTTTTGAGCAGTTAAATATGTGTGTCTTCTTTTGGCCTCCTAGTGAGGAAAGGAAAAAGCTGCCAGCCTCTTGGGGACCAAGACTTAAGAGAACGTGTGTTCTTTTTTTTCCTCTCTCTTTAGTTACTGAAATAGAGAAATTATATAAACAAATGCTGGGGAACAGCTCTGGTACCAGTGGCCATTTGCCACAAGCTCTTCAAGCTGGACTTTCTCTGCCATAAAAGGCTGGGGACCAAGATCAGGAATGGTTAGATATTTTTAAAGGGGCAAAGGTTATTTTTAACTTTTTTCAGTCTAGTGAACGTGTCGTTTTCCCAGATTGCTTCTTTACCTATCTGAAAAAGAATCTTAGGGAATGGTTTCATTCTACTTGCCACAGCATACTAGAGTCATGGACTAAATCAGATCTTGGGAATTATCCCATTACTTTAACAATAAGCCAGAACTTGAGAAAGTCAGTGGAAAGTCATACAAATTAAATGTCAGTGACATACACTGACTGATCTTTTAAGAGAAAGAGTAAAAATGACATCTTAATTTAATTACATGTTTCGTAGTTACACAGAAGGTGATAAAGATAATGACTTGCCCAACTTCTTGAGAATAAAATGAAATGAACCTGGTTTTATAGTAGAGCTTTAGGTAGCTAAGAAATGACTGGTCACAAAAGTCATACCAGCAGAATGTATATAAAGAAGAAACTAAAGGATTCACTTCGTTGGAAATCTGGAATGATTCCTGAAAGCAAGGAATGAAAGTATCTGACCTTTCAGATAACATTTTCTATATCCTGTTACATCAGGCAGAATAATTCTCTAATCATGAGCCCTTAAGACATACCTGCTTTTTACTTTGTTGTGAATCTTTGATTGAAACTTATTAACTCCCTTCCTGGTTCTCTGTAGATTGCTACCTGCTCTGATGACAATACACTGAAAGTCTGGCGCTTGAATAGAGACTTAGAAGAGAAATCAGGAGGAGATAAACTCTCCATAGTGGGCTGGGCCTCTCAGAAGAAGAGAGAGGCGAGAGCTGACCTAGGTAAGGATCCCATGCATTTTTCTAAGTTTTTTAATCGTTTGATTGGTTTAGTTCTGTAGTACAGATGGTGAGCTAGATTTGATCTTATTTGGTATATTTTCAGAGGAAAGTACCGTCTCATTGACATTCTTTTTAATACATATTTTCTGAACACTACTATGTTTATCATCTACATAAGGCAGTGGAATACACCGGTAGATTTATTTTTTAAGTATTTGTTGAACATCTACTATGTTCTAGGCACTGTTCTAAGTTGCTGGGGATTCAAAATCCCAAAGATGTAAATGAAGGTTACATATTAGTGTGAGAGTCAGTAAACAAGTTAAAGAAGTAAAATTTGTCAGCTGACAATACGTGGTTAGGGAAAAAGGAAAGAAGGAATGAGAAAATAGCAAAGCATGCTGTTAAAATTTTAAATTAGGTACCCAGGGAGACCTCAATGAAAAGATGATATCTGAGTAAAAAAATTGAAGTAATGAAGTAATAAGCCATATGGATATTTTAGAGAATGTTCTAGGCAGACAAAACAAATGCAAAGGCCCTGAAGCAGGAGCAGGCCTGGCATATTTTGTGTTCCTCAAAGAGGCTAATGTAGCTGTGGCTAAAGCGGGCAAAAGAGAAGAGGGGAATAGTAGTGGAAAATAAGGTTCTTGTACGATTTTGGCTTTTATTCTGACAGACAAAAAGCTGTTGGAGGGTTTTGAATAGAGAAGTGTATGATCTGACTTTTCTTAACTTGACCATTCTAACTTCTGTGTTGAAAACAAATTGTAAGGGGATCAGGGTAAAAGCTACAAGCTAATTTAAAAACTCATTGAAATAACCCAGAAAGCAATGATGGTGACTTAGACCAAAGAGGTAGCAAATGGTAGGACAAAAAGTCTTCAAAATCTGTATATATTTACATGATGGAGCCAACAGAATGTGCTGTGGGATCAGATGTGGGACGTAAGGGAGAGTTATCAAGGATAACTTCAGAATTTTTGGCTTGAGAAGCTAGAAGGGTGGAGTTGCCGTTAACCTATATAGGAATCACTGCAGGAGGAACAGGTTTGGGGGAGGGAACAGCTGGATATGTTGTTTGATATTATTAGACATCTAAATGGGGATGTCAGAGAGGCGGTTAGATGTTTAATTCTGCAATTTAGGGCTGGAGCTGAAATTTGGGATTCATCATCATATAGGTAAAAGGTAGCTATAGATGGAAAAGAGAATAGGTCTGGGGTCTGAGCCTTGGAACGTCCTAATATTTAGAAATTGGAGAGGTGAAGGGGCAGGTACAACCTGAGAAGTAAGAGAAAAACCAGGAGAGTATTGTGTAAACTAAGGAGAGAGGGATGAATTTGGTCAGATGTTTTTGGCATGCAATGTAAGATGAAGGCTAAAAACTGACCTTTAGATTTGGCAGCGCGGGCAGCCTTAGTGAGAGCAGTTTTTGGTGGCGTGTTGGTGGCCTGATTAGTGTTGTTCAGGAGGATGGGAGAAGAGAAGGCTCTTCCAAGGAATCTTCCTAGAAAGGAAAGAAGAGAGATGAGGTGGTAGCTGAAGGAGGAAGCTGTGTTGAAGTTTGTTTTGGTTTAGTTTTGTTTTTAATGAGAGTATAGCATTTTGTATGTGATTGAAAGGATCCTGTAGTGAAGGGGAAGATCGATGCAGGGAAGTTTGCTGGACCAGTGTCCTCGAGTGAGGGGATGATATCTAATATACATGTTGAAGAGTAGTCCTTTGTCAGGGGTGTGGATAGTTCATGCATGGTAACCAGAAGGCAGAAACATAGGCACAGTGAAGGTAGGTGGATAAATGGGATGGTCAGAACTTGTGGAAGTTTCCATCTGTTCTGACAGCTTCTATTTTCTTAGATAGGAATCAAAATCATCAACTGAGAATAAGGATGAGGGGTGGAGGTGATAGAGATTTGAGGAGAGAAAAGAAAGTCTGGAATAGTCATATAGAGAATAGAAGAGTAAATGGACCAGGGAAATATGATGTTGGGCATAAGAGTCAACCTAAGGCTAGCACTCATTCATTGAAAGTGAGCAGTCAGCATGGTTGTGTGTCTGCTGCACAGGTACAGGTACACTGTAGGTGGAAAGTTGGTTTTAACCAGTCATGTGGTATTTTTTTTTTAATGTTTTTCAGTAATTTAATAGTTTATTTATTTATTTATTTTTGGCTGCCTTGGGTCTTCGTTGCTGCACGCGGGCTTTCTCTAGTTGCGGTGAGCAGGGGCTACTCTTCATTGCGGTGCGCGGGCTTCTCATTGCTGTGGCTTCTCTTGTTGCAGAGCAGGGGCTCTAGGCTCACGGGCTCTAGGCACGCGGGCTTCAGTAGTTGGGGCATGCAGGCTCAGTAGTTGTGGCTCGCAGGCTCTAGAGCGCAGGCTCAGTAGTTGTGGCGCACGGGCTTAGTTGCTCCGCATCATGTGGGATCTTCCCGGACCAGGGCTCGAACCTGTGTCCCCTGCCTTGGCAGGTAGATTCTTAACCACTGCGGCACCAGGAAAGTCCCTCTGCTGCCTTGTCTTTATATGTATTTTTTGCTCCCTAATTTTGAAAAACAAAAATGAATTCCATGAGGAAAAAGCCATCAGCATCGCCACCACTCATACACAATTTCAGTTAACATTTCGAGTTATTTTTTGAGATTTTACTCCCTTATCCATAGAGATTTTCTTGTTAACAGAGTCATAGTTATACTACAGATATATTTGGATTTCTTGAGGATATTTTTCACTGAACATGATAATTCTAAGCACTTTCCATGTTATCTTTTTAGCAAAACATTTTGAATCATCCCCTGGGTAAATGGTCCATAGTTTACCTAGCTATTCTATTGTAGTTGGGCATTTTATTTCCAATGTTTTGTGGGAAAAAAAATTTTTCTGAATTTAGGGTCCCCATCTCCCATTAAAATAGATTCCCAGAGGTGGAATTTCTGTGTTAATGACTATAAACATTTTAACATTTTTGATGAAAATTATGTTTCTTTTAACTAGGTGTTTTTGTTTTTTTAAGATTTTTTTGATGTGGACCATTTTTAAAGTCTTTATTGAATTTGTCACAGTATTGCTTCTGTTTTATGTTTTTTGGTCTTTTGGCCACGAGGCATGTGGGATCTTAGCTCCCCGAACAGGGATCGAACCTGCACCCCCCGCACTGGAACACGAAATCTTAATCACTAGACCACCAGGGAAGTCCCTAACTAGGTGTTTTTAGTGTGTCATTAATTATTCTTACTTTTGGAAGTCAATTCACAAAAAAGTTAACATATGTTGACCAACTTGTGCCACATTAATAACATTTAGCCATTATTGAGTATTAGCACAGTTGTTCTAGGGACCTACTTGGATTATCTCGTTTAATTCCCCAAACAACCAAAACTGAAGCTCCAGGAACTTAGGCTTGCCTAAGATCACACAGCTGTGAAGTTATAGTAGAATCAGAGTTCAGACCCTTGCAGTCTGATTCTAAAGCTCGTGCTTGGAAGCACCTTGCAGTACTGCCTCCTTTAACCCAGCACAGCAAAGCGAAGTTCAAACTAAGCCTGGACCAGGAGTTAGACCTAGATTTCTCTGTCTCTGGGTGATGCTAGAGTTAACTCTGAAGAGCACTACAGAGCAACAACCTGACGCAAGGGCCAAAGGCTGGTGCACTGGCCATTCGGCCCTGTAAGCCAACTTCCAGCAATGGATTGGCTGCTGCTCATCACACTGCCATTTTGAAAATTATGTTCCTGTGCTTCCCCAAGCTTCTAATTGCCACCCCAACCCTTCACTGCTGTCCTGGACTGCCTGTCTTCTCTTCTGGCCCTTTTAACCTAGTAACTAGAAGGCTTTAAATCCCAAGGCACGGCCCCTTTTACCTTGTCCTACTTTTCCCAGTCAGCACCTGCTCTGTTGTTTACTATTCTTTCACTGTTTTCAGCCAGAGATTTCATAGCACCGTCAGGGCGAATGGTTCTCTGCCTTGTCTGTGCATCATAGCCACTTGTGGAACTTTTTAAAAGTTTGTTTGTCTCCAGAAATTGTTCAGTAGGCTCGGGGTAGGGGCCAAGTACCTGTGTTATTATAAAGCTCCACATAAGTCCGCTGTGCAGCCAGATTGAGAACCTCTGGTCTAAGCATTACTAAGTGACAAAAATGATTATCTTAAAGAAAAGGAAACCTTACCTGTTCTATCTCAAGTGCTTGCTGTAGTCTTTTTTTTTATAACTTTCTTTTTAATTTATTTTTGGCTGTGTTGGGTCTTTGTTGCTGCGCCCGGGCTTTCTCTAGTTGCGGCGAGCGGGGGCTGCTCTCTTCATTGCGGAACACCGGCTCTAGGCGTGAGGGCTTCAGTAGTTGTGGCACGCAGGCTCAGTAGTTGTGGCACGCGGGCTCAGTAGTTGTGGCTCACAGGCTCTAGAGCGCAGGCTCAGTAGTTATGGTGCAAGGGCTTAGTTGCTCCGCAGAATGTGGGATCTTCCCGGACCAGGGCTCGAACCCGTGTCCCCTGCATTGGCAGGCGGATTCTTAACCACTGTGCCACCAGGGAAGTCCCAGTTTATAAGAATTTGCCTGACGTACTTGTCATTGCCTGTAAACAAGGGACAAGACACATAGAGAAGAGTTCTATCCACTATTTGATTTGCTTTACAGAGAGCGTGCGTTGAGTTTCTGAAATGTTCTTTGACGTTCTTTGGCTTGTGGAAAATCATAAATTGTAAATTAAGGTGGAAAGCCACATGAGGCCTGATAACAAGTAATTGATGGAATTACTTCTTATGGAGATTAAAAACTATCTCCATTTAATAGATGTGGAATGCGAGGCAGAGGAGGTGAAAGGTTGTGCCAAGTCACATAGTGATTGTGCCAGACTGTAGACCTGTACGCTCCTTAGTGTGTGGTGCCTCTCTGCCCTGTGCTCAGAAGTATACACAGGAATGCTAATGGCAACTTTACTTATGAAAACAAAATATCATTAACAACCCTAATGTCTTACTGTTACCTTAGAATACTTTGTAGCTGTTAAAAATGATATAAATCTGTATTAATGTGGGAAATGTTCATGATATGTTATGAAGCAGGTTACTAAATATTTGGTACATCATGGTCCCATTTTTGTATAGAAAAAAGAGATGTATTATATCACATGCACAAGTATAGAAAAAACACTAAAAGTGGTTCACTTGGATGCTGTTAAATTTTTCTGTAATTTCTAGATTTTTACAAGTATGTGTTTTACAGCAGGGTGTTTGGGGGGCTGGCAGTTAGGAAAAGGGAAGGAAAATGCTAAAAGGGTCCAGTAAGAATCAAATGACTTATGTGATCTACTCACTGGGAAATCAACCCCTGGATGATTAAGTTAGCTATAATTTTCCTTCATGAGAACTCGGGGATATTCTATGGCTTTCACTTGTGATTTTTGTGACCCTCTTTTCTTTTTCAGTAACAGTGACAAGTAGCCAGAGTACTCCTGCCAAAGCCCCCAGAGTAAAGAGCAGTCCATCCATTTCCTCCCCATCATCAGCAGCTTGTGCTCCAAGCTGTGCTGGAGACCTCCCTCTTCCTTCAAATACTGCCACATTCTCTCTTAAAACCCCTCCTGCCAAGACCCGATCTCCCATCAGCAGAAGAGGCTCCGTGTCTTCTGTCTCTCCCAAGCCACCCTCATCTTTCAAGATGTCCATTAGAAACTGGATGACCCGAACACCTTCCTTATCACCACCCATGACTCCACCTGCTTCTGAGACCAAGATCATGTCTCCAAGAAAAGCCCTTATACCTGTGAGCCTGAAATCATCCCAAGCAGTGGCTTGCTCTGAGTCTAGAAATAGAGTAAAGAGGAGGCTAGACTCAAGTTGTCTGGAGAATGTGAAACAAAAGTGTGTAAAGAGTTGCAACTGTGTGACTGAGCTTGATGACCCAGTTGAAAAGCTTCATTTGGATCTGTGCTGCCTTGCTGGTAACCAGGAAGACCTTGGTAAGGACTCTCTAGGTCCTACCAAACCAAGCAAGATTGAAGGGACTAGTATGAGTGTCACAGAGCCTCCTTCTCCTGCCAGTCCTTACGCTTCAGAAGGCTGTGGAACGCTACCTCTTCCTTTGGGATCTTGTGGAGAAGGCTCTGAAGTGGTAGGCAAAGAGAATAGCTCCCCAGAGAATAAAAACTGGTTATTGGCCATGGCAGCCAAACGGAAGGCTGAGAATTCGTCTCCACGAAGTCCATCGTCCCAGACCCCCAACCCTAGGAGACAGAGTGGAAAGACTTCTCCAGGCCCGGTAAGTTGGCAGTGGTAGAAGATGCATTTCCCAACTTGGCCAGGGCAGGCACAGATCTCTTCTCAGAAGTCAGAATGCTTTTTTTTTTTTTTTTTTAAAGTAAATCTATTTATTCCTAGGACTGCCAGATTTAGCACATACAAATACAGGACAGATATTCATGGGACATATTTATACTAAAAGTTTTTCATACTAAAAGTTATTTGTTGCTTGAAATTCAAATGTAGCTGGGTGTGTCCTGTATTTTATCTGGCAACCCTGTTTACTTCCATTAAAATCCCATCTGTCAGGGTCCATACCCCTCAGCCCCATTGCCTGATTCATCAAAGCCTTCTTCATCCTCCAGGATATCAATTCAAAAATATCTTCCCTCTCCTTTGTTTGACATTATTCCCTCCCCTACCCCCCAGCCCCTGCAGCCTCTTTTTATAGATTCTCTCCCCTTTTTATAGATAAAGCTGTAATTCATGGACAATTTGCCAACATCCATAAATAGATTTTCAATATGTAATTACAGCTTATAATTATTTAAAATAAAGCAAAATTAAGATACTTACAAAGCAATTTAAGTGAAGAATCCTTCTAGATTTTTATGATTTCTCCCCAATCTTTTACAATCATCTTGCTCACACCGGTATTTTTGACAACTCACCTGTATCTGCCTTTTTTTTAAACATTCAGTTTAACTTATCTTTTTATTTAACTTAGATAATTTCAAAAACAGATATTGCTGGCAGAAATAGCTTTGTGAACCTTGAAAAGCAAGTGACTCATTATGGTGGAGGCAGAAGTAGCTGTGAGCATTGGGTGAGCTATGGACACCAGTCAAAGGGAATAGAAAGCTTCTGCTACTCAGTTTGCAAGTTAAGGATGGAGGTGGGTTAAGGAAGTTTCTCCTGTAGTTCATAGTAGCTCTTTCTCTGTGTTAGGGAGAAGGTGAGAGAATGATTGAAACCCAATTTAGGAGTCATGATCAGTAACATCTGCCCATTTAAAGGGCAGAAGCTAGATGACCTTAGGCCAGTTCTAGTTTAATAAGTGCTCATATCCCCCTCCTACTGTCATGAAGCCTATTCCATAATTTTAGGAAAGATAAACTAGAAATATTTTAAAGATTACTTCAAACACAAACTCCAAGACCTGCTACAGAATATAAAAAAAAAAAAGCTATAAGTAGTCTTTCCTTTCTTCTCTCAAAATTATCACTGTAGGTGATCTTTGCCCCTAGCTAAAATTCCTATTATTATAGGAATTTTATTTCAGGGAGCTGGTCCGAGCTATGTTTTAGCAGAAAAGCAATTTGAATAAAAAATTGTTTTCATGAATGTGTACACCTTAAAGGCTTTAAAAAAATAGTGCGCTGGTCCAAGATATTTCTGGCTTTATAATTTCAATCTTTGAAGCTTAAGTTTCTTTAAAATAATTTTTTTCTTTATGTACATGTTGATAATGTAGACTTCAGAAAGGAGTAGTATCTTCCATTTGAATACTTATCTCGTTTGTAAATTTGGGAGGGTGATTTACTCACATATTTCAAAGAGGATGGTAATTGTAACCTCTTTGGTTCCTATTATGAGGCTTAACTGGTAAATATTTTCTGTTCACATGAAAAATCTGTTTCTTCCTTCCTTGCATGCTGCCTTAAATTTTTCTGTATTTAGTACAAATCAACCAAAAGAGACATTGCCATCAAAGTATTTGAGACTGAAATCTATCTGACTAAATAAGCAAATTTCTAGGCATCCTATCTTAAAATACCCTTAGTGATAACTTGCTGAGGTAACAGCTGAACTTTATCTTAGACAATCTTTAAAATCTAAACTTTCTTCTTCTAGGTTACCATTACTCCCAGCTCCATGCGGAAAATCTGTACATATTTCCATAGAAAGTCCCAAGATGACTACTGTAGTCCAGAACAGTCAACAGAATTATAGATTCTCATCTGAGTGAGTTAACTGAACTTTGACCCATTAAAACAAGATAAAAAATTCAACAGAGTGACTCTGTAACTCTGGTTTTAAGAAAGCTATCGTTTTTTCCTTTTTAGAGAAAATCCTTTCAACTCCGAAATTTACCTAGCCTGGTTCTACTGCCATGGTGTACCTGCAGCTTCCTCGGAAAGAATGCTGTGTTTAAATTTCATAAAGTAAGTTTGTCACTGTGTAACATTTTGAATGAGTAGTCTTTACGTTTTAAATTATGCATCTTCTGTACAATAATGACATCCCATGTCATAGAGGCAAAAAAACAAGTGTTGTCTCTTGTTACTCTGAAACTTTCTGGGCACAGTGGAAAGTATCTGCGGGCCACAGCAGGAGGCCTGTCTGTGAAGGTCAGCTGCTGAAGAGGACCCTGGGTCTCTGCTGCTTCCAACAAATACAGTTTCATATAAAATATATATAATCTTTTCACTACATTTTTGTGGGTATTTTTAAGTATGTGGTAAAATGTGATGTTTAGACAAGCAAATTTATATTGATTCAGTGTTAAAATACAATCTCAAGTTAAAATCATCTTTATTTTAAAAGCAGTGATAAATATCAGCTCGTTGGAGAAACTTGGAGAACACTAGAAATGTTTGTCTTTTTTCCGCCCATATACATCTCCCATATGAGATCTAAGGTTCTCATATTTTTACCAAACAATCTACTATGTTTCCAGCCCAACATCACGTTCTAGAAGAGGTTATAGTTTTTGCCATTTACTGGAGGAAGATGTTTATAGAATCAGTAGTCACTGAAGCTGCAGTTTGAATTCAGTCTTCAGTTCTCTAGGGGCTGCTACTTTTTTTAAAAAGAAGTCATCAGATTTTAAGAAAAAGTAATGATTTTTTATTGGTATTTTTATAAAAGTAGGTAGTTCTTAACTGAAAATCCAGAACCTAAAGAGTAAATCTTGACTTTAACTTGATTTTTTGGATTCTCTTTATATACGAAAAAGCAGTGATCTTCTAGTAGAGCCCTGAGCCAAACATCATGGAATTTTCTCTAGGTATTTAATATAGAGAGTGTATAGACTGACTCTCAGTTAATAATGTGCAAAATGTCTTGAGTATCCCTTACCCTAAAGTTACGTATCAATCAGCTTGAAATGAACCATTGTTTTATATTTTAGCCCTTTGTAACCTCATAGAAACAAGCTCCGTGTACTTTCTATGTACTGTGTCCTTGGAAGGGAGTCCCCTTCCGATCATGAAACTTGATTCATTTTATCCACATCCCTGAGGACTGTGTAGACTTTATTCATACTTATGTCATCATTTTAAAATCTATTCTTAATGATAACTCTTTAATTCCTTTGATTCTTATAAATGAAGGTGTAACAACAAGAACCGCATGGGTCAGTTAAGCATGGGTTCTCCTGGTTTTATCCAAGGAGAAAGGTAAATAAAGGAAAGCCACAGAAATGCTATTTTCGAAACAAAGTATGCCGTAGCATTAACTGAATATTTAAGAACTCTACTTATATTTGACGTTTGATTTTTGTGTGTTTGTGGGAAGGTGTTATTTATGACCAATACCTGAAAATAATGCAGTCTGTCTTTCTTGATTTGAAAGCCAGTGGGGAAAAGGATCCAAGAAAAAGAGAACTAAAGTAGGTGGTTTTCTTCTTTGTATCCCTGCTCATCTGACAGTTTCTGCTGAGTGAAACTGGGGATAAATGTGGCTGTCAGAAACTGTGCTGAGAGTCTACTGAGTGTAACATTCCCACTTGGAAAACTAGTACTTCAAGTGGGTGCCAAAGGTCAAATGTAATGAGATAATAATTATCCCTGCTTGTGTCAGTGTCAGACTTTGAGCTGCTCCTGAATAATAAAGCCTTTTACCTTATCTGATGTTCTTTTCTGAGCTTTTGCATTAACCTAGAAGCAGTCTGTCTACACAAAAGAACTATAGCAGTAATCAAGAATCCCTTCTACTTGCTCATTGAATAAAATTTGTTTATTCCCAAGGACATGATCTAGTTCAGGATGAAAGAGGTTTTCATAAAATACATCTTGCTTGATCAGACCTTGAGTGTTTAAGGTGGCTTGGATTACCTGATAAAGGAGGGTGGAGTGGTGTAATTCTTTTTCGAAACAAGTATTTCCAGCCCAAGCTTTTCTATTTGAATACACTCCAAGCGCTATTGCTACAAAGCTGTATTAAAGTTTCCTTTTGGCTGTTTCAACACAAGCCCTTAATTTACTTTTGCAAGGGTTGACTAATTAGTCCTTTAAAATGTCTCTTAATCTAGGCTGCATTTTCAGTTGGTGGTAAATCAGAATCATGTGTAGCTTACCCCGTTGGGGTGGCAGAAGGCAGGTTCAGCCCACCATCCCTATCCCCAGCCTTAATAACTTAAAACTTTAAGATTTTTGGGATACCCTGTGCAGGAGGCATTTTTTAAAACCTCAACTGTGCAATATGCATGTCTAGACATTACTTTTTTCTTTTTAAGTGTGTGTGTATGTGTGTGTGTGAGTTGCTTTAACCCTCACCTTGAAATTAGCCAGTGGCAATGATCTTGTATAGGTCACAGCAGTTTAACATATGCTTTCTGAGAGCCTGTTGTAGCCGACACACTGCTGCTCTTAGGTCTGTTCTTCTGCTTTTCCTAGTCCCAAAAGGGACAGGACTTCCTCTCACACTGCTCTTAAAGCAAAGGACAAGCAGTCTCACAGAGAGAATCCGTTCCACAGCTAGGCAGTGTGGGCAACATTTTACAGATGTGCATCAGAAGAGAAGCTGGGTGAGAATGTCGTACCAGAAAACCTGAGTTCTTGTCCTCCTTGTGGCAGTTCAGCACAGGTGGTTTCTGCTTTGTAATTTTATACAGGACTGAATGCTGGCCCCGTTGAGCATCAAACTGCTTCCCACACAGGTCTCCATAGGAGATCCTTTGCCTGCCCTCGGTTCGGATCATGCCACATCTCGGATTAACCGGTTACGCATCAGATGCCTAGGAATTGTGGAAAAACCTGCATTGTGCATGTGCACTTTAGAGATTGTTTGGATGTTATAAGCAAGCCAAGCAACATTTTGTTGGATGTGAAGTGAGTCAAATACTTCATTAGATCCAATGCCAGGAATACAAGCCCAGCTTGTTATAAAGGACCCACTTTGTCATCTAAAGGGGTAGAAAAACCTGTTTTATTTCTGAGCTACGTTTGAGCGCATGCTAAAAAGTGTAAGGGTTGTTAAAGAATTATGTAAAGTCAAGTCAGCCTTTAAAAAAAACATTAGGCAGCTTGTTTGGATCAGTATGCCTACAGCAAGTATGTACAACACAAGTGAGAGGTGTTATAATATTAAAGCATAGGCTTATTCCATCCCCGAAGCTCATCCCTCCCACTTCCCTGCTAAGCCAGGAAAGAGGACTTCAAGGATATATAACCAGGTTCTTAATTTTGAATTTCAAAGGTTTAATATTCCATTTATACCCCATTTCTCTTTAATTTCCTTAACTTGCCACTTGCCCTTTCCCATTTTGACATTCTAAATAATTCAAGCCATTTTGTAGAATATGAATAGCACATTTCAAATGCCTTTGATTGGAAGACATTCAATTCAGCCAACACATCCATCACCTGGAAGATGTTCAATTCAGCCAACATTTATTCACTCCTGCCAAGCCCTGTGTGAAGCACCTGGTCTGCAGAGTTCCTCCCTTTATTTTCAGTAGTCAAAGGAGTCACTTTATCTGTGGCGCTTTAATAGGCCAAAGTCAGCATTTGAGGGAACCGGCAAAGATCAGATTTTCAGGTCCTTTGAATGAAGTTGTGAGCAGCTACGATGTAGTGAGTGCTGGCTAGATGCAGACTCTTCCCTCCAGGAACTTCATTCAACTGCCACTTAAAGCACCTTTAACTTTTCAAAGTAAAATGCTTTCCTCATGCATGTTTCATATTCTTTACAACACTGTAAATAACAGTTAAAAACATGATCTCTAGACTGCGTAGCTTTGAATTCCAGCCCTAGCTGTATGACCTTTGGCAAGTTCCTTAACCTCTCTGTGAATCAGTTTCCATGAGATGTGTGGTTATTACATGTACATTTCTTAGGACAGTGCCTAATAGCACGTAATAGCTTACATATATTGAACAATTACTGTTAGCTATTATTCTCATAAGGTAGGGAGGGCAGGGGTTGTTAACCATATTTGATAAATGGACATAAAGGTTTAAGTAACTTCAGTTCTTCTGACATTCCTGTTCCACTACAGTTGTGATCCTCAGTTATGGTAACTAAATCAGAATCACCTGGGAAGCTTTGCCTGGGCCTCCAGTCTTAGCACTTTTCAAAAGGAGCAAATGGGCCTCTGGGAAAAAAAATCTCTATTTCCCCAGGTGTTTGAGATTCATGACTCTTTCTCACCAGGTGTACATGAAAATTACAGAGGTTATTTCATATGTAGCCTCAGCCACTGTTTAAAGAGGCTGTGGTTTGCAAATCTATATCCTGGACTCTCAAGTAAGCCAAAGACTTTGCTCACACAAAGCCCACCCTCCCGTTTCCTGACTGCTGCCCCCAGCTGTGCTACATTGTTTAAGATGTGTTCACCTTTAGGGAGGAAGCTGCTGCTGGGGGACCTTTAGAGCCAAGGCTTGATCACTTGTTAGGCTATTGTGTTCCCTGGCCAGTGAGTAGGCAAATAAATAAGAGGTAAAGCTCAAAACAGACCATGCTGCTGTATTAGTAGCTCTGATTTTGTAAGAAACTTAGAGTCAAACATTTGATTGAGGAGTACCGTGTAAGTCTCTAGATTCTTTTCCCTCACTTCAGTGAGATTCTTCCCTGGGCTCTTTTTCAATGCCAGTAATACTTAGTGCCTTTATCTCATCAGTGCCAAAATACCAGCCATGAAGGTTTGACATTTTGGTGGACAAACCCAACATTGGGGTTTCAGTTGGCATCTGAGTAACAAACTGTGTTGCCACTGCTGCTGTTCAAGACCATGGTTTCCAATTATGAGAACTTATAGAATGTAGCATTCTCTTATTAGGAGTTGGCACCTTCCTCTCCAAACAGTCCTCCATGCTGGACCCCTTCATCAGTTTGTGCCAGAGTTATCAATTCAGGTGAAGATGTAAAGGGCTGATTTTTTTTTTTTTCTGTTAACAGCCTTACTGTTAAATCCAGAGTCTAAAAGTAATTATACAAGTGGGCCCTTCCCTATTATATTACCAGATAATATATGTTATTGAAATAACAAACTATAAATAAACCATCTGGCCTTGCTATGCTGATACGAAGTT
This sequence comes from Balaenoptera physalus, assembly GCF_965194825.1. NCBI lineage: Eukaryota > Metazoa > Chordata > Mammalia > Artiodactyla > Balaenopteridae > Balaenoptera > Balaenoptera physalus. The sequence continues at coordinate 41,269,571 of NC_138882.1, forward strand.
AGCACATACTGTCATACGTCACTTGATAATCATTCAGCACCAGTCTTTTCCTCTTTTTAATTTCTCTTCCACCTTTTCCCCATCACCTACAGTACACTCAAACACAATTTTCCAAGAATTATTTGAAAAGAAGCATAGTAGGATTTATGAAGTGTAACTGTCAAATAATAGCGGTATAGGAACTGAAAAGTTAAAATTAAAATCCAGTAGGCATTGTTGCCCCGGTAATGGGTCAATATTTGGCCCAACAGTTAGTGTCAAGTTGGAAGTGCTACTTCCATAAAAGCCTTATTAGATTTTTCTAGCTTTATGTGGGAGTACGATTCCAAGTCCAAAAATCAATGTCTTCACAAAGAGGTTGACTAGCAGACAAGTCGAAATGAATATTAATAACCTTTGAGTGGGGAAGAGAAATGATAAACATTTCTCAGCTCCCTAGTTAGGTAATGAGGTATTGGCCTTGAAGTGTTGCAGCTATAATTAAGTATCTAGTTTTGGAAAACTACCTCCTAAAACTAAGAAATGTAAGCAACAAAGTCTGGAATTATACATGGAATGCCTGCAGAGCCAGGAAAATTAGAATGTGGTTTTTTGTTGATTAAGAATGGTTTCTATTCCAGCCAACTCTCCTGTACAATAAATTGCACAAAGAGAGGATGCTGTTTAGAGCAGCTCGTTAACTCGAGTTATCCTGTGGTGTCCTCGTGCCTTCCTGTTTACTTTGACAGCATTTCTAATCCCATTCACTTTTTCATGGTATTTTGGCCAGCTGAACAGTAAATGAAGCCAGGGTTGTGAGTTGGATTCCCAAATGGCCTATTCACTTCACTCTGTTCTGTGGCCACAGGCAGCCTGTCACATGCCTCCCCTAGCAAGCCACCCCACAGAGGGGTGGCTAGAGTGCTTAGGCTCAGTATAAACAAACTCATAGTATGGACCCTCACTACACACATCCTGAAGGCATTCTGAATTCCTGTCTTTCCTCAGTTCTCCCTATCTGATGACCAAGTTTATAAACCTCTTTTAATCAAACTTATAGATTCTTTCATGTAATACACACAGTAACCCAATAAGTGACTATAATTGTTATCTACATTTTGACAGATCCACATTTAGACAGAAACTAAAGCATGAAAGTTCAGTAGCTTGCCCAAGGACACATAGCCAACAAGTGGCAGCTTGTAGATTGGTATGACTCAAAAGCCCACAGTACTAATTCCCATACTATAATAACTCACAGAAAGAAGCCTGGCCCTGGCCCTCTATTAATCAAATATATGCTTTTCATTTTGTGCACATTTGAAAGAGAACTCTCAAAATACTCCAAAGACATTTCCTACTTGAGTAATAAAAAAATTACTCTTTGGGAGAGGAAACCATTCTTAACTACAGGAGGAAGGTGATATATAGGTCGAGAAGCTTGGACCAATACTGATAACGTTATAAGAACACAAGAAGACTGACAAACAGGATCAAAAGCTAGTAAAACAGGAACAAAGGCACAGAAGTTAAAATTCTTTAGGAAAGAAAAAGTGGAATAAAGCTTGCCCACGAATATAAGGGAGAGAATGAAGGATGAAGATGAGGATACACATAGCCTGTGACCCAACAATTCTACCCCTGTGCCCTAGGGAAACTCACATGCACTGGGCATGTGTACAGGGATGTTCATAGCAGCATTGTTTATACCGGCCAAAGGCTGGACACAACCCAAGTGTCCATCTACAGTAGAATGGATAAAGTGGGATACTCATAACGGAAGACTGTATGAAAAAGAATGAACTAGCTACACATGACAATGTGAATGAATGTTAGAATGTTGAACAAAAGAAGCAAGAACAAAGGAATGCATACGGTATGATTCCTTTCAAATCAAGTGTTAAAAAACGGGTTGCTGAACTAGTATTTGAGGGATACATATATGGATGGTAAGAGGCAAAACAAAGATGATTATTACATTAAGTCAAGACAGTGGTTCCCTCTGGAGGGTTGTGCTTGGAAAATAATACTTGGGGGGCTTCCTAGGTGATGGCAAGTCTCTGTCTCTTGCTCTTGGTGGTGACATGCTTGTCTGCTCTGATTATACCTTGCATTTATGTTTTATGTACTTTTCTGTATATGTTTTATGATTCACAGTGTTTAAAGGAATGAAGATGAGATCTCTAGAGAAGACAGGCAAGAGGTGGGGATGGAGAAATTCTAGATAGACTGGATAATAACAATTAATAATAACAATTATTCAAAGGGAATGAGTTACTAGGGGAGCCCGTGGGATCGTCTTGATACTTTCTATGGAGAAAGGAAAATCCCCTGTTCCCTCAAAGCAGAAGGATGAACTAAATTGCTTCTACATATACTGTCAGGATTCAGTATACTCATTCAGTTTAAAAGAAAAGAACTGAGCCTTCAGAAAACAGTGCAATGGCTCAAACATGGGGTCGGGGTTTTCATAACGGATTAAGCCAGAAGTTAGCGGGGGGAACTGACAGTGGGAGGGAATCCTGCAGCAGTGCCAGCACTGCAGCCTTTAGCCACCTAAAAACTCCACGCTATATACATTTCTTCCCTTCTCTTTCTTTCCCACTCTTGTATTTTCTTTCTCTTCCCAAGGTGGGTCATCAAATCAAGACAGAAATGGGCCATAGAAATCAGATTCTTATTTTAAAGGTGTAGAAACTGGCCTGGGGACGTTAACCAGCTTGACCAACATCACAAAACTAGATAGTGTCAGAATCCATTCTGGTGTCCCACTTTCTTTGCGTCCCGGCCCTACTCATCTATTAGCTACTCCTCCAAATAATGTACTATCCCGCCTTTGTTCAAGGCGTCTCCTCTGCCTGGAATAGTTCTTAACCCCTTATGTCTGCCTTTAAAGTCCTCGTTCTTTAAGATCTAGTTCAAACACCCCTCTCTTCCTATAGGAAGTATTCACAGATTTTCCTAATTAAACCTTCCTTCCATTCAACCCCATAGTGCCTTGTTTAAACACTAAATAGTGCTTATCACATTTGTCTTAGAATTATTGGGTTGGCCAAAAAGTTCGTTTGGGTTTTTCCATTAGATGTTACAGAAACACCCGAACGAACTTCTTTGGCCAACCCAATATTTCTCTATTTCCACCAGTAGATTATCCCCTCCTAGATGTCAAACTGGTCTTACTCGTTTCTGCATACCCAGTGGTATGCTAGAGCTGGCTCATACCCATGAAAGCCAATTATTAGATATTCAAGAATTTTGTGAGCTGGTTGTTAAAATGTTGGTAGCCTGAAATCAGTCTAGTGAGAGTATTTATACCGTGGAATAGACAAAAGCTACAAATCATGGCCTTTTTTTTCCCGAGAGAGCCAGCTTATCAGCACATCCGGACCCATTTCCCACCATCACCATCAACCCCTGTGCTTGCTATAGTGCCCAGTAGAGCAGTTGCAAAAAGCATGAGGAAGGGAACCAGTGAAAGTGCAGACCGAAATGTAAAGAGAATTCAAAAAGCGTCTGCTCAGTAGCCCAGGGAAGAGAATTCTTTGAGAACTGGGTAGCTAACTGCTGCTCAGAAGTTTATGATAAGGCCAGCACATCTTTGTTCTTCTCCGGAGCTATTTCAGTAGCATGATAGGGATGAAAGATGGCTGGGAATGAAAAAATAGGGGTGGTTAGGAAATAGGCAGTAAGGGTAGATTCCTTTCAAGAAAAGAGAAAGCAGTCTTTCTCCTATTAAACAGCTATTTGCTAAACACCTACTATGTGTCAGGCATTGCACTAAACAAAGATGACAGGACCTGTCCTCAAGCTGCTTGCAGACTCCTCGGGCAGACAACAGGAGAACAAAACACAACGTGATATAAGGTCTCTGATCAAGGCATGATGTGCAGACTGTGGGACACATCCAGCTGAGCCTGGGCATCCAAGGAAGGTTTTATACAGAAGTTGACTCTGAGCTGAGCCCTAGAGAAGAAAAAAAATTTCCAAATGGTAAGTGAAGGAAGGGCATTCCTCATAAAGGAAGTAGCACAATAGCACGAACAATGGTTTGAGGGTATGAGAAAGAGTGCCCGTTGGAGGAACTGTAAGTATCGATGATTCCAGTTTCTCCCTAGGGCGGGAGCACATAAAGAACAGCAGGAGATGTGGCAGTGGAGGTAAGCAGGGGTCGGGGCATAATAGCCCCACTGTGCCACTATACGGAGTTTGGACTTTATCAGGAAGGCACTAGACAGCCACTGAATGACTAGGCAGGAGACAAACACGATCTGGTTTTTAATTTAGAAAGATGATTCTGGTAGCAGTGTGGGAAGTAGATTGGTAAGGAGCCAGGCTTCAGGCAGTCGACCCCATTAGGAGGTGATTGCAGTAATCCCAGCTCGAAAGGCAATGGACCTGAAGGAAGCAATGGCAGTGCAGACTAGAGGATAGTGTCAATTTGAGAGATGCTCCTGAAATGGCAAACTAGTGTTTTTTTTAGGTGAGTAAGCGAGAGAAGAATCAAGTCAATCCAAGGATCTGACACTGGCAACTGGGTAGATGGTGGTATCATCTGGGGGGAAAGGGATACGGTAGAAATGACAGGATTACGGGAGGAAATTATTTTCCCTGGAAACCCCTGATGGGAGAGTGGAGATGCCCTATAGGTAGTTATATGTATAGAACTGGAGCTCCGGAGAGCAGTCTGAGGTGGAAAGAATTTTAGGAGTATTAGGTGTGAAAAGAATAGTTAAAGTGGAGCTTAAAGAGGAGATGGGCCAGGGAGAATGTGTAGCGCAGTGGTTCTCAAACTTGAGTGGACACTCCACCAGTTTTTAATTCAGGAGGTCAGAGGTGGACCTGAAAAGCTGCATCTCTAACAAATTCTCAGGCCGTGTTGATGGTGCTGGTCTGGGAATCACTCTTTGAGGACCGTTAGTGTGGAGAGAAGCCAGCATTTCAGAGTGATTAGAGAAAGAAGAGCTGACAGGAGTGACTAAGAAGGAACCATTTTAGGAAGAGATGGCCCAGGACAGAGTTTCAAGGAGTAAATTTCAACCATGTCGGGCAAGACGAAGAACAAATAATGCCAATTGCATATGACAATTTAGAAGGTAATACTGGAGCCAGATGGCCGTGTCAGGGAGGAGAGGGGAGGAGGCAAACAGTTTCCTCTTCCAAGGGGTTTGGCTGAGAAGAGAAGTGAGAAGGGATGGACACTGGGGGCAGGGAGAGGGTCATGGTCAGGACGAGACCTATGGTTGGGAAAGACTAAGTACATGTGTGGGCTAGGAGAAAGGAGGCAGGAAAGAAGAAGAGTTTACAGGCAGGAGTGGGGATAACAGGAAGGAAGGGGATCCAGAACACAGGGAACTTTGCCTTAAGGAGGAGGAAGAAGCCCTACCAGTGAGGCCAGAGGAGCCTTCAGGATGCAGGGAAAGGCCAGAAGAATCAAGGGGGAGAGTTTTGAAGCCTAGATGTGCTGGAGTAAGTTTGTAATATTTGTAAGCCAACGGGAAGGGACCTGCCCAGAGGCAAGGGCCTATGCTATGGCTCAGGGTCCCGGAAATGGAGGCTTGGGAGGGATGGCATCAGGAACAAAGACAGGCAAGGATATAATTTAGGAAGTGCCCAAAGATGCAGCTGCAGTCACCACAGTCCTATGTATAAACTTGAAAAAAAAATAATTTAATCCAAAAAAATCAAAAACACTAATTCAAAAAGATACATGCACCCCAATGTTCGCAGCAGCATTATTTACAATAGCCAAGATATGGAAGCAACCTAAGCGCCCGTCAACTGATGAATGGATAAAGAAGATGTGATATATATATATATATATATATATATATATATATATAAAACATAAACTGGAATATATATAATATGTATATAATGGAATATTACTCAGCCATAAAAAAAGAATGAAAATTTGCAGCAACATGGATGGATTTGGAGGGTATTATGCTAAGAAATAAGTCAGAGAAAGACAAATACTGTATGATATCACTTATATGTGGAATCTAAAAAATAAACTGGTGAATATAACAAAAAAGAAATAGACTCAGAGAGAGCAAACTAGTGGTTACCAGTGGGAAGAGAGAAGCGGGGTGGGGCAGGAGAGTCATAGAGAATTAAGAGGTATAAACTACTATATATAAAATAAATTAGCTCAAAGATATATTGAATAACTCAGGATAATAGCCAATATTTTATAATAACTATAAACAGTATGACTTTAAAATTGTGATTCACTGTTGTAAACCTGAAGCTTATATAATATTGTACATCAACTATACCTCAATTTTTTAAAAGTTAAAAAAAATAAAATAGATCAAAATAGATTTTCCAGCAATCATTGGATGTTGGTTAGATAAATTAAGATATGAGTGTTAGGAAAGATGTTATTGTAATGATAGAAAAAAGATAGGAAATAATATAAATTACCAAATAATAGGTATAATATCTAATTTTGTTCTTAAAGGTATAAACAAATTTGAATATAAAAGTACTGTAGTAGTAGTCAGCACTGGAGAGTGGACTCACAAGTGATTGATTTATTTTCTAGATTTTTCTACAAGCATATGTTAGTTTTGTAATTTTTTTTAAGTTATTTTACAAAATACTTTTTAGTTGAATCTAGGGAGGAAAAGAGTTACTTGTTTCTCAGAAGTAAAAGGGAAGGAAGAAATAATGAGCAAAAATACAGAGAAGCTTTGTATTTTTCCCCCCTAGGGTAAATAATTCCACAACAAACATCTTTTTTTGTTTGTTTTAATAAATTTATTTATTCATTTATTTATATTTATTTATTTTTGGCTGCATTGGGTCATCGTTGCTGTGGGGTTTCTCTAGTTGTGGCGAGCGGGAGCTACACTTTATTGTGGTGTGCGGGCTTCTCATGACGGTGGCTTCCCTTGTTGCGGAGCACGGGCTCTAGGCGCACAGGCTTCAGTAGTTGTGGCACACGGGCTCAGTAGTTGCTCCACGGCATGTGGAACCAGTGCCCGAACCAGGGCTCGAGCTAGTGTCCCCTGCATTGGCAGGCAGATTCTTAACCACTCACCACCAGCGAAGTCCCATTTCCACAACAGACATCTTTGCGTGTGTGTAAAAACATAGGACATAGAATCTTATATATAGAATACTTTAAAATATATGTAGTATAATTATGTTATAGAATTTATACATAGAATACATATACACATTTCCACTACTTCTTCATAAAAGATTCCTAGAGGTGGGATTACTGTGACAAAGTGTCTGAAAAACATTAAGGCCCTTACGTTAAAAGTGCCAACTCAAAAAAAAAAAAAAAAAAAAAAAAAGTGCCAACTCATTTTTGGGAAAGTTGTACTTTGAATGAGAAATTTCTGATACAGATATAAGGGAAATTGAGGAAATTCACTCAAAAAGAAAGTGTCAGGGACTTCCCTGGTGGTGCAGTGGTTAAGAATCTGCCTCCCAATACAGGGAACGCGGGTTCGATCCCTGTTCAGGGAACTAGATCCCACATGCATGCCTCAACTAAGAGTTCGCATGCCACAACTAAGGAGCACATGTGCCGCAACTGAGGAGCCCACGAGCTGCAACTAAGGAGCACACGTTCCACAGCTAACGGAGCCAGCGAGCCACAACTAAGGAACCTGCCAGCCGCAACTAAGACCCAACACAACCAAAAATAAATAAATAAAATAAATAAAATTTTAAAATTTTTAAAAAAGAAAAGTTTCAGAGTCATCTGCAGAGAATGAAGAAACAAATGGGTGTGGGGAAGAGAAGGAAAGGAACTAATATGTGCCTGTTTGTGCCCCAGTCTGTGCTAGGCACTTCAATAAATGCAACCCTACTAAGGAGATTGTTATTATTCCCATTTTACAGATAAAGAAACTAAACCTCTTTGAGTTTAAACCATTTTCCCATGGAAGCTAGTGAGTAGTGGAGGAGAGTTTTAAGTCCTGGCCTCCAAAGCCAGATCACATGGAAATGGCTTTAAATAACCACTATGAGAATTGCAGTATCTTCTCCCTTCCCTAGAGAATGGAGACTAGGACACTGTGGCCCAGCTAAAAGCTGGAGGGATCTGGGGTTATGGTATATGGAGTCCTGAGGGAAGCTCATGTGGGCACTGATTCAGTCAGACATGAGGCAGAAGAGAATGGAAGAATACCCCAAGATTCTAGATGCTCACCAGGACTCCTGAAGCAATGCCTTTGGTCTCTGGTCTCAATTGACCAAAAATGATAGAGTCAGAATTGAAATATACATACCTTCAATTAGGAGTGAACAAGGGATGATTTAAAAGATTGTTGAACTACAGGAGGAGCTCTGATGAAAGTCAACAGACTTTTCCCAGAGTTTATGATCATCTTATGATGAGACATAGTATAATGTCTCACCCAGATTCTAATCTTGACTCTACCGCTTAGTAATTCTGTGACCTTATGCAATTTACTTAATCTCTCTGAGCCTCAGTTTCCTCATCAAAAAAATGAGAAATGTAATAACAGTAATTCCTTCATTGTCATTGGAGAATTCAATGAGTTAGTAAGTATAAAGTCCTCAGACAAGTGCTAGGCAAGTGCTAAGTTTTAACTTTTTACAGTTGCCCTGAGGGGCCAAAATTCCTACCTTGAAGAGCAAATGGTAGGGAAGAGAGTCGGACACACATGGTCTTTTTTTTATTGAAGTATAGTTGATTTACAATGTTGTGTTAATTTCTGCTGTACAGCAAAGTGATTCAGTTATATATATGTATATGTATAAATATATTCTTTTTCGTATTCTTTTCCATTATGGTTTATTACAGGATACTGAATATAGTTCTCTGTGCTATACAGTACGACATTGTTGTTTATCCATTCTATATATAATTAGTTTGCATTTGCTAATCCCAAGCTCCCAATCCATCCTTCCTCCACCCCCCTCCCCCTTGGCAACTTCAAGTCTGTTCTCTATGTCTGTCAGTCTGTTTCTGTTTCGTAGATAAATTCATTTGAAGACACACATGGTCTCAATGGAATGGTTTGTAAGGGCTCAAACACCACAGAAAGCTTGTAAATTTCCAGCATAGCTCAGCAGTCTGGGAGCAGAGGCAAAGAAATCTGAGTTAGGGATTACCTGAGATGGGGAGTCAACAAGGAAGGACCCAGAGAAGAATAAAGAATGCGGGATCCGTGAGCAGCCTGGAGGCAGCAGGCCACAAGGTCCAGGCTGGATGTGGAGGAAGCAAGAGGTTCTGGGAAGCGTGAGCAGGTGAGGAATGAAATACCTTGACAAGTAGAAAGAGTTAAGTAGGTTGTGGTCAGAGTAGGATTATGAGAATTTGAAATGCCATGGGCCATTTTGTTGCCGTGCCCAGGTTACGTTCATCACAGTGAGTGACAGGTTGGCAGAATTTAGGGTCATTTGTAGTTTTTCAAAATGATGGTGAAGCCAGGGTGTCAGAAAGATCAAATAACAGGTGCCCGGGATGAAGTGGCCAGGAAAGCTGAGAGGCAGGTGTTAAGCCACTGAGGAGGATAAGAGAGTGCTGGAGATCAGGAGACAGTCGAATGGACAGGGAAGCCTGTAAGATGGGATGGTCTGCCCACGAGGGGTTGGGGAGCCATGACCTGGAGAAATACCAGCAGCTCAGAGAATGCCAGCCTCTTCTCCTGACCTCGAGACCCAGGGGAGGGAGAGAAGCTGCCTGCTCCGGAGAGAGCCAGAGAACAGGACAGGCCGTGTTTTCATTAGGATAAGAAGATGGAAAGAGTATGTGTTGAAAAGATGGAGGAGGTGAGGAAGTGCGTTCACCAGCTAGCTGGTGCTATACAGCCGAGGGGCAAGGAGACACTTCAAAGGCATAGGAACAGTCAAGTGAAGCTCCGTCTTGTAATAGGATTACTGCCTGACAGGAAGAGAGAGTGGGAGGCCAAGAGATGTCCCCACACAGCCCTGCCTGGGCCCACCATGCCAGGACAGGACCCTGCCAGAGGGAAGAGCCGACCTATTTCTGTTCATTCAGGCTGCTGAGTAATGGCTCCAGGGGCAGTGCCCGCATCTCATAGGGCACAAGGGGAAACTGAGAAGTAGGGCTTGGCACCTTATTTTGGGAGCAGTCGTCAAAGGCCCAGCCCTCTGGTTCGTGTGTCTGACACTCCTCTACAGTTCTCACTTGGAGCCTAGATGACCAGCACTGCTCAGAGAGACAGGTGCCCGGAGAGAAAGGCCCAGTAAGAAAAGAAAAGCTCTATGGTTTCCCCAAAGACAGGGAATTTTGAGTACTTACTTCCTGAAGGAGATCAACAGTCAATCCAAATGGTCAATACAACGAGGCTAGTGCCTCAGCCTAAGGCCCTCAGGAGTGAACCCTGTTTTCTCTCCCTGCTCACATGTTCTTTAAAATGACTGCAAAATGACCATGACCTGCGGGATACTTAAAAATACTCTGTTCTAAACCTTAGGGGTCAAGGTGTGTAGTTTGAGTTAGAGTGTATTTGAGCGAGTTTCCAAAGGCGGGGGTGCCAGCTACACTCTCCCAGCCAGTCCTCTGTGTGTCCCCAGTGATGCACATGTGTGACTCTGCTGGTTGGGACTAGGGCTCAGTCTAATGTGGAAACAGTCACATATACACAAAGGTCAAATCTCTGACCACATGGTATCTTGAGCTAACTGGCCCTGCGAGCCTCTGGGACAAGCCTTTGGATTAGTTGCTGCTGAATGCATAGCTCCGACGACTCTGCCCTGGGGACACTCGTGACTCTATGATCGTAGGTCTTTAGTTACCTTAAACCCCCAAACTCCCTTAGATCCATTCAAGGACTCCAAGTCTGGACTCTAGGTGAATCCCTTATCTTGACTTCCTATATACTTCCTCCTTTTCTTAAAAAGTAAACTCTGTTAATTCTCTGGGATTTCTCCTTAGGAATTCGAGTTCTCTCTTCTCATATTAAATAGCCCTATGAAGTAAAGGAATTGGGATCCAACAGGGTTGAGTGGTTTTCACTGAATCATAGCTCTACAGCACAGCAGTGGTTAGAGCTCAGCGGGGTCCCTGCCTCTTTCAGTTGGCCCACGCTGCACCTGCTTGCCTCTGGTTTGTGCCAGTCTAAGAACCAAACTATGGATGGCTACAGGCATGCGCCCCTTCTCCATCACTGCCACCTGTCTCTCTGGGACAGTCTTGGACATCACTACATCAGGTAGAGATTATCATTACACTGGAAAACTTTCTGACACATACCTTTCTGTGCTAACCCCACCTGGGTGGAATTATACCCAGCTCAAATATTATTGTCCTGCAGTCATGGCTTCTGATGGTTTTTTCCTGTCATTGATCTGTCATGACCCACCTGTAGTCAGAATGACTGTCTCGTGCATAGAAATGCTCAGACCTTTGTTCTGAATTTCATTAGTTTTCTGTAGCTACAACCAGGACTTAATCATTTATCAGATTAAATGCCATAGTGTTGGGAGCATAAGTTTCTACACTTGTTCTCTGAAAAGCTCAAGGATTTCTTAACCATTTGGGGGTTATCCTCATTTGGGGGAATCTTTGAAATCTAGGGACACACACCCCAGAAAAATTCACAAGATACTTATACACAAAATGTTGCTTATAAGAGTGGAGGTGGGGCTGCAAGTTTACAGACCCTATGAAGCCCACTGATGGACCTCAGGAGCTCTGCAGGTCTTGTGTTTAAGGATGCCTGGCTCAAGCTACTATAGGGCAGTTCAGCTCCAGCCCAACACTAGTGGAAGAGGGTTCACAGGTTTAGTCCCTCTGTGGATGAGTTGACTTTACATACAGGAGCTCTTACCTCAGAACCACAGAATAATCTCTAAAGTTCAGACCTGGAAGGAGGTTTAGCATGTGCTCAGTTCAACCTCCTCTTTTTATAGATTAAAAAGAAAAAAAAAAAAAAAACACACAGAGAAAACTAGTCATTTACTTGAGGTCACATGGCAGTTATAACGCTAGGACTAGAGCCCAGGCCACACCACATAATACTAAGTGAATGGTCTTTTAATGGTGAATCAGGGATATAATTTTATATATGGAGGAAAGCACATGACAATAGTCTCCTCATTTTTAAACACATGAACCAAGATAGGCAGTCAGTATTAACTATCATGCATCTGTTCATTTATTCATTTATTCAGTTATCAAAAAATGTATATCTAATGTGCACTATGTGCCAGGCACCCTGCTAGGTACTGTTTACCATAAGGCTCAAGCTTTCCTTAATGTAGTATTAACACACACATACAATTGGTGCCAACATCCCCTTTTATGACACTATATTTTTCTCACTGTCCACAGATATCGATTCAGATGCTGTCCACACACTCAGGGATTCCATTGGCCGTGGCTTCAAGGTCTTTTCCATATCATGAATTGAGTTGGAGGGAGGTAATTTTAAGGTGCTATACCATCTATGGCCAGTTCGGTTCTAGACTCATCCTGGGTGAGCGTGTGAGTCTGGAATAGAACAACTCTAAAAGTCTGGCTAAATATGAGACCTAAATGCCTAAAACTCAAAAAGGCAGCCACAATCCGATATTAAATGTAGGCAGAACTAGCTCTTTTATGTGCTCGAGCAAGAGTTCTGATCCTACCCTGTGTACCCCACCATCTTGCTCCGCCTTGTCCTCACTGCCTGACATTCTGTCACTTCCATGCAGACTTTCTCTCATCCTGGTCTGACTCCACCTGCACCTGGAGCTTTTCCCTGCGAGAGCAGAGATCACCTTCAGGCCTAGACAATGGCCTGCCACGGCAGGTCCTACATACACACGACCTTAGACTTTCAATTGGGTGACCTTGCATTAAGCCAGGGTCATATCAGACCAGGCCAACTGTCCCCAGCCCTCCCTAATCTGGAATCACATTCTGGGCTTCTTTGGGGGTCAGGATGGGAAAGGGATTATTATGGAGTACTAACTAGGTGTTTGTTAGGCATTATGCTGAATACCTTACATGGCCAATCTGTCTAGTCTTTTGTTTGTTTGCTTGGGTCATAACTTTTTTAAAAAATTTGTTTCTAATTAAAAACTTTTTTGTTGATAGAAAGAGGAATGCCTTCTGATTAGGAGCACGTTATAGTTTATACTTTTTAAAATTTCAATTTTATTGAGGTATAATAGACATATATAAGATATTTAAAATGTACAGCACGTTGATTCGATATATATATACATTGTGAAATGATTTCCCCGATTTAGTTAATTAACACATCTATCACCTCACATATTTGTCTTTTTTAATATAACATTTAAGTTCTAGTCTCTTAGAAAATTTCATTTTTACAATGCAGCATTATCAACTATAGTGACCACATTTTACATTAGATCCTCAGACCTTATTAATCCTATAGTTGAAACTTTGTGCCCTTTTACCAATCTCCCCATATTCCCTCACTCCTCAGACCCCGGCAACCACTTTTCTACTCTCTATTTCTGTAAGTCTGACTTTGTTTTTAAGATGCCACATATAAGTGGTACCATATAGTATTTGTTTTTCTCTGTCTGGCTTATTTCACTTAGCATCGTGCCCTCAAAGTCCATCCATATTGTTGGAAATGGCAGGATTTCCTTCTTTCTTTTTTTTTTTTTTTTATATTTATTTTATTTATTTATTTTTGGCTGCTTTGGGTCTTCGTTGCTGCACACAGGCTTTCTCTAGTTGCAGCGAGCAGGGGCTACTCTTTGTTGTGGCACACGGGCTTCTCATTGCGGTGGCTTCTCTTGTTGCGGAGCACGGGCTCTAGGCGCGCGGGCTTCAGTAGTTGTGGCACACGGGCTTAGCTGCTCCGTGGCATGTGGGATCTTCCCAGACCAGGGCTTGAACCTGTGTCCCCTGCATTGGCAGGCAGATTCTTAAGCACTGCGCCATCGAGGAAGCCCTCCTTCTTTCTCATGGCTGAATAATATTCCATTGTATATATGTGTCATATCTTCTTTGTCCATTCATCTGTAGATGGACACTTAGGTTGTTTCCATATCTTGGCTCTTGTGAATATTGCATGCAAATATATCTTTAAGAACCTGTTTTCATTTCTTTTGGATATATACCCAGAAGTGGGATTGCTGGATCATATGGTAATTGTATTTTTAATTTTTTGAGGAACCTCTGTATTGTTTTCCATAGTGGCTGCACCAATTTACCTTCCCACCAACAGTGTACAAGTGTTCTCTTTTCTCCAAGTCTTCCCCAACAGTTGTTATCTCTTATTTTGATGATAGTCATTCAACAGTAATGGTATGAAGTGATGTCACCTTATGGTTTTGATTGGCATTTCCATGATGATTAGTGATACTGAGCATGTTTTTATGTACCTGTTGGCCCATCTGTATGTCTTCTTTGGAAAAAATGTCTGTTCAGTTGCTCTGCCCATTTTTTTTTTAATTTTTTTATATTTTATTTTTATTTTTGGCTGTGTTGGGTCATTGTTGCTGTGCACGGGCTTTCTCTGGTTACGGCGAGCGGGGGCTACTCTTCATTGCAGTGTGCAGGCTTCTCATTGCAGTGGCTTCTCCTGTTGCGGAGCACGGGCTCTAGGCACGTGGGCTTCAGTAGTTGTGGCACACAGGCTCAGTATTTGAGGCACACGAGCTCTAGAGCGCAGGCTCAGTAGTTGTGGCACACAGGCTTAGTTGCTCCACTGCATGTGGGATCTTCCCGGGCCCGGGCTCAAACCCGTGTCCCCTGCTTTGGCAGGCGGATTCTTAACCACTGTGCCACCAGGGAAGTCCCTGCCCATTTTTTGATCAGATTGTTTGGTTTTTTGCTATTGAGTTTTGTGAGTTCTTTATGTATTTTGGATTGTGATATTATGATTTCTAAGAAATATACATTTAGTTATTCAGAAGACCAAGATATAGTTCTCATATAAATTTGGTCTTCATCTGTAGTTCCTGACTCACAGTTCTCAAAACGCTTGGGATTTCCTAAGTGTTGAGAGTGATAAAGGTGTTTTTTGTTATGTGAAAGAGGTGACTTTTAGAAGCACCTAAGGGTGGGGACTGGTTGCCAGGAAAATCAACCCTGTGATTAGAGGGTTGGACCTTTCAGTCCCACCCCCTGATTTCCAGAAAGGAGAGAGCTGTTTGAGTTTAAACCAAACACCATTGGCCAACAATTTAGTCAATCATGTCTCTGAGGACAGCTTTTTTGTCCTTTTTGTTGAGCTTCCACATTGGGGAACCAGAACACTTCCGTGTGCCACCATGTCAGGCCCCACATTCCATGAGGACAGAAGCTCCTTTGTTCAGGACCTCACTCTTTGTATCTCTGCATTTGGCTGTTGATTCATATTCCTTATTATCCTTTTATAATAAATTGGTAATCTAGTGAGTAAGCAGGTTTTCCTGAGTGCTGTGAGCCGTTCTAACAAATTAATCAAACCCAAGGAGACGGTCGTGAGAACCTCTTATTTATAGCCAGTAGGTCAGAAGTACAGGTAACAACTGAAGCGGAGGGCAGCAGCCTTGTGGGACTGAGCCCTTCACCTGTGCTTTCTGATTCTATCTCCGAGTAGATAGTGTCAGAACTGAGTTGAATTTTTGGACACTCTCCTGGCATCTGAGAATTGCTTGTTGGTGTGGGGAAGCCTACACACACACACACACACACACACACACACACACACACACACACACACACACGTTGGAATTGGGTCCAGGAGGAACTCTTTGCAGGATATTAACCCTTTATCTGATACATGAATTGCAAATATTTTCTCCCATCTCATAGGTTGCCTTTTCATTTTGTTGATGATTTCCTTTGCTATCAGAAGTTTTTTTGTTTGATGTAGCCATGTAGTCCCACTTGTTTATTTTGCTTTTGTTGCCTTTGCTTTTGGTGTCGCATCCAAAAAATCATTGCCAAGACTGATGTCAAGGAGCTTACCCTTTATGTTTTCTTCTAGGAGTTTTATGGTTTCAAATCTTACATTCAAGTCCATAATCCATTTTGAGTTGATTTCTGTATACGGTGTAAGAAAGGGGTCCAGTTTCATTCTTTTGCAAGTGGCTGTCCAGTTTTCCCAACATCATTTATTGAGACTGTCCTTTCCCCATTATATATTCTTGGTTCCTTTGTCAAAAATTAATTAACCACACATGCATGGGTTTATTTCTGGGCTCTCTGTTCTGTTCCATTGATCTACGTGTTTGTTTTTATGCCAATATCATACTGTTCTGATTACTATAGCTTTTTAATATGGTTTGAAATCAGGGAATATGATACTTCCAGCTTTGTCCTTCTTCAGATTGCTTTGGCTATTCGGGGTTCTTGGTGGTTCCATACAAATTTTAGGATTGTTTGTCCTATTTCTGTGAAAAATGCCATTGGAATTTTGATAGGGATTGCCTTGAAGTTTACCTTGGGTTGTATGGACATTTTAACAATATTAACTCTTCCAATCCATTAGCACAGAATATTTTTCTATTTATTTATGTCTTCTTTAGTTTCTTTCATCAATGTCTTATAGTTTTCAGTGTACAGATCTTTCACCTCCTTAGTTAAATTTATTCCTAGGTATTTTATTCTTTTGATGCAATTATAAATAGGATTGTTTTCTTGATATCTTTCTGATAGTTCACTATTAGTGTATAGAAATGCAGCTGACTTTTGTACATTGATTTTGCATCCTGTAACTTTACTGAATTTGATTATTAGTGCTAACAATTTTTGGTGGAGTCTTTAGGGTTTTCTATATATAATATCATGTCTTCTGCAAATAGAGACAATTTTACTTCTTCCTTTTTGATTTGGAGGTCTTTTATTTCTTTTTCTTGCCTAATTGCTCTGGCTAGGACTCCCAGTACTATGTTAAATAGAAGTGGTGGGAGTGGGAATCCTTGTTTTGTTTCTGATCTTAAGGGAAAAGCTTTCAGCTTTTCACCATTCAGTATAATATTAGCTGTGGGCTTGTCATATATGGCCTTTATTATGTTGAGGTAAGTTCCCCCTATACCCAGTTTGTTGAGAATTTACTTAATCTTTACATGGCAAGGAGGTGCTTTAATTATCTCCATCTTACTGATCAGGAAACTGAAGCTTAGAGAGCCTAAGTAACAGATGGCCAAAAGCACATGAAAAGATGCTCATCATCACTAATTATTAGAGAAATGCAAATCAAAACTACAATGAGGTATCACCTCACACTGGTCAGAATGGCCATCATCAAAAAGTCTACAAACAATAAATGCTGGAGAGGGTGTGGAGAAAAGGGAACCCTCCTACACTGTTGGTGGGAATATAAATTGGTACAACCACTATGGAGAACAGTATGGAGGTTCCTTGAAAAACTAAAAACAGAACTACCATATGATCCAGCAATCCTACTCCTGGGCACATATCTGGATTATTTATCCTATTTCTGTGAAAATTTCAAAAAGATACATGCACCCCAGTGTTCATTACAGCTCTATTTACAATAGCCAAGACATGGACTGTCCATCGACAGAGGAATGGATGAAGAAGATGTGGTAGATATATACAATGGAATATTACTCAGCCATAAAAAAGAATGAAATAATGCCATTTGCAGCAACATGGATGGACCTAGGGATTATCATACTAAGTGAAGTAAGTCAGACAGAGAAAGACAAATTTAAAAATAATAAACTAATTAAAATGTAAAAATAGTAATAAAATAAAATACATTGTGAGCTCCTTGAAGATAGGGATCGTTTTCCACTTTAGGACTGCACACATGTGAAGTAAATAGGTCAGTGAGTATGTGTCCACTGGGGCTCAAAATTGCCTGAGGGCAGACCTTAGGTATAGAAAATCAGAACTACATCTTAAAGATCTTCTAGACTTCCAAGTCTCATTTTACAGTTGAGGAAACTGAGGCCTAAAAAGTGGAGTCAAAATGGAGCTCAATCCTTTCTTCAAGGCAGAGTCATCCTAAATTATTCTCTCCTCCTACCCCCACCAGCCCAGTAACCAGTGCTGGGACTCTGTGTTTAATCATCAAATATGTGTTAAGACCTTGGGATCCAGTGATCATAAGATAATTAAAATCTGGTGTCATTCCAGGTCAGTCAGATTTATAGCTGGAACTGGAGGAACCTTAGAAATCATAGTTTAACTCTCAGGTTATAGATGAAGTAACAGGCCTAGAGTTGGCAAGTGACCTCTCAGTGCTCATCAGCGGGCCAGTGGCTTATCATTTAAATGCTCCCCTGCCCAGGGAGCAACGACACAGGAAACATGTGTTGGCCTTTCCCTGGTTGGAGTGTGTGTGTCAGGGTGGGAGTGGGGGTTGCTATCTTCCCAAGTCCAGCTGGTTTGCAGTACGTTGTCCACCCTTCAGCAGAGCCATCAGTGGCTCGCCCCTGTGTTCACCCTCTCTCCTCTGTTCTCCAAGCAGTAGAAGCCACAGCTGAGGCCTGGGCCCAAGCTGGAACCTGATTCTACCACTCCTTCCATCCTCCTTCACCAGCCCTTCCTTTCTCAGTACCAACTCTGGCCCAGCGACCAGGTTAGGACTGTCACACATGCACAAATTATAACCTGACTGCCCTGTTTCTCCTCCATGGGTAAAATGCCCAAAGCTGAGGGAAATAAATGCTTCCACTCTGTTTTGCTCTCCACAGAAGCCAAGGGCCAGAGGAAAGAGCAGCCCCGTTGCTTCTTTTAGGCAGTGTGGGCACCAGAGTATTGAGTGAGTTGAAGCATTAAAGAAGGCTGTTTTGTCTTCACTAGACCTTGACAGTGACCTTCCTCAGGGGTCAAGCCCTGTCCCTCCCATGCACTCGTAAGCACAGTATGGATCAAGAAGCAGCACGTATGAAAAGACCTTTCTGAAGACTGAAAGGGATTGTTCCTGACAGGCCTGCAGAAACAGCCCAGGGAGGCTGAGCTCTACGTGGGGGATCTGTCAGGCTAACAAAAGGCCAGCTCTCCCAGGGACAGGAAGTTTGGAAGGTGGACTGCCGGGAAGCTCATTTAGTGGAGACAGAGGAACCAGCCTCTTCCCATGTCCCTCTGGCTGTGCTTCCACAGAAGAGCCAGGCAGCTGGCTCATCCCCATCCACCCAGGCCTGCAGGCAGGTGGCGGAAATTTTCACCGCTCTTGTATGGCTAAATCTCAACCCCGGAGGAGCTGATCTATCTGCCTCCTTCTTGTCTGCACTCAAGCAACCAAACACTACTGAGGAAAGTCTCACCATCAGGCAGATTGGTTCCTCTCTAATTCAGGATCACTAACCCCACATGGACCAAAGGGTGGTTGAAAATTTTACTACATTTCTCTGGTCAGCTCACACTCCTATCGACAACTGTTCCAAACCTTCTCCACTCTCCTGAGACCTCTGCTGCCCTCACCTCCACCCTCACTTTTCTCAGAAGTCATCATCTTCGAGTTCCTCTTTTGTGTTACCAAGTGTTTAAACCTACCTACAGTACCCTTCCTTCTTGCTTCCCATTACAATTGAAGAGTTTTCCTTTCTACTCTCTAACCAAGAACAATTCCACCACTTGTGTTTTATATCCCATCCTCCCCCACCATCCCATGAACCTTATCTGTAATTTATCCAATCTCTCTCTTGTGTATCTAGTCTCTCCCTCTCTACTGGGCACATCTTACGGTTATTTAAACAAACTCCTATCTCTCTCATTAAAAAAAAAAAAAGAATCCTTTAACATACATCCTCCTCAGTCTATGGCCTTCTTTCTCTCTGCCTCTACACAATCAATTCCTCAAAAATAAAGCTCCACTTTCTCACCTTCCATTTAACCTTCAATACACTCCAATCTGGCTTTGCTATCATTACTTTACTGAAGAAGCTCTTGCAATGGTCATCAGTGATATCCATGATTAATACAGTGGTCATCTTTCAGTTCTCATCTTCCTCTTCAGCATTTGACTCTGTTGAGTGGTTATAAATGACCATTCCCTCTCTCTTAAAAAAAAATCTTCCCTTGTCTTCCATGATACAACACTCTCCTTGTTTAATTTCTAAATCTTTAACCACTCTTGCTCAGTCTCCTTTACAAGCTCATCCTTCTCTACCTAGCCATTCACGGTTAGAGTTCAAGGCATGGAGTTCTCTTCAAGTCCGTTTATTCTAAAGTGCTTTTACACACTACACTGAACTGCCTCATTAAAATGTTTAAATCAGCATTATATTATAAACATCTTCCCACATCTGCAAAATTATTTTAATGAGGGCATATTATGGATGTACCATAACTTATTTACTCAGTCTCCTATTGTTGGTCATGTAGGTCCTTTCTAATACTTTTTAAATAGCACTATGACAAACATCCTTATACAACTTGTTGCATGTGATTAGATGAATGATGCTAATATTAATTACTACTATCCAGTCAATAATAAACTGCTATGTGGAAACTGGGGATATTTGGAAAATGTACACTTAGTCTTTTGAGGTCAGTAGCATGGAGGACACTACCACGGTAGCCCATGCAGCAATACTGAGTAGGACAGAATCTTGGGCAGAAGAAACTGGCTTGATCTAGGAAGATGTATCTTCTCTTTCCCTATTCTTCTGAGTTTTCAACTTGGAAGTTACCACCACACATGATAAGAGGTTCTGGGCAAGGCATTGCTCACTCTGGAAGCCATGGGCCCTTTGCCTTATTCCCACTTTATACTTTGGCAGAGGAGTCAGTCCTGATAGAGCCAGATGGATCTTAAATGACTTCAGAGGATTTTGAGGACATGGATTGACTGGAGAAGTTTCCAAGGCCTGAGATCAGTCCTGGAACTGATCTGTCAGGCCTGAACTTGGATGGCTGCAGGACAGATAGGTCAGCAAAAGTCAGTGCCAGAAAAGCAGCCAGAGTAGGCTGACTGAGCAGACAGGATGGGGCACAGCCAGGAGAGTGAAAGAGAATTGTGGGAAGAGGAGGCGAGTTGGCACAAACAACTTGGGCTCTTCTTCATCTCCCCAAATATTTAATATTGGAGTGCCCCTGGGCCCAGTTCCTGGACTCCTACTAGTTCTATCTGTCCTTCCTTAGGGATCTCACCCAGACTCATGGCTTCAAGTACTATGTATACAGAGACGATCCCCAATTTTACATTTCTAGCCTGACCTCCCGCCTGAACAACTGACCAGTATATTTAACTGAAAAGTTGTCATCCCCACTTGGATGTCTAACAGGCGTCTCACGTTTAACACTTGTAAAACTAAACTCCTAACTTTACCTCCCTGCCTCCCCGACTAAATCTGATTCCAACTCATGTAATGGCAATGCCACTCTTCCAGTTTCAGGCCAGAAACTTGAAGTCATCCTTGACTTCTCTCTTTTTCTCACAACCTGCATCCAACTCATAATCAAATCCTGTTGGCCTTATCTTCAAAACAGATTCGGGTTTGCTTTCATCCATGAAAAATGGGACTTAACTATCTCACTATAAACAATGGAAAAGGGACTTCCCTGGTGGTGCCGTGGTTAAGAATCTGCCTGCCAATGTGGGGGACACAGGTTCGAGACCCAGCCCGGGAAGATCCCACATGCTGTGGAGCAGCTAAGCCTGTGCGCCACAACTGCTGAGCAACCCCCGCTCGCCACAACTAGAGAAAGCCCGCACACAGCAACAAAGACCCAATGCAGCCAAAATTACATAAATAAAAATAAATTTATTAAAAACAAAACAAACAAACAAACAAAAAAACAATGGAAAAACTGGATCAAAGATATGGAACAACTATTTCCAGACATTGGATCAGAGGCAGGAGAAGACTGTGATCCCTAAGGGAAGGGACACAAATGAGGTGAGCCCTCAATTGTGGAGGCAATTTTCAGATTTCTCGGCCCCCAATACGGCACCATTCTTCAAGGACATAAACTAGCCACTTGTGGCAAGCTGATTACATTGGTCCTTCTCCACCCTGGAAGAGAGAACAGTTTATCTTGAGTGGGATTAAAACATATTTCATTAACTCAGAGTGGATCATGGACTTATATATAAAATGTAAAGCTACAAAACTTAGGAAAAAAAAAAAAAAAACAGGAGAAAATCTTTGGGATCTAGGGCTAGGCAATGAGTTCTTAGAATTGACACCAAAAGCATGATCCACACAAGGAAAAATTGATAAATTTGACCTCGCTAAAGTTAAGAACTTCTGCTCGATGGACGACCCTGTAAGAAGGATGAAAAGACAAGCTACAATTGGGAGAAAATGTTTGCAAAGCATATACCTATCAATGGACTAGTATCCAAAATATATAAAGAACTCATAAAACTCAACAGTTAAAAAAAATCCAATTAGAAAATGGACAAAAGATACCAACAGACATTTCACTGAAGAAGATATTCAGATGGAAGATAAACACATGGCAAAAAAGTTCAATAACATTAGCCATTAAAGAAAAACAAAGTAAAGCCACATGAGATATCACTACACACTTACTAAAATAAAAAATAATGACATCAAATGCTGGTGAGAATGTAGAAAAACTGGCTCCCTCACAGTGCTGGTGGGAATGTAAAATGGTATAGCTGCATTGGAAAACAGCTTGGCACATTTTTTTTTTTATAAAACTAAACATACAATTGCCATGTGACCTAGCAATTGCACTCTTGGGCATTAATCCCAGAGACATGAAGACTTATGTTCACACAATAACCTATACACAGATGTTCATAGTTGCTTTATTCATGACAGCCCAAAAAAAAAAAAAAAAAATGGAAAGAGCCCAGATGTCCTTCAGTGAGCGAATGGTTAAACAAACTGGCACATTCATACCATAGAATACTCAGCAATAAGAAGGAATGAACTATTGGTGAATGCAACGACTTGGATGAATCCTCAGGGAAGTATGCTGAGTGAAAAAAGCCAGTTCTAAAAGGTTATACATTGTATGATTCCATTTATAAAACATTTTGAGATGATGAAATTTTACACATGGAGAACAGATCAATGGTTGTCAGAGGCTAGAGATTAGGTTAAAGGGAGGGAGAAGCAAGTGTGGTTATAAAAGGCCAACACATGGAATCTTATGAGGATGGAACTGTTTTGTATCTTGACTGTGGCGGTGGATATACAAACCTACACACGTGATAAAACTGTATAGAACTAAACACACACACACAGTCTCACATACACACAAAAGGGGACAAGTAAAATTGGGGCAGTCTGAATTGTAATAATGTCTATATCCCGGTTGTGATATTATACTATAGTTTTGCAAGATGCTACCCTTGGGTGAAACTGGGTAAAGAGTACATGGGATCTCTCTGTATTATTTTTTACAACTGCATATGCACATATAATTATCAAATAAAGGTTTAATTTTAAAACAACATATTCCTGGTTGATATTCTAGATTTGGATGTGCTTTTCTTGCCAGGAGAGCCTGGGCCAACACCACAATCCAAAAGCTCGTAGAGCATTAGATTCACTGACATGGGATTGAGTGTAACCTTGCTTTGGACCATGGGCCTTACTCTTCATCAAAGGAGGTGTGGGAGTGGGTACATGACATGGTATCCTCTAGTCCTATCTCATATCCAGAAGCTGAGAGAGTGGTGAAGTGACTGCTTAACGATGCAGCTGAGACACCAACTTGGAGCTGATATCCTGCAAAGCTGGGGTGTTGTCCTCCAGGATGTGGTCTCATCCTGATCAACCACCATTATATACTACTGTGTCCCCAGTAGATAGACCTGCTCACCATCACTCCAGTGACCTTGAGGAATTTGTGTGTCCAGTCCCTGCAACTTTAGGCTCTATGGGTGTAGAGGCCCTGGTTCCCACAGGGAGAATGCTTCCACTTGGAGGAGGCATAGTAGGAGTGCCAGTAAGGTTGTTTTGTTTTGTTTTGTTTTTAATTTTATTTATTTTTGGCTGCGTTGGGTCCTCATTGCTGTGCGTGGGCTTTCTCCAGTTGCAGCTAGTGGCGGCTACTCTTCGCCGCCATGGCCTCTCGTTGCAGAGCACGGGCTTCAGTAGCCATAGCTCGCGGGCTCCAGAGCGCAGGCTCAGTAGTCGTGGCGCACAGGCCCAGTCGCTCCACGGCATGTGGGACCCTCCTGGACAGGGCTAGAACCCATGTCCCCTGCACTGGCAGGCGGACTCCCAACCACTGCACCACCAGGGAAGCCCCTCCAGTAAGTTTTAAGCCATGGCTGCTGCCTTGGTAACTTCAGGCTCCTTAAGCTAAGAGAGCAGCAGACAATGAAAGCATCACCACACTGGCCAAGGTGATTGACCCTGACCATCAGAAGGTGATAGGCTGGGTTACACTGTGGGGACAGGGAGGAACATTTGTGGCACTCATGTAATCCACGGGGGCATCTCCTGATACTCCCCCTCCCGATTATAAAGGTGTATGGAAAAGTGCAGCAGCCTTGATCTGAGAAGGACATGGTAACCCACTGCTCACATCCCTTAGGGATGAGGGTCTGGGTCACACCGTTTGGAACAGCAGAGGTACCAGCTAAGGGTGAGGGGACTCTAGAGTGGGCAGTACAGGAGGGAGATGATGAGCATTCATTATGGTCTCAAAACTAGCTGCCAGTAGTGGGGACAGAGGGAGGGGTGGCTAGTTCATCCCGCTAATCTTCCTTAAGTTCCCCCAAAGAAACAGACCAGCCAGAATCCTGGAGAAGCTGTTCCCAGATGGAGTGGATTTGAATGGCACAAGAGGTGGTTTGTAACAGATACTATGATGCTCAGTCCATGTCCCCCTCAGCAGCCGGGAGTGTTGCCTATGGATGGCTCACAGCTGTGTCCCTTTCTGGGCAATGCTGTCAGCTGAAAGGAACTTCCTTGGCTCATTTCTGCACCCCCTCACTGGGGGCAGCCCACAGCCAAAGACTGGTCAATGTGGGGCTAGAAGGCCTTGGCCAGTGCTTCAATTTGGGGCAACTCTATCCAAGAAGCATCTCAAAATTAACTTGTTCGAAACCAAACTCAAAAAAAAAAGAAAGAAAGAAACCAAACTCTTGGAGTCCTCCCTAAACCTGTCTCCTTCCCCATTTCAATAAATGCCAATTCCATGCTTCCAGGTGTCTAGTCCAAAACCTTGGAGTTTTGACTCCTCTCTCTCTCTCTCTGTTTCCCTGAACATCTAATATACCAGCAAATCTTGTTGGCTGTACCTTCATATCCACAATTTGACCATTTCTCAGCACTATCACTGCTAACCCTCTGGTCCAAATCCCTATAAACTCTCACCTGCAACACACTATAGCCTCCTAACTGGCCTCCCTGCTTCTGTGCTTGCCCCTTTCCTCTCTTCCATGCAAGCAGACAGAGTGATCCTGTTAAGAGCTGAGATGATGTCATTCTTCTAACAAATTCTTCTAGTGGCTTCTCATCACACTTAGACTACAAGCTAAAACCTTTACAACAGCCTACACAGCCCTACAAGATCTGGCTCTGTGCCACCTGTCTGACCTCCTCTCCAGCCACTCTGCCCCTCCCTCTCCCTGCTCCAGCCTCTGGTCTCCACGCTGTTCCTCAAGCTCACTGAGGATGCTCCTGCCACAGGGTCTTTATACTTGCCTCTCCTCCTGCCTGGAAAGCTATTCCCCGAGATAACTACATCCCTCACTTCCCTTGGGTCTCCGCTCCAATATCGCCTCATCCAACACATGTTTCCTGACCATCTTATATGTAACAGCAAACTCCATTCCCACCTTATCACCACCCACTCTCCCAAGCCCCCTTGCTTGGTACTTACGAACCCACATAATTCTTTTTGTCTTTTGTCTACCTCCCTCCAACTAGAAGGTAAGCTACATGAGAATGGGG
Organism: Balaenoptera physalus; assembly: GCF_965194825.1. Classification (NCBI taxonomy): domain Eukaryota; kingdom Metazoa; phylum Chordata; class Mammalia; order Artiodactyla; family Balaenopteridae; genus Balaenoptera; species Balaenoptera physalus. The sequence continues at coordinate 41,295,260 of NC_138882.1, forward strand.
ACTTTTTGTCTTTTGTTTACTGCACTATATCTCTAGTTCCTACAACAGGACTTGGCATATAGTAGATACTTAAAAAAAAAAAATTGTTGGATGAACCAATCAAGTTTCGGGACTTTATAATTTAGGCTTTCACACTACCTCCCTCCACTGCAAAACAGCTACATCTTGAAATGTGGACACACCAAGACCACCACCGGAACACCCATCGTCATGTGCAACACACACCGACCCAATAAACACGTTAGGGGGAAGTGCCTCTCAATTGTGAATTCACTGTCCTAAACCATCTGGATCACAATGAGACTCAAAGATTCAGGAAGAAGGAAGAGACCTGAGCCTGCAAGTACTCCATTAGCCACAGCGCAGGGGTTCATGAGGGGCTCACAAAAATACTTTAACTATAATTTCTTTTAGAATCAGAAGAAAAATGAGTATAATAATAATTAATACATGATAATAAATCCAGCTTGTATTATATTCATCTTTATACCAATACAGTCATGAAATAGAATTTTTAATATTTTCTTATGAAGGAAGCAACCCAGGAAGACGAAAGGGGCCCACGAAAGTCACAACGTGGCCCTGCCTGACACAGCTCACCTTTAAGGCTCTGGCTAACGTCAAGAGCCAGCAGGACAGGGAGATGGAGGGGAAATGATATTTCAGCAGGCTTTCTCATTGATTCATCTCCCCATACCAGCCTTTCAGTCCTGTGGTATCAAACAGGAAACTGAAGCTCTGAACAGTTAAGTGATTTTGCCAGTGCCATCAAGACAGCGGCCATGCTAAGATTTGAACCTAGGATATCGAAGACCCAGCCATAGGCTACCTTCCTGCCCTGCAGCTGCCAAATGGTGCCTACAAAGCCACAGGCACAAATGTGGAATTAGACACTTTCCTCAGATCTGCCCCTGCCTGCCAAAGGCTGCCCCACACCGGGCCCTGCCCCCTGAGTCACCTCAGCTGCACCCTGCCCTTCAAGAACCCAAATTTCTCTCATCTGCCTCAGCCCCAATGCCAAGCCCCTGCCCCACCCCTGACTCCCGGTCTTACGCATGACACTTCGGGGAAATGGGGGTCAAGCGGCAATGCCCCACCCTATGCATAGGCAGGTCTGTCTGCCTTCTCCTGCCTGTTAGTCCTTCCAGAGAAAAATAACTTGGTCCTGAGGAAGAAGAGGGCAGCCTGGGAGGGACTCGTCCTTATTACTCCCAGCACAGGCTGGGTGCCAGACCCTCCCTCCTTGTGCCCAGGAAGAGGTCTGCAAAGACCCTAAGGGCCTCTTCTGTCTGCACCTAGTCCTCCCCAGCACAAGCACAGGGGTAAGTAGGTTCCTTCCTGAGGCCCAAGCAAAAATTCTCTAAGGGAGCTGCCTTGTCAGTCTCCTCCATTTTCTGCCCCTGTTTGGTGAGCTCCAAATAGGAGCAGTTGGGTAGTATTTACGATCCAGGAGGAGAGCTAGAAAGAGAAGTGTGGACTTGGGAACAGAAGGGCCTAGTTGAATTCCAGCTCTGCGAGTAAGAAATTTAACTTCTCCAAATGTAACTAAAACTTGCTAAACACAAAAAGAGAGAGAGAACAAAAGGTTCCTAACGTGGTTAGCACAGGATCTGGAATCAGGTTGTGCCAGTAAATGTTAGTGAAGTTTTATGCCTAGTGTGCCTTCCACTCTAATTTGCCTGGTTTTGTGGTGGTTATGTTTCTGAGTATTCTCCTTAATTCATTACACATTTATTGAATCCTTACATGTTGGCCGCTATGTAAGCTTTGGAGACACAACTCTGAGTAGAAGAAATCCTTGCCTCTGAGGATCTCACGCTCTAGCAGGGACTGCAGAGAAGTGAACAGTCAACTACACTGCACTGTGGTAGTTGTGCAGCTCTGGATCTTAACTGATGGTGTTGCCATCAGGGAACCAAAAGGTCAGATGGCAGAGAAGCACATAGCCTTCAATTGGGTAGTACATAAATAAAAAACAAGAAACCAAATCATGTTGTGAACAAGAAGGACCAAGATAGATAATCACAGGACCCTGAGACCTAGTGTTTGGCCGTTTTATAAAGTAGAAGGTGTAAACCTAGCTGTTCTTGGCTATTCTTCCTAAGAAAGAAGCCCCATTAGGGTCCCAGGGATTTCACCTTAGGAGTTTTCTAAAATGATAAGAGGTTATTTTTATCAGCTTTAGGAGTAAGTGGAGTAGGTTGCCACCTTCGTGTGTGTTCTGAGAGAAATGAGAGGGTGCCTCAGCCGCACGCCAAAATGCCTCCTTGCATCACTGTTCCTGGAAGTCCATCATTAGAGTCAGTCCTCAGGGATGCTTTTAGCCCTCAAAGTCTTCTTTTAAAGGCATATAGTCCAGAGAGAGATGCGCCTTTACTCTGGCTGTTCCTTTGCTTAGGTCGCTCTTTTCCACATGCTCAAAGCCTGTCATTCAGGTCCAGAGCACTTCCTCAGGGGTTCTGTTCCAGCCTGCCACCCTCTTTAGGAGGACTCGTATTGCTGCTATGAGTCTTTGATCCAGCAGGTTTGGTCTTGTGTGGCTTGTTGGTTGGATTCTGTGTAAGTGTGTGTGTGTGTGCGCGTGCGTGCATGCACATGCATGTTTCCTAATTAGTGCGTGTATCAATTACAGGTATCCCCCACTTTTCAAAAGTTCACTTTATACCACTTTACTTTTATGAAAGACCTACAGTGGTACCTGTTTTCATTAACCGAAAGAAATCCATAGGGGACTTTTGCTTTTACAAGAAAAGGTAATTGCTTCTTCGCTTTACACCATTTCAGCTTACAAAAGATTTCATAAGAGCACTCTATTTTCAGATAGCAGGGGAAACCTGTATCTATTGTTGCATTACACACCACCCCAAAACTTAGTGACCTAAAGTGACTGTTTATTTACTCACAACTCTACAATATAAGCTGGGATCAGTTGGGTGGTTCTTCTGCTGGTTGAGTTGATGTCGCTCACACAGCTGCTGTCATTTGGAGGCTCAACTGTGATGGGAAAACCCAAGATGGGCTTCATTCCCATGTCTGATTCTCAGCTGAGGAGATTAGAACAGCTAGGGGCTGGCTGGCCCCTCTCTCCATGTGGTATCTCGTTCTCCAGGGCCTCTCCGCATGGCCTTCTCTCCAGCGGTCATCCTGGGCTTCCTTACACCATGGCAGCTGAGTTCCAGAAGGGAGCATTTCCAAAAGTAGAGCCCCAAAGGGCAAGCACTTATCTACTTGCTTCATGTTTGTTAATATCTCATTGACCAAGGAAGTCACACAACCAACCCCAGAGTCAATGTGGGAAAAGACTTCAAAAGGGTATGACTCAGGACTTCCCTGCTGGCACAGTGGATAAGACTCCATGTTCCCAATGCAGGGGGGCTGGGTTCGATCCCTGGTCAGGGAACTAGATCCTACATGCATGCCACAACTAAGGAGCCTGTGAACCACAACTAAGGATCCCTGGAGCCGCAACTAAGGAGCCCTGGAGCTGCAACTAAGGAAACTGTGAGCCGCAAATAAGGAGCCCGCCTGCCACGGCTAAGGAGTCATCGTGCCACAACTAAGGAGCCCTGGAGCTGCAACTAAGGAGCCCACCTGCTGCGACTAAGACCTGGTGCAACCAAATAAATTAAATAAATAATTTTTTTTTTTTAAAAAGGGTAGGTGTGGTTTGGGGTGGGGGGACACCAATGTCTACCTCAGTTTATAAACAGAGTAGAGATTGCATCTTTTTTTTTTTTTTTTTGAAACTTTAACATTTACCAGCATAGTCTAGTCTAATCAATAAATACTTGTTGACTGACTAGTGGTGGATATGGTTAACTGCCAGCAAAGCTCCTTAGGATGGGCCTTGCAGGCAAGAGCTGAAGGTTGCTCCATGAGGAAAGCAGAAACCTGAAAGGAAAGGTGACTGAACACCAAATACAAATGGGTGGATTTTAGTGAATTTAACTAATGCCCTCCCTCTTGATTTCAAAACCAGAAAAATATAAGTAAGAAATATCATAAGAAACCAAAGTATGCTCAGCTTAGCACTGTGTTAGGCCTCATGGAGGATACAAAAGAAAATAGGTTCTTTGAGGTCACAGAAGAAACAAGAAATAAAAACAGGAAAACTTAAATATTACAAGGCCTAATAATGTTTTTAACATAGTGCATAGCACATAATAAACACTCATGAAATGTTGTGAAGAGAAAAAACAGGATATGGTCAGGAAGTGAAAGATTGATTAGTCTAGGGTTCAGCAAACTACAACCCACAGGCCAAATCCCACGTTCTATCTGTTTTTGTAAATAAAGTTTTACTTGAACACAGCCATACCCATTTGTTTACGTATTATCCACAGCTGTTTTTGTTCTATGACAGCAGAATTAAGTAGTTGCAACAAAGACCGAAAGGCCTGCAAAGTCTAAAATATGTACTATCTGGCCCTTTACAGAAAAAATTTGCCAACCCCCAAAACTCAATAAATGCTTCCCAGGCTCAGTTAAATTGGTACAACTTCCCTTGTTGGAGGAGAAGGTAGGTTAGTGCTAGGTTTGATGGAAGATGAAATATTTTGCGCTCAGAACCGTGAATAGTTATGGTCTGAGAGAAAACCGTTTTGGGGCACCCCCAGCTAGGAAGGATTTCTGTTGATATGCAACAATGTCAGGCCCTGGGCCTCTGTTTAGACTAGTGGTCCAAGTCATTCCTCCTGGCTTTCTCCCCCATCTCATCACCCTGTTTGCCCATCCTCCTCCACATTTTTGTCCTGAGGTTGGACAAGGTATCTAGATATTGAAGTTGGATATCAGGGAACCATTGACGAGACAGATACACTTTCCATTTGGATATATATCTGTGTCCTTAGGAGGAAAGGGAGCATCTCACTATATAGAGAAAGGGCATGGTACCTTAAACCTTATTCCTTCAGCTACATGGGTCTGAAAAGGTCATCTTGGTCATTCCCCTGTGTCCAGAATGGATTGATTTTAAGTCATCTCCTAGATCTAATACACACACACACACACACAGACACACACACACACACATGCCCCACTGTAACCAACTCCCCACATGCTTAAAAAGAGCACAGCCTCTCCCCAGGGCCAACTTATCCAAAGACAGTAGGCTCAGTGCTAAGGTCCCGTGGTATTTTAAGGACCAACAAAAACATCTTAATTTTAACTTCTTTTAAAACTAGAAGGAAAAAAGAATGTAATAATAATGGATATATAATAATGAATCCAGCCTGGATTATACTCATCTTTATACAAATTATATAAAATATAATTTTTAATATGTTTTTTTTAATGGAGGAAGGGGACCATAAAGGCAAAAGTGCCAAGGGCCAGCGAAAGCCATAACGCAGCCCTGTCTTCCTCAAGTAACAGGTCCACAAACTTGATGGAGCATGGATTCTTCCCAAGATCTGAGCAGTATCCCTGCTGTGATCATGTACGTCCTTGGACCAGTCCTTTGGAGAACTAAACACAGCTGCCTTTGACCTCTGAGTCAGGATAAAAACAAAAAAGCTCTCTGGAAGGAAGTGGAGGCTGGCAGCTAGGAAAGAAGAGTGCTGGTGTTGATTCAACTGGCCCCAGGGCCTGGCGAGGCCGGACTGCCCAGCAATGCCCCTGCCACCAGTGTGTCAGCTCAGTGTGTCAAGCAGAGCAGAACCCAGCTCAAGCCCTTCATGAATAAATACTGCTTCAGGCCCAGGCGTGTTGACCTAAGAAGCTGTGGTTCCTTCACCTCTCTCTGGCAGTGCAGATTGCTCTTGGGGAGCCACACTCCAGTTAAGAGCTCTTTGAGGAGCGAGCTCAGCCTGGAATTTGCTTTCAAGCTCTGGTCACTGCCGCTCTATGTGCTGCATCTCTCAGGAGCCAAAGATTTGTGTGTTGATTAACCAGCTGCTTTAATTCTCCTCCAGAATTCTCGCCCCACTTCTCTTTGTTTCTGCTTCACAGTGTTTCTTCCTGGAAGGGTGGTAGAATGAAATTTGCTTCTCTTTTTTTTTTAATTTATTTTATTTTATTTTATTTTATTTATTTATTTGGTTGTGTTGGGTCTTAGTTGTGGCAGGCAGGCTCCTTAGTTGCAGCTCACCAGCTCCTTAGTTGCGGCTCACTGGCTCCTTAGTTGTGGCATGTGAACTCTTAGTTGCGGCATGAGTGTGGGATCTAGTTCCCTGACCAGGGATTGAACCCAGGCCCCCTGCATTGAGAACATGGAGTCTTAACCACTGTGCCACCAGGGAAGTCCCGAAATTTGCTTCTCTTAAAATCAGGGCAGCTGGTGCTACTTAAAAAATGCAACTTAAAATTTACCTAGATGGTCTTTGTTATGGGTTGAATTATGTCCGCCCCCCCCCCCAAAAAAAGATGTACTGAATCCTAATCCTCAGTACCTCAAAATGTGACCTTATTTGGAAATAGGTTCTTTGCAGATGAAATCAATAAATATGAGGTCGTACTGGAGGAGGATGGGCCCCTAATCCAATATGACTGGTTTCCTTACAAAAAGAGCACCATGTGAAGGGACAGAGGCACACAGAGTGAAGACAGCCATGGGAAGACACAAGCAGAGATAGGAGATAACCTGTCAAAAGCCAAGAAATGCCTGGGGCCATCAAAAACTGGAAGAAGCAAGGAAAGATCATCTCCTAGAGGCTTTGGAGGGAGCATGACCCTGCCAACACCTCAGACTTAGCCTCCAGAAATGTGAGCGAATACCTTTCTGTTGTTTTAAGCCACTGCTTTATAATGTTTTGTTCCAGCAGCCCTAGGAAACTGATATAGTCTTCAAAGCAAATAATCTGCCCAGCTGGAGCGTCAAGTCAATTGACTGACACAATAATCACACCAAGCCCTTGTTTAGTGTAAAAATTTTACTTCTTGAAGTTCCTTCTTCTCCATTATCTCATTTTAACCTCATGATTCCTTTGTGACACAGGGCAGATTTTATTATCCCTCATTTTGTAGATGCAAAATCTGAAGACCAGGATGTAAAATCACTTACCCCGAGTCATGCATAAGTGTCTCTGTGGCTTAGAAGAAAGCAATGAGTAACAGAAATGCAAACTCAGCTCCGCCCTGACTAGATATACGTGTGGGCCCCTGATGAGTAACCCAACCCTGTAGCATCCGGAATTTCAAGTACAGTCATTACTTTCTTTTTAAGAGCATTAAAAATCACCCGCCATCTACTATCAACATCACTTCATAAAAGAAAAGGCATTTTAACACTAAAAACAAGGAAAGACCTTAATACAAGAATAAAGGGCATGTCTTTTAAATTAAATAAATTTTGTTTATTTTTTTAACTCACTACTTTGTCCTTATTTTCTTCATTTTTCAGAAGACTGACAGATACCAGGATCAGCATTTGGGAAACACTTCTGAAATCTCTCTGGGCCTCATTTACCTTATCAGAGGGTGTTGGATTTCTCCTTGAATCCCTTCTTAACAATTTATGATTCTCTGACCCAATCCCAGATTCTCTTTCTACTAACACAGCTGGAAATGGGAACCCCTAGGTCCGGCAGTGATGGCCAGAATGCCCTGGTCAGAGGAGCTGGATGCAAGAGTGTCCAGGTTCTGTCCTGAGACCACAGTATACCCTGCCGTACTCCAAGAGTGACCAAGAGTTGTTTTGGTGGCATCAGGTAAGTCATGGGAAGAATTGACTTCCTCTTAGGAAGTGACTCCTTTGTATTTGAGGCCAAACAGCTTGGGAGTTGATGTGCAAACTGCAGCCTGCTTTCTCCCAGTACCTCCTGCCATCAGGCTGGTTCTGGCTGGCTTAGCTTTCACCCTGCTCAGCAGGAGAGCTCAGGGGCCCTCCAGGCCATCAGTACCCCACTGCTGCTCTAGGTCAGAGTTGGGAAAAGCGGACTGGAGAATCCACTGCTTCTACCACAGGCTGCCACTGGGCTAAGCCTGAAGCTTGAATGTGCCCCACAGCTAAAGTCAATGATTTTATTATCATTAGTGATAATAATAGTCTTTTGCATATTGTTTTTAAGGAATTTTTTTAATCCGATATCTTTTTAGCATAACGTCGGTGCTCAGGGAAATCTTCATGAAAGAGATAGGACTGGAAGGGTACCCTGAAAATGTGGGAGTACTTGGACAGGGAGTAGGGGTGGGAAGGATGGGGGTGGGGTGTGTCTAGAGAACAGTCTGGAGGGTGAAAAGGAGCAGGGGCGGTTAGAGCTGAGAAGAGCCCTGCCTGAAGGGGGCGCTGAATTCCCAGAAGGAGAGGGGGATGAGCCAGGGATGGGCCAGGTGTGTGGAGATCTCACAGGCTCTTGAGGCCGACTTGGTCAAACACTAGTTCAACCACTTACTAGTATTATTATTCCTGCACCCCGCCCCCTCTTCCTGCCACCTCACTGTGAGGGAAAGCTCTCCAAGGCCAGAAAAGTTAAGTGGTCCTGAGGGTAGGGAGAGGGCAGGAACAGAATGAATCTGTCAGGGATTCTTTCTGTTAAAAAGTTGTTCAGGGAAACATTCAAATGACCTCCACCCTCTCAATCTCTTGAACTGGTTGCATCGGTGCCTCCTTTTCCCTGAGTGAACTTCCAGGGTGATAAAAATCCATGGAAATCAACAGATCTTCAGCCAGACGTGACCCCTCTAAGGCCATTTGACCAAACCACCAAGCCAAAGAACAGTCCTTCCCACCCTGCTCTCAGGCGGGGTCCATAATAAGGATTGAGGAAGTGACCTTTTCTCAGGAAGTGGGTGGACAAATGACCTAAAATTCAACCCTTCCCTTCTTGGAAGGAACTTATCATCTAAAGGAGGAAAGTTTTTAAATGTGCTCCTTTCTCAGTGCAGAAGGAAAAAGGAGTGGGAGGAGCGATTTACTATCCTGCAGTAGGTTTTAGAATATAGAAGAGAAATATTTTCTAAAAATGGGCACCTGTTTCCTCTGAGTGGAGAGTTGGCAGCTTTAAAGAGGCTGAAAATTTTCTCTGGAAAATGTAGCCTCTACTTTTATAATTGTCCCAGTTGGAAACCTAGAGGGATTTTTATCATATGTGATATTGATGTGTTTATTTATTTATTATATTTTGCTTTTCCATCATCTTCTACTGCAACTGTTGGGATTCAGACTAAGTAGTGTGTGAAGACTCGGGGCCCAAACTGAGAGGGAGGAGACTGGTGAGGGAGCTGACCTAAGAACCGGAGGAAAATTGGGAGCAAACGCCTAATTAAAATGTGTTTGACTTTCCATGACTTTAGTTGAATTTGCGTTTTTATTATAATAGTAATATATGTACCCAGTCAGCATTGTGTTTTTATTATAAAAGTAATTTAAGTACCCAGTATAGATCATAAAATGAATATAAGAACCTGGTGTGGAGGCATTCTGGCATTCTCCCCAGATCCGTGGCGATTAGCTCCTTATATATTCTTATAAAAAAGCATTTATGCATATGTAACTAGGAGAGTGTATCCTTTCCTTAAAAAACTCACACAAATGGAGTCATGCTATGCGTATTATTATACATCTTGCTTTTTCACCTAAAGATCTTCCTTGGAGATCATTCTTTATCATTGGTATGGTTGTATGTCCCAGTTTACCTGGGACAGTCCGTCCTGTATAATTATCAACAGATTCCCACTGTCAGAGCATCCTGGTTTAGATAAATCTCTCTACTTATCAGGTCAAATAGATCTGCCTTTTTGCTTTTAATAAGTTTCATGGAATGTCACACCATGATACCTCAAATATAACTAATCCCCATCTATGGACATTTAAGTTATTTCTCATTTTAACCATTAGAGACTGTTCGGCAGAGAGCTTCCTTGTACATTCATCTTTGAACTCTTGTGAAGACACACATGCAGGATAAATTCCTGGCCATGGAACTTGCTGGGTCAAAGGGTTTGTGCCTTTTACATTTTGTTCTGTGAAAATAATTTTTAAATTTACTTGGGGTTTTTTTGTGTTTTTTTGTTTGTTTGTTTGTTTTTAATTTAATTAATTAATTTATTTATTTATGGCTGTGTTGGGTCTTCGTTTCTGTGCGAGGGCTTTCTCTAGTTGCGGCAAGTGGGGGCCACTCTTCATAGCGGTGCGCGGGCCTCTCACTATCGCGGCCTCTCTTGTTGCGGAGCACAGGCTCCAGACGCACAGGCTCAGTAATTGTGGCTCACGGGCCTAGTTGCTCCGCGGCATGTGGGATCTTCCCAGACCAGGGCTCAAACCCGTGTCCCCTGCATTGTCAGGCAGATTCTCAACCACTGCGCCACCAGGGAAGCCCCCTGAATTTACTTGTTTTTTATAGTTTATTATTATTTTTAAAATTTATTTATTTATTTATTTTTGGCTGCATTGGGTCTTCATTGCTGCTTGCAGGCTTTCTCTAGTTGCGACGAGCAGGGTCTACTCTTCGTTGCAGTGTGCGGGCTTCTCATTGCAGTGGCTTCTCTTGTTGCGGAGCACGGGCTCTAGGCGTGCAGGCTTCAGTAGTTGTGGCACGCGGGCTTCAGTAGTTGTGGCAGACGGGCTCAGTAGTGTGGCACACGGGCTCTGTAGTTGTGACTCACGGGCTCTAGAGCGCAGGCTCAGTAGTCGTGATGCATGGGCTTAGTTGCTCCACGGCATGTGGGATTTTCCCAGACCAGGGCTCGAACCTGTGTCCCCTGCACTGGCAGGCAGATTCTTAAACACTGTGCCACCAGGGAAGCCCTAAATTTACTTTTTAATTGAGGTATAATATTCTGCTGTATCAATTTACTACCATTTATTTATCCATCTTTTATATTTTGAAAACTTTAGCAAAATTCCTCTCCTAAAAGGAGGAACTGCAGGCAGAGGGACCAGCCCAGAGCAGCCCTTTACGTGCCTCCTCACTGTCATAGCCCAGACTCTCCCACACCTCTTCACTGGACTCTTGATGGACTAGATAACTGTCCTCTCACACGGTTACAGCAAATTCTTTTCTGGCTCCTTCTCTCTCCTGCAGGTGCCCCGCCTTCTTCCTTCAGGAAGCACTGCCTGACTCCCCCTTACCATGACCACTAAGACTGGGATGGGGTCTCTTTCATGGACTCTCCCAGCATTCAATACTTCTCCTATCACGGTACTCATCACACTGAAGTATAATCTCCTCTTTAACTTCCATCTTCCTAGTTGAGTTATGGATTAGTTTCCTATTGCTGCTGTCACAAATTACCACAAACTTAAGTAGCTTAAAACAACACAAATTTATTATCATATAGTTCTGAAGGTCAGAAGTCTAAAACAGGTTTCACTGGGCGAAAAAAATCAAGGTGTTGACAGGACTGGGTTCCTTTTGGAGGCTCATGGGAGAATCTGGTTTCTTGCCTTTTCCAGCTTCTAGAGGCTGCCTGCATTCCTTGGCTTGTGGCTTCTTCCATCTTCAAAGCCGGCAATGACTAGTTGAGTCTTTCTTATATCATATCACTCAGACACTGACTCTCCTGCCTCCCTCTTCCACATTTAAGGATCTTGTGATTACACTGAATCCACCTGGGTAAGCCAGGATACCCTCCTATTTTAAAGTCAGTTGAGCGAATTTTGCACTATGGACTCTGGTCTGAAGAGCCAGGTGTGAGGCCTCTGCCCCCAGCACCAAATGAGCGAGTGAAACTAGGAAGCACAAAGAGAAAAAAAAGCTTCTGTACCCGGCCCGGATCTGAGCTGTCAGCACAGCCGTTTCGCACTAGGAACTCTGGTCTGAAGTCCTGGGTGAGAGGCCTGTGGACACGGCACCCTATGAGCAAGTGAAACTGGACAAGCGCCAAGGAAATAAAGGATCATAGAACTAAGTTAAGGAGTGTATGGCATTTCCTTCGGATAGGACTGCATTTACCAATGGGCCTGTGATTCACCAAAATATAACAGCGGAGACCTCCTACTTCATTTTATTGCACTGGAGCTCTTTCCTAACTTTATTTAATTGCACCCAAGTTCTCTCAGGATATAATAAAGTTTTACTAGATGCTGTCATATCGCTGTCTAACAGGACTGTTGAGATTAGAGTCCACTGTCAAGCCATGCGGAGGACAGGCTATTGGTGCTCCAGCCAGGCGTCAGGGCTGTGCCACTGACGTGGGAGGGCCAAGTTCAGGACACTGGTCCACAAGAGACCTCCCAGCTCCACGTAATATCAAACGGCGAATATCTCCCAGAGATCTCCATCTCAATGCCAAGACCCAGCTCCACTCAACGACCAGCAAGCTACAGTGCTGGACACCCTATGCCAAACAACTAGCAAGACAGGAACAAAACCCCAACCATTAGCACAGAGGCTGCCTAAAATCATAATAAGGCCATAGACACCCCAAAATACACTACCAGACGTGGACATGCCCACCAGAAAGACAAGATCCAGCCTCATCCACCAGAACACAGGCACTAGTCCCCTCCACCAAGAAGCCTACACAACCCACTGAACCAACCTTAGCCACTGGGGACAGACACCAAAAACAACGGGAACTATGAACCTGCAGCCTGCAGAAAGGAGACCCCAAACACAGTAAGTTAAGCAAAATGAGAAGACAGGCAAACACACAGCAGATGAAAGAGCAAGGTAAAAACAAACCAGACCTAACAAATGAAGAGGAAGTAGGCAGTCTACCTGAAAAAGGATTCAGAATAATGACAGTAAAGATGATCCAAAATCTTGGAAATAGAATGGAGGAAATACAAGAAACGTTTCACAAGGACCTAGAAGAACTAATGAGCAAACAAACAGTGATGAACAACACAATAAATGAAATTAAAATTTCTCTAGAAGGGATCAATAGCAGAATAACTGAGGCAGAAGAACGGTTAAGTGACCTGGAAGATAAAATAGTGGAAATAACTACTGCAGAGCAGAATAAAGAAAAAAGAATGAAAAGAATTGAGGACAGTCTCAGAGACCTCTGGGACAACATTAAACACACCAACATTCGAATTATAGGGGTCCCAGAAGAAGAAGAGAAAAAGAAAAGGACTGAGAAAATATTTGAAGAGATTATAGTTGAAAACTTCCCTAATATGGGAAAGGAAATAGTTATTCAAGTCCAGGAAGCACAGAGAGTCCCATACAGGATAAATCCCAGGAGAAACATGCCAAGACACATATTAATCAAACTATCAAAAATTAAATACAAAGAACAAATATTAAAAGCAGCAAGGGAAAAACAACAAATAACACATAAGGGAATCCCCATAAAGTTAAGAGCTGATTTTTCAGCAGAATCTCTGCAAGCCAGAAGGGAGTGACAGGACATATTTAAAGTGATGAAGGAGAACAATCTTCAACCAAGATTACTCTACCCAGCAAGGATCTCATTCAGATTTGACAGAGAAATTAAAAGCTTTACACACAAGCAAAAGCTAAGAGAATTCAGCACCACCAAACCAGCTTTACAACAAATGCTAAAGGAACCGCTCTAGGCAGGAAACACAAGAGAAGGAAAAGACCTACAATAATAAACCCAAAACAATTAAGAAAATGGTAATAAGAACATACATATCGATAATTACCTTAAATGTAAATGAATTAAATGCTCCAACCAAAAGACATAGATTGGCTGAATGGTTACAAAAACAAGACCCGTATATATGCTGTCTACAAGAGACCCACTTCAGACCTAGGGACACATACAGACTGAAAGTGAGGGGATGGAAAAAGATATTCCTTGCAAATGGAAATCAAAAGAAAGCTGGAGTAGCAATTCTCATATCAGACAAAATGACTTTAAAACAAAGACTATTACAAGAGACAAAGAAGGACACTACATAGTGATCAAGGGATCAATCCAAGAAGAAGATATAACAATTGTAAATATTTATGCACCCAACATAGGAGCACCTCAATACATAAGGCAAATACTAACAGCCATAAAAGGGGAAATCGACAGTAACACAATCATAGTAGGGCACTTTAACACCCCACTTTCACCAATGGACAGATCATCCAAAATGAAAATAAATAAGGAAACACAAGCTTTAAATGATAGATTAAACAAGATGTACTTAATTGGTATTTATAGGACATTCCATCCAAAAACAACAGAATACACATTCTTCTCAAGTGCTCATGGAACATTCTCCAGGATAGATCATATCTTGGGTCACAAATCAAGCCTTGGTAAATTTAAGAAAATTGAAATCGTATCAAGTATCTTTTCTGACCACAACGCTATGAGACTAGATATCAATTACAGGAAAAAATCTGTAAGAAATACAAACACATGGAGGCTAAACAACACACTACTTAATAACCGAGAGATCACTGAAGAAATCAAAGAGGAAATCAAAAAATACCTAGAAACAAATGACAATGAAAACACGACGACCCAAAACCTATGGGATGCAGCAAAAGCAGTTCTAAGAGGGAAGTTTATAGCTATACAAACCTACCTTAAGAAACAAGAAACATGTCAAATAAACAACCTAACCTTACACCTAAAGCAATTAGAGAAAGAAGAACAAAAAACCCCAAAGTTAGCAGAAGGAAAGAAATCATAAAGATCAGATCAGAAATAAATGAAAAAGAAATGAAGGAAATGATAGCAAAGATCAATAAAACTAAAAGCTGGTTCTTTGAGAAGATAAACCAAATTGATAAACCATTAGCCAGACTTATCAAGAAAAAAAGGGAGAAGACTCAAATCAATAGAATTAGAAATGAAAAAGGAGAAGGAACAACTGACACTGCAAAAATACAAACGATCATGAGAGATTACTACAAGCAACTGTATGCCAATAAAATGGACAACCTGGAAGAAATGGACAAATTCTTAGAAATGCACAACCTTCCGAGACTGAACCAGGAAGAAATAGAAAATATGAACAGACTAATCACAAGCACTGAAATTGAAACTGTGATTAAAAATCTTCCAACAAACAAAAGCCCAGGACCAGATGGCTTCACAGGCGAATTCTATCAAACATTTAGAGAAGAGCTAACAACTATCCTTCTCAAACTCTTCCAAAATATTGCAGAGGGAGGAACACTCCCAAACTCATTCTACGAGGCCACCATCACTCTGATACCAAAACCAGACAAAGATGTCACAAAGAAAGAAAACTACAGGCCAATATCACTGATGAGCATAAATGCAAAAATCCTCAACAAAATACTAGCAAACAGAATCCAACAGCACATTAAAAGTATCATACACTATGATCAAGTGAGGTTTATGCCAGGAATGCAAGGATTCTTCAATACATGCAAATCAATCAACGTGATACACCATATTAACAAATTGAAGGAGAAAAACCATATGATCATCTCAATAGATGCAGAGAAAGCTTTCGACAAAATTCAACACCCATTTATGATAAAATCCCTCCAGAAAGTAGTCATAGAGGGAACTTTCCTCAACATAATAAAGGCCATATATGACAAACCCACAGCCAACATCGTCCTCAATGGTGAAAAACTGAAACCATTTCCACTAAGATCAGGAACAAGACAAGGTTGCCCACTCTCACCACTATTGCTCAACATAGTTTTGGAAGTTTTAGCCACAGCAATCAGAGAAGAAAAAGAAACAAAAGGAATCCAAATCAGAAAAGAAGAAGTAAAGCTGTCTCTGTTTGCAGATGACATGATACTATACATAGAGAATCCTAAAGATGCTACCAGAAAACTACTAGAGCTAATCAATGAATGTGGTAAAGTAGCAGGATACAAAATTAATGCACAGAAATCTCTTGCATTCCTATACACTAATGATGAAAAATCTGAAAGTGAAATTAAGAAAACACTCCCATTTACCATTGCAACAAAAAGAATAAAATATCTAGGAATAAACCTACCTAAGGAGACAAAAGACCTGTATGCAGAAAATTATAAGACACTGATGAAAGAAATTAAAGATGATAAAGATAGATGGAGAGATATACCATGTTCTTGGATTGGAAGAATCAACACTGTGAAAATGACTCTACTACCCAAAGCAATCTACAGATTCAATGCAATCCCTATCGAACTACCACTGGCATTTTTCACATAACTAGAGCAAAATATTTCATAATTTGTATGGAAACACAAAAGACCCTGAATAGCCAAAGCAATCTTTAGAAAGAAAAACGGAGCTGGAGGAATCAGATTCTCTTACTTCAGACTATACTACAAAGCTACAGTAATCAAGACAGTATGTTAGTGGCACAAAAACAGACATATAGATCAATGGAACAGGATAGAAAGCCCAGAGATAAACCCCTGCACATATAGTCACCCTATCTTTGATGAAGGAGGCAAGAATATACAGTGGAGAAGAGACAGCCTCTTCAATAAGTGGTGCTGGGAAAACTGGACAGGTACATGTAAAAGAATGAAATTAGAACACTCCCTAACACCATACACAAAAATAAACTCAAAATGGATTAAAGACCTAAATGTAAGGCCAGACACCATCCACCTCGTAGAGGAAAATATAGGCAGAACACTCTATGACATAAATCACAGCAAGGTCCTTTTTGACCCACCTCCTAGAGAAATGGAAATAAAAACAAAAATAAACAAATGGGACCTAATGAAACTTAAAAGCTTTTGCAAAGCAGAGCAAACCATAAACAAGACAAAAAGACAACCCTCAGGGCTTCCCTGGTGGCGCAGTGGTTGAGAGTCTGCCTACCAATGCAGGGGACACGGGTTCGAGCCCTGGTCTGGGAAGATCCCACATGCCGCAGAGCAACTAGGCCCGTGAGCCACAACTACTGAGCCTGCGCGTCTGGAGCCTGTGCTCCGCCAACAAGAGAGGCCGCGATAGTGAGAGGCCCGCGCACCGCGATGAAGAGTGGCCCCCGCTTGCCGCAACTAGAGAAAGCCCTCGCACAGAAACGAAGACCCGACACAGCCATAAATAAATAAAAATAAATAAATAAAAATTAAAAAAAAAAAAAAAAAAAAAAAGACAACCCTCAGAATGGGAGAAAATATTTGCAAATGAAGCCACTGACAAAGGATTAATCTCCAAAATTTACAAGTAGCTCATGCAGCTCAATATCAAAAAAAACAAACAACCCAATCCAAAAATGGGCAGAAGACCTAAATAGACATTTCTCCAAAGAAGATATACAGATTGTCAACAGACACATGAAAGCATGCTCAACATCATTAATCATTAGAGAAATTCAAATCAAAACTACAATGAGATATCATCTCACACCGGTCAGAATGGCCATCATCAAAAAATCTAGAAACAATAAATGCTGGAGAGGGTGTGGAGAAAAGGGAACCCTCTTGCACTGTTGGTGGGAATGTAAATTGATACAGCCACTATGGAGAACAGTATGGAGGTTCCTTAGAAAACTAAAAATAGAATTACCATATGACCCAGCAATCCCACTACTGGGCATATACCCTGAGAAAACCATAATTCAAAAAGAGTCATGTACCAAAATATTCATTGCAGCTCTATTTACAATAGCCAGGACTTGCAAGCAACCTAAGTGTCCATCAACAGATGAATGGATAAAGAAGATGTGGCACATATATACAATGGAATATTACTCAGCCATAAAAAGGAATGAAACTGAGTTATTTGTAGTGAGGTGGATGGACCTAGGGTCTGTCATACAGAATGAAGTAAGTCAGAAAGAGAATAACAAATACCGTATGCTAACACATATATATGGAATCTAAAAAGAAAAAAAAGGTCATGAAGAACCTAGGGGCAAGATGGGAATAAAGATGCAGACCTACTAGAGAATGGATCTGAGGATACAGGGAGGGGAAGGGTAAGCTGGGACAAAGTGAGAGAGTGGCATGGACATATATACACTACCAAACGTAATATAGATAGCTAGTGGGAAGCAGCCGCATAGCACAGGGAGATCAGCTGGTTCTTTGTGACCACCTAGAGGGGTGGGATAGGGAGAGTTGGAGGGAGGGAGACGCATGAGGGAAGAGATATGGGAACATATGTATATGTATAACTGATTCACTTTGTTATAAAGCAGAAACTAACACACCATTGTAAAGCAATTATACTCCAATAAAAATGTTTAAAAAAAAAAAAGTCAGTTGAGGGAATTCCCTGGTGGTACACTGGTTAGGTCTCGGCGCATTCACTGCTGTGGCCAGGTTCCATCCCTGGCCCGGGAACTAAGATCCCGCAAGCTGCGTGGTACGGCCAAAAAATAAAAAAAATAATTTCAGTTGATTAGCAACCTTAATTTCCATTTGCAACCTTAATTCCCTTTGCCAGGTGGCATAGTATATTCACAGCATCCAAGGATTAGGACGTGGATATCTTTGGGCACCATTATTCTGCCTACCACAGACTACAAGCTCTGTGAGGGCAGAAAATAGATCATAGTTTATGCCGTATCCCCCAGTACCTGGAACATGGTAAGTACTCAATAAGTGTTTATCAATTCACTGCTTCCTGCCCTGTGAGATTCTTGCAGGTCAGGTAAAGAGAGCTGGCTCTAGGGTCCCGCCAGAAGGCACATTGCTATCTGCTCATAAGTGGGCAAGGAAACCTCATGGTGGAGCATAGAGACTCGTTTTCCAACAGAACTCTTTTTAGCCTGAGGATGTTGAAGACCAGGGCAATCAAAGATGTGGTTCAGGGTAGGGACCATTTCATTCGTCTGTGTGTTCCCTAACACAGAGCCTAGTACACTTTAGAACTCAATGCATGTTTGTTGAAGGGTCAGAGTGGGACAGAAGTCCAACTGGGGTAGAAAAGCTGATAGCAAGGATTCCACTAGGGCATTGGTCAGAGTGGGAGAGTTAGAGGCCAGCTGGGGTCACTCCTGTGTGAGCACAAGTTTCTAAAGCAGACAGTGCTGTATCAGTCTGGCCCCAAGAGCCATTGTGGAGAATCAGGTCAGGCAGGAAGCCAGCAGCAGGCAGACAAGGCAGTGTGACATGGACGGCAAGAAAGGGGCAGTGGCAGGGCTGGGTTCAAGAAGCTGGGTGTGGACGGAAGTTAAAATTGAGCGGGCCCATTAGGAACCTGCTGGAGAGTAGGAACACACTTAACCACACCAGCTTCCTGCTCCATGCCCCAGGTTTTATACTGTTTCTCTGTGATAAGAGTCAATTCAGCCTAGCCAGAGGCCTCTGATCAATGGATGGTGGCCAAGGCCTGGGAGCAGGAACGGCAGCTGTGAGGGACTCTAAACCAGACGTGTGCAGGAGACAACAAGCAGGAGTCACAGTAGAAACAAAACTGTATATGACACAGTCACCACCTTTGGGAAATTACAGTCTAGGGCCACAGTCATGCACTAACTCTCATACAAGGTAGGAGATTAGAACGAAGGGCGATTAAACTGAAAGCTCTTTATTTAAAAAAAAACAAAAAAAGAACACGCAAAAAGACTTCTTTAACCTTTCCAGTAATCCTGTGTGGTAGATGCTATTTCCTCCATTTTATTTATTTATTTATTTTTAAAAATTCTTTATTTTATTTATTTATTTTTGGCTGTGTTGGGTCTTCGTTTCTGTGCGAGGGCTTTCTCTAGTTGCGGCGAGCAGGGGCCACTCTTCATCGCGGTGCGCGGGCCTCTCACTGTCGTGGCCTCTCTTGTTGCGGAGCACAGGCTCCAGATGCGCAGGCTCAGTAGTTGTGGCTCACGGGCCCAGTCGCTCCGCAGCATGTGGGATCTTTCCAGACCAGGGCTCGAACCCGTGTCCCCTGCATTGGCAGGCAGATTCTCAACCACTGCGCCACCAGGGAAGCCCCCTCCATTTTATAGATGAGAAATGTGATGTTCAGAGAGGATGGGTAATTTGCCTAAGGTCACATAGCTAGTCAGTGGTAGAGCCAGAATACAAACTCAGATTTCTCTTACTCTTTAGAGCCCACACTTCTAAACTCTATTCCATAAAAGCAAAAGCTGTTTTTCTCTTTTGCCAAGCATAATGCCAGGCATATAGTAGGCATTCAGTAAATGCTTAAAATGAATGACTCTTTTGAAGTAAATTTAATTCTTATGCTCCTGTACTCTGCACACATTTCTATTATAGCTCTAACTTAGTACTAAGCTCTTGGTAGAATAAACACATTTTACTCATTCCAAACAGGACTTGAAATAGAATAGTTGTGTGTTTCTGAGCTTGCTTTCCTATCAAGCTGTGAGGTCGTGGGAGGTAGGAACTATATCCTACCAACTTTTTCACCTAGCACACAGTAGGTATTCAGTAACCATGAGTGGAAAAGAGTGAAGGTTAACTTAGCAGTGTTGTAATCGATGGACTGGAAAGGGGTCAAAGAGGATCTGGGCTGAAATGGTAGGGGCCCTCGTTTTCTTCCCAGTATTAGCATAGTGCCTAGCACACTAAAAGTGCTCAAAAACATTAGCTGAATAAATGTACAAATGAGTGAATCCTGCATTTACTCTAGTTCTAGTTATAACAGTAGAATCCTATCTACTCTGGGTAGTTCTAGAGCCAGTAGCAATATTGTATTACATTCTGGGGCCCTCCCAGTCCAAGGAATTTCACACTATGTCTACAGAATAACCCTGTCTCCAAAGAAACCACAGTTCAGTTCCAAGTAGTTGTTTTACCACAACCATAAACACAACCACAAAGGAATGGAAACAAATCACCAGAACACTGTGAGTGGGAGGCCCAACTCCTCTCATCCAGTGGAGAGTATTTCTAAACAAACACAAAGGGGATTATACCTACTCTGGATCCTGCCAAAACAATAGAAAGCAAACCCGAGAAAATCAGACTGGCACCAAGTGAGAACCCAGGGGAGCCAAACAGGAAGTTTCCTGGAGGAGGAGAGATTCCAGGGATTAGTATAGGAGGTAGGAGGTTGACCTAATTCCACTATCTTCAAGGGATATGATTGCATGGTCTAATGGATCATACAATTCAGGCCCATCATATAATTTTAACCAGAGGTAAGTAGAATAACAACTGACTTATACTGAGTGATATTGAGTACCAGGCACTGTGCTAAGTATTCTTTATCATTAGCTCACAGCAGCCCTGAGGCCGGCTAAAACAGGGCAGGGAGATAATCAAGTCTCGGGAGCCATCCAGGTAGGTGAGAGAAAAGATAAGGCACACGCAGTACCACAGCTGAGGACAGGAAGTTCAGATGTCAACAGACAAGACACTCAGCACAGGTGTCTGCCTGACCGCCAGTCCTTTAAGCTGATGATTCCCAATCACAAACCAGAGTCATCTGGGGAAGTTTCTAAAGATAGCTTTCTGGGTCCCACTCAGACTTCCTGAGTCAAAATTTCTAAGAGCAGGCCCATAAATCTGTATTTTAACCTATATTTTAAAAATCTATTTTTAAAAAAGTCACCCTGAATTCACACTCATTCATGTGTAAGTATTCAGCACACATGGGCCCTTAAAGAAAGTGCAAATGCTAAAATAACCCGGGACCCTGCATGGGCTTGTTCCCAAACTGCTTCCGTTTAATCCCAGATCTACCTGGTTGCAAATTAATGGCTCTGAAATCCTAGCATTTTGGGGCCAGTGGAGGTGGTGTTTCTCTGGACGACACTCAGTCTTTGAATCTGAGTCTGTCCTCAAATCCCTTGGATTAACCTGACTCCTTTGAGATTTTGTGCTACCTCAGGTGGTTCTATCCTCCCACCCCAGCCTTCTGCATCCAGCCAAAGCAGTGCTGAGCCCCATTAGACAGGATGAGGGGGAGGATACTTTGGACTCGGGGTACCAGCAATCAGAGCATCATGCAGTAAGATGAGGGTACTGCACGACCTGGCCCAACCAAAGGCTTGATATCTACTTCATATCAGAAGAGGAATGAATCCCATAGCAGTCCCAAGCCCACAGATGAGAAGGTGCAAGTAAGGAGGAGAATGAGAGGTCTGAGCTTGAAGGTCAAGCTAGGATCATCTCAACAAGGTTCTCAGGTTCTGAATCCTATTCATGAACCTTCCTTCTCCTGCATCAATACTTATCTCCACCAATCCCTGTCTCTGTCTTTACCACAGGCAAACACCTCTGCTCAATCTTGGCAACCATCCACCACCCACAGACAAAAATAGCCCAGCTGGCCTCTGCAAGCACTTAGGTTTCGCTGATGAGAAACAAACGCCCATTTGATTTACTTTCCCTTCAAAAGTCCAGGAAGCCTCTTGATAGAAGATATTGAGAAGGTTTAGTGAAGGCCAAGGATTTAAGTTTTGAAACCTAAACCATTTGACAGGCTCTGTGAAGGTGATAAAAGCCAAGAAACTTATGGTCAATTTGAAACTCTTGCACTTTCTGTCTCATTCACTACATGTGGTAAGACATTCATCACAGTTGCTTAGATGCAGAAAAAATTCAACTGCAGTGAGGCAGGTTTGTGCCCCACAGAAGAAAGAACTTTCTAGTAGAGGCTTCCATGAGATGAAGAGTTGGCCCTGGGAGGTGTGAAATCATTTCCATTGGATGTGACTGACTCATCTGTCAGCCATACCACAGATGTGAGGTTGGAGCAAGATGACCTTTGAGATACCTTCCAATCCCTAATTCCATGACTCTGTGATCATTATCACTATAAACTTTGTGGTAGAGTATCGGGGCTTGAGTTAGAGCGTAGAGAACATATGAGCTCAGAAAAGGCAGAACTAGTCATGTTCTAAGGGATATTCCTGCAAAGCTCTGAGGCCATAATAATTTACTAATATATAATCCTAAGAATATTCCTGGATGTTTCAGTCATTGAGAATCCAGACAGCTTCATCTCTGAGCAGTGTCTGCTAATCAGCTCTCTGTTTTTAAAATAGACCAAATCAGTCTTGCACATGCTCTTCTTTCTGTCTGGAACACTCTGATCCATCTGCATGTCTTGTTCCCTCCTCTCCTTCAAGTATTTGCTTAGTTGTCACCTTCGTAGTGAAGCCTTCCTAGACCATTCGATTTATCCAGCCTGCCTTTTAATTGTAGTGTTTAGACTATTTACATTTAGTGTAATTATTGACAGAGCTGGCCTCTAAGTCAACCCTCTTTCTATTATTTTCAATTTACCCCATCTGTTTTCTGTTCCTTTTTCTTTAAACTCCCTTCCTGCTTCCTTTTGTGTAAAGTAGAAAAAAGTTTTTAGTGTTCTATTTTGTCTTCTCTATTGACATTTTAGCTATTTCTCGTGAGACTTTTGTTTATTTTAGTGGTTGTTCTATGAATTATAATATGCATTTTAACTTATCACAGGTATATCTTGAAATAATATTATAATATATCACTTCATGTATAAGGTAAGAAACATACAATAATATACTTACCCCTTTCTGGCTCTTGTGCTACTGTAATACACTTAATTATTTCTACATACTTTATAAGCCCCACAAATTGTTAATTTTTGGTTAAAGTCAGTTGTGTAGACTCATAGATTCCTATTTTATTCAATGACTTATAATCTATTACTACTATTATTTTTTTGATCTTCAAATTGTCCACACATGTGACCAGTAGAAGTTATCTCTTCAAGTTATCTCCTATGTCCTCTTGGTATGTCCCCATCGTTCTCTGAGCACTTTGTTACTTTTGGTAACAGGCTCTAGACTCATACTTCCCTGCCCTGGCCCCCAAATTAGCCATTTCTCCAAGGAGGCTTGATTCCTTTTAGTGGAAGGTGATATTCATAAACCAGGATCTGGGTATTCAGTGTGCTCATTGCTCCTAGAGTGTCATTTATTACTTCTAGGCCCCTGTCCTCTCAGTGGACAGAGCTAGGAAATGTATACACACACACACACACACACACACACACACACACACACACATATATATATATACACCCATGCTCATCTATATCTATTTCCATGTTTGTCTATCTACTAAAAACCATGAGTTCTCACCAATACCTCCAATCTCAATTCAATATCACAGGGTTTATCTTAGCCTTCCCCTTTTCATATTTGTAACTCTTTTCATTAGCAATGAGTGACTTTCATTATCCTCAATATATAACATTTTTGCTCAATTCCCTTGCATGTAACCAATGTCCTGGCTACTCTGGGGCCAGTCCTCGGTCCTGCAGTCACTGATTCCCACCAGTGACATCAAGGGCGAATCCTTCCCCTCTAATCCCTGCTCATCATACTGGAGTAAAAACCTAGGCCCTGATGAAGGGCTCAGTAGGCCTGACATAGAAGAAGAGGAAATGGCTAGATTAATCCAAGGGTGATGAACTATAAAGAAGATGTGACAGGAAAATCAGGGAGCTTGGATGCTAAGAATGGCAGAGGATATGCCATGAATTTCCAGCAGGATGTAGAAGGAAAATATGCCAGGAGGTATGCTGAATTGGTAGAAAATGGAGGGGTGGAAACATCAGAGATTCTGATAAAATTAGAGAATATGTATGGGGGGGATTAAGCATTCTGGAGGGCCCAGTCGTTTCCAGCTAGTTAGCCAAATGTCTGATTATATCTATACGTAAACTGGGCTACAGTGAGACCTGATTCCATTAGAACTTTTATTGTTAAGTGGGTCACATCTGGGAGGATTGCCATTCAGCAGACATTTTTCCAAACAGCGATTACAGGTGCTTCCCCTCCAGTAAATTAAATCCTTAATAGTAGAAGTGAAGGAAGCACATGCATGCTCATACACAGACTGAATATAATACTGGCCTCTAATCAAAAATCATCAGGAAGTCAGATTCCAAGGCAAACCCCTGTCCTAAAATGACTCTTTCATGATCAGATAGCACAGGTATCAAAGAGAAAAGGCACAGATGGAGCTTTTGCAAGTTCCTGAACCTAGAAGCCATGGGGTTCTGAGAGACAAATCCAGAGCAAGCTGTAAGTACGCCAAAACTGTGTGACAGAACAGTGGGTACATCTGCTACACTGGAGGTGACACAGGTCAGGGCCATGGTAGGGTCACGTCTCCATCCAAAGCCAGGCGCTTGGATGTCTCCGTGTGTCAGTTTCCTCCTTCATTCCCTATGGTGGCTATTCAAAATCTCCCCTCTCTGAAGACAGCCTTGATGGCTTCAGTAATAGACACAAAGACTATCGGTCAAGAACTTCTTCCACCTCCTGTGTCTCTCTGCACCTACAAATTATTGCATTTATACGTATTCACCACTTCTTTCCTCCCCAATCACAGAAAGACATGTCCTGTCTAAGGCTAAGTCCTCCAACTGCTCTCATACTCACTTCCCTCTCCCTCTCAGAAACATTGTTGCTGCAGTTACCACGCTCAACCCCTTTCAGGCTCTTTCCCAAAAGCCATGAACAGTCAAATGTCATGAGCACGTGAAACGTCAATCCTACATCCTTTAGCTATTGCCTTTTCTTTATCTTTCCTTTAACAGCAAAGTTTTTTTGTTGTTTTTAAATATTATTTTACATGTTTCTCTAATTATAAAACTAGTAAGTGTTTATTACAGAATATTTGTACAAAACTATACAGGAAAGAATTTTATAATCTTGCCACTCATTTTCAGATTTCCGTGTGTGTATATCTATGTCTAACATTTAATAGCTGACATTTCCCTGGGTGCTTGCTGTGTCCGAGGCTTACCATGATCCAGTGATGGACTTACCCACAGTTGCACATCAATCGAGTCACTGGCTTAGACTATATTCAGGCCCAGGAAGTCTAGCTCCAGAACATAAGCTCTTAAATCAGCTCTTCATGCCTCTAATCAAAATTATATATTATAGGTAGACTGAGCATTTTTCAATATCGTAAAATATGTTTTAGAAATGTGCGTTCTGAGGCATAACCAAGATTTTTGATATAATGGTGTGTCACCATCCATTTAGTTGTCAACCATGGCCCTTTTGCTCTCACTCCTCACTACTCAACAGCACAAACCAACCCCACAAGAGTGAAAGGTAACCTCTTTGATGCTAACTGCAACGGGCACTTTACAACTCTTCTCTTTCTGGAGTCCTTAGCAATATTTGACACCATTGTCCCTTCCTTCTGTCATTTAGTCAATAATATTTATTGAGCACCAGTGATGCACCGAGCACAGTGCTAAGTATCAGAAACGTCCTCTAGTTGATTTCCAGGACATATTCTCCTTTGCTTTCCTCCTTCTCCTCTGACCATGTTTTCTTAGGCTCAAACTTCCTGGTCCTCTGGTCCTCAGCCCTCTGTTGGGGTCTTTACCAGTGTTTCTCAGCCCTGGCTGTGCCTTGGAATCACCTGCAATACGTGCCTAGAGATTGTGATTCAGATACTGAGCTTAGGCATCGGTATTTTGAAGATGTTACATGTCCTCCACTCAGTTGCTTTTCCTCCTTTGTTCCTCATTTCAGGGAATGGCACACCTCTCCATCCACTCATTTAACCTAGAAATCTTGCCTTCTCCTCTTCTTCCAATCAATCACTATATCCTATTGATTCTACCTCCTTACTATTTTTTAAATCTTTCTACATCTCTCCATCTCCAATTGTCTCCAACTCATCGTCATGTCTTAACTGAATTATTAAAATGCCCTCATAGTTGATCTTGCCTCCAATCTTGCCTCACTTCAACCTTTGCTTTATTTTCATTGTCCCACAGTGAAAATAGCATTGTTGGGTTATTTCCTGATTATATAAATAATACAAGATCAATATAAAAATTAAAATAATCATACAAATATAAGGAAGAAAGAAATGATCACCTGAAATCACCCTACCCTGAGATTATCCCCATTCCTCCATTAATGTTTTGATGGTCATCCTTTCAGGAACCTTTTTATGTTGATCAATCATATGATAAAAGGGTGTAAACCTTGTCCCTCACGGGGATTCAGATATTACAGGATGGCCCTGAGAGAGGAATAATTTTAAGTAGGAACAAAGAGGGCCTGGGAAGAGTGGATATATGATTGGAAACAAATGGAATTATATCATAATGTTGTTTTGCTTTGAATAAAGGGCACCTTTTATTTAAATACTTTTTTTGTACCTTCCTCTCTCTTTCTCTACTCTCTGCACCCACACCACAAGTAATCAATGCTAAGAACTTGGTATGTATACATTCATACCTTTTCTTCATGCTCATATAATCATAATTGTGTTTGGCTCCTCATTATAGTGACCAAACTACAGATATTTAATGACTTGAGGTTTTATTCTTGTATGTACAAAGTCCAGGGCTCCATAAAGTGATCAGGGAGCCGTTCCTTCCAACTGTCTGCCTTGTAATCTTTCACACTGTCATATCTTCAAAGCCATTAAATGACTGTAAAAGTGCCAGCTATCACACATCCTTATTTCAGATAAGAAAAGGGGAAGACCAGGAGTAAAAAAGAACTTCAGCAAACACTCCATCCAAAACTTCCACTTATATCTCATTGGTCACTCCTATCTGCAAGACAGGACAGGAAAAATACACATCCACCCACAAGATTTTAGGGTTGTTGTTTTGCTAGCAGTAGATGTCTTCATTGTCTAAAAATTGGATCTGAGTACATATACACCTTTGCATATAGCTTTTCCCACTTAATCACACTTCATGGAAATTCCTCCAAGTCAGTCAGTATAGATCTAACTTATATTTTTAAATGGCTAAACAATTCCCCATGGCGTGTGTACATCATAATTTATTCAGTCCCCTAATGGTGTGATTCAATGCCCTAATGGTGGGCGTTCACTTTGTTTTCAGTGTTTTGCCAACCACAAACAATGCAGCAATAAACACCTTTGTATATGTATC
This sequence comes from Balaenoptera physalus, assembly GCF_965194825.1. Classification (NCBI taxonomy): domain Eukaryota; kingdom Metazoa; phylum Chordata; class Mammalia; order Artiodactyla; family Balaenopteridae; genus Balaenoptera; species Balaenoptera physalus. Next base: position 41,322,824 of record NC_138882.1, read on the forward strand.
CTTTGTGCCCTGCTTTTACAGCTGACCCTTGAACAACACGGGGATTAGGGACAGCAGTTCTCCATACAGTCCAAAATCTGCATATAACTTACGGTTTGTTTTCCATATACACGTAGTTCCTCTATATACGCGGTTCTTCCGTATCCGCGGATTCAACCAACCGTAGATCGTTTACTACTACAGTATTTACTGTGGAAAAAAAACCCACATATAAGTGGGTCCACAAAGTTCAAACTCATATTGTTCAAGGGTTAACTGTGCTTCTATAGAGTAGACTACCAGCAATGGCATTGCTGGGATGAAGGGCATATGCGTTAAATTTTTATAGTCTTTGCCTGATTGCCAAAAAGTTTGTAGCAATTCACATTTCATCGAGCAATGTCAAGTATTTCTTCTTCATTTTCACCAGCAGTAGATATTATCATTCTTAATTTTTACCAACCTGAAGGGTATAAAATAAAATTACATTATTGCTTTAATTTTCATTAGCATATTTTAAGTACATTACTGGACATTTAGATTTTCTCTTCTGTGAATCGCATATTCATATCATTTACCCATTTCTACCAGGTTTGTCTTTCCTAACCAGTTTCTGAGAGCTCTGTGCATATTGTGGAAATTAATCATTAATTAGTATAGTGCAATTTGTATACTAATATACTATATGATAACTTTATTGGATCCTCTTTGCCTGCAGAATAAAGTCTATGTACTTTAACAAAGCCAGGTGTGTTGTCTGGGCAGGAGATGGTGTTCAGATGCCTTTGATAAGAATGGCTGGGCAACTGCCTTCCCTTCGTGTATCCATTTACACCCACTGATTTACGCAGAAGTTGAACAGTACAACCTATGAGAGAGAGTCTAAACCTTATTCCTGGTTGGATTCAGGCACCTGATGGACTGGGATGGCCCTGAGGGAGGCATGATTATAGGTAGTGGGGGCCCTGAGAACTCAGTCATCATAGAGAAGAAGGCATCTGGCCTCTTGAATCAATCTAGCATTTGGGCCAGAGTGCCCAAGGGGAATGGTGTTCTGGGTTCACTGTGGAGGCTAACACTGGAACTTGCTTCCCCTAGCTGCTTTGGCAGCACGTGTGGCTCCTGGAAGGAAGGGCCTTGTGTGGACATTTAAAGAGCTATTTCTGTGAAGTTGAGCAGCCTTCACAGAACCCTTGTTTGAACTGTACTGGTAAGAGCATTTTCCTTCACATTTTGCCAGACCAGTGGCAATAATCTCTGGTCTTCAGATGCAGCAGCGATGCTCTGATTTCCACGTTATGGAGCTCCATAAACTGCTAGGTATTTGTTCCAGCCTTGCGTTGGCACCCTTGTTTTTTTTTTTTTTTTTTTTAAAGGGAACGCTATTTATTTATTTAGGCTGTGTTGGGTCTTCGTTTCTGTGCGAGGGCTTTCTCTAGTTGCGGCAAGCGGGAGCCACTCTTCATCGCGGTGCGCAGGCCTCTCAACTGTCGCGGCCTCTCTTGTTGCGGAGCACAAGCTCCAGACGCGCAGGCTCAGTAGTTGTGGCTCAGGGGCCCAGTTGCTCCGCGGCATGTGGGATCTTCCCAGACCAGGGCCCGAACCCGTGTCCCCTGCATTGGCAGGCAGACTCTCAACCACTGCGCCACCAGGGAAGCCCGGCACCCTTGTTGAAGCACTAAGGCTTGGGACTGCAGAATTCCAGCCTGGCTAGACTTCGTAGTAAATGATAACCTAGATTGTTTCATTGAAACGTGGAAGTACTCCCCAAAGAGTCCCCTAAATACTTGATGGGAAAGACGCTGAAAATAACTTTGATTTCTTCCAAGGATCTTGGCTTCCTTTAAGTCAAGCTGGCGGGATACAGAGCATGTGAGAACTGGGTATTGATGCCAGTGGGATTGCCACTATATACACTGACTGGTGAAGCCGCAAACTGGTCAATTTTATCCTCGTTGTGCATTTGCCCAACTCTCCAGCCTCATTTCCTGCATTTTCTCTGTCCCTCTCTAAGTTCTGGATATGTTAAGTCAGTAGTAAATTCCTCGAAGCATCATACTTTGTAGACTATAACTTCACATGTGCTGCTTTCTCTTCCTGAAACACCCATCCCCTCAGCCATATTGTTTATCAGCTAGCTCCTGTTAGCCACCATCTCCTTCAGGAAGCCCTCCTTGATTCCTCCAATCTGGGTTTGAGGTCCCTCCTTAATGCTCTCATAGCATCCTGCATGCCACCATATCCCACTCCTTCTATCAGACTGGGAGCTAGTTTCTTCAACACTGAGTGCAGTGCCTGACGTATTAACAGATGCTCAATAATGCTTGTTAAATAAGTGAATTAATGTATGAAAAATTAAATGTCCACGTGTGCTTGATGCTATACTCATTTCTTCTAAGATAAATAAAAGGCATGTATCCCCTGCCCTCAAGTGACTGACAATCCAATTGAGGAGACAGAGGGGTTTTTTGTTTATTTATATTTTGTTTTTTTCTCCTAAAAACCACTAAATAATTATATGCATTTAAGATTGTGTAAAAAAAAAAAAGATTAAATGTAAGAGCAATGAAGATTGAGAGAAAAGGACATAATGGGGCCATACACATAGCAAAAAGAGAGAAGATTCTGTTAGTGAACATCTCTATATGTTTCACCTGTAAACATGTATCAAATATTGAATATGTGAAGACCACTGTGCAAGTCATAGAAGCTACAAAGAGGGAAAATTACTGGGAAAATTTTAAGGGCTTATTACCTAGTTGGCACGACTTCAGATTCTGTTTGGAGGTAGGCAAGGCATACAAAATAAACAGGTAGCAAACATACAAATGAGTGTCATGGCTGGAATGATAAGGTAGGATTGCTACATAAAAATAAATAAAGCAAATCAGTTTTCACTTACTAAAATAGCAAGGATTAAAATGGAGATAACATGCAGCTTTGTTGGGGGTGTGGGGAAATGAGTACTATTATGCACTCTTACTGGTAGGGTAAATTGGTACGTATTTTCTTGAGGGCAGTTTGGCAGCATAGATCAAACTTTCAGAAACATTCTTACTCTTTTGACACAGTGGTTCTATTTCTGGCAATTTATATTAAGGAAATAATCAGAGACATGGACACATGTACAGGGATATTAATAGCAGTGTTATTTTTAATGGAAAAAATTAAAACAGCCTCAGTGTTGAACAATAGGGAATCGGCTAAATAATCTGTGATTCATCTGTATGACAGAACTTACTCAGCCATTGAAATCCTGTTTTCTGAGAATTTTAGCATCATGGGAAATTTTTCATGTCATAACATTAAGTGAAAAAGTACACAAAACTGTACACACACCACCCACATTCTGTGGCTGAGAAAACACTGAAAGGAAAGACACTCAAGATGTTAGTAATGGTGGAATTATGGGTAATTTTCTTCTTTATCGCTTCTTTTATTTTCTACATTTTCTACAAGTATGTATTGTTTTACAGTTCGAAAATGGTTTTAATTTTTTAATGAAAAAATCGATAGGATAAGATAGTTTATGCTCAAAGCAAGATGAGCAAGAGAGAGTAAACTCCCATTCACGCAGAATGGTTGGGAGTTGCACCCTCTCTTTGGCTTTCAGGCTGTGTAGCTATAGCCCTGTTCTCTAAAATCTTTGCAGTGTTTGAGACGGGAGTGCATGAGGAGAAAAGTAAAGAGAGAGAACCTGAGAGGCTATCATTTCTTTCTTGCGTATTCAAGTGTTTGATGGAGAGTTTGTGGGTGGGGAAACTTGGAGGCCATGGCAGTCAGCATCCCATTCCCTGTGTCCCGTGAATCTTTCTTCTTTTCTTTTGTTGCCCTTGTTGAGAGAAAGGCTGGGGCAACGTGAGCCTTGAGAGGGTTTGCAAGGCAAGCACAGAAAAGCTCCCCACACTCACACCAGCGAGTTGTCACAACACCTCTGTCCCTAAGAGCGCTTAATGACCATTCAGGAACATCCAACCTGCCCCAGGCACAATGGGTCAACAGTGTCTCAGTTCTTTTGACCTGTTGGAGGGGTGAGACTGAGGTAGGGATTGAACGAGCAGAGGTGAAAGGGCAGGCTCAGATGTCTGCCAAGATATCATTAGATAGCCTAGGAAGTCAACCCAGTAATTACAGACGCTTCAAGCAGACGATCAATGAACATTCGACATGCAAAAACGAGCTTCCATTTGTATCACTTTTGCCCTCAGTTCATTAAGGGCTTTTATTTGTTTTAATAAAACACTCATTGTTTTATTTGATTCTAACCACAACAGTTTAAGAGAAGCACTAGTCTCCCCGTTTTACAGATGAGATCATTGAGGCTTAAAAAGATTAAAGGATTAGCCCAAGGTCTCTCTCAGTTAATAAAAGCTGGAGCTGGAACCCAGAACTTATTATTCCTGTTTCTTGCTTGACATATTTAAGCCCTGGCAGACATAGTCTCATACAAGAACACACAAATAGGACTGAAAGAAGAAGAAAAATGAAAGTCTGTCTACTGGAAGTTTGTTCACATGATCTTAACTAATATTTTCCCTTTTGAAATTATTTTTCATTTCACAGCCCATATCGTTAAAGCCAAGGAGACACACCACAGACAGGGCCAAGGCACCGCCTCTTGACCTTAATGCTATGTTTATGTTGTGTTGTCCAGGCAGAGCCAGAGAGCCTGGGCTTAGTGGGAGTTCCCAGGGAGATCCTGTTTGCCAAACACAGTGCTGAGGCATAGGTTGCATGGCTCATGTGTCCCGGGCCTGTCACCGGTTCTTCGTGGAGAGGTCTCTGGAGTGAGGGCCCGCCATCTTGGTAAGGCACCCTGGGTTCAGGTTGGTTTAGTTCCCTTCCACATGGCACTGCATTAGAGGAAAGCACAGTTAAGGCCCCAAGTTGGGCACACCTGTTCATCCATCGCCTTAATCTACCTTCATCTCAGGTCCTGCCCTCCCACTGTGTTTCTGACACTCACAGAAGTGAAATAACTGGAGCTACTTTTGTCCCAGTGCTGTATATTATCGCACTTAATTCTCAGTCCAACCCTGTGGAACGACTGTCCCCGTTTTATAATTAAGGACTCTGTGGAATCAGAGAGGTCAAGCAACATATTCAAGAAGACACGACTAATACGTGGCCCAGGCACGACGTGAACCCAGATCTTTCTGGCAACCCGGGGGCTTTCCTACATACTACCCAGCCTCCTCGGGCAGTAGGAGCTCAGTAAACCCCCTCAGCTCACTCTGACCCATCAAAGGAGATTCAATCAACCTGAATGCTTAAAAGCTGTACTGAGATAGGCTGGGACCTGGGACCCTTTGCTGCAGTGCTTGCACCTGGACAAATGTCTCCTCAAGCAACAGAATACAAAGAAACGATAAGAGACTAAAAACAACTGCGTGCACGAGCAGTCCGGGCAATTATGAACAAGATACAAAAAGGCCACAAACCAACCGCCACTTCTGAGGTGCCGGGAGCAAAAGCAGGGTACTGCGCATGATCCGTGCGCACAGCACCACCAAGCGGGTGGCAGACCACCTAAGCCATCCCTCCGGCCCAACCCACCAATCTGCCCCCACTCTCACCCCATTTAAGGAACCAGCCCACCCTCCTCCGGGAGCGAGTAAGGGAACCTGTTATTTGTTTTCTCTCCCTCCTGTTGCAGCATGAGTCCAAGTAAAGCCTTGCCTGAATTTCTCATCTGGTCTCTTATCAGTTTACCCTGATTAAAGAGTCCAAGGACTGGAGCTGGTAACAGTACCACCACTGCAGGTGAGGTAAGTGTACACAGAGATACATTTGCAGATCATGCATGAGACAGAAGACAGCTCCCCTTCCTCAGTGAAGCCGATTAGAAATTTCCTTTTCTAGAACACCCTCCTGGCCCTGCACGAATCTGCTTAGCTTTAGAACATCATACCTGTCCCCTTCCCTAGCTTAACCGCCAAATGATTTTCCCTTGGGACATTTACTAAGCAGTCGCAGAAACATCTCAGACCATCCACATGGTAACCGCCTGCGTGTCTTCATGGGAGGACCTATCTCAGGATTTTCACCCACAGGAGGCAGGGTCCTGGGCTGCCTGAATCACTGCGGGCAAGGCCTAAATCAGCCCTGAATCCCCTGCACCCACCCCTCTCTCACCAGCAGCCACCTTTCCACCAGGAACACCTCAGTCATCTCCTCCTTCAGGAAATTCACATCTTGGCTGAAGCAATAGCAGAATCTCTCTCCCCAGGAGAAAAGAGATTTTCAGCCTCGAGTTTAAAAAAAAAAAAAAGAAAGAGTTCTTTTTATAGAGTTTTCCCCTTCCAATCTGTTCTATCAGCAATTCTCTCTGATATTTCAGCTAGAATCACCTATCTTTTCTCACGCCCTCCGTCCGTGGTGTCCAGTCTTCAGCCCCGCTGTCACTGGTCTATAAAGATCATGCGCAAGGCAAAGTCTTGACTCCACCGCTACACTTCCTAGAGCTTAGCATTTGTATACTTTCGATGTATGTTTATCCAGTCTCCTCCCATAAACTGGAATCACAGAATGTTAGGAATGGGAGGAACTCTAGTTCACTGATCACCTCCACAGCCTGTTCCTAAATCTCCTGGTCTTTGGCATTTGACCCAGAACTCTCCCCGCATTACCACAGCCGTTCCTAGAGGAACCACCACTTCTTTTCCTTGTATCTCTGCCTGGTTGCCTGCAGAATCTGTGCTCAGTGTTGCTGACAGAGAAGCAGAATCTTCTAGCTCTAATCACCCTCAAGGGACCTCTTAGGTTAGCCAACAGACCTGCAGGCACGGACATGGCTGTTTAGCCCACTTCTGGTGCCAAGGCATGGCAGGCATACTGCTGTAGGGGGTGGGCCAACCAGCAGTCCTCCTCCATCCCTGCCCCTCCCTCCCTGACTAAGCCGCCTCAGTTCCTGTGAGCTGGGGAAGGGGCCTCTGGTCTAGAGGCTCTTCTATATCCTTTTCTCGAGGAGTCTTGTGCCCACAAGTCCCAGCCTGGGAATCTCAGCAGGGCGTTTTTGATCACTGGCAATGGTAACCACGCCCTGATGAGATTATGGAGCTTCCCAGGCCTGCTGGGTGAGTTCACCTGGGAAAGTCATCCAATCCAGAGCTAGGTCTATCCCCACCACGTAGCATGCTCTGCTGTGAGTCACAGCTTGCAAATGCTGAAATTACTACCACCATATCCCTCGGGATGATAAATTCTCCCAAATGCTATCACTGTAGACTTCCTTCCATGGCAGGCTTTACACGTGTTCTGCAAGTCAGCTTAAGCCCTGGCTTCAGGTGAGTTTCTTTTTGTGTCAATTCTCAATTATTCTTGCTAGGGGAAGCAGCAATGGTTTGGATAATACGACAGGACACATTATCTAAAAAAATAATTTAAATAATTTAAATTTGTCTCTGGAATATGTTAGGTGATTTGTTTTAGGCAGAGCCTTTACGTTCCTAATGATACTTCATTTAGGGTAAGGAGAGAAAGAAATGGCATTCCATCAGCCCAGATTAGTTAGACAGGCAGCTCTGCAGGTGGGGGAGTAAAGGGGAGCCAGTGGCGCAGGTTACAAAACAATGAGCTCAACATTTACAGTGGCCGGAGATACCCATACTCACTTCCTGCATGCCCAGGGGAGGCAGTGATTACACTTGCAGGGATAGGTTCATACATCTTGCCATCTTCCCGTTGGTGTGAAGAGGCCTGCCATCTTGGGAGCAACAGAGGTGCAAATCACGCGGAAAAAGAAGTTCTTCTTAAGTTCAGGAAGTTGGGAGCTGCATCTTAAAATAAAAAAGAATGAGCTATCATGCCCTTCTTCCAGCAAGCGTGGGAAGGTCCTCTTGAGAGAGAGAGTAGGCTTTCAGGATCCCGTGGATAACCAACTCCTTATTGCCCATTCTAGGATCTTAGAACTCTTAGCCCTGAACAGCAAGATGTAAGAAGACTCCAGTGAGCAGAGAAGGGGACAAGGCAGGTGAATAGAGTAAGAACTGTACAGGATTTAGACTCAGTATTATAGAAAAGAATTGCTTCTTGTTGGCTCTGGGATCATGGGCAAGTTATTTAATTGCTCTGACTCTCAATGTACTCATCTCAAGGTACTCATCATGAAAAAGTTAAAACAACAACAATAATAAGGGTAGCTATCTTACAGATGAGTGGCAGCTAAATATAATATTTATGAAAGTATTTTGGAAGCTGTAAATTCCTGTGCAAGTCTTAGTTATTACCATCATCCTGACTGGCTCAGTGAGACCATCCACAGTCTTGGAAGTGCAGCTCCAGGGACATGCCACCTTAGAGTCTGAAGGACTCTGTGTGTTCAGCACGTAAGGGGTATATTCAGATGTGTACTTAATCATTGCTATTCTCATTCTGATGTGGGTAGAGGTAGGACAAGAATCCAGAGTAAGACCAACTGCCTTCTGGCACGTAGTCTTTTCTCATTTTCCTGACACTTGGTCAGATTTGTTAATGATTCTAGATCTCAGACTCTTCAGTTATCAACCTCTTCAGAAACAATTGGCAGTAGAATTACCATCTACTTTGGAAGCCAGGTTGGAATCTGCCCAGACTCTTAGTAAGAGGGTACTTCCAGACACAGACCTACTAGAGAATGGACTTGAGGATATGGGGAGGGGGAAGGGTAAGCTGTGACAAAGTGAGAGAGTGGCATGGACATATATACACTACCAAATGTAAAATAGATAGCTAGTGGGAAGCAGCTGCATGGCACAGGGAGATCAGCTCGGTGCTTTGTGACCACCTAGAGGGGTGAGATAGGGAGGGTGGGAGGGAGACGCAAGAAGGAGGAGATATGGGGATATATGTATGTGTATAGCTGATTCACTTTGTTATAAAGCAGAAACTAACACACCATTGTAAAGCAATTATACTCCAATAACGATGTTAAAAAAAAAAAAAAAGAGGATACTTCCAAACCCTCTGCCAGGGCTCCCTTATCTAAGATCCTCTCTTCAAAGGATGGGGAGATGGTGGGGAGATGGGGACCTGGGGAAGAGTAGCAAAGTGATTGTGTATGTGTGTGTGTATGTGTGTATGTGATAGTCACTGCTGATCTGCAGCTTTCCCATGTGACTACCTTCTTCTCCTGTAGAAGAGAGGAAAAAAAGAATCATGATTAAAGTGTCAGGATACCCTAAGTTTTCCTCTTCTATTCTGAACACTCTTTCTCGTCTCTCAATTTGTCCCCTTCTTTCTTTTGACCACTGCTTCCACCCCTGCTTCTGTTCTCTTGTCCTCTTATCTTAAAGCCACAGGGCCTCTGGGATCAAATGACAGACTCCTGGAGGAAAATAGGAGATGTGCTCTGGGACCAGTGAGGTAACCTGCAGGCTCTCAGTGTCGCTGAGAGAAGGAACAAGTTCACCTGATGTTCTCAAATGGCCTACTGGTGTTGAAGGTTGAGTCTGGCTATTCCTAAGTCTTCACAGACGTGTGTTCCTAACTCATCCAAATCCAGTGGACTCTTAACCCTCATTCCACATGGAGCTGTCAGTACCATTAGTTCTTCACCTCAGGACCTTTAGTTATCCTTCAGCTGCCTATCTATTCTTATCAAGGAGTTACTAAATCAGGAATCTTCAGAAGGCTCATATCCTGTCTTAGGTGGGGTTCCCTAGAGCGAGAGCCTGATGTGGGGATTCCTGTACCGGTGGCTCTTCGGGGGAGCGCTTCAGAAGAAATCTGAGGGAAGGAGGGGAGCAGAGTAAGGAAGGGGAAAGCTAAGCAGGAATGTGACCTCAGGAGAATCATGGCCTCCACCTGGTCCTTCCAGGAACTCTGGAGTGTAAATGGCACCACAGAGTTGTCCTGCATTGGGGCAAGGAGGTGGGTGCTTTTGTATCCGCACACCAGTCAGCCACTGGCTGTAGGCTTGGAGGGGTGTCATTCCCAGGCACATGGGGAGGTGGGTCCCGTTGTCCAAGGTGTGAGGTGTCAGCAGCACCTGCAACAGCTGAGAGCAGACACCCCTGACTGTACAAGGGACCCCAAGCGCACCATCCGCCTCTGCTACCTACCCCCGACTCTTTAATTCGTCTTGAAATTCTGCCATATTGAAATAATTCTAAGTACAGAAAAAAAAAAAGAAAAAAGAAAAAGGTTTTAATTGCAATGCTATTTATGATAAAACGCTGTAAAATGCAAAAATCTAAAGTTTCACAGGACAGGAACAAGGAAGTCAATAAGCATGTAATGATATAATTAGGTAAATAAATTATGCATTTGCACGGCATTCTTTGCCCCATAAAGTCTGCCCCCCTCCATCTACCTCCCTGAGTTCATCTGGTACCACTCTCCCCCCTTGCTCACTGTGCTCTAATCAAACTGGTCTCCTCTCTGTTCCTCCAGTGCAACAGGCTTGCTACTTTCCTGGGGCTTGTGCACTTCCCTTCCCTCTGCCTGTAACACTCTGCACACGGCTGCCCCTAAAATCACTCAGGACTTGGATCCCGCATCATACCTCCCAAGAGGATTTCCCTAAACACCCATCTTCAAGAGCTGCCCTTGTCACTCTCTAACATATCACCCTGTTTTCTAGCTCTTATCACTCTATGGTTTATTATCTTTTACCTGTCTTCCTTCCTCTAGCGTAAAAGCTTTGGGAGAGTGGCAATCTTATCTGCTTTATCCAGAGCTGGAGTGTAGGAGTCACTCAATCAGTGGCTGTTTGGTAAGTGAATGAATGTATACACAGTTTAAAATGATGTTTACCAGGGCTTCCCTGGTGGTGCAGTGGTTAAGAATCTGCCTGCCAATGCAGGGGACACGGGTTCAAGCCCTGGTCTGGGAAGATCCCACATGCCGCAGAGCAACTAAGTCTGTGCGCCACAGCTACTGAGCCTGTGTGCTGCAACTACTGAAGGCTGTGGGCCTAGAACCCGTGCTCCACAACAAGAGAAGCCCGCGCACGGCAACAAAGGGTAGCCTCCACTTGCTGCAACTAGAGAAAGCCCACACACAGCAACGAAGACCCAACGCAGCCAAAAATAAATAAATTTTTTAAAAAATGTTTACCACAATTATGCAACAAAATTTTTTAAATGACCAATATCTACTGTTAAGCAAAAACACCATGATGTAAAATGTCATATATTATATAATTAAATATTCATTGAGAGAAGTTCTGCTTCTGGCCATGATGGAGTAATAGCGGCTCCAGAGGTTTACTCTCTTACCTTAAACAACTAAAAATCTGGACAAACTATGACATAGTGGTTTTCAGACTTTGGACAATAGTCAGCACAGGACTGTTGTCCCTGAGAGAAGGGGGAGAAAAACAAGGTCAGTCCTATGATTGCTTCACCTTACTAGCTGGAGGCAGTTTCTAGGCTGCAGTGTGAGGAGGGGAACCCAAACAGAGCCTGGTGGTCGCACTGAATTGAGAGGTTGGAGTTCAGGGAAGCTAAGATAGCTAGAGTTTGAGAGGCAGCATCAGAGAGGAGGGACCTGCCCAGAGAGAGAGCTCTGAAGATCTGCAGATCGACTCTTTGGCTGAGAGAAAACACGTGTGAAAGAAAATGACCCGAAGCTGGGAGAGGAGGGATGTGAGGCGAACACACACAACAATGGGCATCCAGAGCCCCCCAAATTCCTGGAGCTCATGGAATTCTGTTCCCACTAACCAGAGTGGAAAGACCTCATAATACACAGGGCATCAAGTAGGGTCCTCAGAAGGACATTGTCAGAGTAGTGGGACCTGATCAGCCCTAGACTCACTGTTGCATAGCACCACCTAACAGGACTATAGCACACTGTGCAGGAATCAGACTGACTGTAAGTAAGCAAGCTGTGTGTCAGAACCACCTAGAGCACCATTTAAAGGATTACAATAAAACCCAGTGCCCAAAAATGTAAAATTCACAATATCCTGCAACCAAGCAAAGCTTGACTAATATGCATCAAAATAAGAAAATATTACCCATAACCAGGAGAAAAATCAATCTGTAGAAACTGCCCTAGAAATGACAGAGATGACGGAATTTAGCAGACAAGAAAATGAATACATACTCCACATGCTGAGGAAGGTAGAAGAAAACGTAAAGACAATGAAGGGAGAAATGGAAGATACAAAAAAGGTCCAACTGAAACTCCTAGAGGTGAAAAATTATGTGAAATGAAAAATATATTGCATGGGATTAAGAGCAAATCAGATAACACGGACGAAAAGATCAGGGAATTGAAAACATGGCAATATAAACTGTCAAAAAAAAAAAGATTAGGGAAAAAAAAAAAGCTTCAGTTACCTGTGAGACAATATCTAGTAAATCTGAGTCCCAGGAGAGGAAGGGAGGTAGAAAAAATTTTTGAAAAAATAATGGCTGAAATATTCCCCAAATTGATGAAAACTATCAACTCACAGATAGAAGAAGCTCAATAAACTCCAAGCAGAATAAACCTAAAGAAAACCACATCAGGGCGCATCATAATCAAATTGCTGAAAACTAGTGATAAAAATTAAAATCTTAAAAGTGGTCAGAGGAAAAGTCATAATATTCAGAGGAGCAAAGATATGAATGACAGCATTCTTCCTGTCAGAAACTTTGCAATTTAGAGAGAGTGGAACAACATCTTTACTGAAAATAAAACCTGATTTCTATACCCTATGAAAATATCTTTCAGAAACAAAAGCAAAATAAATGCTTTTTCAGACAAAGAAAAGCCAAAAGAATTTGTTGCCAGGAGACCTGCACTAGAAGAAATGTTAAAGGCAGAAGGTGATGGAAATTTAGATCTACACAAAGGAATAAAGAGCACCAGAAATGATAAATAGTAGGCTAAATAGAAAAGAAGATATTCTTGCTTTTAAATCTCTTTAAAAGATCATTGATTAATGCAAAAATAATTGCAATGTATCTTCAGTTTATAGCATATGTCAGAGTAAAATGTTTGACAATAGCCCAGGAGGGAGGGAATGGAAGGCACTTCTGTAAGTTTCCTTCACTATATGTGAAGTGACATAAAACTATAAAATTATTTGAAGGTAGACTGTGATAAGGTTGAAGATGTACATTGTAAACCATAGAGAGCAACCACCAAAAAAATTTGTTTAAGAGATACATACAGGGCTTCCCTGGTGGCACAGTGGTTAAGAATCCACCTGCCAATGCAGGGGACATGGGTTCGAGCCCTGGTCCAGGAAGATCCCACATGCCGCGGAGCAAATAAGCCCGTGTGCCACAACTACTGAGCCTGCGCTCTAGAGCCCGTGAGCCACAACTACTGAAGCCCACGTGCCTAGAGCCCGTGCTCTGCAACAAGAGAAGCCACTGCAATGAGAAGCCTGTGCACCGCTACAAAGAGTAGCCCCCTCTCACTGCAACTAAAGAAAGCCGGCGCAGCAAGAAAGACCCAATGCAGCCAAAAATAAATAAATAAATAAATAAAAATAAAGTTCCCTTTAAAAAAAAAAGAGAGAGATAAATACAGCTAATAGTGGAAATAAAATGGAAGCATGAAACAATGCTCAATAAATCCAAAAGAAGACAGAGGAGAAAATAAATGAAGAACAAATGAGATACATAGAAAACATACAGCTTAAACTTTCCAGCCAACACAGGTATATGATACATTTCCCAACCTCCTGATTTCAGGGGAGGAAAGCCACCTGGTTCAGCTTCTGGCTGTCTTGTGGAAAGGGAGTTATGGTGTGAATCATGGCTACACCAGGCACTTTCCCAGGACAACCTTCCTGAACACTATCCTAAAGGACACCGCTACGGAAAACACCCTTGGGCCTTCACTGTCATCCAGGAAAGTCTGTCAATCAGCCAGCCCATGAGGCACATCGTAACAATGAGCACCACTTGTGTAGGGGAAGACCAATGTGACAGGGTAGAACAAGATGGTCCCAAGACCACGCCTGTGTGGAAGTCTCTCTCCCGCCAAGGTTTCTTCATGTGTCTGTCTTCTGTCCTCTCAGGCACTAGAGAGGTGGGGTCTTCTGAGACCACCATGAAAACATTGACTGGAGGGGAGGGACCACTTCCATTTGCATGTTAGCATGAACCAGTTAAATAGATTAGCTGAACTATACCTTGGAACTACTAACCCTGGGAGAAAGAACTATAGAGCAGTTAAGTTTTCTGCATTAAGATAAAACCAGCAATGGTGGGCAAGAAGCTTGCAGCAACAAGAGGGAATAACACCCTAAAGACCGACCCTCCTGTTTCAATTTGCCCTTGGGCCTAGTCCTGTTGAGTCTTAGATGGTAGTAGGATGGTGGTTCTTAATACGGAGGCGCATCTTTGACTACTAGAATTTGGGATGGAATATTTGAAAAAAATTATTATTATTAGAATAATTCAAAAATGACACCAAAGTCAGCAGTGATTTCACCTGCAGTCATTGCTGGAGTCTAACAAGCCCTCACAGTATTTACAATCGAAGAGAGAGTACTGGTTTTGCGTCCATTTATATCAACATGTCACTGTTTGGAAAGAGCCTGTTTATTGCCCCCTAAAGCCATCTCTTACATAATCAGTCAACACGGAACTTTTTTTTTGCTTTGTTTTTTGTTTTCTGGGGGGTTGGGGGGTGGTCGGAGTGGGGAAGTTATACATTCTGGCTCCACGTTATACCATTCCTCTTTCTAGAAGAAAGTTTGCGTCCCTCTCAATACCCTGTGGTATAATCTGCTTGACTCAGCATTCTGACATACCTGAATCCTCAGTTTTAGCAAAAAATTAACTTTATGCATTAACCAATATTTGGCAGTGCCCCATGAAAGGAACAACAGCAGCAGAGGGTAAGTAGGAAGTAGGATTTCAGCCCCAGGAAGCTGAACTTGACTCAGTCAAGGCTAACAACACCTGCCACATCCAATACCCTGAGTCTGAGTGGGTCACACAGGGTGGGCTTCTGTCACCAGCAGAAGTTTATCAGCCTCGAGCCATATCACTCAGCTGGGGCAGGGCCAGTTAAAAGTGAGGAAACCATCCACGTACGTCAGAGATATGTTTTCTCTTTTTTTCCCTTTGGGAAGATGTTCTTGGGAACTCTTTGCCAGGAAGTTGGTCACTTCCTGCCCCAGTGATGAGATTCCAAAAGGCAGAAATAGCTTCTCTTGCCACACGGAACTGGCTGAAGATGCCTCCCTGCTCCAGAAGGCAGGCCTCAGGACGGTGCTTTCCAGTATCAGGAAAGGGAGCCCCTCAGGGAGCTTGGGGACAGGAGGCAGCTGCTGCAGGACAAGCGGCGTGACTGAGAAGAGTGGGCTTGAGGGCCGAGGGCAAAGGGCAAAAGGACTTAGAAAAGTAACAAGTCTGCTGGAGAAACTGCCAGAAGAAATGTGCTGGAAGTGTAGGCAAGCGCATGAAAGAAAAGAGTGGACTGAATGATGAGGAAGGACAGAAGTATGTTTGTAAGAGTCTGCAGAAGGGACAGCAAAGCTCTAATAGAAATGCCAGTAACTGGTCAGTGAGGGACGCGGGGCTGGCTACATGCAGGAAGGGGTCAAGGGTGCGAGAAGGGGAAGAAAACGACAACTGTTAGGGCCAAAAGCTGGGACGCTTACTTGGTCCTTCTAGACTAAAGAACTCCCCGAGTGGGCATTAATGCTACATTCAAATTTGTATTACACCTACATTATTTTTGCGTAATAAATGTGTACTAAGTTCTATTGGTAATTTACCCATGGAACTGATTAAATTAATATCAAATATATCCTTTTTTGTCTAAGGTATTGGTCTGTCCAGGTAAGCGGGACCTCTGCCTTGGGCCTATGCTTTAGAGCTTTACTACTCAAAGTATGGTCCTTATACCACCACACTGGCATCATCTGGGAGCTTGTTAGGACTGCAGAATCTCAGCCCCTACCACAGACCTGCTAAATAAGATCCCAGGTGATTCACATGCACATTGCAATCTGAGAAATGTGCTTCCTTCAGCTGTGTCTCTGTTCCCTGGAGGAGGGGTCCTCGGGGCCAAGGAGGTGTGGCCACCGGAGCCCACCTCCCCTTCTAGACCATGCTCCAGGGAGCAGGGATGCCTGAATCCTCTGCAAAGCTGGCTTTTCCTGCTCCTGTCTCCAGGGCCTGTGTGCACTTTTCCCAGACCACGCTTCTTTAGCCAGCCTCACTGCTGGTATGAGATCTGCGGCCCTGAAAGGTGGCCTCGGGGCAGCTGTTTGCAGGGGGGTGTGGACAGAGGTTGGACCACAGGCTGAAGTACCCATGGCCTCGCTCATGAGGCCCCTCAGAGAGAGTCAAGGGCAGTAAGAGAAGTGGGGACAGATCAGAGGGGAACGGGAGTCATTTCCTGAGCCACCCCATTCCAGCACAGAACTCTAAGGAGTTCAAGAATTCTGCATTTGACATTGCCCTTCCAGGTCATTATGAAGGTACACTTGTCAAAGTAGGAGAATAAAACATTTTATTTAACGGCTTATTCTCGATTCATAACTTTTAAATATTTAGACATAGGTACAGGGGACTCCATGTTGGCTTTTGCTTGTGTCCCACAAATGTTTTTGTTGTACCCAAAATACACAGATCTGGAGAGAGCCAAGTGACCATGCTCACATCGACTGGTTCCCAGGCAGGACTGTACCCGAATAAAACCTCTCTATGGCCCACCTATCCAGCTGGTGATAAAAAGGAGGAAATATCCCTCAGAACTTGGAAAGGGGGGTTATAAAGGAAAAAAACAGATTCTAGAAGGTAGAGCAAAAACAGGGCAAGAATCTATCATTATACAACTCAAAAAGTGCTATTAACAGAGTTATAGGTAGAGTATCCTGTTAGCCCAGAAAAGACAGACATTACTTCATCCAGGAAAGTTTCAGTGTGAAAGCTGTAACTTCCGGGATGAAGGGGTTTTGAGACGTGGCAATTTTGGTGGAAAAGGGCAGCCTGTAACCAGTCTGGCTGGAAGACTGAATGTGTAGAGAAAGTTCCGGGGGCCAAGCCTGCAGAGGTGAGAGGGACAAGACTATGGAGGGTCTTTATTTAGAAGATCAACATTTCCCAAACTGCTCTGCAGCCATCTTTGTGCCATAGAGGTTACTAGGATGTTATCAATATTTTTCTTCCAAAATTTATTTAAATACATACATATATATACCATACTTTGAATGTGTATTTAAACACATATATATATATGACATTATGTGGAACAACTATGAACCTACATGTGATAAAAATGAACTTAGAAACAGAACTTATACCCTTCACAAAAATATCTTAGACCTACAAGTAAAACGCAAAACTCAAAACATCATAGACCTAAAAGCAAAACACAAAACCATCAAACTCCTAGAAGATAACATAGGAGAAAACCTAGATGACCTTAGGTATGGCAATGACTTTTTAGATGCAACACCAAAGGCATGATTTATGAAAGAAGTAACTGATGAGCTGGACTTCATCAAAATTAGAAACTTCTCTTCTGTGAAAACAATGTCAAGAGAATAAGACAAGCCACAGACTGGGAGAAAATATTTGCAAAAGACACACCTGACAAAGGACTGTTATCCAAAATATGCAAAGAACTCTTAAAAGTCAACAATAAGAAAACAAACAGCCTGATTAAAAATGGGCAAAAACGGAGCAACTGGGCCCGTGAGCCACAACTACTGAGCCTGCGCGTCTGGAGCCTGT
This sequence comes from Balaenoptera physalus, assembly GCF_965194825.1. NCBI lineage: Eukaryota > Metazoa > Chordata > Mammalia > Artiodactyla > Balaenopteridae > Balaenoptera > Balaenoptera physalus. The sequence continues at coordinate 41,340,421 of NC_138882.1, forward strand.
GCTCCGCAACAAGAGAGGCCGCGACAGTGAGAGGCCCGCGCACCGCAATGAAGATTAGCCCCCACTTGCCGCAACTAGAGAAAGCCCTCGCACAGAAACGAAGACCCAACACAGCCAAAAATATAAATAAATTAATTAATTAATAATAAAAAAAATCTAAATGTACTCTTACCATATGATTCAGCCATTTTGCTCTTTGCTGTTCACCCAAATGAACTGAAAAACTTATGCCCACGCAAAAAAGCTGCACATGGATATTTATATCAGCTTTATTCATAATTGCCAAAACTCAAAAACAACCAAGATGTTTTCATTAGGTAGATGGATAAAGTGTGGTACATCCAAACAATGGAATATTACTATGCTAAAAAGAAATGAGTTATCAAGCCATGACAAGACATGGAGGAATCTTAAATGCATATTACTAAGTGAAAGAACCCAGTCTGCAAAGGCTACACACTGTATGATTCCAACCAAATGACATTCTGGAAACGGCAAAACTATGAAGACAGTAAAAAGATCAGTGGCTCCAAGAGGTGTAGTGGGGGACAGATGACTAGGCAGAACACAGAGGATTGTTAGGGTAGTGAAACTATTCTGTATGATACTGCAGTAGTGGATACATGTCACTGTACACTTGTCAAAACCCACAGAATGTACACCAAGAGCGAGTCCTAATATAAACCATGGACTTTAGGTGATTATGATGTGTCAATGTAGGTTCATCATTCGTAACGAATGTACTATTCTGGTGGGGGATGTTGATAGTTGGGGAGCCTGTGGGGGGGAGGGGAGTATATGGAAAATACTTGTACTTCCTACTCATTTTTGCTGTGAACTTTAGAGTGCTCTAAAAATAAAGTTCGAAGAGGAAGAACAAGAGGAAGGAGGAGAAGGAGGAGGAAAAAAATTGTGAAGAAATGTATAAATGGAGAAGAGACAAATCTTCCTTGCAGAAGAATTCCAGATAATTTATGTTGATACTCCACCCTAAAGGAGGGAGAGCATAACTCCCCACCCTGAGATGTAGTGATTTCCTTCCAAAGAGAACATTATGGGAAGGGGGATAAGGAGTAAATTTGCAGTAGAGAAACTTGACAAACATGATCTCAGCCAGGTGATCAAGGTCAACATCAACAGTGATAAGTCACGTTGATAGTATGTACCCTTGATATCATGGGATGAAAATGGCGCTCTATGTCTGTGATCTTCCTCGTAAAAACCCATAATCCCAGTCTAATCATGAGAAAAACATCGGACAAATCCCAACAGAGAAACAGTCTACAAAATACCTGACTAGCATGTGTCAAAATTATCAGGGTCATCAAAAATAAGAAAGTCTGAGAAACTGTCATAGTCAAGAGAAGCCTGAGGAGACATGACAACTAAATGTAATGTGGCATCCTAGATGAGTTCCTGGGACAAAAAAAGGACATTAGTTAAAAACTAAAGAAATCTGAATCAAGTATGTACTTCAGTTAACAATGTATCCATTGTGTTTCATTAATTGTAACAAATGTATCATACTATCTCTGCAATGTTTCTGTAAACCTAAAAGTGTTCTAAAAATTAAAAATTATTTTTAAAAAAGATACTAAAAACACTTATATGGTTTTTTCCCCTATGGTGTCCACTTCCCTTTAGAAATGGTATGTCTACACAAGCATGGTGTGCAAAGCTCCTTTGGGAGCTTAAGGGAGGCGGCAACACTTACCAATAAACAATCATCTCTCATTAGGCCCCCTGTGATTTCAGCATTCATTGTTATGCTATTCCATGTTTATTGTGGCCTAAACATTTACACCCCATTCTTTAAAATTCTGTGCTGGGCAGGAAGAGGTTGTAGTATAGTGATTGTCTTAGTCTGCTCAGGCTGCCATAACAAAATACCATATAGACTGAGTGGCTTAAACAACAGAAATTTACTTCTCACAGTTCTGGAGGCTGGCAGTCCAAGATCAAGGTGTCAGCAAGGGTAAGTTTCATCCTGAGGTCTCTTTTCTTGTTGTAGGCAACCTCCATCTTTTTGTGTGCTCACATGACCTCTTCTTTTTGGAAAGAGAGAGAGAGAGAAGGTTATCTTGTGTCTCTTCTTATAAGGGCACTAATTCAATCATGAGGGCCCCAGCCTCATGACCGCATCTAAACCTAGTTACCAACCAAAGATCCCATCTCCAAATACCATCACATTGAGGTTAGAACTTCAATATACACATTTTGGGGGAAACACTGCTATTCAGTACACAACAGCAGTTAAGGTCTCCAGGCTCTGGGGTCAAACTACCTTGGTTTGCACCCTGACCTTACCCCTTACTATCTCTGTGACCTTGAACAATTTACTCTGTGACAGTCTCTGCCTCTGTTTCTTCATCTGTAAAATGGGAGACATAGTTGGCCCTCAGTATCCAGTATCTGAGGGGAATTGTTTCTAGGGTCCCCCACAGATACCAAAATCCAAGGTTGCTCAACTCCCATATATAAAATGGTGTAGTATTTGCACATAATACACACATCCTCCCATATACTTTTTTTTTTAACATCTTTATTGGAGTATAATTGCTTTACAATTGTGTGTTAGTTTCTGCTTTATAACAAAGTGAATCAGCTATACATATACATATATCCCCATATCTCCTCCCTCTTGCATCTCCCTCCCACCCTCCCTATCCCACCCCTCTAGGTGGTCACAAAGCACTGAGTTGATCTTCCTGTGCTATGTGGCTGCTTCCCACTAGCTATCTATTTTACATTTGGTAGTGTATATATGTCCATGCCACTCTCTCACTTCGTCCCAGCTTACCCTTCCCCCTCCTCATGTCCTCAAGTCCATTCTCTACATCTGCGTCTTTATTCCTGTCCTGCCCCTAGGTTCTTCAGAACCATTTTTTTTCTTTTTTTTTTAGATTCCATGTATAGGTGTTAGCATACGGTATTTGTTTTTCTCTTTCTGACTTACTTCACTCTGTATGACAGACTCTAGGTCCATCCACCTCACTACAAAAAACTCAATTTCGTTTCTTTTTATGGCTGAGTAATATTCCATTGTATATATGTGCCACATCTTCTTTATCCATTCATCTGTCAATGGACACATAGGTTGCTTCCATGTCCTGGCTATTGTAAATAGTGCTGCAATGAACATTGTGGTACATGACTCTTTTTGAATTATGGTTTTCTCAGGGTATATGCCCAGTGGTGGGATTGGTGGGTTGTATGGTAGTTCTATTTTTAGTTTTCTAAGGAACCTCCATACTGTTCTCCATAGTGGCTGTATCAATTTACATTCCCACAAACAGTGCAAGAGGGTTCCCTTTTCTCCACACCCTCTCCAGCATTTACTGTTTGTAGATTTTTTGATGATGGCCATTCTGACTGGTGTGAGGTGATACCTCATTGTAGTTTTGATTCGCATTTCTCTAATGATTAGTGATGCTGAGCATTCTTTCATGTGTTTGTTGGCAATCTGTATATCTTCTTTGGAGAAATGTCTATTTAGGTCTTCTGCCCATTTTTGGATTGGGTTGTTTGTTTTTTTGATATTGAGTTGCATGAGCTGCTTGTAAATTTTGGAGATTAATCCTTTGTCAGTTGCTTCATTTGCAAATATTTTCTCCCATTCTGAGGGTTGTCTTTTTGTCTTGTTAATGGTTTCCTTTGCTGTGCAAAAGCTTTGAAGTTTCATTAGGTCCCATTTGTTTATTTTTGTTTTTATTTCCATTTCTCTAGGAGGTGGGTCAAAAAGGATCTTGCTGTGATTTATGTCATAGAGTGTCTGCCTATGTTTTCCTCTAAGAGTTGGATGGTGTCTGGCCTTACATTTAGGTCTTTAATCCATTTTGAGTTTATTTTTGTGTATGGTGTTAAGGAGTGTTCTAATTTCATTCTTTTACATGTAGCTGTCCAGTTTTCCCAGCACCACTTATTGAAGAGGCTGTCTTTTCTCCACTGTATATGCTTGCCTCCTTTATCAAAGATAAGGTGACCATATGTGTGTGGGTTTATCTCTGGGCTTTCTATCCTGTTCCATTGATCTATATTTCTGTTTTTGTGCCACTACCATACTGTCTTGATTACTGTAGCTTTGTAGTATAGTCTGAAGTCAGGAGCCTGATTCCTCCAGCTCCATTTTTCTGTCTCAAGATTGCTTTGTCTATTCAGGGTCTTTTGTGTTTCCCTGAAAATTGTGAAATATTTTGTTCTAGTTCTGTGAAAAATGCCATTGGTAGTTTGATAGGGATTGCACTGAATCTGTAGATTGCTTTGGGTAGTAGAGTCATTTTCACAATGTTGATTCTTTATATCTCTCCATCTCCCATATACTTTAAATCATCTCTAGATGACTTATAATACCTAATACAATGTAAATGCTATAGAAATAGTTGTAAATACAATGTAAATGCTATGGAAATAGTTGCTGACATGCAGCAAATTCAAGTTTTGTTTTTTGGAACTTTCTGGAATTTTTTTTCTCGAGTATTTTCTATCCAAGTTTGGTTGAATCTTTGGATATGGAACTTGCAGAAACAGAAAGCTGACTGTATTAACAATACTTACCTTGCAGGTTTCTCTGAGGATTAAGTGAGTCAATGGGTATAAAGTGCTTAGAACAGTGTTGGCATGTATTTATCAGTTAATGCTATCTGTTATCGTCATTATGACGATGTAGTTCATAAGCTCCTCCTGGTGTTTTTCCCAATATATCATATATAAAAAGTGTCCTGAAGTCAGATGTGTTTGAGAAATCAACAAACAATGGGGAAGCTATTTTGAAAGGGTTTTGAGCAGGGAGAGTCCGCCTCTAGTGTTGTACTTTCTCTGCAGATGTGCCGGCCAAAGTGGCCATTTCCTTCCTTTGTTCCTTACCTCATTTGTCCGGCTGGAATTTTATGTTTTTGGCACGTTCTGACTTTTAGGGGGAAAAGGGTGAAGTTACACGTTCAACCATATAATATTGTAGATCTCCACTCCACCTCATAGTCTTTTTCAAAGGCAGCGAATTATATAAGTAAAAACAGACATCTAATGAATATAGCACTTACTTATGCATTCAATTCCATTTGCATTTCAAGTAAAATTTTGATTTCTTAACAAATGCCTACCTCTATTCCATGGTTATATTTTTAATGGTCATTTTCTTCCTAACTTGTGTTATATCACAGTTATTGACTGCACTTGCCCTCCAATTAAGCTAAAATAGTTTAGCCCATCACCCACCTTAACTTGTACCCTCATATGTTCCTCATATGTTTTCATATGAGGAACCCTCATATGTTTTCAACTTGCTACTCTTATTTTAGTGCTTGGTACTATACAGAGACTGTATTTTTTTTTTCAATTTTTAATTGTGGTAAATTACATATAACATCAAATTTATCATCTTAACCGTTTTAAGTGTACAGTTCAGTATGGACTATATTTTTATTGTTAATGCTTGTTTTATGGACCTACCTGTTTTTAACGTGTGGACTGTGTAAACCCAATGTATACATATCTGTTAAAAAGAAAAAAAAAAAAGTCCTCAGATGCCTGGTAACAACATCCAGAAGGAATCTGTGCAAAGTTTTTCTTTGCTTCCTTTTTTACTTTTAATGGTCTAGGTCTGTTCCACAGGAAAAGGCTTGGTTTTCTAAGAAAATCTTAATAATCTGGATAATGGTAATTGTTCTCTTAAACCTACCTGATCAGCTAATAATGCTTTCTGTTACCCTGATACTTTAGTTTTTGAACAAAAAGATAAACATCTCTTTGGTTCTCTCGGCCTTCTGGTGAGGAAAGAACTGGTTCCTGTTTGGTCCAGAAGGGAACCAGGCAGAGAGTCACCAAAGCGCACAGTGTCCCAGGGCATGCTGGGAAGGGGAATCAGGGAGGCCCCGGGCCATGGCTGATAGCTGCTTCCCTGGGCTCCTCTCTATAGCTCTGTGCTCAGCTAGACACTGTCACTCACACAGCTCTGCCTGTGAAGGGTCTACAGCAGCCTGGTCAGGAAAGTGAGGTATACATATATATTAAAAGCAGTTCAAGGCCATAGTTAAGTGGCAAATGAACAATACAGATAGTAAAGTAAGAAACTCTGTGGTTGGAGGGTTAGAAAAAGCTTCATGGGAGAAGTGGGATTCTTGAGGCACCTTCAAAGAATAGATAGATTATTGGAGAAACAGAGGGAGAATTAAGGGCCTGCTGCTCAGGAAGTCTAAAAGCAGAGAAGGAAATGAACAGGGCATGTTGAGAAAACTTGTATCTCCCCAAACCATTTTACTATGAATTTTCACCTTGTCTTGACCTTGAGTTGATTGGATGGGCTTTCACCAGTTGCAAAGGCTGTTTTTTTGCTTTCACCTCTTCTCAAATCCTTAACGCAACTTCTAGCATTTACCTTTTTATATTTCTGTGGATGAAAAATAGATCTGTCTTTTTCCTTTTTTGGACATTGGCTTCCTGAGGGTAGAGGTCATGGCCGTGAAGGGCGACAGTATTTCTGGGAAAAATACAAGGAGCTGTTCCTTGCCTGAATCTGGCATGTACCCAAGGTTAGACTTCTCTCCCAGGAAGAGATGCCTGAGAGTGGTGTTGGGGAGCGGGGGTGATCATATATTCAGACACTTCTAGGGTGCCTGTGACTACCGAACTTTGGGAAGGATCTCCCCCATCACTGGCCGTGAGCTTCTCCTTACAGAGATCACATGTGGAGTTTCTATGTTTATCCAACAGCAACACTGACCAGCCTCAGGGTCGGCACTGGCTGACACCTGGACCCTGAAGGCATTGATCAACTTTGTAGTCACTCCTGACCCTCTGGGGTCTCCATCTGGTTACTCAACTTATCCTGATCACAGTGGTTTAGCTAAGAAGAAAGGGCTTCTGGGCAGAATGCCATTAGGAAGATTGTCCCTCAGGAAACAACACACCCTTTTATTTATGGTCTTTTCCTTTTCCCCCATCAAATCAGATTTTGCTTTCTCACACTACTTAGGTGAAAGAGACAAAGACTTGCGTTTAATATGCAAAAGCTGTAGCTCGCATCTCAATTGCTATTATCCTAACAAAAAGACTTCTTTCAGTGCTTTAAAATCCTTTAGCTATTTACTTTCATTGCGTGGGTTACATTTACCTATTTTTTGTTACAAGTTTTATATAGCATAATCACAAGGAAAGGGAAGCAGTTCTATACCACTATTTTTTTTTCTAGTTAGTCATCCCATTGAACTTTTGTTAAAAAAAAAGAAGAAGAAAATTCTACCTGGATTTTATGTAAAGGAATTGAAAATAAGTATAAGTTTTGAATTTAAAAAATAACTATTTCTTATCTTTTTTTTTCTTATTTTTTACCTTACTTTCCAAGACACGTGATAAAATCACTGACACAGACAACTATAAGAGCATTATATGCCCTAAATTTCTTTTGGTTTCCTTATCTGTAAAATGAAAGTTTACCCTGAATAGATTAAAACAGATTTTAAAAGTTTCCTTCTAGTTTAATATTTATGATTTACAGGAAGATATGGTGCTGTTTCTGTTGGAAATTCAAGATGGTAATATCACTTTAAAAAAAAGAATAAAAAAGGAATAGAAGGAGAGACAAAAATTTGGCCTGAAGTAGATTGGGGATCACCACTTAAGACCTTAAGACCCCCGGTTACGAAAATGGTCAGCATTAGTGTGAACAGAAGGAAGTCAGCAGTCCTCCCACAGGATCACTGTATATGGAGTTTAAAATTTGCAGCCAAGGGTTTTGAGGCAAGTAACAAAAGTGTGTGAAGTGGTGGAGTGAGAGCCCAAGGGGAGTGGTAGGAGCCATAGTCAATAGGAGAGCGCCTGACCCCTACCTAAAACTATGTAAATTAAAAACTATGAAGCACTGGGTTGCCCAAAACACACAAACAAATCTGTGGCTATATTTGGCCCACAGGCTACTAGCTTCCCACTCTTAAATTCAAATCCAGCCAATCTCTTTATTTATCAAGTGAAAATCTGAGGCCCAGAGAGGGGCAGTAATTTGCCTGAAGTCATACAGCTATTTAGTGGTGTAACAAGAACGAGAAGCCAGGTTTCTTGATTCCCAAGTCAGTGTTCTTCCATCTGATTATCCCCCAACTTAGATCTGTTCAAATCTACTGATTGTCAACACAGAATGGGTTATGGTCTTGCTCCCCTTATCTGAAAATTGGTTATAACAATACCTACTCTTAAAAGTAAAAGGAGGTCTCTGTTAAAGTTACTTTTAAAAAGTGTTGACACATTATCAAGTCATTATTAAATCATGAATACTCTGGAACAGCACCATCCAACAGCCACATAGGTAACTGAAAATTTTCTAGTAGCCACATTAACCAAAGTCAACATATATGTCAAAAATATTATCATTTGAACATGTAATAAATATAAGAATTATTAATGAGGCATTTATATTCCTTTTTTAATACAAATCTTTAAAATCTGATGTGTATTTTACGCTTACAGCATATCTTAATTTGGCCAGTCACATTTCAAGTGCTCAGTAGCCACTGTGGCTACCATATTGGACAGTGGAGTTCTAGAAGCTTCTTTATGTTCCAGTCTCACCCGGCGGAAAGCCAGCCATAGCAAAAAGTCCCCAGAGGTTTGTCTCTTTTAAGCCTCCTATTGCTAGTTAATTAAATCCCTAAGCAACGGCTGAGTCATTGTAACAGCGGAAGACAGTTTAAGAAATCTGTCTTAAAGCCAAGAACATAGCTCCCCACCTTAAAGGAGGAATAGTCTGCATTGAATCAGGTGCCCTTGTGTGGGAGAGGAGAAGACAAGTCATTGACACCAATTGAGGAAAGCAGATAAGAGAAATGGGTCCCATTAGGGTCACTGTTTCCCTCCAGGCCACTATAAAGGGGAGTCTACAGTGCTTTACTCACTTTGTCCTCACAACCTGTCCAGAGGTGGGTACTACATTGTTCCCATTGTATGGAGGAGGAAACTGAGGCACAAAGATGTCATGGAGCTTGCCTGAGGTCTTGTAGCTAGTAATCAGCAGAGCTTGTGCTCAACACCTAGATCTTATGGACTTCAACAACTAGTTCTTAACCACTAGACTATACTTGGGGTGTTCTCACACCATGTCCAAATACCCAGGAGTACCACATGGATATGTGCATAAAAATGTGCATAAGTGTTTGGTGTTTACATATAATTTATTATTGTCTATATGACTGAATGGTCTATTTTCAGGCAAATTTTAATCTAAAATAGTATCACTGCTTCCCAATAAAGCAGTAGTTTCTTGGTTTTTTTAAATCAAAGTATAGTTGCTGTACAATATTATATAAGTTCCAGGTGTACAATATAGTGATTCACAATTTTTAAAGTTTATACTCCATTTATAGTTATAAAATATTGGCTATATTCCCCATGTTGTACAATATATCCTTGTAACTTATTTTATACCTAATAGTTTGTACCTCTTACCCCTCTACCCCTGTATTGCCCCTCCCCCTTTCCCTTAAAGTGATCTTAGTCTTTCTCTTTGCTATTCCTTGTCACCCACCTACTGTTTCTGGTGGACTCTTGGAAGTGAAACTGTGTAAGGGGGAGACACAGAGAGCAAAGACGTAGGAGGTAAATGCCAGGAGTCAGTGGGGCTGGCTATCAGCAGAGGAGTGGGAATATCTATAACATCTGATCTGAGGTGGGAGAGGAGGGAAATATCAAAAATTTTGTTTGTCTATTAATTTTTCCTCCTACAATATCTACTATTAGAATGGATGCTGTTACTTGAAATCACACAATGTCCATGATCCAAAATGTGGCTTCAGCAAAGATTGTATTTGGTTACTTCCCAATATTCTCGGAGATGGTGGCCAGCACTGGTGCAAATGGGGGCAGCCTAAAGAAGGGAGCCATTCACAGCCTCAGCCTGGGGGTGTCCTGAAGTCAAATGAGAATAACTCGGGTGTTATTTACAGCTTCAGACTCCAGAGCATGAAAGGCTCCAGGCTGCTTTAGCAACAGAAAACTCCAGGACACCCCCAGCCTGAGTGTGGTCTGTGAATGGCTCCCTTCTTTGGGCTGCCTTCACAGCGCTCTCCTCACCTCTCGACTGCGTGTACTTACTGAAACCCCTAGCCCAGTGCCTAGCACATAATAGGTGCCTAATACCTTTGAACCACAACACTTTAAACCCACTGGTGAAACCACTTTACAAAGAATAAAAGCTGTCATTCATATACTTCTTTATAGAGCATTTTTGTAAAGCTAATTTTTTTAATTGTCACAACTTCTTTGATTGTGGGGCGGGAAAGGAAAATCTTATATTTTCTCGGAAATAAGTAAACAAACTGAGGTTCAGAGGGCTTAAGTAAATGGCCCCAGGTTCATGCAGTTAGTAAGTAGAAGATCTGTCTCTTGAATTTGGGTTTCTGATTCCAAATCCCAAGTGTTTCCCTTGGCCTGGGGGAGGAGTTGGAAAGCTGTTGGTTCCTCGTCCCACCACCCCTCCTTTGCCCTGTGCTCAGTCAAGCCAGAGATGGACAGAGCCACCCTTCTCTTAAGTGACTCTCACTTCTAGTACAATAACAAGCTGCTCCTCTGCCTCCTCATCCGTGACTGAGGACCATCTTGGTGCCAGGTACTGGGCTAAGTGTTGGGGCTGTAAAGAGGAATAAGACAGGTGAGGAACTCCCATTCCACTAGGGGTTCCTGGATGTTTCTGCTGCACACCTGGAAGAGAAATGGGGTGCATGTGCTCTTGGAAACAGGGCAGGAGGCAGCAATGGTCAGAATAAAGGCAAAATGTCAACAAGAGCCCCAAACCGAGAAAAATCATAATGTGAAACAACAAAGAGACAACTGCAAAGAAAGCTGAAATTGAGTTCCAAGCTCCCCAGCCCACCCCATTCCCAATATCCCCTGAGAATGTCTTGTGGCTAGAAAGGTCTTGGTAAAGATAGGCCATATCTTTAGCAAGTTGACCCCAAGAGCAGAGGGGGACATATCCCCTTTGAGGGCTTCCTCCTCACCTGGACAGATGGGGAACTACTGCTGGGGTGCTGGGGTGGGAGATGGGAGATGAAAAGGGGATGCAGTGTCTGTCATTTCTATTGACTAAGCCTCAGAACCTCTTCTGGTTCTGGTTTGGCTGTGTGTTATTGGTTTTGTGTCACAATGTGTGTGAATCTGTTTGTGAATTTAATCCTGAGAATTAGATCATTCCGTCACAAGACTGTAACTCAGGGAGCAAATGTAGGGAGACATCAAAGAGATGCTGCCCCTGGTTGGGTGGCTGGATGAAGGGGAACCCCACCAACAAAAACAACCACAGAGCTTGCCTCCCTCTTCAATAGAGTGCAGCCCCGGTGAGATATTTTTGTTCCACTGGCCGGGAGGGAATACCCCGTAGGCTAATTTGAAGGCTCCTAACTTCCAGAAATGGACATGAGTTTATTTTCAGTAAGGAAGAAGCCAATGGACCGCTCCCCCCTGCCTGTCTCTGCCCTGCCCAGCTTCCCTACTACTGACACCTCTGAGCTGGTACCCATCCTCAGTGACCCACCCACTAGGAACACTGACCAGTGCCCTGGCAGATGTTCCTCTTGCAGAAAATTCAGTTCCATTCAATGCCTGAAGGCCAGCTGCCTACCCGAACAGCTCAATTACTGCCAAGGATGCTCCCAGAAGCTCTATTTCCCATCTTCTCAGAGGGCTTGGTATTGAATGATGTGAGGACTCCATCCTGAAAAGACAAGTGATGCTGACATTGGCTGACCACCAGGCACTGTTGGGCCTAAATTAATCCTCACCACAGGCTTAAAGAAAACTATAATGATCTCTACGACAGACGGGGACACTGAGGCTCAGAGAGATGAAGTGCCGTCACCATAGTCACACAGCCAACAAATGACTAGTCCTGAGTTTCATCACAGGTCTGTGTGATGCCAAAGCCCATGCCTTGCCCACCACATCGCTTGGCCTTTTGGTATTTTTGGCACCACAAGGGCAACAACTTAACATTCTGGTGCAGCAATGCCAGCTTAGGCAGGGGACAACTGTGGCTTGTTTGTAGCCCCTCCTCATCTTGGGAAAATAAGTCTGTTCAGCCCCAGGGTTTCCCATTCAGTGTAAGGCCTGGGCCCTGGTATTTTAATAAACTCCCGGTGGTTCCCATGGGAAATCGTGGACCACTGAATTAGGCATTCTCTAAGACCATAACTGCATGCACCCTTGGATTATTGAGTGCTAACTGTCCAGACACGTTATGTTCCTCATCTCATGTAATCCTCCTGAAAACCCTGTCAGGTAAAGAAATTTCAGTAAATCGTGCAAGGTACCACAGCTGGAAAATGGCAGACCAGGGAATCAAACAGGGGCAATCTAGCACCAGAGGCTGCAGGATTAGCCACTACTCCATATGGCCTCCCCACTTGCTCTGCCACATCTTAACAGGGTCTCCTGGAGAAAATATCTTCCCTCTGGTGAAATGAATTGACTAGTAGGAATACCTCTCTAACCACAGGGCTGAGGTTGATAGGATATTTTGAGACAAACAAAATTTTCAACATTTCCCTCCTCTCCCACCTCAAATCAGATGCCACAGATATGCCAGCTTTTCTGCTGATAGCCAGCTCTGCTGATTCCTGGCATTTACCTCCTACGTCTTTGCTCTCTGTGTCCCCCCAACCCATCCACCCATACAGTTTGCTTCCACCAGTAACGGTGAGTGGGAGAAAAGGAATAGCAAAGAGAAAGATTAAGAAAATACTACTGTATTGGGAAGCAGTGATATTGTTTTAGATTGAAATTTAGACCATTGAGTCATGCTGACAATAATAAATAGTATTAGCTAAGACTTGCTTTTACCAATGGGTAAAAGCTATTTCAAGTAATTTACAAATATAACTCATTTAATCTTTACAAGAAGCCCACCAGGTAGGTTGTGTTACTATTCTCATTTTCCACATGAGGACACTGAGGCGTGGAAGGTTTGAGTAACTTGGCCCGAGTCTCTCAGATTTGCGTGTTGGGGCCATCCATGACTTGAACCCTGGCATTCTTGCACCAAAGAAAACTGGGCAAGCAGCTAGTTTGGGAGCAGCCTCTAGGATAGCAGTGGACTCTGCCCAGGAGCAGGGACAGCACGTTCTGAATGACCTCTCATTGATCACCACCTCTTCTCCAATTTGCTCTCCAGGATTGCCAGGTCATTAGTGGTTTTCCAAGGGATGAGGAAGAAGGGGACTTTCCACTTTTATTTATTTGTTTAATTTTTATTGGAGTATAGTTGATTTACAGTGTTACGTTAGTTTCAGGTGTACAGCAAAGTGAATCAGTTATAGATATATATATACATCCCCTTTTTTTCTTTTAGATTCTTTTCCCGTGTAGGCCATTACAGAGTACTGAGTAGATTTCCCTGCGCTATACAACAGCTTATTATTAGTTATCTATTTTATATACAGTAGTGTGTTTATGTCAGTCCCAATTTTCCAATGTATCCCTCCCCCCCGTCCCCTGGTAGGGGACTTTCCACTTTTTATTCTATTTTGTTATACTTCTTGTTATAAGGACAGCTAAATATATATATATATATATATATATATGTATATAAGTAAGTATAGTTGATTTACAATGTTTCAGGTGCACATCAAAGTTATTCAGTTCTCTATATATTTATATATGTATATTCTTTTTTAGATTCTTTTCCATTACAGGTTATTATAAGATATTGACTATAGTTCCCTGTGCTATATAGTAGGTCCTTGTTGTTTATCTATTTTATGTATAGTAGTGTATATCTGTTAATCCCAAATCCCTAATTTATCCCTCTTCCACTTTACTCTTTGGTAACCATAAGTTTGTTTTCTATGTCTGTGAGTCTGTTTATGTTTTGTAAATAAGTTCATTTGTATTATATTTTAGATTGCACATATAAGTGATATCATATGGCATTTGTCTTTGACTTACTTAGCTTATCATGATAACCTCTAGGTCCATCCATGGTGCTGCAAATGACATTATTTCATTCACTTTTATGGCTGAGCAATATTCCATTGTATATATGTACCACAACATCTTAAACCAGTTGTCTATTGATGGGCACCTGGGTTGCTTCCATGTCTTGGCTATTGTAAATAGTGCTGCTATGAACATTGAGGTGCATGTATCTTTTCAAATTAGAGTTTTTGTCTTTTCTGGATATATGCCCAGGAGTGGGATTGCTGGATCATATGCTACCTCTATTTTTTAGTTTTTTAAGGAAATTCCAGACTGTTCTCCATAGTGGCTGCACCAATTTACATTCCTATCAACAGTGTAGGAGGGTTCTGGTGGCGCAGTGGTTACGAATCCTCCTGCCAATGGGGTGGACACGGGTTCGAGCCCTGGTCCAGGAAGATCCCACATGCCGCGGAGCAACTAAGCCCGTGCGCCACAACTACTGAGCCTGCGCTCTAGAGCCCGCGAGCCACAACTACTGAGCCCACGTGCCACAACTACTGAAGCCCGCGCACCCTAGAGCCCGTGCTCCACAATAAGAGAAGCCACCGCAATGAGAAGCCTGCGCACCGCGACGAAGAGTAGCCCCCGCTCACCGCAACTAGAGAAAGCCCGCACGCAGCAATGAAGACCCAACACAGCCAAAAATAAAATAAAAATAAAAAATAAAATAAAATAAATTAAATTAAAAAAAAAAACAACAGTGTAGGAGGGTTAAAGACAACTTTTTTTCTTTTCTTTTTTTTTTTTTTTTTTGCCACACCATGCAGCTTGTGGGATCTTAGTTCAATCCTGACCAGGGATTGAACTCGTGCCCTCAGCAATGAGAGCTTGGAGTCCTAACCACAGGACCACCAGGGGATTCCCAAGGACAACTTTTTTTAAAAAGGTAAAAATCATGACTCTCCTACAGATATAAAATGAACACATGTTAAAGATCGTTTAAACACATTATTAATGAGAGGACTAGGCAGATGTTACAACTGACTCAAAGGAATCCAAAGGACAGCACATTTATAGATCAGGAATATTGCAAAGAATTTGCAAATGGGTGGGAGCAGGGAATGTTGTCCCTCCACTGGACAGAATTCATTTGAATGTCCATAGGTGAGAATTATTATTTTGTATTGCTATCAGTTCTCTACTATCTACAGGGTTATACAATAGATCAAAGGCAATGAAAGGCTAGAATCAAATAATCCTAAATGGTATGCTTTAAACAATGCATAGTTTTCGATTGGAGACACAGTTTTTTGGTTTTTGGTTTTTGGGGTTTTTGCTATTCCAAATTTCTTTATATTCTGCTTTGCTAGAATCTTTACAGCATGTATATATTGATGTATTATTTGAGTAATTAATATATGTTAACTGTATTTCATTTAAAAAGAATCCAAGCCCAATACCCTCTTCATTCTCTCGCCTTTTTTCTACCCCCAAGACGTCTTTCTTCTCCTCATCCCTCTGATACTAAACATATTTAATTTATATTCTGGTTTGATAATTCCCATATCTGAAGTCTCTGTAATATGATTCTTCTGTTGGTTGTTTCTTTTGACTCTCACTCGTGGCATTTTATTTCAAAATAAATTTATTTATTTATTTTTGGCTGCGTTGGGTCTTCGTTGCTGTGTGCAGGCTTTCCCACAGCAGTTCGGCTCTGCAGAAGTCCAGCTTTGTGCTGGGGTATCTGATCTGATCCTTAAGTTTCTGTGGCCGTCTGGTTGCTAGAAATTGACAGATTTCGCATCAGTGTGCCTCTGGCTTTAGTGCTCACTTACCTCTCTAGATTTACCATTGCTTTGATTTTTTTGCGTCTTAGTTTTTCCTTTTCTCTCCGTGTGTGTTGGCGGGAGGTGGTGGGGCGGGGATACAGGCACACCAGCTCAGCAATACATTCTTAAAATTTAAAAACATTTTTGAGGGCTTCCCTGGTGGCGCAGTGGTTAAGAATCTGCCTGCCATCGCAGGGGACACCGGTTCGAGCCCTGGTCTGGGAAGATCCCACATGCCGCGGAGCAACTAAGCCCATGCACCACAACCACTGAGCCTGCGCTCTAGAGCCTGTGCTCCACAACAAGAGAAGCCCACGCACTGCAACGAAGAATGGCCCCCGCTCGCCGCAAATAGAGAGAGCCTGCGTGCAGCAATGAAGACCCAACACAGCCAAAAATTAGAAATAAATATAATTTTTAAAAATTAAAATAAAAACATTTTTGAGTATTTTTAGATATTTTGGGTATTTGGTAATGACAGGATTTTTAAGAATGTCTAGTCCACCATACTGCGGGAAATAGAAGTTATCTGTTATTACTAAAGAAGTAGCAGCATATGGTAATAATATAAACCTGGGATTTGGACTAGTTCATCCAAAATGGCTGCTATTTGCCAGGCACTGTACTAGACATTGTGGACAAAATTCTGCCCTTGCCCTCAGGTAGATGCCTGGTCCCATCTCCTTCATGAAGTCCGAAGTGGACTGAATTGGGGCTAAGCTACTTACTAGGTGTATTAACTTAAATACATTTATTAACCTATAAAAAGGAGATATATTCCTTATGGACAATGGTGAAGACCATGTGGACTAACCTATGGATATCAGTCAGAACGATTTCTGATGCAAGCAGCAGAACCTCCAATTTAATATGATTGAAGCAATAAGAAAATTATCATATCACGTACTAGGAAGTCCAGAGTTATCCCAGGCTCCGGGGGAGAGTATTAGGACTCTTGGCTCTGCCCTCCTCTATGTGCTGACATTCATCCTGATGTCGATAACAAGATGAATGCAAGCAATTTCAGGAATCTCATCCCCACACAACACCCAGAGAGAAAAGCCATCTCTTTCCGTGTCTCTTTCCCAGAACCTTCCTCCTCTCCCCCCAGAAAGACTTCCCTTCATGCGTTATTGGCTAGAATTATATCACATGACCTTTCCTAAGCCAGTCAATGTCAAGGGAAATGGAAATATCATGATTGGTTTAGACTGATTAACACTTACCTTTGGAAGTGGGGAATAGGGTCACCTTTCTCTGAGCCTCAGAAAGAAAGAATAGATGGACAAAACCGGGGTTCTGTCAATGAGGAAGAAAGAGAGAAATGCAAGTTGAGTAGGCCACCAACAGTTTCCATGGCAACCTGCAAATGCCCAGGACAATGATGACCACCTGGCAGGTGCATGTCCAAGAAATGTTAGTTACCAGTTCTCTCAAGTACCCCCAAACCAAATCTATACAAACTGGTTTGAGGGCAACAGCTTAATGCAACTCTCCACTTAGAAAGCAAGTCATCTGACAGGGGCCAATGAAAAATTTTCAAAAGCTTGAGATTAGACAGTCTCCAGAAGTGGATGCCAGCTCTAGATACCTTGCTGCCTGCTACAGAGCACAGCACAGCACAGCACAGCACGTGGCCAAGGCGGTGTTCTTGGGTTGATCAGGTCCTCTTTCTGCTCTCCTCTGTGTTGGTGGGTCCCCTGAGCCTCCGTACAGCCTTCGTTCCATGACTGGCAAAGAAAGTCTTGTCCGGATAGAGCCCCCTGTCCCCCGCCGCACACACACGCCAGGCCTGGGAGGGATGATACCCAGCCCTGTCCTTTCACTTCAGATAACATATAATAAATATGAAAACAGAAAAACCCAGACAGGCAAAAAGCAGACTTAGAAAGACAGAATAAGGAAAACACACACATTTTCACAAAAGAAAGAGAGAATAAAAGGAGGCAAAGGAACCATCTCTGGGTCCACTGGAGCTCTGGGGAATCTGGGGGTTTTGTTTTTTTTTAAAAAACTACTTTTTAGATTTAAAGATTTATTTCTTATCCCCCCCTTCCTTAATAGCCATCTTTTCAGCAGTTCCTTTATTCATCTGGAGGCGGAAGGATGAACAAAGGACCTTTCCTCCTCAAGAAACACCCCCTCCTTCCTTGTCTCCACACCCCTGTCCTAGGAATCCATGATTCCAGGAAACGTTTTCAGATAAAACAATTCCAGTTACTGGAAAATCTTAAGGCTTTCCTCTGTGGGTTTGCAATGGTCTGGCCTGTGACTCACAAATAAATAGATTTACTAAGAGATAGTAACACCTTTTATGTAATTACCAGTCACTTTTTCTTCCCCAAGTTCAGACTCCTCAATCACACAATGATGAAGGTTGGAATGGATTAGGGGTTTTCAAACTGTATCTGTGTGTGTGTGTGTGTGTGTGTGCGTGTGTGTGTGCATGTGTATACATGTGTGGATTTAAACAACAGAACATCTTTTTGAATTATGCTATCTTATGTGGAACCCCAACATAAAAAACCAGGTAAAAGCAGATGTGCTTTGGTTGAAAGGAGGGTGGGAGTGGTGAGGGTAAGTAAAGTAAGTGAAGGAGGGGTGTCTTTAAAGGCCCCATTCTTGGCCCCGGCAGCCCCTTGAAGTACTGCCCCAAGCTGGGTCTTCCCAGGGCCATTCGACAACCACTGGCCTAGCTGTTCTCTATGGTCCCTTCTTCTCTAAAATACTAAGGTTCTGCTCTTTCTTTCTCAAAAGAAAGTCTGATTCTTCCCTTCTAGATTCACACGGTAGCACAACACAACTTCCATAGATATGAATTAGGAGAAAATATAGCATTCCCTTCCTAATACCATTTCTCTTTTTTTTTTTGTAATTTTGAAAAAAAATTCTAATAGAGGGAATCATATATATACAGGGTATAATATATTATAATATACAATATAATATAATAACACCTACCATCCATTATCAGAAAATTACAATTTAACATATTTGTCTCAGATAACTTTTTTAAAGCAAAGAAATAAAACCTGGCAGATAAAGTTAAATTCTCTTAGTTCATCACCCCCATCCTATTTTCTTCCTTCTCTCCTCATATAAACACAATCATGCCAGAATACTGACCCCCTAAAGATGTTCAGGTCCTAGTTCCCTAGAAGCTGCGGATACACTGCCTTATATGGTAAATGGGAACTTGCAGATGTAATTTAATTAAAGATTTTGAGATTGGGGGATTATTCTGGATTATTCTGCTAGGCCCAATGTAATGGCAAGTATCTTTACTAGAGGGAGGGTCAGAATCAGAGAACGACACGTAGTGATAGAAGCAGAAGTTGGTGTGGTGAGGCCAAGATCCAAGGAATGTGGGCAGCCTCTAGGAGCTGGAAAAGGCAAGAATTCTCTCCTAGAACCTCCAGAAGGAACACAGCCCTGCTGACCCACTGTAGACGTCTACCTTGAAAACTGTAAGATAACAAAGTTGTATTCTTGAAAGTTACTGAGTTTGGCCTAATTTGTTATAGCAGCAACAGGAAACTAATACAATGGGTTAAGCAAGTTTCCATCTGGTCCATGTTTTTATACTTGAACTAGATGGATAGGTAGGTAGGTAGGTAGATAGATAGATAGATAGATAGATAGATAGATAGATAGATAGATAGATAGAGAGATAGAGAGATAGAGAGATAGAAAGAAATAGAGAAAATAATTTTGTTTTATGTATTTTCTATACTCACTTCATGTTTTTGAGAATCTATCCATTTAATACATGAATATCTAGTTCATCCAGTTTAACTGCTATATAGCATTTTGTCATATGAATATATCATAGTTTATTTGTGTAGTTCTCTCAAATGGGGATTAGGATGTTTAAGATTTTTCACAGCAATAAACATCCTTGCTCATATTTCCTCACACACATCTCTCCTTGTACACATATACAAAGGTCTACTAGAATATATATCTAGAATTTTCAGATTATAGCTTTCCCCGAACCTCCAGATTATACTTAGCATATGTGTCCAGACTCTGACAGGGGCTACCTCTGGGGAAGGGAATAGGATTTTGGGGGAAGGATGGGGAGGAAAACATTCTTGTTTACTTTAATTCTTTGATGTTTGTATTTTTTTACAGGTATATATTACTGCAGTTAAAAAAAACATTATTCAGGTGTTTAGGTTATAAACATGGAATTTTTATGTGGAACCTAAAATATGATACAAATGAACTTACTTACAAAACAGAAATAGACTCACAGACATAGAAAACACATTTATGGTTGCCAAATGGGAAAGGGGGTGGGGGAGGGATAAATTAGGAGTTTGGGATTGGCAGATGTAAGCTACTGTGTATAAAATAAACAAAAAGGTCCTACTGTATAGCACAGGGAACTATATTTAATATCTTGCAATAAACCATACTGGAAAAGAATATGAATATATATATATATACATATATATATATCACTTTGCTGTATACCAGAAACTAACACATTATAAATCAACTATACTTCAATTTTCAAAAAATTGAAATATTCATTTATATTAAATAGGAGATATCACATAAAAATCCAAAGTTCCAACTTCTCTTGAAATACTGGAAGAGCTGGAAACAGTGGACCTACATTTTCACTTGGCAATAATTGGCAGGAGCAAAGTTGGGCTGTCTCCTAAGTGGAACAAGTGTTCTCTTGTTTTGCCATGGTCCCCACCTTGCTCTATTGCCTTACACCTGGCCCATATTACTCATTTATTTTATCTCCTAGCCTTCTGTAGGCATTTGAATTTGCCATCCCAGCTAGAGTTGCCAGATTAAAAAACAGAACTTTAGTTAAATTTGAACTTCAGATAATCAACAAATAATTTTTTAATATATGTCCCAAATAATGCTGAACATCCTGGATTTTTATTTGCTAAATCTGTCAACTCTAACTCCAGGTCCCCAGCTCTCAATAGCCTGGCCTCTTGATTCCAACTTTATCTCCCATTGATCTCCTTTACAGGCTCTATCTTCTGGCCAAACCAGATTGCTCACCAGTTTCCTGAACATGTTATTTTCATTCTTCTCCTGTCTTGGAGATCCTACATCCGTTCCTCTCCTGTCACTTAAGATTAAATCAATGCCCTTCAAGACCAAATTGAAGTTCCGCCCCTATCGAAATTTTCTCTGTCTTGGGGATCACATCTTCCTTCCAATTCCCGTAGCGTGACTGGTAGAACTCACTTAGAATTCATCAGTTTGAACTTCAGTGATACTTATCTTTTTGCAGATGAAACATTTCCCCAACTAGATTATAGTCTTTGAGTTTTTATTTATTATTGTACCCCTAGTGCCTAACAAATGCTTTGCACATAGGAGGGAGTTGATATGAGTGCATAAATATAAGATGTAAGGATGATATATCAGATAGCTTTTCATAGCAAACTATCCCAAACTTAATGACCCAGCATATATTTATTATAGCTCATGATTCTGTGGGTTGGTTGAGTGGTTCTTCTGGTCTCAGCTGGTTTGGTTGGGGCTAGATGATCTGGGATAGCCTCACCTGTAGATCTGGGGCCTCAAGTGGCATGTGGGAACAATGGGTATGGCCAGAGCCTCTTTCCGTGTGGTGCCTCGCATCCTCAAGGGGGAAGGGCCAAGCTTGTTCATGTGGTGGCAAAAGGTTCCCACCAGAGAGAGCCTCCACTGTGTCAAATTTACTATTGTCCCATTCGGCAAAGGTCATCCGGCCAAGCCCAGATTCAACAAATCGCAAGACAAGAACAACTTAGAGGCTCTTAGCGCAACAGTTTACCTCAGATGATAACAAGAACCCAGCTTCCAATGTACTTAGAAATTCATCTCAGTTAAAGAAGTATGCTTATACTAACATGAACAGTAACAATCCCAGTCAAATTATTAGCATGGTGAAGGCTTTTCAGACACTTTCACTAGCCTCACAATCAGTCACGCTTTTGCAGCCTTCAGCCCAGGACTCACATGACCTCCTTTTAGATGTATGTTTTTGAGGGCAATCACCTCCAATAGAGGTGGGCTTCATCAAAATTTAAAATCTGATCTCCAGTGTAGTTTTTTTTTTTTAATTTTTTATTTATTATTTATTTATTATTTTTATTTTTGGCTGTGTTGGGTCTTCGTTTCTGTGTGAGGGCTTTCTCCAGTTGCGGCGAGTGGGGGCCACTCTTCATCGCGGTGCGCGGGCCTCTCACTATCGCGGCCTCTCTTGTTGCGGAGCAGAGGCTCCAGACGCTCAGGCTCAGTTGTTGTGGCTCACGGGCCCAGTTGCTCCGCGGCATGTGGGATCTTCCCAGACCAGGGCTCGAACCCGTGTCCCCTGCATTGGCAGGCAGATTCTCAACCACTGCGCCACCAGGGAAGCCCCCCAGTGTAGTTTTAATCATCAAAAAAATGTGGTTTTTTTAAAGGAAAGAAGAGAAATATCTTGGCAGCTTTTTCATCAGCACAAGCAGCACCACCATATAGTTTAATGCTATGAAATGCACAGCGATTTTTGAAGCCACTAAACCATCTACTGCGTGAACTAATGGCACTTAGAAAGAACTTGCAGCCTTTTCATTAAGATCTCCATATCTTACTAAGTATTTAATTGTGAGAAAGTGTGGTCTTTATTGCTTCACTACATTAACCTGTTAAGGAAGATGACGGCATACGAATGGATATAACTTCTATATTATTCTAACACTGTTCTTTCAGTTACTAATCAAATATGGCCTAATTTGCAGCCAGACACTTGTATTTTTTGCAGAGCAGGGTGTATACTTATCTATTTCATTCTTTTTAACTGAGGTATACCACTTCTTCATATGAATATGCATTTCCCAACTGGTGGACATTTGGATTCCTTCTATTTTTTTTCCCCAATTACAAACAGTGCTGCAAAAAATTTCCTTGTACATGTCTCTGAGGAAGTTTTTATAGGTTATGTTCCTAGAAGTATTACTGGGTCACAGGACATGAACATATTTAATGGAACACATACAGTAACTTGAGGAGCATTAGCACCGTCATGATTTTGGGTCAAGTGATGGGTATAATTTAACTATCGATTTATTCATTTTTATGTCCTTTAATAATATTTTATAATTTTTTAAATAAAAGAGTTGCACATTTCCATTGAGCTTACTTCCAGGTATTGTATGGGTTTTATTGCTATTGTGACTGGGATCTTTTATAAGTCATATTTTCTAATTGATTTCTGCTGTGTTTTTTGGTTATCCTATATCAATACAAATGTTAAACTCCTATTGATTCTAATAGTTTATGTGCAGGTTTTCCAGGATTTTAAATACAAACAATCATATGTGTAAATCCCCCCCCCCAAAAAAAGAAAACAAAAAGAAGTATGCTTATTTTCAAGCTTGGTCTCCATGTATCAGTAAAACTGGACTTCTTTTGATATGTGAAATGCCTTTCCCCAAGGGCCTTTCCCATGCTGTTTGCTCTGCCTGGAATGTTCCTCCCCACCTCCTTGCCAGGCTAATTATTACATTTCCTTCAAGTCCCTTTCTGAAGTGACTTCATGAGGGGAGCCTTTCCTGACTCTTCAGACCACATCAAGTCTCCTGTTCTGCATGCTCAGAGCACCATGGGTGCTGCTTTTATAGGACCTCAAAACCATTGTTATGAATTTCTTTGTTGTGTATTTTTTTGTTTAATGTCATCTCTCCCTCTCAACAGAAAGAGCTCCAGGCCAGAGACTGGGTCTATCTTGTGTGATGCTGAATCCTCAGCATCTAGCATCATGCTCAACGTATAGTAGGTGCTTGGTATTGGAGGAATAAATGAATAAACACATGAATGAATGGCTGACAATGTGCTCCCAATGGAATAGGACTGTTCAGAGTACTCTGACTCTGTCAGACTAGACGGCCATGGAAAACTGCAATCTGTTGGGGAGATAAGAATGGGTTGTACAAAATTATTCGAGAACAACTCAGGAACAAATAGAAAGCTAAACACCAGATGCTGGACTGTAATTGCTGTGGGAGATCAGGAAGAAGGGCTCAGAATATGCCAGTGGTTACCGAAGGCTTCACCTAGGAGGTAGCGCTTGAACTAGGTCCAGAGAAGAAATAGGATATTGATGGGATGAAATTAGGGAAGGAGGCTAATAAGTCCAGATTATGAGTTTGAGCCTCTGTAGCTCTTATGATATTGGTATTCTCATAAGCTACTGATCACAAGAGGGACCAGGCAGGAGAGTAAGTGGAGTCATTCCCACTATCACTGAAACAGCTCAAGAAGATTGTTTCAGAGGAGACTGCGAAGTCCAGTGTTGTCCACATAAATAAAAAACAGGTCATTTAGAGACCAGACTCCTCTGAACCATTAAAAGAGAACAACAGTAAACATCTTCTTCTACTCTTCTGGAAACCTTGTAGTCTGAATGATCTCTCTCTCTCTCTTGCTTGTCCTCTCTTTTGTGTTTAACTATGTATTATGAAAACTTGCAAACATACATGAAGAAAAGAGTACAAGAAACCCCATGATCAAGTTCAATGAGCATCAATACGTTGCCATATTTATTTCATCGCTCTCCCTCTCCAACTCTATTTTTCCCTCAAAGCATTTTAAAGCTAATCCTGGATACCATGTCATAACATTCTGAACCACATCAGTATGCATCTCTAAAGGAAGTAAGAGCATTTTCTTGCACAACCACAATACCTTTTTCACACCCAACAAAATAAAACATAATTCCTCAATATCACTTAATACCCAGTCCATATTCAATGTTTCCTGAATATCTAAAACATATCTTTTTACAGCTGGTTTATTTGAATCAGGATCTAAACAAGGTCCACACATTATATGAGTCGACACATTTCTTGAATCTCTTTTAATCTAGACAACTGTTAAATTAATTAAACAAGGAGGTCGTCAGACAGAGGTAGCTCTAACTCCATGGCAGACTACAAAAGCAAACCAAAATCTAAGCCTGTAAATGCCTCAAGGTTATGAAATCAAAATGCTGAAGACAGCCAATCACAGACAGCCTATGGCTAGGCTTTAAATCATAGCCAATCAAATAATTTCCTTTCTTTTCTTCCTCACTTTCTCTACATAAGTCTTTCCCCTGATTCCTGACAACAGATCACGCCTAACCACTTACGGTTGGGCACCGCCCAAATGAAATTGATTTTTGCTCAAATAAACTTTTACAATGTTTACTGCGTTTCAGTTTCTTTTAAAACTATGAATGTTCTCTTTTAGTTGGGACTTCTCTTTGCTCCCAACCACCTCAGACTCACAGCCTTTATCTCACCCCTGGATGGGCAGGGAGCTGAGGGATTAGAAGATTTCAGTATGGGGAGAGGGTGGATGGGATGGAGTGAGTCTCAGAATCCTCAGACCTTACGGAAAAAAATTCCTAATGGGCTTCGGGGCAAACATTAAAATAAGAGACTCTTAACAACTAGAGTTGACCTGCACACTCTCCTAGCACCTAAGAATGACAAGAATTTACTGAGATTGTAAGAGTCTGATTCCTGTGAACAAGAGAGGGAGGGTGAGAGAAAGGAAATCTGGATGAACTGATAGACAATATACAAGCTCAGGCAGGACCAGCTACATAATTTGCAGGACCCAATGCAGAATAAAAATTCCAGAGCCCTGGTTCAAAAATTATCAGGAATTTCAAGATGGCAACAGGAGAGCATTAAAACCAAATGTGGAGCCCTTCTGAGCACAGGGCCCTGTGTGACAGCACAGTTGCATGCCCACCCATGAAGCTGGTCCTTGCATAGGTGGCAGAGTTAGGAGGCCCCAGGGAGTTGTTCTACAAGGCAAGCTTTTTACCAATCTGTGTCTCACTGGCATTTCAGAGACATGCCAAGACAGTGGGAATCGTTTCTATGTCAGGTGGCCACTACCAGTATATCAGACTCTTCAGGATGCTTAGGGGTGGTGAACGGCTTCGGGAGCATCACAGAGATGGGCGCTACATGGATAATCACGGATAGTGATGGGTCTGGATCCCCTAGCCTTTACGATAGTCTACATGAGCATGGGCTCTACAGCCAGAATGCCTGGCATTGCATGCAGGCTCTATCATTGGTTACTGTGGAAACTTGGTCAAGTTACTTGACCTGTCTGTGCTTCAGTTTCCTCACCTATAAAATGGAGCTAATAAAAGTACCTTCCTGGGACTTCCCTGGTGGTCCAGTGGTTAAGACTCCACGCTCCCAATGCAGGGGACCCGGGTTCGATCCCTGGTCGGGGAACTAGATACCCCATGCCGCAACTAAAGAGCTCCCCCGTGCCACAAGGAAGATCACGCACACGGCAACAAAGATCCCCTGTGCTGCAACTAAGGCCGGTGCAGCCAAATAAATTAAAAAAAAAATTTTTTTTTAAAGTACCTTCCTCATAGGGTTATTTGAAGATTAAATTAGTATTTGCTGGCACATGCTAAGCACTATATGTGTTAGACAAAACAAATCCAGAGGCTAGAGCTGGAAGGGCCCACACAGATCTCTGGTAATGGTGGTTAACAGTTAGGACGAAGACCGACTCTGCTCTTCTAGTGGAAGGAGGCTATGCCTGGCATCTTTATCCTGCTCCCCAGCAACTTACACAACGGTCATTCACTCAATAAGTATTGATTCAGCCCCTACTGTATGCCAGGCACTTACTGACTGGAGAGTGGGCCAGGCATGGTCCTTGGCCTTATAGTGTCGATTGTCTAGCCAATTGTCTAGGGCTCCACTGCCAAGTCAGCCCTGCCCAGGTCTGAGACCAGGCCTGTCTCCTGGTAGGAGGAAGAGGAGACGCCCTCAGCCTGTTTCCCACCAACGAGGCAGTTCTGCAGCTAGTGTCTTGGTTTGACTTCAGTATCCTGATTCCCTGTTATCAATCTGCCTTATGATATTCTATTTCGACCAAGCCCCTGCCTCATAATTCACCATTCCCCCTCTAAGATCCAACATGTTATTTCCTGCCCTGGAACCTAGACACCTCCAGCTTGAGTTCCAATACCTGCTGTTGAAACCCCAAGATGCTGTCAGCTGCCTGGCTGACCCCCTTGGAGAGGCTCCTACGATCTTGGACTTGGTTAAGCGCACACTTGGTTAACAATAATTATGTCACACTGGCCTTTCCAGGCGGGCCTGAATGCATGTGTGTCTCTCGCTCCAGTAATTAGTCCCCAACCTTGCCCTGCCCTTAACTCCTGGCCATCCCTCGATTTGGAGCAGCTATGTGGATTTGCATCTTCATCTCACCGAGACTCAAGCCCAGCATCTGAAGGATACAGGCAGGGGAGGCTGTGGGAGCCCACTGAAGGGAAGACTTCTTCCCATCAACTAACAAATTCTTGGCCCCTTGCCTTTGAGGGGTAGTTTGTGGCAGGGTGACATGGGAGGGTAAGGCCGGGTCATACGGGTGGAGGGAGGGTGGTGGGTAGAGACGCCAGCTGCTTTCCCATTGGCCCCTCCAGTCCTGAGGCCTTTTTGATGCTATTCTACAGCAGCTCAGTGACACTGTCTAGTTTACCACCATCCTGGCTAAAGGCCTCCAGGCAATCGGACTCTTCTGTAGCTGGTGATAAAAAGTGGCAGGTGGGAGACAAGGGAGAGTTTTTCTGCATATCCTTCTCCTTCCCTAGATCTGCATTTTAGAATTTCTGAAATGGTGAGACTGAAAAAAAATTCTCTGAAGTCACTTTGAAAGAAGCAATGTAAATGAACTTCCTCCCTAGGGCCACAGAGCCAAGGTAAGTTAGAAAGCTGCACGTCCTGTCTGTGAAGTATTATCAGGACAGCAGAGAACCAGACCCCGCAACAGTTACCCTAAGAAAGTCGGAGAGGGACTTCAGTGTGTAAATCTAGGGTTGCCTCGGAATCCTGTGGCCCTGGGAAGAGAGAACAGAGCCCAGCCTTGGGGGAGGCCAAGCAGCAGGACAGACAACGGGGAGGGTGCCAGGGCACAGAGCCAGGACCTTTTCTCCTATTAGCCATTTGCTTTCCTGCAACTTCCAAACGTTCAGCATTCATCCTCCAGAAACCCTAGGCTTCTGAATGGAGAACAAATGGAGCCAGTCTTTAGGCTAAATTTTTTCTACAATCTAAAAGATGTTAAAACAATTGATGTTGATGTCTTAGAGGACCAGTCGACAAATTAGTCAACAATATCTCCTAAACAAAACCAAAGGCTGGTGGGGGGAGGGAGGGAGTAAAAGATGTGACTTCCCGAAAGCATATTAGGGAGTGTGTGTGTGAGTGTGTGTGTGTGAGTGTGTGTGAATATGTGCGTGTGAGTGTGAGAGTGTCTGCATGAGTGTGAGTACATGTGAGTGTATGTGTGTGAGTGTGCATGTGGTTTCTGGTATGTAGAGGGAGAGAGAGTGTTCTGGATGGGCTCCATTGAGGATGTGACATTTGAGCCGAGTCTTGAAGCCTCAGTTTAGTCTGTGGACTCAGAGGAAGGAGGAATAGCATCCTAGGTGGGGGACCAGCTAGTGAGAAGGTATTGTCAGAAGGCACAGATTAAAGACAGGGCGAGAATTCAGAGAAATCTGTGTGACTGGAACAAAGGTTACATGTTGGGTGTGGCAGCAATCAAGTCTGGGGAAAGGGGGCTGGAGAAGTCACGAAGGACTGTGCCAAATAGTGTGCATTTTTATCATGTAAGAATCAGGAGCCGACCACAACTTTTAAGCAGGAGAGGGGTGGCTTCATGCTGACCTTTACAAAGATCACTGGGAAAACGGAGTCCCGGGGCTCAGAGAAGCCAGAGGAAGGGGACCGGTTCTGGGGGTGGGTGGGTCAGGCTTTTAAATGAGGAAATAGCAGCAGCTCGTAAGATGCTCAGAGCTGTGTGGCGTGCAGGGTGGATTAGAGGCAGGAGCATTCTCTGGGTCTAGGGAAACCTTTAGGGGGACATGCCCTGTGAAAGCTCTTTAACAAATACTTTCCCATTGCTCCATTTCTCCTCCCCCAGGAGCACCTTTCGTTTGGGGATTGTTAAAATAGCTGTCATTTCTGTAGCTTTCTGAAGTTCGGGTGATGATTTCCCTTTTCTCTCAGTTGAAATGGATTCTGCTTCTCAGGAATCATCAGAGTTGACGTCAACTTTTTGTCTCCTGAGCGCTGCTTCAGGGTGTGTTGCCCCTGGCCTTTGGCAGAGGGAGGGTCTGTAACTGTCACAATGGTGTGAATTTTCTAGAAATATGTACTGAGATCAGCTGGCACAATTGCACTGCTTTAAGAAAACGAAACAAAACAAAAACCTTCCCAGGGCAGTCCCCAAATTCTGCACAAGGGAACCCTTTGCCTCACAGCATAAATGGTTAATCCTGAGTTACTCAGCACACCCTACTAGATGGAGGTTTTATGAGGTAGCTCTACCCTCACAGGAAGAGCTGGACCGTAAGAAAAGGGCACTGAAGGAAGTGACTTTTGTTCTAATGCCAAACCCCTGGGAGACTGGTGTTTGGAATGTTTACATCCTCCTGACTTTTTACATGATTTCTCCAACTCTTACATTTCGTCCACCAAGAGCAAAATAGAACGTGACCCTGGTTTATTACACGGTGGGTCTGCCAGGCTGGCTCTGGAACTGTGGCTTTGCCATGTGCATGGGCTGGTTAGTCAGGAGATGGGAGCAGAGGGCAAGTAAGGTTGAGGTCATGGTTGAAATTCCTATAGAGGCCGTTGGCTGGGCACACCCCGCCCTTTGCTCTCTCTGGCCCAGGTCATAAGGGGGAAAGAGGGTAGGGATGGCAGCCCAGCCCCACTTTCTTAACCCTCATTGCGTGTCCTGAATGGTGGGTTCGTTAACAGGAACTTCAGACATAGTGAGACCTTGATTAAGAAACCCTGTGGGAAGAAAACACCATTTTATGTTTCAGCTGTGATTTTTTTTTCCCCCCAGACTTCGTTAGTGACGTGGAGCAGTGTTGATTGGAGCAACTTGTCTACTAAACAGAAAATACTTTGCTGCTCTGGACAGAAATACCTGCCTTACAGCTTCAGTTTGCCCCCAAAGTGTTGCAGGCATACAAGGTAAGGCCGTGCTTCCTCCCCACCTCCTGCTTCTCAGCCCTTTCTCCCACAGCGGCGGCCTCGCCTACCCTGGCAGCCCCTGGAGGCCTTTCTTCTCCCTATCAAAGCAGGAATGCTCAGAGTTGACTTCAACATTTTGTCTCCTGAGGGCTGCTTCAGAGTGTGCTGCCCCTGGTCTTTGGCCAAGGGAGGGTCTGTAGCTGTCACAGTGAATTTTCCGGACATATGTACTGAGATCAGCTGGCACAATTGTGACTCTTGTTTGTACTCATAGGTTGACAGATCGGCCTTCTTGGAAACGATTCAAGAGATGTCACCATCTCTTCAACTGAACGTTGTATTTCAACGTGTTTCCTGGGAGGATAGTGGTTAAGACCCAGTGGCCTAGAAGCAGATCAAAGCCAGGTTGGGATCTGGCCCTGACAGTTACCAGCTCTGTGATGTGGGTTAGGTGCTTTCCCTCGCCAAACCTCAGTTTCCCCTCTCTGTGAAGGAAAACCCCATAATGCAGTGTTGCTGTGAGGACGCATGCTAACTCTCAGAATTTCCCTGCACCTGGTAAATGTTAGCTGTGATTACTGGTTGGCGAACTGACACACAAACAGCTTTATTCTACTAAGTCCTTAGTGTAACAGCTAGCAAGTGGAGAGAATTTTTTCAGTTGATTGTATTAGCAAAAGTTTCAAATGTATGGAAAAGCTGAAAGGATAGTACAATTGACCCTCGAATCCCTCTCCTTGATTCTACAGTTGCTTACATTTTGCTGTATATATACATATATATGTATGTATTTTTTTTTCTGAAAGCTTTCAAAGTAAGATATAGACGTGACCCCTAAATACTCAAACATACCTCTCTTGAAAAATAAGGTTATTTTCCTACATATTCACAATAATCTTTATTATACTCAAGAAAATTAATAATAATTACCTGCATTAACTAATTCCTAATCCATACAAAAATTTTCAAAATGTCCCCTAATAAATCTTCTAATAGATTTTTTTCAAACAAGATCCAGTCAAAATTCTGACATTGAATTTAGTTGTCATGTCTCTTTGTTCTTTTCTTTTTAAATTTTTATTGGAATATAGTTAGTTGATTTACAATGTTGTGTTAGTTTCAGGTGTACAGAAAAATGAATCAATTATACATTTACATATATCCACTCTTTTTTTTTTTTTAAGATTATTTTCCCATATAGGCCATTACAGAGTATTGAGTAGAGTTCCCTGTGCTATATAGCAGATTCTTATTCATTCTTTTAAATCTAGAGCAGTAGAGAAATTTTGAGATCCACCTTGTTACTGAAAGGCTGCCAGGTGGAAATGGCCACGGCTTCCACTGAGGCCCCCTGGGTCTGACACGTTGACTAACATGGGTCCTGAGATGTAATTGCATTGTTTGCTTTGTTGAACTTGTTGATTACTAGTTTTACTACTTGATAACTTGAGGTTAGGAACTCTTTTATCATCTTCATATTCCCACCACCCACACAGTACCTGACACACAGATGGTCAATAAAAGTGGATGGAAGGAAAGGAGGCTGGGAGGGAAGGAGGAAGAAAAGGAGGGGAGTGGGAAGGAAGCAGGCCCCGGCGGGCCCCTACTTCCATGTCTGGTAGGCGCCTTGAGGGGGTGGGGGGGAAATTCTGCTCTCCTGGAGGCACCGGCCCTCCTTGGACTTGGGGAGGACGACTGCCTGCTGTGGCCTGTGCCTTCTTCCCTCTCACACTCTTTTTCCCCACTTCCGCCTCCCTTGCCTGAGCACTAGCTGGGCTCCCCTCAGACCCTTTGTTAACTTTAAGCTCTTCCTCTCCAGTGACACGATTAACACTTGACAGTATTTTTTAAAAGTAGTCTACAGTAGATTATCTTTTCCTACAACCACATTCATTTTTCCAACACCCTGGAAGGTAACTGCCACATGATTTCTACCTTCAGGAACAAAATTCCTGACACAAAGTGAATCCTGGGGAATATGCACTCTTTGTCAGGAAAGATGTCATGGTACCTACAAGGGGGCCTGATCTGCTGAAGGGAGAGGACACGTGGGTTGATTAGCCCCCAAGGCCAAGAGGAGCTGTCCTCCAAACACAACCAACACCGCTGGGCTCAGGCTTCAGGGTCAAACTATTACTTCCATTCAGTGTAGAGAGAATCGTGACTGAATTGGCTGGAATAGACCAAAGTTTGCAGAGTGAACTTTCTCATACCTCATACCTAATCCATCTCTAAACACCTCTAAAATTCTGAGTTGAACAATGGCAGAGAAGATATAGGGAATGAACATAAGAAACTCTAGATAATCTGCATGGTGGGCTGGCTAATTTCCATTCCAGGCTGACCTCTTGGATCTGCTTCTCCGTCACCTCTCCTTGCTGAGCAGCTGGCTTCTAGTCAAAGTACACGAGGCCATTTAATTATTAATCTGAGCAAAACAGTATTAGGAAAGTTAAACTGTCGAGTGTGTGTCTATGTGTACACATGTGGATACTTTCTGGATTATCTGGCTGTTTTGTTTTGCTGTTTACTTTTCTGGGCCCCTGCTCCTCTCCATTTGTGGAGATACCTATAAGGTGATTATGACCAACAGTGAATTCTGAAGAGCTTTTTGGTCCCCCGCTCCTTGGATGTATGTGGAAATGTTTGTCAGCTGTAGAGGGCTCATGGACACAAGAAGTGACTGACCTTAACCTTTGATCGGACTGTGTATCTGTGATCAGGAAAAAGTTCAGTGTTTGTGTTTGATGATGGTTTTATGCCCTGCTGTCAGTAGAGAGTACTTTATAGGGCTTGCTGATGGCCCAGGGCTCCAAGAACTATCATGATTATTTAGCCAACAGTTTTAATGAATCTATATAAGCTCACTCTATTTTTATATTAATAACAGGGATGGAGAAGTTGGAAGATTAAATATAGAGGAGAATGGGTTCACTGCTCAGGGCAACTGGGAAGTCTTTTACAGAATTAGACCCAGCCTATTCTCATTATTTCCTTCTTCCTATGGCTGTTATTCTTTCTTTTTCTTCCTTCCCTTCCTTCCTTCCTTCCTTCCTTCCTTCCTTCCTTCCTTCCTTCCCTCCCTCTTTCTTTCTTCCTTCAACATTTATTGCGTGCTTAGTATGTATTAGACACAGTGCTAAGTGCTGGGGATACAAAGATGAATAACACATGGCCCCAGCCCTCCTGGAACTTGGTTTAGTGCGGAGGCAGAGACACAGATCATTTCAATACAATGGGACAGGATAGAGGTAAGCTCAGTGGAAAGGCCCTAAATCCAGCTTGACTTAGGAGAGACGGCAGAAAGCTTCCTAGAATAGAAAACTGGATGATTGATTAGGAGTGGGGATAGGGGAGAAGCAGGGCCCAGGGCCTTTACCTGGCAGGCCAAGCCATTCATGTTGTTCAGGAGCACTGGACAAAAGAATTGGGATGAAGGACTTTGGGGCTGTGGGTTTTCCATGGATGGATGACAACAGATTTTGATGTCACTGGGTATGGTTAGGACCACATGGGCAGGGTAGAAATGATGTCTCCTTCTACTCTGGGAAAGTACAGGTGACCCACCCATGAAGTACTGGATATGATCCAAGGTGCCTGCTCAGATAGCTGACCCCAGGGAATCCTGGCAGACATGAGAGCTAAAGTGAAGGAAAGATCACCGTTGAAGGCCAATGTTCAGGAGTGAAGAGTTGTGTAAGGGCAAGCGGGCAAGGTAGAGAGGTACGGATGAAGATCAGTGCTCACCAGGGCAGGACAATGAGGGTTGGAGAGGTGGAAGAGCACTCCTGGCCTCCTAACAAACAAGGCCTAACTTGTGCTGCGAGTTTTACTGGGAGCTCAGGGCACAGGAGGAGTTCTTCTGGCCAGTAGTCAGGCAAGTGGCCACCGCAGTTCTTCTGGTCTCCAAGGGCAGAGCCCTATGTTGGCTGCTCCACAAGATACAGGAAGCAAGAGAGCTTTTATAATCTCAGAAACGTGAGAGGCAGTCAATTACAGGAAACTGAATTCTTGCTTCTTGGAGGTCTCAGCCTAAGAGTAGAAAGAGCACATATGAGCCAGAGAGCTATAAGTATCATGTCCAATAATATCAACTGCAGTGATATTAATACCACTGTTGTAGTCAGTGTTTCCTCTGTGGCAGAGTGTTTCATGTATATTTAATTTAACCTTCACACGATTATAGAATGATATATAATGATAGAAGGTATTATAATTCACTCATTTCATAGATGGGGAAACCCAAGTTTGGAGAGGTCATAGGTAGGGCATCATAGAATCACATTCGAACCCAGATCATTCTAATTCTCGAGCCCTGATCTCAACTGTGCTCCTTACTGTGAATAAATATTCCATGCAGCCCATCCTTGACCTGACCACTGGACCACAGCCCATCAGAAATGGTGGGGTAGAGAGACCCTAGAGACTGGTGATCTGCATTTCTACAGCACTACTGGTTGTTATGAAGATGCATAATTTTTAAAAGTCCATTTCTTTAACTAATATAGTCTTAGTACATTAAAAAATTAGTATTCACCAAAAATATATGATTTAGGGGGGAAAATATGGATTAGAAAATGGGCTCTCTGAAGTCTATTACCTTGATAGTTATAGATTGTGTCCCCACAAGATTCATCTGTTGAAGTCCTAATCCCCAATATGATAGTATTTAAAGGTGGACCCTTTGTGGGGTAACTAGATTTAGAGGAGGTCATGAGGGTGGGCCTCCCATGATGGGATTATCACTCTCATAAGAAGAGGAAAGAGACACCAGAGCATTCTCTCTCCTTTCTCCCTTTCATCTCCCACACCCCCACACACCGTGTAAGGACACAGAGAGAAGGTGGCCATCTATAAGCTGGGAAGACAGACTCACCAAGAATTGAATATGCCCACACCTTGATCTTGGACTTCCCAGCCTCCAGAACTTTGAGAAAATAAACATCTGTTAAGCCACCCAGTCTATAGTATTTTGCTATAGCAGCCCAAACGGACCACATCAGAGGTTGATATCAGCAGTTGGGTGGACACGCTCCCTGTGTGTGTGTCCATGAACTAGATCCTCTTAGAGGGTTGTTGGCTGTATCTTGAGACCCCTCACTCTCCGCATGACATTTGGGTGTTCTTTTTCTCATTGGTATTTATGAATAATTTATGCAAAAATGACTTTTCAAAACCTTCTAGGGAAAGTACGTGAGTTGCCTTATGATTCTTCGCAGATGAGATGCCTGCCATCTGT
Source organism: Balaenoptera physalus (assembly GCF_965194825.1). Taxonomy (NCBI): domain Eukaryota; kingdom Metazoa; phylum Chordata; class Mammalia; order Artiodactyla; family Balaenopteridae; genus Balaenoptera; species Balaenoptera physalus. The sequence continues at coordinate 41,375,412 of NC_138882.1, forward strand.
AGCCCCCGATGAATGAACGGGGAGATATGCAGGTGGTTCTCACCACTGAGGGGAGATCTGCACAAACCACTGGGCTGCCTGCCTGGCTCCTTGCTCTGGGTGTCTTTGATGGGCCTGAGGGAGGCACACCTCAAGTGTATTGCAGCTGCAGTGCCTCTGAACACACACCAGACTCCCAAGCTGTGTGGTCTCCCAGGAGTTTGCCACAGGGAGCGCAGCTGCAGTCCCCTTGAGGTGGTGGAGAAACGTGCCCTGTTAAAACAGATGAGTGGAGAGCTGTGGCTTGGGAGGGGAACAACAGCACGCCTCAGACTTCCTTAGCAGCCTGGTCCCCCCTCGCAGAGGGACCGCACTGCTTCTCAACTGGGGTGGCCCATCAAATCCCCAAGTAGGAGGAACCTGCAAAGGTCATTCAGTCCAGCGCTTCTCAGTCTGTTAGGTACAAGTGTTTCATCTGGGAATTTTGTCAAAGGAGACATGCTTACTCAGTAGGTGGAGCGTGGGACCTCAGAGCCTGCATCTTTAACAAGCTCCCAGGTGAGGCTGATGCCGCTCGTCTGGGGGCCACCCTCGGAAGAGCAATGATTTACTCCTTTCCTCTGTGTCAAGGTAGGCTGAATTTCAGTGACCATCTCAGTCCAATAAGAATCTATCCTGCTGCAGAGAAGGAAATTCTCTTGTTCAGCAGCTTTCTTACCTTGTAGAAGTTCTTACTTAGCAAGGCCAAATCCCTTTAGTCAAGTCCTTTGAGGCCCTTTTGCCAAGTTCTGCCCTTGGTGGAGATGGAGCTCCAAAGTAGCCCTCTCTTGTATCATAATTCTTGGTTTTTTAAAGGCTACTAAGTCAGGCCTATTTTTTTGTTTGTTTTTTTTAATCATTGTTCTCCCTGTAGTTTTTATTAATTAATTAATTTATTTATCTTTGTCTGTGTTGGGTCTTCGTTTCTGTGCGAGGGCTTTCTCTAGTTGCGGCAAGCGGGGGCCACTCTTCATCAGAGTGCGCAGGCCTCTCACTGTCGCGGCCTCTCTTGTTGCGGGGCACAGGCTCCAGACGCGCGGGCTCAGTAGTTGTGGCTCACGGGCCTAGTCGCTCCGCGGCATGTGGGATCTTCCCAGACCAGGGCTCGAACCCGTGTCCCCTGCATTGGCAGGCAGATTCTCAACCACTGCGCCACCAGGGAAGCCCGTCAGGCCTATTTTTAAAAGTACTGCTTCTCTCTCTGTTCTTAGGAGTGAAATTATTGGGGCACTTTTTGTGGTGGAATTGGTGTTTGGAAAAATTCATGTAGCTGCCCACCCAGCCAGAACGTCCTTACACACCTGAACGCTATCCACTCCCAGTTTTCTCTAATAAAGGGGATGGCCGATGTTCTGCAAGTCAAAGCCTGAAAGGAGAATAAAAATCTCCACTGAACGTTTAGCATCATCACTACACTTATCAGAACCTGATCATAGTGCTGGTCACAGGTAACAAGGACCTAGTTTGGGTTTTCTCTTTTCTCCCTGACTTTATATTTCCCCCCAGTTGAGAGAACTGGAAGGAAACAAGGATTCAGCCATCCACCACGGCCAAGCAGAGGAGTGTGAATTACCCACAATGTGAGTGACAGTCAGTAGATTGTATTTTAAGTACCCAATAACCTGTGAATGGAGCCAAGCCATTGCCACCTCTGTTATAAATCCCTCTGAACTCTGTTTTCTTTCTGCCCCAGAAAGGTCTGCCATCAACTTTTTGTGCTTTTGTGTGCCTTTAAATCAATGTGTTTCCTCTCTTATGGGCACTTGTCTTTTTAAACCTTTTTCTGTGAGTAAGGAATGAGAAGATGTGTCCTTTGTGAAAGAGGCCAATGGTCTCCTGGTGACAGGTTGTGTTATGTACCCGCCTGGAATGGCAGAGTGGGGCTGCTGCAGACATTGGCTGTGATAAAGAAGCCATGCCCCTTACAGGTTCACACTGATATCCACAGGGAGGGATGGACTCTTCCCGTAGAAAGTGAGGCTTCCAGGAGAGCCTGTGCAATTTGCAGGTTTCCAGAGCACAGGAGTACCCAGAAGTGTACTATTAACCTGACCCCACCCTCTGCAGAACATCCTTTGTCATTTCAAGGAGGTAAAATGAGACAACCAGAGGAGGGGAAGAGATGGAGACTTCTGGTTTATTCTGACAGCCAGTGTGTAGGGGGCTCGGTGTGCGGAATATGACTCACCAGCCTTGGTCATGACTCTGGGCCCAGGATTCACAAGTGTTCCAAAATTAGCAATCAGCCTCGTACACCCACATGGTAAGACACTTCCCACTGAAAACACTCAACAAATGGGTAAATACATGGAGAAATGGAAGGTTAAAAGAGCTGTAGATTATTATAGCTCTTTCGGTTAACCTGGAAAATCTTTCTGGAGAATATAGTCCTCTTTGTTTTACCACTTATTACCTATCCATTCATCCCTTCAAGAATTTTTTTTGCTGAACATCTTCCCTGTGCCCAGCACTGTTCTAGACCTGAGGCAGCAATAATAAGGCAGTCCTTCCTCATGTGGAGTTCACAATTCAGTGGGGGACCCTTGGGCAAGTGATTTAAACTCTTACAGTTTCCTCATCTGTAAAATGGGGATAATAATGTACCTGACTCATTGGATTCACTGGGTAAGGTATATACAGCACTCATCAGAGTGCCTAACACTTAGCAGACATTTAACTAATGTTAGCTGTTAGCTCCTGCTAAGAAACAACTGGTGTGGGACTCAGATTATCAGTGGGCTGATATGCCTGTTGGTGCCACAGTCAAATCTCCCACCCCCCCACCCGGGAGCTTAGCACCTCAGCAGTGCCACAGCTAGAAACTTAGCTCCAGCGGGGATGGGACCACAGATGCTGAGTTCGGCATAAGCCTCCACTCCATTGGACAAACCTCACCCTGACTCACTTGATCTAAAAGGAGCTGGGTAATCAGTTAGGGCTTGATGGTCATGATAATAATGCTGATGATAAAGAATCTGTATAAAGGATAACTCAAATGTATAGTCATTCATTTTATGAACTCGATTTTATAGTCATCATTCATTTCCTCTTTAGTATGGGGAGCCACCCAGTCAGAGAGCTGCACAATGAAATAAAGTCTGGGAATGTCAACGTGTGTCACAGGTCATAGTCCCATGCTGGAAAGGGGAAAGTCAGATTGTAAAACCAGTGTTGCCTGCCTTCAGCTGATAAAACCTGCTGCCTTCCAGGCCTGCAGTTTCTCTAGGCCTCAGTTTCTTCCCTGGGTGTCCTCCTTGGTGATGTTTCTGGACACCTGCAGGCACTGATAGTTTCTGGCTGGGGTGTAAAACTTCTTACAGGCATCTGTTAACACAATCTCATGGTATTATCTTTATGTGCATGTGAGTTTTTCAATAGATCCTATTTCTTTCTATATTCCTGGTGACCCTTCCAAGGTCTAGTTAGAAAAGGCAGAGTGGATCCCCTGCCTTCCCCAGTGAGGACCTAGCTGCTGGAGGTATGAGGAGGAGGTTGGCAGGCAAAGCCATTTTGAGAAGGCAGCTTCAGCGTCAGCTTCCGTTGTATGATTCCAGGCAAGTCCCTGAAATAGCTCCACCACTAGCCAGCCACTGAGCCCCATTAATACGGGGCAAGTCTTCTTCCTCGGTCAAGGAAAAAAGGTTTAAACATACAATGAGAGGTAAGAGTTGCTTTAATTAGCCTTGACAAGGGACATTAGATCATCTCTAAGATTCCTTCCAGTTCTGCGATTCTGGAATCTGAACAATCTTAAGCTGAAGAGAGTTTGAAGTGGGTTTGAAAAATCCCAGTAGAGAGAGGAGAAAAGAAAAATATTAGATGGCTTAGAAAGTGAGGAGGGAGAGTGAGAAAAGCTTTAAGATTTTTCCATTTGGAGATCTGGCTGCATTTAGAGTCATTTTTTCAGCTCTGCTGGGTTCACCTTTCTAAAAGGCATGCCACTCAGAGATTTAAATCAGCTCACCTATCTGGCTAATTGGTGTGGCTTGAAAGTGGCAAAAGAGCAGGTAATCCGAAGTCTGACTCCTTTGCTGTGCCTGACACAACCTCCAGCAGACCCAATCTGCACATCCCTAATCTTGGTGATCCTGCAGTGGCCTCCTTGCCAAAGCCCACTGAACAACTCCCTGTCCTTTTCCACGGTCTTCTCTTTATATCATGGTGTCATGGAGTCAGATAGGCCTGGCCTGAATTCCACAGATAGTTAGTTATGTGACTTGAACTGAGCTTCAGTTTTCTTACCCATGAGATGGGACCACCTTAACCTATAAGCTATTACAGAGTTACTGTGAGAATCAAATGTGGACAAACATACATGATCACACTTAAAGGTTAATTGAAAAGCTTTTGAGTAGGAATTAGGTGTATGTCCAAGTGTGCCATTAGTAGCTGTGGGACCTTAAGCGAGTTACTTAACATCTCTGTGCCTCAGTTTCCCCATGTATAAGATGCAGATAATAACACTACCTACTCCATTGATTTGAGGTAATGATTAAATGAGTTGATGTGTGTAAAATGCTTGGAACAGTAATTGGCAGGTGGCATGTGCTAACTGTTAATATCATTGTTATTATTATGCAACACACACAGCATAGTATCTGGCACAGAGTAATGCTAAAAAAGTACTAAATCCCTGTTCCCTGACACCTTTAGTACTAAACTTGCTGCCGGTCCTCTGGAACTCCTTCCTCTCTAGTTGTCCTGCTTAGCTGAGCTTCTCTCCACTTAATAGGAAGCTGGGGCTTCAGGAGCTGCTCAGCAATCAGGCATTTGAGAACCATGTTTGGTGGCCCAGGTAAGTCAGCAGGTGTGTCCAGAGGAGACCAAAGCAGTGAGAAGGACCAACACATTTCACTGCCTTTGTTCCATTATTTGTCCAGGGCTCTAGCCTCAGGGACATCCCAGAAAGGGAAACCAGAGTGTGTGACTTGGAGTACCTCTCAGGAAGCAGGCAGGTGTGCTGCCTTCCTGGAGGGAGGAGTCCCCGAAACAGATTGTACCCTTGCATTTTGTCGGCTCTTGGCACAAGCCAAAGGAGGCTCTGGGTGAGCTTTGGTGGGGATGTTTTGCTAAGCCTGCAAACTGAATACACGGATTCAAGGGACTAGGATACGAGATTCTAGCCCCAAGAATCTGGCTCTGCACACAGCACTAGGCTTCCACTTGGCGGCAAGGGCTGCTGGCCCTGGGCCATCCAGGGAGAACCGCTTCGGGAAGGCTGCGGTGGGGGAGGGGGAGCTGGGCTGCTAGCCCACTGACCACTACACTCGTCCAAGCTGGCTGTTCTGGGACTGCACAGAAAACGCTCTCTCAGGACTTCCCTGGTGGCGCAGTGGTTAAGAATCCACCTGCCAATTCAGGGGATATGGGTTCGAGCCCTGGTCCAGGAAGATCCCACGTGCTGCGGAGCAGCTAAGCCTGTGAGCCACAACTACTGAGCCCGCATGCCACAACTACTGAAGCCCGTGCACCACAACTACTGAAGCCTTGCGCCACAACTACTGAGCCCATGTGCCACAGCTACTGAAGCCCATGCACCGCAACTACTGAAGCCCATGCACCACAACTATTGAGCCCACGTGCCACAGCTACTGAAGCCTATGCGCCACAACTACTGAAGTCCGTGTGCCACAACTACTGAGCCCGTGTGCCACAACTACTGAAGCCCGTGCGCCACAACTACTGAAGCCCGTGCACCAAAACTACTGAGCCCACGTGCCACAGCTACTGAAGCCCGTGCGCCACAACTACTGAGCCCGTGTGCCACAACTACTGAAGCCCGTGCACCACAACTACTGAAGCCCATGCACCTAGACCCCGTGCTCTGCAACAAGAGAAGCCACCGCAATGAGAAGCCCTTGCACCGCAACAAAGAGTAGCCCCCACTCTCTGCAACTAGTGAAAGCCCGCACACAGCAACGAAGACCCAACGCAGCCCTAAATAAATAAATAAATAAATTTACTTAAAAACAAAAGAAAATGCTCTCTCACCAATCAGCAGAAGCAATCATGGATCAGGCACTTACCGGGCAGGAGGCACCCTGGAGGGCTCAATGGAACCTGGGGCCTAGCCCGTGCCCTCAAGGAGGTCACGACTCTGGTGGAAGAAACAGAAGTACTTAAAAAGTAAATGAATAATAGCAGGATATCTGAAGTCATCAGCTTGTCCTTGCAGATATCAGTGACCTGTAAGACTCTTTAAATTCCTGAGATTCTAGGTAGAGCAAAAGCTACTAGCAGAGGCATAATAATAATATCTGCTAGATACTGGGCACTCTTCTAAAGGCTTTTATATATTATGTCATTTAGTTTTCACAGTAGGCTTTTGTAGTGGGCCTTGTCGTCCTTATTTTCAGATGCAGAAACTCAGGAACAGGGAGGCTAAGAGATTAGCCTCAGATCACACAGGTAAGAAGTGACCCAGGATCCAAACCCAGGCCCTCTGGCTCCAGAGACCACGCCTTTACCCTCCGGGTTAAACTACCTGGAGCCAGGGAGGGTGAACCCGTGGACTCACGCAGGAAGGGATTCTTTTCTCTCTCGGATTGTAGGGAACCCACTGGTTACAGTTAATGGCGTTAAACCCATGGAGCTATCACCCGGCCTGCGCCTCATAAAGAGGCCACTCAGGTGTAGTGCATTCAACACCCTGAGGAGGATCTACCTGCTCAACTAACTCAGTCACCACCCCAGGGCAGAGGTCTCCTGCCAGGTCCCATTTGGCCAGCCTCCAGATGGCTGCCTTTGTTGGGGAGGGGATACCAGTCCAATCAGTTGTGACCAGGATGGTGGGAGGTCATGTGGTACTGAGGAATCAAATGGTTCCCTGCAGCCTGAAAGAGCTTGACTAACACATGAACCACAAGGAAACGTGTGGATGCTCTGCTTCCCTAACCACACTGAATTGCTACTGGCTGTTCACTTACAAGTCTTTAAAAAAAAAAAAAAAATATATATATATATATATAAATATATATATATACACACACACATATATATGCACAAAGTATATTTATAAGATTGTTTATAGTAAAGCAAAATAATACTATCCAGCTATCCAGCCATAGGAGATTGATTAAATAAATTAAGGTGCATCCAAACAACAGATTAATATATAACTATTAAAATCATTGCTATACAAGCATATTTATTAACATAGAAAGATGTTTTCAGCATGTTGCTAAATGTGAAGATCAACTTGAAAAACAAAACAGATATTATGATCCTGTTTTCATAAGAAAAAAAAAGTACATGTGTGTATAGAAAAAAATCTCACTTATATACACAAAATATCAATAGATGCTATCTTTGATAGGAAGGATTACAGATTGTTTAATTTCTTTCCTTTTTGCTTATTTGTATTTACATTTTCTATAGTAGACATTTTTTTTTCACTAATAATTTCCATTTATTTAGAGTTTATTCTGTGCCAGGAAGCACCAGGCTAAGTTATTGACCCTATTTCACAGATACAGGGATAGTCTTGGAGAGTGTGAAGAATTTGCCCAAGATTAAGAGCTAGCAATTGGAGGAGCTGGGGTTTGAACTCAGACAAACTTCAGAGGTGATAGATTCACATGACAGAACATTAGGAAAAGTACACAAGCGTATTCAATGGAAATTCACCCTTTTCCCCAAGTTCCCCAGCCACATATTTCCCTCCTCCGAGACATCTGCTTTTGCCATGCTGTGGATCCTTCCAGAGAAATATTTATACCCCAACATGTATGTATCACAATTTATTGACTAATCCATACCACTGATTTGAAGTGTCACTTTTATGGTATAATAGGTTCTTACATGTATTTATATTACTCTTTTCAGAGCTGATAGTGACATTTATTTTTATGCAATAAACTTACTTTCAAAATCTAATGGTATGTTAGAAATAACCTTAATTTTGTAAAAAGAATCATCTCACCTTAAATATGAGAAAACAAAATGTCTGAATTTCTTCTTCTCTCTCCTCTTTGTCCCTCCTGCTTTTGGTGGAAAGCAAATAGTATTCATTGTGGAGAATGATTCTAGGCCAGTAGCTTACTTTTGAGTCATGGCGTATAAGAGCTGGAAGGGATTTTAGAGATTGTCTAGCCCAATTCCTTGTTTAGCAGATGAGGAAACTGGACCCAGAGGCTTAGCAGGTCTTCTAAGTGCTTGGTAGCAAAACCTTGGCTGGAATCCAGGTCCTTGGACTTCCACTTCAGGGCATTTTCTACACCATCATGACAGACCTTTCAATTTGCCCATTGACACATAAAGAGGATTGGAGTCATTTAGTGTGGAGGTGACAACTCTAAGCATAGGACAGGCTTTTATGCTAATGATGGTCAGTCACTATTTTTCATCTCTACTGAGAAGCAAATATGGAAATTTGGGTTTACCTTACTGGAAATGTGATAGTGAGAGTTGACATCTTACACTCTTTTCTGGAAATCTCCTATCCGGAAAGCTTATATGTGGTCGCACATGAAGGCAGAGGCCAGCCCACAAGTCTCCTCCCCATATTCCTTCCTCTTCTTCAGTAGTTGGGTCATAAATGCTGCTTGGGATATTTTCACTCTTCTTCCCACCATTTATCTTTCTGGGAAGTAGAGTAGTGATAGCAATTCAGTCAGCATACTATAAATATTGCTCTTAACCCTTTGTGAAACTAACTTTGAGAGGCAGCACTGATAACATTACTTTGTCAACTTCCCTAGGGAATTCTTGGCATTAGCGCAATCATATTAGTCAAGGCTTTTGGTTGCACACACCAGAAACCCCACTTGAACTAGTTTAGGCAAAAGAAGGAATACATTAGTTCATGGAATTCAAGGAAAGTTGAGTATCCTAACTAAGCAAAGCTCAGGCAAGCATGGAGCCAGGCACAGGAGCCACTAGAACCAAAGACCTCAGGGCCAGGCCTTTGTCTCTGCCTCTTGTCTCTGGTTCTCTCTCATGGTTGCTTCATTCTCTTTCATGGTACAGGCTGACTCCACTTTCCATGGCCATATTTCCATCTGACAGTCTCCTTCGCCAGAGATGAACTTTCCTGATGATCTCTCCTTGTCCCAGGTTAAGAAATCCCATGAGAGGGCCAGTGTGGGTGAGCTACAACCAGGGTGCTGGGTCATATAAGAACATGACAATTCCAACAGGAATACATTGTTTGTCTAAAAGGAAAAGCAGGTCCCAGGAGACTGGGAGGTATTTTATAGGACAAAGATATCCTTCACCCTCTCCTTAGAGATAATGAGTTTGAGGAGAAGAGACTGAAAAACTAGATGGTGAGTGAGAATCCTTAAGACGTCAAAATAAAACTCTGGGGAGTAGGATGTGCCTGACCAGGGACATCCTTTTTTACAATGATCCACAACCAGTGGAAAAAAACTGGAGTGAATCTTCCTGGACTAGGCTGCCACAGAGACACACCTGGGTATTTTAGGACTTGAGACAAGTTTCAAGACCTGTGTTCCCCGCCTCTTCCCAACCCGCTCTTCAGAGAACTAAACCACGGGGGTAACAATCCTGTAATTTTAACTGTATTTATAAATCCCTGATCCTTTACGTAGCGCTTGTTTCTACTCTGCGCTTAGTCTGAATGTTGCTATTTTCACAGAGGAAATCAGAGGAAAGAGGCTATAATTATAGGTCAAACACCAGCTCCGGAAGCAACGAAGGCAACAGAGAGCCTGTGGCTCCCTGTCATCTTCCGGGTTGCACCCTGGACATCTCCCCCCCCTCTTTCCTTGGGCCTAGGTCAGCTCTTCAAGTCTTTATCTCATATCTTTTCTCCCTTTTGTTTGTCACTCCAGCGTATCACGAGCCGAAAAGGGAAAGTTAGAACTAAAAGTCAATGAATTAAAACTGCACGATGCTTGGGCAGGCCTGTCTCTTGGAGATAATTCAAATGGAAAAGAAAAGAAAAAAAAAAAGCCACCATTTCAGGTCACTGGCCTTTTTAAACAGACCGCCAGCAATATTTACTCCTGAAATAGCACAGTCACATGAAATAAAACCGTGCTCGGTAAAGCCTGCAAAACAAAAGGACAGTTTACAGGCTGGCACGCTCACTGAGGGCCCTCTGTGTGCTGGCTGGATCAGGGCCTCTGCTTCCTGACTCTCCCGGCCACCTTCTGCCCAAGACCTGAGGGAGAGCTGTAGGGGTCAAGGTCAGATTTCCTTGGAGACCCTCCTGGACTTTTTTCCCTTCAAAGAATTTGAAAAGGTAGCCAGAGAGTTGAGAGCAGGGTTGGATGTGGCAGATGTGGCCTCTACCACAGAACCAGTGCCCGGGGAGCCCAGGATGTGGACATCACAGGGGCAGCTGCCGGTGGCGCCCATCACCCTCCCTCATGGTCAACTCTGTTTCCTCCCTCTTCTTTACCCCCTACTTCTTTATCTGTTACCTACCCACCTTCCCTGTCTCATCCACTTTCCTCCATTTTCCCCTCACTCTTTCTTCTGTTCCTCTTTTGCCTTCTCCCCCTACCTCTTAATTCTGCTGGGGCCCCTCGTGGACCTTTATTGATTAGCCCTGCTGTGGCCTGGAAAGTCTAAACAGGCTTCCGGTGGCGGTTTAAGAATGTGTGGTCACAGGCCAGGTCTGGGATCATGGTGAGACTCAGACCCCACTGAGGACTCAAGGGGACCTTCTCAGCCTCATTCTAAGAAACTTTTCCTCTTAGTTGCCCAAGATTCCTTTTTTTTTTTTTTAATTTTATTTATTTACTTATTTATTTATGGCTATGGTGGGTCTTCGTTTCTGTGTGAGGGCTTTCTCCAGTTGCGGCAAGTGGGGGCCACTCTTCACCACGGTGCGCGGGCCTCTCACTATCGCGGCCTCTCTTGTTGTGGAGCACAGGCTCCAGATGCGCAGGCTCAGTAGTTGTGGCTCACGGGCTTAGTTGCTCCGCGGCATGTGGGATCTTCCCAGACCAGGGCTTGAACCCGTGTCCCCTGCCTTGGCAGACAGACTCTCAACCACTACGCCACCAGGGAAGCCCCCAAGATTCCTTTTTAAAAAAGCCAAAAGCTATTTTTTTTTAATTCTTTATATTTGTGAGTATGTTTTCTCAAACATACTCTAATCTAATGGATTAGATCCATTGATTTAATCTTTATACCTTGGGATGTGGGCAAAGCAGTTGATGAAACAGAAAAATAAAGCTGTTTGGTAACATGCCCCAGTCAGTCAGAGAGCTCTGTTCCCTGCTCCTTGGCCTATGCTTCAAAAAAGATAAACTGGGACCCATTGCAGATGCCAGAGAGGGGCCCTTCCAGAATCCAGGGTGAGAAGTACAACATTGGCCTGAATCCCTGGCTTATCAAACTTGAACACTTTATTGACCATCGACTTTGTCACCCGGAATTTCATGAAATCGATTTCCCTGAATATCTAAGTTGCTTCCTTCACATCAACAGTCCAGAAGGTACCACCTTCATTTTCTTTTGCACACGCCAAAGTACATACAGTAAGTGGGAAAGAGCCGGAAACGTGTATAATGTGCTCTGTTTTTTCAAGTGTTTTATGGTTGTAAAGACAATTACTTTTAGGACTCCAATGAAGTCTATCAATCAATTAATCAATCAATCAATCTGGATCTATCAACAAATACTGAGTCTCAGCACCGTGCTACGTGATAATATATACTAGGTTCTGATATGTTTGTGGGAAAAGGAAACCTCCCGAAAGAGAGAGTAGCAGAACCTGTGTGCCTTCACTTCTAACAGTCAGCACCTGCGGCTCTATGTCAAAGGGCTGCTCTCAGACTGTAGGATGGCCTTTGCCTGGGGTCTCTGCAAGCTGAAGGGTCTGGACTGTACATACCAGGGGAGCAGCCCTCAACCGATGACTGACAGGGGCAGGGGACACACACGCCACTCTGAGGGGTGACATGCACCATCTCTCCCCTGTGGGACGAAGCTCAAGTTCCCCTCTGTGGGCCCTCACTCATGGCTTCCACATTTCCCAAGTGCTACTTTCCCACACTACTACTGGTTTTTCCTGGGCACATCCTAAAAAATGACTTTCACACCAATTCTTGTCTTAGGATTTGCTTGTTTTGTCTTGGGCGTCTTCCCACCCTGGTCTTTAGGGTCAGAGTAAATGAGAGACATGTGGGGGAAGAAGACCAGGTCCTCCTTCAAGGGCCGGAGAGAGACATCATTACAAGCTGAAGGTGAGTGGGGCCTTCCTAAAGGCCCAGGGGACAGGGGCAGCTCTCAGGCAGGAAGGGAGACCATGCCCTCGCGTCTGCATAGGATATGGCTCCAGTTCTGAAAGAGGAGGACTGATGGGAACTGAATGTCATCTGATACCTTAAGGTTAGAGTTAGGGGTTTCCAATTCGAAGAAGCAGAAGACAGAACTGAGGCAGGAGAAGAGCATCCTCACAGGGCACAGAGGTAGCGGCTGTGAGGCACTTCTCCCAAGTGGCTTCTAGACAGCAGGCGTCTATGAGCACACTTGTGCCTGAGCACACGGGAACCACCATCTGGGATGCCCAGAAAAACTGAGAAAAGGAACAAAGTACTGATACATACGACAACATGGATGAACCTTGACAACAGGCTAAGTAAAAGAAACCAGACACAAAAGGCTACATATTGTATGATTCCCTTGACATGAAATATCCAGAACAGGCAAATCCATAGAGACAAAGAGTAGATTAGTAATTGACAGGGGCCAGGGGAGAAGAGAATGAAAAGTGACTACTTACCGGGTACAGGGTTTCTTTTTCAGCAGTGACAGTGTTCCGGAATTAGGTAGTGGTGACGGTTGCAAAACCTTGTGCATATACTAAAAACCACTGAATTGTGCACTTTAAAATGGTAAATTTTGTGGTATGTAAATTATATCTCAATTTTTTTAAAAGGAAGGAAAGAATTGGGAAACTTTAGGGTGATAGAAGGATGGCCCGAGGTCCTAATCCACCAGAGCTACAAGCTAAAAAAATTTTGGTTATTTACATTAATGCGTCTTCATCTGTTACCCGAATTGTTCGTCATTAGGCTGCTGATGATTGGGATCACTGGCGTTACATAAGCACTGAGGGACGTCCGGTCTTGCAGACTGTACAGGGTGTCTCCTCTGTGTCTATTATGTAGTGGCTCTGCTCAGTTCCGTATCTCTGTGAACTTCTTCAATGCTTAGGATCTCCACTGCCCAAGATAGAAGTTGGGAGCCTTTTTTCTAATTGTTTCCTGAGTGTCCATTTCATTTCCCTAACTGCAATGTAAAGTTTTTGAGGGTAGAGGTTGTGTCTTTTTAGGGAATTAGGGGTCCCCTCTTCTTTTCCTGCCCTAAGCTGAGCTCCCATACGTGGTCCTTGACCCAGTGACCTTCGCATGCTGACTCTAAACTGGATATAGACCTGAGGCCTGGCAACAAGGCCCACCCTGTGTGACTCTTTGACTCTGGACAGGGCTCCATTCTATTTGCTGTTAATCTCCAGATTCTTCTCCAAAGGTGTGGATGGTTCATGGGTCCAGAGATTTTCCTGATTTCTATCCTGATACTTGGCATCATTTGTTCCCTTCAGCGGGAAAGCGGGATTGATCTCTAGAGGTCATATGTCACCTGCTTCTTGGGTCACAATACATGCCAATGTGGAGTAGGAGGATTATGATATTTGATATTAAATTCTAGCAAAATTGAGGCCTAAGCAACGAAGCCAGTACAAAAGTCACTACAAGTTTTTTCTCTTTTTTTTAACTATTAGTATTTTTTATTGAAGTATAGTTGATTTAAAATGTGTGTTAATTTCTGCTGTACAGCAAAGTGACTCAGTTATACATATATATTCTTTTTTAATATTCTTTTCCATTATGGTTTATCATAGCATATTGAATATAGTTCCCTGTGCTATACAGTAGGACCTTTTTGTTTATCTATTCTATATATAAAAGCTTACAAGTGCTGCGGCCTTAGGAGTGTGGGCAATGTTCTCTATCTTGGTCAGAGTACACTCACTATGTAAAAATTATCAGGATTCTTGAGATCGTGCACTTCACTGAATGTATGATAACTTAATTTTTTAACTTACAAATAAATACTAAATAAGTCCTAAAAAAAAAAGCTTACATCTGCTAACCCCAACCTCCCTCTCCATCAAATTTTCCCTCTCAGTGGAAGAAAACAGAAATTCCAATTAAAGTATAGAATTTATCTCCCTCCATCCAGCTCCTCCTGTATTTCCTAAACTTTCTGGAATAAAAATAAATCATTTCTGACAGCCGTTAGTTCCCTTCTGCTCTGGGAAGCCCGGTCAGGAAGGTAGTTATGTCCCAGCAGTCCTTTGTGTGCTGTGCTGTGCACTGCAGCCCTCTGCCTCTCACTCCTCCACCCGAGAAACAGACTAGTGCAGCTGGGCCTCCCCTCCAGGGCCTGCACTTCATAAGGGTCTCCAGACACGCAGGTTGGCTGTTTACTGGAAGGCTGGGATGAATAGGAATGCCGCTTCCTTGTTCCAGAGCTGGCAGACTGCCTGCCCCTCCTGCTGGCTGAGAGCCAGAAATGGCCTGAGGTCTACACGTTCTCTCTGCAGCCACATTCTCAGCATCCCTGCAGCTGGGGTGCGTCAGGACTCAGCGTTTCTGCCTCCCGAGGGAGTCTGTGTGTTTGTGTGCTTTATGTGTGTATTTGTGGGGTCTGTATATGTATATCATGGACTGGAGTATTTGTGTGTATGTATGGGTGTGTGTATTTTGGGAGTTGAGGTGCTAAGTGTATGTAAAAATCAATATTCATTGTAAAACAGTCTAACAATAAAGAAAAATATAAGTAAAAAACCATTCAATATCACCTTAGTGAACATTCTCCCGTGTATCTCTCTCTCTCCATACACACACACACACACACACATAAATGAAATTTTCCATAAGTGGTAACCATATACTGGAAGGCCATTTTCTAAGCTAATGATAATAATTGTGAGTTACTGAGGGCTTGCTATGTACCAGGCACCACGCTGGTGCCTTAACATGGACTCATCTCATATAATCCTCATAACCATTCTATGAGGTCGGTACTATCAATATCCCCATTTTACAGATGAGTAGACTCAGCCATAAAGAGGGTCAATAAGATTAGCCTCCGGTTAGTGGCCTCACAGCTAGTAAGGGGGCAGAACCTGGATCTGGACTCATCTGATTCAGGAAC
Source organism: Balaenoptera physalus (assembly GCF_965194825.1). Classification (NCBI taxonomy): domain Eukaryota; kingdom Metazoa; phylum Chordata; class Mammalia; order Artiodactyla; family Balaenopteridae; genus Balaenoptera; species Balaenoptera physalus. Next base: position 41,390,571 of record NC_138882.1, read on the forward strand.
TCTGCTCTTGACCATAGGGCCCAGCAACAGTAGGTAACACAAGCCAGCAAGGGAGTTCATTCGTTCGTTCATTCATTCATTCATTCAACATTTACTGAGTGCCTAACATGGACTAAGTCATGGGGGTAAAAACATGAACAAGACACACATCTTTTTGAGACTCAAAGTCTTTTGAGGGAGACAGATGTGTAAATGAATCATTGCAACTCAGAGTAATGAGGCAGATTACAGAGAGAACAAAGGGGAAGCCATTAATACTACCTGGGGAAGTTATAGAGGTGACATTTTAATTATGTCTCAAAAAAAAAGAAAAAAGAGAAACTATTTGCAAGAGAGTTAAGGTGGGGGACAGGTAAGGGGTAAGGCTATTTCAGGCTAAGCAAATAGCATGTGCAAAGGTACTGGAAATCTCAAGTCCACGGTGTGACTGCAGGTAGAGTGAGGAAAGGGGGCTTGCAGATGGGAATGCAAACTGTAGAGAGTGCTCCACCGAGGAGCTGCACCGAGGAGTTTGGCCTTCATTGTCTAGGCAGAGGGGAGATACGGGGGCTGTTTGATCACGGTGGTGCTTGTTTTTGTTTTTTGTTTTTAAATTTTATTTATTTATTTATTTATGGCTATGTTGGGTCTTCGTTTCTGCGCGAGGGCTTTCTCTAGTTACGGCAAGCGGGGGCCGCTCTTCATCGCGGTGCGCGGGCCTCTCACCATCGCGGCCTCTCTCGTTGCGGAGCACAGGCTCCAGAGGCGCAGGCTCAGTAACTGTGGCTCACGGGCCCAGTTGCTCCGCGGCATGTGGGATCTTCCCAGGCCAGGGCTCGAACCCGTGTCCCCTGCGTTGGCAGGCGGACTCTCAACCACTGCGCCACCAGGGAAGCCCCCACGGTGGTGTTTTAAATGGACAGCTCGACAGTGTCCTGCAGGAAGGTTCAGAGTGCAGCGGGATGGGAAGCAGGGATGGTAGTTACGTGTTGAGGCAGAAAAACAGTGGTTCTCAACACTGACTGTCCAGGAGTATCACCTGAAGACGGAGCCTGGAGCTCAAGAGAGAAGTCTGGGCTGGAGAGACTTTTGGGAGCTATGAACATATGGGTGGAAAGCTGAAGCTATAGAAGTAGATGATGTTTTGATTCAGTTGGTCTGGCGTGGGGCTGGAATAACGTGAGGCTTTAAAATCTCCCCAGGTGATTCTAGCGTGCCCGCAAAGTTGGGATCACGTTAGTACAGGGTAGTGGTTATGAACAGAGGCTCTTGGCTCCACCACTTACCAGCAAGCAGGGAGCCTTGTGCAAGTTACTTGATATCTTTAAGCCTTCAGAAATTTTCTCACCTGTAAAATGGTAACTACCTCATTAGCTTGGGGACTTCCCTGGTGGTTCAGTGGTTAAGACTCTACGATTTCATTGCAGGGGATGCGGGTTCGATCCTTGGTCAGGGAACTAAGATCCCACATACCGCAAGGTGCAGCCAATAAGTAAGTAAGTAAGTAAATAAATAAATAAATAACGACCTCATTAGCTTGAAATTAAATCAGATAAGGTATATAAGGGTTTGAGCACTGTTCCTGGCACATAGTAAGAATTCAATACCTAGTAGCTATTATTATACTGCAGTGATTCTTGCAATTGCAAGAGAATTGGAACTAAGCCAAAGGAAGGAGAGATTGCAAGAAGAATATGAATTATAAAGACATTTTAGGGGTAGAAAGATGGGGCTTGATGAGCAATTAGATAGAGGGTGGGTGAAGAAAAGAGAAGAATTGAAAAAAACTCCCTGATTTCAAGCTTGAACACCTCAACGGATGGTGACGCCATCTCTGAGTTTGGGAACGAAAGAGGAACAAGAATAGAGTACAAGGCAAGGGGAAGGGATAAGCAAAGTGTTGGGATGGAGCCAACAAGCTGGATTAGACATGTTGAGTACGGTGCCTGTGGACCACGCTGTAGAGACACATCTGGCAGGAAGTTGGAGCTATGGTCTGAAGTCAAAAGAGAGGTCTGGGCTGGAGATGTTTTTTGGGAGCCATGAACATATGGGTGGAAAGTTGAGGTGAAAGAAGTAGATAATGTTTCTCAGGGAGAATATACGAGTGAGAAGAGATGAGGGCCAAGTCTAGAAATTCAAACACCTGCATTTAAGGGGCAGGTGGTAGATAAGGTAGTCTGTCCCCCAAGAATGAGGTAGGGGGTAGAAAGAATAAAGTAACAGGAATTATCATAAGGAAAGCACTAAGAAATAGCTGGCTGCAGGGAAAGAAATAAGCCTGGAATGGAAAGAAGTCTGGTTGAGGGTACTGAGCAAAATAACAAAAGTTTTTATTTGGTCACTTTGATTCTAGGATGCTCTTGAAAGACTTTCAAGTTCTCTCACTTTGCCCACTCCTTTCAAAGGCATCTTTTCCTTCCAAATCTGGATGGCAGACCCTGAAGCAGGAGCAGTGGCACAAAGCCTTAGCCACATCCTGCCTAGCGGCTGGCCTATGCAGGGCTGCTATGAATCACTATACAGGGCACAGCTGCAGGCACACATTTTGTACACGGAGAACGTTGCTTGAAGCTTTCAGGATCCAGCCTGGGGAAGGCCCCTGCGGCCCAGCACTCCTCTACAGCTTTCTGAGACTCACAGAACCTAGCTGACCCTTTCCTCTCTGTCTCTACCCTACAGTCAGGCCCCCCACTTCCCTCCCTCCACCAGGAGAACGTGTTTTCAAAGTAGCTCCTCCCCACGAAAGGTTTAGAGAACCAGCTCACTCACTGAGCCCAGAGAGAGACCTCAGAAGTGGGCAGTGCTGGAAATCAGGTCTGTGTAAACGGCCGGGCCACCAAGAACTGTGGGAAAACTTTCTGAAGCTCTTGTCTGATTTTAGTGGTTCTCAAAGTTTGGACCAGCAGCATCTTGTGGGAACTTGTTAACAATGTAGATTCTCAAGCCCCATCCCGGACCTACTGAGTTGGGAACTCTGGGCATGGAACCCCACAGTGCCCTCCAGGTGGTTCTGATGCATGTTCAAGTTCGAGAGCCAGTACCCTGCATCATTAACAGAACTGGAAACACCAAGGTTAGGAATCTGTCTCTTTCCTCTGTACCTCTCTCCTTAGTACACAACACTGCAGACAGTAGAGCATAATAAATACTAATCAGCAAGTATTTATTGAGGATCTGTTATGTGAAAAACTCTTCATAACACTGAAGCCAAACACACCACACCACACACACACACACACACACACACACACACACACACACAGACTTTCTCTTTGGGAGCTCATACTTCCACTGCAAGGTAGTGGTACATACACATACAAAAGTTAGGTCAGAGACAGGGTAAGGCAAGGTGTAAGAATTGAAATGAGGGGGTTTAGATAATACCACAAGGAAGCAATTGGCCAAATCCAGAATGTGGGACATTCTACAGGACCCGGTTTGTTTATTTGTTTACTTAGGCAATGGCATGGGGGGAAAAGTGGAAAAATTGGGCTATTCTAGTTTAAAAGGAGTTTTAAAAGATCTCACAGTCATAACCAATGATGATGAGTAAGTGTGACCTTCTTTGGATACTGATTAAAACACACCCAACTCTAAAAATGACTTTTTAAAGACAATTTGGGGAACTTGAATATAGACTGAGTAATAGATGATAAGAATTATTGTCCATTTTATTAGGTGTGATAATGGCATGCACAAAAATGTCCTTTTCCGAGATGCATGCTGAAGTATTTGTGTATAAATTCACACCATGTCTAGAATTTGATTTAAAATGGTCGACCTTCCCCACACAAACACACCAAAAAAAACAAGGATAGATAAAATAAATATGGCAAAACTTGATGGCTGTTAAAGCTGGCTGATGAGTTCATGAGGGTTCTAGATGTGTTTGAAAGTTTTCATAATACAAGATTTTGCTTGTAAATTGTTTAATGAGTGGTGTAGACCTGAATGGATGAGAAGTTCAGAGCTGGGTGCTACAGTAAAGATTAGAGCCCTTGGAGAAAGATTTGTGGCGGGGATGTTGCCAAGCACTTCCTTCCTCCTTGCCTCCCTCTCTCCCTTCCTAGGAGTTGGCATCTCCCACATAGCAAGTGGGGTGTGGTATTAAAAGCAGCCCAACGGGAGCAGTGGGTGTCCTTTGGAGAGTGGGGAGATTGCTGGGGAAGTCGGCCGCCAGACGGCAGAGGAATGTGGGGAATGCCAGGCTGCATGTCTGGCTGGACTTTGTGCTATAGGCAGTGATGGGGTTTCTGTGCAGAAAATGTAGTGATAAAATCTGTGCTCTGGGTGGATTAATTTTGACATGCTGCACAGGATGTGAGCTGGGGAGGTCTGGTGGGGACTGTTACCGAGGTCCAGGCATAAAGAAGTGATAAGGGCTTGGACTGTACAGGAGTGACAGTGATGAGGGGCCAGTCGAATGACATTTGCAGATGAATCAAGGGACTTCCCTGGTGGTGCAGTGGATAAGACTCCGTGCTCCCAATGCAGGGGGGCTGGGTTCGATCCCTGGTCAGGGAACTAGATACTACATGCATGCCGCAACTAAGAGTTCACATGCCACAACTAAGGAGCCGGCGAGCCTCAACTAAGGAGTCCGCCTGCCACAACTAAGACCCCACACAACCAAATAAATAAATATATAAATAAATTTTTTTTTTTTAAGATGCATCAAGAAGCAGCCAAGGGCTTCCCTGGTGGCACAGTGGTCAAGAATCCGCCTGCCAGTGCAGAGGACACGGGTTCGAGCCCTGGTCCGGGAAGATCCCACATGCCACAGAGCAACTAATCCTGTGCGTCACAACTACTGAGCCTGCGCTCTAGCGCTCTCGAGCCTCAACTACTGAGCCCATGTGCCACAACTGCTGAAGCCCGCGCACCTAGAGCCCGTGCTCCGCAACAAGAGAAGCCACCTTAATGAGAGGCCTGCGCACCGCAACGAAGAGTAGCCCCGCTCGCCGCAACTAGAGAAAGCCCATGCACAGCAACGAAGACCCAGAACAGCCAAAAATAAAATAAATAAATTAAATTTATAAAAAAAAGAAGCAGCCAAATCTGCTGGTGATTATTTAGGAAGCTAGCAGGTATGAGTCAAAGATTAACTTGAATGACTGGGTAAATGGTGGTGCTGTTTAATAGAAGTGAGGAAACCGGGCTGACTTTGGAGATGAGGATGAAAGTCTGATTTCAAATGTGCAAAATCTGAGGTGAGGATAGAATAACCGAGCTGAGATATATCAAACAATAGACTGTTCTAAACAACAGGCCGTTTCATGGGAAGGTGAGGAGACTGAGAGTCAAATAAATCACCTTGTTAAGTAAGTAAAGCCTGATGAAAGTTTGGAGACTAGAGTCTGAAAGAGAATATGGAAAAGTGAGTGGCGGAGCAGAGATAAGAAGTGAAACTATTGGGGAGAGTGGGTGGCAAGTGGGTGTGTCCAAGGTGCTGAAGAAACCTTGCTTTCGAAATCCTGCTCTTCTATGACCCTTGCTTCCTGTTTGAGATAGGAGGCCCTTCCTAGGGTTCCATCCGTCAGGCATGGCTCTAGTGGGGCATTCAGTCTGCATCTCAGTTGGATACTGATGGCTGAAGAAGGACACAGGGCATTAGGCTAGAAGCTCCTGGAGGGCAGGGACCCGTTCTATTACTCCAGTCCCAAGCACCCAGGACACAGCATGCGATTTCTGGAGATGCCACGGTAGCTGCTGGTGGGCTCCCAGGTCTCTGCCTCACAGAACTGGGGGACTGTTTGTCATGACTAATTACTGGGCTAACAAACAAGAAAAAAAAAAAGCCACACAGGGCAGGATTTCAAGACCAGAATTACTTCAGCTGCCTGTGGAAATAACACCAAGTTGTGCAACAAGACTTTTGGGGTGAAAAACACACATTTGATCTTGGTCTGACAGTCTGGCCATTTGTAAAACACAGCCCATTTTTCCTTTTTTGGAGTTGCAGATAGGACAGTGGTAAGACCCCCCTCCTGCTCCCTGGCCAAAAAAAAAAAATCAAAGAGAGAAAGACCCAATATTTTGTGACACTCCAGAAGCTTTATGTTGGGTTCTCTTTCTGATTCTTTGTTTCCAGAAAATGACACCAAGAAGCCAATAAGACACAAGGTGGATTGTCTTTTTTCTCAACCGCCTTCCTTCCTGCTAAAAAACTCTCTAGCCCATCCCCTCTTCCTTACCCCGCCCTCACCCCACCACAAACCCACTTCCTCCCCAGAGTCCTAGCCTGCCCACTAACACCCCATTTCTCCTCTGCCCCTGTGCTCCTCCTCCCACAGCTGCCAGCCCGGGGGTCACACCCAGGCAGCACGGTCCTGGCCCAGATCCTTACCTCACTCAGCAGCCCTGGCCAGAGCTGGCACGGCCAAGATGGGTTACCTTGGGAGAAGGCAGGCAGCAGTGATTGGGGTTGTGGCCTAAGAGCACAGCCCATCTGGGCCCCGTCTTGCTATAATCATTTTAAATATGACTTCCTATTATTATTACTCTTAATATTCTTAATATATGAAGAAGAGCAACCATTGAGTGAGTACCTAACTACACGCCAAGCACCTTACAAGCCTTTTCTCACTTACTTAATCCCCCGGCAAACACATAAAGTAGGTGCTATCACTGTCCCCTTTTTATCCATTCATCTGTTGATGGAACTTAGGTTGCTTCCAGGTCTTGGCTATTGTAAATAGTGCTGCTATGAACGCTGGGGTGCATGTATCTTTTCGAATTAGAGCTTTTGTCTTTCCTGGTTATATGCCCAAGAGTGGGATTGCTGGATCATATGCTAACTCTATCACCATCCCCTTTTTAAACATAAGGAAATAAGGTTCAGAGAGGTTAAGCAACTTGCCCAAGACTGGATAGCAGCCAAGTGGCCACGCTGGGATGCAGACTCAGATATGCCTAATTCCTGATCCCCTGCTTTTAAGCGTCATGACACGCTGCCTGAAAGGCATTTAGCTCAACTTATTCCCACCCACTGAAGTGGGGAAGACCATTTCAAACAGGAAGCTATTTTGGGGAGGAAGCTGGTCACCAGGGATCTGGGATCAGACTGCCCCAGAAGCCATAGGGACCTGTAAGTGGTCATCTGCAGGGAAGCTTGCTCTTTCTCAAGTTTGCAGTCACCGTGCTCCAGCTTTGCCAGACCTCTGGGCCCACATCCTACTTGGGCGAGTGGTAATAGGGCCAAGGTCACAAATCTGATTCCTTCGTGGGCCAGTTCACTTCCATCTATCCTGTGGCCACAGATGGTACTCTGAACTTGGGCCAGCATTTCTCAAGTGTGCACCACTGGATGAAATGAAAGTGGCTTAATATAATCCTCTATTTTTAAAAAATAAATCATAAAAGCATATGCCCTGCAGATGGATGGTCAAAAGTTACAACCTTATATAAAGATAGTTTTCTATTTGCAATAGAGACCTCGCATCTCAGTGAATCCCAATCCCTGAAAGGCCAAGCTCCAAAATTTATTCCTTTTCCCCTAAAAGGTATACTGAGAAATTATAGAGGTGTTCTAACCCTGTTGAGATATCAAATTTTGTTTAATTGTTCTGAGCTTGTTGAGGTCATGACACACCACCTCCTGACATCCCTGAGACAGAAGTGAAATCTCTAGTGTTCACTAACTCGGCACAGATCTGGTACAGGGCTGGGTATACAGTGGAAATGAATAGGTACAGAGAAAGCCATACAAGTTGGCCTCTTGCAGCTATGGCTGGAGACTGTGGGGACTGTGCGTTGCCCAAAACAGGCTCCAGACTAGTGAAGGAGGTGAGCTCCACTGTGTACACAGCACTACAGTGGGCTTGGTGGAGAGCCAGGGCCATCTTCGGAACTTCGACCTGAGTAGAGGAAGCAAAAATAAACATGGAAACATGTACCCCAAAACATAGCGCACATAATGATGAGGGGCACAGAGATGCGAAGGGAAAAGAACCAAGTGGGTTTAAAAAAGGAACAGATTTCTGAAAAGAGGGAGAGCAAGGAGCTCGGGGTTGAAGAGTTCCAGCCTAGATGGAGAGAATAATGTGTCCCTGTATGTGGACACAGGGCCCAGGTCAGAGAGGGCTTCTGGAGCTCAAGGCTTATGCCCAGGGGAGCACTGGAGATGAAGCCAGCTGTATTCTGTGGCACCATGCCAATGCCAGCTGGTGGGCATGGTTTTACCCCCAACCTATACCTAATTAATTAGTTCATCAATACTTACTGAGCTTCAGTAATTGACTGGCATTGTGCAAGACACCAGAAATATAATCATGGTTAATACATAGTCTTACCTTGTAAGAGCTTATGGTCCATACGTCTAGTTAGGGAGACAGTAAAGCAAAGAGATGATTACAGTATCTTGTAATAGAGACAATGATAGAGATATGCCTGGGTGCTCAGAGATAACAGAGAAGAGAGACCAAGCTCAGGGGGATGTCAAGGATGGTGGCACCTGAGTTATCTTAAAGAAAAAATAGAAAATGGAAGTGATGAGGGTGGTTCAGGGGCATTCTGAGAGAGAGTTCAGCATGGGCAATGCTATTGAAAGGAGAGAGCGCATGGGGAATTAGAAGTGTTTAGGTGTGGCAGGGAGTGTTGGGAAATGAATTTGAAGATACAGGCAGGACTAAATGTCAAACCAAGTGTGCAATGGTAAGCATATTGGGATGAAAGATTTTAAGGAGGGAAATAATGGCGTTAGATTTAATACTTCAGCAGTCAATAGTCATGGAGCTAGAGTGAGAAGATAGAATAGTTTTATGGAGAAAAACTACAGCACCTCTGGGAATTCCCTGGCGGTCCACTGGTTAGGACTCTGCGCTTCCAATGCAGGGGACACAGGGTTCAATCCCTTGTCCAGGAACTAAGAACCCACATGCTGCACAGCATAGCCAAACAAAATAAAACAAAACTACAGTGCTTCTCCTGAATGCCCACCGGCTCTCCCAACACCCTTACTTCCCCCTCAACATTTCTCTTTTCCTTTTCCCCCTGTACTATTCAGTGCACACACCAAGAATGTTGGGAGGGTGTCCTGATTCTACTCCACTAAGGAACACGAGCAGGCCTGGTGTCGAGCTTACAGGCCTCCACGTGAATGTCTAGAATTCATTCCAAGGTGCCCTTCAAAGGTACCCAGGAGACTGAGAAGCAATCTGCTAGGAAGATGCCTTCCAACATCTTACAGATATCTCTTACTTGCTGCTCCAAAATCCCAGGGAAAAAGCAGGCTCTAGGAGACAGCATGTTCGTGATATTTTTGATATTAGTTCAGAACAATCTGAGAATAGGTAACGTAGGTAGATGGATGGATGGATGGATAGATAGATAGATAGATAGATAGATAGATAGATAGACAGACAGACAGATAGATAGGCAGGAAAGCAAATCCTACTTTCGGTATCACAATCATATCCTGCTACCACTTTCCCTTTTCAACAGCTACCCTCTCTGTTGTAAGAACTTTAACCTATTTACATCTAATTATTTTTCCTCTAAAATGGTTAAAATGCCCATTTGATTTCTAAGACAAAGTGGGTATTGGGGGCACGGACTAGCTTTTTAAATGGGCCTATTTCTTTCAAAACAGGAAGTAGCACTGGCCAAGTTCATTAAAAATCAGCATCGGAGAACACTTACTAAGTGCTTAATTATGTAATCAGATTTTCGCTTGGGGGTTGGAATAAAGTTAGAAAGAAAGAGAGAGAAAGAGACTGGCTGTACCTGGGTGGGCGAAAAAGAGAGCATGAGCAAGTGACTGAGACAGCTGTGTCCCTCTCCACGCATGCTGGCCTCTGTTAGTCCCATGGCCTTGAGCCTGGGGGCCAAGGTAACCAGTCTTGAGATGTCGTATTTCCCCAAATCCAGTGATTAGGGACTCTTCCCTGGCGAGGGTCAACCCCCTTCCAGGAATGATTGTCATTGGGGCATCATGCCCAATGACAACAGTCTAACTTTAGAATAATAGAATTTTGAGGAGGGAAAGCACCCCTGTATTTTGCGAACCCATGTGAGTTGGTACCCAAACTCATGCTGAAGTTAGTGATAAGGCCTGAATCATGCCTATCCTGTCTTCCACCATGTTGCCTCCCGTTCTCCTTGCCAATTCACCATCGCCTTGGAGCCACAAAAATGCAAAACAAACTGGAACCTTGTGTTGAGAGCTAAGCCCATGAGTCAGAGTTGAACAACAGCTTTTTTCTCTCCACATTAGCTGTGTTTTTCCTCCACTATAGCCCAAACAAGAATCAACCATGCCAACCATTAATGTCATTAGAACGACATTGGTTCATTCAATGGTAATAGAGTGCCTGTTATGGAGCAGGCACTGTTTGGATTCTGCAATGACCCAGCTAGTAAGTTGTCTTCTCCTAATGGAGTATCCAGGGGAATTTGTGAGTGCAGAAGGCACCTGACATTCACTTTCAGGTGGTCTGCAAAGACTAAGGTGGAGGAAAGGATTTCCAAACATCTTAACTACCTGGGTGTAGTGAAGGCTCCCAGGGCAAGAGGAAGGAATTTCTGGGAATAAGCTGTCTGAGATCAGCAAAATAACTGATTGGTGAAAAATATATAGTTTTTAAAATTAAAAATTCAGAGGATGGGATAATCTTTACATCTGAAATAACTGAAAAGTGAATTAGTAAATTATATTTTGGTAGCAAGTAATTTGCCCAGAAGCCAGAAGGAGGAGAAAAAAAATTAAAACTTGTGAAAGACCATTTAAGAATCAGGGCGGATGGTTTGAGAGTCTCCAACTTTAGAGGCTTATGGAGATGTGGAACCTCTTAGAGCAGTATTTGTACATAAATATACAAAAGTTTTCTTTCCATTATCAAAGAAAAATGAAAATCCTCAGTTGAGAGTGCTCTGTAAGTATTCAGGAGCATAAATACAAATAAATCCCACACCTGGACAAATTTTAGTAAAACTGAAAAATATGACTTTCAAAAGCCAGTAGAGACAAATGGTAGCTTAGCCTAAAAAGAAGTGACTATCAGACTCAGAGCAGATTTCTTATCAGCAACAAAAGTTAGTAGAAGACCCTGGAAAAACACTTTTAAAATGATGAGGAAAGATAATTGTTAATATAGAATTTTATTCCCAGATAAACTACCATGCAACTTTGAGGGCAAAATAATTATATTATAAAACATACATTAGGAATGTTTAACATTTACAAGCAGTCACTAAAAGAACTAATAAAGGATTTATTCCAGCAGGAGGAAATGTGAATTCAGAGGAAAGGCATGGGGCAAAGGAAACAAAGCATTTGTGTTTCTTGTCAATGAAAAGCAAGTGACATTGCTGTGGTGGTTAAGCTGTACCACTTTCAAAAATGCCAAATGCCCTTGAGTTCAGTAATCTTAATATTTCATCTCATACTCCCTACTTTAATATACTGTTTTTAATTTCACTAAAGGAGAAAATTCTATTTTCAAGTACAGAGACCAAAAAATTTTTTGGCAAGAACATGGTTATAGAAATTTTAAATGACCAGAATAAATCAATTATATATAGACACAATGTACCAAGGATACAAAAACACCCTTCAAAAAAATAGTTATAAAACATCAGAGTTAAAAAAACAAAAAAAAAACAAAAAAAACATCAGAGTTGGGGGGAGAAGGTAAAAGAAATACAACCATCAAAAAACTGAGAATGGGGAGAACTGTTGTATCCTGGACCCTGCTCTGTCACAAAACCAAGATCACTTCAACTGCTTAACCTACAAAATAAAGGATTGAGGGACATCAACATTCTTGATCCTTGACCAAAGGAGTTGTTCATCTAAAAGATCATTAAGGTATCTTTTTGCTCTATTATTTAGCAAAAATTATATAGCAGCCACAAGTATAAAATCTTAGCCTTGTAATATATATGAATTAAAGTTTTAACTGTTCCAAAAAAAAAAAACTGATTGGAATGAGACCTTGTGTCACTTTCTAAAATTGGATGTGGCTAAAAATAGCTGTTGGAGGGACTTGGGAAAGAAGGAGCTTTACCTTGAGTTCTAGGAATGTCCCGCAGGGTGGGTTTCCACTTTGCTTCCTGACCTCTGCTCCGTCCTTAGCTACCACCTCTGCCCTTCTCACTCCCACACCACTTCTGTTCTGCCTTTTCATGCTTATCTCAAACTTTTGCTTAAAACTTCCTCTCTCCAGTGATGCTCTTTGTTCTTTGTAGAGGATGCTTGAGTCTCCTGAGTCCAAACTCAAAAAAAGTTTCCCCCTAATTTTTTCAAATGTTCCCACTTGTTGACCAAATATTTTTTGAGCAAATATCATGTGCTGTTGGGGAATTCACAAATTATTAAACATTCACCCTGCATGATTAGTTTAAACAATACAAAGTAATATATGATTCAATGCCAAATACACACAATGGGTGGGGGGTATTTCAGGAATTTAGAGGAGAGAGAGAGAGATCATACTGGAGCTGGAGTCCACACTGAAGGCTTCATAGATAAGCAGGCCTTCAGTCTAGATGGTAAGAGGGTGGAACTAGGGAGGTTCAAAGTAAAGCAAGCTTAGGGAACAAATACTCGCAGGAGGAATTTCATGGTAAAGAATAATAAAACTATGGGACTTCCCTGGTGGTCCAGTGACTAAGACTCTGCACTCCCAATGCAGGGGGCCCGGGTTTTATCCCTGGTCAGGGAACTAGATCCCACATGCTGCAACTAAAGAGTTAGCATGCCGTGGACAGGAATAAAGACACAGACGTAGAGGATGGACTTGAGGACACGGGGAGGGGGAATGGTAAGCTGGGACGGAGTGAGAGAGTGGCACGGACATATATACACTACCAAGTGTAAAATAGATAGCTAGTGGGAAGCAGCCACATAGCACAGGGAGATCAGCTTGGAGCTTTGTGACCACCTAGAGGGGTGGGAGGGAGACACAAGAGGGAGGAAATATGGGGATATATGTATATGTTTAGCTGATTCACTCTGTTATAAAGCAGAAACTAACCCACCATTGTAAAGCAATTATACTCCAATAAAGATGTTAAAAAAAATAAAGACTTAGCATGCTGCAACTGAAGACCCCGCATGCTGCAATGAAAATCCCGCGTGCCGCAGCTAAGACCCAGCTCAGCCAAATAAATAAATAAATAAATATTTTTAAAAAATAATAAAAATAATGTTTAACATTATTATTATTTTATTATTATTATTTAACAGTATTATGTTTAACATTATAAAGAGTACTTTATGGTTTGCAACTTCTTTCATGCACACACTATTGAATTTAAGAGTGGTGAGCTGATACAACAAGGTCCTACTGTATAGCACAGGGAACTATATCCAATCTCCTGGGATAAACCATAATGGAAAAGAATATTTAAAAAATAATGTAGGGACTTCCCTGGTGGCGCAGTGGTTAAGAATCCACCTGCCCATGCAGGGGACACGGGTTCGAGCCCCGGTCCAGGAAGATCCCACATGCCACAGAGCAACTAAGCCTGTGCGCCACAACTACTGAGCCTGCGCTGTAGAGCCCACGAGCCACAACTACTGAGCCCACGTGCCACAACTACTGAAGCCCGTGCGCCTAGAGCCTGTGCTCCACAACAAGAGAAGCCACCGCAACGAGAAGCCTGCGCACCGCAACAAAGAGTAGCCTCCGCTCGCTGCAACTAGAGAAAGCCTGCGTGCAGCAACCAAGACCCAATGCAGCAAAAATAAAAAAATAATAAATAAATAAACTTATAAAAAAATAAAATTAAAAAGAATGTATATATGTGTAGAAAAAAAATCTAAAAAAGAGTGGATTTATGTATATGTATAACTGATTCATTTTGCTGTACACCCGAAACTAACACAACATTGTAAATAAACTCTACTCCAATTAAAAAGAAAAAAAAAGAAACCTAAAAAAAAAAAAAAGAGTGGTGAGCTGAGCCACATTATGAAACTTCTGAACAACAGCTAAGACATGGAAGATTCAGCAAGCTTGTGGTTGGGCAACCACCTCCTGTCAAATAATTCTGCGTACCTTATCTTATTATCTTGCAGGATCTTAGTTCCCTGAACAGGGACTGAACCAGGGCCCCTGCAGTGAAAGTACTGAGTCCTAACCACTGGACCACCAGAGAATTCCCTACATATCTAATTTTAAATGTTCTAGTAACCACATTAAAAAAGTAAAAAGAAACAGGTAAAATTAATTTTAATAACACATTTTTAAACCAAATGTCTCAAACTATTATCATTCCAATATGTAATCAATTTTAAAATTATTATATATTTCACATTTTTATGTGGAATCTTCTAAATCCAGTGGGTTTTTTTTTAACTTAGAGCACATTTCAATTCAAATGTTAAATTTTCATCAGAAATATTTATTCTGTAATTATATTTCATAAAATTTATAGTTAAAAAGTTAGAGTTGCATACCCAAATTGTTCCTAACTTACTGAAAAGTTTTCCAATGACTGAACTGAGTTCCAAACACCACTCTTTTAATATTTGCATCTGTATTGTCAGACTTGGTTTCTTTATTTTAGAAGAAATGATCTGACTTTGAAGCAAATCCTGTCAGTTTCAATTTTTATCTAAGTTGAGTAATTCACTAACTCTTCTGTCAACCCAGTATTATTAACATTAAATTCAAAGAAGTATTGCATAAATTGGAAAGCAACTATGAATTCATTGAAATTAATAGTGTTCTTCATATTTTTATTTTCGTTTTTGCAGCTAATTTACATAATGTTCTTGATTACAATGAAACATCTGTATATTAATTCATGTTTGAAAAACGTGTTAAATTGTTACTATTGATTATTATTATGAAAAATTTCAATTTCAACATAAACTCTTGTACTTTCTAGCTAGATCCTTGGAACTTCAAATTTAGCTCATTCATATGCAGTATGATATCAGTGAGAAAACATAAATCACACTGCTATCTTTTTGTCTTTGATTATTGAATATTTGGCAAGTATTCCTTTCATTTCAAGAAAATCTTTAATTCGAATTAACAGTACAATCAATCTATGTAAAGGTCCTCCACTACTCAACCAAAGAGCATTGGAAAAGAACATGATCACTACATTCATTTTCTTCTATTTCTCTCTACAATTCTATAAGCTGATGATTCATAGCATAACATACACAGAAAAATTTTAACAACTATATCCATGGCACTGTTCAGGAAACCAAACACAAATATCTTCATATGTATCATATAGGAGGAATGAAGCAATAGAAGAAAGATCTGTTTTTTGCTTTAAAATTTCAATAAATCCAGACTTCCAACATAGTTGGAGAACTTTTCATTGTAATGGAAACTACATTTTTCATATCTGGCTGAAGCCTTTCTTCGACAGTTGTAAAAGACTCAACAGTATCTATACCAATGAGTTCAGTTTTTAGGCTGCAAAATAAGGCTTTTTTTTTCATGAGTTTGAAAATCTTTTGAGATAAAACACGTCCAAAGTATTAACTGTTCAATATCTCATATCACAATTACTCTAGAGCTGAAGAAAGCCCTTGCAATTTTTCAAAAATTGAATCAATTGAATTTTTATATAGTTAGAAAGATTTTGTATTCAACAAGCAATTATTTAGTACCTTAATTGAATAGCTTTCACTTTTTGTAAAGAATATCTTTTCAAGTATTTTTCTTATATGAAAACAAAATTTTCAAAACTAAAATAATAATTTATTTTATTATCTCTCCATCTAAAAAGTTTTAATTTCTGTGCAAGAATCCAACTCATCTTATAGCTGGCCAAAATTATAAGCTCAGATTCTGCTAAAAATTGTTTTTAAAATGTTTGTTGGACATCTAATTTTAATTTCAAGCAACTAATATTAATTCTCTTTGGTCTGTTAAGAGGAAACAGTTTATCAAATTCACTATGTACTTGCTGAAAATATGTCTTAATATTGTCCACTTTATTATCTTTAAAATTATTTTTTGCAAAACAAGCAGCTTTTTCATTTGCTTGGCTGCAGCAAATTGCAGTTGCCATTCATTTCAAAATCTGCAACATACCTTCTTCCAGTCTCTTTTTTCTTTACTATTTTAGTCAGAGTACTTACTAGCTTTTGCATCTCTACTCAGTTGTGTGTCGGTAGTATGCCATCATTTTAAATATTAAAAATTTCCCATACTTATTTTTTAAATTAGAAACAATTTATTACATCATAAATAAAATTAAAATAAGTATTTCAATTTCAATACTACTCATGATTTACACAGATATTACTGTAACTTCCACTGTCTGCATAAAATAATCAAATAAACATAATCTTACTTTACAAAGATCATTCAACCCAGTCAATCCATTGAAACCAACTAGATCAGAGATATGTTTATGTGTGTAACTGGGCACACACCCAACACATACACTATGACAATATTTTCCACAATGTGCTTAATAGGAAAATGATTTACAGTGCCTCAGGTTTTAAATTAAAATTAAATAAAATTAAAAATTCAGTTCCTCAGTCACGCTAGCTACATTTCAAGAGCTCAATAGCCACAGGTAGCTACTGGCTACCATATTGGTCAACACAGCTCCAGACTGTCTCTCAGCAGCAGAATCAGACCTATGATTCAAACCCTAATTTGAAATCCAGTATGCCCCTTCTTGCCTCTGAAGCCAGGAGCTCTTGGCTGCAAGGAGACATCCTGTGGCCTCTCAAGTTCAAGATCTATAAACTTGGGTTAAGAGAGCCAGCATAAGTTTTGAACAACCAGGACTACAGGCATGTAAGAGGCTGAGGGAACAGGTGTGGGTCTATTTAGAAGCAAAAGGAGGCAAATGAAGCATAAAGCACTTCTAATGGTCCTCGTTCAGAGACTCACAGAGAACTGGGCTCAATAAAAGCAAGATAAAGTAGGGAATAACATGAAGCCCTACACATAGGAAGCTTTGGGAAGCTGAGGGCCAAACTCACATCTGTTTAATGGTGAGGAGGCATGATCCATCCCTGTGGCAATCTAACATAAGGGCTACTCGGGTACCAATTTCACTAAAGATGTCTGGCAGAGGAGTGACGAGATTCTTGGGTTTAAGGAAGCCACTCTGGAAGCAGTGAACTTCAGGATAGACTGGATAGGGAAAAGAATGGAGCTTCAGGGAATTCCCTGGGGGTCCAGTGGTTAGGACTCTGTTCTTTCACTGCCGAGGGCACGGGTTTGATCTCTGGTCAAGGAACGGGGATGCTGCAAGCCGTGTGGCCAAAAAAAAAAGAAAGAAAAATAAATTTTTTTTAAGAAAAAATTTTAAAAATAAAGAAAAAAAATTGTTTAAAGAAAGAAAAAAATTTTTTTTAAAAAAAGGAGCTTCAAGCCCAGTTCTGAGATGATTGTCGTCGAGAAGTAAGGCATGGGGACAAGGAGACTAAAAAAATTTTAAAGTGAAGAAAGTTGGAGATGCCATTCCACCCTTTTTTATTCTCAAGAGTTCCTCTTCTTACTCTGCAATATGTCTGCATCTTTGGTATTTGGGTTCTCCAGAGGGCCCACCTCTTCTCCTTTAATATGTTTCTGTGTTTGTGTCTCCTAGGCTGGTTTCTACTTTCCCACATCACAATTTGTACAGTTTGCTCCAATTTACAGATCTTTCCTTCTCCTCCCTGGACTAAGCCTTCAGGTACTGGTCCATTCAGAAAATCACTCCATTATTGAAAAAATTCAGAATGCATTTTCTATCTCAATTGATTTTTACCCTTCTTGGGGTTTGTTGAATTTCTTGAATGTATGGGTTTGCGATTTTTATCAATTTTGGAAAATGTGCCGCCATTATTTCTTCAAATATTGCTCCTGCTCTCCCCACCCTCCTTTGGGATTTCAATTACACTGTTTTACACCATTTGATATTTTCTCATGGGTCACCAAGGGTTCCAGGTTTCTTCTTCTTTGTAGTATGGATAGTTTCTGCTGCTATATTTTCAAGTCTATGATCTTTTCTTCTGCATCATTTGAGCTGCTGTTGAGTCCATTTGGTAAATTTTTCATTTCAGATATTGTACTTTTCAGCTCTAGAAGTTCCATGAGGTTCTTTCTTATAGTTTACATTTCACTCCTCATTATTTTCATGTTTTCCTTTAAATTACTGAGCACATTACAGCTCTTTTACAGTTTTTGTCACCTAATTGCATAACCTCAGTTTGATCTTTTTTAAGCTTTGTTAGGGAAGATCTAACCTTTACTTTAGGGCTAGTTTAGCCCTACTACATCGGCATGCTCCCTCTAGGGTCTCTTCTAAAAGCCAAAAGAGTTCAACAAGGTCTCTCCATTCTGCCTGGTTGGAACTTGAGTGTTTCCCAGCTCAGCTCAGGAACTTGTTTAACTTTTAGCAATCTAAGAGTTCTCTTTCCTGAGTCTCATAGAGTTATACCTTATGCAGCTTAGTATTCAGCTTAAGACTCAAGGGGACTCAACATTTCTTTCTCTGTATACCTCCCTCTTCTCTGGTGCTCTGCCTCAAAAATTACCGCCACCTCAGCCTGCCCAAACTCTGATCTTTTTGCCCTCATTTTAGCAAGACTGTTTTGTCTACTCGGATCCCCCCTTCTTGTGATCTGGAAAGTGCCTCTAAGCAGAAAGCTAGGAATATTGTACATATCACTTCATTTGTTTCTCTTCTCCCAGGAATCACAATCCTGCACTGTGTGTGTGTTGTATGATGAAAACAATTATTTCACGCATTTTTGCCCAAACTTCTTGTTTACTGTGACAGGCGAAATCCAGTTTCAGTTAATTTTCATGTCTGGAAGTGCAAGTCTCTTCATCATGATTTCTTTTTGCACTGCTAAAATTGCTCTTGCTTAAGTCAATAAAAATATTTTTCTGTACAAGTCAAACTGTCTTCTAACTTTCCTCCCTGATGTCACTGACAGCCTATTACTTCCTTTCTCCCCAGGGATCTAAGGAATTGCATTTCCCTTGTTTTTGTTTTAGCAACCCATCTGTTCTTCTAGTTTTTACTCTGCTGGTGCTACATCAGTGTCACTTTTCCTGTGGGTGGACATCGTGTAGAGTGGTGCTTGAGGCTCTTTTTCTTCCATCTAGCTCCTTTTGGGGGATCCTTACTCTGGTGCATGAAGGTTGGCAGTCTGTCTGCTGGCTGGATCTGACGCATGTTGCAAAGGATTCTCTCCATGTCTGGATTTCCCCTTTCATAAGTGCCCAAGTATCAGCTCAATCTCACCATTTTCAAAACACAGAGACCCTACTTTGTTCACTCTGAAATTAAAAAATACATATATATAAATATATTATTTACTATGTACATACTGTATAGAGAATAATATAAACACCCACCAACCCAACATCCAGCAAAAAGAATGTATAGATAAAGCATTACAGATATAGGTATAACCCTCACTGTACCCCTCCCAATTGTGTTCCCATTCCTATCCTCCTTCCAGGAAGTAAGAAGCTTCTGATTTTGATGTTTTTAACTCTCATGAATATAATGCTATTTATTATTTAGGAATATAGATAGATATATAGATACATAAATAGATATGGCATGAGTGTATGTATATATAACTACATATATACTCTCTCTATACCCCTAAACAATAGCATTTTACATGTCTTTAAGCTCTACTCATTCATTCAGGGTTATAGCTTTTCTGAGCTGCAGTGTTTGGGCACAGTAGAAAAAACAGACACTCAACAGAACTCTATTTACCAGAGGCTAAGAGGTCTCCTAGTAGAATGGTTACCTTAAGGGACAAAGGAGCCAGTACAATTGCTTGACCCAATACACAGCCTTGGTCATCTTGGGGGAGGGGCAATTCTGGCTACAGCAAGGGTTTGCCATTTGGTTTTATTTCTTGAACTCATGGCAGAATTCTGGGGAGAAAAAAGGGTTACAAGGAAGAACTAACAGCACAACTACTACTGATGCTACCACCACCGCAAGTACCATCACCAGATCTGTCCCACATGCCTAGTATTAGTCAGGCACTGTGGTAAGTGTTTTTCAAAGAATTATCTCTAATTCCCCAAACATCCTCAAAGTAAGTTTTTTTGTCCTTGTTTTACAGATGAAGAAATTCAGGCTAGAAAGACCTTAACCATCCTGAACACAGACAGACCCTCATCCCAAGCTTTAATGAGCGTCTTCATTTGGAGAGTGCACAGACACGTTACACTCAACATGGTCAAAATTTCTCTCTACCTGTAGCCTCCTTCCCCTTTATTCCCTGAGTTAATAGCTGGAGGAGTAATCCTCTTACATCCAGGTTTGATCAATCACTGCCTGCTCCTAAGTCTTCAATAGCTTCTCACCCTGCCATTCAAAGTACTCTACACTAGGCCCCCAACCTATGTTCCAGCTTTATCTCCTGTTACTCTATACTCCAGCCAGACTAAACTAGCTGCTGTTCTCAAATATGCCACACGTTTCAGCAACTTTGCTTATGCTTCCCTTTACTAGAATGTTCTCCCCCTTCCCTCTACATATCTACCCACTGAAATTCTGTGCATTTTTCAAGGTCAGTTTTAAATGTCCTGCTCCTCGCTGTCATCTGTCCTTCACCTCCCCCCCAGGATGTTATTTTTCCTCCTTTAATTCTAGTTGCATATTGTCTGTACATCCCTTGTCATGACTGATTCTCTGTGCATTGGACCTTTCTTCCCCATGAAAGTGTAAACTCCAAAGAGGCAAAAGCTATGTCTCCCTCATCTTTGTTTCCCTAGCACCTTGTAGCCCATAGAAGGAAACAGTAAATCATTGAATTGATGGAGTTCTTCTCTCTGAAGAAGACCAGTACTCAAAGAATTCATGCTGAAATATGGAGTCCAACATGTGCAAGGACTGGAATTGCATCCTCACAAGGTTATGGTCATTCTCCAGTCCTATCCCACACCCTTGACCCTCAGTAAGCTGAAGTACAATCACTAATTCAGTGTGAGGGAGTGGGACTGAGCTCCTTAGGGCAAGAAGAGGTCTTAGCCAGTCAAGAGGCTGGAGAAGCTGGAAACCTTACACAGGCTTTGCTTCAAGCTGGAAAGAGATCCTCAGTTGGTAGATAGATTTCTTCTTCCTCTGTAAAGGTATCATAGAGAGATTTTGTCACAGTTTTGTGATTAGGATGGTGGTTAGGAATTAAGGACAGTGTGTGTGTGTGTGTGTGTGTGTGTGTGTCTGTGTGTCTGTGTGTCTGTGTGTCTGTGTGTGTGAGAGATGGTGTGTCCAGAGGAGTCACTGAGCCCTATTTGTGAATAGCAAGGGCTGCCTCATTCCTGATCCCTGACCCTCTGCCACAGCAGGTACAAGTGGCTGGGCCCTGCTTCTCTCCTGTGCAGTCCTACTGCGCGTTTGGCACTGGAGACCGCCGAGACACATGACAGGCTACACATCTTTTGCCCATTTGTTTCTGTCATGATTTTTTTCTCCTTAAAGAGGAAAAAAGAGGCTTGTGTTGTTTGTGTAATTTCCTTCTTTGCTCTGGCCTACTCCAGGCTGTCAGCCCAGTCTAGTCTTCAGCTTTCCCCAAATTAATATACAACATGTCATCACCTCTTTTTAAAAATAAAGATCCAGCTCTCCGCCTCAATGGCCTTAAAGAACTATTAACTCGATGTGTCTAACCTCAGAGTCATCTTTGCTTCCCCTTTCCTTCCTTCCTCTGACACTCCTTTCGTCTCCCTCCCACAGAAAAAAACTGGCTTAGCTTTCGAACCTTTGGTTAAAGGCCCCCAGTTCATGTGGTCAGCCAGTTCAAAACCTTGGCACCCTTTGCAATTCTTCCCTTTGACTTGCCACCCCCATTCATCAAATCTCTCGGGTGTTTCCTTTGTAATGTCTTTCATATCTATTCCCAGGGCCATTTTTAGTTTAAGCCAGTGATCATCAAGGAATGGGGGATGGGGATGGAGGGGTGGGGGTCTGGATTGTCACTTGGGAATTTTTTCAAAATACCGTATAGCTTAGAAAAGCTCCACAGGTGCTGACACACACTGCTCAGCACCACTCAGTCAAGTCCTTCTCCTGGACACCTGTCCTCACCTCCAGCTAATCTTGCTGGCTTCCACTTTCCCCACCCAGTACTCTTAAAACACTGCTTTCCACGTGACATCTTCCATTCAAACGTGCTTTGGCGTCTCCCCACTGACCTCAGCATAAAGTCCAAACTTACAGACACTCCATAATCTGATACCATCTTCTTTGTCTGCTGCTACCTCAAAGTTTTCATACCAAACTCCCTTCAGCTTCCTGACGTATCCCCTTCTCTCAGGGCTCTGTACCTTAAACATCTCCTTCCTGCTTCTTGGAATAAATTCCCCTTTCTGGGTTTTCCTGACTAACTCCTTTTTTTAAATTTATTTATTTATTTTTGGCTGCACTGGGTCTTTGTTGCTGCATAGGGGTTTTCTCTAGTTGCGGCGAGCGGGGGCTACTCTTCACTGCGGTGCGCGGGCTTCTCATTGCGGTGCCTTCTCTTGTTGTGGAGCACAGGCTCTAGGCGCACGAGCTTCAGTAGTTGTAGCACGCAGGCTCAGTAGTTGTGGCTCGCGGGCTCTAGAGCGTAGGCTCAGTAGTTGTGGCACACAGGCTTAGTTGCTCCATGGCATGTGGGATCTTCCCGGACCAGGGCTTGAACCCATGTCCCCTGCGTTGGCAGGCGGCTTCTTAACCACTGCACCACCAGGGAAGTCCTAACTCCTTATGTTCTTCAATTCTCAAATCTAGAACCTCTTCCTCCAGAAAGGTTATCTTGCTCCCCACCCCATAGATTCTGCATTCTTCCTCTGTGCTTACCTTTGACACAGCACTTATTATACTGTCTATGGTGGTTTGTGGGTTTTTTGTTTTTATGTTTTCATTTTACTTTCCTTTCCAGACTCTCTGAGGGAAAAACCTGTTGTTGTTGTTTTTTCTATCCCCAGAACCTAGAGCAGAAAATAGCCTATAATAAGCATTGAATGTTTGTTGAATGACTGAATGAATGCACCTTTTCCAGCTTTCTCTCCCACTACCCCTCTAGAAATCACCTTCTCTAGGAAAGACATCTAACATCCCCTGTACATGCCTGTACTTCCCCACCAGTGTGCCTTCACACCCTTCCTTCACTGACTGGTGGGCGGCAATATCAAGTAGTGGGGGAAGAGTAGGTGGGCATAATAAGCTGGACACTTTGCGCTGGAGAGATGTGTAGTAAGTAGCTGGATGGTGCTCTCCCCTAACACGTCTACTTTTCTTTACTTAGTTAATTATTCCCAATCCTCCGGATCCAGCTAAAATCCCATGTCTTCCACCTCAGCACGAGCGTCATCTGTGAACTCCCTTGGACTTTGTTGTCTTGGCTCTCATCAAATACTGTCCTGAATGAGAAGTTATCTTTCCCTGGGCTTATGCCTCATCTCTTCCCCAAAAGCTCGTGCTCCCTTAGGGTCAAGACCACAAAGTTTAGCCATGGGCCGTGTTCATAACAGGCCTCATAAATTGGTGATGGTGCTTGTTTGGTCCATAGCATGACCAACCCTCCTGGTTTGTCCATACATGTGTGCAATAATACCATGTTTCCTCTGGTGCATATTCCCTGCTTTGTTTCCATAGTTGAATTTTAATTGATGTGAGCTCTCCCCACTGATGGTGAGAGCTCCATGCAGGCAGCCTTGTGTCATTCATGGCTATTCGTCAATCACCTGGAATGAACCAGGCATGTTATAGGAGATTAATGAATATTTTTGGAGTGAATGAATAGGAAACATTGGGCACCATTATATCTCTTGATAATCTCATTTTCCTTCTAGGTAACAGGACTTCAGAGCTCTACATATACAAAAATTTTAAAGTGCTGGGCATCTTATGGCAGTGACAGTGCAATCCATTCAATTTCACTTTTGGTGAATGTCTTTGTACAGAGTGAATAAAGAGAGCTTGAACTTTCACTGATTTTTACAAGAGAAGAATAGAGGACCCCAGACATGCTAGAATACAAAAAATTGCTCCTGGACATGACAGAAGTCACTGGGACCAAACTCCCAGGGGAATAGAGAGGAATGTCACACAGATGAGAGGGACTTTAATAGAGAATCTTGTTTGATCTCTTTTTGCCAGATTCTTTATATGAATAATGCTTAGTACACAGTAGGTGTTAAATTTATGATGATGATTATATATACACACCCAGAGACACACACAGTTTTTTTTAAAAAACTGTATCCTCTGGTATAGAAGTCAAAGCTTAGGATCTGAAAACACTGGAGAATTTCCAGTTCAATAATTCCTGAAAATCCCATAGTACTACTAGTATTGCTTCTTCAAAGCATAAACACCTCCTGATATTGAAGATACAAGGTCAATTTCTTAGATTTTCAAATTGATTATTTTCTGCAAGTTTGAGCCAAAATAACAAGCCAATAAGAGAGAACATATTGCTGGCATGCAGCCGCTAGGTATTTTAAGACAGGGACTGCTTCAAAGCTTACTACATGCTTCTTCCAGGCAGATGAAAGAGGAAGACCACTTATAGGTTTCTATAAAATCTGCATATGAGTGGAACATTAAGGAGCCATACAGTATTTTTGTAATCACTGCTCCTCAATATATACCCAGAGAGCAGTCCTGTGTTGAATTTAATCTTTGCTTTTTCTTTGCCCATTCACCTCCAGGTCAAATTCTGACACAAGGTGTGGCAAAATATATTCTTCTGTTGCAGTGGAATTTTTTTTTGGTGACATATTGTGTGAAATAAGTAAATTCATTGACTGAGATACAGAAATCTTTTTTTTTTTTTTGGCCACGCGTCTTGCAGGATCTCAGTTCCCCAACCAGGAATTGAACCCGGGCCATGGCAGACCGCCAGGGAATTCCCTGGAAATCTTTTTAGTGATGAAGAAATATGGGAAATTAGTTTCTTGAATGGCAAGTATTCTTTTCTGTTGTTGTTCTTATCCATATGAAAACTTCATTTTGTTTCAAGGCTCACTTCAAGCATCTCTTGTTCTGTTAAATTTTCTCTGACTCTCTCTTCACAAACCAAATTTGCTCTTCTTTCCACTATGTTTACACAACACCGTAGGGAACATTTAGGGTATAGTCTTTGATTTGTTATGCTGTCCATCCTCACTAAATTGTAAGGTCCGTGCTTTATTTATCTCTTCATTCCTAGTGTCTGGCATATTGCCTGGCACATAGAAGGCACTTGAAAAATACTTGCAACGTTGAATTAAAGAGTGGAGAGTTTGCCAGTATCAGTCTTTTAAATCCCACTCTGCAAGGACAAGAGGATATGGCATGAGCTGAGCCCCTTCAAACTATATCCTGGTTCCTCATCTAGTATACAGGTAGGATTGGGCACACCAGGGGTTATTGAACATTTATGGTTGCAACCCACTTAAGATGAGGCAAAAGATCTCACAGCTGTGGAAAAAGGATTCAGAGATAATCATAAAGTATAAGTGTACCAGCATGTTTTGGGGGGATTAATAATACCTCTGCTGTACCAATAGCTCACATTCAATCCTTCTGCAAGTCCTATGTAATCCTCCTCTAAAAAAAGTCTCCAATCTAACCATCTCTACCGCCACTGACCTAGTCTAAGTTCTTGATTGACCAAGACAATAGCCTGTATAATAGTCAGCAACGGGCTTCCCTGGTGGCGCAGTGGTTGAGAATCTGCCTGCCAGTGCAGGGGACACGGGTTCGAGCCCTGGTCTGGGAAGATCCCACATGCCGCGGAGCAACTAGGCCCGTGAGCCACAATTACTGAGCCTGCGCGTCTGGAGCCTGTGCCCCGCAACAAGAGAGGCCGCGATAACGAGAGGCCCACGCACCGCGATGAAGAGTGGCCCCCACTTGCCGCAACTAGAGAAAGCCCTCGCACAGAAACGAAGACCCAACACAGCCATAAATAAATAAATAAATAAATATTTAAAAAAAAAAATAGTCAGCAACAAATTGATTTAATAATGACAAGCTTAATTGAAAGCAATTAATAATTAAAAGCAAAAATGGCAGCAATTGAAAACCATGACTACGGATCTTGTGCTGTTAACAAAGGACCCTTCCTGAAAATTGCAGGAATTCCAATCATCTCAGTGTGTACTTGTGCTTGAACAGTGGCCAGAAAGACAACACAGAATTAGAGTCCTTGAAAAAAATCTAGAAAAGCGCTGAGTTTAGTTTATGAACCAAGTGCCGATAAGCTTTGACAACTTGCATAGTAAGTTATTGGTCAGAAGCTCTCATTGTACATAGAAACAAAAGTCTCCTGTAAGATATGAAAAAAAAAAAGACTTTCCAATTTGGATCAGTTTGAAGGAGGACCTTCTTGGTCTACCTGGGGTCAGGTACCAACTTGACCTGATTAGCATCTAAGGTCCCTTCAACTTTCATATTTTGTTGATGCATAGCATGTATATATAAATATCTGTTACATGATGAATTAATGAATAAAATAATGAATGAATGAATAGGTATGAATAAACCTGTAAGAACTCTGGAAGGTTCACTGATGGATAGAGTAGTGGTTTTCAAACTTCTTCAGGTGGTGAAATAACTATAAATCATGTAGCTTTTGATGGAACATCTAAAAATGTGAATTTATTAAATCTTAAGAGAGTAAACCTATTCTATCTCTGGAAGCACATATAAGAATCTGATAGCATTTATTCCCTCCCAGGAGGGGACCTGGATTTTGGGAGACAGAAATGGGAGTGAGACTTTTCCTGTTACCCTTTCATTCTTTCTGAATTTTACGTAATTTGAATGTATTTAAATAAAAAGGAGTGACATATTAAAAATTAAAATTTTTATGATAAATCAGATACTATCTTGATTTAGATTCCAGTAGAGTAAAGCAATAGAAAAGAATCAAACTTTTAAGAAAGATGTAAGGAAGAAATTTTATTTTATTTTATTTTATTTTTGTAAATTTGGAAAAGACCACTACTATTTGATTCTGCAGATAAAACACATTTGTTTGGTGTTCTGTTGGAGCACATTTTGGGTATTATGGCTCTTAAGGAAAGAGAACGTTGACAGCCAAAACTTTGCTTGGACATGCTTTAGAGAATTTCACAGTGATTTGAAAAGAATACTCTTCCTGATGCACTCTTTAAAAAAAATATTTCTTCTATTATTCTTGAAATTTAAAGCATAAATAATATGCTCAGCCATCAGAGGTGCTGGAATTTTTTTTTTCCCCCCTCGGATGCACTCTTTAAACCATTAAAAGACTGTGATTTTGCTTGTGGATATTGTTGTCTCACGAATTATTTTCCCCAGCAAGCTAGGTATTGTGAATAAAAGAATGAGAACACTAAGCATACTTATGCTTATGGACTAAGGAATTCAAGTCATGTGGGGATAAAGTAAACCAAAGAATTTGCAGTGATGAAGCCTTGACCTCTGAATCACATATGGGTCTTCACATATGGGAAAAGGCAGGAGCTATACAGCATGGAATCATCCTTGACACTCTTCCTGTGTCAGAGTTACATACAGATCAGCACTGACATTGCAGTTTTCTGTTAGATGATTATTAGTGAACAAATCTCTATTTAGGACCCAGATACCTTATTTACTTAAGATAGTGCATGGAAAATAAATGTTCAATAAATACATATGTCTATAAAATTATCATGTGCAAAATATTCACTTTCCCAAGTGCTTTGTTATATGTATCATATTTAAAACTCATGTCAACGTCGTAAAGAAGGCTGGTTACTTATTTTTTTCTGATAAACAAATGTGGAAACTAAGACTCTGAGAGGGTGAGTGACTTGACAGGCCCAAACTATTGTAAGGCCTTTTGATTCTTTGACTATTGTATTTTCCATCTCCCCCAAAATGTTTGGTGACTTCAACCTGGAATGCCATCCTTCTCTCTTCTTAGGTTCTGACTCACTCTTTACTTAAAATTTTTCTCAAAATTCTTCTCCAAGAGGCTGTTTCAGAAAGCCCTGACAGTTTTGCTGGTTCCAAGCCTCCCAATAATTTGTTTCTAGTATCTATTTTCTATCTATTCTATTTGGTCTCTATTTTCCATTATTTATTATCTATCATATTCCAGTATGAATTTTAGCTTTATTGGTGTGCTTTCTGTTACTTATTTCCCCTTCTTATCCTATGTAAATGCTCTTTATTATAAATAGTACTACCCTTGACTTTTAGACATTTATAATCTATTCTAAATAAAATCCAGGTAACTAGATAATAGTAGTTTCAAACTTTTGTGTGCATAAGAATGACCTAGGGAGCTTATTAAAAGTAGATTTCTCAGTGTTTTTCCCATAGGTTCTGATTCTGTGTGTCTGGGGTCAGGTCCAGGAATCTGCATTTTAAATAAGCACCTCAGAGGATTTTGATACAGGTGATCCAATGATCATGCTTTCAGAAACCTTGTTCTTGAGAACTAAAAATTAGACTGTTACATACTGCATATCTATCCTTTGTTCAGTAAAAGATACATAAGTATAGAATATCTGAGTTCTTGCTCTCTTAGTGTTTACAGACTTCCAGGGGAGAAAGAGCAGAGCGCCTGCCATCTCTGACATTATATGATGACAGACCCTGTGAGTGTTATAGATAATAAATGCTATAGGAATATAAAGAAGAAAGGCATCACTTTTGGCCAGATTATCATGAATGGCTTCATAAAAGATAGGGGTTGAGCTAGGGTTAGAAAAAACAGTTAGGTCTCAACAAGATGGGGAAAAAAGTGGATTATTTCAAGATGTTGGAGCTGAGGGTCAAGGAAGCACTATACTTTTAGGGTATCAGTATGTAGAATGATGTGTCTAAATTGAAAAAAGAGTTTGTGTAGGGACATGTCACGATTTATGCCTGGAAAGACAGCCACGAGTTAGATTGAGAAGAGCCTGGAATTGGGACTTTATTCTGTAGGTACTGGATGGTTCTTCACACGTGCCAATAAGATAAATGTGGCATTTAAAAAGACTGATCTGGCAGTGAGTTTGAAAGCCCTGAACTATATTTGGTGGTTGGTTGTGCAAATTGTAAGGAAGGCTTGGTTTGAACGTTTGTGAAGGTAGATTCAACACAATCTGAAACTTGATTTGATGAGGAAGGTGTCAAAGACGCTGCTGAGTTTTGAACCTCCTTGACTAGGAGGCTTGTGTACGATTTCATCACTCAGTGAATTTAAGGAAGGAAATATTTTAAAGTAGTGTTTGGTTTTAGATCTGGAATCCAACTTCCTACCCAAAGTTGGCATCTTCGGTACATATGCATCAGATAGTTTTGCTTAAATATATGGCAACTATTTTAATTTTGTCGAAAGGAAAAGGTCTGGGGCTCGTGGGAGAGAAATGGAGATTGGGGTCCGCCAAGCCGCAGAGAAGACAGACTGTTCAGCTCACTTATTTTTATTAAGCATCATTATACAGAAAGTGCCACACAAAAAAACTAAGATGACCAGCAGTCCTGTCCTTAAAAAGTTTAAAATCTGGATGGAATCTACAGGAGATCCCAGTAAGAGTAAATGGCAAGCCCTCAAATCCACAAACCACAGATCAGCCAATTTGTACTCTTCCTGCTGGAGCAGCTGAAGGCCTCCGGCTGAAGAAGAGTGAAAATTAGGATACTAAATTGGGAATGAGAAATCTTTTCCTGCAGGGTGTGGATTTGGGAAACTCTTTTCAGTAGTGGACGCCAGACTGCCCAAACTCGCACTAGAACAGCTCTCAAGAACTCCAGCGCTAGAGCCACCAGAGCTATAAATTTATCCCGTAACTTCCAAGTGCGCGGCTTAGGGCAGGCGAGGCTCCAAGGCCCGCCCACAGAGGCCAGCACCTCGCTCTGATTGGACAAGTTCATTTCCTCTCCTTCCTCCGCGGGACTACTTCAGCCACCAATCACACTGCTTGTTCCACCCCTACCAGGCCTTTGCTCCACCCCTTTTCAGTGACGTAACACCTGACGCTCTTTCGCGCCCCAGCCCTCAAGCTCTCCACCAGTCGCTTCAGTTCCTCATTGGCCAGTAGAGAGGGGAGGGAAGAATGGGCGCATTCTATTTTGTTCTCTAAACTCCCTCCTCTAGTTTCCCGGTCTTCTCATAGGCTGTCAGGAGCGCAGTTATAGCCTGGAGCTGTCGCGCAGGCGTGCAAAGCTGCTCGCTGGTGGAGGGGCACCTCCCCTCATTCCTTAGAGAATTAGTTACACTGTTGTGACGTGAGAGTGGCACTCCGCTTGTCATCCTCACTAACGATTGGCTGTGGCCGAAGTCCGTCATACAACCACGCCCCATTCCTCTGCCTAACCTCCCAGTTTGATAGCCCTTGCAGAAGGCCAAGCTTCACCCCGTTGCTGCCGCTTAGCCGTGCGATTGGCTGAGGGAGCTGGCATGCTTTCCCACCCCCTACTCCTTCCCGGGCCTCCGAGAGGCTGGCGGGACCCCGCGGAAGTTGTCAGTCAATCTCCTCCCTCCCCATCCCCCGCGCGGTCCCGCCCCCTGGCCGCGCGCCCTAGCGCGCGCGCGCACACGCACTCACACTCCCCCCGCCTTGCCTCTACCCAGCACCTTCTCAAGTTGTAGCGGTCGCCCGCCAGGGGTTCTCTGTGGGCTGCGGAAGGGCGCGTGGGGGAGGGGGTTCGGACTGCTCGGCGCTTCGAGGAGCGAGTGTGTGTGCGCGCCCAGGGCCGGGGCGGCGGTTCACCGCCCCGGGAGATGAGGGGTCGGCGCTGACAGGGAAGAGCGGACACCGCGGCGGTGGCGACAGCGGCTCGGAGGGGACCCGCGATGGCAGCGCCTCGGGAGGAGGCTCCAGGCAGGGCGGGCTGCGCTAGCTGCGGCCACTGAGGTGCTGGCGGGCCGGCCGGCTGGCGACCCGGGCTGCAGGGACGAGAGGCGCGTTCGACGTCCGCACCCCAGCGTCCTCGCCTCAGTTGTCTAAACTTCGGGCTCCCGTCCACCCGCCCTCCGAACTCGGAGTCAACAACTTCTTCACCCCCCCGTCTACCCCCGCCCTCGCCTCCGTCGCCCCGGGAGCTCGCCGCGCGTCGGGGACCAGGAACCTACGGCACTGAGATGTGGCCGTGAGGCGTCGGTGGGCGGCGAGGAGAAGCTCGGCGGCGCCCGGGAGCGGGAGGGCAGTGCGGCCGGGGGAACGGGGCGGAGGGGCGCGAGCTCTCGGCGCCTCTCCCCCGCCTTCTCCTCCTGCCGCTGCCCGTTCCGTGCAAGCAGCAGCCGGAGCTGCCAAGCGCCAGGGCCGTGGTGATGTCGTCGTCGTCGCCGCCGCCGGCGGGGGCTGCCAGCGCCGCCATCTCGGCCTCGGAGAAAGTGGACGGCTTCACCCGGAAATCGGTGCGCAAGGCGCAGAGGCAGAAGCGCTCGCAGGGCTCGTCGCAGTTCCGCAGCCAGGGCAACCAGCCGGAGCTGCACCCCTTGCCCCAGCTCAAAGGTAACCTCCGAGGGCGCAGCCCGGGGAGGAACGCGGAGGCTCCCCTCCACGCCGCCAGTCATTTCTTCATTTCTTTCTGGGGGTTCCTTCTGCCCAGCTGGGGCTCGGAGTGTGTGAGTCGCGTTCCCTATGCTTCCTTGGCGTCCTCCCACTCCCCTTTGATTCAAACAGGTTTGCTTCTTTTCTCACTTCTGGGTTCACCTCAACTCTTCCGGTCTTGGAGGCGGTCAGCACCCCTCCCCACCTGCGCGCTCGCTTACCTGCCCTTGCTACTGGAACTCTCCTCTTGCGGCCCGAGGGGTAGAGTTCTTCACTCTTCTTCCCCGAGCCTTGCCCTTCCCCGTCTTGCTTTAACAACCTGTCTTACGTTCCGACCTTCCCTTTCTGAGACCTGCCTCTTTTCGGCCACTCTTAGCCAATCCTTTACTTTTCCAATTATAAAGCGCCTGTACGCACTCTCTTCCTAACTTTCCTTCCCATTGATGGTTCCTAAGAGTCTTACAGACCAGGAATCCTAGTGCAAACACCGGTTAAGAGTTACCTGGCCTTTAGTTTTATTTATAAAGAAAAAGCCTAAAAAATCTGACTAGTGTAGTGTCTTACTTACTGGGTCATTAGATTTAAATGTTACCTTTAGCCCAAAGAATAGAAAGACTTAAAATACTTTATCGTCTTAGAAGATACACACGGTAAACTTGGAGAGGTGTTAAGGAGTAGATAGTGTCGCTTTGCAATGGAATGGAAACTTAGTTCGCCAAGCAGTGATTCCAGGGACTTTGTAGGTTTGTACAGTAATTCAGATTGGTATCCGTGTCAGTGCCTTGCAGGAGAACTTGGCACTCCTTTTGGCTCACTCCTTTTTCCCACTAGGTTTAGAGGATTAAAAAAAGAAAGAAAGAAATTGGTTCCTGGTGTTCTAGTTTATTCTTTGTGGATTACTACCTTTTAATTTTATAATTTTAATGTCTTTGCTTTTTATGAGATAGGCATCATCATGGAACAAGATGATAATGGTCCTAAACATTCGAAATTTTTTTTCGACGAAAGAAACCTGATAGAAATTTAGATCATCTGTTTTGCAAGGCCAGGAAATGAAAAGTTCATACTGAAATAGATAAATGTTCAGCAGGTTTTTCTATCAGTTTGAAAAAGCTCCAGCATCCCCTTTAAGGCCAGTCTGGTTCTGATTTGTCTTTGGGCCTATGAATCCAGCCTTAGTTTGGCTAAGAGTCTAAAGAAAACCCCAGATCAAATCACAGTTGACCTGCAATAGCTCTGGAACCCCATTCAGATCCTACACTGCCCTGCCTCTTGGGGTGCTTCTAAATTAAAGACATCCCACAGCCAGAATCAAACTGACTTTTGAAAGAAGGTTTTATTTAAGATGTGTAGCCTGTGGTATTGCATTTATCATTTGCTATTTAGTATACAAAAATTGTGAAAATTTACATAGCATAGTCAACGGTAGACCACAATGATAGTCATTGCCAAGACTAATTCTTGAGTGATGTCATAGCTATAAAAGAATATCATCTTACCTATTAGGACATTGAACTACTATTCATGAATTTAAAATTTTAAACTTAACTAAAACATTATAGATATTTTTACCTTTTTATTTTTTTTCATTAAATTGGCAAATTATTTTTGCAGTTTGAAGGTTTGGTGCTAGTGTTTCATGTTTCTTTAATTTGCTTTTTAGTAAGATGTTCCTTATATATTTTTTTAATATAATATTTACTTATATTTAATAAAAATAATTGAATATTAAACATATGGTTGCTTCAAGCCAGGAGATGCAACTTTAATATATTTTGTTTTTAAAAGCCTAGCAAAAATATGCAGTCAGTATTCATCCAGGTTTCATGGTGTATTGTTCAACAAGTTGAAGGTGCCATTGAATGTTTTATTTATAGTATTTTGCTCACTAGTAGAGAAAAAAATAAAATTGGAACTTTAGTTTTATTCTCTATGTTTTACATGAAAATATAGTATTCTTTATAAGGAAAGTTACGTATTCAGGATAAATTTATGTAAATTTAATTGAGGAATAAGATTCTTACTTAGATTACCCACTAGGAAAAACTACCTTTACTCCAGATGCCAAAATGCTTGAAATGTGGTTTTTTAAAAATTCAGTTGCTTCACTTGGTACTTTGGCAGTGTCTTTGATACCACAACGTTGAGTGCTTTTTCTGTCAGTAGTAGTTTTTTCCATTTGTGGCCGTAACAAAAACCAGTGGAAAGCCCTGTAATACATGTATGAAAGAGAATTTTTCTTCCTGCTCTGAAATATAATCTTGCTGTGGAGTGATTCAATGTCTGTGGCCATCCAAAATCTTTTAAGTGTTTATGCCAACCTGCTTATGTTACACTTTGTCCACATGAATCTAAACTGGAAAGGTGCCGGCTATTTTCCTTAAAGCATGCTATGGGTAAAGATTAACAAAATAATCCCTTTTTTTAATCTATAAGAAGTTTATTCGTGTGAAATAATTTAGTAAGTGGGTTGCAGGATTTTAATGGTGAAAATGTTCAGAGCAAATTCTGTTTTATTACGGAAAGTATTTAAAAAACAAGCCTTGTTAAAAGGATGTTTTAAAAATGAGAAACTTATGTGGGTCATCAAACTTAACTGCCTTATATTTTATAGCTTAAAAAAACTTTTTTTCCAAAATACTTGAAATTTCTTATGTTTATTCTGTAAGTTCCTCTGAGAACTAGGTATTAGAAAATAAAGGTAGGAACATTCTGTCAATAATTTTTTTCTGTATTTAAATTTACATTAGTATAATACTTAATTTTTCTACCTTAAACTTTTCCTCTGGTAACCAACAGTTAGGAGACTTTTAACTTTAAAAAAAAAAATCAGTTAATTGGAAGCTTGTCAGTCTGTTTAACCTTTTTTGTGTAAGTCTCTAGAAGGATTGGTTTGGTAAAATAGTAGATGCCATACAGTTATATAACATTTAGAATTTACAAATTATTTTACACTTTTCTTTGGATTTTTAAATTATAAAAACAGTATTGCTCATAATAAGTGAAATAGTCTAAAGTTGTATAACATCTAATCCCCGATATCCCTTGCTTTTTCACACCTAAGGTAATATTGTGACAATCCATAGCTCAATGTATTTTTACAAAAATTATATTTCATTGTGTTATCCCACCAACTCTGTGCAAGACCAATATTATTCCCAGATGAGAAAGCTGAGGCTTAAACAGCTTAGTTTCAGGCCTGTGATTACTTATCTGGATGGTGTTGCACCTGACACTGGTACCCAGGTTAAATGATTTCAGTATTTTTGCTGTTATCCTGCTTTATGAAATTTGAGTGGTATGATAGAGTTGGGTCATTGGGGTCAGCCCTGGGTCAAAGGTAAAATTTTAATCTTTCTGAGTTGCTTTCCTTATCTGTAAAATGGGGATAATACCTTCTATCTCCCCAGGATTTGGGGGATTAAGTGAAATAATGTAATTAGTGCCTAAAAATAGGCAAAGAATGTTAGTTCCCATTCTCTTTGATATTTGAAAATCCAGATCAAAGGTATTTTCTAAATGAAGGATTCACATAAATAGTAAACTTTGCTAGTGTACTTAATGTATAATTTGTTTATAATCAGTTTTCACATATGATTTATGTGAAATGAGGTGAAGCTGTAACATCAGCATAAGTGTGGATGTGGAAATAGGGTAGAGTGACTATTTAAAATATTGAAAGTTGTAGTTAGAAGTTTTTTATCAAGCAGAGAAATTGAATTAACCAGTAGAATTGTATAGATGTGCATTTCTTATGGGAGACAGCCAGTAAATGGCAAAGAACAGAATGAAACTGGCTTTGAGATCGAAGTCCCCTTCAGATGAGGTAAAGAACTTACCAAGGTTCCTCAGTTTCTTTGTTGGTGTATTCTTAGAAGCTGGGTCCCACTGGAGGTATTTAGTCCAGTAACAGTGGTGCTCATTTGAAGTGCTTTGCTTACCTATAGGGAAAAAAATTTTTTTGTTTTTCTTGATGTATGTGGTCTTTTAGGGTATCTGGAACAAGAACAATGACACGATTTGAAATTTCATAACTAAACTTTTCTGTGCTGGTGAGGGACACTACTGACTCAACTTTTAAGGTTTATAGATTTCTTTCAAAATTAATTTCATTCCGTCTAAACCCAAAACCCGTTTTAGTAATTGGGGTGGCAATAAAGGAGAGTTGAAATTCATCTGAATATGTTAAAAATGTTTGTTTACAAAGGGATATAACATTTTACCTATTTTAGGACTGTCTTCTGGAAGTAATATTATATTTCTTCTGGTAAACTTATTTTTAAATTTTTAAAAACTTTTTAAGGATATACTTCTAGAGAAATTAATATAGTGTCTGTTGCTGGCCTTCACATGAAGGAAAAACTTCCATTTAAGTCTAATTTAACATCTTCAGAATTCCTATTTAGGGTCAAATTTCTTTTTCCCCCAATGTTATTACCTCCTCTGATTCTTAATTGAATTTTGAATCCTTTTATGAAGTGCCTGTAAAGTGAGAATCCAGTAAAATGTATTTAAGTAAAATAGTGTGATCACTGGGATAGAGTGCCATCCTGTAAATAGTACACTTAAACTGTCTTCCTGTATCATTGATGAGTCACAGTTGCTTTGGGCTAGTTGTTTAACCCCTTTGACCTTCAGTTTAATCATTTTTACTTGTAAGAATAATATTTTCCCTTGATAAAATCACGAAAATGAATTAGTCTTTGATGAGGTATTGCCTCTCTTTGGATGACAAAGACAGGTTTATCAACAAAAATCATACATTTGGGAAATAATAGATTTTTGTGTGTTTTTAAAATTTTAACTTTTTAAATTGTAAAAAGCTGGGGATATAAACCAGCTTATTTTTATTTTATGTGTTTAGCAGTGTTCTCAACCCTGGCTGTGCACTTAGAGAGTTTTAAAAGACATCAGTGCCTGGGTCCTACCCTCAAGTGATTCTAAATAAATTGGTCTAAGGTAGGATGCAGGCATTTGTATTTTTGAAAGCTCCCTGGATGATTCTGATATGCAGCCAGGGTTGAGAATCACTGGTTTGGCATTATCTGTCTATTGATTTAATTCATTAATTGAGACTTTGTCCTTTTCTCTGGATACTCGCGGCTCATTACCCAGCCTGTTAACATTTCCTGCCCTCACTTCACCTCGTGCTATTTACTTTTCACTCTCTTAACTTTGCTGCCCCCTATGGCTAATCAGCTACTTTCCTGAAGGGGGATAGTGCTCTTGGATTCTGGAATTTTAGGTGTGACAAGTTGATTCTATCAGATTTTGCTGTAGTTATCGTAATTAAAACTCAGCTATTATCCTTTGATACAAGATGGTCAAGTTTTTTTGTTTTTTGTTTTTCTCTGTGATTTTCGGAGCTGTGGCTGAGCTGTCAAGTAAAAGTGAGAACATATGATAGCAGTTTGCCTAGGTTTAATCCCATCATTCAGGGTAGCATGATAATCCCAACCAATTTGGAATGTAAAGCTGATATTTGCTATATGTTCACAGCATTGTTCTGCCTCTTGAAGATTTAGAACTAATATTACTAGTGTATATGTTGACTCTTAGGTGTTGAACAGATGAGATATGTTGATCATAACTGTTTTTGGTCATGCCTTATATTTATTTAGCATCAAGTAATGTTTTTCTTGTGGTTGCTTTGGCAGCACATATACTGAAACTGAAACTATTGAAGATTAACATGATTCCTGCACAAGGATGACACACAGATTTGTGAAGTATTCCAGATTTTTGCAGAATAGACAGGGCATTTTAGAAAGAAAAACAAGAAAAAGAAATGTTTTTTGTCAGAGTGTTTTTACGTCTATCATCTTAATCTTGACCACAGTTTTTTACTGAAGGTAGGGCAACAAGGACCTGGGGCTGCTTATATTCCATAACTCTCTTTTGTCTTTGGCCTTTCTGCTAACCAGTTTGAATGATACCTGTATTTGGATTTGTTGTGCTGAATCAGTGTCAGTTATGTAGTGATGTTCTCCCTCCAGAATGAGATGGTAAAATTTTTGTGAAAGCAGAAGTCATCTGTGTTTTCATATCCTATTATAGTACCAAATACAGTGTTCTGTGCATAACAAGTGTGGTCATATAGACGGAGTCACTGTTTTGATTAAGAAATTACCTGTTGGCCCTCCCTCTACACACATCCCCCGTTGTTGATTATGCTTCCTTCAGTGGTGTTCTGTGCTATCTACCAGCAGATTGGTTCTCTTCTGTTTTGTGTTTTGTTTTAATATATTTGTGCCTAAATCTGATTCAAAGTTATGAATTTTGGGTTTTTAATACTATGATAATAAATAGTAAATGTAGGTTTGAAACAAAGGATTGTTTGCTGCTGTATTTGTGCTTTGCCAGTGACTGGTTTAAGTGACGTGTAACATTATTGATAGATTTATTTCTAGGAAAGGTATTGTGTAAGATCTGCGTGGAAAAGTAATACTGGGTTGACTTCCAGATGTGGACAACTGTATATAAATATTGGGTAAACTGAAATAACTAGTTTCCAGTAATTTCTAAATTTGAGATTCAATCTTTATTTATAAGGATGTCCTTGAAGGAGATGAAAGGAACAGATTTTAAATACATAATTACTTTCAGTGCATTATTATGTAATAGGGAACCTAAATGCTTTACTGAAAGAGTTTTACATGACAGGCTAGGTTTATGTGAAATAAGCTCTGCTTGTCTGGGCAGGATATTCACTAATGAGCAGTTTCAAACCACTTTTTATATATATCTTTTTGAACTTTTCCTTGAAAGAATTTGTTTATGTGGGTTTTTCGTGTAATGGTGAATTTTAGAAATCCTGCAATTTTGATCAGATTTCTTAAAGAAATCTATTAGGATTTTTTTTTGTAGTTTGCCAAATATGATAGGTTCACATTATAAAATTCAGAGAACCTATTTCTAACTTGGATACTGAAGGCAAGGGATTTCTTGGGAACTCACTCCTCCTACTGGAACGGCGATGCTAATTGCATTTACTGTAACCTTATTGTGATGTTGTATCTAGTTGAGCCTTCCAGTGCTGAATGGGACCTCAGAAGTCATTCTGGTTTAGCTTTCATTGGGAATGAGTTTCACTCTTGTTCTAAATAAATAGCTATCTTGTCATTTCATCAGAAAAGCTTTCTTTAAGGCAGGGAGAAGAAGTACAGGGTTTTTAAGCTCTTAGATACTCTCTCAGATTTTGCTTAGTTAGTGAGGAAACTGCATAAACGATAGTTAAAAAGATGTTAGGTGTATGAAACTAGAATTTTTTAATGACTGGGCTTAACTTGTAGTACAGGATAATAAAATATTAAATGTAGCTTCAAAAATGATACATTTTCTCTTTTTAATTGGATTTGCCTTTGATTCACACTCATTGATAACGGATATTCTAGAATTATAGCTGTTACCAGAAGATGATGATTATTTGAACTCATAGTTAATCCTGTGCCTCTAAATTGATAAAGTCAAAAAGATGAGACAGTTTTTGTCATAAGCTCTGAATTTTGATTTAGCAAAACTGGGTGTTTTTTTAAAACATAATTTTCCAAACAGACTTTTATAAAGATAAACATCTGTTGAAGTCATAAGTAAAATAAAATATAATTTCTATAGGAATATATATTTGCTTTTTTTTTAACTTGTACTACCGTTCTTCTTATAATTAGCCAGAGGAAAAAGATTTTGTTTGCTTGCTGTGAAACTAGATACATACTTTGCTTTCAAAATCTAGTACAGAAATATTTTCCTCTTTGATGTTCATAGTGCTTAAATTTTAGGTGAACCATTGTAGAGATTAAAACTTTACTCAGTGAAGTGAATAAAAGGATGAATGCTTTTTCTTTCGAAATTAAATGTCTTTAGGGGCTTAGAGTCTGGTGGGGTAAATATAGACATGTAAGCCGGTGGTTTCAATTAGAGACAAGTGCTGTGATAAGAGTAAGCAGTGAAAGCCTAGGGGAGTGTGTGAGGGACCCAACTCAGTTTTGGTATGTGAGGAGAGAGATCAGGGAAAGCTTCCTGGAGAAGGTGACAGGTAAGCTGAGACCTGAAAGGCCAGAGGTGTTAGACCAAGACACATGGGTTCTAAGAGGTCCACCTAAAGGACAGTATGGGCAACCCCAGAGGTAGGTGAGCATAGCATATGTTGGGAACTGCCAGCAATATATGTGGCCGTGATAAAGAATATAATAATAGGGAACTGGCTAGAGAAGAGACTGGAGCAACAATTAGTGTCTAGGTAACAGCCTTGATGCCATGTCCTGCACTTATTCCTGACAGTTGTGTGAAGAGTGTATTGGGAGATGAGAGTGAAGAATACTCGTTAATGCTGGCACAGTAATCCAGGCAAGAGATGATGGTGGCCTTATCTAAGTGGGGATAGGTGGTATCACAGGGGGACTTGGTGAGAGGGAAAAATCAATGATGTTACAGTTCTAACTTGTGCAACTAGATGTATGGTAGCAATTTACTGAAAGGGAAAAAGAGTGGAAGATCTGATGTGGGAGAAGATAATGGTTCTACATGTGGGACGGGTTGAAGTGCCTGTGGAAATGAAGTGAAGAGTCTAGTAGGAAATTAGATATTTGGGTCTGGAGCTAAGTAGAAAAATCTGTGCTAAAAATAAAAATTTAGGAGCTTTAGATTAAAGGTGGCATTTGAAGAGATGCAACTGCTTACTGAAAATGTATATAGAATGAGAAGAGGGCAAGGAATACCATCATTTAGATGATGATCAAAGAAGAAGGAGCAACAGCTTGAGTGGAAGACAGGACAGAGTAGAGACAAGGCAGTCAAGGGAAGAAAATATGTTTTTAATTGGGAGTGGGGTGGGGCTAGTAACAGTGAGAAGAGCTGCTAACAAGTCAAATAAGAATGGAAATGTTTCCATGGGTTTGGAGGTCTTCAGGCAACATTTGTGACTCTAGAGGGGTTTCAGAGGATTGATAGACTTGAAACCAGACTTCTCTAAGGAGAAGTGAGGAGTGAACGGAAATTGGGAAAGCCAAGTCAGTAAGTATGGACATCTCTTTCAGGAAGCTTGACAATTAAAAAAAAAAAAAATGTATCACTAGCTGCTGGGTGGAGAATGGATTGTAGCAGAACAAGATTTTTAGAAGGAGGATCAGTTAGGTTGTTTTAATAGGCTAGATGAGGCATGATATGGCTGGGGCTAGGGTGGTAGCAGTAAAGATGGAGAGAAAGAGATGTATTCACAATATAACTAAGCTAGGACTTGTTGATGAATTGTTTGGGGGAGATGGACAGGCAAAGGTAGGAGCCAAAGATGTTTCCCAGGTGTTTTAGCTCGGACAGCTGAGTTGCATAGGTCTACCACCACTGAGAAGGAATACATTAGAAAAAGAACCAGATAAAGAGGGAAAATCCAGAGTTATATTTTAGAGATTTTTAAGTTTGAGATGTCTTTTGGAAACCTAGGTATAAACAGCAAATAGACTTTTGGATGTGTGAATCACAGAGTGCCCATTGGTAATTTCTATGATTTCTACACATTCATTAAAAGATTTTCAACGTTGTTTATTAGAAAATGTTCAGAGTTTGGGATGCTGGCCACTTGGTCTTTTGGGCAAAATGGGATTATATATTCCCCATTCAGTGGAATGTCTGTGTATAAGACATTGCGCAATGGCAAGATGTTCTTGGTATATGTGTGAGGTAGATTACAAAATTTGTTGGGACAGGTTCATGAGTAGGGTTAGTTACTTAATTGGCTGTTTTCTGCCTTTATAAGTTAAGTGCTCCAGGACCTGAGATCCATTATCTTCCTTCCCAGAATTAAGGCAGTCAGTACTTGGTTTAATATTTATTGAATGAAATAATGAAGCAAATGCTATTAAATTGATTTAAAGAAAAACACCGTTTTGTATCATGCAGTAATTCACAATTTTATAATGATTTATAATTGAGTAATAGTTTACATACAAATTTAGTTAAATACAAATTTAGCATTTTGTTGATGAAGAAACCAAAACAGGTAGGTTATATTCTTGCGCAAGTCATTTATAGCTTCATCTTCTCAATTGATTCGTCCTCTGCAATATGAAACCAAGATATGTATTGTCTGCACTAAAGCAAAATTAGTGTGTTATTTTCTAACAGCACAAAGGAGAAATATTTGTAGTTGAGAGCCTTACAAGAGAGATAGTGATTTCTTTTAGGTCGTGGGCAGGTAAGCCAGTACTGAAAGTAGGTTTTTCTAAGACCCTGTAAAGCAGGGGATCTTTATTTTTTAAATTCTTCTGGTATAAAAATGCTTCATTGATCTTTGCAGGTCTCCCTTTTAGCACGATTCTTCCCTTTTTAAAGTAATGTAAAGTTTTTCTGAAGAAGAAATTGGAGAACAGTTGTTTTATGAATGAGTACTGAGAAACAAGATGAAATGAACTTTTAATCACTCAGCACATTTGTGTCAGAGCTAGATTTATAATTTGGAGTCCCTACTCACTTAAAGTTATAATGATATGTAATTAGCAGCTTTGAGGAATTATGGAATTATTATGGAATATCAAGACTGATTAGATTCTACTTATTTTTGCTTCTCTGTTCTCCTATACACAAGCTATGTACACACAGTTTTTGAAAACTTTTTTTTTTTAAACTATGATCACATTAACATAGCACTGTCTTTCTGATCATTATTTCCCAATTCAAGGGAGGAAAATAAATTGGGGCAAGATAACTGAGACTTGGATATAAAAGTCAATTGGGCCAATTCATCTATCACTTTACTGATTTTGTTCTCCTGAAAACTGAGAAAAACTGAAATTAGACAATGTGTCATCTCTCTAAGTAGTTTTCTACATACATTTGTGACTAAATTTGAATCCAAAGTGGAAATAAAGTAGCAAATGTAACAATGAAATGCTTTTAAGGTGCATTTAATTTTCACAGTCATATTTCCTTCATAGGAAATTTCTATCATTCATGTAGGAGAGGTAAAAATAACCCAGGTTTTACTTAGCTACCAGATAACCAGGCACTGATTTTGGTATTTCATATATTTTGATAATTCTGTTTTTAATTTGAACCACCTGTATAAGCTTACACATAATCATATTTGGATATTTTGAGAACTTTTTTTAAAAAAAAGATCTAGAAAAGTAGTTTCTCCTGTGGAATAGGAATGACTATTTTAGGATACAGTACTTGCTGTGAGTCATGAGTGAGTCTCAGTTTTCATGGTTTTCTAAAATAAAGTCATTTAAAGACTATGCAGTGAGAAATGTCATATTCTTAACTACCCTATTTCTTGTATAATGGCTTTATTATTTTTGTAAAAACTTACAGACTCACTCTTAAAAACAAGTGAATAGAAAGTAAAAATCCCCAGGCAGAGGAAACTTCTAAAATTTTGAACATCTTCCTATATTTTCCCATTAGTGAGATCATATAATGTATGTTGTTCTATAACCCATTACTTTTACTTTAATAGAATACTATAAATAGCATGTTTCTGAAAGAAAAAAATTAAAATCTATTTAGAATTGTTTCTGATTAAACTTTTTATTTTTGGAAATACTGAATCAAATCATTTTAAACCTTGATTATGAAAATTCCTTATGTTAAAAGAAGAGGAAATAACTTCTAAGAGTACTGGTGTTTAATTTTAGGGAGATTATACATGGATCTCCTAGAAAATCTGATTAAAGGAATCCATCATCTTCTCAGAAAATATCATATACAATATTTTGTATATAATTTCAGGGTCCTTGGATTTGCAGCACCACCGCCATGCTGAAGCCCATCTCTGGTCAGATGGAGGAGGGAAGTGGGTGGGGTGTTTTGTGGCGCTTAGGCCCTGCTCTAGAGACTTGAACCACCTTGTTAAAGTAGGTAATCCTTTTCCTAACACAGTAGCAGGTGTTTCTTAGGAGTTGCAGGTAGAGTTAGCTGCAAGATGGAACCTCATCACAGCTATGGAAACCATCTATAAAGGTCTGTTTTAACACTTCTTGTTCCCCAAGGGTCCCAAATGAAACAAAGATGCTTCTAAAAACCTTTATTTAATGAATAGATTTTATATTCAAATTGAATTAAACAGATGACACAATATTCCATTTATTCTTCTAGGAGACTGTTTTTCAGTATTCTGCTTCTCAAGGTTCTACATTCCAAGAAATCTATACAACATGCCCCACTAGCTCATCTTCATTTCTTGTTCTTATCTTTAAAGTGGTTTTGATAACAAAAGGTAACATAATTTTTTGAAATAAAAATTGAACAGTACATTTTAACCCTTTTGTAGTGTAGTAGTTGTGAATGTATTTGCATTTGAATGGAAATTGAGCAAAGCATGTAAATATTTATGCTTTTTAAAGTTTTAGATAGTATTCTAGGGGTTTTCTTAAAATGGTATACATTTGTATATTAGAATGCATTATCAAACTGGTAGGGTTCATGTATTCAAATTCCTAAGATGTGATATCTACAATTTTTCCTACCATTTTCAATTTTAATGAAATCATAGACCCTTACTTAAGTCATATTTAGTTACAGTGCTGTAAATCATTTGTTAATAAACGTTTCCATTGTTACTTTATAAAAGCTTGATCCTCTAAAGTTTCAAATAAAAGCCGATTTTAGACTCTTAGTTATTAATGTTCTAGGGGTATTGCCAAAAAAAGCTGCATGTCCTATATTCTGTGCCAGTTTCTTAAATTAGAATCTTGGATTGCATCCTCAGCGTGTCACTGTAGTGGTATTGCTGGGTTGCTATGATACGGTGCTTGTTCTGTAATTTGTAGCACGAATCTTATATGAGAGCCTACTTTAGGTTCAAATATGTGAGCAACAGTAATTGGGAATATGTTATCTTTTTTCTTTAAGGAAAATTATACCTATAAAACTGTTATTTCTGTTACAAATTATGATACCTAGTACTTCAAACTATTCTTAGATGTAAAATAGAGGATTAACAATGAACAACTTGAAATAATTTGGTTATCCCTAGGAAGTTTAGTTTATCACATTGACTTTTTTTTTTTTAATTAATTTATTTATTTATGGCTGTGTTGGGTCTTCGTTTCTGTGCGAGGGCTTTCTCTAGTTGTGGCAAACGGGGGCCAGTCTTCATCATGGTGTGTGGGCCCCTCACTGTTGCGGCCTCTCTTGCCGCGGAGCACAGGCTCCAGACGCGCAGGCTCAGTTATTGTGGCTCACGGGCCCAGTTGCCCCACGGCACGTGGGATCCTCCCAGACCAGGGCTCGAACCCGTGTCCCCTGCATTGGCAGGCAGATTCTCAACCACTGCGCCACCAGGGAAGCCCTATCACATTGACTTTTATGAAAATGGACAAGAAGTGGAAGACTTTATGATAATGAATATTTTAAAATTTTAGTGTTCTTGATATTTGAGGTCTTGAGAGAAACAAATATAGACTAGATTTTCT
Organism: Balaenoptera physalus; assembly: GCF_965194825.1. Lineage (NCBI taxonomy): Eukaryota > Metazoa > Chordata > Mammalia > Artiodactyla > Balaenopteridae > Balaenoptera > Balaenoptera physalus. The sequence continues at coordinate 41,435,347 of NC_138882.1, forward strand.
GGTAAGATTCATTTGAGACAGTACCAGCAAAACTATATTACGAGGGAAAACTCCAAATTATCTTACTGTACTGAATTTAATATTTTTTTATTCAATGAACTGTTCTTAAAACCAATACTACATAGCCATGTTAATAAACTATTATTATCTCTTTTTAAAAAAATTTTATTGAAGTACAGTTGATTTACAATGTTGTGTTAATTTCCGCTGTACAGCAAAGTGATTCAGTTATACATATATATATTCTTTTTCATATTCTTTTCCATTATGGTTTTTTTTTAACATCTTTATTGCAGTATAATTCCTTTACACTGGTGTGTTAGTTTCTGCTTTATAACAAAGTGAATCAGTTATACATATACATATGTCCCCATATCTCTTCCCTCTTGCATCTCCCTCCCTCCCACCCTCCCTGTCCCACACCTCTAGGTGGTCACAAAGCACTGAGCTCATCTCCCTGTGCTAGGCAGCTGCTTCCCACTATTTGACGTTTGGCAGTGTATATATGGCCATGCCACTCTCTCACTTTGTCCCAGCTTACCCTTCCCCCTCCCCGTATCCTCAAGTCCATACTCTAGTAGGTCTGCATCTTTATTCCCATCTTGCCCCTAGGTTCTTCATGACCTTTTTTTTAAATTCCATATATATATCTTGGCATACGGTGTTTGTTTTTCTCTTTCTGACTTACTTCACTCTGTATGACAGTCTCTAGGTCCATCCACCTCACTACAAATAACTCAGTTTCATTCCTTTTTATGGCTGATTAATATTCCATTGTATATATGTGCCACATCTTCTTTATCCATTCATCTGTTGATGGACACTTCGGTTGCTTCAATATCCTGGCTATTGTAAATAGAGCTGCAATGAACATTTTGGTACATGACTCTTTTTGAATTATGGTTTTCTCAGGGTATATGCCCAATAGTGGGATTGCTGGGTCATATGGTAGTTCTATTTTTAGTTTTTTAAGGAACGTCCATACTGTTCTCCATAGTGGCTGTATCAATATACATTCTCACCAACAGTGCAAGAGGGTTCCCTTTTCTCCACACCCTCTCCAGCATTTATTATTTGTAGATTTTTTGATGATGGCCATTCTGACCGGTGTGAGATGATATCTCATTATAGTTTTGATTTGCATTTCCCTAATGATTAATGATGTTGAGCATTCTTTCATGTGTCTGTTGGCAATCTGTATATCTTCTTTAGAGAAATGTCTATTTAGGTCTTCTGCCCATTTTTGGATTGGGTTGTTTGTCTTTTTAATGTTGAGCTGCATGAGCTGCTTGTAAATTTTGGAGATTAATCCTTTGTCAGTTGCTTCATTTGCAAATATTTTCTCCCATTCTGAAGGTTGTCTTTTGGTCTTGTTTATGGTTTTCTTTGCTGTGCAAAAGCTTTTAAGTTTCATTAGGTCCCATTTGTTTATTTTTGTTTTTATTTCCATTTCTCTAGGAGGTGGGTCAAAAAGGATCTTGCTGTGATTTATGTCATAGAGTGTTCTGCCTATGTTTTCCTCTAACAGTTGGATGATGTCTGGCCTTACATTTAGGTCTTTAATACATTTTGAGTTTGTTTTTGTGTATGGTGTTAGGGAGTGTTCTAATTTCATTCTTTTACATGTAGCTGTCCCGTTTTCCCAGCACCACTTACTGAAGAGGCTGTCTTTTCTCCACTGTATATTCTTGCCTCCTTTATCAAAGATAAGGTGACCATATGTGTGTGGGTTTATCTCTGGGCTTTCTATCCTGTTCCATTGATCTATATGTCTGTTTTTGTGCCACTAACATACTGTCTTGATTACTGTAGCTTTGTAGTATAGTCTGAAGCCAGGGAGCCTGATTCCTCCAGCACCATTTTTCTTTCTCAAGATTGCTTTGGCTATTCGAGGTCTTTTGTGTTTCCATACAAATTGTGAAATTTGTTGTTCTAGTTCTGTGAAAAATGCCAGTGGTAGTTTGATAGGGATTGCATTGAATCTGTAGATTGCTTTGGGTAGTAGAGTCATTTTCACAATGTTGATTCTTCCAATACAAGAACATGCTATGTCTCTCCATCTATTTGTATCATCTTTAATTTCTTTCATCAGTGTCTTATAATTTTCTGCATACAGGTCTTTTGTCTCCTTAGGTAGGTTTATTCCTAGATATTTTATTCTTTTTGTTGCAGTGGTAAATGGGAGTGTTTTCTTAATTTCACTTTCAGATTTTTCATCATTAGTGTATAGGAATGCAAGAGATTTCTGTGCATTAATTTTGTATCCTGCTACTTTACCACATTCATTGATTAGCTCTAGTAGTTTTCTGGTAGCATCTTTAGGATTCTCTATGTATAGTATCATGTCATCTGCAAACAGAGACAGCTTTACTTCTTCCTTTCTGATTTGGATTCCTTTTGTTTCTTTTTCTTCTCTGATTGCTGTGGCTAAAACTTCCAAAACTATGTTGAGCAATAGTGGTGAGAGTGGGCAACCTTGTCTTGTTCCTGATCTTAGTGGAAATGGTTTCAGTTTTTCACCATTGAGGATGATGTTGGCTGTGGGTTTGTCATATATGGCCTTTATTATGTTGAGGAAAGTTTCCTCTATGCCTACTTTCTGGAGGGTTTCTATCATAAATGGGTGTTGAATTTTGTCAAAAGCTTTCTCTGCATCTATTGAGATGATCATATGGTTTTTCTCCTTCAGTTTGTTAATACGATGTATCATGTTGATTGATTTGCATATATTGAAGAATCCTTGCATTCCTGGAATAAACCCCACTTGATAATGATGTATGATCCTTTTAATGTGCTGTTGGATTCTGTTTGCTTGTATTTTGTTGAGGATTTTTGCATCTATGTTCATCAGTGATATTGGCCTGGAGTTTTCTTTGTGACATCTTTGTCTGGTTTTGATATCAGAGTGATGGTGGCCTCGTAGAATGAGTTTGGGAGTGTTCCTCCCTCTGCTATATTTTGGAAGAGTTTGAGAAGGATAGGTGTTAGCTCTTCTCTAAATGTTTGATAGAATTTGCCTGTGAAGCCATCTGGTCCTGGGCTTTTGTTTGTTGGAAGATTTTTAATCACAGTTTCAATTTCAGTGCTTGTGATTGGTCTGTTCATATTTTCTAGCTCTTCCTGGTTCAGTCTCGGAAGGTTGTGCATTTCTAAGAATTTGTCCATTTCTTCCAGATTGTCCATTTTATTGGCATACAGTTGCTTGTAGTAATCTCTCATGATCGTTTGTATTTCTGCAGTGTCAGTTGTTACTTCTCCTTTTTCATTTCTAATTCTATAGATTTGAGTCTTCTCCCTTTTATTCTTGATAAGTCTGGCTAATGGTTTATCAATTTTGTTTATCTTCTCAAAGAATCAGCTTTTACTTTTGTTGATCTTTGCTATTGTTTCCTTCATTTCTTTTTTTTTTTTAATTTTTATTTATTTATTTATTTTTGGCTGTGTTGGGTCTTCGTTGCTGCGTGCGGGGTTTCTCTAGTTGCGGCCAGCGGGGGCTACTCTTCGTTGCGGTGCGTGGGCTTCTCATTGCAGTGGGGCTTCTCTCATTGTGGAGCACGGGCTCTAGGCGCGTGGGCTTCAGTAGTTGTGGCACGCGGGCTCAGTAGTTGTGGCTCACGGGCTCTAGAGCACAGGCTCAGTAGTTGTGGCACACGAGCTTAGTTGCTCTGCGGCATGTGGGATCTTCCCGGACCAGGGATCGAACCCCTGTCCCCTGCACTGGCAGGCGGATTCTCAACCACTGCACCACCGGGGAAGCCCTTTCCTTCATTTCTTTTTCATTTATTTCTGATCTGATCTTTATGATTTCTTTCCTTCTGCTAACTTTGGGGTTTTTTTGTTCTTCTTTCTCTAATTGCTTTCAGTGCAAGGTTAGGTCGTTTATTTGAGATGTTTCTTGTTTCTTAAGGTAGGATTGTATAGCTATAAACTTCCTTCTTAGAACTGCTTTTGCTGCATCCCATAGGTTTTGGGTCGTCGTGTTTTCATTGTCATTTGTTTCTAGGTATTTTTTGATTTCCCCTTTGATTTCTTCAGTGATCTCTTTGTTATTAAGTAGTGTGTTGTTTAGCCTCCATGTGTTTGTATTTCTTACAGATTTTTTCCTGTAATTGATATCTTAGTCTCATAGTGTTGTGGTCAGAAAAGATACTTGATACGATTTCAGTTTTCTTAAATTTACCAAGGCTTGATACGTGACCCAAGATATGATGTATCCTGGAGAATGTTCCATGAGCAGTTGAGAAGAATGTGTATTCTGCTGTTTTTGGATGGAATGTCCTATAAATATCAATTAAGTCCATCTTGTTTAATGTAACATTTAAAGCTTGTGTTTCCTTATTTATTTTCATTTTGGATGATCTGTCCATTGGTGAAAGTGGGGTGTTAAAGTACCCTACTATGATTGTGTTACTGTCGATTTCCCCTTTTATGGCTGTTAGTATTTGCCTTATGTATTGAGGTGCTCCTATGTTGGGTGCATAAATATTTAGAATTGTTATATCTTCTTCTTGGATTGAGCCCTTGATCATTATGTAGTATCCTTCTTTGTCTCTTGTAATAGTCTTTGTTTTAATAAAGTATATTTTGTCTGATATGAGAATTGCTACTCCAGCTTTCTTTTGATTTCCATTTGCATGGAATATCTTTTTACGTCCCCTCACTTTCAATCTGTATGTGTCCCTAGGTCTGAAGTGGGTCTCTTGTAGACAGCATATATACGGGTCTTGTTTTTGTATCCATTCAGCCAATCTGTGTCTTTTGGTTGGAGCATTTAATCCATTTACATTTAAGGTAAATATCAATATGTATGTTCCTATTACCATTTTCTTAGTTGTTTTGGGTTTCTTATTGTAGGTCTTTTCCTTCTCTTGTGTTTCCTGCCTAGAGAAGTTCCTTTAGCATTTGTTGTAAAGCTGGTTTGGTGGTGCTGAATTCTCTTAGCTTTTGCTTGTTTGTAAAGATTTTAATTTCTCTGTCAAATCTGAATGAGATCCTTGCTGGGTAGAGTAATCTTGCTTGTAGGTTTTTCTCCTTCATCACTTTAAATATGTCCTGCCATTCCCTTCTGGCTTGCAGAGTTTCTGCTGAAAGATCAGCTGTTAACCTTATGGGGATTCCCTTATGTGTTATTTCTTGTTTTTTCTTTGCTGCTTTTAATATTTGTTCTTTGTATTTAATTTTTGATAGTTTGATTAATATGTGTCTTGGCGTGTTTCTTTTTAGATTTATCCTGTATGGGAGTCTCTGTGCTTCCTGGACTTGATTAACTATTTCCTTTCCCGTATTAGGGAAGTTTTCAACTATAATCTCTTCAAATAGTTTCTCAGTCCCTTTCTTTTTCTCTTCTTCTTCTGGGACCCCTGTAATTCGAATGTTGGTGTGTTTAATGTTGTCCCAGAGGTCTTTGAGACTGTCCTCAATTCTTTTCATTCTTTTTTCTTTATTCTGCTCTGCAGTAGTTATTTCCACTATTTTATCTTCCAGGTCACTTATCCTTTCTTCTGCCTCAGTTATTCTGCTATTGATCCCTTCTAGAGAATTTTTAATTTCATTTATTGTGTTGTTCATCACTGTTTGTTTGCTCTTTAGTTCTTCTAGGTCCTTGTTAAACGTTTCTTGTATTTTCTCCATTCTATTTCCAAGATTTTGGATCATCTTTACTGTCATTATTCTGAATCCTTTTTCAGGTAGACTGCCTGTTTCCTCTTCATTTATTAGGTCTGGTGGGTTTTTGCCTTGCCACTTCATCTGCTGTGTGTTTCTCTGTCTTGTCATTTTGCTTAACTTACTGTGTTTGGGGTCTCCTCTTCGCAGGCTGCAGGTTCATAGTTCCCGTTGTTTTTGGTGTCTGTCCCCAGTGGCTAAGGTTGGTTCAGTGGGTTGTGTAGGCTTCCTGGTGGAGGGGACTAGTGCCTGTGTTCTGGTGGATGAGGCTGGATCTTGTCTTTCTGGTGGGCAGGTCCACATCTGGTGGTGTGTTTTGGGGTGTCTGTGGTCTTATTATGATTTTAGGCAGCCTCTGTGCTAATGGATAGGGTTTTGTTCCTGTCTTGCTAGTTGTTTGGCATAGGGTGTCCAGCACTGTAGCTTGCTGGTTTTGAGTGGAGCTGGGTCTTGGTGTTGAGATGGAGATCTCTGGGAGATTTTTACCGTTGATATTACGTGGAGCTGGGAGGTCTCTTGTGGACCAGTGTCCTAAACTTGGCTCTCCCACCTCAGTGGCACAGCCCTGACGCCTGGCTGGAGCACCAAGAGCCTGTCCTCCACACGGCTCAGAATAAAAGGGAGAAAAAGAAAGAAAGAAGATAAAATAAAATAAGGTAAAATAATTATTAAGAAAAAAAATTTTTTAAGTAATAAAAAAAACGGACAGACAGAACCCTAGGACAAATGGTAAAAGCAAAGCTATACAGACAGAATCACACACAGAAGCATACACATACACACTCAGAAAAAGAGAAAAAGGGGAAAAAATATATATATATCATTGCTCCCAAAGTCCACCTCCTCAATTTGGGATGATTCGTTGTCTGTTCAGGTATTCCACAGATGCAGGGTACATCACGTTGATTGTGGCGATTTAATCCACTGCTTCTGAGGCTGCTGGGAGAGATTTCCCTTTCTCTTCTTTGTTTGCACAGCTCCCAGGGTTCAGCTTTGCATTTGGACCCACCTCTGTGTGTAGGTCGCCTGAGGGCGTCTGTTCCCGCTCAGACAGGACGGGGTTAAAGGAGCAGCTGATTCGGGGGCTCTGGCTCACTGAGGCCGGGGGGAGGGAGGAGTATGGATGCGGGGCGAGCCTGCGGCGGCAGAGACCAGCGTGACATTGCACCAGCCTGAGGCGCGCCGTGTGTTCTCCCGGGGAAATTGTCCCTGGATCACGGGACCCTGGCAGTGGCGGGCTGCACAGGCTCCCGGCAGGGGAGTTGTGGAGAGTGACCTGTGCTTGCACACAGGCTACTTGGTGGTGGCAGCAGCAGCCTTAGTGTCTCACGCCCGTCTCTGGGGTCCGCGCTGATAGCCACAGGTCGCGCCGTCTCTGGAGCTCCTTTAAGCAGCGCTCTTAATCCCCTCTCCTCGCACACCAGGAAACAAAGAGGCAAGAAAAAGTTTCTTGCCGCTTCAGCACCTCCAGACTTTTTCCCTGACTCCCTCCCAGCCAGCTGTAGCGCAGTAGCCCCCTTCAGGCTGTGTTCACGCAGCCAACCCCAGTCCTCTCCCTGGGATCCGACCTCCGAAGCCCGAGCCTCAGCTCCCAGCCCCCGCCCGCCCCGGTGGGTGAGCAGACAAGCCTCTCGGGCTGGTGAGTGCTGGTTGGCACCAGTCCTCTGTGCGGGAATCTCTCCGCTGTGCCCTCCGCACCCCTGTTGCTGTGCTCTCCTCCGTGGCTCTGAAGCTTCCCCCCTCCACCACCCGCAGTCTCTGCCCATGAAGGGGCTTCCTAGTGTGTGGAAACCTTTCCTCCTTCACAGCTCCCTCCCCGAGGTGCAAGTCCCGTCCCTGTTCTTTTGTCTCTGTTTTTTCTTTTTTCTTTTGCCCTACCCAGGTACGTAGGGAGTTTCTTGCCTTTTGGGAAGTCTGAGGTCTTCTGCCAGCGTTCAGTGGGTGTTCTGTAGGAGTTGTTCCACATGTAGATGTATTTCTGATGTATATGTGGGGAGGAAGGTGATCTCCGTGTCTTACTTTTTAATGATGGCCATTCTGATCAGTGTGAGGTGGTACCTCACTGTAGTTTTGATTTGCATTTCTCTAAAAATTAGCGATGTGCCTTTCGGCCATCTGTATGTTGTCTTTGGAGAAATGTCTAGGTGTTCTGCCCATTTTTCAATTGGGTTGCTTATTTTTTTTGCTATTGAATTGTAGGATCTGTTTGTTTATTTTGGAAAGTAAGCCCTTGTCAGTTGCGTCATTTGCTAATATTTTTTCCCAGTCTGTAGGTTGTCTTTTTGTTTTGTTTATGGTTTCCTTTGCTGTGCAAAAGCTTATAAGCTTGATTAGATCCCATTTGTTTATTTTTGCTTTTATTTCTATTGCCTTGGAAGACTGACCTAAGAAAAAAACATTGGTATGATTTATGTCAGAGACTGTTTTGCCTGTGTTATTATTCTCTTTTATGTGATGGGTTTTGAATTTTCATTTACATGTTCCATGAAAATTTCTAATGTAGTATTATAAATTAGTATAGACAACATAAAGACAAAAGCAAGGGTATTCTAAGCATCCATTGTATATATTATACATTTATGATGGAATGAAGTTTATGTTATTTTTACGTGTATTTGATCTTTAAGCTACAATTGATCTTTAAACTTTTACTTTCTTTCAATAATGTCTTAGGTATTTGATATGAAAGTATTTTAGAGACCAGGACTGGACTAAATTTTTTAAACACCTTTATTTAGATATAATTTATGTACCATACAATTCACCATTTAAAGTATACAATTCAGTGGCTTTTGGTATATTCACAGATATGTGCTACCATCACTACAGTCAATTTTAGAACATTTTCATCATCTCAAAAAGAAATGCCATACTCTTTAACTATTACCCCCACTATCCCCTCATCCCTCCCACCCCTACCCTAAGCAATCACTAACCTACATTCTGTTTCTATAGATTTCCCTAATCTAGACATTTTACAATAATGGAAGCCTATAATTTATGGTCTTTTGTGACTGCTTCTTTCCACTTAGCATAATGTTTTCAAAGCTTGTCATGTTGTAGCACATATCATTACCACATTCCTTTTATGACCAATTAATACTCCATAGAATGGCTTTAACATCACATTTTATTTGTCCATTCATCAGTGGATGAACATTTGTGTTTTTTCCCTCTTTTGGTTATTATGAATAATGCTGTTATAAATATTTGTGTACAAGTTTTTGGATAGACATATGTTTTCATTTCTCTAGGGTATACCTACACCTAGGAGTGGAATTGCTATGTCATGTGGTAATTCTGTGTTTAATCACTTCATAAACTGCCTCACGGTTTTCTACTGCGGCCCCACCATTTTACATTCTCACCAGCAGTGTATGAGGGTTCTGATCTTTCACATCATCACCAACACTGTTATTCTGACTTTTTGATTATAACCATCCTAATGGATATGAAGTGATATCTCTGTGGTTATGATTTGCATTTCTCTAATGATTATTGATGTCAAATATCTTTTAATGTGCTTATTGGCCATTTGTTATACCTTCCTTGGAAAAATAGCACTTCAGATCCTTTACCCAATTTTTTTTTTAAATAAATTTATTTATTTATTTTTGGCTGTGTTGGGTCTTTGTTGCAGTGCGCAGGCTTCTCATTGCGGTGGCTTCTCTTGTTGTGGAGCACGGGCTCTAGGCGCACGGGCTTCAGTAGTTGTGACACATGGGCTCAGTAGTTGTGGCTCGCGGGCTCCAGAGCGCAGGCTCAGCAGTTGTGGTGCACAGGCTTAGCTGCTCCACAGCATATGGGATCTTCCCAGACCAGGGCTTGAACCCGTGTCCCCTACATTGGCAGGCAGATCTTAACCACTGCGCCACCAGGGAAGCCCCTTTGCCCAATTTTTAATTGAATTGTATGTCTTTTTATCATTGAGTTGTAAGAATTCTTTATATATTCTTGATATAAGTCCCTTTGTCTTTTAACTTTCTTGCTGGTGTCCTTAGAAGCACAGATGTTTTTAATTTTGATGAAAAGTCCAAGTTATCTTTTTTTTTCCCTTACTGCTTTTGGTGTCATATCTAAGAATCCTTTCTAAATCCAAGGTTATGAAGATCTACCCTTATGTTTTCTTTTAAGAATTTAATGGTTTTAGTTCTCACATTTAGGTCTTTGACCCATTTTGAGTTAATTTTTGTATGGAATGTGATGTAAAGGTTAAATTTACTCTTTTGTGTGTTTCCCAGCACTATTTGTTGAAAATACTAAATGTTTTTCTTGTTGAATGGTCTTGGTTCCTTTGTTGAAAATCAGTTGGCACATGATTTTATTTCTGGACTCTTAATGCTATCCCATAGATCTGTCTATCTATCTTTCTATCTTAATCAGCACCACACTGTATTGATTACTGTTGCTTTGCAGTGTGTTTTGAAATGGGGAAGTATGAGTCTTTCTACTTTATTCTTTTTATGTTTTGTATCTTGCCTTCCCAACCTGCCTCTAAACTCCTGAAGGCAGTAAATTGTCTCTAACTTTCAGAATTAACCCCAAAGGATTGGTTTTCAAGATTGTTTTGGATATTCTTGGTCACTTGCAATTGCAAGGGTTAGGTTATTGACTTGTGATCTTTCTTCTTTCTTGTATAGGCATTTACAGCCATATTTGTCCCTCTAAATACTGCTTAAGCTACATCCCATAGGTTTTGTGTCTTCATTTGTATTTGTCTCAAAGTATGTTATGATTTTCCTTTTGATTTCTTCTTTGATCGACTAGTTATTTAGTAGTGTGTTGTTTAATTTTCTCTTATTTTTGAATTCCCCAAATATTCTTTCTGTTTTATTGAGTTAGAATTTTATTCTGTTGTGGTCAGAGAACATGCTTTGTATTATTTCTGTGTTTTTAGATGTTTTGAGGTTTGTTTTATGACCTGGTATATGGTCGGTCCTGGAGAATGTTTCATGTTCACTTGAGAATATATATTCTGCTGTGATAGGGTGGAGTGTTCTTTAGTAAATAAAAATTCTGTAGTGTTCTTTAGAAGTCTGTTAAGTCTAGTTGGTTTATAGTGTTGAACAAGTCTTCTGTTTCCTGTCGATTTTCTGCTTCAATGTTCTATCCATTATTGAAAGTGAGATATTGGATTTCCCTGGTGGCGCAGTGGTTAAGAATCCGCCTGCCAATGCAGGGGACACGAGTTCGATCCCTGGTCTGGGAAGATCCCACATGCCTCAGAGCAACTAATCCCATGCGCTGCAACTACTGAGCCTGCACTCCAGAGCCCGTGAGCCACAACTATTGAGCCTGTGTGCCTCAACTACTGAAGCCCTTGCATCTAGAGCCCGTGCTCTGCAACAAGAGAAGCCACCACAATGAGAAGTCCATGCACCGCAAGGAAGAGTAGCCTCTGCTCGCCACAACTAGAGAAAGCCTGCACGCAACAACGAAGACCCAATGTAGCCAAAAGAAAAAAAAGTGAGATATTGAAGTCTCCAACTATTATTGAGTTGTCAGTTTTTTCTTCATGTGTTTTGGCACTGTGTTAGTAGGTGCAAATATCTTTATAATAGTTTCATCTTACTGATGAATTGACCATTTTATCATTATAAAATGGCCCTCTTTGTTTCTAGTAAATTTTTTTGTTTGCATTAAAGTCTGTTTATCTGATATTAGTATAGCCACTCCAGCTTTCTTGTGATTGTTTGCATGATATATCACTTTACATCCTTTTACTTTCAATCTGTTTATATCTTTGAAGCTAAAGTATATCTTTTGGAGACAGCATATAGTTAGGTCATTTTTAAAAAAAATCCAGTCTGAATCTCTGCCTTTTGATTGGATTGCTTAATCCATTCGTATTTAATGTTATTGATATGGTTGGATTTATGGCTGCCATTTTATTTTTTGTTTTGTATATATGTCACGTCTTTTTTGTTCTGTATTTTCTCTTTACTGCTTTCTTTAATATTAAGTTTATATTTTCTAATTTAGCATTTATGTTTGTTTAATTTTTTTTCACTGTATCTTTTTTAGTTTATTTTTAGTGATTGCTCTTGGACTTACCATATGCATATTAATTTATTGGAATCAACTTCAGATTTATATTAATTTAGTTCCAGTGAGATAATAGAATCATTACTCCTATATTCCTCTATTTTCTTTTTTCCTTTTTGTGGTATTATTGTTATACAGTTACATTTATTGATGTTACAAACCCAATCATACATTGTTATAATTATTGTTTTACTGTAAGTAGTTATTTCTTTAGCCCAGTACAGTTTTGCTCCCACCCACCTCCTTTGTACTGTTACTGGCAAATATATTAGGTATCTATATGTTAATGACCCAGCAATACATTGTATACATATTATTTTATACAATTTAAAAAATCAGTTAAGAGAGGAAAAAAAATGCATTTATACTGCTTTTTATAATTATATAATTACCTTTACTGTTGCTCTTTTTTTGTGTGTGTGTGTGTGTGAATTTGAATTACTTTCTGTAGTCATTTGCTTTCAGCCTGAAGAAATTCCTTTAAGGAAGATTGGCTAGTGATAAATTCTCTCATTTTTTTGTTTATCTGGGAATGTCTTTATTTTGCCTTCATTTTTTAAAGAGAGCTTTGCAGGATTTTTGGTTGATGGCTTTTTTCTTTGAGCAGTTTGAATGTGTTATTCTGCTGTTTTCTGGCCTCTACTGTTTCTGCTGAGAAGTCAGCTGTTAATCTTATCCCTGTACAATCTATTTGTTTTTCTTTTGCTGCTTTCAAGATTTTTTCCTGGTCTTTAACTTTCAGCATTTTTACTATGATATGTGTATTTGTGGATCTCCTTGAATTTTTCCTTCTTGGAGTTTGTTAAGCTTCCTCAATGTGTAGGTTAGTGTTATTCAATAAATTTGGGAAGTTTTCAGTCATTATTTCTTCAAATTTTCAAAATTTTGTTCCTTTCTCTCCTCTCTTTATGGTACTCCCATTATGTGCATTTGTCAAACCTGATGATGTCCCAAGAAGCTCTATTCATTTTTCTTCATCTCTTTTTTTTCCTCTCTGTTCTTCTCATTTCCTAATTTCTATCATTCTATCTTCAAAGTTCTGTAATTCTTTCTTCTGACAGTCATGTCTACTGTTGAGTCCCTCTGGTGAATTTTCCATTTTGTTATTATACTTTTCGATGCAGAATTTCCGTTTGTTTCCCTCTCTCTCTCTGTTAATTCTGTCTCTTAATTGGTATCCTCTATTTGATTTGACATTGTCACATCTTCTCTACTTCTTTAACCATGGTTTCCTTTATTTCTTTGAACATATTTACAATAGCTGCTTTGAAGTCATTTTCTGTTAAATCCAACATCTAATTGCTCTCACAGGCAGTTTCTGTTGCCTTTTTTTTTTCTTAGTGTATAGGTCATACTTTCCTGTTTCTTTGCACATCTTGTAATTTTTTTGTTGTAAACTGGACATTTTAGACAACATGGTCTAGCAACCCTGGGTACTGGTCCTACCCTTTGGGGCCTATTACTGTTGTTTGTTTGTTTGTTTAGTGACTGGGTGATGTTTTCCTCCACCACAGCATTAAGCCTCTGGTGTTCCTCAGCGAGACAGCTTTGGGTATGCCCATAGTCCCCCTGAGATAACAGTAGTTGTGACAGAGCTCTCTTTGTCTTCTTCTGACCACAGCCCCAACTTTAAATTCCAGTGACTTTCAGCTAATTGCTTACTTGTTTTCAACAGTGCCGTGGAGCATACTTGTTCTACAGAGCAATCCAATCAAATTTGGGCTCCTTTGAAGGAATAATTCCTGACATCAGTGTTTGATATTTGTTCTGACACCAAGAGGGCTCCTCCAAGCTGTTCCTTTCCCTGGTGTTGACCTGCAAACTAGCCAGCCTAGAGTTTAGCCTTATATCCTCATTGAATCTGCAAATCTCTCCATTACCTTTTACCACAACCTCCATTGTTTTGAGGGGTTAAGCTTGAATTTAAGCTTGAACTTTCCCATGCTCTGTTGAAAATGAAGTCTTTGGAAAGAGACATGGCTTGCTTCCCCACCTACCCCCCTGCCCCAGGCAAAATCTCTGAGCCAGGGCTCTGGAGCTGGGGGTGGGGAAAATGACAGGCTTCTCTCTGAGGGACAACACACTTTAGGAGCTGAATGTGAGGTGGAGAGGGGGCAGTAGCCTGAGATCTTGGCTTTTCCTCTTCCAGTATGGAACCATAGCATTACAGGCCAAGACTAAGGTAATCGGGGTTCCAGTATTCTCAGTGAGTGGTTCTGCACCAAAAATAGAGTCTCTGTCCCAGAAATACAGGTTAGGCAGAAGAAGGGAGCCCCTCTTTTCGACTACACTGGCCTGGAAATTGGCCTCAGCAACAGGTAGCTGTGGGCAGAATGAGAAATGCCAGCATTCTGCTCCACATCTGAAGAAAGCTGTCTGACTGGGAGCTGGAAGTAGAGGGAGGTTTGTGTTCTTTTTTTTTTTTTTTTTTAATTTATTTATTTTTTACTTTTATTTTTGGCTGCGTTGGGTCTTCGTTGCTGTGCGCGGGCTTTCATTGGTTGTGGCAAGCGGGGCTACTCTTCGTCGCGGTGCGCAGGCTTCTCATTGCGGTGGCTTCTCTTGTTGCGGAGCACAGGCTCTAGGTGCGTGGGCTTCAGTAGTTGTGGCATGCAGGCTCAGTAGTTGTGGCTCGCGGGCTCTAGAGTGCAGGCTTAATAGTTATGGCGCACAGGCTTAGTTGCTCCGCGGCATATGGGATCTTCCCGGGCCAGGGCTCAGACCTGTGTCCCCCGCATTGGCAGGCGGATTCTTAACCACTGCGCCAACAGGGAAGCCCCGAGCCTTGTGTTCTTGACTGCACCTCTCTGGAGTGGAGTTTCTGCCTACTGAGCTGGGAGGAGGCTGTCTTGGTTCAGATACCAAGACTGGCTTTTCTTACCAAATTTTCATAGATATTCTTGGATAGATGTTTCCTCATTTACTTTTTTGCCTTAGGACCATTTCCAGAGGCTTTTAAAGGTTGTTTTAAAAATGATTTTCATCCGCTTCACTGGAGAGCAGGTCTGTGGAGCTCTTAACCTTGTCTTGCTAAAAGTTGATCTCCCTGTGGACTAAAAATTTAGCTTCTTTTATAGTAAAAATTAGTACTTTACAATTATCTAGGATTTCATAGCTTACAGGTATGTAATAATGCCAGTAAATTTGAAAACTTAGAGGAATTGGGAAAATCCCTTAATAAACAGCTTTCTCAAACTGACACAAGAAGAAACAAAAGTCTGAATAAGTCATATCTATTTAATTGAATCCTCATTAAAAACCCTGTCAAGGACATTATAAAAAAAGGTAATTACAGACCAATATCCCTTATGAGCATAGATGGAAAAATCTTATACAAAAGTATAGCAAATTGAATTTAGCAACATATAAATAGGATGATACATCATGATCATGTGGGATTTATGCCAGGAATCCAAGGCTGGTTTACATTAAAAAATGATTTGCTGAATAAATACAATAAAAGAGAAAAATCATATCATTACTTCAATATAAATAGAAAAGTAGAAAATTCCTTTTCTGTATAGTTACCTTCTCTCTAGTACTTTTCCATACAAATTCCAGCCACCTCAGTAGCCCTGATCTACACTGTCTATTTAGCTCAGTAAGGCTGCTGGCTATTTTGAAGCTATATTGCTTCTCCCTATGCTGCAATCTGGAAAGTGTTAACAGGTAGAACTGGTGCAATTATGGGACTCACTCTGTTTTCCTTCTCTCAGGAATCGAAGTCCCATACTGCCTGATTTTCAACATCTGAAAACAATTATTTCATATATTTTGTCCAGTTTTCAGTAGTTTACTATAGGAAGATTAATCTGCCAGAAGCAGAAGTCTTACCCACACTTCTTGTCATCCTTATGCAGTGGGTATGAAGTGATGTATGGCATTTCATACATAAATTCATAAATATAGTTTATATAATACATATTTACATTTTTCTCCTTACCAGTGTGGTTAAATGTCTTTTCATATGTTTATTGGTCAGTTGTGTTTTATGTGCCCTTCTATAGGTTTATTTGCCTTTTTCTTACTGATTTATATATTTTTTTGTGTGCATTCTGGATACTATACAGAGTTGGTTATAAAATGCTTAAATGTTTTATAATTTTCCTATTCACATTTAGTTTTTTAGTTCTCTTAGAATTAATTTTTATAAATGATGTGGAGGGAATCTAATTTTTTTATATGAATAGACAGTGGTCCTTGCATAATTTATTTTAAAATTCCCCACTGACTTTTTTAAACACCAACTCTATTATATATTAACCTCCTATGTATGTACACTGGCATGTTTCCAGGTGCCTTATTCCACCCCCCCCCCGCCATGGTCTTTTTGTCTATTGCTGCACAATACCATTTAATTTTGTTTTTTTAAAAATAATTTTATATATTTTATTTCTTGGCTGCATTGGGTCTTAGTTGTGGCATGCGGGCTCAGTAGTTGTGGCTCACAGGCTTCAGAGCGCAGGCTCAGTAGTTGTGGTGCACGGGCTTAGTTGCTCCACGGCATGTGGGATCTTCCCGGACCAGGGCTTGAACGCATGTCTCCTGCATTGGCAGGTGGATTCTTAACAACTGTGCCACCAGGGAAGCCCCCACCATTTAGTTTTAATTACTATATGTGGTAAGATGACTGTTCCCTTCTTCATCTTAAAAATCGTCTCGGCTATTCTTGGCTCTTTATTTTTCCAGATGAATTTTAAGAGCAAGTCTTCAAGTTCCAACAAAACACCCTGTTGCGATCCAAACTTTATTCCCTGTATAGAATCATTGGGGAAGATGTTGAATATTCTCATCCATGGGTACAATGTATGTTATTTACGTCTTCAGTATATTTCTTTAAAGTTTTATAATTTTTTTCATAAAAGTCATGTTTGTCCTTTGCTAGACCTCTCAAATTACTTGCCCCTGGAACCCAGTCACCATATTATGAGGAAGCTCAGGCCACATGGAGAGGTCACATGTGGGGGTTCTGGCACTAGCTGCAACTAGTCCTTCAGCCAAAGGCCAGAATCAACTGCAAGACATATGAATGATTGAGTCCTCACATGAGTCTAGTCCCTAGCTTTCTGGTTTTCTGGCTGAGTCCTTAGACATCATGGAGCAGAGATAAGCTGTCTCTGCTGTGTCCTGTCTGAATCTCTGACCCAAAGAAATCGTGATAGATAGTATAATAGTTGTTGTTTTAAACCACTAAAGTTTGGGATAATTTATTATTAAGCAATAGAAAATTAATATACCAGACATCATTCTGATTATGGATTGGTTTCTCCTGTAGGTCTGCCTAAGGTCTAATTATATTCTAATATAATTAGAATATTTTAATATAGTACATGGAATAATTTCTCATCCTAAATTAATAAATTGGCATTTATTACTGTGTCATGAGCTTGGCTAATTTATATTTGTATTGTGTATAAGAAGAAATCATGTATTTGCATGTATAAGGCAGAGGAACAAATTCAGACATTGCAAATTCATCATGAACACCATGGGAAACATACCCATGTGGTTGAGAATGAGAGTTTTCATGTTCCATGATATTTCTGTAGTCAGATACAGTTGTACAATGTTAAAAAACCTGAACTTGTCTTAAATACCTCTTGATTTGGTGGTACAGTCTTTCTAAATAGGTTTCATAAACTGACACCAGAGAGTACAGTGTAAAACTTCCTTATATTTTTCTAAAGACTCTAATTTACTTCAAAAAAATTCTTACGGAGTTTTCTAATAGCAAATGAGGCAGTGTGATCAGGTAGGCTATGTACTCAACTACATAGGTATTATTTTTCTCAAATAGTTTATTTGTGAACCTTGAGGTCTCTCATGACTCCAAGATATTTCCAGGAAGAATCCACCTTGGAAGTCACATAGCCTCACTTTTATGACCCAGACTTGGAAGTCATGTAGCAGCACTTCTGCAATACTCAGTCTGTTCCCTAGAAGCAAGTCACTTTAGTCCAGCCCACATTCACAGGAGAAGTAGACTCCACCTTTTGAAGAGAGGAGTGTCAAAATAATTTGTGGACTAATGTTAGAACTACTACACTTGATAAGCATGGAATTAGAAGAAGGGAAGTTTTATAAATATTTAATGGTATTAGGCTTAACATAAGCTGATTCTCTGTCTCACAACAGAGGATATAGTCGTGTTTAATGGTCCTGGTAGACTTAAAATCCTTTGGCTAAAGCTTTTTACTCATTGGGTAGTGTTTGGATGGGCATTGTCTTTATTTGCTTCTGCAGAGAATGAAGAATAATGATGGGAGAGTGCATCCCAACCAGTGCATGTGCAAATAGGCCATTTGGGGAACTTCAAGTACCAGTATAAATGGAACATGGGATGTAAAGGGGGGAATGATGGGAAACGAAGTTGGAAAGGTAGTGCCCCTCACTTTCTCCTCCTCTCCTTTTACCCTCAGCTTTTGTCATCTTTACATTTTTAAGGCTATAACATTTTCTGTAGCCATAATTAAGTTTTCTGTAAATTGTAAGTTAATTCTAAAAGTTGAAAGCCAGTGAACAAGGTTTATATTGTGTGACGGTATAGGCTTCAGAGCTGCATAATGTAATTATATTTCTTTTCTTATATAGTTTTTTTAGTATTTCCTGGAGTTTCTAATTGTCTTTTTTTTTGCACCTTTAACATACTCTCAGTTATTTCCTCCAAATCTCCATGTGATAAGATATCCTAATGATTCTGCTTTAGAGACCACTCTCATGGGGCCTTCTTTCCTCCTGCTCTAAACTGATCCACTTGTTCTCTAGGCCTGTTTTCTTGAATTTCCCTAATTCCTGGATTCCATTCCTTTCTCTTTCTCCCTATTGCTACATCATGCCCTCAGAATTTCCTACGAAAGGATGTGAAGGTGCTAAGGTTTCCAAGTATTTGTATGTCTGAAAATGCCCTTTTTGAACCCGTATACTCCATTGATACTTGGCTAGTTACAGAGTCCTAGATTGGCCTAAGAATTCTAGTGGCAGAGCCGCATTATATTCTGGCATCACTCTTGCTGATAAGAAGTCTGATGGAGATCTGCCTCTGGTTCTTTTTTGAGTGACTTTTTAATTTGAAAGCTTTTAGTCTTTTTTCCTGGGCATCTGAAATTTCGGTGTTAACTAAATTATCCCTTTGTTTAGGTTTTTTTTTCCCCTGTTGATTTAGTTTTTTTCATGTTATAGGCTTTCCTCGAATATCTGGTGATCCTTTATAATCTATTGATATGTATGAGCGAACAAAAAAAAATCACTTCAGAAGTTGGATGGGATTTGTTGACGGTCTAGTTTTGTTTAGAGTAATCGGGCAGGGAACTAGTTAAAAGCTAGAATGTATGAATATTTCTCTGGGACTATTCAGTTTCTTTAGGGAAGAACTTTCCAGGTTTTGTTTTTGTTTTTTTGTGTTTTGGGTTTTCTTTTTGTTTTTGTTTTTGCCTGGAGCATGAATGCTTCACTGTCTTTTGGAGTGGGGTAGTAAACTGCATAGTGCATACAGATTTGTGTCATCCCCACTATTTTCAGTTCACGTCTTAATCCGTCTTCTATTTCATCTGGTATTTCTAATCTGTAGTTCTGTAGGATCCTCACCTGTAATCCCTTTTCTCTTTATTCTAGGATGTGAGTTCCTCTCTTTTGGTTTTGTCACTTACCACTTCATGTATTTCGAATTTTCCAGAAATTTGATTGTCTTTTGCCTGGGGGACCATTCTTCTATTCTCTTTGATATTGTGGATTTATCCCTCTCCTTCCCTCCCTCCCTCCCTCCCTCCTTCTCTCTCTCTCTCTCTCTCTCTCTCTCTCTCTCTCTTTCTCTCTCTCTTTTTTCTGGTCTAATCTTTTAGAGCAGGGGTCCCCAACCCTGGGCCTCAGACGAGTAATGGTCTGTGGAACCGGACTGCCCAGCAGGAGGTGAGCGGCAGGCGAGCAAAACTCCCCATCTCCCGCATGACTGCCTGAACCATCCTTACCTTACCCCCAAACGCTCCACACCCCCCGGTCCGTGGAAAAATTACTTACCGTGAAACCAGTTGCCAAAAAGGTTGGGGACTTCTGTTTTAGAGTAAAGGGAAGGAAATAAACAAATTTGCCATTTTTAAGTATATGCATTGTGATCTCTAAGTGGGTAAAGATATAGAAGATAGTTATTAAAGGAACAGTTGATATTTCAAAGACAGTAGTCTTATATAATACTTGTTCTCCTTGCATTCTAGGTGATTTGAATCCCAGTTTTATTACAGATATTCTTTGTGATCTTGGGCATGCTATGTAGTGTGGGATCTTATAGTACTTTACATATTGTAGAGCAGTGGTTTTCAGGGTTTTTTTTTGACTGAAAACTATAACAAACACATTTTACTTTACAACTCAGTTCTCATATAATGTTTCATAAAATAACACTCTTACATGCAATATGCTGATATTTTATATTTATTTTAAAGTTCTGGTTGTGACCCACTAAAGTTATCTTATTCTACCCACTAATGCATTGCAACCCACACTTTGAAACACAGTTCTCTAGAGCAGTATTTTTTAAAGTGTGAGACAGATACATCTTCAAACTGAGTATTGAAAAAACTTAAGAATTTAGAGATAAGTAGGAAAAATCTAGCTGGGTTTTTGTGAGTTTTAAAAGTTGTGTTAATAATTCTCCAAAGATGAAATGCCTCACTTCCCTAGAATTATCTTGATTCTCTCTCTGCCTAAGGCCATGGATCTCAACAGTGGTGAGAATTCTTGAGTCGGATCAAGTTTCAGTCATAATAATAAAATAGAAGACAGTTAAGATAAGTTTTTAAAGAATTCATCTTGAGAGGGCAGACAGCAGAAGCAAGAAGAGCTACAATCCTGCAGCCTGTGGAACAAAAACCACATGCACAGAAATATAGACAAGATGAAAAGGCAGAGGTCTATGTACCAGATGAAGGAACAAGACAAAACCCCAGAAAAACTAAAGTGGACATAGGCAGCCTTCCAGAAAAAGAATTCAGAATAATGATAGTGAAAGAATGGAGGTAAAGATCGAGAAGCTGCAAGAAATGTTTAACAAACACCTAGAATAATTAAAGAACAAACAAACGGAGATGAACAATACAATAACTGAAATGAAAAATACACTAGAAGGAATCAATAGCAGAATAACTGAGGCAGAAGAACGGATAAGTGACCTGGAAGACACAATGGTGGAATTCACTGCCACAGAACAGAATAAAGAGAAAAGAATGAAAAGAAATGAAGACAGCCTAAGAGATCTCTGGGACAACATTAAATGCAAACATTCGCATTGTAGGGGTCCCAGAAGGAGAAGAGAGAGAGAGGACCTGAGAAAATATTTGAAGAGATTATAGTCGAAAACTTCCCTAACATGGGAAAGGAAATAGCCACCCAAGTCCAGGAAGTGCAGAGACTACCAGGCAGGACAAACCCAAGGAGAAACGCGCTGAGACACATAGTAATCAAATTGACAAAAATTAAAGGCAAAGAAAAATCATTGAAAGCAACAAGGGAAAAAACGACAAATAACATACAAGGGAATTCCCATAAGGTTAAGAGCTGATTTCTCAGCAGAAACTCTACAAGCCAGAAGGGAGTGGCATGACATATTTAAAGTGATGAAAGGGAAGGGATTTAAAGGGATGAAAGGGAACCTACAGCCAAGATTACTCTACCCAGCAAGGATCTCATTCAGAATCAACAGAGAAATCAAAAGCTTTACAGACAAGCAAAAGCTGAGAGAATTCAGCACCATCAAACCAGCTCTACAACAAATGCTAAAGGAACTTCTTGAAGTGGGAAACACAATAGAAGAAAAAGACCTACAAAAACAAACCCATAACAATTAAGAAAATGGTAGTAGTAACATACATATCGATAATTACCTTAAACGTGAATGGATTAAATGCTCCAACCAAAAGACACAGGTTTGCTGAATGGATGCAAAAACAAGACCGATCTATATGCTGTCTACAAGAGACCCACTTCAGACCTAGGGACACATACAGACTGAAAGTGAGGGGATGGAAAAAGATATTCCATGCAAATGGAAATCAAAAGAAAGCTGGAGTAGCAATACTCATATCAGATAAAATAGACTTTAAAATAAAGAATGTTATAAGAGACAAAGGAGGACACTACATAATGATCAAGGGATCAATCCAAGAAGAAGATATAACAATTATAAATGTATATGAACCCAACATAGGAGCACCTCAATACATAAGGCAACTGCTAACAGCTATAAAAGAGGAAATCGACAGTAACACAATAATAGTGGGGGACTTTAACACCTCACTTACACCGATGGACAGATCATCCAAACAGAAAATTAAAAAGGAAATAGAAGCTTTAAGTGACACAATACACCAGATAGATTTAATTGATATTTATAAGACATTCCATCCAAAAACAGCAGATTACACGTTCTTCTCAAGTGCGCACGCAACATTCTCCAGGATAGATCACATCTGGGGTCACAAAACAAGTCTCAGTAAATTTAAGAAAATTGAAATCATATCAAGCATCTTTTCTGGTCTGACCACAATGCTATAATAAATCAATGACAGAGAAAAAAACATAAAAAGCACAGACACATGGAGACTAAACAATATGTTACTAAATAACCAAGAGATCACTGAAGAAATCAAAGAATACCTAGAGACAAATGACAACGAAAACACGATGATCCAAAACTTATGGGATGCAGCAAAAAGCAGTTTTAAGAGGGAAGTTTATAGCAATACAAGCCTACCTCAAGAAATAGGAAAAATCTCAAATAAACAATCTAACCTTACACCTAAAGGAACTAGAGAAAGAAGAACAGACAAAACCCAAAGTTTAGTAGAAGGAAAGAAATCATAAAGATCAGAGCAGAAATGAATGAAATAGAAACAAAGAAAACAGTAGCAAAGATCAATAAAACTAAAAGCTGGTTCTTTGAGAAGATAAAATTGATAAGCCATTAGCGAGACTCATCAAGAAAAAGAGGGAGAGGACTCAATAAAATTAGAAATGAAACAGAGAAGTTACAACAGACACAGCAGACATACAAAGCATCCTGAGACTACTACAAGCAACTCTGTGCCAATAAAATGGACAACCTGGAAGAAATGGACAAATTCTTAGAAAGGTATAACCTTCCAAGACTGAACCAGGAAGAAATAGAAAATATGAACAGACCAATCACAAGTAATGAAATTGAAACTGTGATTAAAAATCTTCCAACAAACAAAAGTCCAGGACCAGATGGCTTCACAGGTGAATTCTATCAAACATTTAGAGAAGAGCTAACACCCATCCTTCTCAAACTCTTCCAAAAAACTGCAGAGGAAGGAACACTCCCAAACTCATTTCTATGAGGCCACCATCACCCTGATACCAAAACCAGACAAAGATATTACAAAAAAAGAAAATTACAGACCAGTATCACTGATGGATATGGATGTAAAAATCCTCTACAAAATACTAGCAAACAGAATCCAACAACACATTAAAAGGATCATACAGCATGATCAAGTGGGATTTATCCCAGGGATGCAAGGATTCTTCAATATACGCAAATCAATCAATGTGGTACACCATATTAACAAATTGAAGAATAAAAACCACATGATCATCTCAATAGATGCAGAAAAAGCTTTTGACAGAATTCAACACCCATTTATGATAAAAAACTCTCCAGAAAGTGGGCATAGAGGGACCCTACCTCAACATAGTAAAGGCCATATACAACAAACCCACAGCAAACATCATTCTAAATGGTGAAAAACTGAAAGCATTTCCTCCAAGATCAGGACCAAGACAAGGATGGCCACTCTCATCACTATTATTCAACATAGTTTTGGAAGTCCTAGCCACGGCAATCACAGAAGAGAAAGAAATAAAATGAATGCAATTTGGAAAAGAAGGAGTAAAACTGTCACTGTTTGCAGATGACATGATACTATACATAGAGAATCCTAAAGATGCCACCAGAAAACCACTAGAGCTAATCAATGAATTTGGTAAAGTTGCAGGATACAAAATTAATGCACAGAAATCTCTTGCATTCCTATACACTAATGATGAAAAATCTGAAAGAGAAACTAAGGAAACACTCCCATTTACCATTGCAACAAAAAGAATAAAATACCTAGGAATATACCTACCTAGGGAGACAAAAGACCTGTATGCAGAAAACTATAAGACACTGATAAAAGAAATTAAAGATGATACAAACAGATGGAGAGATATACCATGTTCTTGGATTGAAACCATCAATATTTTGAAAATGACTATACTACCCAAAGCAATCTACAGATCCAATGCAATCCCTATCAAATTACCAATGGCATTTTTTACAGAACTGGAACAAAAACTCTTAAATTTTGTATGGAGACACAAAAGACCCCGAATAGCCAAAGCAGTCTTGAGGGGAAAAAACGGAGCTGGAGGAATCAGACTCCCTGACTTCAGACTGTACTACAAAGCTACAGTAATCAAGACAATATGGTACTGGCACAAAAACAGAAATGTAGATCAATGGAACAGGATAGAAAGCCCAGAGATAAACCCACGCACCTATGGTCAACTAATCTATGACAAAGGAGGCAAGGATATACAGTGGAGAAAAGACAGTCTCTTCATTAAGTGGTGCTGGGAAAACTGGACAGCTACATGTAAAAGAATGAAATTAGAACAGTCCCTAACACCATACACACAAAAAAACTCAAAATGGACTAGAGACCTAAATGTAAGACCGGACACTATAAAACTCTTAGAGGAAAACATAGGAAGAACACTCTGACATAAACCGCAGCAAGATCTTTTTTGATCCACCTCCTAGAGTAATGGAAATAAAAACAAAAATAAACAAATGGGACCTAATGAAACTTAAAAGCTTTTGCAAAGCAAAGGAAACTACAAACAAGACAAAAAGAGAACCGTCAGAATGGGAGAAAATATTTGCAAACGAATCAACGGACAAAGGATTAATCTCTAAAATATATAAACAGCTCATGCAGCTCAATATTAAAGAAACAAACAACCCAATCCAAAAATGGGCAAAAGACCTAAATAGACATTTCTCCAAAGAAGACATACAGATGGGCAAGGAGCACATGAAAAGCTGCTCAACATCACTAATTATTAAGAGAAATGCAAGTCAAAACTACAATGAGGTATCACCTCACACCAGTTAGAATGGGCATCATCAGAAAATCTACAAACAACAAATGCTGGAGAGGGTGTGGAGAAAAGAGAACCCTCTTGCACTGTTGGTGGGAATGTAAATTGATACAGCCCCTGTGGAGAACAGTATGGAGGTTCCTTAAAAAACTAAAAATAGAATTACCATATGACCCAGCAATCCCACTACTGGGCATATACCCACAGAAGACCATAATTCAAAAAGACACATGCACCCCAATGTTCATTGCAGCACTATTTACAATTGCCAGGTCATGGAAGCAACCTAAATGCCCATCAACAGACAAATGGATAAAGAAGATGTGGTACATGTATACAATGGAATATTACTCAGCCATAAAGAGTAATGAAATTGGGTCATTTGTAGAGACGTGGATGGATCTAGAGACTGTCATACAGAGTGAAATAAGTCAGGAAGAGAAAAACAAATATTGTATATTAACACATATGTGTGGAATCTAGAAAGATGGTACAGATGAGCTGGTTTG
This sequence comes from Balaenoptera physalus, assembly GCF_965194825.1. Taxonomy (NCBI): domain Eukaryota; kingdom Metazoa; phylum Chordata; class Mammalia; order Artiodactyla; family Balaenopteridae; genus Balaenoptera; species Balaenoptera physalus. The sequence continues at coordinate 41,460,720 of NC_138882.1, forward strand.
CAGGGCAGAAATTGAGACACAGATGTAGAGAACAAACGTTGAACACCTAGTGGGGGAAGTGGCATGGGGGGTGGTGGTGGTGGGATGAACTGGGAGATTGGGATTGACATGTATACACTAATATGTATAAAATGGATAACTAATAAGAACCTGCTGTATAAAAAAAATTCATCTTCCAATCAGATTTAAACTACTATGTGTTTTGCAAGACATATCTGTATTTTAGATAATTCCTTGATTGTGTAGTTTTTCTTGCATCTTTAATACTTTACATGAAGAGCTTTTTATATTGGGGATTTAATAATATTTTTCAGAAGAGCACTTTTAGTAAATCCTTAGCTCTGATACTGTTATTGAAGAGATGCATATAAACATGAATATAATATATTGGTGTTTCAGGTCTGTTACATTATATTCTTAAGTTGTGATTAAGTTTCTTTGAAGCAACATAAAGACTTAAGACATTTAAGATTGTTGAATATGCTATATTATGATCATAAATGGTGGTCTGAATTGCTCCCAGATCAATACTTAGGGTGAGGTCAAGATATGCTAATAGGTTTATGTATAGGACTGGGTTTTTCTCTTTGCTTATTTATTTATGTTTATTTTAATATTTATTTATTTATTTGGTTGCTTGGGGTCTTAGTTGTGGCTTGCGGCTCCTTAGTTACCACACATGGGCTCCTTAGTTGCGGCAGGCAGGCTCCTTAGTTGTGACATGTGAACTCTTAGTTGTGGCATGCATGTGGGACATAGTTCCCTGACCAGGGATCGAACCAGGGCCCCCTGCATTGGGAGTGCAGAGTCTTATCCACTGCACTACCAGGGAAGTCCCTCTCTTTATTTAAATGGCTGTCACTAGGATCTTAAATGCTCATCCCTTATTTGCTCACGATTCATATACACATTTTGGAAGAAATTAATATTTATTTGAAATAGGTACAGTGTCATCTTTCCAAGAAGACCTGATTTAAACTGCTCCAACAAAAATTTGGGGTCTCTTGTAATTAATTTCAGAGTGACTAGCAAATACTGTGTTGTACTTGGGGCATGTTGCAAAACAATTACATCGTCAGCATCCACCATTCCAGTTGCTATATGATGTAGCACTGTAAGGTTTTCTGAATTTTTCCTGTGAATTAGTATGCTTCCAGGGGTATTGTTATTTTTGAACCTCTAAGTGGAATTCTGATGGATAACATCAGTTAATATTGCAGGGAGAATCCCAGGTGAGGAAGTTATCACTATAGGAATCAGAATGGACACTATTATCTACATTGAGAATGGCAAATGGATAATCAACATAAACCTAATAAAAATAGCCAAGTAAAAACAGCATGTGACCTAACTGCCTAAAAGTAAGGCATTGCCATACTGAAACACCACTGAGTATGACAGACTTCATTTGCAAGCATGCTTGTAATGGGGAAGCTGAAGTATAAAGTGGTCAGTGTAGATACTGTCAGCGCTTTTTACATTTAGTGAACAGAATTTTTTTTTTTTTTTTGGCTGCGTTGGGTCTTCATCACTGCGCACGGGCTTTCTCTAGTTGTGGCAAGCGAGGGCTGCTCTTCGTTGCAGTGTGCAAGCTTCTCTTGTTGCGGAGCACGGGCTCTAGGCGCGCAGGCTTCAGTAGTTGCAGCACACGGGTTCTAGGGTGCGTGGGCTTCAGTAGTTGTGGCGCGCAGGCTCAGTAGTTGTGGTGCACGGGCTTAGTTGCTCCACGGCATGTGGGATCTTCCTGGGCCAGGGATCGAATCCGTGTCTCCTGCTTTGGCAGGCAGATTCTTAACCACTCCACCACCAGGGAAGTCCCTAGTGAACAGAATTATTACCTATTCTTTTCCTCACAAAGTATTTATTATTCATATTTATGAAATATAGCCAGAATGTAGTCTGATCTTTTTTCAGCTTAGTGAAATATATTTTTTGCTTTTTGTCTCTTTTTCTTATAAGAAAATTCTGAAAATTGATGTCTCAGGAAGGTGCCTAAGAGTTGGGATTATATTAAACATCTACAAGTGCAAAATATTTTATAATTTTTTAATGATGAAAACAATGATCTCATCTTTTCTTACTAGGGTAACCATTATAAAAATGTTTTTGATCTATATGAAAAGGTTGTTTGTCTTGAACCTAGAAGTAGGCCAGCCAACAGTAGACGACAGGAGCGTTCTCTTCTCTCACGTAACCTTTTACAGTCTGATCACCTCTTCCACTGCTGTTTTACCTTAGTCGCCAAGAAACTCAACACAAAGTGATTAAATATAGCAGTCAAATACCTTGTAATATCTATAGCTTTCGTGCTTTTAATTAATCCAGATTTTATTTTTAATTGTTCTCCTTATATTTAATCTTGTAAGTGCTCTCAAATTCTTGTTGACTCGAGGTTATATAGAGAATAGATTGTGTGTATATATATATGTGTGTATGTGTGTGTGTGTGTGTGTGTGTATATATATATATATATATATATATATATGGTAAACAACCATACCTTTTACATTTGTTTATCGCCTGATAGCTTTATTTTTTAATGTTTTGTATCTTGCCTTCCCAACCTGCTTCTAAGCTCTTGAAGGCAGGAAATCATCTCTAACTTTCAAAACTAACCTTAAAGGACTGTTTTGAAAGTTAAATAAATAGACATAGGAAACAGAGTTGTATTTGGCATGAAGGGCGCGCTAATGTTAGCAGCATTATGTTTTATTATGTAGCACAGTAGACTGTTCAATAGAACATGTATTACTTACAGGAGGGGTTAGGTAGGAAAAGATTTTTCTATTCCCTAATACCTAAAAATAATTGAGGTTTGGGCATTTCTATTTCAACTCAGAGCCAAAGGAGTTGAAATGTTAACTGCTTTCTAAATATATCTAATGTTTGGGAAAATCCAGATGTGACCTGTTCCATCCAAATATTAGGTAATGCTGGGATATAATTCTGGAGGAGAAAGCAACTTCAAAGAAATCTTTAGGCTAAGTAGCGGATTACTGAATGGAGAAGCTATGAAAAACATTAATTTCTTCCGAAGGAGACTCAAGAGTTAGGTGCCCAGAAAGAGAAACTTCCTAAAAAAAACAAAGAAAAAAAAGAAAAAGAAACTTCCTTTTTATATGTAACATGTTCCTGAATCTACTGTTTGTCAGTCTTGAAAATCATTTTGTGTCTTCTAACATGTTAGCTGTAGGCTACTAGCCTGTGGTGTAAGAGAAAATGCCTTCCATTTGTATCTGCTTTGACATATATGCACTCACCTTCATGATCATTATCTCATTTAATCCATTTAAATCAACCATCAAGGTAGGGTATTGATAAAAATGGTCATTGTTATAAATTCTTAAGCATAGACATGATGTAATAATTCACTATTTATGCCAGCTTTGATATACAGCCTCTTTTCTTTGTTCTATAGCCTATTTTAATTGAGTGCATAATCTTATTCTTCAAATTCAGAGTTTCTTCTAGCATCAAATACACATTTGTTGGCTCCTTATATACCCTATGCTAGAAGTAAAAGAGATGAAAAGGAAAGCCTGCTCAGTGAATGATCCTTGCCCTTGAGGAACCTGAATTCTTTTGATGAGTGCTAAAAGAAATATTCATTAAATACAGGCCCAAAGTTAATGCATGCTCAAGTGTATGATTGAGATTGTATTATAGATGTCCAGAGAAGGGAGGGATCAGTTCATCCTGACCTACCTAAGGGAAGTTTGGTGGAGAATGTGAGATTTCAGTTTATTCTTAAAGGGTGAGTAGGATTTGGAAACATAGGGCAGGAATCTGGTAAGGTATTTCAGGTAGGGAAGAGTCTGAACAAAGATACGGCCTTTGGAGAACAGAGAGAGGAGTGATTTCACATAGAGAAGGTGGTTTGGAGGAGGAAGGAGAGAATAGCGCCGGCTTTCTAAGGTGATCTCTAATTGAACTGGGATATTGTATGAGTTTGTATTTTTTTAGCATAAGGAAAAAAAGCTTAAAAATATTTTAAAACTCTCTTAAACTGAGTTACCTTCTAAAGGTGTGGCACCTATTTCCCCAAACCATCATTATAATGGAATTTAACTATATATAAAGATATGTATTATAATAAAGAGACAGTATAAAGCTATACAATAAGCATATAGATATATTTATAAATAGATAAAGATATTACTAAGTAATGGAGAGAACTATGGGGATTTCTTGTACAGTGTGAGTTGAGAAGGATTCTTACAGCCCAAATTATCACCCACTTCTTTAATGTATAATACATACCCAATCTAATAAGTTTAGCCTGATTAGGAAGCTTACAAAAAGGACAGGTGTCCATCTTCTAGTTTTTCAAGCCAAGTATTTGTATTAAGCAGACGTCTATTTAGTAATTGAAATAAACTAAATGCCAATCTTAAGTGGATACCTTTTTAACTTTAAGGGAGAAAACCCCAAGAGAATTTAAGAAAAAGGCCATTTAAGATACACTAACTTCTCAGGGAATGAGCAGATTCTACTTAGAATAACTGATGGTCATTTTGGGATGAAGTAGTGTAGTGAATTATGACTGGTAAGATTATATGCAGTATGTATGTCGGATGGTGCTTCACTCTCACCTGCAATAGAATGAGGTTTAATAAACTCCTGGGTAAAGATAACTGTTTAACAAATTACTTGGTATTGAAAGTAGTTACAAATTTAATGGTCTTTTTTTAAAAGGATACATAAAAATGTTCCCACAAAAGAACAGTTCAAATAAAGGTGTTCTTGAATCAAAAACTTTATGGAAGTGATCATCAAAAATGTCATGTACTCTGTCAATATTACATGAACTCTGATGCCAGTCTTAGGATTGTAGACCTTGGCTTTCATGTAGCAGAGAGCCATTATTGATTTTGGAACATTGAGTGTTATGCAAACTCTTTGTAAGTGTGGCACTACCACAGAAGAAGCTTCTGCTGGCATAGCCATAAATGGGTTGCAGCAAATTCAAAATTTTTTTAGAATCTTTATATTTTTACTTCAAAAGTCATGTGAATTTTGTCGTTCTTTATAATATATCTATGTTTTTTTGTAAATATTATGTTTTAAGTTATTGAACAAAATTGACTAATCAAAAGGATATGCTGTATTTGTCTTCTTTGTGTGAGTGGGCTTAGGATATCTGACCTGCTATATTTTAGCAGTACCTTATCTAGCTCAGCTTTTTAAGGACAGCATTTGAATATAGCTGCAAAGTAATTTCACTTGGCTTCCTGCCCCAGAGGAATTAAAAAGCATGGGTATCCTTGGTTAGGTTATCATCTTTATGAAGATTTCTACCTCTATCTTTATATAAAGCAGGCATTGGTTTTGAATGAAGGAATACTGTTGTATACTATGAGCTCAGTATCAGTATTGGAATACATGATTTTTAAAAATTTAATCTCAGTAGTTCAAGAAACAAATAATTGAGCTGAATAACTGAAGGTCCCTGTTTATAGATTTGAAATTCAGAAGTGAAATTTCATTACTTTTTAAATGTTGCAAACAAAAAGATTTAATACATTTGTTAGAATCAAATGATTATAATGTGCCCATATTTTTGTACTCAGTAGAAGATAAAACAATAAACATTTACTGAATGCATGTTGTGTGGCAGGTACTGTGCTAGATAATGAGAGGGCGGAGGGAGAGGAAGAGAGAGAGAAAGAAAGGGAGAACACTTGTTTCCTGTCTTTGGGGGCCTCGTAATCTAGGAGTATAATACATGTAAAATATAACTGCCATATAGCACAGTAAATACTGCAATAGAGATAGCACCTAAGATACATTTGGGTAAATGTGGATTAACCAACCAATTTAGCTTCAGTGCCATAGAGAAAGCTTCTGAGAGTGGAGTATGCTTATGCTGAAACTTATTAATAAATGGGGAGAGTTCTCAGGGTGGAAATGTGGGAAAAGGGCATTCCAGGCGGAGGAAACAGTGTAAAATCTTCAGGAAATTGCAGAGAGCATGGTTTAACCAAAGTGAAGGTGCATGCTAGATAGTGTTGAGAGATGACTCTTGGCCGTAGGCAGCTTCATTTTGTATACAATCCTAAGGGGTTTGAACGTCATTCTGTAATTTTTGGAGGATCATTGAAAAGTATTGAGTATGATCAGAATGATTCTCATTTTAGCAAGATTTTAGCTTTTGAAGTAGTTTAGAGGATAAATCAGGAATCGCAGGTTATGGCCCCAGGCAAGAGGAGCAGTTAGGATGTCATTGCTGTAGTCTAAATGATGAATGTGAGGGCCATTAAAGTGGCAGAGGGATTGACAAGAAAAGGATGGATTCCAGATAAGTTAAAGAAACGGAATCAGTAACATTTAATGATTGATTGTGGGTAGTGAGAGAGGAGGAAGATAGAAATTCATGTCTGGCGTGAATAATGGGATTAGATGGGTAAATTTCTCACTAGAGTTTTGAGAGAAGTTTTACTTTATGTATGTGAATAGTTTCTACAAAATTGGTAAACATATGAAGGTAACTTCTGAGTAGGTCATTTCTAAGTTTCTCTTTATTTTTATTTACAGATGCCACTTCAAATGAACAACAAGAGCTTTTCTGTCAGAAGCTGCAGCAGTGTTGCATATTGTTTGATTTCATGGACTCTGTTTCAGACTTGAAGAGCAAAGAAATTAAAAGAGCAACATTGAATGAACTGGTTGAGTATGTTTCAACTAATCGTGGTGTAATTGTTGAATCAGCGTATTCTGATATAGTAAAAATGGTAAGCCTCTAGACTTAAGTTCCTCAGATTTATATAAATTCAAGTAAGATCTGAGGTATAATTATGATTTAATGAGACTGATTTTTAATAAATATACAATAATTAATGTGCTCAAAAGAATTTTTTTTTAAATAGTCCATTTGAAAGATTATCCATCCATTCCAGTGATGGTGCCATTGCTTTATAATAGTTTGGGAATTCAGTAGCCACAATGGCTGGTGGCTACCACATTGGATAGTGCAGATCTAGAGCTTAGGAGAAAGATATAAGCTCAAGATCATACAGATAGATAGATAATTAATGTGCAGCTGAATAGTTGTGGAGAAAGAACATCTAAAGGGGGAAGAAAAGACCAAGGAAAAACTGTGGGGCTCTCAGCATCTCAGCAGTGGATAAGGGAGTCAGGTCTAAAACAAATCTTATTTAGGACATTTTGATATCATATATGTAGATTCTATAACACTGAATTTTAATCAAAACGTGGGACCTTTAAGAAGTTAAATGATGTAAACAAAAATTTGAAATATCTGATGTGAAAAGTATTGAAGTAAGGTTGTTTAGGATACTGCTTATTAATTATTTAACCATATTCTCCATCAAACTGTAGAAATTTGTTTCGGACTTGCGGTTTTTGTATTTTGGGGCATAACAAAATACAAAAAATTCATTTGGAATAATTAGAGTCACTGAGTACACAATTTAAGCTTAAATGTTGGTTATAGAAGGTTATAGCAAGTATAATCTAAGCTATAAACTATACAAGTTAGTTGCCTTAATTTCTTTCCCTGTGCCTAATATATGTTCTGGGGGAAGAGCAAAATGTGTAGGAAAGTTAAATTTGACCCTAATATACTAGTTGAGTTTTCTTTCATCATATTGTACTAGAAGACCAATTAAAAGGACTTAAGACATTTTGGTTAGTTTTTTTCTTTTTAGAAAAGAAAATAAAAGCCTTAAGATTTTTTTTAAAGATTAGCTCTAGAGAGAACATTAATCAAAATGAAATTAGCTTCCTCAATTCCACAGATAATTAAAAGCGACAGTTTGAGAATATAAGTATTGATTATTGATAGACTTTGTATTTTGTTCTTTGTTTTGTGTTTGTCATTTAAAAATGTTCAGGGGGAAAATGCAGTATTTCCACTTTACTGATTTCAAATGGTTTGTATTTAGGAATTTTGAAAATCCTAGGGAAGATATTTTTATCTCTCTAAAGTTGTTGCCTCAGATATGAAAGTACTCAAATATTTGAGTCAAATTATTTTGTAATTTTCTATTTACTAATAAATTCTGAGATTTAATTTCTTTTCCCAAGTAAAAAGATGTGTGTGTTTTGTCCTTTTTTTTTTTTTTTTTTTAACTTCTGGGTACTTAATTTCTAGATAAGAAGCCAGCTCACCCACTTAGTTCTTTAAAGCTCTTCTGTGTATTTGCTGTATACAGTTAATTTTATTGGTGGCTACAAGGTTTAACTTTTTCTTTTCCTACCAACAATAATAAGTATGATTTCAAAGGCAAATTATGCCCTCCTATGGGACATATTTCCTTTTCAAGTTCTGTCTATGACTTTCTGCCACTCTGTGAAATTGATATTTATCAAACTATTTATTGGCTCTGCCCGCATATGCTGGCTTTGAGTTCTAGCAAATCAAATTCTGGATTATAACTTTCTAAGTCTTATGGTTATAGTAATTGACTGTTAGCAGTTATTTGGATTACCATAGATGCTACTTCATAAGAATGGTTGGGAATTTGCTTGCACCACCAAACAACGCTCGTCTCATCCTCTGTTCTCCAAATAATTTATCTTAAATGACCAGCCCCTCAAAATTAGGGCCTTACATGTTTACTAAACCATTTGATCTGTCAGTCTGTTCATCATTCTTCAACGAATTTTGAGTTGGGCTCACAATCCATCCTTTGCTAGAGAAAAAGGATATGTAGTTTACTTTGGTACTAAGACAGACAATGTGAAAGATGAAGTTATAACCTAAAATGAAGACTCTGAAATGAAGAGTCTCAAAGGATATCCTTATTTCAGAGAGATTAATATTTTTTTTAAAAAATGCTCAGAGTTAATGAAATACAGTAAATTAAGTCATCATAGGGTATTATAACTATGTCTGTAATGGCAGTGAATAACTATGTCTGTAATGACAGTGAAAGTTTTCTACCCCCATCCTCCTCTTCTTTAGCGTGGTGTGTATGTGTAAGAGATATTTTACCAAACTCTTGGGTTATAAAGTAAGTAAATGGCTGGATTAGAATATGGGGGGAGTTGTGGAAAGATGAAAAGAATCAAGTTAGGGATAGGGAGAGTTAGGAACTTTATGCTCCCCCCACCCAGTTCCCTCCCCTCCTCTTTTTTTTTTTTTTTTTAAAAGCAAAACTTGGAAAGAAAAACTTGTGATTTAAGGAAGAGGAATCTAGAGGTAATCTGTACGAAGTTTGATGTCTATAGAAGTCAGAATTATGGGACAGAGAAAAGAGAGAAACAAATGGCTGTCTTCATATCTTGAAGAGATTTATAGGTTTTGAACTAAGCTTACAGCCACAACTTAACCTTTTTCTTAAATAAAGTTATCTTAAAAATATTTCGGGCTTCCCTGGTGGCGCAGTGGTTGAGAATCTGCCTGCTAATGCAGGGGACACGGGTTCGAGCCCTGGTCTGGGAAGATCCCACATGCCGCGGAGCGACTAGGCCCGTGAGCCACAACTACTGAGCCTGCGCGTCTGGAGCCTGTGCTCCGCAACAAGAGAGGCCGCGACAGTGAAAGGCCCGCACACCGCAATGAAGAGCGGCCCCCACTTGCCACAACTAGAGAAAGCCCTCGCACAGAAATGAAGACCCAACACAGCCATAAATAAATAAATTTAAAAAAAAAATTTCATTTTGCATTTTTAAATTCAATTAAGCAACAAAAACTTATGTTTATGTTTATTTAGAACATGAATCTAAATTTATTTTTCTTTACAGATCAGTGCTAACATCTTCCGAACTCTTCCTCCAAGTGATAATCCAGATTTTGATCCAGAAGAGGATGAGCCCACACTTGAGGCCTCTTGGCCTCACATACAAGTATGGAACATAACTTTGTATTGACAATTTTTACATTTATGATATTCTGCTGAAATCACAGAACTCTGTTTTAGACCTGAGTGTCTATTTAAAGTACTTGACTTTTAATATGTTTTCTTAACATTTTCTTTTCTCAAAATATTGCTTTTCACTTTTTTTATTGTGGTAAAATACACTTAACATTTACCATTTAAACCATTTTAAAGTGTATTCCGTAGCATTAAGTGCATTTTTAATGCTATGCAACCATCACTACTATCTAGTTCCATAACCTTTTCATCACCCCAAATGGAAACCCCCTTGTCATTAATAGTCACTTCCCATTCTCCCACCCCCACAGCCCCTGGCAGCTTTTCATCCACATTCTGTCTCTATGGATTTGCTTGTCCTGGATGTTTAATATAAATGGAGTCATATAATATGTGGCCTTTTGTGTTTGGGTTCTTTCACTTAACATAATATTTTCAGGGTTTATCAATATTGTAACATGTATCAATATGTCATTCCTTTTAATGGCTGAATAATATTCCATTGTATGGACATACCACATTTTGTTTATCCGTTTATCAGTAGATGAACATTTGGGTGGTTTCTACCTTTTGGGTGTTGTGATTAGAGCTGTTAAGAATGTTACACATTCATGTACAAGTTTTTGTTTAACATCTGTTTCCCATAGGTTTTGATATGTTGTGTTTTTGTTTTCATCCATTTCAAAATATTTTCTGATATCCTCTGTGATTTATTTGGCCCATTAGTTATTTAGCAATGTGTTTAATTTCTACATACTTGTGACTCCCAGATTTCTTTCTGTTATTGATTTATAATTTTATTCCATTGCGGTTGTAGAATATACTTTGAAGTTTTCAATCCTTTTAAATTTATTGAGGCTTTTTTTTATGGCCTAGCATATGGTTTATCATGGAGAATGTTTCATGTGTACTTGAGAAGACCGCGTATACTGTTGTTGTTGGGTGGAGTGTTGTGTTGAAGTCTCTTAAATCTAGTTGGTTGTTTAAGTCTTCTGTTTCTTTGTTGATCTGTCTAGTTCTATCCATTATTGAAAGTGAGATATTGAAGTCTCCAACTATTGTTGTTGAATTGTCTATTTCTCTCTTCAGTTCTGTCAGTTTTTGCTTCAGGAATTTTGGGGGCCCTATTGTTAGCTGCGTATGTTTATAATTGTTTTATCTTCCTCTTGGATATGTCCCTTATCATTATAACTCTAATAAAAGTTTTTGTGTTAAAGTTCATTTTTTCTGATATTTACTGTCTAACTGCCACTGTCTAACTCTCTTTTGGTTACTGTTTGCATGATATGTCTTTTCCATACATTTACTTCTTATCTGTTTGTTTCTTTGAATCTCAGTTGTGTTTCTTGGGAATTCCCTGGTGGTCCAGTGGTTAGGACTCTCCACTTTCACTGCTGCAGGCCTGGGTTCAGTCCCTGGTCAGGGAACTAAGATCCTGCAAGCTGCACAGCATGGCAAATAAATAAATAGTGTTTCTTGTAAGCAGCATGTAGTTGGAACCCCCTTTTTTTTTTTAATCAATTTTGACAGTCTCTGCCTTTTGAGCAGTGTTTAATCCATTTACATTTAATGTAATTACTGATAAGGTAGGATTTATGTCTTCCATTTTGCTGTTTTATGTCTTATATCTTTTTTGTTCCTCTGTTCCTCCATTATTACCTTTTGTATTAAATAGGTATTTTCTAGTGTACCATTTTAATTCCCTTGTTTAACTATATTTTTTTGAGTTACTTTCTTAGTAGTTACCCTAAGGATTACAATTAGCATCTTAAAACGATCTAGTTTGGTTGAATGCTAACTTAATTAGCTAACTTTGGTCCAGTATACCTCCATTCCCTCCCCCTTCCTTTGTGGTATTACTGTCATACAAATTAGATCTTTATGCAGACATAAAATAGCATCTTATTGCACTTCACTTTATTGCCCTTTGCAGATATTGCACTTTTTACAAATTGAAGGTTTGTGGCAATCCTGTGTTGAACAAGTCTGTCAGAACCATTTTCCAACAGCATTTGCTTACTTCATGTCTCAGTGTCACATTTTGATAATTTTTGGAATATTTCAAACTTTTACATTGTTATATTTTTTATGGTGATCTTTGATGTTATTATTGCAAAAAGATTACAACTTCCTGAAGACTCAGATGATGGTTAGCATTTTTTAACAATAAAGTATTTTTTAATTAAGGTATGTACACTGTTTTTTTAAACATAATGCTATTGCATACTTAAGAGACTATAGTGTACACGTAACTTTTATTTGCATTGGGAAACTAAAAAAAAATCATGTGACTTGCTTTAGTGCAATATTCACTTTCTTATGGTGGTCTGGAACCAAACCTGCAATATCTCCAAGGCATGCTTATACATTGTACACCCATCAACACAGTTTTGTAATTATTGCTTTATGTGGTTGTCTTGTAAAGCAGGAGAACAAAAGAGTTATAAATAAAAGTACATTTATACTGTCTTTTATATTTACCTATGTAGTTACCTTTACCTCTTTATTTCTTCCTATGGAATCAAGTTATATATGGTGTCCTTTCATTTAAGCCTGAAGGATTCCTTTTAGTATTTCCCGTAAGGTGCGTCTGCTGATCTGGGAATCTCTTAATTTTCCCTTCATTTTTGAAGGGGAGTTTTGCTGGATATAGACTTCTTGGCTAACTGCCTTCTTGCTTCAACACTTTGAAGGTGTCATCCTATTAGTCCTCTGGTGTCCATGGTTTTTTTGTGACAAGTCAGTTATTAATCTTATTTAGGATCTGATGTATGTGATAAGTTATTTATTACTTACTGCTTTGAAAATTTTCTTTGTCTTTAACTTTCTGTCTGTTTGATTATGATGTCTCTAGATATGCATCTCTTTGACTATTCTAGTTGGACTTCAGTGAGCTCCACTTAATAGTTCATTGTATAAATTAATACTTTTCATCAAATTTGGTTTGGTTTTTAGCTATTTCTTCAAATATTTTTCTTCCTCTTTCTCCTTTCCTTCTGAGACTCCCATTATGTGTATCTTGGTATGATTGATGGTATCCCACAGGTCTCTGAAGCTCTGTTCATTTTGTGTTCAATCTTTCTTTCTACACCTCAAACTAGATAATCTCTATTGACCTTTCTTCTGCCAGCTCAAACTGTTTTTCATTGTTTTTTGTGAGATAGCAAATTTACTGAAGTCCTCACTCTACCATTGCAAAAGTCCATCTCTGTAGCACATCTTTTTAGTTGAGACTGAGGGAGGGATAGTCTTCCTGCCCTAATGCCATTGTGTGACAACTCACTCCTCATAATTATTGGAAAATTGGTAATAAAAATTTATTATATAGATTGATTCAAGATGGCGGAGTAGAAGGACTTGGTCTCACTCCCTCTTGCAAGAGCAATGGAATCAAAACTAACTGCTGAACACTCATCGGCAGGAAGACACTGGAACTCACCAAAAAAGATACCCCACATCCAAAGACAAAGGAGAAGCCACAATGAGACAGTAGGAGGGGCACAATCACAATAAAATCAAATCCCATAACTGCTGGGTGGGTGACTCACAAACTGGAGAACACTTATACCACAGGAGTCCAACCACTGGAGTGAAGGTTCTGAGCCCCACGTCAGGCTTCCCAACCTGAGGGTCCGGCAATGGAAGGAGGAATTCCTAGAGAATCAGACTTTGAAGGCTAGCGGGATTTCATTGCAGGACTTCGAAAAGACTGGGGGAAACAGAGACTCCACTCTTGGAGGGCACACACAAAATAGTGTGTGCATTGGGACCCAGGGGAAGGAGCAGTGACCCCATAGGAGACTGAACCAGACCTACCTGCTAGTGTTGGAGGGTCTCCTACAGAGGCAGGAGGTGGCTGTGTCTCACCATGAGGACAAGGACACTGGCAGCAGAAGTTCTCGGAAGTACTCCTTGGCGTGAGCCCTCCCAGAGTCTGCCATTAGCCCCACCAAAGAGCCCAGGTAGGCTCCAGTGTTGGGTCTTCTCAGGCCAAACAACTGACAAGAAGGGAACCCAACCCCACCCATCAGCAGACAAGGGAATTAAAGTTTTACTGAGCTCTGCCCACCAGAGCAACAGCCAGCTCTACCCACCACCAGTCCCTCCCTTCAGGGAACTTGCACAAGCCTCTTAGATAGGCTCATCCACCAGAGGGCAGAAAGCAGAAGCAAGAAGAACTACAGTCCTGCAGCCTGTGGAACAAAATCCACATTCACAGAAAGATAGACAAGATGAAAAGGCAGAGGGCTATGTACCAGATGAAGGAACAACATAAAACCCCAGAAAAACAACTAAAATGGAGATAAGCAACATTCGAGAAAAAGAATTCAGAATGAGAGTGAAAGAATGGAGGCAAAGATCGAGAAGATGAAGAAATGTTTAACAAAGACCTAGAAGAATTGAAGAACAAACACCTAGAAGAATTAAAAAACAAACGGAGATGAACAATACAATAACTGAAATGAAACAATACACTAGAAGGAATCAGTAGCAGAATAACTGAGGCAGAAGAACGGATAAGTGACGTGGAAGACAGAATGGTGGCGTTCACTGCCACGGAACAGAATAAAGAAAAAAGAATGAAAAGAAATGAAGACAGCCTATAAGACCTCTGGGACAACATTAAAGGCAACAACATTCGCATTATAGGGGTCCCAGAAGGAGAAGAGAGAGAGAAAGGACCTGAGAAAATATTTGAAGAGATTATAGTCGAAAACTTCCCTAACATGGGAAAGGAAATAGCCACCCAAGTCCAGGAAGTGCAGAGACTACCAGGCAGGACAAACCCAAGGAGAAACGCGCTGTGACACATAGTAATCAAATTGACAAGAATTAAAGGCAAAGAAAAATCATTGAAAGCAACAAGAGAAAAAACAACAAATAACATACAAGGGAGCTCCCTTAAGGTTAAGAGTTGATTTCTCAGCAGAAACTCTACAAGCCAGAAGGGAGTGGCATGACATATTTAAAGTGATGAAAGGGAAGGGATTTAAAGGGATGAAAGGGAACCTACAGCCAAGATTACTCTACCCAGCAAGGATCTCATTCAGAATCAACGGAGAAATCAAAAGCTTTACAGACAAGCAAAAGCTGAGAGAATTCAGCACCATCAAACCAGCTCTACCACAAATGCTAAAGGAACTTCTTTAAGTGGGAAACACAATAGAAGAAAAAGACCTACAAAAACAAACCCATAACAATTAAGAAAATGGTAGTAGTAACATACATATCGATAATTACCTTAAACGTGAATGGATTAAATGCTCCAACCAAAAGACACAGGTTCGCTGAATGGATGCAAAAACGACACCGATCTATATGCTGTCTACAAGAGACCCATTTCAGACCTAGGGACACATACAGATTGAAAGTGAGGGGATGGAAAAAGATATTGCATGCAAATGGAAATCAAAAGAAAGCTGGAGTAGCAATACTCATATCAGATAAAATAGACTTTAAAATAAGAATGTTATAAGAGACGAGGAAGGACACTACATAATGATCAAGGGATCAATCCAAGAAGAAGATATAACAATTATAAATGTATATGAACCCAACATAGGAGCACCTCAATACATAAGGCAACTGCTAACAGCTATAAAAGAGGAAATCGACAGTAACACAGTAATAGTGGGGGACGTTAACGCCTCACTTACACCAATGGACAGATCATCCAAACAGAAAATTAATAAGGAAACAGAAGCTTTAAATGACACAATAGACCAGATAGGTTTAATTGATATTTATAGGACATTCCATCCAAAAACAGCAGATTACACGTTCTTCTCAAGTGCGCACGGAACATTCTCCAGGATAGATCACATCTTGGGTCACAAATCAAGCCTCAGTAAATTTAAGAAAATTGAAATCATATCAAGCATCTTTTCTGACCACAACGCTGTGAGTTAGAAATCAATTACAGAGAAAAAAACGTAAAAAACACAGACACATGGAGACTAAACAATACGTTACTAAATAGCCAAGACATCACTGAAGAAATCAAAGAGGAAATCAAAAAGTACCTAGAGACAAATGACAATGAAAACACGATGATCCAAAACCTATGGGATGCAGCAAAAGCAGTTCTAAGAGGGAAGTTTATAGCAATACAAGCCTACCTCAAGAAATAGGAAAAATCTCAAATAAACAATCTAACCTTACACCTAAAGGAACTAGAGAAAGAACAACAGACAAAACCCAAAGTTAGTAGAAGGAAAGAAATCATAAAGATCAGAGCAGAAATAAATGAAATAGAAACAAAGAAAACAGTAGCAAAGATCAATAAAACTAAAAGCTGGTTCTTTGAGAAGATAAACAAAATTGATAAACCATTAGCCAGACTCATCAAGAAAAAGAGGGAGAGGACTCAAATCAATAAAATTAGAAATGAAACAGAGAAGTTACAACGGACACAGCAGAAATACAAAGCATCCTGAGAGAGTACTACAAGCAACTCTATGCCAATAAAATGGAAAACCTGGAAGAAATGGACAAATCCTTAGAAAGGTATAACCTTCCAAGACTGAACCAGGAAGAAATAGAAAATATGAACAGACCAATCACAAGTAATGAAATTGAAACTGTGATTAAAAATCTTCCAACAAACAAAAGTCCAGGACCAGATGGCTTCACAGGTGAATTCTATCAAACATTTAGAGAAGAGCTAACACCCATCCTTCTCAAACTCTTCCAAAAAACTGCAGAGGAAGGAACACTCCCAAACTCATTCTATGAGGCCACCATCACCCTGATACCAAAACCAGACAAAGATATTACAAAAAAAGAAAATTACAGACCAGTATCACTGATGAATATGGATGTAAAAATCCTCAAAAAATACTAGCAAACAGAATCCAACAGCACATTAAAAGGATCATACAGCATGATCAAGTGGGATTTATCCCAGGGATGCAAGGATTCTTCAGTATATGCCAATCAATCAATGTGATACACCATATTAACAAATTGAAGAATAAAAACCATATGATCATCTCAATAGATGCAGAAAAAGCTTTTGACAGAATTCATCACCCATTTATGATAAAAACTCTCCAGAAAGTGGGCATAGAGGGACCCTACCTCAACATAGTAAAGGCCATATACAACAAACCCACAGCAAACATCATTCTCAATGGTGAAAAACTGAAAGCATTTCCTCCAAGATCAGGACTAAGACAAGGATGGCCACTCTCATCACTATTATTCAACATAGTTTTGGAAGTCCTAGCCACAGCATTCAGAGAAGAAAAAGAAACAAAAGGAATCCAAATCGGAAAAGAAGAAGTAAAGCTGTCTCTGTTTGCAGATGACATGATACTATACATAGAGAATCCTAAAGATGCCACCAGAAAACTACTAGAGCTAATCAATGAATTTGGTAAAGTTGCAGGATACAAAATTAATGCACAGAAATCTCTTGCAGTCCTATACACTAATGATGGAAAATCTGAAAGAGAAATTAAGGAAACACTCCCATTTACCACTTCAACAAAAAGAATAAAATACCTAGGAATAAACCTACCTAGGGAGACAAAAGACCTCTATGTAGAAAACTATTAAGACACTGATGAAAGAAATTAAAGATGATACAAACAGATGGAGAGATATACCATGTTCTTGGATTGAAAGAATCAATATTATGAAAATGAATTTACTACCCAAAGCAATCTACACATTTAGTGCAATCCCTATCAAATTACCAATGGCATTTTTTACAGAAGTAGAACAGAAAATCTTAAAATTTGTTTGGAGACACAAAAGACCCCAAATAGCCAAAGCAGTCTTGAGGGAAAAATAACGGAGCTGGAGGAATCAGACTCCCTGACTTCAGACTATACTACAAAGCCACAGTAATCAAGACAATATGATACTGGCACAAAAACAGAAATGTAGATCAATGGAACAGGATAGAAAACCCAGAGATAAACCCACGCACCTATGGTCAACTAATCTATGACAAAGGAGGCAAGGATATACAGTGGAGAAAAGACAGTCTCTTCATTAAGTGGTGCTGGGAAAACTGGACAGCTACATGTAAAAGAATGAAATTAGAACAGTCCCTAACACCATATACACAAAAAAACTCAAAATGGACTAGAGACCTAAATGTAAGACCGGACACTATAAAACTCTTAGAGGAAAACATAGGAAGAACACTCTTTGACATAAATCACAGCAAGATCTTTTTTCATCCACCTCCTAGAGCAATGGAAATAAAAACAAATATAAACAAATGGGACCTAATGAAACTTAAAAGCTTTTGCAAAGCAAAGGAAACTACAAACAAAACGAAAAGATAACCCTCAGAATGGGAGAAAATATTTGCACAGAAATCAACAGACAAAGGATTAATCTCCAAAATATATAAACAGCTCATGCAGCTCAATATTAAAAAAACAACCAACCCAATCCAAAAATTGGCAGAAGACCTAAATAGACATTTCTCCAAAGAAGACATACATATGGGCAAGAAGCACATGAAAGCTGCTCAACGTCACTAATTATTAGAGAAATGCAAATCAAAACTATAGTGAGGTATCACCTCACACCAATTAGATTGGGCATCATCAGAAAATCTACAAACAACAAATGCTGGAGAGGGTGTGGAGAAAAGGGAACCCTCTTGCACTGTTGGTGGGAATGTAAATTGATACAGCCCCTGTGGAGAACAGTATGGAGGTTCCTTAAAAAACTAAAAATAGAATTACCATATGACCCAGCAATCCCACTACTGGGCATATACCCAAAGAAAACCAGAATTCAAAAAGACACATGCACCCCAATGTTCACTGCAGCACTACTTACAATTGCCAGGTCATGGAAGCAACCTAAATGCCCATCGACAGACGAATGGATAAAGAAGATGTGGTACGTATATACAATGGAATATTACTCAGCCATAAAAAGGAATGAAATTGGGTCATTTGTAGAGACGTGGATGAATCTAGAGACTGTCATACAGAGTAAAGTAAGTCAGAAAGAGGAAAACAAATATCATATATTAACACATATATGTGGAACCTAGAAAAATGGTAAAGATGAAGCGGTTTGCAGGGCAGAAATTGAGACACAGATGTAGAGAACAGATGTATGGACATCAAGGGGGGAAAGTGGCGGGGGGTGGGGGAATATATTATATAAGTGGGACCAATTCTTCCATTAAACCTTCCCAAACTAATTCTATCTAGCTCTAACTGCTTCAAACATTCCCCTCCAATATGTGGCCTTAATGTAATATCATCTAAGGTTCACTCCGTTGAATCACATTGGCACTGCCACACTTGATACTTCAGTAACTAGAACTCTGTAGATAAGATTCAGAGTAGAACATCTTATACCTCTTATGCTGTATTATGAAAACTGTTACGAAAATTCCATTATAGCTATAAAATATACTTACATGTGTTTAGAGTTTCTTTTGCACATGTTCTTATATAGCTAGTCTTCATGATTATTGTTTTTTTTACTATATACATTAGGTTTTATTTTTGTTCCCCAGAAGTCTAATTAAAATACTCTGAGAAGACTCATATGACACCTTCAGTTTACAGATATTTTCTTATTTTCAAAATAAACAAAGCTCTGAGGGAGAAAGTGAAAGTAACTCTTGCCTAATGCTTTAACTATAATGACTTTAATATTTTTTTATTGACCTGTAGTTGATTTACAATACTATATTAGTTTCAGGTGTACAATATAGTGATTCAAAATTTTTATAAATTATACTCCACTTATAGTTAATGTAAAATGTTGGCTGTATTTCCTGTGCTGTACAATGTATCCTTATAGCTTATTTATTATACACATAGGAGTTTGTACCTCTTAATCCCCTATGCCAATCTTGCCTCTCCCTGCTTTCTTCTCCGTGGTGGTAACCACCAGTTTGTTCTCTATATCTGTGAGTTTGCTTCTTTTTTGTTATATTCACTAGTTGGTTTTATTTTTTAGATTCCACACATAAGTGATATCATATGATATTTGTCTTTCTCTGTCTGACTTATTTCACTTAGCATAATACCCTCCAAGTCCATCCATGTTGTTGCAAATGGCAAAATTTTCATTCTTTTTTATGGCTGAGTAGTATTCTATTGTGTGTGTATATATATATATATATATATATATATATATATATACTGCATCTTTTTTTATCTATTCATCTGTTGATGGACACTTAGGTTGCTTCCATATCTTGCCTATTTTTTTTGTTTGTCTTTTTGGCCGCACCGCGTGGCATGCAGAACTTCCCTGACCAGAGATCGAACCTGTGCCCCCTGCAGTGGAAGTGCAGAGTCTTAACCACTGGACCATCAGGGAAGTCCTTACCTATTGTAAATAATGCTTCTATGAACATTGGCATGCATGTATCTTTTCAAGTTAGTGTTTTTGTTTTCTTTGGATATATACCCAGGAGTGGAATTGCTGGGTCCTATGGAAGTTCTATTTTTAGTTTTTTGAGGAACCTCCCTACTATTTTCCACAGTGCCTGCACCAATTTACATTCCCACTAATAGTGCACAAGTCTTCCCTTTTCTCCATATCCTAACCAACATTTGTTATTTGTGGTCTTTTTGATAATAGCTATTCTGACCAGATGACTTTTGTATTTTTAAGATAGTATTAGTGACCTAAAATCTGCAGGCAAGCACAGTGAAGTGTTGTTCTGGAGACTTGAATGTATTTACCTACATATGACCAACAGCATTATTTATGAGACTGCTGATCATTTTTAGCTAATTATATTACATATACATCATCTTATTTAATCTCTATAGTAAAACTATAAAGTAGGTATTGTTCATATTTTATAGATAAGCTTAGATGAAGCTAAAATAGATTAAGAATCCTGCCCAAGATTATACAAAAAGTAAGTGGTAGAATAAGATTTACAACAAAAGTGTTACTCCAGAGTCCCTGCTCTCCATTATTAAAAGCTTTACTGCCTCCTCTAGATATCATCTATGGCTCTAAAACAAGTACATACAAATTCTTATGAAGTTTAATTCATACCTTTTTAGCTTCCTTAAGCACCAATAAATAAGATCTCCTACTAGCTATCACTTTTTCTTTTTTAGCCCTCATAAATGACTTTTTTTTTTTTAATTTATTTTTGGCTGTGTTGGGTCTTCGTTTCTGTGCAAGGGCTTTCTCTAGTTGTGGCAAGCGGGGGCCACTCTTCATCGTGGTGCGCGGGCCTCTCACTATCGCGGCCTCTCTTGTTGCGGAGCACAGGCTCCAGACGCGCAGGCTCAGTAATTGTGGCTCACGGGCCCAGTTGCTCCGTGGCATGTGGGATCCTCCCAGACCAGGGCTCGAGCCCGTGTCCCCTGCATTGGCAGGCAGATTCTCAACCACTGCGCCACCAGGGAAGCCCATAAATGACTTTTTAAAGGTATAATTATACAGGTACAGATGTGCCTTAGTTAAATGGAACAAAAGTTTATATATACACATTCTAACAAGAGATAAAGAGAATTAGTATCATTACAACGTATGGTGAAATGGAAATGATACTGGTGACAGACTTCTACTCAAATCCCAGTTTTGATAACTTTTCTACAGAAATGGGCTTAGTTAAGCTGTTAAATTTCTCTGCATCCTCCTTTATGAAACTGGCCTAAAACAGGGCCTTGTAGGAACTGAATGGGATAACATCTGAGTGGAATCTAGCACAATTTTTTTAAACTATACTATCTGATTTCTTTGCCTTCCCATTTTTTAAAATATATACTTTAGATATTTAGGAAGAGGTATATATTTTTTGTTATGGTTACCTTTATGCTGATATCTTTAAATGATACCCTTGGTTCCCTCTTCTGTAGTTAGTTTATTGATTCTCAGAATGAACAATATTGAAGGTAATAAGTAGTCTTTTCTTCCCCCACTTCCTTCTCCTCTAGCATCTCATGTAAAGTAATAGCCTTTTACTTTCACAGTAAATACTTACATGGCAATTCAGAGCTTCTTCTACTTCCCATACTCTTCTCCTTCCCCTCCTCCAACTCCTTATTTTTGATAGCTGTACATAGTTAGAATATATAACTGATTTTATACTATTCTGTCACCTTTATGCCCAACACTTGTCGTTAGTTCTACAGGTAATATATTTAACATTTACTATCAATCCTTATGAAAAGTTTCTCTGACCATTTCTTGGTAATTTGAAGTTCTTTAGTAGAAGGGCTCATGGGAAGACTACTTCCTGAGTTGTTGCATGTTTCATCTCAGTTTGTCTCTAGCATTTATGTTTAAAGATCAATTTGAATTGATATAAAATCCTTGGTTCAGCTTCTTTCCTTAATTTCCTTAAGTACCTTAAATATGTTATTCCATTGTCTTCTTATTTCATTCTGATTTTTTTCCTCTTATATTCTTGGTCTTTCTGCCTGGACGCCCAAAGGATATTTTTCCTTTAATGGCCAATTGGTTTTTGGGGGTTTTTTTTGGTTGCATTGGGTCTTCGTTGCTGCGTGCAGGCTTTCTCTAGTTGCGTTGAACAAGGGCTACTCTTCGCTGCAGTGCATGGGCTTCTCATTGCAGTGGCTTCTCTTGTTGCGGAGCGTGGGCTCTAGGCGTGCCGGCTTCAGTAGTTGTGGCTCGCGGGCTCTGGAGCACAGGCTCAGTAGTTGTGGCACACGGGCTTAGTTGCTCCTCGGCATGTGGGATCTTCCTGGACCAGGGCTCGAACCCGTGTCCCCTGCACTGGCAGGTGGATTCTTAACCACTGCGCCACCAGGGAAGTCCCGCCAATTGCTTTTATTGGTCTATACATAAGTGTTGATTTTTCTACATCAGTTTTCCCAGTTGAATAGTGTTCTTTTGCTGTAAAAAAAACCACTTTTATTTCTGAAAAGTCTTCTTCAATAATACTTTTTAGTATTTCTTTTGTTCCACCACATTGTTTTCCTCTTTGGGAATACCTGCTATTCATATGTTGGCTCTTTGCTTCTGTCTATATATATCACTTTCTCTTGAAATCTTTTTGTTTTTCTTATCTCTTCATTTTGTTGGATTGCCTTTAATTTTTCTTTTTTCCATACTCTTTTTCATTTTTCCATTACTCTAGTTGAAAGGCAGACTGACAGAATCAATATTTAGTTTTTACAGCTTCAGTAGTAGAGACATGCAGGGGAAAGGGAATGGGTATTAGATTAGCTAAGCAACAATGCCTGCCACAGGCTTGAACCATTGGAGGCAAGAGTCTGTCCTGAGTAAAATGAAAAATGATAGATTTGTTAATGACAATAGGATGGATAACATCAGCTATTTTCTACATAGTTCCTGGGAGATAGAGAGGAACCTTGCTTTTATACATGGGTGCTCGGTGTTGCTTCAGATTGTATTGTTTGTTTGTTTGTTTTTGGCCACACTACATGGCTCACGGGATCTTAGTTCCCCAAGCAGGGATTGAACCCAGGCCCTCAGCAGTGAAAGTGTGGAGACCTAACCACTGGACCACCAGGGAATTCCTCCAGATTGTATTGTTGATTTTTTATTTTACCAGGACTTACATTTATTAGTGCCATTTCATTCTATTGTTATTATAAAAGATGAGAAAGAAATTTATATTCTAAACTATTTGGGATACTTTAAAGCAATAGTCTGCCTCATTATTTATTCACTGTGTCTAGCACCTATACATCCAAATAAAATGGAAGAGGAATCCTAGGATTAGTGTAAACTGATAAAATTTTTGAGATTTATCAGCACATTAGAGCTTATAGAATAGAAAATCTGAAGTGGTAAACTATGTTTTAATAGCACTGCACAGGGTTCATCTGAAATTTCATGCCATAGTTGGTATAAAATAAGTGATGCTAGGTTTAATAATGCAAAGGTTTTAGAAGCATGAAATTCTCATTAGCCAGTAAGTTATATATATATTTTAATCACATGTAGTTGGATAACCTGAAAAAAAATCTCAGTCTTTGAATTTTTAAAAACAATTTTTCTATTAAGATATTTTTATATGCCCTTGAGAATTAACAGTAAATATTCAGCCATATATACAATGTGCTTTCTGTTTTTCACTGGTATGATTTGAAGTTTCACTTAAATTCACTAAAACTACTGGTTCTTAACATTTTAGGAGATGGTGAGTTGCTTTCAAAATATGATTTTTTAAAAATGAGTTTTCTCTCAAGACAAATTCATAGATACCCAAGAAATATTACAAAGCCATGGTCTTCTGATTAAAAGGCTCTACTCTGGGGGAGAGGAACCAAGATGGCGGAGTAGAAGGACGTGCTCTCACTCCCTCTTGTGAGAACACCAGAATCACAACTAGCTGCTGGACAGTCATCGACAGGAAGACACTGGAACTCACCAAAAAAGATACCCCACATCCAAAGACAAAGGAGAAGCCACAATGAGACGGTAGGAGGGGCGCAATCAGAGTAAAATCAAATCCCATAACTGCTGGGTGGGTGACTCACAGACTGGCGAACACTTATACCACAGAAGTCCACCCGCTGGAGTGAAGGTTCTGAGCCCCAAGTCAGGCTTCCCAACCTGGGGATCCGGCAACGGGAGGAGGAATTCATAGAGAATCAGATTTTGAAGCCTAGTGGGAATTGATTGCAGGACTTTGAAAGGACTGGGGGAAACAGAGACCCCACTCTTGGAGGGCGCACACAAAATAGTGTGCGCATCGGGACCCAGGGGAAGGAGCAGTGACCATGGGGGAGACTCAACCAGACCTACCTGCTAGTGTTGGAAGGTCTCCTGCAGAGGTGGGGAGTGGCTCTGTTGCACCGTGGGGACAAGGACACTGGCAGCAGAAGTTCTCGGAAGTACTTCTTGGCGTGAGCCCTCCCAGAGTCTGTCATTAGCCCCACCAAAGAGCCCGGGTAGGCTGCAGTGTTGGGTTGCCTCAGGCAAAACAACCAACAGGGAGGGAACCCAGCCCCACCCATCAACAGTCAAGTGGATTAAAGTTTTACTGAGCTCTGACCACCACAGCAACAGTCAGCTCTACCCACCACCAGAGCCTCCCATCAAGCCTCTTAGATAGCCTCAACCACCAGAGGGCAGACAGCACAAGCAAGAAAAACTACAATCCTGCAGCCTGTGGAACAAAAACCACATTTACAGAAAGATAGACAAGATGAAAAGGCAGAGGGCTATATACCAGATGAAGGAACAAGAAAAAAACCCCAGAAAAACGACTAAATGAAGTGGAGATAGGCAACCTTCCAGAAAAAGAATTCAGAATAATGATAGTGAAGATGATCCAGGACCTCGGAATAAGAATGGAGGCAAAGGTTGAGAAGATGCAAGAAATGATTAACAAAGACCTAGAAGAATTAAAGAACAAACAAACAGAGAGGAACAATACAATAACTGAAATGAAAACTACACTAGAAGGAATCAGTAGCACAATAACTGAGGCAAAAGAACGGATAAGTGACCTGGAAGACAGAATGGTGGAATTCACTGCTGCGGAACAGACTAAAGAAAAAAGAATGAAAAGAACTGAAGACAGCCTAAGAGACCTCTGGGACAACATTAAACGCAACAACATTCGCATTATAAGGGTCCCAGAAGGAGAAGAGAGAGAGAAAGGACCAGAGAAAATATTTGAAGAGATTATAGTCAAAAACTTCCCTAAAATGGGAAAGGAAATAGCCACCCAAGTCCAGGAAGCGCAGAGAGTCCCGTACAGGATAAACCCAAGGAGAAACACGCCGAGACACATAGTAATCACATTGGCAAAAATTAAAGACAAAGAAAAATTATTAAAAGCACCAAGGGAAAAACGACAAATAACATACAAGGGAACTCCCATAAGGTTAACAGCTGATTTCTCAGCAGAAACTCTACAAGCCTGAAGGGAGTGGCATGATATACTTAAAGTGATGAGAGGGAAGAACCTACAACCAAGATTACTCTACCCGGCAAGGATCTCATTCAGATTCGATGGAGAAATCAAAAGCTTTACAGACAAGCAAAAGCTAAGAGAATTCAGCACCACCAAACCAGCTCTACAACAAATGCTAAAGGAACTTCTCTAAGTGGGAAACACAAGAGAAGAAAAGGACCTACAAAAACAAACCCAAAACAATTAAGAAAATGGTCATACAAACATACATATCGATAATTACCTTAAACGTGAATGGATTAAATGCTCCAACCAAAACACACAGGTGTGCTGAATGGATACAAAAAGAAGACCCATATATATGCTGTCTACAAGAGACCCACTTTAGACCTAGGGACACATACAGACTGAAAGTGAGGGGATGGAAAAAGATATTCCATGCAAATGCAAATCAAAAGAAAACTGGAGTAGCTATACTCATAGCGGATAAAATAGACTTTAAAATAAAGAATGTTACAAGAGACAAGGAAGGACACTACATAATGATCAAGGGATCAATCCAAGAAGAAGATATAACAATTATAAATATATATGTACCCAACATAGAAGCACCTCAATACATAAGGCAACTGCTAACAGCTATAAAAGAGGAAATCGACAGTAACACAGTAATAGTGGGGGATTTTAACACCTCATTTACACCAATGGACAGATCATCCAAAATGAAAATAAATAAGGAAACAGAAGCTTTAAATGACACAATAGACCAGATAGATTTAATTGATATATATAGGACATTCCATCCAAAAACAGCAGATTACACGTTCTTCTCAAGTGCGCACAGAACGTTCTCCAGGATAGATCACATCTTGGGTCACAAATCAAGCCTCATTAAATTTAAGAAAATTGAAATCATATCAAGCATCTTTTCTGACCACAATGCTATGAGATTAGGAATGAATTACAGGGAAAAAAACTTAAAAAACACAAACACATGGAGGCTAAACAATACGTTACTAAATAACCAAGAGATCACTGAAGAAATCAAAGAGGAAATCAAAAAATATCTAGAGACAAATGACAATGAAAACACGACGACCCAATACCTATGGGATGCAGCAAAAGCAGTTCTAAGAGGGAAGTTTATAGCTATACAAGCCTACCTAAAGCCACAAGAAAAATCTCAAGTAAACAATCTAACCTTACACCTAAAGAAACTAGAGAAGGAAGAACAAACAAAACCCAAAGTTAGCAGAAGGAAAGAAATCATAAAGATCAGAGTGGAAATAAATGAAATAGAAACAAAAAAAACAATAGCAAAGATCAATAAAACTAAAAGCTGGTTCTTTGAGAAGATAAACAAAATTGATAAGCCATTAGCCAGACTCATCAAGAAAAAGAGGGAGAGGACTCAAATCAATAAAATTAGAAATGAAAAAGGAGAAGTTACAACAGACACAGCAGAAATACAAAGCATCCTGAGAGACTACTACAAGCAACTCTATGCCAATAAAATGGACAACCTGGAAGAAATGGACAAATTCTTAGAAAGGTATAACCTTCCAAGACCGAACTAGGAAGAAATAGAAAATATGAACAGACCAGTTACAAGTAATGAAATTGAAACTGTGATTAAAAATCTTCCAACAAACAAAAGTCCAGGACCAGATGGCTTCACAGGTGAATTCTATCAAACATTTAGAGAAGAGCTAACACCCATCCTTCTCAAACTCTTCCCAAAAATTGCAGAGGAAGGAACACTCCCAAACTCATTCTATGAGGCCACCATCACCCTGATACCAAAACCAGACAAAGACACTACAAAAAAAGAAAATTACAGACCAATATCACTGATGAATATAGATGCAAAAATCCTCAACAAAATACTAGCAAACAGAATCCAACAACGCATTAAAAGGATCATACACCACGATCAAGTGGGATTTATCCCAAGGATGCAAGGATTCTTCAATATATGTAAATCAATCAATGTGATACACCATATTAACAAATTGAAGAATAAAAACCATATGATCATCTCAATAGATGCAGAAAAAACTTTTGACAGAATTCAACACCCATTTATGATAAAAACTCTCCAGAAAGTGGGCATAGAGGGACCCTACCTCAACATAATAAAGGCCATATATGACAAACCCACAGCAAACATCATTCTCTACGGTGAAAAATTGAAAGCATTTCCTCTAAGATCAGGAACGAGACAAGGATGTCCACCCTCACCACTATTATTCAACAGAGTTTTGGAAGTCCTAGCCACGGCAATCAGAGTAGAAAAAGAAATAAAATGAATGAAAATTGGAAAAGAAGAAGTAAAACTGTCACTGTTTGCAGATGACATGATACTATAGATAAAGAATCCTAGAAATGCCACCAGGAAACTACTAGAGATAATTAATGAATTTGGTAAAGTTGCAGGATACAAAATTAATACACAGAAATCTTTTGCATTCCTATACACTAATGATGAAAAATCTGAAAGAGAAGTTATGGAAACACTCCCATTTACCATTGCAACAAAAAGATTAAAATACCTAGGAATAAACCTACCTAGGGAGACAAAAGACCTGTATGCAGAAAAGTATAAGACACTGATGAAAGAAATTAAAGATGATACCAACAGATGGAGAGATATACCATGTTCTTGGATTGGAAGAATCAATATTGTGAAAATGACTATACTACCCAAAGCAATCTACACATTCAATGCAATCCCTATCAAATTACCAATGGCATTTTTTACGGAACTAGAACAAATCATCTTAAAATTTGTATGGAGACACAAAAGACCCCGAATAGCCAAAGCAGTCTTGAGGGAAAAAAACAGAGCTGGAGGAATCAGACTCCCTGACTTCAGACTATACTACAAAGCTACAGTAATCAAGACAATATGGTACTGGCACAAAAACAGAAACATAGATCAATGGAACAAGATAGAAAGCCCAGAGATAAACCCACGCACCTATGGTCAACTAATCTATGACAAAGGAGGCAAAGATATACAATCGAGAAAAGACAGTCTCTTCAATAAGTGGTGCTGGGAAAACTGGACAGCTACATGTAAAAGAATGAGATTAGAATACTCCCTAACACCATACACAAAAACAAACTCAAAATGGATTAGAGACCTAAATGTAAGCCTGGACACTATAAAACTCTTAGAGGAAAACATAGGAAGAACACTCTTTGACATAAATCACAGCAAAATCTTTTTTGATCCACCTCCTAGAGTAATGGAAATAAAAACAAAAATAAACAAATGGGACCTAATGAAACTTCAAAGCTTTTGCACAGTAAAGGAAACCATAAACAAGACGAAAAGACAACCCTCAGAATGGGAGAAAATATTTGCAAATGAATCAGTGGACAGAGGATTAATCTCCAAAATATATAAACAGCTCATTCAGCTCAATATTAAAGAAACAAATAACCCAATCCAAAAATGAGCAGAAGACCTAAATAGACATTTCTCCAAAGAAGACATACAGACAGCCACGAAGCACATGAAAAGATGCTCAACATCACTAATTACTAGAGAAATGCAAGTCAAAACTACAGTGAGGTATCACCTCACACCAGTTAGAATGGGTATCATCAGAAAATCTGCAAACAACAAATGCTGGAGAGGGTGTGGAGAAAAGGGAGCCCTCTTGCACTGTTGGTGAGAATGTAAATTGATACAGCCACTATGGAGAACAGTATGGAGGTTCCTTAAAAAACTAAAAACAGAATTACCATATGACCCAGCAATCCCACTACTGGGCATATACCCAGAGAAAACCGTAATTCAAAAAGACACATGCACCCCAATGTTCATATCAGCACTATTTACAATAGCCAGGTCATGGAAGCAACCTAAATGCCCATCGACAGACGAATGGATAAAGAAGTTGTGGTACATATATACAATGGAATATTACTCAGCTATAAAAAGGAACGAAATTGAGTCATTTGTTGAGACGTGGATGGATCTAGAGACTGTCATACAGAGTGAAGTAAGTCAGAAAGAGGAAAACAAATATCGTATACTAACGCATGTATGTGGAACCTAGAAAAATGGTACAGATGAACCGGGTTGCAAGGCAGAAGCTGAGACACAGATGTAGAGAACAAACATATGGACACCAAGGGGGGAAAACTGCGGTGGGGTGGGGATAGTGGTGTGCTGAATTGGGCGATTGGGATTGACATGTATACAGTGATGTGTATAAAATTGATGACTGATTAAAAAAAATAAAAAAATAAAGCAGGATTGCAAAAAAAAAAAAAAGCTCTACTCTGGATATATATGTTTATAGTTAAAAATCTTTCTAGTAACTAAATTTTGGTATACAGTTTTTAAATTTGGCTGTCAGATGGTCTGTTAAATGCGAAGTGAACTGATTGATAGGATTTGTCAGTAGCTACATCATTATTTAGTCGTACTTTTTTTAGAGTGGAATGTTAAAGCTGTTCTGATGAATGAAATTATAGAGAGTAGCACTGATGAAGTTTTC
Organism: Balaenoptera physalus; assembly: GCF_965194825.1. Taxonomy (NCBI): domain Eukaryota; kingdom Metazoa; phylum Chordata; class Mammalia; order Artiodactyla; family Balaenopteridae; genus Balaenoptera; species Balaenoptera physalus. The sequence goes on from NC_138882.1 coordinate 41,490,890, forward strand.
TCAATGAAAATTTCTTTCCTTGTTGTTAGTATACCTTGAATCATGTCACCTGGAATTTTTTTTTTTTTTACTAAAAGTTTATATTTTACATTTAGCTTATCAGGTCTTTGATGCTAGAAATTAATTTGCCAGGATGAAAAATAAACATTAAGTTTAGTTAATGAGGGGAATAATCTCAAGTAATTTCAGACCTTTCAAATTTTTGTTTCTTCAACCTTTTTGTGAATTTTCTAAAAAGGTGCTAATTTACAATTTCTTTTTACTTTTTTTTCACACTGTAATGGAAATACTAATGAACAATGGAATAAATGGTATAAAGAAACACGGAAGAAAAGAACAAAAGAAAGGCCATTTTAGCACTGGGGATAGTGGATTGGCCATATCTTTTAATTTACTGAGTATTATATGATAATTACTGATGTAAAACAGCTATAAGTTATTTTTAAATTTTCTTTCCTAAGTATTATTGCTTTGTATTTATTGAAGACCAACAAGACAGTAATTTTCTATATACCTACTTCTAGATAATTAGGCATGACTGCTATACTAGCCTGGAATACAGGCAGGTTATGTAGTATTTTTATTTTCTTTTATCAACTATCTTCTTTTTTGGCACAGATAATTAAGATATAATTATGTAGGATACTGAATAGAACACAGACCTTTTTAGGATAATTTGATTTGAGGAACCAGAGGCTCTTCTTTATGATCTGTATTAAGTAGAAATTTAAAGTGGGGACATATATATTTTATAATGTACACCTTCACATCCAAATAGCTCTTGACCAGATGCTATATTTTAAATATTTGCATGTTCTAAGAATCAAAAATTATAGGGACTGTGACTTAATGCACCAACACTTAGGCACAGAAATAGAAAAGGAACATCTTTTATCCTTATTTTAAGGTTGAGAAACATTTTCATTACTTTGACCTTTTTAATTGTAAATAGTTATTTGTTATTAATTACCTTTTTAATTATTATGGTTAAAAGAGCAGCGGAAAAATAGGCTGATCATATTTAAGCTATTCAAGGTTTGTGTAGAATATGTCCTATTTTTAAAAGGAGAAAAAAAAAAACCCAGATTCTTATAGAACTAAGATTTTGTTAGTGTTTGCTATGTCCCAGGCAGTGTTCTAGGCACTTAATATCATCATTGAATTTAGTATATGTTAATTCTTATATAAATTCTTTCAAATATTAAATCAATTTTTAAAGCCCCATTTAAATTAGCTTCCTCTTAATGGAGGTTGGAAAACATTCAGTCAGCATACTCCTGGAAAAAGAGCCTTTGTGTATTTGTAAATCATTAAAGTTGCTTTTAAGTCTCCCTTTCTAAGCCAAACATTTCTAGTTCCTTTAGCTTTTTGTATAGGTCTTATTTTCAAATACATTAATGATCTATGCTGTTTTGTGGTATACCTTCTAAAATCTTTTATTGGTAAAGACCAGAATTTTATATATTTTATTTTAACTACCTTAGGAATGGCACAGTCAGTACTGAATAGAATGCTAAGATTATCCTTCTTTCCTTACACTTTTTAGTTATCTTTCATCTTTTAGGGTATTTTTTGGATTACAGGAATAGGAGGACCTTGAACATACGTGAAGATTGCCATTTTATTAGAGAAATAAGCCCATTGCTGAAAGTATCTATTGTCCCTTTGCAGCACTGTTTGTTAGGTTCTTGAAGCAAATTCTTTTTTCATGTGGAAGAACATAGAGAAACTTTAATACAGAAATACAGTTTCTCAACTATGATTTTCATTCATTCAGCAAATATTTATTGGGCATCTGTTGTGTTTCAGGCATTATTCTAAATATTGGGGGTAAAGCATTGAAGTAATAAGCAAACTGTCTTACACTCTAGGGGAAAAGAATAAATAATACTATGTCAGGGTGTGATAAATACAAGAAAAAAAGTAATGCAGGATAAAGGGTATAGAGACAGTGACAGTGGGGGCGGGGTACAGTTTTATAAGCATAGTCTTAGTTGTGCCATATTGAAGATTTTTAGCTCTGTAGGTCACTCGTGTTTTTCTACCTCTGTTTGGGATTACTCAACATGTATTTAACCTTTTGTCATCATCTCTTCAGTGGTGCTAAGTTGGTTGCATAAAAACTTTTTGCTGCTCATCTTGACTGGTCACTTAATTAATGTTCACTGTGTCAGGTAAGTGATGCAGATGAAAACTGTGTAGGAAATGATATGTCATATCTGTGATAGGTGCAGGTTTCAACTGTATATGTGATTTAGAGGATTCATTTTGATCTGGAGCTTGATGTCATGTAAGTCTCCCAAAAGACGTGCTATTACTGTTAAAACTAATAAGGCTTAAGCCCTGAATTTCTGGTGTACATCTTAAGAGGTAGAATATACAGGTGAATGCATGCCATGCTTGACTCAGGGCTAACTTGGCCCCTCCTTACCACAGCTTTTAACTTGGAATCTACGTAAAGAGTCTCTGATTTCATACCCACCAGCCCCTACACTACACCATCTTCTTCTTGAGACATCTACCTTTCTTATAAAAGCCCTCCTCTTTCTTCTCTATTTGTCCAAAATCACACCTAATGCAGGGCTCAAGTTTTATGTCCTCCTTAAAACTTTCCTGTTGACCTTATTCCACAATGATATAGCCCTTTTCTAAATGTCTCCTAAACTCATAGTTTGTGACATATAGTTTTTGTGTATATACCATTTTATATGTTTTTATTTTTGTCTTACCTCCCCAGTACGTGAATGAGCTTTTTGGAGCTTACCTGCTATCTGTTCACGCTAAACATAGTTAAAGGAAAATTTGTTTCTTCTACCCTCAACATTTCTGACACCAAATATATAGATTTTCCGCACCAAGAAATTCTCCAGCTCTCTGTGAACATCACCTGGGTGTCCTACAATTTATTCATTCTGACACTAACTACCCAGAGTTAGCAAGGACCCCAGGGGTTAAGGGCTCAGTCCAACAAGACTGGGGTCTTGCCATCACTGCAGATGGCCGTCGAGAGTCTGGGCCTCCCATACTTCTGACTAACTGACTATAAATCTGGGGTTACCATGACCCACTCTTCTGGTTCAGTAATTTGTTATAACAGCTCACAGAACTCAGGGAAACACTTTACTTACTGTTACCAGTTTATTATAAAGGATATAACTCAGGAACAGCCAAATAGAAGAGATGCATAGGGTAAGGTGTGGAGAAGGGGCTTGGATTTTCCATGAAGCACCCTCCCAGCACTTTGATGTGTTCACCGACCCAGAAGTTCTTCAAACCCCTTTGTTCAGGATGTTTCTGATGGTTGTATCACGTAGGCATGATAAATTAAATAATTGGCCATTGGTGATTAAACTCAATCTTCTTCTCCTCTTCCTGGAGGATGGGGCTTGGGCTGAAAGTTCCAACCCTCTGATACTGTGGTTGGTTCCTCTGATAACCAGCCTTCATCCTCCAGAGTCACCTCATTAGCATAAACTCATAACCATAAACTGTGGTTGAAAGGGGCTTATTATGAATAACAAAAGATCTTCTTCTCACTCTTTATTGCCTAGGAAATTCCACGGGTTTAGGAGCCCTCTGCCAATAACCAGGGATGAAGACCAAATATATATTTCTAATTTTATCACAATATCCACAGTAGCCCAGTATTAGAGATGAAAATAGGCACTGAGCAGGTTGTGCCAGTGAAACTGCATAGCAGTTTGTGAGAATGTACTAACACTTCACAGGACTCTGTGATAATTTTTGTGTATCTTTTTGCATGTGTTACCCCAAAGCAAAATTATCTATGTAGTTGGTTGATTAGAAAATTATTTATAAATAAAAAATTGATATCAACTTCTACTTTTTCTTGTTATAGTCTTTTTTTTAAGGGTAAATTTTTTTTTATACAGCAGGTCCTTATTAGTTATCAATTTTATACACATCAGTGTATACATGTCAATCCCAATTGCCTAATTCATCACACCACCACCACCCCCACCCCCACCACTTTCCCCCCTTGGTGTCCATACGCTTGTTCTCTACATCTGTGTCTCAATTTCTGCCCTGCAGACCAGCTCATCTGTACCATTTTTCTAGGTTCCACATATATGCGTTAATATACGATATTTGTTTTTCTCTTTTTGACTTACTTCACTCTGTGTGACAGTCTCTGGATCCATCCATGTCTCTACATATGACCCAATTTCGTTCCTTTTTATGGCTGAGTAATATTCCATTGTATATATGTACCACATCTTCTTTATCCATTCGTCTCTCGAAGGGCATTTAGGTTGCTTCCATGACCTGGTTATTGTAAATAGTGCTGCAATGAACATTGGGGTGCATGTGTCTCTTTGAATTATGGTTTCCTCTGGGTATATGCCCAGTAGTGGGATTGCTGGGTCATATGGTAATTCTGTTTTTAGTTTTTTAAGGAACCTCCATACTGTTCTCCATAGTGGCTGTATCAATTTACATTCCCACCAACAGTGCAAGAGGGCTCCCTTTTCTCCACACCCTCTCCAGCATTTGTTGTTTGTAGATTTTCTGATGATGCCCATTGTAACTGGTGTGAGGTGACACCTCACTGTAGTTTTGATTTGCATTTCTCTAATAATTAGTGATGTTGAGCATCTTTTCAAGTGCTTCTTGCCTATCTGTATCTCTTCTTTGGAGAAATGTCTATTTAGGTCTTCTGCCCATTTTTGGATTGGGTTGTTTGTTTTTTTAATATTGAGCTGCATGAGCTGTTTATATATGTTGGAGATTAATCTTTTGTCCGTTGATTCGTTTGCAAATATTTTCTCCCATTCTGAGGGTTGTCTTTTTGTCTTGTTTATGGTTTCCTTTGCTGTGCAAAAGCTTTGAAGTTTCATTAGGTCCCATTTGTTTATTTTTGTTTTTATTTCCATTGCTCTAAGAGGTGGATCAAAAAAGATCTTGCTGTGATTTATGTCAAAGAGTGTTCTTCCTATGTTTTCCTCTAAGAGTTTTATAGTGTCCGGTCTTACATTTAGGTCTCTAATCCATTTTGAGTTTTTTTTTGTGTACGGTGTTAAGTAGTGTTCTAATTTCATTCTTTTACATGTAGCTGTCCAGTTTTCCCAGCACCACTTATTGAAGAGACTGTCTTTTCTCGATTGTATATTTTTGCCTCCTTTGCCATAGATTAGTTGACCATAGGTGCGTGGGTTTATCTCTGGGTTTTCTATCCTGTTCCATTGATCTACATTTCTGTTTTTGTGCCAGTACCATATTGTCTTGATTACTGTAGCTTTGTAGTATAGTCTGAAGTCAGGGAGTCTGATTCCTCCAGCTCTGTTTTTTTCCCTCAAGACTGCTTTGGCTATTTGGAGTCTTTTGTGTCTCCGTACAAATTTTAAGATGATTTGTTATAGTTCCATAAAAAATGCCAGTGGTAATTTGATAGGGACTGCACTGAATCGGTAGATTGCTTTGGGTAGTATAATCATTTTCACGATATTGATTCTTCCAATCCAAGAACATGGTATATCTCTCCATCTGTTGGTATCATCTTTAATTTCTTTCATCAGTGTCTTATAGTTTTCTGCATACAGGTCTTTTGTCTCCGTAGGTATTTTATTCTTTCTGTTGCAGTGGTAAACGTAGTGTTTCCTTAATTTCTCTTTCAGATTTTTCATCGGTAGTGTATAGGAATGCAAGAGATTTCTGTGCATTAATTTTGTATCCTGCAACTTTACCAAATTCATTAATTATCTCTAGTAGTTTTCTGGTGGCATCTTTAGGATTCTCTATGCATAGTATCATGTCATCTGCAAACAGTGACAGTTTTACTTCTTCTTTTCCAATTTGTATTCCTTTTATTTCTTTTTCTTCTCTGATTGCCGTGGCTAGGACTTCCAAAACTCTGTTGAATAATAGTGGTGAGGGTGGACATCCTTGTCTTGTTCCTGATCTTAGAGGGAATGCTTTCAGGTTTTCACCATTGAGAATGATGTTTGCTGTGGGTTTGTCGTATATGGCCTTTATTATGTTGGGGTAGGTTCCCTCCATGCCCACTTTCTAGGAGAGTTTTAATCATAAATGGGTGTTGAATTCTGTCAAAAGCTTTTTCTGCATCTATTGACATGATCATATGTTTTTTTTTTTTAAATTAATTAATTTATTTATTTATGGCTCTGTTGGGTCTTCATCTCTGTGCGAGGGCCATCTCCAGTTGTGGCAAGCGGGGGCCACTCTTCATCATGGTGCATGGGCCTCTCACCATCGCGGCCTCTCCTGTTGCGGAGCACAGGCTCCAGACACGCAGGCTCAGTAATTGTGGCTCACGGGCCCAGTTGCTCCACGGCACACAGGATCCTCCCAGACCAGGGCTTGAACCTGTGTGCCCTGCATTGGCAGGCAGATTCTCAACCACTGCGCCACCAGGGAAGCCCGATCATATGGGTTTTATTCTTCCATTTGTTAATATGGTTTATCACATTGATTGATTTACGTATATAGAAGAATCCTTGCATCCCTGGGATAAATCCCACTTGATCATGGTGTATGATCCTTTTAATGTGTTGTTGGATTCTGTTTGCTAGTGTTTTGTTGAGGATTTTTGCATCTATATTCATCAGTGATATTGGTCTGTAATTTTCTTTTTTTGTAGTATCTTTGTCTGGTTTTGGTATCAGGGTGATGGTGGCCTCATAGAATGAGTTTGGGAGTGTTCCTTCCTCCGCAGTTTTTTGGAAGAGTTTGAGATGGGTGTTAGCTCTTCTCTAAATGTTTGATAGAATTCACCTGTGAAGCCATCTCGTCTTGGACTTGTGTTTGTTGGAAGATTTTTTTTTAATTTACTTTTTTAATTAATTAATTTAATTTTGGCTGTGTTGGGTCTTCGTTTCTGGGCGAGGGCTTTCTCTAGCTGTGGCAAGCGGGGGTCACTCTTCATCGCGGTGTGCGGGCCTCTCACCATCGCGGCCTCTCTTGTTGTGGAGCACAGGCTCCAGACGCGCTGGCTCAGTAGTTGTGGCTCACGGGCCGAGTTGCTGCGCGGCATGTGGGATCTTCCCAGACCAGGGTTCGAACCCGTGTCCCCTGCATTGGCAGGCTGATTCTCAACCACTGCGCCACCAGAGAAGCCCTGTTGGAAGATTTTTAATCACAGTTTCAATTTCATTACTTGTGACTGGTCTGTTCATATTTTCTATTTCTTCCTAGTTCAGTCTTGGAAGGTTATACCTTTCTAAGAATTTGTCCATTTCTTCCAGGTTGTCCATTTTATTGGCATAGAGTTGCTTGTAGTAGTCTCTTAGGATGCTTTGTATTTCTGCGGTGTCTGTTGTAACTTCTCCTTTTTCATTTCTAATTTTGTTGATTTGAGTCCTCTCCCTCTTTTTCTTGATGAGTCTGGCTAATGGTTTATCAATTTTGTTTATCTTCTCAAAGAACCAGGTTTTAGTTTTATTGATCCTTGCTATTGTTTTCTTTGTTTCTATTTCATTTATTTTTGCTCTGATCTTTATGATTTCTTTCCTTCTGCTAACTTTGGGTTTTGTTTGTTCTTCTTTCTCTAGTTCCTTTAGGTGTAAGGTTAGATTGTTTATTTGAGATTCTTCTTGTTTCTTGAGGCTTGAATAGCTATAAACTTCCCTCTTAGAACTGCTTTCGCTGCATCCCATAGGTTTTGGATCGTCGTGTTTTCATTGTCATTTGTTTCTAGATTTTTTCTGATTTCCTCTTTTTCCTCTTTGATTTCTTCAGTGATCTCTTGGTTATTTAGTAACATATTGTTTAGCCTCCATGTGTTTGTGTTTTTTACGTTTTTTTCCCTGTCATTGATTTCTAATCTCATAGCGTTGTGGTCAGAAAAGATGCTTGGTATGATTTCAGTTTTCTTAAATTTACTGTGGCTTGATTTGTGACCCAAGATGTGATCTATCCTGGAGAATGTTCCGTGCGCACTTGAGAAGAAAGTGTAATCTGTTGTTTCTGGACGGAATGTCCTATAAATATCAATTAAATCTATTTGGTCTGTTGTGTCATTTAATGCTTCTGTTTCCTTATTTATTTTCATTTTGGATGATCTGTCCATTGGTGTAAATAAGGTGTTAAAATCCCCCACTATTATTGTGTTACTGTCGATTTCCTCTTTTATAGCTGTTAGCAGTTGCCTTATGTATTGAGGTGCTTCTATGTTGGGTGCATATATATTTATAATTGTTATATCTTCTTCTTGGATTGATCCCTTGATCATTATGTAGTGTCCTTCCTTGTCTCTTGTAACATTCTTTATTTTAAAGTTTATTTTATCTGATATGAGTATTGCTACTCCAGCTTTCTTTTGATTTCCATTTGCATGGAATACCTTTTTCCATCCCCTCACTTTCAGTCTGTGTGTGTCCCTAGGTCTGACGTGGGTCTCTTGTAGACAGCATATAGATGGGTCTTGTTTTTGTATCCATTCAGCAAGCCTGTGTCTTTTGGTTGGAGCATTTAATCCATTCATGTTTAAGGTAATTATCGATATGTATGTTCGTATGACCATTTTCTTAATTGTTTTGGGTTTGTTTTTGTAGGTCCTTTTCTTCTCTTGTGTTTCCCACTTAGAGAAGTTCCCTTAGCATTTGTTGTAGAGCTGGTTTGGTGGTGCTGAATTCTCTTAGCTTTTGCTTGTCTGTAAAGCTTTTGATTTCTCCATCGAATCTGAATGAGATCCTTGCCGGGTAGAGTAATCTTGGTTGTAGGTCTTCCCTTTCATCACTTTATGTATATCATGCCACTCCCTTCTGGCTTGTAGAGTTTCTGCTGAGAAATCAGCTGTTAACCTTACAGGGGTTCCCTTGTATGTTGTCGTTTTTCCCTTGCTGCTTTCAGTAATTTTTCTTTGTCTTTAATTTTTGCCAGTTTGATTACTATGTGTCTCGGCGTGTTTCTCCTTGGGTTTATCCTGCATGGGACTCTACCCTTCCTGGACTTGGGTGGCTATATCCTTTCCCATATTAGGGAAATTTTCGACTATAATCTCTTCAGATATTTTCTCGGGTCCTTTCTCTCTCTCTCTTCTCCTTCTGGGACCCTTATAATGCAAATGTTGTTGTGTTTAATGTTGTCCCAGAGGTCTCTTAGGCTGTCTTCATTGCTTTTCATTCTTTTTTCTTTATTCTGTTCTGCAGCAATGAATTCCACCATTCTGTCTTCCAGGTCACTTATCCGTTCTTCTGCCTCAGTTATTCTGCTATTGATCCCTTCCAGTGTATTTTTCATTTCAGTTATTGTATTGTTCCTCTCTGTTTGTTTGTTCTTTAATTCTTCTAGGTCTTTGTTAATCATTTCTTGCATCTTCTCAATCTTTGCCTCTATTCTTATTCCGAGGTCCTGGATCATCTTCACTATCATTATTCTGAATTTTTTTCTGGAAGGTTGCCTATCTCCACTTCATTTAGTTGTTTTTCTGGGGTTTTATCTTGTTCCTTCATCTGGTACATAGCCCTCTGCCTTTTCATCTTGCCTATCTTTCTGTGAATGTGGTTTTTGTTCCACAGGCTGCAGGATTGTAGTTCTTCTTGCTTCTGCTGTCTGCCCTCTGGTGGATGAGGCTATCTAAGAGGCTTGTGCAAGTTCCCTGATGGGAGGGACTGGTGCTGGTTAGAATGGTAAATTTTTTTTAATTTTATTTATTTTTGACTGTGTTGGGTCTTCGTTGCTGCGCACGGGCTTTCTCTAGTTGCAGCGAGCAGGGGCTACTCTTCGTTGCAGTGCGTGCGTTTCTCATTGTGGTGACTTTTCTTGTTTCGGAGCATGGGGGCTCTAGGTGCACAGGCTTCAGTAGTTGTGGTGCGCCGGCTCAGTAGTTGTGGTTCGCGGGCTCTAAAGCAGAGGCTCAGTAGTTGTGGTGCACGGGCTTAGTTGCTCCACGGCATGTGGGACCTTCCTGGACTAGGGCTCGAGCTCGTGTCCCCTGTATTGGCAGGTGGATTCTTAACCACTGTGCCACCAGGGAAGCCCTCTTTATATTCTTAATTCATACTTAACGTTAAATATTAAGTTAGATAATAATTAGACCAGATAGGCATCACTTTTTTTGCACAGTTGGGCAAAGATGAATCAAACAAAACAATATTTACTCAGATCCCAAAACCATTGTTAGCCTTAGCATATTATTGAACTCACTGCAGTAAAAATTTGCTTTTCTGTGGTGAATGATAGAGCTGAGATCTGGTAATGCTTTTTTTATGTTGTGAGGTCTGTAAATTCAGTGTAGCAATTGTCCCCGCCTCCCTTCTATATTGTGGCCTAACTGGCTACCTAAATGTTTATTGAATGACTATTTTTACTTTGGGATCTAATCCTCCTTTTTTGTTCTTAAGGGTGCCAGCTTGATATGTTGTTTAATAGCTAGTAAATTAAGGCACATTTTGTGCTAGACTCCTGCCTTTTATAGCTATTAGGTTACCATAGAAAAAAACTTTAGTGTTTTTGCCTTTCTCCTTGAAAGGTAGATGTAGGTGTGATGTAGGTAAGTTGAACTAAACATTACTTTTAATTCTGATTCGTGGTAGAAAGTGAATATTTTGCTATTACAATAGTCCCCCTTTATCCACGGTTTTGCTTTCTGCAGTTTGTTACCTGGGGTCAACCGCAGTTCGAAAATATTAAGTGGAAAATTACAGAAGTAAACAATTCATAAGCTTTAAATTGTGTGCCATTCTGAGTAGCATGTTGAAATCTCCCACCGAGATGCGAATCATATCTTTGTCCAGCATATCCAGCCCATTAGTCACTTAGGAGCTATCTCTGTTATCAAGTTGACTGTTATGGTATTGCAGTTCTTGCGTTCAAGTAACCCTTATATTTTACTGAGTAACAGCCCCAAAGTGCGAGAGTAGTGATGCTGGCAGTTTAGACATGCCAAAGAGAAAGCTGTAAAGTGCTTCCTTTAAGCAAAAGGCGAAATTTCTCAACTTAATAAGGAAAGAAAAAAAGCATATGCTGAGGTTGCTAAGATCTATGGTAAGAATGAATCTTCTATCTGTGAAATTCTGAGGAAGGAAAAAAAATCATGCTAGTTTTGCTGTCACACCTCAGACTGTAAAAGTTATGGCCACAGTGCTTAGTTAAGATGGAAAATTCATTAAATTTGTGGTTAGAAGATATGAACAGAAAATAGGGTTTGGTGCCATTTGAGGTTTCAGTCATCCAGTGGGGGGTCTTGGAACTTAGCTCCCATGGTTAAGCGGGGAATACTGTATTTTTAAGATGTTTGGCACTTTTTAGTTGAAGGCTTGTTAGGACTTCTAGTTTATTCACTGTGGTGCATAGACATTTCTTCCTGAGCCCTGTACTTATATGACTTGGTTCATTACTTCCCAAGTGTGGATTAGATATCCTGGTTTCGATTTAATTTTTTCCCACTGTAGCTTTATAGAAAAACTTGAAGTTTTTCTCTTTTTTTAAATTGGTATTGATACACTGCTCCTTATAATTCAGTTTACTCTTACCTGGAGGTTTCTGATCCTGCATTTAAGGAACTCTGGAGATTAAGCTGAGGTAGGTTAGTGATCCACTGGAGAAGGGTTCCCGGTGAGTATGGAGTGCAAGATAGTCTTCTAAATTAAATATTTTATAGACATCGTCTTTGTTTTCTGGCTCCTGTAAGTTAATATTTTCAATGAATGATGCAACGCAATAAATAAATCCCAAAATCTACAAGCTGAGGAGACCAAACTGTGCAGATATATTTAGTTTTTAAAAAACTGTTACCAACTCATGACATTTTTTAATGAGATCTGAAATATCCTAACTAAGTTGGTAAGGGAGGTGTGTTTTTGGTATGAAGTAAGGACTTAGGGTAAAATTTTATAGGCATCATCTTAGCTTTTATTTCACTTTGTCTTGTAGTTGGTGTATGAATTCTTCTTAAGGTTTTTGGAGAGCCCTGATTTCCAGCCTAGCATTGCAAAGCGATACATTGATCAGAAGTTTGTACAACAGGTAAGGAATTCTTCTGTCTTAAATTTTTATATTCAGCTTAGCAATGATTTATTAACTTGTGATTAAAATAGTCTTTCAAAACTTTAAGGATTTCTGTTTAACAGCACTTAATATTCTTGCCAGGCAATGAGAATGAAAGTAAGTAGCTTTGAGAATACAAGAGTATTTTTGAATCAAGGGTGGCCTTCTAGTGAAGTCAATCAAATTATCCTATCCAATCCTAAATCCTCATAGTTGTTTTATAAAGACCAGAAAAGCAAGCCTTTCTGGAATATCTAACTTAGAATATTTGCTATAACTAGGGGGGAAATTTTTTTTTAAATCTTTAAATCTTTGGGCTTGAACTTGACATATGGTTCTAAGCACTGTGACTTTGAAATGACAGAGGGTGGAAAAAACAGAAGTGGAATTATTGTTAGAAGTTTGGGCTTTATGCATTCCTTTCCTATCATCAAGTGTCACTTACCTTTCCTTTTTTTTTTTTCCCCCTCTTCCCATCTTAGGCATTCTAGCCACCCAGTTCCTAAACCACAGATAAAATGGGATCTTTAAGAAGAAAAGGAGATAGAGTTAAACATATGTGATACCTTCTTTCTTTTTATAAGTTGATTATTAGTTGGTTTTTTTGGAACCTAAATACTCAAAATGAGTTTCTCAGAATGTGTTTATTTTTATTTTCAAAATCTTTTCAACAATTTAAAGGCCTCTTTTTAACTATGTGGACTTTGCTGGCCCTAGACAAAATTGTGAAGTAGACCAAACCTCTCTGGGTCCATTTTCTCTTTTGAAATACTTATCTGTAAGTTAGGTCTCATTAGGAATTCTCCTCTTCTAAAGTAATTAGCATTTTAAAGAAAGGTAGGAGATAGGTAGAAGGGTAGTAATGAAGTGCTGAGGCCAGGATTAAAGATCATTACAAGGACGTTTGCTACCCTCTTCCCACCATTGTGTGTCCCCTAGGATAAAGATTATACAAGCATGAGTTCCACATATTTGGAGTTCATTTTTGGTCATTACCTGTAACTACCGTATCAAGTATTTTGACTAGTAGCTGTGAAGTATTGATAAATGAAGAACATTGTCAAGAATATGTCCTTCAGCCATTCAAGTAGTTCTTCGTAAACTATGAAGAAATATTAGGTGTGTGTTAACAGTAAAATGTTAATTTCATTTCAATAACAAGTTAAAAGCACTCAGATTAAATGGAGCTATGTTATTTTGGTAATTGCAAATGAATGCATATTTATTTCCTTCTGTAGCTCTTGTGTGCTACAGAAGGAATACAGTGTATTAAGGAACTTTAGTAATGCCATGTTAAATTGTATTTAAGATAATAGCAGGTTGAGTGGAACAATTGCCTTAGGGCTTCCTCACTCTGGAGCTTGAGGTGTTTTGGCTGCTGGATTATTCAGTGGATTTGAGGGGGAACAAGAAGAAAACTGGTAGGGTAGGACCCATTTTCTACGTTCTACTCTAAGTGCCTGAATTATCTGAGAAGCCAAGGCCCAATAATTTGTTTCTAGCAGTTTATATCTCTGTGATTTCACAGGTCACTGCTCTGAGGTATTCTTAGTGTGTTGCTTCAATAAATATTACTATGAGAATTCTCAGCTTTTGTATTTTGAAATTATTTGATTAGGTGGTAAGTTTAAGACTTAGAAGTACAGGAGAAAAATCTAAAGTATAAATTTGGACATTTATTATTTCAAGAGAAGAAAACAAGTGTGTAGTTCCAGGTTATGTTCAAATCATAGGATTTCAGAAGAAGGAAGCTAAGAATTACTGAGTGCTTTTTATGTGCCAGGCTCTGTCCTTATATGCTTTTATATAAAGAGCTAGACCATATCCAAATTCACAGAGCTAGAAAATGGCACAATCAGGATTTGATTATATTTGATTATATATAAATAGATTGTATATTTGATTATATAAAATAGATTGTTTTATTTAGATTGTAATATTTCAAAATAACTTATTTAAATAGATTTGACACTTAGCTAACAACTCTTCTCTACTATTTTACGTTGACCCTGAGGATCAACTTGTATTACATTATGTTTGTTCTTGAATTAGACATAGCGACCTTAACAATTAAGGGTTCCTTTTATTAATTTCAAAGCATATCTTCCAAGTAAACCCAACATCAGAACTTGGATTTGAGTGTCTTAAGTGAATAGTTTAGTTATTTTAATTAGAATAATTTTTAAGTGACTTAATTAAGTATATTAACATAAATTCTCATACTCTATGGATATTTTTTGCTGGAGCTGCATGCAGTACTTAATAATCTAGCAAACAACAAATGCAAACTATAAACCAGACACTTTAGGGTTATATAAATGTGACTAAAGTCATCACTACTCTCAAAGAATACCCACTCTTGTAGAGGAGATACACATGTAAACAATTACATATAATTCAAGACAGAATGGAAAAAGAACTTAAGGTTCAGAGCATGCCATCATGACTGTAATTATCAATCCCAAAGTACAGAACATAAAATTCCTTGACAACTTCATAGGTAATTGTATTCTATAAAGAGAGGTTATTGTATATTTTTTCCTAAGAAAATCCAGTGTTTCATTTAAAATACAGTAATACTTTTTTTTGACTGAAGAATTTCAGTTTCTTTACCATTTTAAAATGGAAGTTTGAGCTTTTGACTTTAAATTTTTCGAAGATCTGTTTGTCCTGCCTTTCCTGAAGCGTTGTGTAGAGGCGTAGGAAAATGCTGATTTGGCCACTTTGAACTGGTTTAAAACTTTTCAGCCATTTGGTAAGCTGACTTTAAATAAAAGTCTGTAGTCTCATCTTTTATTTCAGTGTTATTTCATGAATGATTTTCACTCTGTTAGCATATATCTACCAATATTTTACCTATTAACTAAATATTAATTTTTGAGCTGATTGCATGGTGACTTGAATGTTTTTAGTGTAAGATCACAAAAAAAAAAGAAGCCTTAGTTTGTATAAATTTTCCTAGTAAACTAGAAATACGCATTTGTGCATGTGTGTTTTTTAAACGTCATTTATTTAACAATTTGCGATCTACAAGCTTAAGATTCTGTATGTAGTTTTGACATACTATCAAAAAGCATTAAAAAACTCTCACATTTCAACACTTTAAAATTATGAGCCATGTTTAGTAGTCAGGAGTAGGTCAGCATTTTAAAATGAGTGGCAAGGCCAAAAAACAATATTCCACTTCTTGAAGTGTTTATATTATTTATTGTGTGTCATTTTTCAAAATAAAATTAAAAAAATACTCCCTAAGCTTTTCTTTAGCTTCATTATTTAGCAAGAATAAAGTCAATCTGACGAGGCAGAATCTTTTTAAAACTTTTAAAGCTTTTGTGGATTATCTTAAAATCAAAATTAGAATAGAGTGAAGTTTTAGCTCGATTATTTTTAAAAAGTAATTTCTCAGATTTTTTTTAAAGCTCCTGGAGCTTTTTGATAGTGAAGATCCCAGAGAACGTGACTTCCTGAAGACCGTTCTGCATCGTATTTATGGGAAATTTCTTGGATTAAGAGCATTCATCAGAAAACAAATTAACAACATTTTCCTCAGGTAAATTGGTTGTATATTCGTATACAGCACTTTTTTTTCCCTTCCATATTTTCTTTTTATTCCAGTTCTTTTAGGTTAATTTTTTTAAATAAATTTATTTGTTTTATTTATTTATTTTTTGGCTGTGTTGGGTCTTCGTTGCTGCATGCAGGCTTTCTCTAGTTGGGGCAAGCACGCGCTACTCTTTCGCTGTGGTGCGCGGGCTTGTCATTGCGGTGGCTCTCCTGGTTGCGGAGCATGGGCTCTAGGTGCGCGGGCTTCAGTAGTTGTGGTGCGCGGGCTCAGTAGCTGTGGCTCGCAGGCACTAGAGCGCAGGCTCAGTAGTTGTGGCACACAGGCTTAGTTGCTCCACGGCATGTGGCATCTTCCCGGACCAGGGCTCGAACCTGTGTCCCCTGCACTGGCAGGTGGATTCTTAACCACTGCACCACCAGGGAAGCCCCGTTAGGTTAATTTTTAAAGTCTGAAACTTAGAAACTTAACTGATAGTATTTGAGTCATTTTTAGCCTGTTTTGTGGATATCATTTGATTGCATCTAACTTTTTCTTGTAATTTCTCATCTAAGTGGATAGTAGTAATGAAGACAGTTTTTAATAGATAATACCAGTGTTATTGATGTTTAAAACTTATTGAGAGGAGAGTTTGTCTGGTTATCTATTTGAGCACTTGTTTAAAAAATTTTGTATAAATACTATTTAAATCAGTAGCTCTTGGCAGTATTTTCATTCGATTTTCTGACAAAGCTAATTAAATTTATCTTTTGACTACTTTATCAATGAAATCTATTGAGTAGTTGCTTCAGATTAGGAGATTTTGCTTTAATACCCAAATTTCACGTTTGGTTTGTTTGTTTGAGTTGACGATGTGGCAAAATTAGGCTAGCATTTTCACACTGTAACAGTCAGAGATGAGAAATATTGCCTCCTCTAGAGAGAACATCTTTGTCCAGCTCTCTGTCGTTCTCTGTGGGGCCCCGCCCATCATTTATGGTATCTTCCCTGCCTATCCTGTCATCATTTGTGTCTATGACTCCCTACTTTAAAGGCGACCCTAATCTTAGAAAGCTAGTCAGCCTGTGTAGTTTAGGCTTAGAGAAATTCTGAATAAAAGTGGCTTTATTACATGAGTCCTTTTCTCTTGGAGTTACCTATGAGTAGAGGTTTCCTATTTTAAAAAGTATTTCTTTGAGAAGACCCATCTTTCTTATAAATATTAAAGTAAAATAAAATATTCCAGACTAAATTATACTGTTATCTTAATATATAGCAAATTTTAGCAAAAGTATATGTGGTTTAATAGGAAATAGACCTTCTTTTATAAGATTGCTAAGAAGTAACTGATTGGGGGCAAAATAGCTTACAAAGAATTCATTCCTAAAGTGTGCTTGAACATTTCTTATATTTGCCCCTTAGATTTCTTTGTACCTTCCTACATCTTTCTCTCAGTTTAATTTTCCGGTGTTTGATTTTTCTTTATATCAATCTTTATTTTAAATTTAGGTTTATATATGAAACAGAGCATTTCAATGGTGTTGCTGAACTCCTTGAAATATTAGGAAGGTAGGTCAGTTTTTTGTTCTTTTTAAGAATTAAGTAACTTTGAATGCTTTATGTATTAAAATAGCTGGGATTGGAGAAATTATTTCATATTTTAGAGTTTGAATATATAGTATAAGGCATAGTTTCTCAACTGAATTCTTATTATAGCTTTTTAGGGGGTCAGCATATTAAAATAGTGCCATGCAAGACATCTGTTTCAGAATAGACTTGTGCTTTTGAAGCTGTGGCATATTTTATGCCTGATCTTGCCAGACTGCCTCAGAAACCTATAGGATCTGATTGGGAAGAGATGAAATAAGTTACAGTGATTCTTTGATGAAGTTGTAGGAATTCTTGTTCAGATGTTGATAGATCATTCCTATACATCTGTTCTTTTTAGAAAAATCTACAGCCTTTGATTTTAGTTTATATGAACATTTTTGCCTTCCTTATTCACCACATAGCAGTATTAACATGAGAGAAGTTTAGACCCTCTATTTATGTTTAGAGAATGGTTTTTGTCTCCTCTGTTAATATTTAGAGAATGATTATGGAGAGAACTACTTCTTAATTTCAGATCTTTCAATAAAGTAAGAGAAACTACCCATTTACTTTAGAATATATTGAAAATTCTAACAATATTGTGATATTGACTCTCCTGTGCTTTAGAGAAGAAAAATAAAGGCATGAATAAGTGATAGGCTTTATAGAAAACGTAAAGTTGTTTACTGGGACATTAAATTGGCAGTCCTCGTTTTCTTTTGGGATCACTGAATGACTTAAAGTAGCAGACTTCATAGTGATAGTCTGCCTAACGTAGTTTGCAGATGAGTAAGTCATTCAACACCAGGACTGAAACAGAGCAGTTCCTAGGTACTTGGGGATGTAATAACTTTTAGAAATAAAGTAGTAACTACGTAACCCTTCCCCTGCCTTTTTTTCCCTCCAGTATTATCAATGGCTTTGCATTGCCACTGAAAGCAGAACATAAACAATTTCTAATGAAGGTTCTTATTCCTATGCATACTGCAAAAGGATTAGCTTTGTTTCATGCTCAGGTAAGTTGCAGGAGATTTCAGGTGAAATGAATGTTGTTTCAAAGACTGATATAAAGGCAGAGAAGCTGAGTAATATTGAGGTGGCAATTTTAAGTATATTTAAGCAATTTGCTTTTGTAAGTTGCCCAAAGCAAATTTTTACTATATCATAATTTTTAAAGCATTATGATATTTAGTGTTCTTAAATAAGCTGAATGAACTGTAAGTATAGATATAGGAAAGACCAAGTTCTTTTCTGGTCCAGGCCCTAACCTAATTCACTGTGTGACTTTGATAAATCCCACATATCTGCAGAATGTTCCATCTACCCTCAATGACCTAGTTAGAGAATGGTTTTAGTTTCCTCTATTAATACTCAAAGAATAATATCATATCAACATAGGCATACGTGTTAGAAACATGCTGAATAACTAAAATGTTAGCTCTAGTCTTATTTCAGTCAACTTTATTTATCTGTGTATGTATCTATTAATTTAGTGGGCTATAGTTACACTTCTGGTTTGTAAGACAAAGACAGTTGCTTTTAATTCCCCAAAGAACTGGTCTGCCACCTAAATGATATCGAAAGATTGATATGTCCAACTACATTTTCTTTAATATTTCAGTTAACTTAATATTCAGAAGTTACTACCTAAAAAAGGACATCTTTTTTGAAGTAGAAGTTACTTGCACAATTATGAGTATATTCATTTTTATATATTGCGATAAAGTTTGTCAAAATGAGGTAGTTTTGTTAGCTAAATATAAAAATCCTGCATTACTAAATGTTATTTCATTCAGTAATATTTATAAACTGTCCCTTGTATTTTAGCTAGCCTACTGTGTTGTACAGTTCCTGGAGAAAGATACAACACTAACAGAACCTGTAAGTGTTTTACTTATTTTTATGTTTTTGGTCTACATTGTAGCATTTTATTTTAGCTTTCTTTATTCCCCTATAGAGTTACCAAACAGTAGTAGTAATATATTTTAAACTAAAATCATTTAGAAGAAGGAAAGTGAGGTTAATCTATATTCAGAGAACAAGACTGGGATGGGAAGCTCTCATGAGTTATGTCTTGAGTAACTTAAATGTAGATTAAAATTAATATATAGTAGTTAAGATGTGTGAGGACAGGATCAAATGGCTACAGTAAAATTTTATATACATGGTACCTTCAGTGATAATCTTTTTAATCTTCATTCACCTTTTGAAATTAAAACATACTGTAAAGGTCCCAAAACTATTCCCTTGAGTTTTGTTTTTTCTTTAGAAATAGAATTTCCCTTCTTATTAACGGTAAACCACATGATAGGGATTGAAAACATTTCCTTGCCTTTGGTGATTAAGATATAATCTTGGAATAAAGATTGTTTACTTTATGAATCAACATAGCAATTCAGTCTTTGAATTCTGCTGCTTACTAATTGTCTGTAATACAAAGATTCAGGAGAGAATAAAAAAGTTATCATGAAAATTGAAGATTCAAGAAAAACAAAAGATAAGTTTAGGGAAAAACAGAAAAGGATAAAAACATAGAAAACAACATTTTAACCTTGGTGAAGTATTTTGAGAGAGTGTTTTCTAAGTATTCTAAATCTAAATATTTAAACTAAGAGTTCTTGAAGAATAGCAAGGGGTTTGAAGGATTTAAATTGTATGATTTTCTTTATATTAGAGTTTTCTGAGGCTAGGGGCACTTGAAAAAAATTATGTACTTAGTGTTCTCCCTTTGACTTGAGCTTTGTCTGTGTAAAGGAATGAAAGATATTTTTCCACTCCCTGATGTTTAGAGTTTTAGACTTTTAGACTTGCAGTTCTTTCTGGAAACAGCTAAAAACAGTTTTTAAAGACAAATAGGAGAATTAGAAGCCCAGTATTTACATGAAACCACATAAACCTTTAAAGTGAGGTAAAACTTAATGCAAATCCATGATAACTCTCATTAGAATTGAGACAAAGAAAACCCATAACATGGTTCATGCTTGGTGAATAATAAACAGATATAAATATAATTAAGTTAATATGGAGTGGATCGGGGAGACAGCTGATTTCTTTTTATAGAGTAAAAGGTTAGGGAGAGGGATGAGGGCTGGACATTTGGCTTAGGTGAGTCGGGTTAATAGAAATAGGAGCAGCATGAGGAGGTAAAATGTCCAAGTTGACAAAGGAAAATATTTTTCAATTCATAAAGATCTGTAGATACAGAGATCTTGTAATTTCTACTATAGGCCATTCTAGCACCAAAATTAAGGCCATAGTACTTGGGTTTGAGCCCTAATACTCATTTTCTAGGAGCCTGGCATTCATATCAAAGCTTCCTACAAATTGTAAATAAGTCAGAGCTTTAGGTAGTTTATTACATTCTTTATGTCCCTAGATCTTCTATTGAAATTACTTTATTTTCCAAAATGGAAATGACTTTATTGTTACTTCCATTTATGAAAGTAATGTGTTAATTTGGTTCACACAAAAGACAAAACACACAAGACAAAATCATAAAGGCATAATGTGGAGGAAGTTCCTTAAAATCTGATCCCCTAAAGATAACCATATAAATTGGTGAATATATTTCTATAAATTTTTTTCTGTACATATATTTATGTATAGGTTAAACAGTGGGACAGTGCTGACTAGGTTTTTTCACTTGTCAATATAATGTGGATATCTTTCCATATTAATCTGCTTCATTTTTTCACTGGTCACATCAAATTCCATTATATGGATTATTGTAACATATTTAATCAATCCTCAATTCATGGACACTTGAGTTATTGGAGTTTTCATTGTTATAAGCATGTTGCTGGGTGTGGGGATGTTTTAGGGTGTTGGAATTATTCTGTGTCCTGTCTGTAATGTTGGTTACAAAAAAAAAAATCTATGTATGTATAAAAAATCCTGAGAACTGTATACCAAAAAAGGAAAAAATTTTACTGTATGTAAAATTTTTAAAAAACCAAATTACTAAGGGGGCAAAGTGGCAGGGAGTGGTGGTGGTGGGATGACTTGGGAGATTGGGATTGACATGTATACACTAATATGTATAAAATGGATAACTAATAAGAACCTGCTGTATAAAAATTAAATAAAATAAAATTCAAAAATTCAAAAAAAAAACCAAATTACTGAAATTAAAACCATATTGCTGGGTCAAAGAGTACAGTGTGTGAAGGTGCCTATTTTCCCTTATCAGCCAGTGCTGAATATTGTTTTAAATTTTTGCTAGTCTAATAGGTATGAAATATTTTAATTGGCTTTTTAAAATTATTACAGCCATCCTTTTATATGGTTATTAGTCATTTATATTTCTGTGTCCTTTGCCTACTTTTAAGCCTTTGCCTATTATATTTTGCAAATTTTTTTTATCCATTTGGAGTTTTCCTTTTAACTTTGAATATACTGTTTTTAATATTTGCCTTTTTAAAGAACTAAAAATTTTTTATGTAGTGGAATCTATTCATCATTATGGCTTCTGGCCTTGATGTCATGCTAAGTAAAATCCTTCTACCCTTTGAGATTATAAAAATACTCTCTAGTATCATACTCTAGTTATTTTATGGATTTAGTTTTTACGTGTAAAAACTTTATTCCATCTATAATAGTTTCCTAGGGCTGCCATGACGAATTACCACAACCTTGGTGGCTTAAAATAACAGAAATTTATTCTCTCACAGTTCTGAAGGCCAGAAGTCCAAAATCAAGGTGTCGGCAGGGCTGCACTCCCTCCAGATGCTCTAGGGGAGATTCCGTTCCTTGCCTCTTCCAGTTTCTGGTGTCTCCAGGTGTTCTTGGCTTGTGGCTGCATCGCTCCAATATCACATTGCTGCCTCCTCTTCGGTCTCTCCTCTGTGTTATCTCTTACAAGGATACTTGTCATTGGATTTAGGGCCCATCCAGATAACCCAGGATGCTTTCATTTTGAGATCCTTAACTTAATTATATCTGTACAGACCCATTTTCCAAATAAGTCACATTTATAGATTTCAGAGATTAGGACATGAACATATCTGTTTGGGGGCCACCATTCAACCCACTACACCATTTGAAATTGAAATTTTTGTGTGACACGGGTAAGGAATTGTTTTAGTTTTCTATTGCTGCATAACAAATTATCACAAAATTTCGTGGCTTAAAACAACCAACATTTATTATTGCATAGTTTCTGTGAATCAGGAATCCAGGCATGACTTAGCTGTGTCCTCTGCCTCAGGGTCTCTCACAAGGCTGCAGTCAAGGTGTTGGCCAGGTATGGGGTTGCAAATAAAGTCTCAGATAAGGAAGGATCTGCTTCTGAGTTCACGTGACTGTTGTTAGCATTTGGTTCTTCAGATGCTGTTGGCCAGCAGCCACCCTCAATTCCTTGGTACTTGGGCCTTTCCAACATAGCAGCTTGCTTTATCAAAACTTGCAAGATGAGAAGGCCCTAGAGAGTCTGCTCATAAGATGGAAGTCACAATCTTTTGTAAATTTCTCATGGAAGTGACATTCTGTCCCTTTTGCCACATTCTGTTGGTTAGAGGCAAGTCAGTAGGCCAGTCCACACTTCAGGGAAGGACTCAACTACACAAGAGTGTGAATTCAGGAAGTAAGGATCATAGGAGATCATTTCAGGAGTCTGCCTACCAAAGGAGCTACATTTTTTTTCTAACTGGTGAGCCACCAGTTCAAGTACCACCAATTAATTGACTAATTCAGCTGTTTCCCAGGAACTGAAATGCCACCTTTGTCATATATTAAAACCTCATATATACTCAAGTCTGTCTAGATATTCCTCTGTGTCATATATCTTCTCTGTCAGTTTCCATGCTACTACCTTATTGTTTTAATTATTTTTCTCTGATTATTGTAACTGATACTTTGTTTTAAAAGGTATTGATTTTTACATATTTATCTTTTATCTGACCACATATTGAATTTTCCTACTCATTCTAGTAATTTTTCATCTTTTAATATTTAAGCAGTATATAATTATCATACACTTAGACAAATAAGTATAATTCTGATATCCCTTTTCAACATTATTCATCAGATTCTTATCTTACTGGATTGGCTCCAGAACAGTGTTCTTCCCCAGTTTTAATTTGGATGAGTGTTCTTCATTACTAGACAAGACCAATAACTAAATTTACTTAAAAGGCTGTCAGAGATTTATTTCCACAAAAGCACCAGGCTCAAATGGTTTTACTGTCAATTTCCAAGAGACCATTATATAAGTTGATTGCTGATGGTTTCTGATAAATTCTTAGTTCTAGCTTACTAAATTGTTATCAGAATATATAATCAATCAAAAAATCAAATAACTGTTCGAAATCTTTTGAGATGATCATACAGTTTTTTTTTCCCCCTTTTAACCTATAACTATAATGAGTTGAACCATCCTGGAATTTCTGGAATAAGTTATTGGGTAGGTAGCAGTATTCTGTTAATATACTGTTATATTCGGTTTAATACGGATTTTTGCAACTATGTTTACTTAAATTCACGATCCCTTGTTTTGTTGTATTTGGGTTATCAAGACTGTGCCAGCCATGAAATAAATTGGGAAGCTTTCTGGCTTTTTTGGGTGCTTCATAATGGTTTAAATAACAGGAACTATCTGTTCCTTAATTTCTCCCTAAAATAACCTCCCTTCCTCACCCCACCAAGTCATTATCTCATACTTTATTTTCTTAGTAGGAAGTAGCACTTACTACTATTAAAATTATTTTATTTATAAGTTTAATTGCTAACTTATGTTGGTCTTCCTGCTTCATGAAAATCAGGGACCTCCTTCTGTCTTATTCATCAGTGTGTCCCTGGCACCTAGAACAGTATCTGGTACAAAGGCACTCAATAAGTATCTGTTGAATTGGTAGAAGTCTAAAGCTGAGCAGAGTAAGGGTATATACATAGTTACTGAATACTATTGTTCTCCTTCAGAATGAATATTGATATTATCGCAATTATTTAAAATTTCCTGAGATTAACCAGCTTCTTTGCTTAATTCATGCTAAATAAACTTTTCCCTTTTTTGCAGGTGATCAGAGGATTGCTGAAATTTTGGCCAAAAACATGCAGTCAGAAAGAGGTGCGTTTCATTCAACAAAAACAGTGCATTTTATTAGAACCTCTCAATCTCAGGGCTATAAACCATGCTTCTTTGGCCTGGGTGTATCATCACTGCTACCAAGCGGGAGATGTTCTGTGGGGATTAGAGAGACTTGGTAGAATATCTGTACATCATAGTAAGTTGCGTATACTATCAAGATTTTTTTCATCCAGTGTTTAATTTGTAGGTTAACCTTCTCATTTGTGTTTTCTATATTAACATCATGTAATTTGTCATATTATGTTTCTTAAAAGAAAATTTTTTTAACCTAGGTGATGTTTTTAGGAGAAATTGAAGAAATCTTAGATGTCATTGAACCAACACAATTCAAAAAAATTGAAGAGCCCCTTTTTAAGCAGATATCCAAGTGTGTATCCAGTTCTCATTTTCAGGTATGATGTTTTCAGTGAAGCCATTTTTATTTTATACTATTACTTCTTTTCTCTTTTAGTTTTGACATTTCTAAATGTCTTTTTTTAGGTTGCAGAAAGGGCACTGTACTTCTGGAACAATGAATATATTCTTAGTTTGATTGAGGAGAATATTGATAAAATTCTGCCAATTATGTTTGGCAGTTTGTACAAAATCTCCAAAGAACACTGGAATCCGTAAGTGTCTTTTATGTTGATTGTGTTATTTTTGTGTTTTTGTTTTTTTGACCTCTTTGTCATTTGATCTCATTACTCATACATAGGAAACCTGTACAGATTTGGAATTGATCCCAAGGTTAACATCACATAGTTTTATTCTATTCTGCACTGAGTTTTATGAAGTTGTATGTGTGTCTGTATGCTCTGGGTTTTTTTGTTGTTTGGTGTTTTTTTTTTTGAGCAGAGAAAGGTTTATTGCAGGGCCAAGCAAGGAGAATGGGTGGCTCATGCTCAAAAACCCTGAACTCCTGTATGTTCTTAATTTCAATTTAGAATTGCAAATCTAGGGACTGTCTGGTGTGACATTCTGTACCAGTGTGTGGTTAAGCCCTGTTGGGGAGACCAACCCAGCACCTGCAGAGGCTGTTCAGGCGACTGTGTGCTGCCAGTATCCAGCCTCACCTCCAGAGCTGGCCTAGCCCAGGGAGAAGCTTCAGTGCTCAAGGTCACATCAGTGATGTTTAGATTGCATGCATTCTAAATTCTGTAACATCCTTATCCTGTTTTTTACTTTTCTTCTTACAAGTTACAGTCATTGGATCTTTTTCAACTTCTTTTAATGCTGTTACTCAGGGTTTGTGATAGTAGACTCTAGAGCAGACAGGAAGCTGACCATAACATTTTTAGGGTTTAATCTAAGCATGATACAGTGGGAAGGACTGTATCATGGAAGGAGTTTTGGAATCAGACCGACCATCTCTACTACCATTGGCTGTGTGACTTTGAGCAAATTACTAAACTTCTTGAACTTCAGTTTGTCAGCTCTAAAATGGATTGACTGAGTCAGCTAGCATCTAACCCATTTCAGAGATGATAGTGTTACATTTCCCATCTGTTAGTAGCATCAGTAACCCAGCACTGGCTTGTTTTCATTTTAGGACCATTGTAGCACTGGTGTACAATGTGCTGAAAACCCTCATGGAGATGAATGGCAAGCTTTTTGATGATCTTACTAGTTCATACAAAGCTGAAAGACAAAGGTATTTGACATTTTTATTTATAGACTTATCTGTACATTTTAGATTTGTTGAATGTGATTCAGTCCAATAAGGTATTCTAAGTTAAAATTATGTTTAAGAAGCCAATTGCTGCAGTAGGATGAATTGGGAGATTGGGATTGACATATATACACTAACGTGTATAAAATAGATAACTAATAAGAACCTGCTGTATAAAATAAATAAATAAATAAAATTCAAAAAAGAAAAAAGCCAATTACATTTAGCATTACAATTTGAATGTCTCTAATAACTACTCTAAAGTCATTTCCAGGTAAACTCCTAATGGTTAGATTATGATTTTAACGTGGATCATAAATTCTGTTTATCTCATTCTGAGCCTTAGACTTTATCAGTATGATAACATCTGCATTGTGAAATACAATTTATGCTGAATTTTAAATACTGTTTTACATAATTATTTTTTACATTTATGAGAATTGCTTTTGTCCACATGGGCTTCCATAGTGAGCTTATTCTTCAACTGTTCTTGCACAATAATTTGATAGTTTTTAAGCTTCACATTTTAACAAAGTGGTATTTTAAAGTCAGTATAGTTCCCTTTTGGGAAGAGGAAACTCACATAACGATATGTCTGTGGTTGAGTACTATTATTGATAATTTTGTTCCTTGCAGTATATATTTTAGTGAATAAATGGTCGCACACATTAGCATTTAGGAACTTGGCTTAGTGATTACCTCTTTTTGAAAATTTCATAAATTACTACAAAATAATCTAAAAATCACTTCCTTCTCATATATTTATTTCAGTTCCAATAACTGCTGTACCTGAGCCCATTTATTTCTAATAAGTGTATTAACTATTCTGTTTGGAAAAGCTGATCTATTTTGACTATAAGTTCCTAGTCCTGGTTTTCTGGTGGCAAGTAGAGAAAGGATCTGTCTTCTTCAAGGCCATCCAAGTCCATCAATAACTAACTGAATGCATTCTTTCTTTTAAATAGCACCTTTCAGGCAGGAACAGAAATTAGGTACATAGTTTGAGTCCCAGGAAGCAATGGGAAGAAGGAAAAATGACTAGGATCATATGAAACTTATATTTGAAAAATGCATATTTCACATAACTAAGAGTGATCATTATATCTTACTGGCTGCGTAAATCAGCACTTTTGTCCCCTTAAAGCATATGTAACTGCAGAACGTAAGTCCATGGTTTTTTCACATGTTCATATAGCCCTTCAGAATAGTTTGGTCCAAGTTATTCAGAAATGTTCTCTTTAGAACTGAAATTAAGTAGTTGAAGCAACATATTTTGAGTTTTGCTTTCTTAGAGAGGTTATTCAAACTTTAAAGTCTCCTTCTGACATGCAGGAGACAAGAGATAGTAAGACACAGACTGGTTGGCAGCTAGCAATGTGGAGCCAAAGGATATGGCTTCCACCTGGAAACGGCTCCAGGCTGACTCATGGCCAGCCCTTCAGTCTGTCGGCAAAAACCCACTGCAAGGTGTTTACGTGACTAAGTACTTTGCCAACCGTAAAGCACAGATGCCACAGTCGTGGTGGTGGTGGTGGTGGTGATAAAATGCAGGGAGGGAAGGCGAACGATAACTTTCGGTACAGGAGCCATATGGACGTGGTGTTACACTCAGGAGATGAAGATGAGTAACGCGGTGCTCTAGGTAATGTAAAGTCTCAAATGCTTTAGTGGAGGGATTTAAGTGAAATGTGAGTGAACACAGTCTGTTCTCCAGCCAGCTGCCAAACAGCATGTTTCTTCAAGCTCTGAAATAAGTTTCTAACTACAAAAGTCTTGCTTTATTTACAGGGAGAAAAAGAAGGAATTGGAACGTGAAGAATTATGGAAAAAATTGGAGGAGCTAAAGCTAAAGAAAGCTCTAGAAAAGCAGAACAGTGCTTACAACATGCACAGTATTCTCAGCAATACAACTGATGAATAAAAAAAGCCTTCCACCTCCGCTGGATAGGCGGTTTTGTACACTTTTTTGAAATATGTAAAAATTATGAAACAAACCTCATCAGTATAATATAATTAAAAGGCCAATTTTTTTTTCTGGCAACTGTAAATGAAAAAAAATATATGGACTAAACATAGCTCTGTGCTATATCATGGCCATAGTATATTGTAACCTTTGTCTAATCATTGATTTGTGTCACTCTTCTGAAGTTTCACAGAAATGAATGAACTTTATCATCTATGATATGAGTGAAATAATTATGGGAGTGGTAAGAATCATGACTTGAATTCTGTTTTTGGTTGTGTTGCACATAGATATAGTAGTCTGCTCTGTATATTTTTCCCTTTGATAATGTGCTTTTCACATTGCTGCAGACCTTAGTTACATCCTAGGAAAAAGACTTTCCTAAAATAAAACTAAGGTGTAATTCTTATCCTTCCCTTCATCTCTCCCAGAAATATGACGGAGGGAATTACTTGCCCTAAGCCTTCCTTCATAGAGATATTACTGTACTCTGGAATTTGAGCAGAAACTTAAATTTCCAGGCTTTTTAAAGCACAAATTATAAATAAAAGCTGGGAAAGTAAACCAAATTCTTCAGATCGATCCTTATGAACATCCCCCTTCATCTGCAACTCCCCAGAGCACTGAGCACAGATTAGTGGGGGCAGTGCCGTGAACACTCAGCCTGTCTCTCAGTTCATTCCTCCTCTTCCTCCCAAAGGCTGAAGGCAGGGCCTTTCCAGTCCTCACAACCTGCCCTTCTCTAGTACCTCCTGATGCAGGGATGGAGGCTTTGAGTCCCACGGTGTGGTGATGCAGAGCGCTCATTGTCACTGCCTGGCTTTATGTAAAGGAAATGCAGTAGGCTTCCTCTGTAGGGTTCTGAAAAAGCTGACTATAGAGAAGTCGTATATGTTTCTACTTGGTCAAGTATTTTCTCACATTTTGTTATCAGAGTACCATTCCAATCTCTTAACTTGCAGTTGTGTGGAAAACTGTTTTGTAATGAAAGATCTTTATTGGGGGATTGAGCAGCATTTAATAAATCTATGTTTGTATTTTGCCTTACGTCGACTTTGCTTTTTTCAGCACTAAGGTTAGGCGCTCGGAAGAAGCCTGCCCCCCTTCATTCATACATATATGCATACGTACGTACGTACGTACATATATATGTGTATATAGAGAAAATTTTAAGGCAAATTGCAGGTTGTACACCAGTTAAAGAATAGGAAGATTGTGTGCCAGAGTCGAGTGTTCTAGCCATTTATCAAAGTATATCTGTTGTATAGAATTGTCACATAAAACTCTAAGTTCTAGGATATCCTTCCATCTTCCTTCATGTCCCTTTATGTTTGGAGGATGGGTTTAACTTACCTTAAATGTGTGTACATATGTACATAGTTTTAATTGAAATAGACCCATGGGATTTCCCTGGTGGTCCAGTGCTTAGGACTCCATGCTTTCACTGCCAAGGGCCCGGGTTCAATCCCTGGTTGGGGAACTAAGATCCACATGCTGTGCGGTGTGGCCAAAATAAAATAAAATAATAAAATGAAATAGACCTAGGAGGATAAATCTCAAAATCTATAATAAGTAATAATAGCACTGTTTTTTTATGGAGGCAGGGAGATTGTTGTTACAAAGTTTTCAGCTACTGGTGTCTGCTTCTACTCTTTCACATCCATGAAGAACAACTCTAGCACACTATTCCTGGGTCACTGTGAAAGCACCTCGTTCTGCTTGCTGTGAAACCAGGAGAAACTCTTCCTTTCGGGACGTGGCTCATATTTTACGATGCTCTCAAATGGCCGCCACCTCAGCCATCCAGGCCCAGTGCTCTTGCCAGATGCTGTACACTCACCTAAGGCCAGCCGGGATTACTGACAGCTGGGGGCAGCACACGGGGAAGGAAAGGGTGACCCTGCTACAGAACACAGCAAAAGGCAAGCGTCAGCCTCCCCAGAAGAGACGGTTGGGTCTAAATGTCTATTTTGTGGACGGTCTAGGCATACATTTCTTTCACTGAAGAGCAGCCAGAGTAGATTTTGGCAGGCTGCAGCTAATAGTTGTTTGTTGTTGAAGAAAGAGCTAGAAATGCCCACTTCCTAATTAATTAGCTACTTACTCAAAAGCACATTCAAGAGGTCTCTCAACTTTCTACAGTACAGGAAGTACAGTTTTAATATGTTCATTGGAGCAAATTTTGTTTTAGCTAATATTAAAGTGGTGTGTCATCTTTAGAATTTAAAAATACACATACCTGTTTTTCAGTGCTGTTAATGTAAGCTTTAATGCCTGGCTTTGCATTTGCCTTACCATAAGATTTTATAGAGACAGGACCTAGGCTAAAGTTTGAATGTACCTGCTTCTGTGCCATAGAAAAATAGCAGGGAATATTTCCTTACACAAGTTCACTTTTAATAATTCAACCAAAAACCACAGTTGCTTGCTGCTAAGTTAGACATGAGATGATTAAAATTGCCCCACTCATACATTTGAGCTGTTCTCTTTGAATTATCTAAAACAGGGTTACAGAATTGAAGAAATGCTACCAAGTCCTCTTTGGAGGCAAAGGGCATGTAAATAATTCAAAACTCTGGAAATAAATAATCTTCATAACCTTAAATCAGCCAATGGCTACCATGTGAAAAATACCCAGAGGGTACTCATCTCTGTCACAGGCTGGGCTGAAAGCTCTGAGGGCCCCTTTCTCAGATGGGTGGGGGGGTTTGTAGGACAGGAAGAGCTAACACAGCTTATTCATGGGGCTTTATTGTCACTTCCTGACCACCTGCCATCTATCGCCTGCCCACCTTGCCCTTCCCTGGACGTGGTCATGATGTACCTCGGGAGTCCAGACCCGTCCATCGTGGAAGTCCAGGCTCACGCTCCCCTTTATTTGGAGGTCAC
Source organism: Balaenoptera physalus (assembly GCF_965194825.1). NCBI lineage: Eukaryota > Metazoa > Chordata > Mammalia > Artiodactyla > Balaenopteridae > Balaenoptera > Balaenoptera physalus. Next base: position 41,521,572 of record NC_138882.1, read on the forward strand.
GGAATGAAAGCATACTGGTGCCTATTGATTTAGCAGATATGCATACTGGCACACTGATTCCTTTTGTATTAACCTAACTTTTATTCACCTATTAATGAAATCATCAAAATACACTGAGTAGGCACCTACTATGTACACATGTCCTAGTGTTTTTGTATGTTAATCAGTCCGAACTCATACCTGCATCAACCAGTATTCTAGCCAGACAGGTAGGCGGCTACTCAGTCCACAAGAGATCTAATTACTAGTTTTTCTAGTAGCTTTAAAAAAAAGTCTCATTTAATATTTAACACACAAGAGAGTGTGTCAGGGGCTGGCAGATGGCGCCAGAGACATGAGGGGTTTTGTGTTTCTCACATACCGTACACCGGTTCCACAGCATGACCTCCATACCTGAAGAATCACTGGTGGGGGAGAAGAAAATCACACTCTCCTCTGTCCATTTAAAAAAATCTCAAGAAAAAAACCTAAGGTCAGAGCCTTAATCATCCTGTTAGACCTTAACTATACACCAAACCGAGAAAGGAGGCAGCTTCCAAAAACCTTCAGGAAACTGGATTATATCTAATTCCATCTTCCACAAACCCTGTTCATGTCATATGTCAAAAAATGTTCATTAATAATTTAAATACTTAAATAACGGTTAGGTCATCCATTGGATCTCTTCCATTGGGCTCTAGACAGTCTCTCTGAGGACCAGTTAGAAGCTGCAGTGTGACAGGCAGGCCCCCAGCAAGGCTCGTTTCTTCAAGTGAGGACAGGATTGCTGGCAGCTAGGTTTACCAAAGCAGAAGTGATGAGAACTTCCATGAACTCGGGCAGTCCTACGAACAACGCAGGCGACTTCAGCTTATGTGGTTTGTTGCCTGACCTCTTTTTTTAAGGTATCTCTTCCTAATTTTGATCATCCACTTCACACTCAGTTTGGCAAATTCTGCAGCTTTAAATAATGCCAAGAAGGCCCCACAGAGAAGAGCGATCGTGTTCCAAGGATTGGCGGTGATTATCTGCAAAACAGAAACAAACACAAGCTTCTCTGTTGGTTTCCATTTTTGATTTTCAGTGTTATTGTCAAAGAGCCCCTCCAATTATTGAGGCAACAAGAAAAACAACTGGTTTCTAAAACTGTCGTAACTCCATACTTTGTCCATAGCTCAGTTTGAGGAGAAAAATACTAATCCCTCCCTACAATAAAGTGATCCTGAAAGAAAAAAAAATTTTTTCAAAACGCTCTGCACATATAAGGTACTCAGTCCTGAGCTTTAAATTTCTGGCCTAACTCACAATGTGACTGACCTTGCTTTGAGACAGATCTCCCCCCAGCTATACACCCCATCTGTACGGTCAGTTCCTGTTTGCTTCCCATCTCACAGTGACTCCCACCTCCCCTCCCATCCAGTCCAGCGACTGCCCATCCTCCACTCACCTCAGGGACTCCTGCCTGCAGGTGGGCCCCTCCAGTGTGCCCTGCCCGGGACGCTTTCCTCCCACCTCGAGTTACTAATCCTTCCAGGCCCCTCACAGCTTCCTCTAACCACTGAGCCAAAACTCTCTCAACTTGAGCAGAGGGATTTATCCCACAAACCCCTCTGGCAGGTCCTTACTGTCTGGAATTACTTCCTTTACAGCCCAGATTGTTTTCTCACTGACTGCAACTCCTTCAGGCCGAGGTCATGGCTTGTATGTCTGAGTTCCCCGCTTGGTAAACACACAGCATTTCTAAGACCCAGTTCAGCAGGGTGACCTCAGGCTCACATGCGGAAGTTACACCACCACCACCACCATTTAGGACAGTTGTGAAGCTGAGGGACGATGCAAGTCAGTCGGCCTCGAGCTCAGGGCTTTACTTGGCCCATAATAGGACTTCATACTGAACACAGTAGGTTAAAAAACGTTGGCTCACACGTTTTACGTGTGGAGCTGAAGGCGCTCATTCTTCCACGTGGAGTCTTGATTCAGGGCGTCTGCACACGCCTATGTGTCCACGGCCCAGCCAGGCCACGACTAACAGCGGTGGTGGGATCATGGGGCACATCCACATCACAGAGACCCTCCCTGTTTGAGCCTCAGGTTTGAAATGTCTTCCCCCAACCCACAAGCACATCAGGACATTTTGTGATGATCTAAACAACAATCAGTATCAGATCTGGGACTGGCTCTGGTAAATGGCGTCTCACGAATGTTCTTTTGGCAAAGCCGTCCCATCACCCCTCCCCTTCTGAGATGGTGAGTCTGGGATCTGGCATTAATTGATGCTCTCTTAATTTCTCATTAGTACCTTTCTGCTCTGATTTATGACAAATAAAAAATGACTCTCATCCTACAGAGAACCAATAAAGAAGAATGGCTTCCAACATTGGTAATCTAGATTATTAGCTTAATGCTTTCTACTTAGTTCATTCACTATCACTATACAGCGGCTACGCTGGACTAAGCACCGGGCCGGATGCCGGGTAAATGGTGAACAAAGACGAAGCCCTCACATTCACAGCGACGACAGTCCAGGGTTAAAGACGAGATCAATTAAACACAAATGATATAGAAAATGAATGTCATAAATACAAAAGACACAGAGATCTGCGCTATGACAGAAGATGAGGACGGCCCGCAAGGATGCACCAAAACGCCTCGGGGTGGGAAGTTCCCTCTCAAGGTCGGAGATAATACTCACGTCTTGGACTTTCTGGATGAAAGGATCTTTCCATTCAAAGACCACAAAAAACAACTGAGCACTTTTCTCGGCCGCTGGCCTCTGGTCAATGTAGTTAACCACGCTGGTCTAGGTAGAGAGGAGAGAAAACAGTGTTACAGCGCTTCTGCATCCCTTCCTGGCCAGGGCCACGGGCAAGGAGAGGGCAGTGAGCGGAGCTGAGACCTCGGCTCTCCTCACACCATCTTCTGGAGGGAGAGAGCCAAAAACCTCTACATGATATCCCGAGACTGGTCCCAGAGCCAAGGCTTTACGCTGGTTTCCATCGTTCTTTGAGGAAATGGACAGGATCTGGGGTGCACAATAAGTGTTTTGGATTGTCACTGAAATCTGTCGCTAGGTATCTGTACTCCTGATTAAACCATTTTCAAAGTACTGTGTAAGACTCACAACTAAAAGCCATAAAAATCCCAAATTTCAAAATACTTGACCTGAAGAGCTGAGTATTTCAACCCTTCCGGTCTGCAGGGACCAAGTCCAGCCTCGCAGTTCTGCCCAGCTGAGCACTCCCTGTAAACACACGGTGAGCAGGCGTGCTTGGTGAGGCCTGTTTACAGTTTCTACAGGGGCTGCGAGGTGAAATGGAGAGCAGACGGGTTCCAGAAGTCTGGCTGGGCCATCAAATGGTCTGAGCCTCTGCTTTGCTCTCATAAAATGGGGGGACAAAATGCCATTTTGAGGGACACTTTTTGTCTACTGAGTTGTAGAGAGGCTCTCATGAAACAACACAAAGGAAAAGCATTTTAAACTTTAAAACATGATATAAAAACATGAAAAAAATTTTTTTAAATTTTTGTCCAGAAGAGTTCACATCCCCCACCAAAGACTTCCAATGCAGATGATGCTGAGAGGCACACAAACATTCGACAGTGCACAGGCTCTCGGGGGTCTGGCCCTCTGGTTTTGGATCACAGCTGGAGCTACCAGGAGAGCCGGGGTAGCCTGGGGAGACCTAACTGCAAGGTGAACACACTGAGTCTCCTTTCTCCACTGATCTGGGGGCCGGATGAGAAAGAACTTGGAGTTCTTGGAGAAAAGTGTGGCGTAAAAGTCCAGGAGATGACAGTTACGTTACAAAATACGAATATTTTAAGGACCTATTGCCAGGGGGTCGTCACTGCCTAAGGCAGGAAAAAAAGCCCCGTCCCCTTGAAGAAAACTGGCTTCAAGCCTTTCGCAAAGGCCTCCGATCTGGAATCGTCCTAGGAGCGCGGCGTGGGGAGGGGCAGACCCGGACGAGAGCCCGGCTTCCATCCGCCCTGCCGGTTGGAGTGGGTCCTTCTCCAAGCCAGCCCCTTCCTAAAGCTGCCCCTCGGAGTCCAGCCCAGATGGAAAACCTCCAAGGAGGAGCAGGGGATGCGAGAACAGAGCTGTCTCCCCGCTGCCTCTGCAGGCACCCAGCCACCGACACGCGGGATGGCCGGGCCCCGGGCAGGGATGCTGGCAGGATGGCAGCACCCCTGCGGAGGCGGAAGCCCCACAGGCAGGGGAGCGGCCTTGCTTTGGGTGGTGGCTGCCTGCCAGCGCTGCTGAGGCAACCAAAGGTCCCGCCCCTCCACCCCCCCAGCCCCGGTGCCACGCCTTCTTCCGACGTCCTCTCCAGCTGCCCCAGGATCACGGCCTATCTCCCGGCCCCAGGTCAGGGGGCTGAAAGCTTTTTGATCACGCTTCCCATTAGTAAAGAATTCTGAGCACGTCCCAACATATTTATAACTTTCTTATAAGTGACATAATATTACTATTATCGTTCTAATGTTACATGCATTTTAAAACATTCAAAAATAGAGAAAGGATGAGGTTTTAAAAATTAATACAAAAAGAGGGGCTTCCCTGGTGGCGCAGTGGCTAAGAATCCGCCTGCCAATGCAGGGGACACGGGTTCGAGCCCCGGTCCGGGAAGATCCCACATGCCACGGAGCAACCAAGCCCCTGTGTCACAACTACTGAAGCCTGCACGCCTAGAGCCCGTGCTCCGCAACAAGAGAAGTCACCGCTCATGCAATTAGAGAAAGCCTGCGTGCAGCAACTAAGACCCAACGCAGCCAAAAATAATTAATTAATTTTTAAAAATTAATACAAAAAGAAAGCTAGTATTTTCCTCCTGCGTCCCAGTGGATCACCATGCACCCCGCACTCCAGAGGCTACCATATCCAGTCTCTGCCCTGCAAATAATCAACGTTTGTATGCAGCCGCCAGCCTCTCAGGGCGCGGCGGGGCAGGGGAGTAGAGCCAAACTGAAAACAGGCATCAGATTCAGCCGCGTGAGGCGCCACTCTGTAAAACGCTCCACCGTGTGCACTGTGAGGGCTGCAGCGACAAAGGGAAAGAGCCTGGGGTGTGCCCTGCCTGAAGAAGAACACGCAGACTCCCGGGCACCGGGTCCGCTCTCATCCTAGCAAAGGCCTCCTCACCCCAAAGACCCTGTGCACCGGTCACCCCCTCTGCGAAGCTTCCCTCCACCCTGCACTCAAGGGTGGAGTCAGTGGCCGTGCGAAGCGAGCCCGGCGCCACCTACCTCCTGCCGGAACTCCACCGCCTCCCGCCCGTCCTCCTCCTCGGTCTTCACCAGGGACATCTTGACCCAGGTGCGGAAGCCCCCCGAGAACTTCCAGCCGGAATACGCGCTCTCGCAGGCCTGCATGAAGCCTACCCTGTCTGGGCTTGGAGGGCAGAGAAGAAAGGTCCACGTTAATCAGGCAGGATTCGAACGTGGCCAGACTCCAACTCCAGCCCCTACGTCAAGCCGGTTTCTCTGCTGGTACCACCAGGATGCTCCCACTGCCCACTCCCCCCTTCCTCAAAGGCCTGCTTTTTGGCTTCCAGACGGAGGGGGAGCTGTCAGCTGCCTCAGGGCACGAGCACTGTCGCTGAGGCTCCCGGCAGGAGAAGCCCTCCCCACTCCCACCCCCGCCTCCCAGCACCTGCTCCCGGAGCAGCCGGCACCATGTTCTGCAGACGCGCCCCCAGCGCCTCAGAGAACTCTGGGTTTCAGCAGCCCTGGGGTGCCCTCACTGGCCCTCAGAGAAGGGAAGAGGCTTCCCCAGGGAGCTCTCAGCCAGGCAGGACACCTCAACACCCACTCAGGACGGCGATCATAACGCGCGCACAGGCAAGTGGCAACCGCATGGCGGTACTGAGGACCCAGGCAAGAGGAGCAGAAAGGGGCTGGGCAGGCAGGGGACACGGCCAGCTTCAAGCAGGGAAGGGAGAGGGAAGTCTAGGTGGCAGAAGGTGCCGAGGAGGAGGCCCCGGGCTGCAAGATGGGCAGGATTGGGGCGCTGGGGTGTGAACGGCGGTGGCGGCTCACGGCCTCGTCAGCTGGGGGAGCAGCCTCCTCTCTGCCCTAGCTGCCGCCCGGCTTCCTTGAGATGGAGCCCCAGGGCCACGCAGGACGTGCAGGGACTGAGTCACCCTCGCTCAGGCCCGTGCCGAAAGCACCCCCACGGCCCACGACGTGAGCACTCTAGGCCCCAGAGGTGGCAACACACACGAACAGGAAATTTCATCCTCCTGCTAGAAATGCGTGGCAAACAGGCACTGAGCCCTCACGCAGGGCTGGACCCAGTTCCCGGACACCGTGGGGAGCCAGGCCCAGGGGAGGGGCTGCCCTCCAGGGGCTCACAAAACCCCGTCCTTGGCAGCCCCGGCCGGGAGCGGCGGGCCCCACCAACCTCCCTCCAGGACTCAACCAGCGCTGCGTGTCGGAACCCCTCCACCGGCCTCGCCTGACCTTGTGTAGAGGCCCTCCTCCAGGCCAGCGGCTCATCCACAGCCCTGCTTCCCTGCACCCTCTGCCCCAGCCCAGCGAAGGGCACGGCCGGAATGAGAGAATGAGTGTCGAGCAAGCCCGCCCTGAGCTCTAAAGGCCACCTTTGCAGGAACTCCTGGAAAGAAGAGAAGAGGAGGTAATCGATGGCGCTGAAGTCCTCGCTGCTCTGGTTCAGGCGGAACTGGAGGAAGACCAGCTCCCGCTTCTTCACCTCCCGCGGCCCCTTCACAATCAGGGCGGATTTCTGTGGAGACAAAGGCCAGAGTCTCAGCCGGGAGAGCCGCGTGGGTGCTGACCTCGCCTCCGGCACACAGGGCTCCTCGCCCCACCCCACGCCCAGCAACAGCGTCTGGACCAGGCCCGACGGCAACCTGTCCTCCCGCCACGAGCCTCACTGGCTGGCCGTGCCGGGGAAGCTCTTTATTTAGAAAGGGTACTAACTTCCATCTGGTATAGGTACAAGTGTTTTTTTTCCAGTCTGTCACTTTCCCATTAACTCTGTTCTAATGCCATTTGTTATATGAAGTTCTAAAGGTGATGTAGTGAAATTTGTCAATCTTCTTCACGGCTTCTAGATTTTGCTTGCTAAGGGAAACCAAAATTATACCAATATTCTCCTGTATTTCTTCACAGCACTTTTTTAAAAACTTTTTTACATTTAGATACACAATATGCCTGCCATTCAGTTTTGTCTACGGTATGAAATAGGGATCTCACTCTCACTACCCAAACAGTGGGCAGACGCAGGTTTGACCCCTGAATGTTTACTCATTCTGGTATCTGACTGGGCAGGTCCCCTCCACATCACTGCCCACCCCATCCACAAACCTGGCAGGGTTATTTTGTATACATGCTCTTCTCTTTTTTTAAATATATTTATTTATTTTTATTTTTGGCTGCGTTGGGTCTTCGTTGCTGCGCACGGGCTTTCTCTAGTTGCGGCGAGCAGGGGCTACCCTTCGTTGTGGTGCACAGGCTTCTCATTGCAGTGGCTTCTCTTGTTGCAGAGCATGGGCTCCAGGCGTGCAGGCTTCAGTAGTTGTGGCTCATGGGCTCTAGAGCGCAGGCTCAGTAGTTGTGGCGCACGGGCTTAGTTGCTCCACGGCATGTGGGATCTTCCCGGGCCAGGGCTCGATCTCGTGTCCCCTGCATTGGCAGGCGGATTCCTGACCACTGCACCACTAGGGAAGTCCCCACATGCTCTTCTAAATGTACTTTAAAACCAGCTTGTTAAATTCCATGAAAAAATTCAACTAGGACTTTTAACTGTGATGATACTGGATTTACAGATTAACTGGGGAGAAACATCTTTACATCTACTTTTATAAATACTCTACCGAGATTTGAAAAGAGTATTCTGACAGGTACAGTGTTATAACATGCACTTACTCTAAGTTTATTAATTGTGCCAATTCAATTCTCACTTCTTATCCTTACTACTTTCTGTCTGTTTGAACTGTGAATTTGAGAGAGGTGTTAGTAACACTCTAAGGTGATAGTATTTTTTATTTCTAACAGGTTTTGCCTGAGGAATACAAAGGGTATGCTGTTTTGCACATAAAAATTTATGACTGTTAAGTCTTAGTGGGGAGAAGTGGAGTTTGAACCTCTTGTCCACAAAAACAGCCCTCTTTTAACCCTTTGCATCTGGAATTCCATTTTAACTGACAGTAAAACTGCCACTCCACTTCTTCTGGTTACGGCTGCATTTTCCCAAGAGATCTCTGTCCATCTGTTTATTTTCAACCTTTCCATGACAGGTTAAGTGGCAGCAGAGAATGCTAACTGTCCCCAGTTTCCATTATCCACTTCCTCCTGCAGAACCGGTGCTGCTTCCCCAGTTGCAGATTTTAGCAGGATATAGTCGCCCACTGGAGGTGCATTTCTGGCCTCAGATGTGGCCATGGGACGAAGTTCCTGGAATGAGCACAAAAGTGACTCACACAGTCCCACGCCAGGCCCTCAGCGGGGAACTGCCCGCCCTCACTGCTCACCTTCCCGAGATCGGGCAGTGCACACGTGCTGGTGGATCAGCCCTGACCCCGAGGACCAAGACAGCGCCCGGGGATGGCAGAGTGACAGACAGAAGCCTTCACTGGCCATCCTGTGAGGCAGCCCTGCCCGCACACACAGACGTCCCCCGAGAAAGAAACAGACCTCTCTTATCTCAGCCGCTGTGTTTGTCTGGAGTGTTTGCTTTTGTACAGGAGCTTAGACTGTACTCTGACCAACATAAGTTGTTTTCCAGAACTGGAGTGCTGAAGGAACAACCACCTGAAGTTAAGGCATCAACTTCACATTTGGACACCGGGAATATGGCAGGCGGTGAGGAAACAGACATGGGTCCTACAGGCTGGAAAGGTGGTGACCCTAATTGCGCCAGAGCAAGGCATTTGGTAAAAACTAACGAGATTTAACTGAGGGTACAAGAAATAGAGACTAGAAAATAAATGAGAATCTGAAGATTGATGAAGCAGGACCAGATGAGCCCCTTGGCTGGGATGCTTTCACATGGACTCAACAGGATGTAAACAGCCAGAAGCTCACGTTTCTGCAGACATCTCACTGCAAATAAAGGGGCTGCGGGCAGCAGAAGCATAAGGACTGTTCAGCCCCCCAACCTATACAGCCCAATGCCGCGGGGCCCAGGGAGGGCCTGTTTTCTAGCATCCACTCCAGACGTGGGCCCAGAGGATCACAGCCAAGGCGGGCCCTCCCAGTGGACAAGGCCAGGGCAATCCAGGACACAGGAGTCTCTGCCAAGGTGCAGGCCCTGCCACCCGCCTCTACCTTCCTCCCAGGGGCCGAGGCAGGACACCTCACAGGTCCCACCCAAGGGGCTCCATCAGGCTTCGGGGGGCGGCTATGCTTCCCGCTCTTCCCTTTCCCTCAGGAGCTCCACTGAGCCCCTCTGCTCCTCCTCCACGGCTCTGCACTGTGTAGGGAGGGGACCCGGTACCCAGGGAGCGGGTAAGCTCTCTCTAGTTTGCGGCTGTGGACGGCAAGGAGCCCCAGTGGTGAAGACTGCCCGTCACCCAGGGCTGGAGGCAGGTAACTGCAGTCAACTTAAGTTTTCATGGAAATGACTCCCCTTTTGTGCCCTTACTTCATGGGTTTCTATAATACTTAGTTAAAGTATGTAACTATTATAACAGATACAACTGGCATGAACAGGTTTGGGACACAGGGACTCCTAGGTAGCGTACTACTCAATGGGGAGCCGAGAGGAAAGACGGCCGGAGAGCCTGTACCTGCAGCGCCATCTAAGCGCGCACGGGCATCCAGTCGGAACACAGGGAACGGAGGGAGCGGGGAATCCAAACAGACGGCGTTTGTACTGTATTATCTAGCTCTTCATTAACATTTTTAAAAGTTCTTTTCCTTTTCATTTAAATTAGCTTCCGTTTCCCCGGAGTCCTTTCTGTTTTTTCCTCTCCATCCTTTTATGTGGTCGGTTTCATGTAAAAGTCTAGTGGCCCTTAATTCTCCATTCTTCTTTCTGAGTGAAGGGTTAGGCTGACTAGTACAGGTCTGGGCTGTGGGTTTCTTCCTAACAGGCCCTCTCCCAGGCTCGCCCTTGCCTGGGGCTGACTGTAAGGACACTCAGAGGCAGCGAGCAGAGAAGGCCAGCAGGCCAGGCACTCTGCGTACTTCTCTCCTGGGAAGAGATTCCTTTCTGATGGCTCTCTCCTCCTTCCATTGTGGACGTCCCATCTCAAGTTCTGCTCTGTTTCTCTCTGCTGGCCCAGTGCCCAAGCAGGGAACCTCCCCTTAGCTTAGGTAGAGAATGGCCCCAGGGCCTTTTCCCCAGAGCAAACACTGTCCCCAGCAGCTCTGCATGCCCCGGGAGGGCTAAAAGCCTGGCAGGCGGTCCTGTAATTATTATCCTGACCTGCCCTACAGCAGCCCGGCTCTTTAGTGTGCTGACACAGAGCCAGCAGTTGGAAGGAAAGCTTTCACCTCTACAGCAGTCCTCTCCGGCGTCTGTTTTAGGGCATGGGTTTTCTCTGATTTTGCTCCATCAATCTGACCCAATGTGCTATTTATATTTTACACCAGTTCCTCAAAATTTCTGGTCCTCAGATGATACCCGTCCTTGGTTTGCAGGGCTGTTATCGATATTTTATCTTATTCTATTTTTTGCAGGAGTGAGAATCGTTTCAGCAGGATTTTAGGAGGAGGTCTAGAATAAATATTAACGAAAAAGTCTTAGTGGGATTCTTTCATCTCAAGGCCCACCTGTAGCTCCTTATCACCCAAAGGAGCAGATCCTGCTCCACGGCAGACACACACGCTTTCCTCATTTGGCCGGTATTTCTGTCCACTACTTCACCACCCACTGCCCTTCTGGGGGCACCTGGCCCTCCAGAAACACCCACCTGTGGAATTTTGCTCAGAGGCACAAACAAAGATGCTGTTTCCTCCCTTTATGCCTTGGTTCAGAGTTCCTCTGCCTAGAAAACCTTTCCTTCCTCTCTTTGAGCTGGAAAACTTACTCAGCCCTGTTCAATCTTTTTGGAAACAAGGATATGGGATGAAAAGGAGAAGATGTAAATATATACGAAATTCCTTCCCTGCCTCCAGAACCGTGCAGACGCTGCTCCCCGCCGCCGTCCACCCCCCGGCTGAGCGGAGCCGTGGGTGACGGCAGGGCGGGGGTCCTTGTTCCCGGACCAGCGCTCCTTCTTACACTGGCATAGTTATTCCAAAATATGGATGCCTAGGCCCTGCCCCCAGGAACAGTGATGCAGGTGGGCCCACATGGAACCCAGAAACTTTGCTTTCAGAAGGGATCCTGGCAATTCTGTCGGGCAGTCAGCTATGGGACCCACTTGGCTGTGTCACACCGGCCTCACCCTGCAGCCCGCCACCCTTCCATCCAGGACAGGATCTTATCACTTTGTCGGGAATCCCGGAGGGTCACTCAGAGGAGGCCGAAGGCCCCACTGCCCTCCCTGAAAGCAGGTGAGCCAGCCGCGGCCAGACTCCACTTAGGAGTGTTTGCCAGGGGCCGAGGGCCCGCACCGCGGCGGGGGGAGGCCACCTGGGGTCCTCAGGGTGCGAGGCCGATGGAGCACGCTGCCCAGACCCAGCTCGGGGAGACGAGAGTTACCAGGGTCTGATTGGAGAAGGGGTCTGTGTAGTTGATCCTCTGGGTGGTACAGTTCATGTCTCCTGGCTGGCCGGGGCTCCTCAGAGGTGGAATGACCTCGTAATGGTGCTTACAGCTGAGCAGCTGGGCCTGACCGGGGTACAGGGCAATGCCTGGGGGACAAACAGGGAAAAGTGAACGGTCACAGTCCCTCACCACACCCCTAAAATCATGTCGCATATATTTTTTCGCACCCGCCAACCACCTAAGTTTAGGACTCCCTGGATGACTGCAGACGAGAGAGAAGAAAAGTGTCACAGAGGATGGGGAGCTACACACCCTGCCCTCAGAAAGCCCTGCTCTAATGGAGGAGACAACTGCCCTCTCTGTAAGCCCCTCCCGGCCGGGGATGCAGCCTCCCCAGTGCCTGCACCAAAACCCGCCCCGCTTCAGAACCCTGCTCCACACCCTCCAAGGAGGCCTCCGAGACCAAGCCGGGCACTGCCAGGCCCCCCGCACCGCCGCCCACCCACAGACTCACTGGGCAGCCCTCGGCTGTGGGACTCCCCAGGTCTCATTCCGTCTCGCATCTCCTGCCCAGACGGGGAGCTCCAAGTGTGCAAGTCGCAGCCCCAAATCCCTCCCCTTCCCCCAGCCAAGGCACCTCGTTCAAAGCTCTAAGGACAGCAGCTGTTCTAACCTCAATGGCAGAAACACTGAGAGCAGCACGTGGCCCCAGACACAGGCAGAGTCAGACCAAGAGACCAGATAGAGAGAGTAAAACCCACAGATAAAGAGACAAAAGCAGACAGAGAAGAGGAACAATCACGAAACAGGCAAAGACAGGCAAGAGCACTGGGACCAGCACACCTGTCGAGAAGCCCGAGGCAGAGGGACCTGAGACTCCGGCTCTGCCCTGTGAACAGGCCATCCGAGGTCACTCGGGGGCATCCTGTGGGCAGAGCCTGAGCTCACAGAGCTCACACCTCCCGGTCCACTCCACGCTGCCAGAGCCCAGTGCCAGCCCCACCGGCCTGGAGCAGACAGCCCGCTCTACGGCAGAGACGGCCCCTCGCAGGGACAGGAGAGGTACGGATGGTGTGGCCTGGGAGCCCCTCTCCAGGCAGGGCCCCGCCCACCTCTGGATGGCCTCGCATCCCTGCCACCTGTAACTCCCACTTCTCCTCAGCACTGGCCTCTGGCTCCAGCCAGGCTAGACTCATCCTCTCCAGAGAAGCCCTCCGCCTCCCTACGCTCCCCTTTGCTCCTGTGGACCCCCCTCCCAGAGAAGCTCTCTTCCATTTACCAAAGGCCAGCTCATATCCTGCCACTGAGCATAAGCATTCCTTGCCCACCCCAGTCCTGCAGCGACCACTCCAGGCTCGGTCCACCTCCCTCCTCGGCACGTGACACTCTGCTGGGTACCAACAGCAGCTCTTGGGGTGCGTAACCCACATGTAGACTGTGCTCAGACTCCTCTGCCCTGTCCGTGGTGCCCAGCATGACGCCAAGAGTGCAATGGCAGCTCAGGGAGTATTTGCAAGTCCATGCCCCAGACCTGGGCCTGATGTCTGCCTGGGGCAGGCTCTACCTGGGGCGTCGTAGCGATCCACCTCCTTGTAAGACACCGACATGACAGGGTGCTTGAGTTTCTCACGAAAGTCCGTGATGGTCTGGTAGACCAGGAAGACGGCCACGGCCATGAGCAGCAGGTAGATGAAGATGAGCAGCACGGAGAAGACGTTCTTCAGGCAAGCCTTGCTAAAGCGGATGCTGCTGCAGGCGGACTCGCTGTCCAGGGCTGAAGGACAATGACACACACGTGATCCAGAGGAGGTGGGCAACCTCCAGGCCCACGACCTGCTTTACCAAGGAGGCGAGGTCACCCACACCCCCAACCTCCCCACCTCAGCCCTCACATCCGAATCACAACACGCGGCCCCTTTCGACCTTCACCACACACCTGCTCTGCCAGGAGGGGGACCCTGAGCTGAAGGAGGCGCCCCTCTAGAGGGACAGACAGTTACAACCCAGCAAGGGAGCCGGCCCCAGCCTACCTCTCTGGCCCCATCCCCTGACCACTCCACTCCCCCAGGACCAGCTGTACTAAACAACTGTTCCCAGTGTGCCCTCCTCAGCCCTGGAGCCCCTCACACCCCAAGCCTGGCCTGAGGCACTGCTACTGCTGACTCCGAACTCATCCTTCAGGGTCAGTTTAGAAAGGTACTTCCTCAAGGAAGCCTTCCCTTACCCCATAACTTGATTTGGGCACCCCTTCCTCAGTGCTCCCAGGGCACCCTATGTCCACTGTCATCACTCTGCAATGTTACTGTCTACATGTCTTTTTATCCCCCTAGGCTGTGAGCTCCATGAGAGCAGCAACAGGGCCAGTCTTGTCCATACTGAACCCCTAGCCCTTCACGCTGTGCCTGGAATAGAGCAGGCATTCTGCAATTAGATGGTAAATGACTGAATGTGTCCCGATGCCAGCCCCTCCCCAAAAGTCCTATGTTGAAGCCCCAACCCCCAATGTGACAATATTTGGAGACAGGGCAGTTAAGTAGGTAATTGGGTTAAACAAGGTCATAAGGATGGGCCCTAATCCAATAGGACTAGTATCCTTATAAGAAGAGGAAGAGCCCAATGGCATTTTTCACAGAACCTGAACAAAAAATTTTTTACTTTGTATAGAAACACGAAACAACCTGAATAGCCACAACAATCTTGAGAAAGAAGAGTGGAGCTGGAGGAATCATGCTCCCTGACTTCAGACTATACTACAAAGCTACAGTCATCAAAACAGTATGGTAGGGCACAAAAACAGAAATACAGATCAATGGAACAGGATAGAAAGCCCAGAAATAAACCCACACACTCATGGTCACCTAATCTATGATGAAGGTGGTAAGAATATACAATGGAGAAAAGACAGTCTCTTCAATAAGTGGTGCTGTGAAAACTGGACAGCTACATGTAAAAGAATGAAATTAGAACATTCTCTGACACCATACACAAAAATAAACTCAAAATGGATTAAAGACCCAAATGTAAGACTGGATACTATAAAACTCCTAGAGGAAAACATAGGCAGAACACTCCTGGACATAAATCACAGCAATATTTTTTCTGATCCATCTCCTAGAGTAATGGTGTAAAAAAAAAAAAAAAAAAAATGGGACCCAATTAAACTGAAAAGCTTTTGCACAGCAAAGGAAACCATAAACAAAATGAAAAGATAACCTATGGTCTGGGAGAAAATATTTGCAAACTACGTGACCGACAAGGGATTAATTTCCAAAATATACAAACAGCCCATACAGCTTAATATCCAAAAAACAAACAACCCAATAAAAAATGGGCAGAAGACCTAGAGACATTTCTCCAAAGAAGACATACAGATGGCCAAAAGGCACATGAAAAGATGCTCAATATCGCTAATTATTAGAAAAATGCAAATCAAAACTCCAATGAGGTTACCACTTCACACCAGTCAGAATGGCCATCATTAAAAAGTCTACAAATAATAAATGCTGGAGAGGGTGTAGAGAAAAGGGATTCCTCCTACACTATTGGTAGGAATGTAAATTGGTGCAGCCACTATGGAGAACAGTATGGAGGTTCCTTAAAAAACTAAAAATAGAGTTACCATATGATCCTGCAATTCCACTCCTGGGCATATATCTGGAGAAAACTCTAATTCGAAAAGATATATGCCTCCCAATGTTCACAGCAGCACTATTTACAATAGCCAAGACATGGAAGCAACCTAAGTGTCCAATCAACAGATGAATGGATAAAGAAGATGTGGTAAATATATTTATACAATGGAATACTACTCAGCCATAAAGAAGAATGAAATAATGCCATCTGCAGCAACATGAATGAATCTAGAGATTATCATATTAAGTGAAGTAAATCAGAGAAAGACAAATATCATGGTATATCACTTATACGTGGAATCTAAAAAAACAATACAAATGAACTTATTTACAAAACAGAAATAGAGCCACAGACACAGAAAACAAACTTAGGTTACCAAAGGGGATACTGGAGGGGGTGTGGGGTGAGATAAACTAGAAGTTTGGGATTAACATATACACACTACTATATATAAAATAGGCAAACAACAAGGACCTACTGTATAGCACAGGGAACTATACTCAATATCTTGTAATAATGGCAAAGAATCTGAAAAAGAATAAATAAAAAATATATATATATAAAAAAATGAATCACTCTGCCGTACACTCGAAACTAACACAACATTGTAAATTAACTATATTCCACCCCCCAAAAAAAAGAAGAAGAAGAGACACCAACGATGCATACACACAGAGAAAAAGTCACATGAGGGTGTGACAGTGGACAGAGCTCAAGGCTGGCAGAGCAGTCAGAGAAGGTTAGGGGGAAACATGAAAGGGAGGGAGCCACATAGGGTAGTCAACTCCCAAATCTGCAAATGAAATATGCTCAAATTCTTGACTGGAGACCTCAGGAGGGCCAGCAAAAAAGCAGCAGCTGGAAACCGAAAGATTTGAGTGGAGATTTCAGCTGCTGCTAATGCAAGGAACACAGGAGATTAGAACTTGAGTCTTGTCATTTTAACTACCTGCTAAGACAAAAATTCTTCAGAGGATCATAAGAGAATCCAGAACCTCTATAACGTGTCATTGATAACGTCTAGTGTTCAATAAAAAAAATCACTAGACATGCAGAGAAACAAGAAAATGTGACCCATACTCAAGGAAAAAAGCAGTATATAGAAACCAATGCCAAGATGACCCCAAATGTTGCAATTAGCAGACAGGAATTTTACAGCACTTTAAGGATTTAAAAGAAAATGTAAGGATAAGGAATGAACAGAGGGGAAATAGAGAAACTGAAACTGTAGAAAAGAACCAATGGGAATTCTAGAGCTGAAAAGAAAAATAAATAAAATGAAAAACTCACAGCATAGTCTTCAAAAGCAAAAGATGACAAGAAAAAAAAGTCAGTGTAGTTGAAGTTAAATGATCCAATCTAAAAAAAAAAAAAGATTGAAGAAAAAAACTAACAGAGCCTAGACAACTGTGGGACAATATCTCGCAGTCTAACAACATGTAACTGAAGAGAGAAAATGGATCGCAAAAAGTATTTGAAAAAATAATGGCCCAAACTTCCCAAAACTGGAGAAAAAACATCAATTTATAGATCCAAGAAGCTCAATACATGCCAAGCAGGATAAATAAGAAAACCAATCCTACACAAATCATAGTCAAACAACCAATGCAAAGGTTAAGAGAAAAATCTTGAAAGCAGCTAGGAAAAAAAAAAGGCATATTACATACAGGAAATTATATCTAACGATAGGTTAACTTTTGATCAGAAATAATGAAGGCCAAAAGACAATGGAACATCTTTAAAGTACTGAAAGAAAAAAAATTCTGTCAACTGAGAATTTTAAAATTCCAGCAAAACTAACCTTCAAAAATGAAGGGGATAAGGTTATTTTCAAACACAAAAGCTGAGAGAATTCATCATCAATAGACTTGCACTACAATGCACGCTAAAGAAAATTCTGAAATGACACTAGATGGTAACACTCAGATGTACAGGAAGGAATAAAGATCCCTGGAAATGTTAAATAGGTAGGTAAATATAAAAAGCTATTTATATATTTTTAAAATTTTAGGCTATCTAAAGCAAAAATTATACAACGATATTGTAAGGTTTTCTAACTTTTGGGAAAGAAGGAACAGAGAAACAACATATAAGACAAATAGAAAATAGCAAAATGGTAGAACCAAATGCAACCATATCAATAATTACTGTAAATGTAAATGGACTAAACACTCCAATTAAAAGGCAGAGACTGTCAGCCTGGATTAAAAACTAGATCCAACCAAATGATATCTGTAAGAGATGGACTTTAAATACAAAGACACAAGAGTATTTGCTCATAATTATTTCATTTTCTTTTATTTAAAAGCACAAAAGCAAGAGGAGCACAGAACTTTTAAATGTCCTAGGTTGACAGAGAGAAGGAAACCATTCATTCTTTACTTCTACAAACATACAACAAGCGTCAACTCTACATGCAACACTTTGTGCTAGGTGCTTCAGGGAGATACCAAGAGAGAAGGATTGATGGTTTGTGCTACAAGTGCTACAGGATTCAGAAGAATGTGAAGATGTAAAATGTGAGATTTCCTTTTCTTGGAGGGATGAATGGGGAGTGCAGGGCTAAGGGCAGAGATCAGCAAAGACTTTGTGGAGGAGGTTGCATTAGCCCTGTCCCTAAAGCACCAGAGGATTTTGAGGAAGAAATAATTTGGTGTTCATTATTCATTTGTTTTGCGAACTGAAAGATCAGATATCTAGGCCAGTGGTAGAGTAAGAGCTTGGTCTCCAGCCCCAGCTCTGCTACTAAATATAACTACTCTGTGACCCAGGACAGTTACTTAATGCTCCTAAGGCTCACTTTCTTCATGTGAAAAGGAAATAATCATTTCAATTTTCTAGGACTTCTGAGAGAAGCAAATGAGAGATTGTTGTAAAATGCACTATAGAGTGCCTGCTCAATGAATTACTGTTATTGGAGACCCAGAACGTACCCTCTACCCCTCAAAAAATGAAGCCCTCAATGATGAAGATAACAAAGATGAAGAGCATGGAATGACAATGTCATAATAATTAACTAGAAAAAATATATGCTGAAGATAAAATGGAGGTGGGGCAGAATACAGTGTCTTTCATATAGTAGTCATGTAATGTTTCCATGTCTGTTAAATGAATGAATAACCCAAATAACAGATGAACTAAGTCTTACAATGCTTACTAGCTACCCTCAATTGGTCAGAGAATACTAGTGTATTTCAGGCACAGAAAACTATAAACCAACTGGTGTGCCTTATTATTTCTGGTAAAATAGTTTAGAAAATTCTTACTTTACAGGAATGTCAATTC
Organism: Balaenoptera physalus; assembly: GCF_965194825.1. NCBI lineage: Eukaryota > Metazoa > Chordata > Mammalia > Artiodactyla > Balaenopteridae > Balaenoptera > Balaenoptera physalus. Next base: position 41,540,089 of record NC_138882.1, read on the forward strand.
CCAGAAGTGTCTGTGTGGTTCCTTCAGGCTGTGAAGAACAGGTTACTGTTGACAATGGATGTTTACTCTAAGAGGAACCGGGAAGCCCCAAGGAAATCCCTTGGGCAGCTGAGAGTGAAGCCAAGGTACCAAGCAGCTCTAGCTCTCCAAAAGGAATTAAAGCAATTCACTTTTTCAACTTCCTTTGTCTCTGATTCCACTTTGGCTGCTTATTGTTTAGTAAGTCCCTAGTGGGACTGTGTCAATTTCTGCTCCCTCACAGCTCTGCCACCTGCCTTCCCGCTGTGTTCCTCCCATGACCCTGCTCCACTGTACTCTTGAAGTCCCTCTCTCTGAGTTTTACATGCAGACCCCCTCCTGGAGAGTATCCTGCATAGGTTACCCCATTAGGCACATCTCAAGACACTGCCCTTCTCCACACCCAGCCTGTAGATGGCTTCTCTTAGCTCAGGTGCTGATCCCTGATCAGTCACATGTAGCTTGGCTGCAGGGCCACAGGACCCAAAGTACGGTGGTTTGTGCACAGGCACCTACCCACAGCTGTTTTGCTTGGAAGGCACTCCCAGCCCCCATGGTCCATGTGAGACCACAGGTTCACTTCAAAACATGGCAGGTAAAAGCATATTCACTGTCATGAGCTGCTCATAACTGCAGTGGCAACAGGTTTCAGGTTGCTACATTCTAAGGGGGCTTGAAAAGATCACAAGATAAAAGTGAAGGAACTTCAAATGACTGAATTGGGGTGTAACATCTGAATAGAATTTTTAAGAGTTGGTAGGGACCTGAAAGGCTATCTGGTCCAACCCCATTCCGTGTGCAGTGATCCTGGTCCCACAGTCAACAACTGGCACAGAATGAGGGTCCTAGAGTCCTGACTCCTAGCGCATGCTCTTCCACCACATGACAGTAAACATTACTCCTTAAGATTCAGTTACTAATGATGACAAAAGAAGACCTGACTGAAAAAACATAACTTTAAAACAAGCAGAACATTTTTAAGGTAAACTGCATATTATGTCTAGGCTGTACAACATGATGAAGATGAACAATGACAGGCATCTGTGGGCAGGGGTCTCCTCTATCACAGCCAGAACAACATGATTTGAAATGTTCTGCCTTCATGATGCCTTTGGTTAGGGAAAGAGATGACTTTCTCCCTACTTATTCTCGAAACTTCAAAAAAAACCTAACTTAAGGCAAAAAGGCAAAAAATTTAAGGCAAAAAACTAATTTAACAAAAAGGTCACATGACAACTGCACCACCTGCATTTGTTTGGCAGGGGTACCTGGACAAATTGCTCTCATGGGAACACGGGCCCAGAGTCTCTTCTGTTTCATTCACAGAAGCCAGGTTTAGCCTCTTCACAGGCCCTTCACTGATCCACAAATTGGCATGTAACGTAAATAAAACACTGTAGAATTGTTTATCATCCACACGTGCTATATGTGACACTCCGATTCTAAAAGTAGACACCGTTTCATTTTACCATTTTTTTAGAAAGGTGCTGGATATTTGAGAAAATGTCCCACGCACTCTGCAGTCAGAAAAACCAAACTCTGGCTTTTTTTGTGGCAAGCAGGATGAATGTATTTTAAAAGTATATGTCCTTTATATATATGCAAAGTCACAGTAGTAGAAGAGAAAAATAATGCACAAGATTTTCTGGGGAAAGGTAATTTATGAGTTTTGTAAAACCCATGACAGAATAGTTTCAAAAACCCAAACTTGCCCCAGAATGTAAGTCAGGCCATTAAGAGGATATGTAAAACATTGTGGGACCTTTATTTACAGGAAAGGAAACTGGCTGATTACCGCAACCCTGCAAAACTCCACCTTGCAGAGAGCACTGGGCTAAGATGCATTCAGATTGTGAAGAAGAAATGACTTCTTTATCTTTTTTTCTTTTTAGTGATGTGGTGGGTTTGTTGTTTGAATTTTGTTTTGGTTTTTCTGTGAGATATAATTTACATACCATAAAATTTACCTTTTTAAAGTGAATATATTTAGTAGTTTTTAAAATATTCACAAGGTGTATAACCATAACCACTATCTAATTACAGAACGTTGTCATTACCCAAAAAGAAACTCCACACCCATTAGCAGTCACTCCACCTTCCTCCTAGTCCCTGGTAACCAATAATCTATTGGGTAGGCCAAAAGTTTCTTTCAGTTTTTCCCGTAAGATGGCTCTGGTAGCACTTAGTTGTCTTTAACTTCGTTCAAAACAATTTTGTTAGATTGTATGTGAGAGTTGTCATATCAGCGTGCATTTAAAAAAAGACTTATCAAAATTTGTGAATTTCTGTGTAGTCATTTTAATATTGAAGATGGAAGAAAAAGAGCAATATTTTCAGCATATTATGCTTTATTATTTCAAGAAAGGTAAAAACACAACCGAAATGCAAAAAAAGATTTGTGCAGTGTATGAGAAGGTGCTGTGACTGACTGAACATGTCAAAAGTGGTTTGCAAAGTTTTGTGTTGGAGATTTCTTGCTGGAGGATGCTCCACAGTTCGGTAGACCAGTTGAAGTTGATAGCAATCAAATTGAGACATTAATTGAGAACAATCAACGTTATACCACGCTGAAGATAGCCGACATACTCAAAATATCCAAATCAAGCACTGAAAATCATTTGCACCAGCTTGGTTATGTTAATCGCTTTGATGTTTGGGTTCCACATAAGTTAATCCAAAAAAACCTTCTTGACCATATTTCCACATGCGATTCTCTAACGTAATGAAAACGTTCCGCTGTTTTGTTTTTTTTTTAAGATTTATTATTTACTTATTTATTTATTTTTGGCTGCATCAGGTCTTAGTTGTGGCATGCGGGCTCTTCGTTGCAGCGCGTGGGCTTCTCTCTAGTTGTGGCGTGCGGGTTTTCTCTTCTCTAGTTGTGGCATATAAGCTCCAGGGCGCGAGGCCTTTGTAGTTGTGCTGCACGGGTTCCAGAGCGCACAGGCTCTGTAGTTTGCAGCACGCAGGCTCTAGTTGAGGCGCGCCAGCTCAGTAGTTGCAGTGCACGGGTGTAGTTGCCCCACAGCATGTGGGATCTTAGTTCCCTGACCAGGGATCGAACACGCGTCCCCTGCATTGTAAGGCGGATTCTTTGCCACTGGACCATGATGGAAGTCCCAAATGTTCCGTTTTTAAAACAAACTGTGACGGGCGATGAAAGTGGATACTGTACAATAATGTAGAATGGAAGAGATCATGGGGCAAGCAAAATGAACCACCACCAACCATACCAAAGGCCGGTCTTCAGACAAATAAGGTGATGTTGTGTATACAGTGCGATTGGAAGGGAGTCCTCTATTATGAGCTCCTTCTGGAAAACCAAACGAATAATTCCAACAACTACTGCTCCCAATTAGACCAACTGAAAGCAGAACTCGTGGAAAAGCATCTGGAATTAGTCAACAGAAAACACATAATCTTCCAACAGGATAACGCAAGACGGCATGTTTCTTTGATGACCAAGCAAAAATTGTTACAGTTTGGCTGGGAAGTTCTGATTCATGTGCCGTATTCATCAGACATTGCACCTTCGAATTTCCATTTATTTCCGTCTTTACAAAATTCTCTTAATGGAAAAATTTTCAATTCCCTGGAAGACTGTAAAAGGCACCTAGAACAGTTCCTTGCTCAAAAAGATAAAAAGTTTTGGGAATGTGGAATTATGAAGTTGCCTGAAAAATGGCAGAAGGTAGTGGCACAAAAGGGTGAATACATTGTTCAATAAAGTTCTTGGTGAAAATGAAAAATGTCTTTTATTTTTACTTAAAAACCGAAGGCATTTTCTGGCCAACCCAATACTTTCTCTTTCTATGGATTTACCTATTCTAGGCAAGTCACATAAATGGAATCATATAATATGTAACCTTTTGTGTCTGACTTCTTTCACTTCACATGTTTTCAAGATTCGTCCATGTTGTAGCATGTACCAGCTCTTCATTCCTTTTTATTGCACAATAATATTCCATTCTGTGAACATACTATTTTAATTATCCATTCATCAGTTGATGGACATTTGTGTTGTTTCTATGTTTTGTCTGAGTAATGCTGCTATGAACATTCATTACAAGTTTTTGTGTGGACATAAGTTTTCATTTCTCTTGGGTATATACCTAGGAGTAGAACTGCTGGGTCATATGGTAACTCTATATTTAACCTTTTGAGGAACTGCTGTGACTATTTTTCACAGTAGCTGTACCATTTTACATTCCCACAAGCAACGTACGGGGGTTCTAATTTCTCTATATCCTCACCAAAACTTGTTAATCATCATCTTATTGATTGTAGCCATCCTTGTAGGTATGAAGTGGTATCTCACCGTGGTTTAGATTTGCCTTTCCCTGACGACTAATGATGTTGAGCATCTCTTCATGTGTTTATCGGTCATTTGGATATCTTCTTTGAAGAAACATTACTCAGATTCTTTGTCCATTTTTTAATTGGGTTGTCTTTTTATTATTAAGAGTTCTTTATATATTCTAAATACAAGTCCCTTATCAGATATATGATTTGAAAATTTCTCCCATCCTGTGGGCTATCTTTTCACTTTCTTGATAGTATCCTTTGATGCACAAAAGTTTTTCATTTCGATGAGGTCCAATTTACCTATTTTTCCTTTGGTTGCTTATCTTTGTCTATTCTATTAATATACAACTGTTTCCATGGAGAACTGATTGTAATGACTAATTAACTGTTTTCCTCAATGTGATTACATCTCTGATGTAATAAACTGCTTATTCAATTAGCATGTCTGGTCTCATCTCTCCCTTTGAAAAGAATAATAAGTGGTTGTATTTCCCCTGATAGAGAGGCAACGAACAGACTGAGGCTTTTACCACATTATGGTAAGGAATCCTTTATCTCAGAGAGTAACAGTGGGAACATAATCCTGGGCGCTAGGTGCTTAACTCGAACCTCAGCTGCTAAATGCTCGGCAGCCTCATACTGTCTTCCTGTCTTGCTACTCTTAGTTCCAGGCCTTGCATTCAACTCCAGCTCCACCTCCTCTTCTGGCCTCCCAAGTGTGGACATCCTCTGAGGCTCAGTCTCCATGGCCCTCTCCTGCTCATTCCACATTGTGTCCCTGGCTTTCTTCCAGGCCCCTAAACCACCCACTACGGGTCCTGTCTCCTGTCAATCCTATACCTCTCACTGCCTCTAGGCCATCTCTAACCAGGCAAACCACATCGACTGAAGCGTGGTGTGTGCACCACAGATGAGCATCTTGTCTTCCAGCCACTTGCCCCTCCGGACTCTGTCTCTGTATGGTATCAGTCTCCCACTCACCTGGCTTCAAACCTCAGAGTCTTCTTTGGTTCTTTCTTCTCCCCTTCCCCCCACATCAAAGCAGCCTATCACATCAGCCTTCAGCCTTTGACGTGGCACAGTTGTCTCGCTTCACCTTAATCCAGGCCCACAACCTGCCACACTGATCTTCCTAACATGCCCACTCCACTCCTCTTACTGCTCTGCTCCAATCCCTTTAAGTACTGCCTGCCCCCTAGAGAAAGTCCAAACCCTGACACTCAAAACCACCCCCAGTCCGACCCAGCTGAGCTTTCCTACCTCACCTCCCTCTGCTTCTCCTACCAACCCTCTGCTCCAACCACTGTGCCACCCACCGATTCTGAAACACCCTATTGTCATTCCCATCTCTACGTGTTTGTGCACACACCCCTCCTCCCTGGCCAGCCCTTCTTTTTCACGCATATATCACCCTCCTTCAGATTCATCCCACTTCCTTCACCAACCAGCCCTCCTTCATTCACTCCTGAGGCACCTGTCTCTAGCATTTCTTTGGCCCTCATTCATTCATTCAAGCTGGCTTACATGAGATGCCTCCCTGCTCCAAATCCCCACCTCCCTCTCCCGGGGTACCAATACACACTGAGCACCTACAGAGGGCCAGGCACTCTACCAGGCACTGGAGTTACAATGGGGGTAGTGAGGGGACAAACCTTTGTGCCTCACAGAACTCAGAGGCAGGGCCTAGGGGCTGACACAATTAAAGAAAGAATTATAGTCAATAAATGGACACTCAGCTGTGCTAAATGCTACAAAGGAAAAGTACTGAATGCTAGAAAGCAGGTAACAGGGAGAAAAAGACCCCATTAGGTAGCTCAGGGCAGGCTGTGTAGAAGGAGGGCAAGTTCTTCTTTGGGTAACCTGCCTTCTCTCTCCACATGGCCTGAGTTCCCGGAAGTAGGCCATGCCTCACTCACCTTCTTCGTGGTGTTAGCATTGGGCATAGAGGTGAAGAAATCCATGAGTGACTCTGGTGGAGGAAGGGTAGGATTTTGGAACAAGAAAGCATCTCATCCAGGAACAACTGAGCCAGAGTCAGAATACGTTCAGAGACAGCCCTGGGTTCAGTTTGAGCCCTGCTACTCATTAACTCTGAGCACAGTACTTAACCTCTCTGTGCCCCAGGTTTCCGTCTATAAACTCCCTCAGAGGGTGGCTGGGAAGATTATGGGATAAAGTATATAGAAAAAGCCCTACCCAGGCCTAGTAGAGGAAAGCACCTCATCAATGGTGGCTGATGTCATTACCATTATTTTTATTATTCTTAGGGGACTCAGAGGCAGGAAATGAGCTCTGAAAGTTGTATACCAGGTCATCAAATTCGGGCCAAGTCACTACTGAGACCAGCCAAATGGGCTTCTGAGCACTGGATTGTCTATGGTCTGAACAGGAGATGTGCCCAGGAGAGTTTCCCCAAAAGCAGGGAAGGCTCTTTGCCAGCCAAAGGAACTACCCAAAATTTGCTCTACCTGAGGTCTGGCTGCCTGCTCTGACTGATCTCAGGCTTTGAGGCCCCAGGAAGCTGAGGCAAAAGAGAGGCTGCCAAGGTCGAAGGTCATCATGGCCACTTCCTAATTTGCCTGGCATTTATCTATAAAAGGAAACACAACAGGAAACTTCATCTTTCCAAGTCTGGCCTCCCCTCCTCTTCCTGCTGTCACCATCTATTCTCTTCTGATTGGGGGCAAGAGGGCAGTGCAGGGTGCAGTAGGCAGAATAATGGCCCACAAAAGATGTCCATGTCCTAAATCTTGGAGCCTATAAATATGTCAAGTTACACGGCAAAGATGGGATCAAAGTTGCTAATCATCTGACCCTAAAACAGGGAAATTATTCTGGATTATCTGGATGGGCTCAATGTAATCACAAGGGCGCTTTAAACATGGAAGAGGGAGGCAGAACGAGGAGATGTGAGAAAGACCTGAAGACGGAAGAAGAGACATGAGCCGAGGAAGGCAGGCAGCCTCGAGAAGCTGGAAAAGGCATTAAAATGGATTTTTTCCTGGAGACTCCAGATAGGAATTCGCCTGCCGACACCTTAATTTTAGCCCAGTGAGACCCATTTTGGACTTCTGATCTCCAGGACTCTCAGATAATAAATCTGAGCTGTTTAAGTCACTAAGTTTGTGGTAACTTGTTACAGACACAATAGAAACTAACATACAGGGCTTTTGAACAGTTCTCCCTGGGACCTTAGGGCTTCAGGGGCAAGGCCTAGAGTCAGAGTGAGGGTAGTCATGCTACGACCTTTTACACATTGGGCTTTAATAGAAGGATGCTTAAAATATTTTTTAAAAATCACGGGTGCAGTAGAAAGAGTCTGGGGTCACACAGAGCTTGATCCAGTCTGTCTTGACCAGCTACGTAATCTTCCCACACTTCACTTAGCCTCTCTGAGCCTCAGGGCCTCATCTGGAATCATGAGGATGACAGCCTCCCAGGGTTGTTATGAGAATTAAATGGGCAATGGGGATGACAGAGCCTGGCAGGCAGTAAACATTAGCTGCCCTTCCTGCCTCCTTCCTTCTACAAAGTCCTCTCTAAGGATTAGGCACAATCACAGAATTTCCTATCCCATTCCCCTCCCCTACAAATACGGGAATCCAGAGGAGCAGAAGCCCACCTCCCTCAATCCACCCAAGAAGCTGGAGTCAGGCTGGGACTCCATTCAATCACTTCACTCACTCAATGAATCCTTATTGCATGGCCAGGGCTGAATGGGGGGCAAAAGGGACTGTCTCCACCCTGGTGGAGTTTACGGTCTAGTAGAACAGACAGACACTAATCAAACAGTCAGGCAAACACATATACCATTCCATCAGCGACAGCTGCAAGGGAGAGATGTGTAGGCTACAAGTGACGGGGGGAGGTGATCTAGCCAGGAGGTCAGAGAAGGCTTCGCAGGGAAAAAATGAGTGAGCTGAGAGCTGAAGAATGATTACGCATTAACAAGGTGACAGACGGAAGAGAATTCCAGGCAGAGGAATAAAACTACAAAAAGGTGCAATGGTGGGAGGGAGGCCCAAAGTAAAAGAAGGCCAGCATGGCTGAGGGGCAGTGAATAAGGGGAAGTAGGGAAGGAAGGAAAAACGAATGACTTTCGGGTTCAACTGGGTGGTGATGGTACCATTCCTGGAAACAGGAGACACTGGAAGAGGGCGAAGCTGGCAGTGGGGAGACCATGAGGTCAATTCTGGACATGTGGAGTTCAGGGGACCTTTGGGACATCCTGGCAGAGCCACCATCTGGGAATCTGGATATACAGGATATGCGAACAGGTAACCTCTGGGCCAGAGATATAACCACAGCAGTCACGTGTGAGCAAACAGTGACTAAGGCAGGGGAGGGGGCCTGAGTGAGGTCACCTGCCAGAGACTGAGAGAAGGGGGCCTCTGAGAAACATTTAACACCCAAGAGCTGGAGGGTGACTGCAAAGGAGGCTGGAAGGAGTGACCTGAGAAGTGTCGCATCATGGAAGCTAAGGGAGCAGAGCGTATCCGGGATGAAGAAGTGGTTGACAGTACCAAACATTCCTGCAAGGCTCTACAAGATGTCACCTTACTGATGGGACCACCCAGTTGGGCGACAAAACCGGGGAGGCCTGATGTCCGGGGATGAAGCCTATCGGATAATCGCCCAGAGTGCCCTGGGAAGCGACCCAGCTATTAGAGGCTCAACTGCTGACAGCGTCCCTGGGAAAAAGGAACACAAAAACAGAGACCCAAAGTTCTTGTCATTGTATCCAATGGCCTGGCCTCAGGATCTGGCTCAAACTACAGGACAGAAAAGAACAGATGCCGGCTTGGACACATCCTCTGTCCAAAGGCTGGTTAAATATGTATAGCTCTAAAATGAGGGCAGTACTTGAGATCCGACACCAGGCAGGGGCTGCGCCTCCGAAACAGGTCCCCAGCTGGCGAGGAGCCTGGACCGGGGCCTCCAGCTGCGGCAGTGGCTCAGCACCGTTTGCCGGCACTTCCACCCCCAGCGCTGAACCCACTTACCTGGTAAGATCCCTGGACCCTGGACTTTGACCGCCTCCTTTTCCCGCTCGTCCGCCCGCTCTGAGTTCTCAACCACCTGATCCAACTCCTCACTCAGCTAAAGGGAGAAACAAAGAGGGCAAGGAAGTCAGCTACATCAGCTTTGCTTTTCTGGACTAGAATAAGAAAGCAGAAGCTGTTTCTCACTTAACTGTCATCAAAAAAAAAAAAAGAAATCACATGATATAGGGTATGTTATACCAATTCTACAGATTAGCACACTGAAGCTCAGAAAATTCAAATAACTTCTATGTGTTAGTTTCCCAGGCTGCGGGAACAAAGCACCACAAACTGGGTGGCTTAAAATAACAGGAATTTATTCCCTCACAGTTAGGGAGACTAGAAAGCTGAAATCAAGGTGATGGCAAGGTTGGTTCCTTCCAAAGGCTGTGAGGAAGAACCTTTTCCATGCCTCTCTTCCAGCTCCAGATAATGGCCAGCAACCCTTGGTGTTCCTTGCTTGTAGATGCACCCCATCTCCGATCTCTGCCTCCATCTTCACATGGAGTCTCTGTGTCTCCACATGGTCAATCTTCTTATAAGAACATCATTCATACTGGGTTAGGGCCCATTCTATTTCAGCATGACCGCATCTTAACTAAATACATCTGCAATGACCCTATTTCCAAATAAGGTCACTTTCTGAGGTGCTGGGGGTTAGGACCTCAACATACCTTTTTGGGGAAGACAATTCAACCCGCAATACTTTCCATGGCCATAGAGCCAAGAGCAAAACCCGAGTTAGCCTAGTTCCAAAACCCATGCTCTTAATCACTTCCCAAAGGAGGAGGAAATGCAAGCTTAGAGTCTGCTGAGGGAGCAGAGAGAACAGAAGTTGGTGTCAGAGCTAAAGTCCACCAACTCAGGCTGCAAACGGCAGAACAAAGTGGGGAGGGCAGACCATCCAGAGACAGGTGCTGATTAGCAGCCTAATAGCAGGCAACGTCCACCTCACTTCATCAGAGTTCTCACCTGTCAAAGGGGGACAATGATACCATGATAACCAACAAGGTTCCACAGCATTAAGGAGAAAAGCAAGAAACACCAAGACCAGAGGTCAGAGGAGGACCTATCACTGGATTGGGAGGTGAGGGAGGGGATAGACTTCCCAAGTATTTTCTTAGGCTCACAGTGTCAACACTTAAGGTCGCAGGACATCGTTAAAAATTCATCTCTAAGAAACTTGAGTTAAAACAAAGCTCTTACGTATCTAATATTCTTCCATCTCCTTCTCCATGCCTCTGCTCCTACCCTTCATTTATTTATTTATTTTTAACATCTTTATTGGCGTATAATTGCTTTACAATGTTGTGTTAATTTCTGCTGTATAACAAAGTGAATCAGCCATATGCATACACATGTCCCCATATCTCCTCCCTCTTGTGTCTCCCTCCCACCCTGCCTATCCCACCCCTCTAGGTGGTCACAAAGCACCGAGCTGATCTCCCTGTGCTATGCGGCTGCTTCCCACTAGCTATCTATTTCACGTTTGGTAGTGTATATACGTCCATGCCACGCTCTCACTTCGTCCCAGCTTACCCTTCCCTCTCCCCGTGTCCTCAAGTCCATTCTCTACGTCTGCGTCTTTATTGCTCCTTCCCTTTAGAATCAGGTAAAGCCCCTGGTTTAAAGCCCTGAAGCCCAAAAGAAAAGAAAACCAACACGTGAAAGATGGCTAGGGGGTTAGAGAAGACACCATGAAACACAGGCCCACAGTGGGAAGGAACACAGATCAAGAGGTTCCCAGGGCTCTTTCCCTTTTGCTGGCCAAAGGGCAAGGAGGATGTTAGTCCTGGGAAGGCCCAGCATTCTCTGATCCAAGCCTCGCACAGGTTCAGCCTAAGGCTAACACACTCCTAACCCAGTTCCCCTCCTGACTACCCGCAGCCATAATACACACACCTCCTTGCCCGGCCCTGGCCAGATTCTCAAATGCCCCATCCTGCAAAACCAAAATCTCCCCCCAGCAAAGAAACCTAACTCGGAGCTAGGTCCACTCTCAGAATGACCCATACAAGAAAGATTCAGGAGGCCTCCTTCTTCTGAAGAAGGTGAGAGACAGGGACTTCAGAACGGGCCACTAAGGAAAGTAAGGGGAGGGGTCCTTCCAGTGTCTTCCACCAACGTAAACTGAATCCACCCTTGGCCTTACCCCTGCAAGCAGGAAAACTGCCTATATTTTAATAAACATTTTAGGAGCCCTGCTAGGTAAGGAGATAATGCAGGTTGCGTGTGAATGGTGAGGGACACGGTCCTGTAAACCAGGACCCCAAAGCTCCCCAGAAGCAGGAGCTGCCCACACCCTGTTAATAAGAACTAGCATTCACGGAGGGGTCACGATTGCCAGGCACTGAGCTGAGCACTTTCACAGACCAACTCATCTAATCCTCAGAGCCCTGTGAGATAGGGACTATCATTACCTTCATTTTGCAGATGAAGAAACTTGAGGCTCAGAGAAGTTAAGTAACTTGACAAAAGTCACACAAATGGCAAGAGGCGAGGCAGGATAGGAATGCAGGCTTTTTGACTTAAAAGTCCTAGTATCTACCCACTATGCTCTATTCCCTACAAACCTGAAAACTTTCAGAGTCAAGGAAAGACACAACTCATTTCCCAGGATTCCCCCACTGCCTCGGGTACAGAATCTAGGGGCCACAGAATCCACAGCACTGGTTAAAAATCCATCAGGCTCCTTTTGGACAAAGGAAATAGTAGGAGAAATACAGAAATTTGTCCCCAAGTCAGATTCTAGCCCAGATCCCACACTACAAAATGGCAAGCCTCAGGCAAATCTCATCTGTCTTCAACTTGGCTTCCCCTTCTACTACAGGGCTAAGGCATCTGCTTTATATACTCCACACAGTATCATTTACAAAGGGAGAAATGTACATCAGTATTGATCAGTATTGATCAAGACAGCAGCAGTTCACATGAGAAGGACTGGCAGAATGATAGACTCGTCTGGGAAGTGAGACCCCTATGGAGCATGTGAGATTTGAGATCCCTCCTTGCACAATGGGGGGAATTTTAACCAAAGGAGTTTGAGAAGGGGTTAAAGAAGAAGAAATGGTGTGAGCATAGGCATAGCAGGAGCACGTTCTTAATCGGTGAATTTCCAGTGTGGCCCGAACCTAGGTGGGTGAGGAGATGACGAAGGTAACAGAAGATACGGCTGCAGGGCTGTGAAAGCTTGTAAGAAGTTTGGACTGTTCTGGGTAGACCAACGGCAGCATCAGGTGTATGTAAAAAGGAATGCTCGGGGATCAAGGCAGGGCCCCCGAAAGAATCTGCCCAGCATGGGAGACACCAAAGGGAGAGTTGGTTAGAGCAGACTTGGGGACACAAACCTGAGGACTGAGGATATGGAACTGCCTGAACTTGCCAAGGGAGGGGAGCACGGTGAGGGACACAGGGGAGGGAAGAGAACTAGAGATGACCAAGGTTTGGGACCCTAGAGGAGGAGAAGGAGAGCAGTTCACTAGTGTCAGTAAGAGTCAGCAGGAGGAGCTGGTCTGAGGGAAGAGCTGGAACTGCAGCCTGCAGCTCAGGACAGACAAGAAGGAGACAAAGAAGTGGAAAGTGAGAGTTACAGTCGTGGGAGGAGGTGAAAGTGGAGACAGAAACGGAACGGGGCGGGCGAGAAGCAGCTCTGTTGGTGAAAGCACATTTTCAAAGTTGGTTGGCCATCAAAACGAGCTGTAATTATCGCTATCGTTAGCAGCTGCAGGGGCCACGAGGCCTTGGGCGTGGAGGGGGCTGATGCCCACGCGCCTCTGCCCAGCTGGGAGGAAGGCGCGGGTGCTTCCACTTGTTGCAAAGAACCTCGGCGTGGGGGGCGGGGTGGAGTCCGCCCGGCGGACCGCGCTGCTGCCTGGATCGGATGAGGCTTTAATCATTCACCTGATGGTTAAGGGTCGAGACTCCGGGGCCCCGGCTCCATCCTTCTGCCAAGCGAAGGCAGCATCCGGAGGAGGCTCGGCGTCCCGCTTCCTTCCTGCTCCGCCGCAACTCAGCACGCGGGGACCCCTCCTCCGAAGCACTCACCGCTACTTGGAGGCGGGCTCTGCCCGCCCGGACGCCCCCCACAGCCCAGCCGCCCGGACCCCCGGGACCCGCTCTGCCTCACAGGAAAATTTGCTTTCGCCCCCGCCCCTGCCTTGTACCTCTTGGTAGGATGTGGAGAGCTCCTGGCGGATCATGGCACTGACCGGACCTAAGGCAAACCTGAGCCCGCTGCGATCCCCGGGAAGCAGCTAGGCGAGCACCGCGACTGCAACGCCGAGATCTGCCGGCTCTCCGAGGCGAAACCGGTTAGCAGGAGCGGCTTCGAGACAAGGCGGGGCGGACTCGGCGCATGCGCCTCGCCCTCGCCGCAGCTGGAGCCGCGAAAGGGTTGCTGGGAAATGTAGTTCTGGGCGTGAGGGCCCCACTCAGCCTTCCCGGGGTAGCGAAGCCTTTGAGTTACTCAGAGCCAGGCTTAACCCGCGCGTTAGACGCACGTGCTTTCCTCTTCTCTTACTTACTCTCTTTATTGAAGAGGGAAGGACGGAGAAAATGAGTGGAAAGTGGAACAAGGGGGCCAAGTCAGACAGGTAGGAGATCCTAATCTATAATTGAAAGAGGAAGCTTGGCCTTGTAGTTTATAACCATAGTAAGTATCTGGAGAGCACTTTATATGTTACGAAGCACGTTCATGCCCATTATGCCTTTCATCCTGCGAGGAACCCTGTAAAGAGGGCATTTTTCTCTCTGTTTTACAGATGAGGAAACTGAGGTACCTTGTTTCAGAAGGGATGGGGAGAAAGCCATGAACAAGTGAAGATTATTTAATCCAGGAACAGACGACAGAATCCAAGTTCTTTCCATTATTCCTGGGGCAGACACTTGGAGTCAGGACCTCTAGATTCTTGTCCTGGCTCTGCCCCTCTCCCACAGGTCTTGTAATACTCTGAGCCATCCTCTGTTCAACTTAGAATGCAACTGCTAAACCCTGCCCTGCTTCACAGGTCCTTATTTGAGCCAAAACAGGTCATGCAGCAAAACCCAAAGGTGCTGTTCACAGTAGCAAAAGTCTCCTGCCGTGAATGGGGTGGAAAATTGGGTGTTTGCCCTGTGGCAGGGTGGACCCACATCGTCCCCTCTTCCCGCTGCCTGAACAGCTGTTCTGTGTGGCTGCCCTGGGCTGCTTAGTAGTGAAGCAGATAGAGGTTGCCTATGCCTTGGTGAATGCTGCTCTGTGTTCCGGGCAGCTGCAACTCTGCAAACCCCTGCACTCAGGGCCTCTTCCCTCCTCAGTGGCAACCACAGTAGCACCAACCACATCAGAGCAGGCTGGACCTTCAGAGAGTTGGTACTGGGAGGCCTCCACCACCTCTTCTGACCACCCTACCCCAGCCCAGACCCTCTGCTCTCACATCTATTAAATGGGACAATATATATATATAGCACCTAACACATAGTAGGCATTCAGCAAATGTTTGTTAAATTTATGAATGGAACACTTATTCCATCCATTTCAGTTAACAGTTGCTTACCAAAACAAATAAACAACAACAAACAACTCATTAAATTACTTACTGCTTTACTACAAGGGAGGCTGATAGAACAAGTCACACAATCATAGAAATTTAGAACTAGAAGGAACCAGAGAAATCTAGTCCAGCTCTATCGTTCCTCTCTACTCTTTGTTGGTATGACCAAACTGGAAAATTACGGGCTCCCACATTTGAAGGAGATACTGACGAATACAATATCTGACATGGTTTAACAAATACAATGTGCCAGGCACTGGGATATAGACATGAATAGGGTACTCAAAGGTCCTTGCCCTTGTGACTCTTCCATGCTAAAGTCGAGAAAGAGACCTTGAACATGTTAATAGAATTTTCTGTACTTGCTGTCCCCAAGTCCTCTCCTCCCCTTTCCACGTGAGCACACACCAATCAGGCTTTTATGTTCTCCACTCCACTGAAACAGTGCTTATTAAGGTTACAAATGACCTCTGCGTTGTCCAATCAGATGGCCATTTCCCCATCCTCCTCTCTCTTGATCTATCAGCAGCCCTGGACTCAGGTCATCCTCCCTCTTCCTTGTACACTTTCCTCCCCTGACTTCAGGACACCACACGCTCCCACTTTGCTTCCCACCTCACTTGCTGCTCCTTCTCCAGTCTCCTTTGCTGGTTTCTCCTCATCCCCTCAACTCTACAGGGTGGCCTTCCTCAAGCTAGGTCTTTGATCTTTCTAGTCACTGCCTAGGGACTAATAAAGTGGTCTCCTCTAGTCTCATGGCTTGAATTACCATCTATATCCTAAGGATTCCCGTCATGGGTTGAATTGTGTTCCCCAAAAAGATATGTTGAAGTCCCAAGCCCTGGTACCTCCGAATGTGACCTTCCTTGGAAACAGAATTGTGGCAGATGTCACTAGTTAAGATGAGGTCACACTAAGCAAGGTGATCCCTTCGTCTATTATAACCTGTGAATTTACAGGAAGATGGAAGACGATAGGAAGGTAGACACACAGGGTGAATGCCCTGTGATGACAGAAGCAGAGATTGCAGTGATGCAGCTGTAGGCCACTCACTTCCTCACCATCTTCAGGTCTTTCTCGCAACATCACCTTATCAGCAATGCCTCCTCTGAAGCACCCTGTTAAAACTGCAAACCCCATTGCCAGCTCGTGCCCCTACACTGCTTTATATTTCTCTCTAGAGTGTACCACCTTCTGACTTTCATTTTCAGTCTCCCTGCACTAGAATAGAAGGTCTGTGAAGGCAGGGTGCTTATGTGTCTTGTTCATTCCTATATCCCAGTGCCTCCAACAGTGCCTGGCAGTTACTGGTACTCAACGAGTAGTTTAGTAAATAAACGAACAAAATAATTTCACATAGTGACAAGAGCTCTAAAGAAAGGAAAAGAGACCACGTGATAGCACAGCTGTGGAGGGAGGTGCTGATTGTGGGGAGTCAAGAGAGGCCTCAAGATGGTAGTTACTTGTGAGTTGAGACCTGAATGACAAGAGGGTCATGACGACCTGCACCCCAGGCCCATGATGACCTGCACCCCAGGAAGAGGGCACCAGTACAGTACAGAGGCCCAGGCTGGGACCCAAGCAGAAGGCAGTGTGGCTGGAGGGGACCGATGGAGGGGCACTTAGGAGACAGAGTCAGAGGGGCAGGCAGAGACCAGATCCTGGAGACTGGGTTGTGCCGATCCTGGGCTTGTTTGCTCTCAGATCCCATTCTCGCCTCTCCTGCTCAGCTCTCGGTTACCGGGACTGGCCCTGAAGGCTGGGTTTCCACTGGGTTCAGTCGAAGCACTGCTCGGAGACTGGAGGGGATCTGGGCCAGGGGGAAGTCAGGGTTTTTCCTTCCCTTGCTCTCTGCCCCTGGCAGCTTCCCTTCCATAGGTCTAGCCCCTGAGGCAAAGGTTTTTTTTGTGGTTGTAGCTTCGGTCAGGTGACCCAGGCTCCTAAACTCTAAAAACACCAGGATGTTGCCAATCTTCCTGCTTTGCTAATCTCTAGGCTCCCTCTGGGTTGCTTCTCAGCCTCTTGCATCACCAACTCCCTGCATTACAGCCATTCTGTTTTACTTAGAGTAGTTTCTGTTTTCCTTGCAGGTAACTTACTGATTCATTTGGAAAAATGAATCTGGGTTCAAGTAGGGAAGGGCAATCAGGGGGATGCCTGGAGAAATCCAAGGGCATATGAGCACGCTATTAAATTTAAATTATAGACTCACACTCAGTGTCTCAGGGACAGGGAAGCTAGATCTGATCAGTAGAAATTATAGGGAGTTTCTTTTGGCTCAGAGCAGCTCCTAACAAATCCAGCTGCAGGGAGAGAAAGGGCTCAAGCACAGAAGCAGCAGCCTGTATGCCGAGGAACAGGATGCATCAGGAAGAGGGTGATATTCTAAGGGTTTAGAAGAGGTTCTTCTAATCTGGAGACCCTGTGACATGGTGTAATGTGGACACTGCACAGCTTACACAGCTTTTCACATCCGTACCATTTTTACTTTTGACACAGTCCTATCCAGGAGGCAGGCTGGTATGTTACTGATGTGGAAATTCAGATTCAGACGATTTGTGGACAGACCCTCTTTAGGCTGCTCTGCTCTAGAAGTCCATTCTGTTGAAGAAGTACATGGATGAGAACTTGGTGCAGTCACTGAGGGGAGGTGTAGCCTGGCGGTCAGGGGCAGCCTCAGGGACACACGGCCTGTGCTCGAGTCTTGGCTCTGCCACCTACTGTGTGACCTTGAGCAAGGCACTTAAGGTCTGTGCACCTCAGCTTCATCATCTGTAAAATGGGTGATAATAATACTTCTTACTTCATAGAGATACAGTGAGGATTAAATGAGTTAATACACGTAAAAGTGCTTGGCACACAGCAAGCCTATCTTTGGTGGCCGGTTCTCCCAACCACAAAATGTTGGCAAACCCCAACAACTCAGTCCTTGGTCCCCCCTTCTTCCGATCCACGTGCCGTTCCTCGACAATCTCATCCATTCTGTGGCTTTAAATACAACCTATATGCCAAGGATTCCAAAATGTATATCTCTAGCCTGGAACTCTTCCTCTAATTCCAGACTCATATAGCCAACTGTCTACTTGATACTTCCACTTGGCTATCTAAGTGTTCTCAAACTGAACAAGCCTGATCTTGATCTTCCCCAAGACCTGCTCCTCCTACCGTCTCTCCTTATCTCAGTAAGTGGCAACTCCATCCTTCCAGCTGCCCAGGCCAAAACCCTCAGGGTCATCCTTGGTTCCTCTCTGTCTCTCAGACCCCATGTCTTGTCTGTCAGCAAATCCTGCCAGCTACACCTTCAAAACAAATCCATGATCCACCCACTTCTTGCCACCTCCCTTGCTACCACCTGGGGCCAAACCATCATCATCTCTCGCCTGGATTATAACAGTAGCTCCCTGCTTCAGTCTCTTCTCAACACAACGGCCAGAGTCATTCCGTGAATATTTTAACACACTCCTCTGTTCCATTCACTCAGCCTAAAAGTCAAAGTCATTCAAAAATAAGCTGTGAGGCCCCACAACATCTGCCCCCCACCTCCATTCCCCTTAACCCCCTTACCTCCTTGACCTCCCCTCCTACCCCTCTTCCCTCCTCGCTGTTCCTCCAACAAGCCGGGCACTGTCCTTCCTCAGCATTTAAGCAGTTTTCTCTTTGCAGGGATTGTCCTCCCCCAGGTTACCTCCCTCATGTCCTGTAGATGTTCATACAAATACTGCCTTCTCATTGGGGCCTTCCCTGGTCAGCCTATTTAAAATTGCAACTCCCAATGCTCGCTATCCCTTTGCCCACTTTATTTTTCTCCCTAGCATTCATCACCATCTAACATACTACTTATGTATCGTGTTTGTCTATTTTGCCCATAGAATGTAAGCTCCATGGGGCGTGGATCTGTCTTGTTCAGCGATGTGCCTCCAGTGACCTGGTACATGGAGGCCCTCAAAAAGTATTTGCTGAATAAATCAGTGAAGAAATCCTTGCACAAATGTTAGCTATAATTATTTCAGTGCATGTCTTGTGCCCTACCCTCTGCAAAAATCCTTTGGGGACTCGAAATTTAAACACAACTGGGAAGAAAAAAAATCAGCCAAAAGTAAAAGTGAATTAATAAAGTTGGGGTCCTAGGTTATAAATCTCTCTTCCTAGTTGCTGGAATGTTGGCTGTGTCAACTCTGTACCTAATCAAGGAACTGCTGTAACAGACGCCACTGTTTGGCGCAACACTCAGTCCGCAGTTTGGAGTCGGGAGCCCTCGGAATCCTAGCTCCAAGTATCCGGCTTCGGCGTCCCAGCGGCCGAGCGCGCCCCGCAGCGCGTGGAAGGCGCGGAGTCCGGCTCCTGGCTCCCGGCCCCGGGGACTCCGGGCGCCGGGCGGGCGCGCGCGGGGTGGGGTTCCGAGGCCGCGGGGCGCGCGCGCGCGGGCTCCGCCGCCCAGGCCGCCCCAGGCCCGATTCGGTGCGCTCACCATGGCGGGCCCCGCGCTGGCCCTGGTCCTGGCGCTGGCCGCGGGGCTCCTCGCAGCCGGGGCCGGGCAGGCGCCGCGCCCTGCCGAGCGGGGTCCCCCGGTGCGGCTCTTCACGGAGGAGGAGCTGGCCCGCTACGGCGGGGAGGAGGTGAGCGGGGAAGCGCGGGCCCAGGGACCGGGCCGAGTCCGGCCTCGCGGAGAGGGAGGCGGGGACCCCGGGAAGCCGCGGCGCCGAGGGGAGGCCTCGGGGAGAGGCGCGGGCCTCGGCGGGCGCCCCCTCCCGGAGCCCCGGCTTCGAGCTGGGCGCGAAGCCTGCCGGGCTCCTCTCTCCAGGCCTGGATCGCCGCCTGGGGACCGGGGGGCAGTCCCCAACACTCGGGGCTCCCTGCTTCCCCCTTCCCCAGCCAGAGCACCCCACCCCGCGCTTCTCCCTCTCTTCCCGCGAGCTGTTTCCTAGAGACGCATTTTGGCTGGAGGTCTGTACACGAACCTCAGAACTTTTTTGTTTTCAATGTAAGCATCAGCTGCGGGCACACACTTCTGCCTGCTCCTGGGGGCAGTGGCGGGAGAGGGAGAGAGGGACGCAAGGCCTGCTCCCTGGGTTAGGCGGGAATGGGGACAGGTCCAGGGTTGATCCAGACTTTCCCTGCACTTTGCCTTCCTCATTTGCCGGGCCTCCTCTGCAGCTGACTCCTCACACTGGCTCTTAATGCCTGTGCTCTTGAGGCTGAGCCAGAGCTGGGGGAGATCGGAGGTTAGAGACAAAGATGACCCCCACCCCCAGACGCACCCACTTCGGTCCACATCGGTCAGCAGTCTGGACGTGTCTAGGATATTCCTCACAGCCATCTGACATTCGGGTTGTTGGGGCCCAGTGTGATGGCCGTGGAGTGTGGGAACAGGATGCTGCACATGGGAAGGGCCGTGGAGCTGATACTAGATCAGGAGGTGGGGGGAACGGTTTGGTGGGGAAATCAGGGAACTACAGCATTTCAGAGTTGATAGGAATCAACCTCCTGCTTTTACAGGTGAGGAAACTGAGGCATGCCACCAGTTAATGGTAGAACAAGGAAGGAACCTAATATTCTCTTGTTAAAACCCTCTTGGTGTGGGCTCCCTAACCCCCAAGTTAAGTAGCCTTAGCTGGACTAGTTTCTCCAGGGGGATTTAGAAACCTGGCCCTTAGGCAGTGGTGCTAGTTTGGGCATCACTGTAAAGAGAGGTTGGTTAGAAGCCTGAGTCACTGAGAACACAGAAGGAGGGAGACAGGCATGTGACTGGATGTTAAGGGACCCCGTCTTTTGGAGCAGCAGGGAACCAGATGGTACCAGGTCAGGGAACCTGTGCAGAAAAGAGTTAACATAACAGGCCCGCAGTCCTTAGAAAGACCTTGGCTGATGTCTGGATTTCCAGGGTGTTCTGCATTTCCCTAACAGATAAAGGTGGCTCAGTCTGGGCTCTTCGTACAAACCGTGCATTCATGTTGAACACTGCTAGGCGGAGAGGGCCTGCATGGCCGGTCCCCAGTAAAAACGTTGGGCTCTGAGTCTCTCATGGGCTTCCCTGGGCAAAAACATTGCACACGTGTTGCTGCATTTTGTTGCCGGGGAAAGAATGTGCTCTGTGTGGCGCCTCATGGGAGGCAGACAGTGTAAGGAAGTCCACAGGTAGATAGATTCCTCTAGACTCTACCTGTGTCCTTTCCCCTATGACCCTTACTACATCACTGTAATAAATCATAGCTCTGAGTACAATTACATGCTAAGTTCTATGCGTCCTCGTGAATCTCCAAATGTGGGGGTGATCTTGGGGGCCCCCAGCACAGAGTCCAAGGGAAGAGAGAATTCCTAGTGGAGATTACATGCAGGAACCATGCCCAGGGTTCAGGATGAGGACTGAGAAAAGACTCTTGGTTTTTTTATGCTGATATTGTTGATTGATACGCAACTGCCGGAAGGAGAGAGGGAGGCTTGAGATGGAAGCAGGTTAAGGAAAGAATTGTTTGGGGTGTGGTGCCCAGAGGATGTCTGCAGGCAGAGAGAGTAAGAGAGGAGAGAGGCAGTTGAGCGCAGCTGGTTAGAGCTGCCCTGTGCTGAGGTTTGCCCTAGATGGTTCTGGTTTATGCCTATTGTACTGGGATAATTATTAATAGCACCACCTTTCACTCTCAGAAGTGTTACCGTTTGTATAATACATTATGCAAATAGTATAGTTAGAGCATTATACCTTTGAATCATATCTGGATTTGAGTCCCTTTGGGCAAATAGCTAAACCTCTTGGAGTCTTAATTTTCTTTTATCATCTGTGGTACTTGTTATCGGTCAGGGTTCCACCAGAAACAGAACCAGTGAAAAATATATATATATAGGTATGTTTTTAATTATAAGAATTGGTTTATGTGATCATGCAGACTGGCTAGGTAAGTCTGAAATGCATAGGGCAGGCTGTCAGGAAGGGCAGGCCGGAAACCTTTGGCAGGAGCGGTGCTGCAGCCCACAGGTGGAATTTCTTCCTCCTCGGGGAAACCTCAATTCTGTTCTTAAGGCCTTTCAACTGATGGCATTCGGGCTCACCTAGATTATCCAGGATAATCTCCTTTACACAGAGTCAACTGATTGTAGATGTTAATCACATCTACAAAATACCTCCACAGCAATACCTAGATAAGTACTGAATAACTGGATACTGTCGCCTATCCAAATTGACACATAAAACTGACCGTGATAATGGCTACAGGATAAGAGTTCCTACTCTACATGGGGGTTTTGTGAGGATTAAATGAGATGGCGATATGCAAAGTGCATAGCGTAGTAGGCCTAGTGTAGTCTTAGCATAGTAAGCCTTAATCAATCTTAGCTGCTATTATTCTTATTAGCTTATTATTAAAGATACAAACAAGAGGCACTATAACAGGCCCATAATCCTCTTATGCAATTCAGAAATCAAATAAGCTCTGAGAAGCAGAAGGTTTTTTGTTTTTGGCCGCACCGTGCATCAGGCCGGTTCTTAGTTCCCCAACAAGGGATCGAACCCGTGCCCCCTGCATTGGGAGCGCAGAGTCTTAATCACTGGACCGCCAGGGAAGTCCCAGAAGGTTTTTTTTTTTTTACATCATTTGACAGCAGAACCCTGCCTGATCTGAACTCCTTTGGTGATGGAACCCTTTGGAGCTACACGAGTCTATTTATAGTCTTTATTTATCCTACTTAGTGTGAATATTCATGTTTATGCTTTACTGTGGAAATATTGATATAGATGACGATGGGGTGCTGCCTCAGACCCCGGTAGGTGCTCTGGCATGTGCCCCATAACACCTTTCTAAAATCTGACAAATTCTGCATTCCAAAACACATCTGACCCCCAAGGGTTTCTGCTATGGGATTGTGGACCTTGTATAACAAGTCATTCTGAAACATCTAGCTATGAATTCTCATTCCTGTTATAATCCTTTTGGACGAGAGCCAAGGCAGACCCACCAGTTCCACATTCTGCTGCCTGGTTTGTGGTGAGAGCTCGGGCACCCCGGCAGGAAGCTGCATAGTATCTTCAGTGGACGCTTCAGATTGGAAATCACGAAAGACAGGGGTCCCGGCTGCTGGTGTCTTTCACAGAACCTACTGTGTTCTGGATCTACTACACGAGGCCCTGTGCTACTTTATCCCTTTGGGGCAGTTTAGGTTGTCAGAGTGATCCACAGTGTGGCTCCCTGAATCATTCCCACGTGGGAGTGTGAAGATAGCTACACGTGTGCTTCCGGCATGAATTAGTCCTCTTGGAATACCTGCTGAAATCCAGCCTCCCCGGTGCCTCTTCAAAGCCCATTCTCCCAGTAATCCTAGTAAGGCTTGCAAAGAGGAGGTCATTTTAGGGACCTTTCCTGTAGATAACACATAGATCACAGAGTAAGCACGTTGAACAAAAATGAACGTAGGTTGAGAAAGGTCACATGTGTCCAGAGGGCCTTCCTGTGGTCCCTGATTTCTTCAGCTGCCCTTATAACTGGAGATATTGATCACACGCTTTCATTGACAGCTTTCGCCGTGTCACATCAGCTGTTCTTTTAGCAGGGCTTCACTGTTTACAAATTATAGGTCAAAGATTGGCGTTCAAGTTTTCGACAAGGATGAATGTCGCAGGAAGGGCTTTAGAATCAAACAGGTGTGAGTCTGAATTCTGGCTATTTATTTACCAGCAGAGAAACTGTTGGCAAGTTATTTAAACTCTAAGCCTCAGTTTCTCCATCTACAAAACAGGTATAGTAATACCTTTTTCAGAAGGTCATTGTGAAAATTGACCTAAGTGACATACGTTAGTATAAGTAAACATGTATAACATACGGAGAGAACCTAGCACGGTAGAATCTCAGTAAATATGAATTTCTCTGCCCTCCCTTTGATCACACCTGAAATATATTAATTGCCCTGAATTATAGGCCTCTAGTAACCAGCATGAGTGGCTGATGGCCCAGCCCAGGCAACATGATCAAAATAATATTCTTGTATGACTTACCCTCACATCGAGCTTCTAGAATAGAAAAACAGCATAAATCACAAGCCATTCATGAGTTTGGTCATCGTTCTTCCTCGGGAAATAAATGTGTGGCAGGACTGGGGGTGAGAGGTGTATATATACCTTCTTTGCTGCTGGCGTTCTAACCTGTATGTCAGACGCTGGAATCTGCAGAATTTTCCCCAACGGAGACGAGTCAATGGCACGTGAATGTTATTTTCCCCTGCCTTAGCAATGGAGGAAAAAGGCGGGGGAGGATTGGTTTATTAAGGAAAGCAGATGTCATGAAGCAGTTAGCTTTGGGGCAGGGCGGCTGGGGTGACTTCGAGGATTCTCTTTGGTCCCGAGCGAATGTCATCCTCCACCCTCCAAGGGCGAAACTGACTTTTGCTACCCTCAGAAAATATGTTTTCTGCCTTACTTGCACCGTAGGATACCAAATGCAGGGAGGGGAGGGCCGCCTGCCCCCATACCTCCAGCAGGACTTCTGGGCCTGGGACCAGATGTCTGTATTTAACAAACACAATATAGAGCCAACTCTGCCACGCACCGTCCTAACCACTTTAAAGCATTAAATCATTTAATGATGACCCGTGAGGAAGGAGCTATTATCATCATCTCATTTTTCAGGTGAGGAAGGAGCCATAGGGCGGTTGAGTAACTTGCCCAAGGTTACACAGCTAGTGAGTAAAAGAGGTGGACCAAGCTGTGCTTTCTCCAGTTTGTACAAACGAAATGAACCACCAGAAGCCTCCCTTTCCATCACTCAAGCAGTGACCTGTTCGGGGGTATATTGGTTCAGCTCAGAAGAAGGTATCAGAGGGCAAGCATGACCAGAAATGTTGTTTACCTTCTGAGTTTATTTAGGGCAACCCTGGACCCTGAGCTTGCCCAAGGCCCCTCTAGGCTTTAGGGTTATTCTTTGTAAATGGAATTTGTCTGTGCTCACTCACCAGCTCTCCCTGGAATCTGTACTAAGGGGGGATGGGGTGACATTTGTTTTCTGCTTTTCTAAAACTTAATAGTGAAGAGTAGGACTTGTACTTCTTCTGAAAGAATCATCCTGGACAGACAATAAAGAATATACAGACAGTGAAGGCTGTTGGATAGAGGCAGGTGAGTAAAGAGGTGAAACCACCCTCTCTAATTATACAATAAAATGACGGCTTGCAGACGTTTTGGCTGTGTTAAGGAATCTATTTTGCATCCTACCCTGGTGTACACACACACACAACTGAAACAAAAGTGCCGTGAAACTATGCTCATTCTTACTATGTGTGAGGCACTCTGATGTTTTCTAGTTTCTGCTCTATTTTGAACTTTTTTTCCCCTATTTCATCTTTTTTTAAATCTGTTGATAAATCACTAAATTGATTCCATGACCCACTAATATGTTACCAATGCCAATTGCAGTTAGAAAAACATGGCCTTAGACCATTGGAGGGCCCAGGTATTTCTGCAGAAGAAAACATCTGTAGTAGTTTCTCTCTGTTTCAAGAAGAGTCACCAGTGAGGAACTTCTGCTCTGTCCCCAGCCTCTGCTGCAGGGTCTGAGGGTGCTGGAGGCCCAGGAGTTCCCGCCTTCCTGCCTGCACCCAGGCTCCAGGGCTCTCCCAGGTGTGGAAGAGGCCCTCCTTCCTCTGCCACACCGCTCTGGTATCCCTTTGTCATGGTAGCTCACGTGGCACTCCCTCCTGGCCCTGCTT
This sequence comes from Balaenoptera physalus, assembly GCF_965194825.1. Lineage (NCBI taxonomy): Eukaryota > Metazoa > Chordata > Mammalia > Artiodactyla > Balaenopteridae > Balaenoptera > Balaenoptera physalus. The sequence goes on from NC_138882.1 coordinate 41,565,668, forward strand.
GGCCACAGGCAGGGAGGAAGGCCAGATGGCCAAGCAAGCCCAAGACCCAGAGGAAAGATAAAGGCCCTGCCTCATTGATGCAGGTGGCTCCCCTGGTTCCCTAACATCTGGGTACCTCCGACCCACTCCCTGTGTCTTTCTTCGTGGCCCTGGGTCTTTTGAATGAATTTCCCAGGACACCCACCCTCTCCTGGTCCCAGGCAAGTGCACTGTCCTAGTGCTGTGTGCCCTCTGGTGGGGCAGGCCAGAGAGGGGACTGAGCCTTGGATTCCTGGGCTCCAGATTCCAGAAACTGCTTTCCCTCTGATTTGCTCTGTGACTCTGGGTAGGTCTCATAATCTCCCCAGGCCTGGATAATGAAGGTGCATTTGTAAAACGAAGGTGTTAGATAGATTAGCTTCAAGGCCCCTTCTGATTTTAACTTAAATTCCTCCAGAGTCCTTATCTGTCGCTTGGGAATTACATTTTTTTCTATCTTTCCTTTTGTATACCCATGAATATAGCAAAAAATAAAGTGTAAAACCCAAGGAACTGCAAGGAAACAGTATTGCTTGTATATTTCTAGTACCATAAATGGCTTTTTGAAGGACAAACTGGTAAAATATAAAAAGTGATTATGTTCATCTACTTATATTCGATATATTGAAATAGGCCTCAAGGAGATAACTCAACAAATTAGAAAGTAACTTGTAGAAAGATATTCGTAATGCTGCCATTTATAGTTCTCAGGAATTGGAAGTGATCCAAAATAGAATAGCTACACAAACAGGTACACAGTATCACTAAAATAAGATAGAACTGTTTAAGTGACAGCTGTTTTGGTTATTTCAATACATGAAAATGTTTGTATGAACTAATATTACCTGTAGGAAGCAAAATATTGATATAAAATAGATCATTTACACTGATTACCTCCATGTATGTACATCGATGAAGATGAAATTTGGATTGATTTAATTTTTTTTTTTTCCTGGCCATGCCATGCGGCATGTGGGATCTTAGTTCCCCAGACAGGGATCGAACCCATGCCCCCTGCATTGGGAGCGTGGAGTCTTAATCACTGGACCACCGGGGAAGTCCCATGGACTGATTTAAGTAATTCATTTAATATTCTTTTGAGTTTTTATCTGTACGGAGTTGCTTCAGTTCCTGGGAAAGGTATTGCCATAGGCTTGTCATGATGCTTCGTGACTTTTCCAGGTTTCTGTGAGTGGGCATGACATTGCGCAGGTGGGGCGAGCTCCCTGAGGACCGGCTTGTAACTTCACCCGCCGCCCTCTGCACCGGCTGTGATGGGAAGAGATTTTACTCACTTGAACTGGCGGAGCTGGGCTCTTTGTCTCCTCCTCACAGCTTCTCTCCTGCTTCCTAGGAAGATCAGCCCATCTACATGGCAGTCAAAGGGGTGGTGTTCGATGTCACTTCTGGAAAGGGTAAGTGGCTTGGCTTTATGAATCCTTACCTCTGGGGAGCGTGGCAGCCTGAGTGGGTGCTGGAGGTGTGAGGGAAGGGAGGGAATGCTGGGCAGGTCCTTTCCCCCCCCAGCATGAGTTCACAGTCTTTGTCAGTGAGGCACTTCAACCGTGTTTTTCTCATGATGTCACGCTCCTGCTCAAAAGCCTTCCATGGCCGCCTGTTGCCTATAGAATCAAAGTCAAACTGGATGATTTACCCTAGATAAAGCAGTGAGAAGAAAAGTATTACTTAGCAAAGAGTCATGATCATAGAACATTATAGAACGTTTTAATGCCATCTCATGTTTTCCCTAATGGAAACTACAACTGATATCGTGGAAGTAGTCTTATAATGGTTCATTGTTTATTTGATACCAAACAAAAGATGTATGGAAGTAGACTTGGCTTCCATGAACATTTAGGAAGACAGAACATTTTTCTTGTTTACATTTTTTAAAAATATTTATTTATTTGGTTGCACTGGGTCTTAGTTGCGGCAGGCGGGCTCCTTAGTTGTGGCTCACGGGCTCCTTAGTTGTGGCTCGCCTGCGGCATGTGAACTCTCAGTTGCAACATGAATGTGGGATCTAGTTCTCTGACCAGGGATGGAACCTGGGCCCCCTGCATTGGGAGCGTGGAGTCTTATCTACTGCGCCACCAGTAGGAAGTCCCTCTTGTTTACATTTTAAATATTTTTAAGGGATTATTTTCATTCTGTATTTAAAAAAAAAAAAAATCACCTCTGAGCCCAGCATGTGTGACTTATGCCGTATTCTGAATTAGCGGAATCCAGTCGGAAGGCTGGGGGCGGCTTATTGGACCCCCCACCCTCACTGATGTCCCTCCCCTCAGCCGAGCCTTTGCAGGATTGGGTGGGGTGGGGTCTCAGAAGCCCCGCCCCCTGCCGTGTACAGGCTCCTGGCTGCTCTGTGCACACCCACTCACATCTTCTTCCTTCCTCCCCCCTACAGAGTTTTATGGACGAGGAGCGCCCTACAACGCCTTGACCGGGAAGGACTCCACCAGAGGGGTGGCCAAGATGTCCCTGGATCCTGCAGACCTCACCCACGACACTGTGAGCGAGACAATGAGCCTCTGTCAAAGTGTCCCACCTCCTTGGCCATGGCCTTTTTTCTTCCCCACGCCCCACCTCTGGGCAGTAGCAAAGCTTCCTAACTAGTCTATTTACTGTTCCAGAGGTAGCCAGTTGTTTTCTTAAAGTAGATATCTTCCTGTGCCCCTCCTGCTCAGCAACCTTCCAGGGCTCCCCACTGCCTACAGAGTCAAGTCTGAACTCTTGTGAACTTGAGATCAAACTCAGTTGATCTTCAGAGTTTGGCTCCAGCCTGCCCTGGCTGCCCCATCCCCCTGACCGTCTGCACCCGCCACCCCCCAGCCTCTGATAGCTTTGCTGTTAGTCCCTGAGACCCGCTTTCCAGGCCACTCCCGGGAGCTCAGGGGAGGAACGGGGTGGGGGAGCAGAGTCTCCGCCGCGCTCATATTTCTGTGAAGGAGAAAATAGCATTAACCAAAACCATTTCGGGGTCTAAGTAATCCCAACAGAAAGGCTGGCATTCACCCCCGTTGTGCTCAGGTGAGTCACAGTCTTAAGCTGCAACATTACAGAAGCAAATCAAGAAACTACAGAGGGAGGAAGGGCGTGTAAATCTGTGAGGGGACGAGTGTAGTGGGCAGGGGGCTTAATCGGGCAGGAGGAGGTGGTTGCAGACTGCAGAGCGCCCCCCGATGCCGGCCAGGCTGGGGGTTCTCTGGAGTCTAATTCCTACGTCAGTCAGACCACAAACACGGTGCAGCCATTGCTGCCCCCACGCGTAACCTCCGCAACACACACGCACACACAGGGCTGTCTCGAAAAAACTGTCCACGATTTGATTTCTGATATATTTTTTCCCTCGCATTAGGGGGCGTGGGGCGAGTAAAGTCGGGGTCGGGGCTGGCGAGAAGCCGGTGGCAAGCACGAGTCACTCATTCCTACCCCTGTATTTCTTGGGCTTTTCTCCCCAAGACGGGCCTCACAGCCGAGGAGCTGGAATCCCTGGATGATGTCTTCACCAAAGTGTACAAAGCCAAATATCCCATCGTTGGCTACACAGCCCGGAGAATCCTCAACGAGGACGGCAGCCCCAACCTGGACTTCAAGCCTGAAGACCAGCCCCATTTTGACATAAAGGACGAGTTCTGATCTGCAGGAGACCATTCTTGGGAGGGTGAGGCAGGGAGACACTCAGATGCAAACTCTCCTGCAAAACAGGCTGCTGGGGCCTCTGGTCACCGGATCTGAATAAAGCAGACGTTTAACCTGGAACACTGAATGCCCTTTATTGCCCTTGGTCAAGTGTTCTACCCACCTAGGTATCCTGCCCGCACACCAGCCAGGGAGGTAATAGTCACTGAGGGGGGGACACCTCCTAGGTGTCAACATGGGCTATGGGGGCAGAGGAATTACGAGTGACCTTTATTTCTTCTTTATATTGCTGTGTACTTGCCAAGTTTTGTACCATGACCATGTGTACTTTAGAATAAGCACCAAAATAAACTTCCTGTTTTCACAAAAGGAGAATTCTTCCACATGTGCCCTCTCCTTGGAGCTTCATGAACACCCCTTGTCTCTGCTGGCCTGCTTTCTGTCTCCCCGGCCTGTGAGGGGGCGGGGGCCGGGCAACAGGGGCATCCAAGAGATGTGGCAGAAATGGGGTGCATTAGGTGGAGGGGTGGAGAATGGGAAAGAAAGCTATTAAAGGGCCTGGCTTTACACCACAACCAGGAGAGTGACGGTATGAACTGGCTTCAGCCCCTTCTGCAGCTGGAAGGTGGTGAGGAGGGCCGGGGTCCAGTGTGGGCAGAGCCTGCCCTGGAGGTCATTCCAAAGATGGTGAAGCACATGCAACATGCTGGACTCAGGTCAGATTTCATAAGGAAATCCCTTTTGAGGGTAGGATTCTTCCCTCCAAGGGACATTTGGCAATGTCTGGAGCTATTATTTTTAAAATTTTGGTTGTTAAAACTGTAGGATGCTATCTAGTGGTAGCATGTGTCTAGTGATGGTATCTAGTGTCCAGTGATGTTGTTTTTGTTTTGGTTTAAAGACTTTAAAAAATATATATTTATTTATTTTGGCTGCACCAGATCTTAGTTGTGGCATGCAGGATCTTTTAGTTGAGGCATGTGGGATCTAGTTCCCCAACCAGGGATCGAACCTGGGCCCCCTGCATTGGGAGCGTGGAGTCTTAGCCACTGGACCACCAGGGAAGTCCCCCAGGGATGTTGTTAAACATCCTGCAACGCGCAGGACAGTCCCCACAGCAGAGAATTACCTGGTCCAAAATGTCAATTGTGCCAAGGTTGAGAAATCCTGGAAATTTTACTGTAGAGATAAACTTGACATACAACTTTGTCTTTTATTTAAACAAATAGCAACTACCCCCTAGAGAGACCTTTTACATAGAAGAATTTTAAGCAGAAGAATCTCCTAGGGTGACTGTTCAAAATGCTGATTCCTATGTCCTACCCCCAGGGCTTATGATTTAGTATTTCTAGAACATGGCCTGGGAACTGCATTTGTAATGAGCTCTCCAGGAGATTGTGATACACTTGGGCCCAGATGTACTTTGAGAAACACCACTTATGCTTTACCAGTCACCGCAGGGAGGACTCATCCAGATCCTTTCGGAGGACCACGTTTGACCTTTGCTTTACTCTTTGGTGTGTCCAGACTAATGGTGAACTCCTGGGTCCCACTCCAGAAGCAGGGAGCTTGCTGGCCATCCAAGAAGAATGGGTCTAGAATTTATCAGAAGGACTCTTTGGCCTAGAATTCAGGAAGTTGTTCATGCGGCCAAGGTAGTCTGTACTGGGACATTTTGCCCCCAAACAGATGATGTATGAATGAACACAAATGGTTATAAGTCCTTGGGAACCCCCGAGAGGTGACTTTTACTTATGTGCCACCCACTTCCCGCATCACCAAGCAATGGATGGGCTAGGATTCCATTCCTTGGAGCCCCGTCTCTGCAAGGTGGGCAAGGTCTCCAAACTCAGATCCCTGGGAACTTTCCAGGACCACTGTTTCCCCCGCTCCCCTCTCCTCCCCTTGCCCCCATCACAGCACATTTTTCCCTCAGGGTCGTAGGATCCCCACTCCTGGGGCAATTCTGCCCAGTTCCCTGCCCTACACTTCAAAGACCACCTCCTACACCCCAGCAAGGGTCTTCTCTGAATGTCTCTCATTTCGAGATTCCAAGTCAGCCTTTGCCAGGACAGAGCACACACAAATCTGGGCACCCCAAACAGGCGCCACTAAAGGTAGGTACAGCTCAGGGGAGGGGGATGCAGGCTGGCGGGGGGATTTGCATCATTGGTGTCTGTGGGACCTAAAGAAAAACACACAGATCCCTGGAGCCCAAAGCCTGCTGCCCCATTTACCCCTTCTCCCACATTTGTTTGTCATGTCTTCTTTGCTTTAAAGGTTTATATCCTTAGAAGACTCAGCTTGGATGCACCTCTGCCAGGAAGCCTTCCTCTGAGGTCCCCTATAGCTTAGCAATCACCCACTTTGCTGTAATTGCCTATTGATGAGATTGTCTCCCCCAAACACGAAAGCACAGACACTCACCTAGGGTGGCCAACCTTTCCCGACTTGCTGGGTTTTACACTGAAAGTCCTGCATCCCAGGAAACCCTTCAGCAGACCTGAGGGACAGAGCTGCACCAGCCTCACCAGCAGCTGAGGCAAGGCCTCCTCCCAGCGGGGGACCCCAGGCATAGTGGGAAGGTCATGCACCACCTTGGAATGAAGAAGGAAGAAAGGAGCTATGACCTTTACCCAGGAGAAGCGAAGGTGAGGGGAAGGCGATGGGAGAGTGGATGGGGGCTGGGTTCTTAACCACACAGGTTCAAGTTCAACCTCTCAGAAGGGACACTCAATTTCTGGCCTAAGGTAGAGGTGCCCAGCACATTGGAGTGTTGTTGATATTGGTATAATTCACGAAGTCCTTCCCCAAATCTAAGTTCCTCTTGCAAGGTGCATCTCCTCCACCGTCTCCCAGGCAATGCCCAGGCAGCTCCTCCTGCCTCATGTTTCCCGCAGCCGGGGTACTCACCCCTCCTTCTCTGTGCTCCTGGCGGGCAGCTGCCCGGGCCTCCCCGACAGGTGGAACGGAGCCGGCTCCCTGCCCATAACAGGGATGAAGAGACTTAAAGGTTTAAAGGCAGGAGACAAGGCCTGGGAGCAGGGAGCCTGGTTCTCCATTTGGAAGATAAGACCACTAAGTATTGAGCATCCCAGAGGGGAGAGCGATGGAGCTGACTGGTCAGCAGGAGAGCGGGCAGAGGGGCCTGACCAGCAAGCCAGCTCCTAGAGGTACGGTCGTGCAGAGGGCATCCTGCCCGGGTCCCAGCCTGGACGGATGACCTCCAGACTCAGACGCCTCATGTCCTTCAGGCATCTGCTCCAGGGGGCTCTGCTCACCACCTCCTTAGCTTCCAGGAGAAACACTAAGGGTCTGGATAAAGCAGCCTTGCCCTCTACACTGGCTTCCTTCAAAAGGCCGCTTCTCAAAGCCCCAGACTCCAACAAGCATGGCCTGCTGGGGCTCTGTCAGCTCCTGGAGGCTTCCAGGCCACGAAGGCCTTGCTCAAGCAGGCCTGGAGGTGCCCAGGCTTCTCTGGAGAGGCACGCTGGGCAGGCTGCCCCATGGCTGGTGGGGAAATTATCCAGGCAGAGGCTGGCCCTGCAGGCGTCTGTTTGGGACATCAGATGTAATTATTGCCTTGATACCGCAATGTGTCGCTCATTTCTTATGCTCCATTTCACAGTCAGCCCAGCACGTGTCGTGTCATCCCTCAGTGACAGACTCAGCTCTCTTCCCACGGCTCCTCTGCCATGAGAGCTGCTCTGAGCCATTCTGAGGCATTCCCAACGGCAAGCGCAAGGCCTTAACCCCCGGGAGCAACCCTCCACCAACAGGGCTGGAGCCAGTACACCAATCCCACACCCCGAGGCCCATTCTACAGGGGTCCCAGGAGATGCTGAGCCCCAGCCGGGCACAGCCGGAATCAGCTCCATACACACCCTTGAACTGGCCGGTCCCATGACTCACTTCCAAAATGTGAGCCCCTGCTCAGTCTCTGCTTTGGGGGAGAACCCCGGTTAAGACAAAGTTTACTTCCTAAGACACTAACACAATCCCCTTATGCCAAACTCAGTTTTACTAATAACATCTGACACTTGTATAGCACTTTACGGTTCACAAAGCTCTCGTTCCAGTGACCATGGCTTACAAATCACCCCCAGAACCTAGTGGCGTGAAACAGCTACTCTTCGTGCTCAGAGACTGTGTGTGTCAGGAACTCTGTGAGGGAAGAGTGGGAACCGCAGGTCCCGTGGTGACTCTGGCTGCCGGCCCAAGCTCCAGCTCTCTCCACGTGTCACTTCTCACAGCGCGAGGTCCGGGCTGTGCCTCCTTTTATGACCCGGCCTTGGCACCAGGCAGCATCACTTCTACTCGCCAAGGCAGCCACGGAGTTCTGCCCAGAGTCAAGGGGCAATGGACCATGCTGGGAAAATACAATCTGCGGTCATTCCTCCCACATGATCTCATTAGATTCTCAGAGAAGAGATGCTATCTTGTCTTTTGGTTTGCAGTACTTAGCTCGGTGCCTGGCACATAGCAGTAAATCACATTTGTCTTGTAGAGAGAGACAGGGTTTGGCATCAGACTGACCTGGTTTGGATCCTGGTTTCATGACTTTCTACCTGTATGATCCTGGAGAAGTTATTTAGCTTCTCTGAGCCTCAGTTTCCTAACCTTTAAAAGGGGGGGTCAAGGGCTTCCCTGGTGGCGCAGTGGTTGAGACTCTGCCTGCCAATGCAGGGGACATGGGTTCGAGCCCTGGTCTGGGAGGATCCCACATGCCGCGGAGCAACTAGGCCCGTGAGCCACAGCTACTGAGCCTGCGCGTCTGGAGCCTGTGCCCCGCAATAAGAGAGGCCCCGACAGTGAAAGGCCCGCGCACCGCGATGAAGAGTGGCCCCCACTTGCCACAACTAGAGAAAGCCCTCGCATAGAAACGAAGACCCAACACAGCCAAAAAAATAAAGTAAAAAAAAGGAATAAAGGCAAACACATTTAAAAAAAAAAAAAAAAGGGGGGGGGTCAAAATACCCATTTCACAAGGCTGACGCTAGGATTAGGCTCAGTTGTGTATGTAATGTGCATGTAATACACATGCAGTATGCATGTATGTGACAGCAGACTCCTGATACCGGGCAGTGTCACCTTCTTGTTTCCCCCCCTTGCACTCCATTCCACCCTCACCTCAAGGACTGGTGGCTTCTTGGACTTCCAGCAGGGTCACGGACCCAGGTGAGAAGAAACATTTAGTTGTTTGTCTGGGGCCTTGGCAAAAGGTTGGGGTTGAAGAAGTCAGGGTGACCAGCTACAGTGCGCTCTCTCTCTCTCTCCCTCTCCCTCTCTCTCTCTCTCTCTCTCTCTCTCTCTCTCTCTCTCTCCCTGGACTCTAGCTGCTCAGCCCAGAACTACGAGCAGTAACCCAGCTCGCCTGACGGAACCTGCCTCTAAGAGCTCAGACTCTCTGGTTCCCCAGAAGCCCAGGAGATTCTCCCAGAGTCCCAAGGGCAATGGGGAATCGTGCCCCTCTACCCCCAGGGCATTGCCCGGACTGCAGTCCTGCTGCCAGAGGCCTAAGATCAGGTGTGCCCGGGGGTACCCACCGTGGTGCAGCCTGTCCCACCCCTGCCCGCACCTGATGGTCTGGGTCCCTGCCCAGCTTTCACCCTACCCCACACTCCAGAAGTTAAGTGACTTCAGTTCTAGGAGGTGCCTCCCTCACAATCTCCCCTGGCCCCTCTCCCATCCTGTTCCCTCTGCCTGGAATGCTCTTACCCCTTGCCCACATCACCTGCAAAATCTTATCCTGGCTTACATATCACCTCATTAAGGAAGTTTTCCTGGATCCCTCTCTGCCAAGATGGTACCCAGCATACTCCTGTGGAGGCAATTGTGTTTTAATTTTCTGCACCAGGCTGTGAGGCACTTGCCCTGTTCTCAGCTCTCTCCACCACCTAGCACACTGCCCAGCACCTTCTGTGTTTGATGAAATGAATAAATGAGTGAATGGATTGGTGCTCCCACACCCAGGGCACCCCTCTTCTTGGCAGCCCCCCGCCTCACCTTACACTCAGGGATGTAGGTCTGAATTCTGGGGCCTCACGACAGCTCCTGCCCTCCGGCCAAGGTCTCCAGAGCCCACTGGGCATCGCTGCTTCGGGATCTCTCCTGGACCAAACACGCCTGAGCCTTTGCACAGCCTTGTCATGTGGAAACATATACAGATAGTAAGTGGTTCCCCTGGCAACCACCTCAGCAGATGGTAACCAGCACAGACAGTCCTGGGAAGCCTTCAGGCTGGAGGAAAGAAGCCCTGCCCCAACTGTTGCTGTCCTGTCTGGGCCGGGCAGGGCCCATCTGAGCTGTCTCTTCTCTCAGGACTTCCTGGGACAACCTGCTCTGAAGCCCAAAGGGAAAAAATGGCCAAAGGAGCTGCGCATCTGCCCAGACTATCCAGCCCTGTCAGTCCCTGCGCTGCTGTCCTGTCCCCACCCTGTGGGGTCACTGGGGTCCTCCACTGGCTGCCCCGCCCTGCCCAGTGCCTCACTTCAGAGGCTGCCAGCTGGAGACTCAGTCCTGCTGCCAGAGGCCTAATGTCACAGGTGCCCATTGTGCTGAGCTTGGCCCAGGCCTCACCCGCAGGGTCTCTGCCCAGGTCTTCAGTGCCCACCCTGCAGCCAGGCCCACGGCCTTGTTCTTGCCAAGCCTCTGCCCGGCTCAGCCTAGGCCCTGCTGTGACCCCGCTCTCAGCACCACCCCAGCTTCCCTCCAGGGTGACTAGAGGACTTGGGGCTCCCGCAGGCTGAGGTTCTGGAGGCCCATGGGGTATGGGAGTCAGATGCATGAGCTGCAGAGGGTGCTGGAAGAGATCTAAAAAAGCACCGGTAGGGACTTCCCTGATGGCGCAGTGGTTAAGAATCCGCCTGCCAACGTAGGGGATACGGGCTCGAGCCCTGGTCCAGGAAGATCCCACATGCCATGGAGCAACTAAGCCCGTGCACCACAACTACTGAGCCTGCATGCCACAACTACTGAAGCCCGTGCGCCCAGATCCCGTGCTCCGCAACAAAGAGAAGCCACGGCAATGAGAAGCCCGCACACTGCAACGAAGAGTAGCCCCCGCTCACCGCAACTAAAGAAAGCCCGCGTGCAACAATGAAAACCCAACGCAGCCAAAAATCAAATAAAAATATTAAAAAAATAAGAATAAAAATAAATTAAATTAAATTAAAAAGCACCGGCAAAGGGTGAAGCCGTGTGAGCTCCAGACCACCTGAGGGAAGCCGGGCTCCGGTAGAACCGAGAGAGGAGAGAAGCGGAGAGAAGCGGCAGCTGAGAGGGGAGTGTTAGAGGCAGAGTCTGGGGTGTGGCCTTGAGGTGTCTGGGAATTGGATGCCCCGGGCCTGCAGGGGGTGGCTGGTGGGTGTGACCTGTCAACCATGCTGCTGCCGGCTTCTCCCCATTCCTGAGGGAGACTCCTGCTCTCCTCTCACTCCTCTTCCTCCTGGGGTACTGAGTTTACTGCACCTTCGGGGCTGCAGTCACCGCCACCCAGGCAAGCCCACCCTGTTGCACACCCCTCCCAGTTGGACCCGGCTTCCTGCCCCTCTACACACTCATGCTGTTAGTCAGCGTTGCTGTGGGCTCTGTGGACCTCTTGTCTAAGTTCACTGCTGTGTCAGGGACGATTACAGGCATGAGCCCTGTGCCCTAGGTATTTGCTCCTTCATCAGATCCTCTGCAAGGAGGTAGTAACATTTTACAGATGACAAACTGGTCTCAGGGAAAACACACCTCTGACACCTAACAGATCTAGAGCTGGAATTCCAACACAAGATTTATTCCCTTCCTATGTTCTTTCCACTCTGTCTCATTATATTGCACCTGAAAATCAAGTCTTCTGGGGGAGGCTAACCTCCGGGCAGGTGGAATTAGGATGCAATATGCTAGGCTCGTGGCAGAGACTCTAAAATCCTTGAGGGTCTCTTGAGGGTCTCTTGAGGGAGACTTTTGGACTAAGGACATGTGATACAGGTTCAGGGTGCTGAGCCCTGGGGCCTCACCCAGAAGGAGGCAGTGGGATCCAAGCCCACCCGTGGGAGCTCCCCGCCTGATGGTGGCAGCTGCAAACCACCCCAAAGACAGGAGAGACCACAATGGCCTTGGGGCCAGCAATGCCCACCTGGAGGTCAGCTGAGCAGTGCTGGGCTGCTTGGGCTCATCACCCCCATAATATCCTGGCGCTGCCGCCCAGGACCCTGAGGTAAGGATTCGACCTGGACGTGGAGCAGTTTCTCATTACCCAGGTCTCTGAAATACATCTGCCGCCTCCCTGTTGGAGTCCCCTCACCCTGCTTTCCCATTTAGCCATGACCCTCCCCTTGACCATCAGCCTTAACCCTCTTTCTGATCCATATTACTCCACACTCTCACCATTCCCCCAAAGCGCAGGCAGCCTCCTTTCCACAATGTCTTAATTACATCGGACTTCACATAGCCATCTACCAACCAGCACATGCCTGCTGTGTATCCAGTGCTGTGCTAGTCCTGGGGGTGGGGTGGAGGGAAGAAGCCAGGAAAATAGATGCAAGAACTGTCCTGGCTCTTAAGGGTCCCCGAGGAGGAGAGCAGGGGGCTGAGTTGCGAAGAGGTATCTCTAGGACCAGGAACTGGTGATCTGTGGGGACCCGAGCCACAGGATCCTGAGCAGGACAGGCTGGGGCATGAGGTTGTGGAAGGGTGTTGGGATTTTCATGGAAACTTCTGACCGGTTCTGGCTCACCAGCAACCACTTGCATGGGACAGTAGTGCCCCCCGGTGGTTGGTTCATGGAACTCTCCAGCAGCTGTTTTGTAAAGCCCAGAGGATTAAGCTCCCCTTAAGAGCATCTATTTTTGGTTCCCAATATTTCCATAATGAAATGCTAACAGGAGCAGCCAAAGGGCTTCCCAAAGGACCCAAAACCTGCCTGCTGAACTCCCATGTTCTCCAGCTGCCTGTTCCCCAGGGGTCAGAGCTGCCCTTCATTCTCAGGTGCAGTTCTCTCTTCCATTCAGTTTGACTAAAGTGTCCCAGGGCAGCGGCCATATGTCCTCTTTGCCGAGTATGAGCCTGGCCTCAGAGGGAGGGCTGTGTGCACATTCAGAGTGACGTGTTGGAAAGAACACTAGATCCGGGATCAGGAGGCTTGGATGCTCGCCCCACGTCAGCCGCTAACTAGTGGTGAGATAATCATTACAATAATAGCTCCATTTATTCAGTATTTACTGAGTCAGGCATTGCACCAAGAGCTTTAGGTACATTGTTGACTTTGATCCTTACAATAAATCTCTGAGGTTGGGATTGTTATTATTTCCATTTTACAGGTGAAGACATCAAGGCACAGAGAGGTTAAGTAACTTTCCCAAGCTCACACAGTATGTGCCACAGTCAGGACTTAAGCTCCTAGCAGTGTCCACAAATTGGTGTTTTTAAATGTACCCCAGTGATTGTGACATGGAGGCATCTTTGGGATCTATGGGGTCCCACCAGCTCTAACACTTAATGAGCCCAGTGCCTTCGGAGGGTCAGGAGTGAAAGTTGTGCCGAGGAAGAAGCCTGGGTTAGGCCCTAACCCCCATGGGTGTACAGGACCACAATCTCAGCAGAAATGCCGCAGAGGGCAGAACAATTCTCCTGCCCGCCGTCCTCTCAATCTGGAAATGGTTTGTGGGAGAGGAGAGTAATTGCCCTCCACAGCATTCTTCTCAGAGTTGGTTATGCCACACCCACCGCTAATTCATAGCTCCATCATCCATCAATTTATCACAACTCATCTAGAACCATTTTATATTGTTAAGTTGATTCATTTGACAAACCCTTACAGAGATCTACTATGAGGTGGGCACTGGGCCAGATCCTGAGTCTGCAGTGGTGAAGGAGGCCGGCATGGCCCTGCCCTGTGGGTCTGCTGTCTAGAGGAGACCGGCAATAAACCAGCTGCAAAATAATAGAATTGCCCACCATGACAGGTGCTCTGAAGGAAATGGCAACACACAAGGATGGAGAACAGTGCGGTGGCAGAGGCACCTAATCAGAGCGGGCTGGGAAGATCTCTCTGAGAAAGTGACATTTAAAAGGAGCCCAGAAGAACGTTTTTAGCCCATACCTTCTATTGGTAAAGGAGTTTCATCGTGTTTCCTGCGTGACGAACAATTTAGTGCAGAGTTGGCTTTATCGCAGCTCCTGGGACTCTCTTCCAGGACAGGGGTGGGCACCGCCGACGTTGCCTACCCCCCAGGACCAGATGATCCTCCAGAGATGTAGAATTTTGAGCTTCCTTTTGATACAGGATCTCAAACCATGGGGCTATTTCGGGGTGTAGCAGAAATGGGCCCAGGGGCTGGTGGTTCAGAATCACAGAAGTTCCCCCAAGTCAAGGCCATGAGGTTTGCTGACTTAGCTCTGACACTCAAGGGGCAGGACCCATAATCCAGCCTGCAGGGAGGGAGCTTGTGGTTTCAGTGTGCGTGTACATCTTTGTGTGTGTATCTATGTGTGTGTGTGTATTTGTGTATCTGTGTCTGTGTATACCTGTGTGTGTGGTGTGTATCTGTGTATACCTGTGTGTGTGGTGTGTATCTGTGGGTACCTGTCTGTATCTGTGTGTATGTCTGTATGTGTGTATCTGTGTGTGTATATCTGTGTGTGTGTCTGTGTGTCTATCTCTGTGTGTGTGTCTGTGTGTGTATCTGTGTGTGTGTCTGTGTGTCTATCTCTGTGTATCTGTGTGTGTGTGTCTATCTGTATGTATCTGTGTGTCTATCTGTGTGTGTGTGTGTATGTATTGGTGTGTATATCTGTGTGTGTATCTGTGTGTATATCTCTGTGTGTGTCTGTGTGTGTGTACCTGTGTGTGTATATCTGTGTGTGTGGTGTGTGTATATCTGTGTGTGTGTCTGTGTGTGTGTCTATCTGTATGTATCTGTGTGTCTATCTGTGTGTGTGTCTGTGTGTATGTATCAGTGTGTATATCTGTGTGTGTGTCTGTGTCTGTGTGTGTGTATGTACCAGTGTGTATATCTGTGTGTGTATCTGTGTGTATATCTCTGTGTGTGTCTGTGTGTGTACCTGTGTGTGTATATCTGTGTGTGTGGTGTGTGTGTATATCTGTGTGTGTGTCTGTGTGTGTATCTGTGTGTGTGTCTGTGTGTGTGTCTATCTGTATGTAGCAGTGTGTATATCTGTGTGTGTGTCTGTGTCTGTGTGTATGTACCAGTGTGTATATCTGTGTGTGTGTCTCTGTGTGTGTCTGTGTATTATCGGTGTGTATATCTGTGTGTGTGTCTCTGTGTGTGTGTCTATCTGTGTGTATATCTGTGTGTGTGTCTGTGTGTGTGTGTGTCTGTGTATTATTGGTGTGTATATCTGTGTGTGTCTCTTTGTGTGTGTCTGTGTGTGTATCTGTGTGTATATCTGTGTGTGTGCCTGTGTGTATGTATCAGTGTGTATATCTGTGTGTGTGTGTGTCTGTGTGTATATGTGTGTGTGTCTCTGTGTGTGTGTGTCTGTGTATTATCAGTGTGTATATCTGTGTGTGTGTCTCTGTGTGTGTATCTGTGTGTATATCTGTGTGTGTGCCTGTGTGTATGTATCGGTGTGTATATCTGTGTGCATGTGTGTGTGTGTATATGTGTGTATACCTCTGTGTGTGTCTGTGTATTATCGGTGTGTATATCTGTGTGTGTGTCTCTGTGTGTGTCTGTGTATTACCAGTGTGTATATCTGTGTGTGTGTGTGTGTGTGTGTCTTGTATGTATCGGTGTGTATATCTGTGTGTGTGTCTGTGTATTATCGGTGTGTATATCTGTGTGTGTGTCTCTGTGTGTATATCTGTGTGTGTGTTTGTGTGTGTATCTGTGTGTGTGGTATTATTGGTGTGTATATCTGTGTGTGTGTGTCTGTGTATTATCGGTGTGTATATCTGTGTGTGTGTCTCTGTGTGTATATATGTGTGTGTGTCTGTGTGTGTATCTGTGTGTGTGTCTGTGTATTATCGGTGTGTATATCTGTGTGTGTGTCTCTGTGTGTATATCTGTGTGTGTGTCTCTGTGTGTGTCTGTGTATTATCGGTGTGTGTGTCTGTGTGTGTGTGTGTCTGTGTATAATCAGTGTGTATATCTGTGTGTGTCTGTGTGTGTGTGTCTGTGTATTATCGGTGTGTATATCTGTATGTGTGTCTCTGTGTGTGTGTGTGCATGTGCACACACGTGCAGGAGAACAGGCCCCGGCTCACGCTCCGGGAGCGCTGGTCTTTCTCTGGTCTGCCTCCGAGGCGCGGGGACCCGGCAGACAGCTTTTGGCTTTGGCAGCTGCTCGCAGTTCGACTCTGCCAGTAGGAGGCGCGAGCAGAGGCATGGCGGGCCGGAGGGACATGGGCTCTGTCCTGCTCACCTCCCGCCCCGTGAGCGGTGCCACAGCCCTGGCCTCCTCTGACCAGCAGCGGGGTTCCTCCCCACAGCAGCAGCTAAATCCAGTTTGCAGTTTTCCAGCACTTGCAGAACCAACATCGTTGCCCCACTTCCACCCCAGAGAAGTCACACCAGCTGACGGGGGCCGCCAGCCCAGATGCCGGGGTCCCCGCCCTGTGGGCCGTGCCCCCGTTTCTAAGTTTTAACAGTCCTCCACGCTCCCTTCCCTGGCCTCGCCCTCAGGGTGGTGATGTTTCCTGCAGTGCCACCTCCATGATATATTTTTAGGTTTTCCGACACCAGTGTCAGGTGGCCCAAGCCATGTCCTGGCCTCTGGGGGCCTTTCGGGCCACAGGGGGCTGAGGAAAGATCAAAAGCAGATTTTCTACCCCTGCAGGTGGTCAGTAACTGCTCCCCCCTGAGAAAGAGGGGCCAGCTTGTCCTGGAGAGGTCAGTGGTCTGTTCTCAGCTCCTCCCTGTGTGGGCCTCTGCGTGTCGGGGAGGAGGGACGGTGAGGAGAAAGGGGACACGTGCCACCTCAGCTCCAGTGTCTCAGCACCCACCCCACAGGCAGCATCCCACCTCTGGCCTGTTCTGCCCACAGAGCTTTTCGGGAGGCCAGGCCCTGGGCTGCTCCAGAAGCTTCCCTTGTCACTCTGTGCGTGTGGTAGGGCGGCAGAGGGCTCGGGAGGATCTGCCGCAGGACAGAGGCACAGGGTGGTGGCCGGTCCCACACGGTCACCCACCCCTGCAGCTGACCCACAGGGCTGTCCAGCCAGCAGCCATGCCCCGGAAAGGCGGACCCATTCGTTCCCGCCTTGGAAAACGCCAGTGGAGGATCGCAGAGACTGAGCTAGCTGAGAGGAGCGCTCCTGAGATACACAGCCCAGTGTGAGCAGCACCGAGGCGGAAGCTGGGCAGGGGGAGAGGAGGGGGCAGGAGACGCTGGTGCCTTTGGGGGAGGGACAGAGACTGGCTGCTGGCATCCTGGGGGTTTCCGCTTCCTCTCCCAGGAACATCTTTCTTTCCCATAAAGCCTCTCTTCCTAAAGTTACTTGACTGAGTCTGAATCTTGCTGCCAGAAAAGCCCAGGAGGTGGAACCTCAGGGGTGGTCCCCCAAGCTGTCCCTCCCCAGACTCTTGGCCGAGGCCACCTCCTTTCCTCTGGGAACAAGTTCTCTCTCAAAAGACACCAGTGGACTCCTGGCGTCCCAGCCCACAAAACATGCTTGAATTTCAGAGCAAAACCCCACCACGCACAGGTGTTATTACCTTCATGATATGGGTGGGGAAGCTGAGGCCCTGAGCGTTAGACAACCTGCCTGAGGTCACACAGAGTCTTCAGGTCCCAGTGACCGTGGCAGTCCTGTGTTCTCTTCACCAAATCACACTACACATCACCTCCCAGTGGTGCCACCATCCAGGCCCAGCAGGTCTAACATGAGTGCTTCAAGGAATCACTGGAGCGGCTCCCACCCAGGCCCTGCATCAGAATCACCTGTGGAGCTTTGAAAAACACAGATGCTGGCCCCCAAGCCCAGGAGACCCTGATAAGCTAAATCCGGGTGGGCCCAGGCATAGCACCTGGATGGTGGATTCTCATTGTTCGCAGTAGTTACGCTCTGTAAAGTTGGGGGAACACTGACCTAACAAACACTAAAGCTTTGCCCGTAGACGAAATACAGGGTTAGGCTCCTGTGAGCCTCTGGACACAAGCTTCATCAGCTGATTAACACACAACCTTGTTTTACGTGTATTTCTGTTTAAAGACACTTTAATACATATTGTTGATTCAGTAACGTCAAACTCATGGCCAGCAGCACAACAGCTCACACCTGAACCAAGCTTGTCTAACACCCATCTTTTCTCCATAAAGCACATCACAGCCTTCTTGCGCTTAGGAACATCCTTGTGAAATCACCAAAAGCACAAAAATTTAAAAATGTGACACTAACTAGACTTGTTTCCAGCAGGGGAGCTGAAACGAGAAGGCAGAGTATCACCTTGTGACCTCAGCTGGGAATGTCCTGTCAGGCAGTTCAAATTGTCACCACTTTGCATGTGTCCATGAAGGACCATGAAAGACCCCTGAGTATTGATTTTGGGGTAAAACATTTTAGTGAGTAGGTGAATTTGCAAATATTAAATCCGTGAATAGTGAGGATAGACTGTGTTTTCAAAGCTCCATTGGCCCAGCGATGTGCTGGGTCTTTTGGTAACTGGCAGCAGACGTTGGAAGGGAGTGATGGGAGCTGCAGAGGACAGACTGAGGGCGAGGGTGCAGGCCTGGGGGGTCGGGAGAGCAGCTTGGGCTTGTGCCCACGGCAGACAGCCACCGTGGGTCTGGGCCATGACTTCTGCCCTCCGCTCAGCACCCAAATCACCACAAATCCTGGACTTGCGCACCTCTGCAAGCGGGTGGCTCAGGATTCAGAATTGGTTTCCCTGCAGAAATCACGTTTGGCGGGTTGGTCCTCAGCCTGGGTCACAGAGGCCCGCTTCACACCTAGTTAGACAAAGCGGTGGCTTTGTGGAGCCAGGCCCAAGCCCTCACCCCAGCCCCCCAGGCACCCCAGCAAGCCTCCCTGCAGGGCTCGGGGTTTCAGGCTGTGAGAACAGGGGTGCCCTCCGCTCCTCCTGGGCCCTGAAATGGACGGGGTCCTCAAGGGTCATCTCAGATGAAGGGCCAGGACAGTGTGCTGGGCAGGCGGTGGAGACGTCTGCCTTTTGTGAGGTGGGGTGACAGCCAGGGACAGTGTTTTCAGAGGGGAAGGGGGACAGGCATCTGGGGGTGGGAACCGAAGGGGCGAGTGGATGCAGGGCTGTGAGGACAGGCCAGGCAACGGATGTTCCGCAGTCACAGGCCTCCCTCCACCACTGCCTGCTCTGTCACGGACATCCTCCAGGGTGGTGGGCCTGGCGGCTCTGCGCAAGCGGCACAGTTTTCAAAGAGGCGTATACAGCTGGGCCCGTGTCAGGCCTGAAGCTGAACTCTCAGCTCTGGGTCACCTGGGACACCCACCTCCCACCGCGAGCCGACACATGGCTGAACGCTCACCCCTGCCGCAGACAGTCTCGTTCGCCCGCCCCTCAAGCCCCGCTGAAGCAGGAGCACAGGCACCGCCCACAGGGCGGGGCCCAGAAGATACCCCTGAACGCGGAACCTCATTTTGTGTGAGGACGAAGCTTACCTCACTCACATGTTCTTCCCACAAGTCACGTCACAGCCTTCTGGCGCCCAGGATCACCGTTTGCCCCGCCCCGTCGCACCACCTGCCGGAAAAGGGTAGAGGCCTGACCAGCCTGTTCCGGAACCTTCTCGCTCCGGGGGGAGCTCTGAGTCCAGGCTCAGGGACAGGCAGTGCTGGGGCGTGGCCTCAGGTGTCTCCTGGGGGACAGTGAGGGGAGGAAAGCGGTGTGAGGGTTGGAAGGCCCGTCGGGCGGAGCCGAGCTGGGGAGGGGGATTCGGAGATGAGCTTTGCCTGAGAGGCAGGCCCGTCCGACAGACCCCTGGGCCCCGCTGGCCCTTGGCAGGAAGCTCAGGACCCCGCCCACCTCTCAGGCTGGCTGGGCCCCCAGCTGTGTGGGGGGCAGGGAGGTGGCCCTTCTGGGAAGCCCTTGTCGCCGGGTTGTTGCAGCTCCGCGGAGGGTGAGGGGGTCACGGAGGTGGGCTTCTTACTCAGAACGGGTAGGGAAGCTCCTTGAACTCACGTCTCCAGAATTCGGGTCACTGTTTCTTTTCAGAGGCTTTAATGTTTACAAGCTCGAAGCCATTTATTCAGTAAAATTGTTCAGTAAAAAATAATCCTCATTGATGACTGTCTTATTTCTTCTTTTCCTCCCTCAGTAAGGAGAGTGATGCAGCTAAACAGAACCATTCCCTCCCTCTCCTCCTTCCTCCTTTCCTTCTGTCATTCAAACATCATTTGTTTAACATTGGCTACATGCAGGGGCTGGGTACGAGGGGGCTGGTTCCTCTCCCATTTGATGCCTTTGCTGTGGGTCCCCGCTGGCAGGCTGCCCGCCCGCCCCCGTGCCCCTCACTCACCCCAACCGAAACTACCAGCTCAGGGCACACCTGGGAGAAGCGTCCCCGCCCCACCTGCATGCCAAGCGCAGGCTGCCTGGCATTCTCCTGCTGGCTGAGGTGTGTGACCTGATCGGCCTCAGGGGTCTTCCTTTCTCCCCCCAGGCCTTTCCTGGGAGGACGTCCCATTGCCTCACCTGGGCTCTGGCCCACCTTCACTCCAGCGGCCCCTCACTGGGATGTGTTGCTCTGTGTGGCTGGGGGAGCCTGGGCTTGCTTTTATGGGGTTTCTCTTTTGGACCTGCTTCTGCGCCTGTGTGTGTGTGTGTGTGTTTGCACCCCCTACACGCTCCCCAGCAGACGGGGAGGCCCCCAAGCGCAGGAACCATTTCTCCTCTTCCTCCCTCTGGATACTAGAGCCTCAGGCAGGATTTCTAGGGGAGAAGAATCAGAAAGCTGTCCCCTGCCCCTTCCTCGCTGTCCTCCCTCCCCTGAAGCCTGGCACGCTCGGGACACAAACCCACAGGGGGTTTCTGGGACTCTGGCGGGCAGAGAGCGGGTGTTGAACCACAACAGGCAAGGGCTCCCCAAGGCAGGGAGCGCCCAGCCAGGAGGGCTCTGGGATGGCGTTTAAAACTGTTTGATGAAGTGACCTAGGTGTTCCTTGCAGGTGGCTCCAGGGCCTGGGGAAAAAGGGGATGCCTTGGTCGGGTCGGGGAGGCAGGGCCCAGCCGGGCCTTCACATCAGTCTGTGTTGCTCCTCTGGTTTTAATGGGCTTGCATTTGAAGAACGTGCTTCTGTGGCCTCAAAACTTGGCAAACCTTCGGCCTGTCTTAAGCCCACAGCTCTCCTCTGTTCACATGACCTTCTAGGTCCTCAACCAGGGCCGTGGGCTGGAGGCTGGTGCCCACAGTGGCCACGTCACAGCAGGACTGCAGCCTCGAGGCCGCTGCGTGTCATCAGCTGGAGAGGGCAGTGGCCAGGGCTAGCTCAGGGCTGTGTGCACAGTGTTGGGAGCGCCAAGTCCAGAGGGTGGGGAGAGACGGACTGGGCTTCCCTGGTTCTCAGACACAGGGGTATTGGGGGTCCCAGAAGCACGATGTACACCAGGAAGTACTGCTTTCTGAGGGAAAGAGGCCTTGCCTAGGAGTCCAAAGGCACAGGCTCTGGTTCTGGCTCCCACTCACCAGCATGGGAGCCCCTAGGGGCCCCAGGTAAATGGCTCAAATTCCTTACCTGTGCAAATACAGGTGGCACCTCTGCCCGTCCTTCCTTGTGGGGTTTTATGTGGAGCTCAGGGTGCTTTGAACACTGTCTAGTGCTGTTCACATACAAGGTACTGCTGTGGCTCTAGTCACTGTCTCTATGTGAGAATGAGGGCCAGGGCTGTCCCGGGGTGTTAGGCTAGCACCCGGGTCGGTGCTTCTGAGCCGAGCTTGACAGGAACTGGAGAGTCACCAGCTCAGTCGTGGGCAGGGGTTTATTTGGGAGGTCACAGCCAGACCCACCATCCCTGGTACTGTGTGGGGTTTAGGGCTTTTGTCAGGTGTCCCTGGCCACCCTGAGATGGCTCCAGGGGCTTTGGGGACAGCAGAGCTTTTCTGTTGGGCATAACATTGGGCTTTTCAGAGTTAGCCCCAGGATACGAATCTATCTCCACCCTTCAACCTGCTGAGCTAACCTGGCTGCCCCAATCCAGGGTGGGTACAAGACCCAGCCTTCATCCCAGGGGAAGCAGGGCAGGATGTGGGCTGCCTGGCCTGGGGGGACTGTCAGCTGAGTGGGAGGCCGGAAGCGGGGAAGCTCACATTAGCGGTGGGGTGGGAAAGAAGCCTGTGTCAGATCAGGAGCTGCACAGGGCAGTGCTGGCAGAAGAATGCAAAATAACAGGTTTGCAGCTCCGGAAGGGGAGCTGTGGACGTGCAGATCCCTTTGTAGCCTGTTCCTCTCCCCATGCCACCCCACATCCTCACCCGTCCACTTAGAGAAGGCCTGTCAAACTTACAAAGAACCAGAGGGTCTGGAGAGCAGTGAGTCCCAGGCTGCACGTGTCCCCAGGCTGCCTTGACCATCAGCCTTCTTGGAAACATTTTTGTATTAGAGAGGTCATTGGTGCCTGCAGGAAAAAATCATGCAAGCAATAAATAAATGAAGAAAAGGAAGATTCTCCTCCTTCCCCACCAATGACCTCTGGCCCCTTTTGAAGCCAGGCCGAATAAAATAATTTCTAACTTAGGAAAGCCAAGGATATGCATTTACATGTCCTTCTTCCTGGGGGTGTGTCCACTGACATGCATTTCCGTGTGACAGACTCCAAGCACGTACAATAATGAACTCAGGGCTTGGTTTTCCACACATGTGGGCATCAATGACTGAGGTGACCCAAAGCAACGGGTCATCTCAAGCCAGTTCTCTCCAACGTCGGTTGCATGCTTGGTTTTATAAGTTTTTGTTTGCTGCAGAGTTTGCTTTCTAGATATGCCTGGTTCTGGTTGAAATGGAGTCCTTTTGTCCAGTTTGGATTAACTGAGCCCAAATCAATTAGTGGAGTTGGGTGGGCAACCTGAACCCAAAGGTGTTTTTTTGTGGGGGGCGGGGATTGGTGGGAAAGCTGGAGTGGGGACTCAACAGCATGAAATGATTTTATAAGGCAAAAGGCCAAACTATCACCAGGTGTCTCTCTCCCTGCCAGAAATCTCCTCCTCTGGGTTAATAAGAACCAGTGTAGAGCCAGCTCTTCACTGCCTGTATGACCTCAGGGAAGATGCGGTACTCTTCCCCACGGGGCCCTCCAGCTCTGTGTCCCGGAGGCTGGCCTAAAGCTGTACTGGTGGGCTCCCTCCGTCTCTGGCTTCAGCTGGATGAGAGGAGAGTGAGGTGCAGATGCCCTCCCTGCTGGGCTGGGGCTTGGCAGTGGCTGACGTCTCTCCCAAAGGCCCCCGCTCCTCATGGGCAGCCCTCTCCTACAGCTACAGCACACACCAGATCCTAGAGGCCTAGGGCGGCAACAGCCTCCCGCTTTGCAGGCTCTGGGTGCCCACCAGCCCATGCTGGTCCCCTGACTCTGCCCACACTTCTGTACATAGTCTTTTCATCAAGCCCTTCAGCCTCTGTTTTGCATGTGCCTTCTGTCCCTGAACTGCTTGCAACAATGCTGAACCCTCTGAGCTTCAGTTTCCCCACCCTAACTCTGGGGACGATGATGACATCTGCCTCTAGAAGCTGGAAGAGACGAGGAAACGGGTTTCCCCCCTAGCGCTACCAGAAGGAATGCAGCTCAGCCGACACCTTGAGTTGAGCCCAGTGACACTGATTTTGGAGATCTGGCCTCCAGGCTGTAAGATAATAAACTTATGTTGTCTTAAACCATTAAGTTTGTAGTCATTTGTTACTGCAGCCACAGGATACTAATACATGGGTCCAGGTCCCAGAGAAGCAGAGACTATAATAAATTTTGGGCTCTGCTCCAGCTACAACTGACTGTTCCAGGAGCAGCTGCTCAGGGGGGACCTGACCGTGCCCTCCCAGCACCTCAGTGTCTTCATTTTGGTCTAGGAGGCACATCTATTCTCTTTTTCTCCCAGGTGAAATGCTGATACCAAATTATGTCTCAAGGGTTTCAGACTCCAGTGTTATCGTGGGCCACAGTAATGTGGTAACTTCACTCAGTGAGTGGGATGGTGTGAGGCAATAGGGAGTGGTGGGGTCTGTGGCAAACTGGAGAATGCACATCTTGCTTAAAGACATCAACTTTAAGTGACAACAAGAGAAATAAATCCAGCCAAACAAAACCTACATCTAATCTATCTATGAGGCTTATGGACTACGAGTTTGGGATCCCAAATTTACCTTCTAGTTTCGGGCTGATTCCAAGGGGAAGTGCTCCATGGGGAAGAGAATGGCCCTGGATGTGATGAGGGCTTCTCAGCCCTAGCTTCCCCTTGGAGTCACCCTCCTCCCACCCCCACCCAGACCTCCACCACACCTAGCCTCTGTGTTTCCTAAAAGGGGATTTTGATACAGAGCCTGGTGAGATCCACTGGACCTGCTGGCTAGCCGGCATTGCCTGCCCTCCCTCATCCTTCCCCACCTGCCCAAAACTCTCCAAGTCGGTCCATTAGCCCCGGACCACAACCTCTCCCCTCTCTCTCCAACAAGAGAGGACCCTGTGTGGAATAACCAAGAGGCTACTACTATTGCATCAAGCTCTAACCAATCCAAACCACAGGTAAGGGAGTGGGAGACGCAGAAAAGAGGGGCACGGTCCCAGAAAATGATGAGAACATAGATGTCCTGTAAAGATCATGGGTTTTGGAGTCAGACAGACATGGGTGAGTCCCCACTTCACCACATACCAGCTGTGTGGCTTCGGGCAACATATTTAACTTCTCTGAGTGTTAGCTGTCACACCTTTAAAATGGGGATAATAATACCTCTTTGCATTGTTGCTGTGAGGACACTGACAGATAATGTATGTGTAGAGCAGTGCCTGGCCTACAGGGGGGGCTCTGCGCAGCCTCTGGAATGGGGCGACTTGGGTTAGAATTCCCTTTAGCTGGTTGCGTGACCTTGGGCAAGTTACTTCATGTTTCTGTGCAGAATGTTCTCAACTGCCATATGGGTTCACTGGCGTTCTCATAGGGCTATTGGGAGGATGCAGTCAAGGACTGAGACCATGCCTGGACTTCATAAGGACTCCTTGAGTACATGAGTTATTTACTAGGTGCGTTCTGACATTGGTGAGTGTGTGTCTCCCGTACCTGGTGGGCCCTGGGGTGTGTTTCTGGGATGTGAAGTGGAGACGTCAGAGCCTGTTTCCTGGTTTTCTGGAGAGGCTGACCACATTCTACCTACACCTGTCTGCCTACTTCCTCCCCTAATCCCCACCCCCATCCCCCAAATCTTCCACCCTTTTCACCTCCTGCCCCAGCCTCTGTCTATGACTTCCCCAGACACCTCTCTGGCAGCCCCAGAGCCTGGGGCACAGGGCTGCTGGGCTCCACTGTGTACCTAGGAGGGGCCTGGGGCTTCCCTCTGTCTGAGAAGCCCCATTAGTCACTGGAGAAGGCGAACACTGCACCGACCTCGCTCCAACGCGTGTGCACACGCCAGGCGGTCTCGGATGAATCACTTCCACGCCGTGCTTGCAACAGAGGGTCTGTGTGCTGGCTTTGTGTGTAGTGTTTCTTTCCATTCCATGATTCAGAAGACGCCAGTCACTAAGCCATGTGATCCCCTGATCTTCTGCCAAGGAACTGAGTGCAATGGTTTGCTGGAAGATCCTCAAAGGATGGGGGAGGGCAGCTGTGGTTGCCAGAAAGGGGACTGAGCTGAGAGAACTGGAAATTGGAAGTGGTGAAACCATCATCAGGAAAAGAGCATCAGGGGACTCAGGTATGATGAGGCCAGAGACCTGCCCACAAGAGCAGCTGCTGGTGGATGAAGGGCCCTAACTCGGCTATATGCAGATTTCTACCACCCAAGCCCCAGAAAAATAATGTGACTTTTTTTGTCTGATTATAAACATAAAGCTTGTTTATGCAAAAATTCTGATCAGTACAGAAAACTATAAAACAGAAAGGACATATCTCTCGTATGCTGCCTCCAGACACGGTTTCAACCCATCGAGACATTCGGCACATGACCTTGTGCTTGGAACTGCCAGGTTCTGGTCCTCTGAGCTACTGGCCACAGCCTGGGTCTGATCCTGGCTCCTGCCCCCATCCTGGGACACTGAGCTCCAAATGCTCTGGGGAGACGGGCTGGATCTGGGCTCCAGCATCTGTGTCCTAGTCCCAACTTGGCCGTTTGCCCTTAGGCAAATCACTCTGAGTCCTATTTGTCTATGCAGTTAAAAATGGGATAATAATTGGGCTGATTTGTTGAGAGGATGAAAGGTATGAGGGGCTACGAAAACTACAAGCCCACAGAATCTCTTCAAATGTAAGAGACATGCCGGTGTGATGCCCATTCCCCTGCCTCGGCTCCTTTAACCCCAGGGGTAGCCTTGAATCAGCTCTCCTGCTCCACGACTGAACTTGGTCTGCCCACGTTGACCAAAGGCCTTCCCCAGACACGCCCAGGATTGGCTCAGAGGAGGGAGGCCTCAGGCTGGGGTCCCCAGTCATGGCAGCACCACGCCTGAGCACCGAGGCGGGCAGGAACCTGGTTCAGAAAAATTCAAAGCCCAGTTGTGTCACCGGTTTTGAGCCCAGGTAACTCCCTTCCCTCATCTCCCACACAGATACTTACTCTCATCAAGGCTGGGCCCATTCTCAGTGCCATTCCTGCTCAGAAGTCTTGTCTGATTTCAGGAACCCTCATGAATTCCCCGATGTGTTGTATCGATTTACACTGTAGTGAATTTTAGTAAAATCCTTGTGTACTTACACAAGGGACAGTAATGACAATGTAAGCACATCAGTCCAGCTATTTCCAAACTACTTCTTACATTCATCTCCGTAATACACCCAGGAGCTTAGGTATTGGGGATCACTATTTCTGTCTCACAGAAATGAGTCAAAGGAGGCTCAGAAGACATGTGTCTCTGAGCGGCACAGTATTTCCTCGTGACTCTATTTCCCAGGCCTTTGCCTCCCCGGCTCCCCTAGAGCTGAGCCAGCTCTGACCCTGTTCTGGCTAGCCCATACCCATCTAGTCTGGAGACAGGAAGCCTCAGGAGGCCTCTCTCCACGTGGCTCCCTTTGCGGGGAGTGAATCCAGGTTGATCCGGGGCAGGGCCCAGTGCGGACCACTACAGCCAATCAATCCTTGCATTATGTCCTTCGGCACCATGTGGATTCTGGAGACGGTGACCCTTCAGCCATCCAGTGTGCATCCAACCTTTTTCCACAAAAACAAGACCTGCCCAGTTCACGTGTCTGGGCGTTGACCTCAGTTCCCCAACCCAAGGCCCACTGTGGGTCCCCTGACCCCTCCAGGCTCCTTGAGCCCCGTCCAGGAGATGGCAGGGTCTGACTGCCTGCCTCCAGTGCACCCCCTCCCTGAGTCAGTGTTCCTTCCGCCTGCTGGATGCCCAGCGGCTGGACGCCCCGCAGCCGGGAGCCCTCGTCACACACCTTCGGCCCTGGGCTTTGCCTGACCGGCAGGACCCTCCCTTTTAGTACAGTCTCAGGCTCAGGATCCCTCTCCAGCCTGTCCTGATTTACTTGAAGCAAACAGCCGTGCTTCCTGACAGGAAAAAGCAAAGCAAGGACTCGAACCCAGGGCCTCTCACACCACAACCCACGTTATCTTGTTCAGGCCATGGCCAGAACTGAGGAGACGTGTGCTTCAAAGCCGGCTTTAGAACGGAGGAAGTGAAGCTGAGAGGTGGGCAGTGGGCCATGAAGAGGTGAGAAAGCGGCAGGGATGAGGGGCCCTGTGGGGAGCGAGAGGGCTCAAGGTGGGAAGGTCAGTGGGTGATGGAGAGATGGACGCTGGGAGTTAACCTGGAGGGGCCCCGTGTGGCTCTTAGACTACAGCCGCCCTGAGGCCGCCTGGAAGACTGTTGTAACAATCATAATCATTATGGTAATGGCTGGTAACACTTGGTGAGCACTTACCGTTTGCTAAGTATGGAGCTCAGATGCCTTACCTGTGTTACGTCATTTCACCCTCACGGCACCGTGATGAAATAGGTGCTATTAGCAGCCTCCATCTCACAGGTGAGGCGGCTGAACCTTGGTTTGGTTACACAATGTGCCCGAAGGCGTTATCTCATCAGCAGAAGATCTGAGATGAGAATCCAGGCTGTCCGATTTCATGTTCTAACTTCTATAATGATCCACCCTGCCCAGAAGGTGGGTCAGGAGCGTCAGGCTTGCTGAGGAAAGATGAATGTGTTACAGACGTGGCATTCCTCTGGCTTCAGCACGGGGGATCCCAGGGACCCCAGGGTCTGGGCTGCCCTACAGGGGAAGGCTGTCTTCCCTGAATAAAGATCCAGCTTCAGGGCCTCACAGTGGAACCGGGCAGGGGCGGGGCGGGGGGAGGGGCCTCCGCGAGGCCGCCAAAGATGCCCGGGGCTGGCCAGACCAGCCTCCCATGCACACAGCTGAGGGTCTGTGCCTGGGATGCGAGGAGGAAGTCCTATAAATACGCCAGGACTGGTTGATTCGAAGCAGGGAAGAATAAATGACAAATTCATAAACTGGATTTTTAAAATATAAATTTTATAGTAGGATTTTAACGACAAATATGCCCTATGAAAATATAGCTTAAGTTTGGCTCCAACAAGCTGTGTTAATTCAAACAATTTAACTTGCTCACGGGCTTCAAGGTTTTAATGAAGCACAGGTGACTTCAGTGAAGCAGGTGAGGTGCTGGGCCATCATCTGGGTGGTGCATTTGGTGGCCGAGGAGTGCAACCCCGGCTCTGTGGCCAACAGCTTCCCTCCGTGTGCTGTCTCAGCACCCCTCACCCCTCCTCTGTTCCATCATGGCCAGTGTAGACTGGCTGATAGAAACTCACTTTAAGATTAACTCGAGCAAAAAAAAAAAACATGGGTTGTAAAGCTCCTGTAAACAAGTATTGTGAAAGCAGAGGAGAAAAACATTTAGCTATGTGGCTCTTTAACTTCGACTGGACTCACAGTAAGAAATATATTTTATATCGTAGCCAAGTGTGCGTGTGCACACAAACACACGCAGGTGCACACAACTAAAACAAAATTTCCTAAAACAATTCTTAACCATGCTACATAAAATGCACACGATATTTTAAATTTTAATTAGTTTCATGTAAATAAAATGTGATTTGAGACGCACTAAATGGTTGTCATGATTCACTAATGGGTGGCGACTCACGGTTTAAAAAACACTAGCTGACCGTGCTTGATAGAGAGCAAAAGGAGCAAACAGAATAGTTCATCCGCCTCGGCTCCCTTTAGACATAAATTTCCCCAGACCAGAGGCTGTGCCCTCCCATCCGTCCTGCTGGGGAGTCTGCACCCACGAACCTTCTGCAAACACAGATGCTGTGACAAACACTGGGACACGGAGCAGAAAGGAAAGGGTCCAGGGGAGGAGGCTCAGGTGCCTCTCTTCTAGTTACTATTTAATTGGGATTCATTTAGCCATTAAGTACCCTTCAGGGAGTGGGAAACAGGTTGAACAAGGGTGGTGAACAGGGTAGAAGATGGTTAAAGGCAAAACACTCCCCAGTGTGGTTCTGGGCATCGTTGTGCGACCAGCACAAAGAGGGTCAAATGGCAAGTGGTTAAGAGTATAGACTCAGGAGCCAGCCTCCCAGTTCTGGTTCTGTCACCTCAGCTGTGTGACTGTGGGTGAGTCCCTCTGCCTCTCTGTGCCTTGATTTCCTCATCTGTAAAATGGGAACATAACAGTATTTGGTTGTTAGGGTTGTGACCTAATCAATACGCCAGCTGTTGGTGCTAAACAGGAAGGCAGCTCACCTGGCCACACAAATTAGGCTCCAACTCCAGCCAGCGACGGGCAGTATAAAGCAGAGAGCAGCTCCTATTATGTGGGGTATAAGGGGTGGCTAGTGTTAAACCCCCAGAGAGGCCATATGGCAACGAAGAGCCCTGCACCAAGAGAGATCAAAGGTAGAATTCAAAACACTCCCACCCAAAGTCAGCGGGTTGGTCCTCAGGTTCAAGAGCACTCAATAAATTAAGACCCATCATTCTCTGGAGCACATTTCTGTCGTGTCACCTGTTTCCTGTGCTTATCTTCACAAGTTAACTGCCTTTCAGTTCTCTGCCACTTTACCACTTCTCCAGTCCTGCAAGCCCTCAGGAGCGAGCACAGGGGGTGAACAGCAAAGACCTTCAGATGCAGAGTTCTCAACCCTCAGTGTGCATTCAGTCCTGGACTAACTGGTCCCCCTCCCACCAGCCCATATTCCACACTTTTGCTAGATTGATTTTCTAAAGTGCAAATTTGATAATGTTACCTTTTTTTGTCCCTGTATCACGTCCCTGCTTAAACCCTTGGAAGCCTTCCCACTGTCTACGATGCATTTCAACTCCCACTGGAGGCATAGCCTCAGCTCCCCTCTAAAGCCTCACCTTTCACCACCCTGTACAAGCCCTGCTCTCCAGTCCTACCAAATACCTTGCGTTCCCTGATGATGCAATATAGGCTCAAGCCTTTAGGTTATTACCCATGCCATTCCTTATGCCTTGCCTGTCAGGTCTCTGACAGCTGGACTGGCCCCATTATAAAGAATTACCATGCTCAGTGGAAGCATCGTGTCCTCTGGCAAGCCTTCTCTGACACCAGAGAGCCCGGAGCTCCTTCTTCACGTTCCCGCAATGCTCTATCCCTAGGAGGTAGCCCTGTAAGGCGAGACTAGCTTCCCGGCTTTGGCCACTAGAGGGCAGTCGAGTGTAGCGAGCGTCTGGCCTGGCAGCTACCGGAGGCTGTGAGCGCTGGGGAGGCCGCTGCCTGCAGACTCTGCTCCGACTCTGCTCCGTCCTCACACACATCGCTAGTTGGGCCTCGCTACACCTCACTGCTGGAATGTTGCACGGCCCCTTTGTAGGTCTCCTGGCCTCTGCCGCTCCGTCTCCTCTCCTTTATGCACTGGACTGCCCCGACGACCTTCCTTAACCATTATTTTGATCACCCTTCCCCTTCCCCACCACACCCTTCCTCGAGAACGCTCAGTAGTTCATTATTAATTTCATATTAACCCAGAACTTCTCATTTTGGGTTTCTTTTGTTTATTAAAGTGTTGCAACTTCAGTAACAATTTAAAAAATGAAAGAAAAAAATTCCTAAGTCTATCCCATGATTTTCTTATGTTTTGGTCTGTCTGTATGTATATAGGCACATATATATGTATATGTATGTGTGTGTATATCTATACACACACATATATATATGTGGTAGTGGTCAGGGCATAGATACAATTTTGAATTTAACTATTGTGACTTATTTTGAAGGCACAGACAATTTTTCAAATTACCATTCTGGCTTTATAAATATTGATATGAAGGCATGCCACCTTGGGCTTCAAGACCAAGTTTGCCAGCCCTCCTGTTCCATTCAGCCATCCCCAGCACGGATTCTGCTGCTCTTCTGTGGCTGGAATACCTGCGTGGCCCCCATCCTGGTGTCCACACCGCCAGTTCCTTTCTGAAACACCCTCCCTCTCCTTCTCTACTAAGCTCCAGCGCACATCCCCCCAGACCTCTGCTCAAACTTCCCCTCCACCAGAGCTCGTTTCCCAAGCAGTCAGCCCAGCTCTGGCTGCCTTGCCCCTGCTGCCCAGCTCTCTCTGGTGCAGCCCCAGTTTCCCTTGTGAGACTGGGAGGTCCCTGAGGATTAGTGGACGCTGTCCGTCCACTGGCAGCTGAAGCAAAGTACCACAGACTTGGTGGCTTGAAACAACAAAAATGTATTCTCTCACAGTTCTGGAATCCAGAAGTCCAAAATCAAGGTGACGTCAGGGCTACACTCTCTCTGAGGTTCTAGGGGAGAATTCATTCCTTGCCTGTCCAGCTACTGGTGGCGGTCGGTATTCCTTGGCTGTGGTTACATCATCACTCCAATCTCTGCCTGTCTCATAGGGCCTTCTCCTCTGTGTCTCTTTGTCTTAAATCTCCCTCTGCCTCCCCCTATAAGGACACTTGTCATTGTACTTGTTGGATAATCCAGGATGATCTCCTCTTTCAAGATTCTTAATCACGTCTACAAAGACGCGTTTTTGAAATAATGTAACATTCACAGGTTCCAGGGATTAGGATGTGGATATGTTTTGGGGGGGCCACCATTCAACCCACTACAGTTCAGCTGTGCCTCAGGATCAGCGTGGAGTGAAGTGCGGGTTCACAAACCTAGCTGATCTCCAAAATCACGACTGTGGGACTTGAAAAAATGGCTCAGCTAGAGCTCCCATGGTGATTGAGACTCAGGAGGTCCCTGACGGTGCCTGGGTGTCAGTCAGGATCGGAGAGGTTATGCTATAATAACAAACAACCCCAACCTCTCAGTGACTTGACACGACAAACGGTTTCTTTCTTGTTTACTCCCAAAGGTCACCTTGAGTTGGTTTGGGACTGTCCTCTGAGTTGTCCTCATTCCAGGACCCAGGCTGATGGAGTGGCCGCCATCTGGAGAGTTGCTGGCTTCTGTGACAGAGGGGGGAAAATCGTGGTGAATTATGAACTGAATTTTAACACCATTTCCACCCAGAAGTGATACTCATCCCTTCTGCACGTACCATGGTGGGACTATGATCCTATAATGATATTTACCTGGAAGGAAAAGTGGTGCCCGTGCCTCTATTTTCAGAAAGCACTGCAGGTTTGGGAAGCATGGGACCCGAGAGGTGCAGAGGGACATCCGGTGACATCCTTTAGAGTCATCTCTGACTGCCCTCTTCTCCCCCGAGGGTCAAAGCCCCAAGGCGGAGCATCCCATGGGCCGAGCCTGAGTCACACCTGGGCCTAGAGGACTGTCTGCCCCCCACCAAGACCACACACTGGTGGACAAACCATCTGGGAAGGGGGCGCAAGGTGGTCAGGCAAAAATCAGCAGACATCACCCGCTGAGATTCCCCTGCTCCCTCTCCAGAGCGAGCTCGTTCTGGAAGGCATTCAGGAGTTCACGTGATGCTCCAAGGAGCCCCTTCACTGCTTTTCTTAGGAGGGGGGCACTGAAGAGAGGGAGGTGAGACACTTCCCCACTCATCTCTGCTTTGGTGCCACAGAGGCCACCAGTATCCGCCCAGCAGAACCAGGGTGACTGGTTTGGATGTGGTGGTCCCTCTGTTCACCCCAGAAGGACAGGGCCTGGGAGCAAGAAGGAGGCCCCAGCTCCATCACGCCTTCACGGAAGAGCCAGCAGTGGGTGAAAACAAGGGGTGAAGAAATCTATGCTGGGCTTGAAATGGTCGTGTGAACTGGCAGAGCTATTTGTCATGAATGTTGGCTGCCTTTCCAGCCGTTTTGACACTTAACACTCTGATGCTTCAGGAAACTGAGCCCGATTTTAGCAGCAGCCTTTCCTCACAGCCCAGGGCCACAGAGACACCTGGGCTGCACGCAGAGGTGCTGGGAAGTAAGCCTTGGTCCTGCTCAGAGGGAGAGCAGCTCCAGAGACGGGAGAAGGACAGCAGTGTGGGAGAGTCACAATGTTTCTTCAAATAGTGGTTCACAAACCAGACTGTACAACCCCAGGGCGCCCTGGGGGTCCCATGCGTGCAGGGGTCTGGGTGGAGGGCCACCAGTTACAATCAGGATACTCAGTTAAATTTGAACATCAGACAAACAACAAATGAAAAATTTTTCTTTGGTATAAGTATGTCCCATGCACTATTTGGGATATACTTATCCTTTTGAAATTATTTAGTTTTCTGAAATTCAATCTTAACTGTTTATCTGGCATTTCTATTTGCTAAACCTGGCAAACTTACTTGGGTGTCCTGCTTTGCTTTTATTTATCTTGGAGCTTAGGTTAGATTTTTTTGGAATCAAAGTTTTCACTGCCAAAAAATAAAAGTTTAGAAAGCCACGGCTAGCTCTTTTTTTTTTCCCACATTGAAAAACTTAGGTGTAATGAATATGTGATGCATTATTTCACCCCAGACATACTTCATGGGGAGTTTTGACAGCCCAGGCACTGGTGCAGACCATGGGGATAGCATGAGGTGAATAAGACAGAGCTGCTGCCCGCTGAGAGTGCTCTCAAGTTATGGAGGGAGAGAGTCGAGTCAACCACTGACCACGTGTGGTTGGAAGTGCAAGAGGTAGAGAGGGAGTTAGCGCCTCGTGGATCATGGCAGAGCTGTGAAGAATAAACAGAAGCAGTAAAGAGAGGCTAAGCAGGCATTGCCACTGGCACGCCGGTTTCCACAAGTCATGGTCCAAATTGTAAGCATCACACTGGCAAGACCCTGATCCCCTTGGACTTTCTCTTTCCTTTTCCTGTAACTTATCGTTTAATAATGACTCGGTTAAGACTGATGAAGTAGTCAAGCAACCACTTTCTGTTTGGTTGACTTAAAAATGATGACATTGGTGAGCCATTTCCTTGGGGTGTCTTCAGGATCTAACACCAGGGTCTGGCCCAAGGTCCTGCTGGCTTGGGCAGGAAACACCTTCACCGTGTTCTCGAGACTCTAGCCCACCCCTGCCAGTACCAGGAACACGGCAGAAAGAAATGCAGAAATTCTGAAGGAGGAGGAACGTTCAAAGAGCAAAATGCTCTGCACCTTATTAACTCTCACGTAAACACCTCAGCCTTATGTGTTGATGAGTAAGCCAGGAGGAAACCAGGTCTGTGAAGGCAGAGGTGCTTTCTATTGTCCAAGAAAACAGCAAGGGTAAAATGAGAGCTCCGTGCTGTCGTGAACAGTGTTGTCATTTATCTTTTAGTCATTAGAGGAAACTATTTCCTTTCTGGAAGAGTCTCTCTTCTGGGAACTGGGCACTTGAAGGTGGGTGTTGAGTGGGCTCGTGGGGGAATGTTCTGGGGTTCAGGAGACTCGGCCTTGGAGCCCGGTCACACTTGGCGAGGAAGGCGTGAAGTCGCCAGCATGTGACCCCGCTGTGATGGACTCAGCAGCAGTGTGGGCCGTGGAAACGAGGCTCAGAGACGGTTTTGTGTGAGTCCAGAACAACCACACGTAGCTGAGGAGTAGTGAGCCGACCTCAAGTGTGTGAAAAGCAAGAAGGCTGTTGTCTCCTGCTCCCACGGGAGCTAGAAATAGAACCCTGCCCTTTGTCCTTGGGGAGCTGAAGCAACTGCCCAGCGTGGGTGTCCTGACCACAGGCCCCTTTGTTCCTCTCTCCCACCCATTCCCCTCTCCTGCCCTTCTTCCTCTGTGGCC
Source organism: Balaenoptera physalus (assembly GCF_965194825.1). Classification (NCBI taxonomy): domain Eukaryota; kingdom Metazoa; phylum Chordata; class Mammalia; order Artiodactyla; family Balaenopteridae; genus Balaenoptera; species Balaenoptera physalus. The sequence goes on from NC_138882.1 coordinate 41,600,551, forward strand.
TCAGCCCCAGCCTGTGACACTGGCTATGCTCAGCCCCACTGTCGGGCATCTCTGTCCTGGCACATCTGGAGGATGCGTGCACTCCCAGCTGCCGAGAACAGGACGGCCCTTTCCTCACTGGTCTGAGCTGCCACCCAAAGCCCTGATCTGGGGCCATTCAGAAACGTTTTGCTTCTTTCTGGCAGTAATTTCAGTGTCAGGCACATGGTTCCAGGGTGTTTAAAACTTCATTAACTGAGACTCACAGTAAGAAGTGTGGTGCCATTTTACATTGCATCCCATGCACACATTATGTACTGGCCTTTTCCACACATGGACTGGGTCCGTGGCTGCCGGCCCTCAGGCTTTCCTGGGCTCGATTAGTGGGCAGCCCAGCAGGAGCTGGGCGGGAGGGAGAGGAGTGAGGGTAAGTGTTCATTCCCCAGAAGGCTGATGATCGCAGCTCCTGTCTGAGCCTTCGCCACATCACTCTCCCTGTTTCCAAGTTCTGGAAACACCTTCCACCTGCAAGCCTTAAGCCTGAGGGTGATAACTAAGCCCCACAATTCTCTTGTGACTTCCCTACACCCTGCCCACGTCTTTGTAAACAGTTCCTTTATTAAATGCCCACAAACGACCCAATCAGAATGTGCCATCTTTCTATTGCTGTATCCATATTGTACATGTGTGTTCACATATACAACACACATACACACACACACACCTGAGACTCATGAAATACCACTCACTCTTACTCCCCACGAGGCACTCTGATATACGTGACCCTGTTCTGGCTAATTATGAAGAATGCTCATCCCACCCACTCAATTAATTCCATGACTCACTTATGGGTCTCGATTCCCAGCTTGAAAAGCATTGCGTAGGGCCAGCCCGGGGGAGGCAGCTGTCAGCTGGCCCGGCTGTGGCATCTGGCAGAGGTCAGCGTGGAACATGCAGAGGAGGGGGAGCTGTCAGATGAGTCTGTACAGTGGGTGTCTCATGGGGCTCCCTTAGGGGAAGGCTGGACTCCTTTTTGGGGGTAGTTCCTTTCTGTGGTCATCCCATTCCGTGGGGCCCAGTTTCCACTTTGTAAGCTAGAAACCTGCGTTGGTTAGACGCTCCGAGACGGCTGGGCTCAGGGGTGACCTGCACCCACCACGAGCATAAGTACCTGCATTCTGATTCAGCCACCCCGGTGAGGAATCAGCCATCCAGTGGGCCTGAGAGGCATGTTCTCCCATCGACACCCTTTCTCTGGTGGGAAATTCTATCCAGAAAGCCAGGCTGTCATCAGAAGGTGCCTGGCCAACACAGAGCACAGAGCAAGGGCCTTCCTCAAAGACCGGAGCGGGTCTGGGTGTCCCGAGCACCATCTCTCCGGAGTGCCTGCCTCACGGCCCCTCCTTTGTTCCCACACCCTTGCCGACCCAACCCCTCTGGCTGACCCACTGACTTTCTTGTTCTGTTCCCTTCTGTGTCTGGGCAAGTGAAGCTTCTTATTCCAATCCTTGGTGGTGGTGGAGAGAGGTGGCTGCGTCCATCGTGGCCGCCCGTGGCTGCCCGACGGGGGGCTGGCATGTGTTTTCAAGGAGTAGAAGAGCTCCCTCTGCCTCACCTTCCGGGTGGTCCTGAGATGTGCGGCCAGCAGCTAGCCAATCAGCAACCACGAAAGTGCATGCTTATCGAGTTCTTCGTGGAAACTAGGCTGGTGCGGAGCTCTTATAGGCACAGTCTCATTTCTCTCCCCTCTCAGCCTGTGAGAAAGTACCTGCTTCCCCATCTTGTACATACGGAGATTGAGGCTCAGAGTGGCCAGGTGACTTGGCTGAGGTCGTATTGTAAGTCAATTGCTAGGTGGCCCTAGAAACTGTCTGTGAATACATACGTGTGCTCTGAAAGGACAGGGAATGCGTCCCCAGCCTCCTGAGCTCGCACTCCCTGGAGGCAGGACTGTGCCTCCTTCAGGAAATTTCCTCTCTACCCCGCTAGCCACCCGAAGTGCACAGGGCAGGACTCGGCACACCAGGGTGCCCAGTTACCCACGCTTGCTGACAGACGCAGACTGGGACCAGCCTCTTGCCAAAGAGGGAAGGCCAGTGGGAGCCTCCGACCACAGGGAGGTGACTCCATGGAAGCACCAGACCGTGGTGGTGACTCAGCTGCCTGGCTGATGGATGGTGCACGGACGTCAGTCCTCACGCTGTGGCCCTTCCCTTTTTTCCCTGGAACAATAACAAAATCCTGGCTGTGTGATTCGGTTGCCATAGGAACCAGAAAACATTTAATAACGTGGAGACTCTGGGACAGGTGGACTGAGCAGGTCTGGATAAAAAGAACCCTCTTCCGCCCCTTCACCCCAAATCCTGGGCATCTCATCCATTTGGAACAGATTAGGTAAATTAGTCAGGAGAAAGCTACGCTGCTGCCTGGATTGAGTGACCTTGTCCGACCAGGAGTCTGAGGCAGTCACAAGTCTGCGTGCCTGTGGGATCTGGCCCAAATTCCTGCCGAGAAGAAACGGGATCTGAGGCACCCCCGTCTGCCTCGGAGACTGAGTGCCACGTGGGGCGTCCGCCCCCGGCACGCGTGGGCCCTGTCCTGGACTCTGTTGGGAAGAGGAAGAGGGGAGACACGGGTCCCCGTGCTCAGAGAGCTCCTGGTCTACTGGTGGCAGGACACACACCTGGACAGTCCTGCCGGGTCCCAGCCCACATCAGGAATCACCAGGAAACAGTGGGGGAGGTGCATGGGAAAGGGGCTTCTGGGCGGGGATGGGATTCGGTGATGAGAACCAGAGCCCTCCATTCCCAGCAGGACCCGCTGAGTGTGGCACCAGGCTCACTCACTCACACACAGGGTCATGGTGACAGCTGGGGCCAGGGGACTGGATGCTCTTAGAGGCTCGGCCATCCCTGCCTTCCCCTCCGGCCACTTTGTGGTCCCCGTCCTCCCTCTCACTCCTTCCATGCACACCGGGCACCTCTGTGTAGGGCAAGTGGCTCGGGCATCCTGACAACGATGTCCCACCCCCCACCCCAAGACTAAACAGGCTCATATCCAAACTCACCCGCCCCCCATGTGTCTCCTTTTCCGAAAACACCGACATCATTCCAGGTTTAACGGACATGCTCTATATCCGCACAGGTGACCCTCCTTCCACCCGAGTCTCTCCCGAGGGGCCCTCCCCTCCCTCCCCCACGTCTGCCACCGGGGCCATCTGGCACGTGACCGCTGTAGCCACCTCCTGGACGTTCTCTTCGTCCCGTTCGGGCTTTGAGGCAGCGTTCCTCAGGGGCTTGACCTCTGCCCTAATTTCCAGCATTTTCCACTTCTTCTTGGGCATCGCCCCACGCAATTCAGACTCAAAATGTCTGAGACAGAACTCGCATCCTGCTCCCACAGACCTTCTCATCTTCTGTGTTTCTCCTCTTGGGTGGGAGTGCCCGGCCCCCTGACGTGGCCCTGCCTCCTGGCTCTGTGCCCTCCTCCCTCCTCCATGAAGAGGTCAGAGTTCACCTTCTAACACACTGCTCTTCACCGGGCTCCTGCTCAGAAACGCTTGACCTCCTCACTGCATAAGAGTGATGCCCAGGTTCCCTGGGAGGGCAGCTGAAGGCCTCCCAGGCGGCCCCCAAGCCTCCTCTTCAGCTTCACCTCCCAGCTCTCTCGCTCTCTATTTCCCTCCCTCCTCTTTCTTTCTGTCTGTTGTCTCTCTCTCTCTGTCTGTCTGTTGTCTCTGTCTGTCTGTCTCTCTCTCTCTCACACACACACACACACACACAGCCTGCAGCTCTGGCTACACTACCCTGCTGGTCTCTGTGCCTTGCCCTTTTCTACCTTTGACTCCTTCGTCATGCTGACTCCTCTGCCCGAAACCCCCTCTCCCTCAACCCAGGGAACCCTCACCTCTCCCCAGGGCCCCCAGCCCAGCCCACATATCTTCCCAGCCCGACCGCACCCCAGGTCCGGGGCAGAATTCACCACTCCGTCCCCTGTGCACCCACAGAATTCGAGCATTCTCCACACCGAGCAGAAGTCCCTGTTTTTAGCCTCCTCCACTGGCCTGGGGACCGCTGGTGCCGGGCCCGTCTATTCCTCTCTGTGCCCTGACATCTACACCTCTGCCTCAAACCGGGCGCCCCGTGAATGCCGCACGGATCCCTGGACCCACAGCCCTTCTTTCTCCCGACCCGGCACGGCATCTGCCCCCAGCCGCACTCCCACCTCTGTCCCCAGCCTCCCTCACAAGGTCGCCGGACCCTCCTGTGGGCAGGTGGCAAGGTCTGCAGCCTCTGCCTGAGCTCTCTTTGCTCTCTCACTGGAAGTTCTCCCTCCCTGTCTATCCGTCTTTCCTGCCAGGCAGAGAATGCCTCTAATTCACTCCCTGAGGTGTACAAACCCCACGCCCTCCTCAGAGGTTCCTTCTCCAGTCAGGACTAAACTCCCTGCTTCCCCCGCAGCCTGGGAACTCGGCCCGCACCCGGCCTTCGGTCAGCGCTGTCCGCCACATCTGTTCCCTTCCCGCACACTGGGCTCCCTGGAGGGCAGGAAGCCCGCCTCACTCCTCTGTTTGCCTGTGGTGCTCTGCGCCTAGCAGCTACCCTCAAAATGCCTGTTGAAGTGCCAGATCCTGCAGTGGCTCCCCAGGGCCTGTGACAGGCTGGCCACCTGGGGTACCTGGGGCAGCGGGTGACCTATCTGCTGGCAACCCTGATCAGAGGGGCCTGTAGAGCCCCTGCCGCCCCAGCAGGGTGCAGAGCCCGGAGGGAAGAGCGCTCCCTCAGCCCTCAAGTCAGCCGCCCATGCCTGCTGGTGGCCAGCAATTGCTGGAAATTTCCTCAGCTCCCTCCCCGCCCCTCAGTCCTCCAATGCTTCCCCTCCCTCACCCCGCCCTCCTCCCATCATTTCCATCAGCCCCGACTCCTGGAGCCGGGCGTGCAAACACTTTATAACTGCCCCCGCCTCCACCTCCTGCAACACGCATCCCCTCTCTCACCCTCTCGCTAATCTTACCTTCCTGCATTTAATGTACAACCTCTGCTTAATCCAGGCCTCCTGTCCCGCATACTCTACAGGCAATTACTCATGCAGGTCCCCTTCCCCGGAACACCTGCCTTCTCTTCTCCACTGATCCGAATCCCCCCGCTGCAGGCCCGGCTCCAGTCTCCCTTCTCCGTGAATTCTCTGACGCAGAACTGGCTCTCTGAGCCACATTATAGTCCTGTTACAATCAGCGAGCACCACACAGGTTAATATTTAATTGTTCTCCACAATTTCATGTAATGCACCTTCATTTTCTTTTCCCACCTAGACTGTAAGCTCTTAGGGGTAAAACTAGTTCTTAAGTTGCTGGGGAAGGCAGGTGAATGTAGGCTTTCTCTAAACGCTCTCAGCTTCTTCTTTGTGTACGCAACTTTACTAGAATCAGCTATTAAAGTCCTAATGTCTAAACTAATGAAGTCTTTCTTGGGCAGCCCTGAAAATAGATCACAGATTACAAGGAAGCCTCACACCGGAGGCTTCCTGGACTGGGAATTTAATAGACCAGAAGCCCAGCTTCTGCATTCGGCCCAGGTGGTTGAGAGGGCTCACTGGAGGTTACAGAGACTGGGATTTCCACACCATGGGAGAAACTGTAACCCTACTTTGCGGTAACTGGGGAATGACGTCCATGGCTGGAGCAATGCTGTGATGGGACCTGTGCCCAAGGGAGGTGAGCTACCCAGTCCTCTGGCTGGCCTCGCAAAGGAGCCAGCCTGCAGCCGGAGGGGGGGAAGCCAAGGGCCTTCTGACGCCCCGCCCGGCACTGGGCACCGTGACCACTCACTGCCCAGGGCCTCCGAGCAGGGCTGGCTTTGGAGAGGGGCTTTAGCGAGCTGACTAGGGCAAGGGAATCTCTGGAGAACTGTATTTGTGGTAACTTTCCCAGCAGCTTCCTTTAGGTCAGGTTACAGGGGACTTCCTTCAGGTTAGACACACGTGTCCATCGTGCGGCTGAGCCACCAGCAAGTCCGCGAGCAACTGCGGCCCGAGCCTCTAGGGAACAAGCACAGCACGAGGTCTAGGAAGGGGAGTCCAAGGTCCAGGGCTCGTGTTCCTCTTTCTCCTCCTCACCTTCCCTCCAGATTCTGTGCTTTTATCTCCTCCACCTCACATTGCCTCCTTCCTGCCAATGTCACTCTCTCTTCAATCACACCTTCTTTTCCAGGAGAGCTCTCTATCTGATCACCCAGCAGGCACTCTACCTGACTCATTTTAGGGCTGCCTTCACACCTTCCTCTCCTTTTCTTCCCTCTGGAAACTTGATTTTCTGGAGGTCACCATGGACAATGGTGACGGCCCCTGAGTTTCTGGAGCTCCCCTTTCCTCAGGTCACAACATTTATTTAACCATCCACTGAGCCCTTACAACGTGGAACCTGGGGAAACAAGAGGGGCCTGCATCTGGCCCCTGCACTTGGGACCTTGTGGTGTGGCACAGGCCGCGCCAACAGGGAGACTGCACAGGGTGCGAGGCACAGGGGCACAGCCAGGGCCATGCTAGGGAAGATGGCCCAGGGGAAGTGACATCGAAGCGGGGGCCTGAAGAATGCTTGGTAGTTGGCTGTAGGCTTGGGGAAATTCTGTTCTACACAGAGAGAAGCCAAAGAGAACATGCGGTCTTGGGGAACTGCCAGCAGGTCCATATCCCTCAGAGTCAAGAGGTGAGAGTGGAGGTCGGAGAGGGGCCAGGAGAGGCTCAGGCAGCGTCTAGAGTGCAGGAAGGGAGCCTGGAGTCAATCCAAGAGCAACGGGGGTGGGGTGGGACTGCTGCAGGGTCTTTAAGCAGGGGGTGACACTGAGTAGGTAATGTCGGGAATATTCATTTCTCTTCATGTAACGGGGAAAATTCAGAAGGAGGCTCGCTTCCGCCCAAGTCCATATTCAATGAGCAGATGGAAGAAGCGAGGCCTTGAGTCCTGCCCGAGGCCCACAACAGGCAGGGCTGAGCAGGCACAGGTCCCAAGCCTGTGCTGGGGCAGGTGGGGGTGAGCAAAGAGCAGAGTCAGTGGAGAAGTTGGGACTCTCAGGTTGCAATTAACGGAGGCCAACGTGATACGACTTAAGCCACAGTGGACATTGGCTGAGAGGATGCAGGCCCAGGGCAGGGCAGCAGAACTTCTAGAGGAGCCCAGATTCAGAGGCGGGGTGTCCTCAGGCCTCTTTCTCTACCTCACTCCCGTGCCTGCCTCTGCCCACCTGCTCCACCCCTTCTTTGCAGCCCTTCCCCGGTCCCTCTGGCTGCTGGCAGAGCCTGCTTGCCCCACTGACCTTGAGGTGGTGAGTTATAGGCTGGCTCTGGGATCCAGGTCCAAGTTCCCAGGAAAGAGACTCTGAGAACCCCAGAGTATCTATTGTAAGTAGCCACGGCCAGGGGTGTCGCACATTACAAACCGGGGGCTGGGTGGGGCTCACACTGTGCAATGGGGGGTCCCCAGAGAAGGAGGACTAGGTACCAGCAGGCACCCCAAAGCTGTGAAGCTCAGCATGGCATGGTCTCCACCCCTCCCAGGAGTACAGTTATATAGAACTTCATAATCTTGTAGGAACAAAATACAGATTCCCTATAAGCCAAAGGATTTTAATGACAAGATCTAATATTTTTGAGCACTTACTCTATGCTGAGTACTTTGCTAAGTGATTCACGGGTATTTTCTTACTTAATTCTTGTGGGCCAGTGAGGTAGATGCTATTAGTGTTTCCAATTTACAGACAATGAAATGGAGGCACAGAGAGTTCTGACTGAGCTTTCCTGTCCTGTTTCTGAGGCACGGCACCCCAGTCTTGGAGCACAGAGGAAGAGAAAGGCTGCCCTCTTACCCAGCGGTGTGCCAGTAAATGTTTACCAGCTAGCTCCCTGGCAAAAAAAAAAAAAAAAAAAACTGGTTTGCAGCATTTACTGATTTCCGAGGTGTGAATACTACCTCTGTGGCTGATTTCAAGCTACCAACTTCCTGAAGCCAGCGTGAGAGGTTCCAGCACATACTGCCTCTCTTTTGGGTGAGTTCCAGAGATTTAGAGCAGTGCTTCTCAAAGTGTGGTCCCTGAACCAGCCACATCAGCATCGTCTGAAAATGTCCAAATTCTCTGACTTCACCACAGACCTACTGAAACCCTGGGGTGGGAGGGAGGAGTCTCCCTCTGTTTTCAAGCCCTCCAGGGGACTCAGATACATGTTCACGCTTGAGAACCTCTGGAGCAATGGCGTAATAGGCCCTTTCACAAACTCAGCTGGTCCCAGTCTTCATCCTGCGGTTGGGAGAATGGGGTTTGTTTCCCACTCCTCGGCAGATGGGCAAACTGAGGCCAGAGAGGCGAAGGTTGCTGGAAATTGGTGGGTGAGAAAACTGGATTAAGAAACCCTCCAGCCTGGGTTTCCTTCCCCATAAAGTAATGGGGGTGGGGGTGGGGGTCTCTGCAGAGTCCCTCAGTCCTGGCCCTCCATGGGTCTGTGAAGTGATTGCCCATGGACCCAAGGTTAGTGGGAGGGTGGGAAGGCTGAGCTCTGACTCCAGGCAAATGGCCAGAGCAGAAGGAGGGAGAGAAATCCAGGGTCCTCTGGCGCTGGCCCCACTGAAGAGGGGGGAAGTGAGAGCCACGTAAAAGCATAAGTCTCAGCAACACCTGGTTCTGGGCCTTTGAGGCTGGTCCAGAGAGGTCCCAAATCTGAAGTAAGCCCCGGGATGGTGCTAGAGAGTCTGAACCAGCAATCTCTCTGCCTCAGGCCTGAGCCCAGAAGACCTGTGATGGCTCCTGGGGTTGAGGAGGGGCAGGAGCCGCAAGTCCAAGTCCCGCCAAGCTTCTGTGGGACGTGTTTGCTGTCTGGTTGTCTCAACGACTTCCCTCGACCCCAATCCAGATTTGCTATTAACCAAAGACAAACAAATCAAGAGCCAAGTATCAGAAGTGATGCAAATTCCGTGTCAGCCCCGGGAGGCCCTGAAACACCTGGGCAATCAGCAAGGGCATGATGTCACCCAGAGAAATGCTTGGCTTGCAGGCAACTGTGGTCACGTGACACGGCCCGTGTGCCCGGGTCACACGGAGGGAGGGGTTCCCCTCTGAGCTCAAAGTGTCTGACAGAGAACCAAAACACAAACAGAAACTGTCCTGTCAGGGCGAAATCCGTAAGTCATGTGATGGGGCAGTTTCTCGCCTCAAAGTTTGAGTCACAGAAGCGAAGACTCAGAGCCAGCATTACTTAGCAAAATCAGGCCCTGCTGGGATGCTGGTCTGCTGTTTGCTTGGGCTGGAAAGTTGGATCCACTGGAATTCCAGTCACTCTCCTTTCAGGAAAGAAGTTCTGTAGGAGTTTCCTCAGAGGCACCTGCTCTAGAATTTCTTAGTGAAAGTCCCGGACCCAACACCAGACTTCCCCACTGGGCTGCTACCTCACTGCAGTGTCTCATCTGGGCTTGGCTTCCATGTTGGTCGGTCCCCAGTGGGAGGCCGGCAGCCTGGGCAGCCACTCCTCCTTCCCAGCCCAGAGTAGCCCACGTGGGCTGCTTCCGCAGCTGCTGATTCAAGCTAAGGGAAGATTTGGGCTCAGCAAATGCTGAGCAAATACCTGGGGCAAGTTGAAGGTTTTAGGTAGCAGGGAGGTATGAGGTGCTGGGTGCCAAGGGGCAACGGCCCACTCCATTCTCTTGCCCCCATTCTTCCAGGCTCCCACTCTTTGTAAAGCAGCTGTTCACCACCTGGATCCTGGCACTAGGCAATGGTGTGGGCAGTATGTAAGTGGGCAGCCAGGTCACTGCCCTCAAGGGGCTTATGTTCTATAATATTTAGGAAGATAACGCTATCACAACCCAACACAGTAACAAGCGACAGCGAACAGCATGTGATTTACCACAGACCCAAAGCAGTGAAGCACAGCAAGAAAAGCATGGATGGTCCCTGTACCAGACCCACGGCATCTGAATTCTAGCCAGGCCACTCACCAGCAGCTGTGTGACCTTGGGCAAAGCGCTTAAACTCTCTGAGCCCCAGTCTACACATCTAAAAACTGGAGATAAAAATTTCCAACTCACGGGGCTGTGGTAAAAAAATGAAATAATGGCTGCAAAACAGCTGGTAAATGCTCAGCACATAGTAGGTACTTGATAAACTGTAATAGTTCCCTTAATTCCTTTTTGGGCTGACATGGGCTATAAAAGATGAAGCATTTATGTCTGGTCTCCAAACCTAGAGCACATCAGAAGCAATAAAGTGAAAGCACTAGAAGGGAGGCTCAAAAAGAGAAGGGAAAATTAACACACAAAAGCCTGACAGTGAGAGAATACCTAGAAAAACTATAAAAGCAAATATAAAAACAAAATAGTGCGCAGGGACCATAAGGGTAGAAGCAAACAGCCACCCTCACCCCACAGCCTCCAGGGCCATCACCGTATCACAGGACAGCAGAGCCCATGTTGTTCTCAATGACGATGTATTTGATAGTCACTAGGAAGCCAGGGATGAGAATAGTGCGCTTAAAAAATATTTCCATCCACGATTTTTAACATTAAGAAAAAAGTGCCTAAAGTGTGTGGGACTGGTAAATTTTCAGGTGTCCAGAAAATTCACCTGCCACAATTTCCCAGTGGTTGGATTAGCTGAGTTTTTACTCTACTTTTTATATATTTGTCAGAGAGCTTAGAACCATACTGAGCACATCACGGGGGCTTATCAGACGGTTTACTGATAAATTTATACAGTGTTGGAATACGGTTTTTTTCTGTTTCCTGTTTTTAACCCTTCAATGCATTAACTAATCGAGGCCAGGGACAGGATCCATCTTCTCTTTGAAAGGGCAATACTGTAACTGATTATCTTCAGCCTCCCCTGCTACCCTCACCAGCCCGTTCCTCTTTCTATATTCCAGGTTTTAGTCAATGGTGCCATCATCTACTAGACAGCAACAATGACAAAAGCAATAATAATAATTATGTTAACGAAATTAGCGGGTTCTGTTCTCTAAGCACTTGCCAGGCTATGTACACCTTGCTTTTTCTCCCTAAAGTCCTGCAAGGTAGGATTATTTCAGTTCTCAGATGCAGAGGGTGAGAGTCAGAGAAGTAACCTGCTTCAGGTCACCCAGCTCCTAAGGGGCAGAGATGCATCTGACCCCTTCGCTCAGGGCGCAGTCTGCCAGCCCGAGGCAGGAATGTTCCCGGGACTCAGAGCAGCCCGGCACGCTCCTCACCGGTCAGGCCTCCCCAGCTCTTGGCAGGTGGCAGACTGCTGGCTGCTGCCCAGAGCAGGAGGGACTTGGCGCGAGCAGAGACCCCCTGCCCCACTCGCCCTCCAGCCTGGGGTGGGCCTCCCACCCTCTCCCTTTCCCTGTCTCTGGGGTCCCCAACAAAAGGTGCTCTCATCCCCCACACATCTCCTCAGTTTTCCATTTGATTTTTGACTTTTATTTCATGCTAATGCTAAGCGTAAAACAGATTAAATTCTGCTGGCAATTAGCCCATAAGTAAGTAAGATATCCCTACAGTTGAAAACACCCACTTGGAACAATCTGGGCCTCTCCATTCCCTTTTCCTTCTGACCCTGTCAGAGTTCTGTTCTGGAAACACACAGAGAGCCTCCCCATCTCTGAACCCTCTTCTTTCCTTCCTCTCACATATGTACTGAGTCTGGCAGGTGACAAGTGAGCCTGGCAGGGACAAGGGAGCCTGGCAGATTCTGGAATTTGAATCTAGACTGCCATTTACATGACCCTGAGTGAATTATTGAATAGCTTTAGCTTTCATTTTCCTTATCTCTAAAACGGAAACTGGAACTGCTCCCTGGCATGTGAAGATAACAGAAGCTTCCCCTCCCCAACCTGTTTTAATAAAGTGCCTGGCATGTGGTAAGTTCTTATCTCATCCTACTGTGGCCCATTTCTTCCATGAAGTCTTCCTTAACTGTCCCAATTGTGGCAGAGACAGTTAACTACCAACCCCATCCCTACTCCCCCTTTTTTCATTACTAACAAAACCCCAAGTTTATTTGGGGGAGTAATATGCCCAGCTAAGAAACTACATTTCCCAGGCTCCTTTGCAATTAGGGTGTGCATGGGTCACAGGTATGGCCAGTGAGATGTAAATAGAAGTTGCTGGGAGAGGCTCTGAGAAAGCTCTTTAAAGGAGGCTGACTCAAGTGTGCCCTTTTGCCCCTTACCGTCTTTCTCCTTTTCCTTGTCTGGAATGCAAATGTGATGTCTGGAGGCACAGTGGCCATGTTATGACCATATGGCAACCTGAAGACGGAAGTCACATCCTAAGTATGGCAGAGCAGAAGAGTAGAGGAAATCTTTGCCATGGAGGGTGTGGTCCACCAGACGTCAGGATTTATGTTACATGAGGGAAGAAGAAACTAGTTATTTAGGATTTCTATTATATGTAACCCAACATAGTCCTTATGGATATGTAGGTTGGTGACCTTGCCCTCTTCTCTGAGCTCCAGTCACACATATGGTCACGAGTATATTCAGGAAGATTTTGGTTATAAGCAAAGTAGCCTAACAATCTAGACTTTTTGGAGTCACATTATGTGAGGAGTAGAAAGTTTCTGACTCATGTAGGGTGTCTGTGCCCCAAAGCTAATGAGGTCCTGCACTAAAGTTGGTTCTCTGTCACCTGCTCCTTATCTTATGGGAGGAATGAAAGACAGTTGGATGCTATTGCAAAGCAAACATTGTTTGCAGGACTGTAGGATTTGTTAAATGCAGAATGACAGGGAATGAGTGAGCAGAAGAAAGCAGGTCTCCAACCCACTTGTGAGGTCTGGGAAAAACTTGGTGCATTCTGATTATAAGAGTATGGCCTCTAGGGACTTCCCTGGTGGCGGAGTGATTAAGAATCCGCCTGCCAATGCAGGGGACACGGGTTCAAGCCCTGGTCTGGGAAGATCCCACATGCTGCATAGCAACTAAGCCCGTGCGCCACGACTACTGAGCCTGCACTCTAGAGCGTGTGAGCCACAACTACTGAAGCCCGCGTGCCTAGAGCCTGTGCTCTGCAACAAGAGAAGCCACCGCAATGAAAAGCTCGCGTATCACAACGAAAAGTAGCCCCTGCTCACCGCAACTAGAGAAAGCCCGTGCGCAGCAACAAAGACCCAACGCAGCCAAAAATAAAAATAAATAAATAAATTTATAAAAAAATAAAAGGATGGCTTCTAGACCATGGAGAAGTAATGAGTCCTACCTTGAGCAGCATAAGTATTTCTTCACATGTCCACATTCTGCATCCCCAATGAGTTCAAATTTGCAGTTAAATTTAAAGGCATTTATTCACGTCCCACATGGAAGTTTCTGTGCTAAGTGCTGCAGGGAACTCAGAGATGAAAAAGATCCCGGCCTTGCCCTCAGGGAGTTGACAGTCGAGCTGGGGAATGGCAAAAGCATATATGATTCTCACATGAATGCAGGAGGTTGTGGAAAGTCAATCATAGAAGTCAAGAAGGATGGGGAAATACAAAGGAGGAGGAGACTGAGGCCTTGAAAGGAAGGTGCATCTGAGCTGGGCTTTGGAGAATAGGCGGCATTTCAGCAGGGGGCAGGGCGGGGAGGGCTTGCCCAGCCTGAAGGAGCAGCAGGAACAAGATGCAGAAAGGTCACCAGGCCTGGGCTGAGTTCAAAATGGTCACAGTCTAGTAGGGCTACAGTGTTGGGGGCCTGAGGAGGTGAAACTTGGGTGCTGAGTGTGGGAGATAAAGCTATGATTGAGTTTAAAAATAAAAACAATGATGCGGCACGCACTGTGTGTGTAACATGTGCCCGGCACGGTTCTAAGTGCTTTCTGTGGATTAATTCACAGCAACCCTATGAACCACAGTGACTGCCCCTGGGAGGGGAAGTCCAAAAGACAGAATTGGAAAGGAGACTTCTTACAGTGTAACTTTTGTAATTTTTGAATTTTGAGTCATGTGAATGCTTACCCTATCTTAAAGCTTAATATGAAATTTAAAAGAGGAAAAAAGGGAGGCTTCCCATTCTGAACTGAAGGAAGAGAAGGGAGAGAAGGAAGAAAAGGTGGCCAGATTCTAGCCCTTCAGTGATGGGTCTGGGTGAGGTCATGGGCCTCCAGCCAGGAGAGATTACAAGGTGAGTTCAGCCTTGATTTGCTAAATGACCCGGGACAGCTCCCCTTCCCTGGGGGTGAAGGGTCAGTGCTGCTCATGTGCCTAGAGGCCCTGCCTCAGACGGGGCCGGAAGACTGGCCTCCGTCTCTCCGCCTGCCATGGGAACAAGGGAAATGGACAAGGAAACACAGACTACGGCCTCATCAGTCATTGATAAACAAGAAGCAGAGCAGATTGGGAATGTGCAATGGTGAGGAGGACACAAGGATTCTGGACACTGAGTCCTGGTCCTGCCTAGCCACCAACTGTCCCTGTGACCTTAGATAAGCCATTTTCCCTTTGGGGTTCAGCTCCATCCCTGTCAACAGGGGCCTGGACCAGACTGATGGTCATCCAACTGCCACTCCCTCGCCCCTTCGCCCGCTCCAACCTACTTTACCTATTGGGCATCCCCTCAAGACTTCACAGAGGCCCTGGATTGAAAAAACGACAGCTAGCCAGTCAAAACGATAGCCAGTCTCACCTAGACGGTCTCCAGGCCAAGTGGTTTTGTCACTCCATAGCTCTGAGAGCCTCGCCACCTCCCCGGATACAACCCCTTCAGGCAAGGAGGTCACAGGAACACGCTTCAGTCAGCTAGGGGCTGAGCAGTGGGGACCCCACGCCCCTGGGTGATGGCAGGCCTGGCGGGGCAGCAGCAGGCAGCAGGTGGCTGGAGGTGGAGGTGTCAGTGCACATGGTGGAGGGCCCCTCTTGGGCAAAGCCAGGCAGATGCATTAACAGCCCAAGTGCAGTAGCAGCTGCAGCCTGCTGGTTGGTCCCTGGGAAAGTCGTGCTAGAGGTGGGGCACCTTCGGTGGAGGTCTCGCTACCTGAGCAAGGCACGTGGCTGCATCTTCCTGGCCCTCACGGTCAGGAGTAGCCAGCCCAGAGGCTGGCAAGCATCCTCAGAGAGCACTGGGTGTAGAGCCCATGGTTGCCCTCCAGGCCCGGAAGCCTCTCCTCTCCCTTCTCCTTACAAGTCCCTATGCCTCACTGTCATAACTTTGTCATAAGTTTTGCTCAAAACTTTCCTGTTGAACACAGAAGCCAACTTGAAGGAGCTCCCGATGGCCAAATTTGAGATAATTTGAGCAAAAAAAAAAAAAAAAAAAAAAAAAAAAAAGATCACAACAGATTATAACTTATAGAACAAGAGAAAAATACGAAATAATGCGTCTATACTGATATAAATGTTTGAATAAACAAGTAAGGGAAAAGGGAAAAGCCTTTCTTACAGCAAAATTTCAATTGATGAACATTAGAAAGGTGTGAAGGAAACAGAAAACCACCATTTGGCAGACACCCACGGTTGTGATTGTTTTAAGCAAGACTCATCAACGGAAACAAACATTTGTGGGTAAAAATAAGATGAGAAACAGGATGCTTACATCATCTCAAAGTAGTTCCCTACGAGATGCCTATTAGTAGCAAAGGGGAAAAGAGTACCTTTACAGTGGAAAACCTGGCAGACCCCACCTTACTCGGGCGATCACAGTCAACATAACGAGTACCACAACATATCGGCCTCATGTGCCACCTGACATGATGCACTGAGAAGGGCACAGCATCACTTCTGTGGTGTTCTTGTCAAAATGCACAACCCGAGGAAACACCAGACAAACCCAAATTGAGGTACATTCTACAAAATAACTGGCTAGTACTCTTCAAATGTATGAAGGCCATGAACGAGTAGATGAAGGTGCTGTCCCAGGCCAGAGAGACTACAGAAACACGATAACTAAGTGCTATAGGTGATCCTGGTTTGGCTCCTGGATAAGATGCAGAACATTAATGGGGAACTCGATGAAATCTGAATGAGGTTTGTAGCTAATGCTAATTTCCTGGTTTTGATGACTGTACTGTAAATTTGTAGGATGTTAACATTTGGGGAAACCAGGTGAAGGGTATTTGGGAATTCTTTGTACTGTTTTTGCAACATTTATGTAAGTCCGAAATTATTTTCAAAAAGTAAAACAGAAACCTTTTCCTCTTTTGTCCGACTTCCCCAGAGTCACTCCTGTAGCTGAGTGTAGCCAGCTACTTCACACGGTGTGTCGGTATTATTCGTTTATGTGTCTGCCTCCTTCAGGCTCCGAGTTCTAAGACAGGGACTATGTCGCATTAATCTTTGTTCTGGCCTCAGTTTATAAATCTTATTCGGGTGGGAGCTGACTGGCTGTTTCTCTCCAAGAAATTCCCTACTCTATCCACTCCCAGCGTAAGAAGCACCGCTGCTCTTTCAGCTGCTTAACCCAAGGTCCTAGGGGTCGTCGTAGGTACCTTTCTTTTTCTCTCATCCCAGGACCAGCAAGTCCTATTGGGGTTCTCCAGAGTTTATCACCAGCCAGACCACTTCTCCCCCATCCTCTGCCGGTGCCCTAAGTCAAGGGTACTCATTTCTCATCTGAACGTGAACCTCACACTCCTAACTGGTCTCCCCTTACCAGATCCTCAAATTTCTTTTCCACCGAGCAGCCAGAGGGATCTTTGAAACGGGAAAGTTGGGTCTCACGTCACTCCCTCCAGTGGTTTCCCATTGCAATTAGTGTAAAATCCCAATTCCCAGCACGTTCCATGAAGGTTCTATCCTATCTTCCCTCTCCTTGAACCTCTCTGCCCTCACCCACCCTGGTCCAGCCACATGGGCCTTCCGTCTCTCACATAGATATGCCAAGTTAGTTTCCATGTCTGGGGTGTGTATCTTCACATGAGCGTCTCCTTGTCAATATTCAGGCTTCAGCCCAGTTGTCACCTCCTCAGATAGACCTAACCCAATCTGTTAGCTAAATTAATCCTCTTCTCCCCCAGACACTCTTTGTCTGTGTGTTAGCTTGTTAGGGCTTCCATAACAGAGCACCACAGACTGGTAGCTTAAACAACAGAGGTTTATTGTCTCACAGTTCTGGAGGCTAGAAGTTTCCAAGATCACGGGGTCGGCAGGGTTGGTTCCTTCTGAGGGCTGTGGGGAGAACTTGTTCCATGCCTCTTTCCTAGCTTCTAGTGGCATGTGGCAATCTTTGGTGCTCTTGGCTTGTAGCTGCATCACTCTGATCCCTCTTCATCTTCACATGGTGTTCTCCCTGGGTACCTGTCTCTACATTTTCCCTATTTATAAGGATACCAGTCATGTTGGATTAGAGCCCACCCTAATGATCTCAGTTTAAATCAGTTACCTCAGTAAAGACCCTGTCTCCAAATAAAGTCATATTCTGGGGCTTAGGACTTCAACACATAACTTTTGGGGGAACACAGCTGAACCCATAACCATTCCATTACCTTGTTTTATTTTGTTTAGGGCTTTTATAACCATCTTAACTATCTCATTTATTTGTTTGTGGTCATCGTCCGTGTCCCGCAACTACAACATAAGCTACGTGAGGGCAGGGATCTGCCCCAGCTTTAGCGCTTGGTCCTTTTCCTGCCTTGCAGAGGGACACTAGCTCCTATTTCTACCGCATGAATCCGGATACTTCCCTTGGATTGCCCCAGGTGAGAGGAACAGGCCTGCCCCCATTCACTTTCCACAAGCAACCAATGTGCTTGCTACACGTTCATCGCTTAGCTCAAAGTCCAGTCAAAGATCGGCAGCATCAAAACCTGGATGCAGCCATGAATCTCTGAGCCCCAGAAATGCTCTACACATACCCAGGTTTCCTGCCCTCTTGCCAGTGCAGCATAGCCTGATGGCTAAGGGCATGGGCTGTAGAGCTAGACCGCTTGGGTCTGCCACTTAAGCTGAGAGACCTGGGTACATCACTTACCCACACTGTGCCTCAGTTTCTCCAACTATAAAATGGAGACAATTTAAAAAGTACCTCCCTAGTAAATTGTTATATAAAATGAGATCCCTACATGATAAACAGAATGTCTGACCATTAGGAAGTGCGTTATGCTAATCCAGGTCTCATCTTTTAGGCCTGGTCTGAAGTCTTGGAAAGTTCCTGGTGGACAAAGGGACCAGAGCCCAGGAGGTGTCTCTGGTCAGCTGGGGACACAGAGGCCCCAGGTTACTGCTCAGACTCCCCCTTCAGAATCCCCATTTGCCCCCAAAGACGGCAAGCCAGCACTGGGGAGATTTTGACCATAAGATGCTGGGTGGGCCTTGGAGTTTCACTGGTTCTTCTGGCTGATTGAGGAGAAGAAAAAGAAGGCTCTAACTCCTCAGACTCTTTCTGAACACTCAGTGTGAGGTATGCGGCTTCCAGATGACTCAGCAGGGCCAGTTCCCTTGGAATCAGCTGCTCTGGCTCAAAACTGTCCGTGTTGCAGCAGCCTCACTCAGCCACCCCCAGAAAAGCTAACCCACCACTCAACTTACTTCCTGATTTAATACCTATATATAGCCATGTGTATAGACCTTTCTATATATGTATGCACTTAGAAACCAGCGAGCCTAAAAATACCCCTGCCCCATACTTCATTTCTTTGTTTTCTGTAGGTTCCTTGTTCTAATTTTATAGCTCAGGAGACTGGAAATTGCTGTCAGAATGGAGTGACCTCCGTGGGTGGCAGGGGGACCAGAGGACAGGCTCTGTTTGGGAGACAGGAGGATCCATTCCCAGCCCCAGCTCTAAAGTCAACGTGCTGTGATGTGTTGGGATATCCTCCTCCTTGCTAAATCTCAGTGTCCCTCAAGTGAAGAAGGTATTGAACTTGATGATCTAGGTGTTTTCTTGCTCTTCCATTCATTGGCTAAGTGCAATGGTCCTCATGGGAAAAGCTGATGCAGACGCACCAGAACCACTGATTCCTGTTCATTCACTCAGTTAACAAATATTTGTTGAGCACTTACTGTGTATCTGATAAAAATCTCTAACCTCAGGGGACTTACATTCCCATTAGAGGAGATACATAATAAACAAAATAAATAAAGTTTATAGTATGTTTGACAGTGATAAGCGTCATGGAGAAAAAGAAAGTAAAAAGTGGGGACAGAAATTGGAGGGGGTGCAATTGTAACTAAGCAGGCTGGGGAAGACCTCACCGAAAAGGTGGCATTTGCATACAGACAGGAACGAGGCTGTACCCAGGACGGGAGGCAGTGAGCACGCGGAAACCTGGGGGAAGAGTCTCAAGCAGAGGAGCTGCACACACCAAGGCCTCAGGTGGGAGAGCGCCTGGTGGGTTTGAGGCCACTGGGGCTGGAGTGGAGCGAGCGGGCAGTGAACCCTATGAGCGCAGATGGAAAGATAAGATGGACCACTGCTCTGGATGGGATGGGGCACCCCTGGAGGGCAATGTGCTGAGGGGCGACCTCAGCTGACCTCTATCTTCACAGGATAGTCTGCCCCCTGGGATAGTTCACAACAGACTACAGGACACAAGGGTGGAGGCAGGGAGACCATTAAGGAGACTACTGAAAACAAGGCAGGACTGATGGTGGCTTGGAGCAGGGTGAGGGAGAGATGGGGAGAAGTGATCAGAATCTATATGTATGTGGAAGGGTTTGCTGATGGATTGGGCGTGAGTATGAGAGAAACAGAAGCCAAGAGTGACTCCAAGGTTTTTGGCTTGAGCAATGATGGAGCTGTCATGAACTCAAACGGAGAAGACTATGGGAGGAGAAAAGATCAGGAAGTCAGTTTTGGACCCATGAGGAGCGAGATGCCTATTAGACATCCCAGTGGAGAAGCTGAGTGGGTAGTTGAATGTATGAGTCTTGAGGTCAGAATAGAGTCTGGAATGGAGATGTACATTTGAGAGTTGCCAGCAGGCACATATATATGGTACATAAAGCTGCAGGCCTGGGTGAGGTCTGTGAGCTGGTGTGGGAGGATCCAAGCTCTGAGCTCCGGGGGACACCAACATTTAGAGATTGGGAGGTGAGAAGGAACCAGCAAAGGGGACAGAGAGCCAGGGAGGCATGGACAACCTCTCTCTAGGCTTTAGCTCATTTAGTAAAAGGGGAGGCTCGCCAGGGTCCTCTCCCACTCTGATACCTGTGCTTATAAGATGCAGAATGGAGCTGTGCCCAGATCGCAGCAGGAAACCCTTTCCTAGCTCTTGTCCAGGATGCATGTGGGATCCAGGCTCCTACTTGAGCTGCCCCTGGCATGGGGGCATCTGCAGATGGCCTGAGGTAGCTGGGCACGGTGAGGGGTGGGGAGTGGGGAGGCTGGCAGCCCTGCCCCCACCAGCAAGCCTTCTGCAGTCCCCGCCCAGGGAGGGGGGACGGCCAGGGCCAGGGCTGGAGAGGTAGGAGCTGGCTTTATTCTGACACTGCTTTCCTTCTGTGGAAAAAGAGCTTAACTTCTCCCTTGTGATAGATGCTAACAGGGGAATAAGTGCTTGGGATACTAACAACGCACACGATTCTGAGTATTTTTAACAAAAAAGGGGAGAGTGGTTTCTAATTGACATCTCTGTCCTCCAGTTATCTCATGGGAACTTGAAAAACATTTCTTGCCTGCCCAGAGGTAATGTCCCAGTCAGAGTTTTCCCCAGGATTTCTAGGATCTAACCTTGGGAAGAGCGGAACCAGCCCTGGAAGCAGCTGGGCTATCAGGATTCCTGGCCTCAGGGAGTGCAGGCTCAGCAGCCCTGCCGGAGTCTGACCCTGACGTGCTCCCAGCCAGCCCACTATTCCTCTCTCAGGCAGCCCGCACTTAGCCAGCTGGGGAGCTCTTGTTTTACTACTGCTAGTCACTTCCATTGCACATGGACTGTGTGAAGCATTTTATATATATTAACACATTTTCATATATTGTATATACATATATACATTTAATCCACAAGAATCCTACTATAACACCTCATAATAATTGAATAGACACATGCGATTAGCTCCAAGTGCCCCATCTTTTCTTAATCTTCACCGTAATGAGACTCCAAGTTTTGTGCAGTTGAATTCTTGGGATCCTACGTATGATGTTCTGATTAGGTTTTGCAGTATTATTGTTCCCTTTTACAAAGGAGGAAACTGAGGCTTAGAGAGATTTACTTACTGATGTCACTCAGGAAGCTGGAGATTTGTGCCCAGGCGTGCTGGCTCCATGGCCGATGGGCTTCATCCGCTTGCCGTAGGAGTCCCTGTACCTTCAAGGTCATCTCACCTGACGGCTGGGGAAACCAAGGACCGGAGAGGAGAAGTGCCTTGCTGCAGCTCACAGAGGGCCCTGACAGTTGAGAGTAGGCCCAGGAGTCCTTTCATGGGCTGCCCACCGCTCATTTATAGATATTCGCTGCCTACACACTACGGGCACTACCTGGTGAGCTGCTGGGGAGGCTCTTCCCAGGGCACAGCATCAGCCTGGTGTCTCTGATGCTCACCGTGGTTGGCCCTGTGACACTCACCATGGGCCAGGAGAGACGTGTCCTGTGGCCAGGAACCGTTCTGGGGAGGCAAAGATGAGCCGGCGGGAATCCTGCCCTTCGGGGTTTACCAGTTCACGCGCCCTAAACTACAGCAAGCATCACCCCTCCTGCCTCCCCCGCTGGGGGCCCTCCCTCTCCCGCTCCACCTGCTGGAATCCCAGGCACCTTTCAAGGCCCCTTTGGTTCACTTGACCTCCTCTGGGAGGCCTCCCTGCAGAATCCAGGCCCTCTTCCTCTCCCTAGCACTTAGTCTAAAGGCCTTTCTCTATCGCAGGTACTTGGCTGTGTTTGTGTCTTCTCCCTAGGCTGGCAGAAAGCCCCTCAGGGCCAGGACCACGTCTTGCCCCACCCTGTATGCCTCTTCCGAGCACCCAGGCTGATGTACTATAACATAACTTGCAGCACTAATTATGAAGCCGGCAGAATGGTGTTACCAAGTGAGGATTCTAAGAATTCAGAGGGGACGGAGGTTACTTGAGGAAAGAGTTAGTATCCTGCCTTGCTCTCCCTCTCAGAGAGAGATTATGCACATGAAAACAGAAGAGGAAGTGTTTAGGAAGAGGAAAGAGCTTGAACAAAGGCATGGAGACAAAATTCCAAGGAAGTGGAAACTAAGGGTCATGTATGGAGACAGCAAATCACTCTTATCTGGCTGGACCTGTGAAGGAGAAAAGGAAAAACTAAGGCTGGATGACAAGTGACCCTACCTCAAGAGGTCACTGTGAGGATTAAGTGAGTTCGAGCGCAGAGCAGCACCTTGCGGGCATTAAGGGTTATTGAGGCTTTAGCTGTTTTCTGTCCTTCTGCCCCGCCACCACCCATTTGCACCCCTCCCAAAGCGGGGGTGTCTGAATTCTTGGAACACTGGCTGGCAGGGGACTGGTGTTTTCCCTGCTGTTACCAAGTCTCTCAGGCTGAAGGTCATTCGTGTGTTTTAGGGGCCACAGAACTTTCCCTCCTCATGTACCCACTCCCTTTTCAGGGATTCATCACCTTGTTCTTTATTGTCATTATTATTAATTAAAACTACAAAGGGAATGTATGATCATTTTACCAAAATTGAAACATACAGATGAGTAAGAAGAAATGAAAATCACTTCAAATGCCACCATTTAGAGAGAATGCTGGTTAACATCTTAGGGTACCTCTCTCTCTCCAGACTTCTCCCCATTCAATATGTTTGTTTAAATATGTATGTGTATATATTTAGGCCAGGGGGTCAGCAAACGCAGCCCCAGGCCCTCCTTGGAGGCCCCCTTAGTTGGGTGGGGCACCAGATCACTGTGGTGGCTCTGAGCCCAGGACCCTGGCAGTTCAGAGACTGGACTTTTCTGCCTGATGCCCACGTGCTCCCCGCCCCTAACTGAGAGCCTCGAGCTGCCTTCTGCCTGCCCTGCACGAACGACCCTACCTGGAGCTGCTTTTTGATCCCTCCCATGGAGGCAACTTGCTGTGTGGGACAACTGCTTCAGAAGGAAAACCTGCAAGCAGCCCCTGGGAGTGAATTGGGCCTTTATGTGAAAAACCACTCTCTGCCGCATGCCCAGCTTCTCCTAAACCACTCTGGAAGGTGACTGTGACGTCCCTAATGACCAAGAGAGTGAGGGGATGGGGTGGGAGCCCGCAGAATGGCTGCAGCTTTACAACAGCTGGAGAACTTACTGGCAAATGCAAAGGTGACATTTATCCAGGTTTTCTCAGCTCCTCCCAAACATGGGGCAGTGGAGTTTGCTTTCAGTCTACCGTGGAATTTCTCAGAAGTCTTAAAAATCATAATGGCTATGATTTATTGATCATATATTCTGTGCCAGGCCCTTTACAGAAATTATGTTTAACCCTCACCTCAGTTTTACAAGGTAGATAAGGAAACTGAGGAAGGCCAGTGGCTCAACCCAGGCCCTGCCATCAGTAAGAGAGTAAGAGAGATCTGAACCCAGGTAATTGGACTCTAGAGCCCATGCTCTTTATTTTTGCATAAAAATGTATGTTTATTTGATTAAAGTGACCTATTCCCATAGTTAAACATCAAACAGGGCTAAAAGGCATGGTGAAAGCCAGTGGCCCATAGTTCAACCCTCTCTACTCCTCTGCCCTGCTCCCCAGAAGCAACCACTTCCAACTCAGTAGCTTCTTTTTTTCTGCTTTTTACTCTAGATTTCAAAATATCCACCTAAATACCTTTTCTCATGCATTTTTTCAAAAATAATCCCCCACCCTTTTCCCACTTCTTAGTTTCTTCTACATATAACAATTTCCCCCAGTTCCTTCAATGGATCCATCGGGGCCCAGCAATAATTTGCCCACTGCTCACCCGTGCTGTACGATCTGCCGGTCCTTGCCCTGGGTCCCTTGGCCCGGAAACTTCCCTTCCCCGCGCTGGTCCCACTGCTCAGGCTGGGCTGGCTCCTTGCTCTTGGTCCTGAGACTTCCCTCTGCCCTTTCCTTTGCTGGAGCCCCCGTTCCTGGATGCCATGGCTTCCTCTTTCATGATGAGCCCAGGTTTTGAGTCCTGCATGTCTGAAAGTGTCTTTACTTTCCCGTCACATTTGATTGATCATTTGGCTGAATATAAAATCCTGGTTGAAATAATTTTCCTTCAGAATTTTGAGGGCATTTTCCCATTACGTTCTATCCAGTGTATCTGGAGAGAAGTTTCATGCCCTTCTAATTCCCCTTCCTTTGTCTGTTAGGGGTTTTTTTTTCTTTCTGGGGCTTTCGTGATGTTCTCTTTATCCTTTGTGTTCTAAAATTTGATACTGATGTGCTTCTGGGGTGAACTGGTTTTTTGCTTACTGTGTTGGGCACCTTCTGTTGAGTTTTTTTTTTTTACTTTAGTTATCATATTTAAATTTTTCAAGAACTCTTTCTTTTCTGTTCCTTTCTCATGGAGTTCTATTTTTATGTCATATTTTCCTGAGGTTACTACTTTATAGGTTCTTCTAAAAAGTTATTTTAAGGTTTTTCTGCTTGCTACATGTTGTTTCCTTCTTTTCTGTTTGTTTTGACCTCTCTTTCGTTTCAAATGTCTGATCACCCTCCATATTAAAGAGCAAGGCAAGCCCATAGTCTAGTAGACGTCACAGTAGGGTGACCAGATGGCTAGAAGGCTGTTTTACTGGGAAACTTCAAATAACATTTTGTGGAGATCCTTTCCTAGGACCAGAGGATGGGGGTGATGAAGAATTCAATCTATCCGGAGAAGAATCTTCCATTGTCTGCCTGGAAGGGAAGTGACACTTAGCTGCTGGTGTCCTGGGAGCAGGCAGAGAGTCTGAGGGGCCATAATTTACTTAGTTTTTTATTTTACTCTCCCAGTTTTCCAGCTCCTACCTCACTGTCACCCTCTGCTGTGACTAGTCCTGGAGTCCAGAGCATCTCCAACTCATCCTCTCCAGATAATGGCTTCTGGTCTCTCGCATGGAAAAAGAGACCTGGAGGGGGTGGTGCTTGCATTTCTGAGCCCTGGGCCTCACTCCTGTCTTCTGTGGTACCTGGTACCTCTTAGCACCCAACCCTCGCAGACTCTGTGGGGCTCCTTGCTCAACTTCTTATCATTTTCCTCTCTCGTACACATGTGGACTGTGCCTTTCCCAGCTCCACTCAGAGACTGCTCCTCTACCCACATGCCCATCTGAAAAGGGTTTGGAAGTCTTTCCTCTGCAATGGTCTCCTCTCTTCTCTTCACCCTTTTGGCTTAAAGCCTTTGGAATTCCACTATTAGTGACTATCTGGGGAAAGAGGTGAATGAAGTAGAATTTAGGAGGGCTGTATCAGTTATCCATGATCGTTATAACAAATCACCCCAAAACTTAGTGGCTTGTAACAACAATAATTTACTACTTTTCATTATGCTGTGGGTCAATGGGGTGGTTCCTCTGATGGTTTCACCTGGGCTCGCTCACGCAGCTGCATTCAGTTAGCAGTTGGTTGGGCTGGAAAACACAAGCTGGCCGGTTCATAAGCCTGGTGGCTGCTGCTGCCTGTTGACAGGGATGCCTCGGTTCTCCTCCACTGGCCCCTCACCTTCCAATAAACTAGACTAGCTTCCTCAAGACATGATCTCAGGGCAATGTTCCAAAAGATTCAAGGCAGAAGCTGCAAGGTCTCCTGAGGCCGAGCCTTAGAAGTCATGCCGTACCACTTCCACTGAATTCTATCGGTCAAAGCAAGTCAACCCAGATTCAAGGCCTTTTCTCTTGATGGGAAGAGCGGCAAAGTTGCACTGTAAAGGGGTATGTATGCAAGAATAAGAAAAGCTGTTGCAGCCATCTTTACCAAAAAAATTCTATGATAGAGGGAGAGAAAATAAATGCAGGAGATCAAGCCTCCATGTTGAACTGGAAGTCTTCCTTGCTCTTTGTATCACCCCACACCACCAGGGTCTGTGTCCTGAACGGGCAGATCATACAGCATGGGTGAGCAGTGGGCAAATTATTGCTGGGCCCCGATGGATCCATTGAAGGAACTGCCCTGGACATTCTTTACAGAACTTTGCTAACCAAACCTCCATCGTTCTAGGTAGTTGTGAGTATACAGACCATAACCCCACACTGGAGAGAGGAGTAGAGCACAATAACTACTATCGAAGGGTTTAGAAATGGAGAAACTTGGATCAAATCCCAGTTCCACTACTTACAGCCCTATTACCTTAGGCACATTACTTAGTCTCTCTGAGCCTCAATTTCCTTATCTGTAAAAATGTAAAATAAACGAATTAACACATGTAAAATCCATACCTAGCACAGTGTTTGACACAAAGCAAGTGTCCAATAGTACCAGTAAGTGATTTTTCTGGGAAAATATTACATTTCTAATGATTTAACCACTGGAGATGGAATTTGAGAAAAAGAGTTTAAGTCCAGGGTTTTACAGAAATAACTTCCAGGGCTGTTGCAAGGGTTCAATGAATTAAAACAGTTAAAGCACCTAGAAGAGTGCCTGACACATCAGACACGTTCAGCAAGTGTTTTACGTGCAGCCCTGCTTGCTTAGGTGGGTGCGTCAAACGCACCTGGGCTCTGACAGGGCCACTGTGAGGAACACCACCACCTGTCAGGGATGGCGGCGTTTGCTCCATCAGGCGGGGGACAGGCAGCAGGGTCAGAGTCATTGTGTCTGCTCTCCAAAGGCCGAGCGGTCAGCTCACAGGTGTGCCAGTCTCTACAGCTGAGGTTCTTAACCTGGGTTTTATGGTTGAGCCTCAGGGGCTAAGAACCACCTGGTACTGCACAGAACACACTGGGTGTGAAAGCATCTTTCTGGGGCTAGAGTTCACAGTTTAGATTCTCAGAGAGGTCATTAACCCTCAAAATACCGAACATCTCAGCTCTAGAGGCTCTTCTGTCCTTCCAACTTATATCCTTCTGATGTGGTTTGGGTTGAGAAATAGAAGTGTTTATCATGTTAGAATTACGATTAAAGTAGGAGTCAACAGTACCTGAAAAAGCCAGATGGGCTCTCCTGTTGGAGAGGGGGTGAGCTTCACAGTGAACGACGCTATGGACTCCAAGTTTTGCTGCCCAGCGGTCTGCTTTTGCATCCTGACTTTAGCTGTTTGCAAAATGTGGATGACTAGACAAGTGGCCACCAGTGAAGTGAGCTGGTTTTCACAGTGTCCACGCTATGGGCATTTCAGTGTCTGCAGACCACGCATCCTGAGCCCTGTGTGTGCTCCATCCTAACCTGTGGGTTTGGGTCCATCAAAGCAATCCCCACGCTGCACCCAGGAGCAGACGGGGGAGGGTCGGCCTTGTCTGGTGACCTTCAGTGGCATCTGTCTAAGGAGATCACCTATTCTTCGACAGACATTTTCTCATACTAGTCCTTCTAACATAGTCACATTTATGACCAAAAGAGTCAACTTTTAAGGCTGGAGCTTTCCTCATGAACATGGCAGTGTATAGTTTTTAAGGGGAAAAAAACAATCCCAACAGAACTGCAACACCTAAGCTAAATCTTCCTCTCTCTTAAGTTTAAGTTTTTATCTCCTTCCTCTTTTGTGATTCAAAGGCAGAGAGAAGAGGAGTCACCCAAACTGTGAAATATTCTTTGGCTGACCCGGTTCTGGGAGGGTTATGCAAAAGCCTTGGAAAGGACTCGGGGAGTGACCTGCAGCCTGACTCAGAAGCACCCTAGGAAATCCGGTGGCAGGCAGAAAGTGAATTCTGGAGCCCTTTGAGATCCGTACAAATCCACTGCGAGGCATCCACTCTCCCCAGCTGGAGGCTGTCTCCCTTTCCCCCCTGCCCTCACCCTCACTGGACGGCACTCACCCTCAGGTGGGCCTGAGGAGGCAGCCAGGCCCAGGGCAAGTTAGCCTATCTCTGCAGAAGGCCCTTCCGCCGTGCCTCTCACCACAGGGATTCGGTGACTCACTCTGAAAAAGGCATCATAAATTTCTTCCTAAGAACACACTTGTCACTGAACCATTCCAACAATTTGGCAGGACAAGAGATCTGGCTCAAGGCAGCAGGGCCAATAGGTAATCCCCTGTTTATAGAGTGTTTCCCTCTCAGGGCTGGAGAGGGGCAAGGACCCTCAAGTCAATGTCATACATTCCATTTAGAGCTGGAATGCTCACACCCACTTCACAGATGAGGGATGCAGTGACTCAGGGCCTCCAGGCCCAGCTGGGACAGACCCTGCCCCTTGCCCGAGCTGGCAGCACTGTGGAGGGACCGTGGTGGTAGACAGCTGGGGTTGAATCCTGGCTCTGCCTGTTCCAAGCTGGGCAACCTTAGGCAGCTTCCTTAACCTCTCTAGCCTCTCGTTTCTCCATCTGTGAAATGGGATAATACTTAACCCATGAGGCTTTTGTAAAGACTCAGTGAGGCACGGTGGGTACAGAGCTTTGCGCACAGCGCCAGCAGGCAGTGAGAGCTCCCGCGTGCGGCTGCTAGGGTTCTGTGCTGACTCTGGTCGGGCCCCACGCGCCCCCCTCAGCTCCTGGCTCCTCCACCTGGCTTCCTGCTGTCCTCTCCTTTGGTGCTCTGTCCTCTCATGCTTTCTTCAGAATAAAGAAAGGTGGCCACTCCTACACTGTATTACTTCACACTCTCAACTAGCATTTGAGGGAGATACTCATTCCTAGCTGATGGGGCGGAAACTGAGGCCGGGTGAGTTTGGGTGACTTCCCCGAGGCCACCACCAGGGGCGTGACAGAGCCAGCAACACGCAGCACAGCGCTCCCAGGGGAGGCCCAGGATCCAGGACCAGCTGCCAGCAGGGAAGTTCCGGATGTGACCTAGTATTTCTGTCACTGAATTCTTCCCAGGCAGCTCACTCTTGGGACCCTGGACAGTTGCCAAGGAGGTGTGAACGAGAAGGCAGAGAGAAGGCTTCCTTTGGAGGGGGCAGGGAGGCAACTGAGCTGCCATTTACTGAGCCCTTGCCATGTGCCCTCCGTGCTAACTTTGTGCACCTTTAATCCACACACACACTCCTGTGAGCCAGGCTTAGGGCAGTCCCTACTTCACAGAGGGCTCAGGTCACTCGCCCCAGCCTGCACCTGGGTGTCCAGTTGTGTTGTTCATCTCTCCACCTGGTGCCTCCCATCAACGTGGCATGAACTTTGGCCAGAGCAGTCAATTTTGGAAACCACTTCCAGGCTAAATGACCTCAACCCACCAGCAGGGGCAGAACTGGTGGACCCTGTGTCCCTTCAGGAGCCCCCAGGCCTCTTACTAAGCATCCTTGAGCTTGTGTGTGAGTGTGTGTGTGTGTGTGTGTGTGTGTGTGTGTGTGTGTGTGAGTGAGGGGCATCTCCTGCTGCTTCCATGCATCCTGGGGAACCAGGGGGCATCAGCCCAGGCAGCAGCCTCCTCAGGATCGCCCACCTAAAAGCCACCTCTGAGTGTCTGCAGTGGAGCTGGACTTCATTAAAGAGCGAGGCAGGTCCTGGAGCGCACAGGGTCCTCTGCCTCTTCCTGCACTAAACTGTCCCCACGCCACCCCTTGAGGACGGGAACAAGCTCCCTGAGAGCAGGAGCTCTGCCTCATTCTCCTCTGTCTCTCCATCACCCAGAACAGTGCCTGGCTCTCAACAGACATTTGTTGACTGACGGACTGACTGACCGATGATGGTCTGACTGACGAACACCAGCCAGCCCCAGTGATAAACGGCAGCCAACGTGGCAGGAATTTGCTGGGCTATTAACGGGTGAGGGGTCCACATGGCTCCCGAGGCAGCTGCCGTGTGGAGAGCCGAGGCGGGCGGCACAGGCAGGCTGGACAGAAGGAACGTGAGGAGGGCTCCAGAAAGCACGGGTTCCAACTGGCTGAGGCCACTGCCAACGAGAGAGGCTGACAGGCTGGCCAGGGGGCCGCAGCCTGGGAGCCTAAGGCTGGCTGGCCACGCGCTGGGCCTCTGTCATGTGCTATCAGGGCTGCTAAAGGGCTTCTGCCCCCAGCACCACCTCCTCTGTCTCTGACACTGAGTCCACCAGGAGAAAGGGCTGTGGGGTAATGGAAGTCCTCCGGACTGGGAGGTACAAGATCTGGGTTGGAATGACCTCCTCACTGCTCCTGTGTTCTAGCTCCTAGCCGGTACCTAGGGACTGTCCCTCCACCTGTCCATCACGGCTTCGCAGGACTGCTGTGGATTCGAGAGCCTTGAATCTGTGAAGGCCCTGGACCCCTATTCTGCACCCGTCACAGCTGAAGGCACTAACTCCGCCAAGATGCCACATCCCTCAGATGTCTCCTCTAGTGTGGACTTTCCACACCCCAGCTCAGAGCACCAAGTCTTTCCAGGCCTGGTACCCCCTCCACATCCTGCACCTCTGCCCTCCAGACCCGGAAGCCCGGCCTCCCTGTGGAGCAGTCCTGACACAGAAAAGGAAATCATTAGCATAATCACCAGTTCAGTTCTCTCCACTCACTTCTCTGTGGGAACAATTTGCTGGTGCCCAGAGGCAGGGCTGCTCCCACAGCCACCAGGCCGGTGGCGGTGAGGCTTCGGGAACTGTGGAATCCCAAGCCAATTAAGTGGAAGTGATGTTCTCGGGGAAACAGGCTCGCGTTCCTGCTGCTCTGAACACGTCACATTAAACACAAAAGCGGCCTTTGGAAAGTGCAGAGAAGGCGCGGAGGGATGTGAACGACAAAGATGATTAGAGGGCTGGGAAGTGAGGTGGATGTGGGATGAAAGGTTAAGGCAATTGAAGTGTTTAGCCTGAAGGAAAGAGGAATGAGGGGCAGGCCACTTCATCATTTGTCCTTCTGCTGTAGAAAGATGATTGCCCCTTGGCTCTGACCCTCCTCCAAGCCTGTGTTCTCTTGTCCTCACTCTCTGTATCTCATCCATCTCTGTGCTCTGTTTACTTGTCAATTCATTTTGCCATTTATGGAGCATCTACTCTGTGCCAGACTCTTTGCCAGGTTCTGGAGATGAAAACAGAGTCTCTGCCTTGAAGGTCAAGTGGGAGAAGTGGGCCCATAACCCCAAACTACCAACACTATAGGACTGGAAGACTAGAGGACCACAGGTCCTGTCTCAGGTCTCAGAGGAGGGAAAGACCATGGGTCAGGTGTGATGGGAGTTCATGAGCAAAGTGGGTCCTCAGTCCTGTCTGGGCATCAGGGGAGGCTTCCTGCAGGAGGTGACGCCCAAGTGTAACCTTGAAGAATGACTCAGTGAGCCAGGCGAGGACAGTTCGGGAGGGCATTCTAGGCAGTGGGAGCAGCCCGAGCAAAGGCCCAGGACATAAAATGCAGAGTGCGTACAGGCAGCTGCTAACTGTTGGGCTTTACTGAAGTAAAAAGTAGAGACCGATGTGGTGTGGGGTATGGCCAGAGGGCCACACAGGGCCCAGATCCCAAGTCCCTGACCCTGCGTTAGGGAACGTGGGCTTTATCTGGATGCAGCACTTCCCGGAGTGTTCGGAATAACACAGTCACATGCAGTGTTAACAGATGTTCCCCCAAAATAAAAGGTGCTTCTTGGTCAAATAAGTTGAGTGACGTTGAGTTAA
This sequence comes from Balaenoptera physalus, assembly GCF_965194825.1. Taxonomy (NCBI): domain Eukaryota; kingdom Metazoa; phylum Chordata; class Mammalia; order Artiodactyla; family Balaenopteridae; genus Balaenoptera; species Balaenoptera physalus. The sequence goes on from NC_138882.1 coordinate 41,631,949, forward strand.
ACTAGTGGTTCTCAAGTGAAGGGCAATTTGCAAAAGGGAACATTTGGCAATGTCTGGAGATATTTGTGTTGCCCTGATTTGGGGGTAGGGTGCTACTGGCATGTGGCAGGTCGAGGCCTGGGATGTTGTCGACCGTGCTACAATACACAGGACAGCCCCCTACAGAAAATTCTGCCCCAGCCCCGCCCCAGGGCTCCCAGAGACCCTACCCAGGCCCCGCCGGATCTCTCAGCATTCTGTACTATCGTGGTCTGTTTGCTAGTTGGTCTCCCCACTAGTCCCTGCACTGGACTATGCAGGTCCGAATGGCTGTGTTCAGATAGTCAGTATTTGGGGGAGGGAGGAGGAGAAAATATAGCAGAAGAGGACGTCCTGGCAGGGTTGGGTGGAGGGAGTTGCACTGGGGGGAGTCTGCCTCCTGGGGCATAACTCCTGCCGGCAGGACTGGCGGGTCATTCTAGGAGCGCTTCCCATCCTAGCAGCCCCCATCGGCTGCAGCTGGAAGGTGTGGGACTCAGACCCAGCCCTGACGAGCTGGACAGGTCAGAGTCAGGGACCCACTCTATGCTGTGCACTGTGTGGGTGCTGGGAAGAGGGTCCCTTACGGCCAGGTTCTTGCCTGTTTTAATGTTCTCCATAGCAACCTTTAACAGAGCCATCCATTCATTCATTCATTCATTTCTTTAACTTGGCTGCGTGGCCCGGCATGTGGGATCTTCGCTCCCCCACCGGGGATCGAACCCATGTCCCCTGCAGTGGGAGTGCTGACTCTTAACCACTGGACCGCCAGGGAAGTCCCTCACATAGCTATTTTTAAGTTTATTTGTCTGTCTCTTCTCCTCACTCCCCTTCCCACCTCAGGCCCCATTAGGCAGGGATTTTCATCTGGATTGCTCATTGCTTTATCCCCAGGGTCTAGAACGTGCCAGGCGCATAGTACGCGCTCCATTAAAACATGTTGAAGCAACAAACGCCGAGCGCCCCCCACACCCACCAACACTGGCTGTACAGATCCAAGTGCCTGGTGCTCGGCCAGATTCTGCCACACTTGGTCCTTCCTCCTCTGCACTGGCAAACAGGAGAAATCCCAGGAGCCTCCCTCCTAAACCATGCAGCATTTGCTCATGGTCTAGATAATTCCAAAGCTGCTTTAGGGGAAGGCACAGGAACTTCACAGGCACGCCCCAAATCTTCCCTGAAAAATCTGGGATGATGGACTAACCACTAGCTGAGGGAGGAGGGAGCAGGCCAGGATGATGCAAAAGGCCAAGCAGGCTGGCAGCCAAATGAACTGTAGCCAGTTGACAGGACAGTGGCCTGAACAAAGGCCTCGCTGCCTCCCGGAACTGTTGCCAAGCATTGTGACGCTCGGGGCTAATCGCATCTGAGTGCGGTGCTGCAGAGGAGGGCCCACATGCTGGCAGGGCTTCAGGCACTGTCCGCTTGCCTGAGGAAGCCCATTCATGTAGCGCAAGGCCAGCAGGGCGCTCCCAATTACACTCGGGGGAGGAAGGACCAAAGCTGGGAGAGCAAGCGCCTGCTGGTTCCCTGGGAAACAAATGCAAGAAAATAAAAACCCGTGGGTGGAAGCAGGTGCCCAGGTCTAGCCAGGGTTGCCAAGGAACTCTATGTTAATGGAGGGGGTCTGTTTACCCTCAAGACTGCGGCCCCTAGGGCTTTTGTTAAACTTGGGCCCATGGCTTGGGCTATGGGCGGCAAGGCTGTTAGAAACCTGGGTTCAAATCCCAGCTGACCCTCCAAGCTGGGGGTTCCAGGCTGCAGAGGAACTATCCTTTTGAGCTTTGGGGCCTCAGGCAAGTGATCCATAAAAAGTGCATGTGCGCGAAGAGAGGGTGTATCTGCTCTGCTAACCTAACAGGTTTATTGGAAGAATAAAAGAGTGCAAGGGCCTTAGGAACCATAAAGCATGGAGTGCAGGTAGGCATGAGGGGATGCAACTGTGCTCTTCCAGGGAGGGGCTGTGTACAGGGAACAAAGGCAGCCGGGGGTGGCCTTCGGCTTCTTGTGGAAACCAACTGGCTTTCAGGGCACGCCCCTCATCTGCAACAGATGCCTTTTCAGACCTTGAGGTGGTTCTTAGGATCGCATTTAAAGCCCCTTAATGGACAACCTCATGGAGGCCTAGAGACACACAATTCATTTGGGTTATTGTGAATGATTCCTTTAGGCAGATAAATTTATAGTCAGCTCATAGTCACATGGCACTTTCCATCTGGTAAAACTCATACAAATTTAATCCTTAAATAACACCAAAAGACAGGCATTACTACGCTCATTTTACAGGGTATAATTTTAGAGACTCAGAGAGGTTGGGTGAGTTTCCCAAAGTCACACAGTCAGTTTGTATCAGAGACAGGCTTTGAGTCCAGGCCTCTGATTACTGGTTAGATTAGTGCCGGCTCTGTAGACGTGACTGTCTCTCCCTCCAGAGTCCCCTCCTCCCCTTCTCATTTAGGGTCTTAGGTTTGGGGCCCACTTTTGTTGTTTGTATTTCTTAACCACCTTCCCTGACAAATCTAAGCAGAACTGTCTTCTGGAAGAGGACAGCCTGGAATAGAGAACTCTCCCTGGGAAAAACTAATGTTCCAAGAGCTGAGCCTGGGCAGCTTCCTTAGTGGGTGCCATTCCACTGTGGTCTGAGCGTGATAGGGCAGCTCACATGGTGTGCAGCACGCCTGCCCTGAGGACCTACAATCCCAAGTAAGGCAGACACAACTATCCCAACATCTATGGTGGCCTGAGAAGGTGGTTACAGTAGATCTCCTAGATACGAGATGAAAGACACACGCTCTCCTTAAAATCAGTACAGTTCAGGGAATTCCCTCGTGGTCCAGTGGTTAAGAATCTACCTTCCAATGCAAGGGACGCAAGTTTGATCCCTGGTCAGGGAACTAAGATCCCACATACCGTGGGGCAACTAAGACTGCACACTGCAGCTACTGAGTTCGCACGCTCTAGAGCCCACGCGCCACAACTAGAGAGCCTGCGTGCCACAAGTACTGAGCCCGCACACTCTGGAGCCTGCACGCTATGACTACTATGAGAGCCCGTGCGCTGCAACTACTGAGCTCGTGCACTCTAAGACCCGTGCGACACAACTAAGACTCAGCGCAGCCAAACAAATAAATAAATGAATAAATATTTTAAAAAATCAGTACAGTTCACTTACTTCCCTGTGGAGAGATTATGTCTGGATTGTGAATGCTGAGAATGAAACAGAGGGAAGAGAACTTTCACTTATAATAAAGATAAAAGTGCTCTCTGATTTTTAAATGACATATTACCAATCAAGTTCACATCCATTACCACAATTAATCTTTACAATAGCCCTGTGAGAGCAGTTATAACCCTGTGAGGTATTATTATTCCCATTTTAAAGATGGGGGAAACTGAGGTTAAAAATTGCATAGGTGATTTGTCAAAGGTCACAAGGCTGATTCATGGTAGAGATGGAACAAAAAGACCTGGTTCTTCTATCTACAAGTTCAGGGCTTCACAGATGACACTTTTTATTTCCCATGGGTGAGAAGTTAATTAACAGTAAATTCAAAGGTTGATTAGAACTAGGGACTTCTAATGGGAATCCCCCTAAATTCCTGGTAGCATCATTACTTACCTCTTCTCCAAGAATCATAAAAGCACGCTAATGGCATCTAATCAGCCCTCAGCACAAGCCTATAATCGGTATGACAGCAGATGATGAATGAAGACGGAAGGTATGTATTAAGAGACTCACCAGTAACTGCTTGAGGTTAGGGCTGCCTTTCCAGGCCTGGAGGGTTGCTTCAATGAGCTTTCACAGAGAAGCTCTAGGTTTCTTGCCTGCATGCCCAGAGGCATTTAAGAATAAGTATAAATCATAGTCCCTCTCTTCAAGGACTTTACAGTTTGGTAGGAAGCCGAGATTTGTTATGAAATCTTTAAATGGCAATGTACAAAACAGAATGGAATTAAATGCCTATCTTTTTGGTTCACAGTCCAACAAGGCTTCTTCATGAAGGAAGTAGGTCTTGAGTGGGTTGAGAATGGATAGGACTTGGAGAAGGAGGAAGGAGAAAGTGTCTCCGTTCTGATGGAGGATGAGGTGCCAGCAGCAGGCAGGATGTAGGGGATGCACGTTTCCCAGCACCCTAGTCATTCTGCACACATTACCTGGGTCCTGGTACAGCCAGGTTTCAATGAATCTCTAAGCCTTGTACCTGCTATTTCCTCTTCTGGAAAGAACCTCCCTCTCTTGATTCCTTGTCCCCTGATCTCTCATGCCCTATCTTCCTGTTAACACCTGTCAATTTAGCCTTACTTCTGCTGTGAGACTGTCTCTGATCTTCTGCAGTGCTTTGCCTTCCTCTTCATGGCACTGACCATGCTGCATGATGATGTGTTTGTAAGCCTGTGTTCTCCACCCCATCATGACCCTTGAGGACCCTTCTGTTCATTTTTGCATGGCCATCTGTTGAGTAAATACAAATGAAAGATGGAAATGCAGATTGACTGAATGAACAAACCTGCAGAAAGAGACATATGGGCTGACACCTAGAACCAGTGGTGCCCTGGGCCATTAGATGTAGTACGTCTAATAAATCTGAGCGGAATTAATGATTCTTCGATGAATGAATGGTTGATGGATTGACTGGGTCATTATATACATCATGAGAAACCCAGGATCATTATTCAGCTAACTTGGTTGACTTTTTCTGTCTTAACCTTACTTCTAGAAAGTTGGTGAGGCTGAGACCTGAGGCATCAGCAGGAGTCAGCCCAGGGGAGGGTGCACAGCGTACAGAGCAGCCGTGCGGGACCTGGAGGCGAGGGGTTCACAGGCTACACATGTGCAAGAGCAGGTTGGCCAGTCGGCGGGCCCATCAACAGCATTTTCAGAGCATCTTCTGGGAGAGGCCTCTTCCAGGTGCAGTGAGTGATACAAAGAACACATAAAGAGCCTACGGTTGTACCCAGGAGGCCCCAGCAGACTCAGCACCGGCCAGGGTGTGGCCTTGGTCATAGGCAGATAGCCTACAAAAGGGGCAAGGGACCCAGAGGGAAGTCTTGGCCTCTGGGAATAGGGAAGGGCAGGGGGTGGGGTGGGGACGAAGATCTGCCAAGAGCTGTGACTGTGAATGGAGTCTAAAGAAAACTTCCCCACTCAGCTGGAAAGAGAAAACGAGACTGTGCCTTTGAAAGTATTTTGTAATCTCAAAAGCTGAATACAAATTTAAGGGACTATTCATTATGGTCCACATTCAAAACCATCAATTTAAAACTGATGGAAGTTTTGTTAATATTCATCTATAAAGCAACAGGGGTGGAAAGGAGACTTTTTACTACATTCCCCTTTGTACCTTTTGAATCGTTCAAGAATAATTTTTAAAACTTCTTTAAATCTATGCAAACCAATTCTCTCTTATTCATTAACAGTAATGATGGAGAAACAAGTCGAATCACCAGGATTTTTTGACTTATCCAGAAATAAACCATAAAGAGAAGGCAATACTGCATCTCACAGTGACTTCATTCATTCAAAAAGAAGGATGCCCACTCCTAGAATAACATTAAGTGATCACATATTGAGTTAAAAGAAAATGAGCCAGAGTGGCTATGGGGGGAAAGGGCATGGCATTAATGTACAGGACTTGGATTCCAGGTGGGCTAAACTTCTGGGTGCCTCAGTTTTTTCATCTGTAAAATGGGTATAACAAAACCTACCATGAAGAATCATAATGAAACTCAACTGAGATAACCTCTGTGAAGGCAGCTAGCATTTAATGACCTGCAACTCTGTACATGTCTGTTTGTTGAATCTTAGAAATACCAACTTTCACGTGCATCCACTGGAACGCTTTTGACTACAAATAACAGAAAAACTTGACTACAATGTCTGATGTAAACAGGGCTTATTTTTCTCACTATATAATAAAAAGTCTCTGTAAATAAGCAGTCCAGGGCTAGGGTAGAATAGGATAGGTGACCAAAGTCCAGATTTGTCCAGGACCATTCCTGTTTTAGCATCAAAAGCCCTGCATCTCTAGATACCCCTCAGTCCCAAACAAACCATGAGGTTGGTCAGCCTAGCAATAATGGTCATCAGTGATGCCATCAAGAATCATAATACTTCATTCTTTTTCACTTGGCCCTTCTGACTGTTGCTTGTTGCCTCATGGTTGCAAGATAGCTACTGCGCCTCCAGGCATCATGTCTGCATTCCAGGTACAAAGAAAAGGGAAGGGCAAAAGGATCAAAGGCTTTCTCTTAGAGAGGTTTGCCTCTTATTCTGGAGAGAAAGCTTTCCTTGAACACATGCACTTACATCTCATTGGCCAGAACTGTTTCACATGGCCACCCCTTGCTGTAAGGGTAGCTGGGAAAATTGAGTATGCATTTTGTTTCCAACCCCTCAGCAGAAGAAACCAAGGGGAGAAGGTCGAGAAAGGCTTTGGGGCAGCTGATCCACAGTGTCTGCTACACCCCTTCGCTCTTTATTTCACCCAGCCGATGTCGAGCGCCTGCTGTGCAACAGGCACTGCGCTAAGATCTGCAAAGGGCAGACAGACGATAAGACACGACCCCCACGCTGAGGAAGCTCACGGTCTGGTACAGGCTATGTCAGAAGGCAGCCACGAGAGAGTGGGAAGTGCTGCGCCGGCACATCTTGCCCAAGATGCAGGCGGGAATGACAGGGTTGGTGGATTAGCCAGGTGACAATGAATACAGTGTGCTTTCCAAGTAAGGATAAACCCAGAGATGTGAGGGCAGGACTTGGCAACAAGAAAGCTCCGGGAAGAAGAGCCAGCGGGTGTGAGAAGAAGGACTGCGTGTGTGGGGGTAAGTACCTCTCATCTCTGAAGACAACCTGCCTCAGGTCTTTGCTATGACGTTAGGAAGCCATTCCGAAAACAGCGTGTGCCTAGGAGGAGGTCTGAGTGGCCTTCAAGCACACCCAACAAAGAGCTGTACAAACTCCTCGTGGAGACAAGTCACCTCAAGTAAACGAAATTCCAAATCTGCCCTTGAGAAAGAGAAAACCAAATTTATATCCTCTGCCTGAGGATCCTGCTGGGTGCCCGCGCCCTCACCTTACTCTTGTTTCCTACTCTTTTGGCCTCAGAAGCCAGCCCCCTCTTCGTTTCCCGGCGTCCCAGCCTCCCTCTTCCCCAGTGCATTGCTGGATCCTTCTCCAGGCCTGGACCTGGCCAGCCTCTGAACCAGGCAGTGCAGACGCTGTGGCCTCTGCGGCCAGTTAGAGCCGCTGCCTGGTGCCAGCGGCCTGCCCATGTCCCTGGAGAGCCCGCGGCTCCTGGAGCACAGGAGCGCTCCTGCCTTAGTCTGCGCTCAGGGTGAGCCCCGGAAGCACACCTGTAAGAGTCCGTCACACGCCCCCCACCCTCTCACGGAGACGTCCAAAACAGTGCCTCAGGTGGGGACGGCCAGCCCCAGGCAGCCAGCGAGGAAGTGCGGCCAGGAAGGTGAACTGCCCTGGACCACCCAGGCGCTCAGTGACAGAGGTGGGATTCAAATTTGGGTTGGATTCTAAGGCTCCTGCTTTCCCCACCGGCACCATTTCTCTATGCATAGCCGAGCTCTCTCCCCAGCCCCCTTTCTCTGCAAGCTTGTCTGTACCCAGACCCCTGGCCCTGAGGGCATCCTCTGATGGAGGGTCTTGATCACCAGAGTCTGTGAGGAAGTTTCATTTATTCCTCCACTCAACAGATATTTATTGAGTATCCCCTATACGCAAGGTGTTGTACTGGGCTGTTGTGTTACTTTCTGGTTGCCTGAATCTGCCTACGGCTGGGCCAGCTGACCTCCAAGGATCACTGGCTGCCAGAGCTTGCTCCGTCCTCAGGGCACCATGGCAGAGCTGCCTGTGGCCGACTCAGACCAGCCCCAGTGGCGCAGCTGAACCTTTTTCCATTTCCCCTGTGCATTAATGGCCCACTCGTGCCTTGCTTCTTTTCCTTTTCTGCCAGATCTGTTTGCAGTCTGGGCCTGGCATGGTCACATCTGAGCCTGTTCCAGTTATGACAACGTAGCTAGTCACTGCTGTCACCAAAGTAAGGTGGTCAGAGGATGGGAAAGAATGAAACAGCTCTTAGATCCATCTGATTCTTGATAAACAATATGGTGAAAGTGGAGATTAAAGAAGAATATATTTTGTCGGAGAGGAGCTGCCAATAATCACACTCTCTCCCCTGGGTGCGGGGGGCGGGGTGAGGGTTCCTAGGCAGGTGCCACGGAGGTACAAGAAACGGAGACTTGCAGGGATAAAATGTCCAACCAAGTTCACACACTGTCATTGCGTTTTTTCCTACTTGTGAAAGTAATACATGTTCATTGTGGAAAATTGGAAAATACCAAATAGTATAAAGAAAAAAATAAAAAGACTCTACGATACTATTACCCAGAGATGATAACCACTGTTAACATTCTGTGTTTACCTCTAGATTTTTTTCTATGCATGTATGTGTGTTCAGTCCGTACATACTGTTTTGTATTCATCTTTTATCACTTAACATTATTTGATACCATTTCCCCCTTGACACCAAGTGTTTTATAAAAACGTCATTTTCTGTGGCTGCATAATATTCCGTTATACGGACATGCCATAATTGGTTCGACCTCCACTCTTGGCTATTTGGGTTGTTCCACCCCCTTCCATTTTGTCCTGTATAAATAATACTGTGATGAACATCTTTGTACATAAGTATTTGTGCCCATACCTGATTTTTCCGTTGGGCAGAATTCTGAGGGACAAAGCACTTTGGCATGGTCTGTCTCTCTGCCCAGAAAGAAGGGACAGAGGGCACTAGTCACGACCAGGCTTCCTGATCAGTGGCTTTGGGGCACCCCAAAGGGGGGATGCTGCAGCAGGGGTCATAGGCACCTCAAAGCTTTGCTTCTCTTACGGTTTTTCTTTGAATGACCCCTGCTTTATTACTCAAAACTCTTTAGTTCAGAAATCTGCTGAAATCAGCTCAAGCAAACAAAAGAAGTGGAGATAAGAACGTCGGGCAGGAACTTAGCCAGTCCTCAGAGAGGGCCTAGGAAAGAGGAATCCGTCCAGACCTCCTCTCCTCTCCCCATCAGTCCCCGTGGGGCAGTGGGTCTTGAACCTGAGAGTGTATCAGAATCACCTGTGGGGCTCATGAAACCACTCATTGCTAGGAAGCCCATCCCCCAGTTTCTGACTGAGCAGGTCTGGGGCAGGACGGAGAACCTGCATTTCTCACGTGTTCCCAGGTGATGCTCATGCTGGGGACCACGCTTTGAGAACCTCTGCTAGAGTACAACATGCAGGCTGGGGGCAGGGCAGACACCCTCCAAGACTGCTACCACACCCTGGTTTCTGGGTGAATTCTATCCTCTCACTGTGATCCTGCCTGGTGGCACCAAAGCAAGGTTGTTACCACCTCCTGTCAGAAAGAGACCTCCCCCAAGAAAGGCCCAAGAAGAAGAGAAAGTCGCTAGGGCCTTTCCCTGAGGTTATCTCTCCCTCAGGGCCTTTTCTGAAAATTGACTCAGTCAATTCTCAGGAAGTTCTCTCATAGCCAGACTTTCTTCCCTCCGGCTAATACCTGGATGCTGATCTGCGATTAAGGTGGTCTCTCCCTCTCAAGCCACTCCCTCCAAAGGGCTCCTCTGTTCCGGTACCGGACAAGCAGTGGTTGCTAGGGAAGTCTGCAAGGTGTGGCTACAGTGAGGAGGGGCCCAGCCCTGGGTTCTGGGTTGCTTGGAGGCTCACTGGACAGTGACACCAAGAGGCAGCCCACAGGGGAAACTTACCGTCCACTGTGACGCCATAGAGGAGCTCAGGCTCTGGTGAAAACAATGAAGTGACGTTCGTGAAAGATCCTGTAAGATTATAAAGGAAGAAGCAACATTTATTGTGCTCCTACTTGTGCAGGCACAAAGTGCCTTATGTTGATCATCTAATTTAATCCTCCCTAAAAACCTATGAATGCAGAGATGGGTACCATTATTCCCAAAATACATGTGAAGAAATTGAGGCACAGAGAGCCTAGGTTACTTGCTCAAGCTCTTAAACACTACTCTTATAGCTGCTTCTGGGAGAAGCCTGAAAACCAAGAAAGGGCAGAGGGGAGGAAACTAACACATATATTCTTTTACTCGATCATTATATTAATACTCTATAAAGTTATCCCCATTTATAGGTGAGGAGACTGAAGCTTAGTTAAGAAGCTTCCCAAAGTCACATAATTGGTAAGTGGGGAAAGGGGCAGGCTTCAGTGTAGGTGGCATCAGAACTAAACAGTTAAGTAAGGGTTCAATGCACAGAGATGGGCAGGCTATAAATGCCTGCATGAACTGACTCTTGGGGCTTGCAAATGCATGGCACATCCTTTTAACAGATTCCTAACTGAACAATGAGATACCACATCTGAAAATTCTGACATGTGAAAATGATTACAAAATAAATATGCATTGAAAACTCAGGATATAAAACTATTTACAGTAAAATTCCAATGTACTATATCTTTTTATCTATATCTATATCTAGAGAGATATAACAGCCTGGAAGAAAATACTCCATCTTGTTAAATAGACTTTTCAGGACAGTAGGATTATGAATGATTTTTCTTTTCTTATTTTTTACTTTTTTTTCTTTGTTTTACAATAGTTTTCTGTTATTTTCACAGCCATTAAAAGAAATCTTATTTGTTTACACAGATGCAAGGGCACAGCTTCTTTCCTGACACCATCACCAGGGAGAGAATGAAAGCCTTATCCCATTCTGACCTTCTTCCTTTCCTACCTTCCTCCTTCACAAGTTGATTTTCCAAGGCTTTCCATTTGTGAGCTCCTGATGTTTAATGCACCTGTGAGTGAGCGTGGGGGGATGGTGTTTAATAGGATCTACTTTGAAGACCTCAGGGAGGGCTCTGATTTAGCCACACCTGGAAGCCCTGGTTTACTCAGTGCTTTTCCCATCTAACCAGACTGTGGTGTGGTTTCCCCTGAAATCCTCAGCAGACTTCTGAGCACATAACCTTTAAGACTCATCTTGCTGTCTCTACCTCCCTCTGCCTTTAAATCATTGCCTGTGTAAAAAGCAAACCCTGAAACTCAAGTTGAAGTTCTATGATCTTTAAAAGCTTTTTAAAATCAAACCAGCCTGGAACTTAGTGATGTATAATGATAAAGTTGACTCCACTTATTTTTCTTTTTATGATTTCACTCTTATACATTTCCACTTGTATTTGGAGGAGTTTAACACGTACACTAAAGTGTTATTTTAAAAATTCTAGTTCTAGGGACTTCCCTGGCGGTCTAGTGGTTAAGACTCCATGCTTCTACTGCAGGGGGCACGGGTTCAATCCCTGGTCGGGGAACTAAGATCTTGCATGCCATGCACGGCGCAGCCAAAAAAGAAAAAGAAAAAGAAAAAATTATAGATCTAAGTAAAAAGGAATCATGTATAAAGATTGTCCACCAAAGATTGAAACAAAAAAGTAGTTTCAATTTAAAAACTAGTCCTTCAGTTGACTTAAAAATGAATTTAAACATTTTCCCCCTAGATTTGAAAAGTACCTCTCCTCCTCTTCTCTGAATAATTTTTTAAAAAGTCTTGGGTTCCATTTTCAAACTAAGTTCTATATTTCTAAGGGTGACACATTCCACGTAACCAGAAACTGACCTTGGCTTGGAAAACATCCCAGTTCTCATAAACATGCAATCACTAGTTCCTTTCAGGATGATGAATACTATTGATTGGCTCAGATCAGCTTGTGACCCAGCAGTGGTATCAGACATTGGATATAAAACATCTCCTTATGAATTTTTCATTGGCTTGTGTGTCTGGAGAACCGGGCAGCTGCTTCCCTTCCCTGAGTGCTTACTCTCCCTGCTCGCCCTCCCTCCTCCTCTCTGTGTCCCAGGGCTGATGATGCCATTCTGCAGGGCCGCATTATTGGATCAGAGCGATTAGCTGTACAGCCTGATTTTCTGAGTCAAATCCAATTTCTTTTTCAGGTACCACAGGCTTACGAGTAGTCATGTGCTTTTTGTTTTGCGATGGCATCACAGGATTACTAGCAGATGCAGTAAACTGAAGTCATTTCCCATTAACTGTACTCCTCATGATACTAAGAGAATGTGTCACTCTGAACTTGCATCCTCGAGCATTTTTCAGGAGAAAGAGTGCTTTCAGAAGCTCAAAGAAAAGCTGACAAAAGCCAAACTCTTGAGAAGCACTGTGTCAGGCACTTTCCAATACCTTAGCTCATGATTCTCATAACAACCCCAGAAGAGGAGGAACATTATTCCCCCTTTTACACTGGTAGTAACTGAGTATCTTAGAAATACGGTAATCTCTCAGAATTCACGTGGATTTATCAAGCTCACACTGAAATAGGTGGCAAGGTGAAACCCTGGAACTCCAGACTTGATCAGGTGGCCAGAGCAAACCCAAGAGTCACCTTCTTCTAAGAGAACAAGGAAAGCTTCACTCAGAGCAAACTGTTCCCCTGCCACATCTCCATTGGTTCTTATGTTCTAGATCTGGACAAAGTGAAAGATTCAAGTTCTCATGTCTAGAAATAGGGCTGTAGTCCCATTAACATTTGTATCCAGGTGAAACTGAATTAAAGTAAGCTTCAAGCACCAATTGGGAGGAGGAAATAAACAACACAAGGTCAGCAGGTAGTCTGGAACGGGGAGGGGTAAGGTCTCCAGTGGCGACTGGGTAGGGTGGAGGGTGGAAGGCCCTCTCCCTGGTCCTGCTTTCTCTGTAAAGCATGGAGAGAGAGCCTGTGAGAAACCTGTAACACACAGTGAGTGAGAGCTCTGAGTCCCTACACTACAGCTGACTCTTGCCAAGTATTTTGTGGTACACTTAACTTAAAAGGAGGAAGAAAAAAAGTAGAGGAATCACAAAATGCCCCATTGTAAATGAAAGTGAGAATTCTTCCTGGCTTTAGCCTCTGCTAAGGGAATCTAGATGCTACTCAGAAACAGACACCACTTTTCACAAAATGTATGGTTTTGGTTCATCTCATTGACAGCAACCTGCCTACCTGAGCCATGAGCCCATAGCTGCCAGAAGCAATAATGCCAAAAGAAATCTTTCTCTGTCTCCAGGGTGTGCATCACCAGAGCACAACTGCACCATTTGCTTCTGAGTCTTGGATACAAAAATTTTTTTCTTGTCTTATCTTTTAATTTCAAAAAATCATTTTATTTTATTTTGTTTTTCTTTTTCTTTTTTTTTTTGTTTGTTTTATTATTTTGGGTTCTTGTCTTAGATCATTCAGTGACTTGCTGGGTGACCTTGAGTAAATCCCATCTTCTCTGTGGTCCTCTGTGAAGGGGCTCAGTTGGAAGGACCGTGATTGATTAGTTATGTCTGCCACGGGTGCTGCATTAGAAAGTGGTGATATAAGTGTTACATATTAGCCTTTCCTGAACTGGCTGATCTTAGGTTCCTAATTCTCTGTTGGGGAGTAGATGGAGATAAGCCTCTGTAGACTGGGGTCAGAGGAGCAGTTAGTCATGGCCTGGAGCTCAGTGTAATCCTGAGGTGAAACAAGGCTGTTCTCACAGCCTCAGCAAAGTATGCTCTAACCCATTCCATTTTAGAAAAGCTGAGTGGGTGACGAACCTTTATTGCTTCCCTTCTCTCACCTGCCCCCTCCCCCGCCCCCCGTTATTTCTCTCTCCATAATCCCCTTGGGCATACCCTGGGGGGCTCTGGTGTCAATGTAGGCCTGAGGGAGGAGGTTCAGCAGACATCGGGGGAATCTGTATTAGTTTTCTATGGCTGTGTAACAACATAACTACAGACTTGGCAGCATCCAACCACGCATGTATCTCACAGCTTCTGTGAGTCAGGAGTCAGGGCCTGGCTTGACTTGGTTCTCTGCTTATGGTATCACAGGCTACAGCCAAGGTGTCAGCCAGGGCTGGGCTCTCATCTGAAGGTTTGACTGGAGAGGGATCTGCTTCTCTGACCACTCATGTGGTTGCAGACAGCCATTCCTTGCAGTTATAGAACTGAGAGCTTTAGTTTTTTTGCGAGCTGTTGGCTCAGGAGGACCCTCAGCTCCTTCTGAGGGTTCACCCACCATTCCTGCAATGTGCCATTCCAGCCAGCAAGGGAGAGACTCCAGCCAGATGGGCTCTACAGTCTTATGTGATACAAATTTTTGGGTAAAACTGAAGACCAGAAACACACATCCGCCTAGCTAGTCCCTTCTCCAGAGCTGAGATGATTATGCTGAGATGCCTAAGAAGACTATGTTGTTTTTGCTCCTGGACATTAGGCCTTTTCCTAGATCCACCCCTTGAGTTTATACACTAAAAATCCCATATGACCCCAGAGAAATCCCAAAAGTTAGTTATCTGATCCATACTGAATAGAAATGTCATGCTGTGGATTCTTCAAAACTCATTAACCTGGCACCTTCATTGGAATGGTTGTGATTTTCTAGACAGCAGCTGTTAGCACATCCATTTCACAGATATTAAAGACTGATTGGATGACAGGATTCTTTGCCACTCTTCACTGAATATCTCATACTAATTACACAGTTTCCAAGCCTTCAGAACTTTCCTGAAAATTTGTGTTCATTGGTAAACTTTTAATCAAACAAGATGTGCAAAGTATTACATTAAGCCCTAGGATGTCATTCTGGAATATCACAGGTGAAAGAACTCCCGTGAGTCCTCTAAATTACTGCCTAGACCCACAGTCCTCAGTCTCAGTGGACATCTCTGCTCCTCGTTTATCCTGAGGAAATAGGGCCTGTGGTAGAACATTATACAGTCACTTCCTTACAACCATGCTCTCCTGAATTTTGGAAGCCTTGTGTCCCTGTATTTTAGACTTATCTTAGTGGAGTAAACAAGCTAGTAGTGCCCCTCGAGAGAGTTCACTAGTTAACACCCAGCCCTTAATGTCTTTTAAACTTGGAAGGGACCTTAGCAGTCACTTTGCTTAACCCTAATATTAAAAATGAAATGGCTCTTAAGAAAAGGGTCTGATATCAAGTGGTATTAAGAAGGATAAAGTTCAACCAACTTCTTTGAATCACGTGGGTCTTCAAGGAGCACAGTCTCGGTCTCATGACAAAGATGACAAAAGATAACAGGGCATCTGGGGAGGCTGTTGTACCCTCCTTGCAGTTTGTGGGTAAAAGAGTGGGTGGATTCTGATGACTATGGTGAGCTCTTCCTTCTTCCTATTGCAAAAAGGTGAATGGCCAAGCACTGCCTCATCTTGGGAGGGACTTTCACGTGAAAATCATAGATTGTGAACATGTATTTATTTTTTATTTTGGCAGAAAATGTTTTTCGTAACCAGTGGTGTGACCATGACAAAGAAGAATAGCTCTGCTTTCAACTCAGAGAAATAGTGGGGGAGAGACAAAAACAAGCAGAAAAGAAACAGTTTCTTCAGGCTTCAAGGAGGGGTAGCTATTCACGGTCAATGAATACCTTTCAGGATCACCTTTGTAATCTCATGCGCCTTTAAACCCTCCACATCCACTGCAGTCAGGAGGGGATTTCACTGGCCCACAGGAAGGCAGTCCTTGTGCTTGTGTTGTCTTCAAGTGGGTCCCACAGGTTGAAAGTTGCCTTCTCTTCCCCCCTCTGACTCATTAAAGCCAACCTTCAAATTCAGTTTAGGGACACCTCTCCCTATTCCAGCCCCTCACTATTCCAGGTTAGAAGCTATTAGTAGACTCATCCCACCATGAAGCAGAGACCATACTCGCCCTCCAGACTCATCCCTTAACCAGATCCCAGTGCCTGGCACAGAACACGGGGTCAGTGACGTTAAGGAACCAAGCTGATTACTTCTGGCTCTGCTCTTTGTATGGTTCTTTGCTGCTTCATATGTAGTTTCTCTCAACCTGCTATCTCTTGCCGTCCTTATATTTACACTTCTGCGTCTTCTTCCACAGAGCCCAGGCCATGCTGCTGCTCCAGGAGGTCAGCAGCAACTATTTGCTGGCGACAGACTATATCACGGGACTTTATAGACAGATAGACGCTAAACAGCACTGGTGTGTAGTTTGAAAATTTGGGCAAGTTATTCACTTAATGGTGGGGCATCTACAAAGAAACTAGTCAAACACCTCTATCTTTTCTCTCTCCTCCCTCCCTTTCCCACCAAATTTCTTGAGAGAGTAATCTTTACTCCCTTTATCTCATACCTTGTCCATTCTAATCT
Source organism: Balaenoptera physalus (assembly GCF_965194825.1). Taxonomy (NCBI): domain Eukaryota; kingdom Metazoa; phylum Chordata; class Mammalia; order Artiodactyla; family Balaenopteridae; genus Balaenoptera; species Balaenoptera physalus. The sequence goes on from NC_138882.1 coordinate 41,648,156, forward strand.
GATTTTGTTTCCTACACTCCCTCCACACATATGCAGACGCTGAAATGCTCACTCTAACTGCCAGATGTAACAGCTTTTCTTGAATTCTATCCTCACTAATCTTCCTAATGAATTTGATGCAGCTGTGAACTACTCTTGAAAATTTTCTTCCTTTGTGGAGCAATTGGAATACAGTTTGCCTCCCAACTCTAACTTACTTTTATCTCCTCAGTTGGCTCCTCTTTTGCCTCATCTGAAACACAGTTATGTCCCAAGATTTGTCCTCAACTCAGTTTCTCTTCCTTTTGTATACCTCCTTTCTGGTGGTCTCAAATACTCCTACTGTTTCAATTACCATCTCTATGCAGATAGTCCCAGATCTTTACCCCTAGTCCAACTTATTTACAGAGTTCTATCTTCATATTTTCAACCATCTACTGGATCGCATCATCTAGATAATTCTCCTAGCCTTTCAAATGCATCAGTTTAAAAGTTTACAAATCATCTCCCCCAAACCAGCCCCTTCTCCTAAATTCCCTATTAATATTTGTGAAAGAAAACATGCCACTAACATTGAAATAAGTTCAAAACTGAATACTTCTGCACTCCTCCATCTCTCTCAATCCCATACCTAATGAAGTGACATTCATTAAGGACACACCTCTAATGAGGCAACATCTCTAAGGAGGTGGCATTCACTGAATGCCAGACTCTGGGGGGTGTAGTGTGGAAAAAATAAAGAAGAGAGAGAAAGAGAGAGAGAGAGAGAGGCAATTGGTCTTACCCCTGAGAACTTACAAAGGGAGGACAGAAAAGCATTCATTTGATGAATTTTTAGTGAATACCTATTAAAAGCCAGGCACTGTTCTGGGTGCCAGAGTCCTTCAGTATCACCTCTGCAGTGTCTCTCAGGTCTACTCCAGACTAATTCAGGTCTGGTTAGAACTTCCAGATCAATATTTTTTAAATGGGAAAAATGGGCTTCTTGCCTTTAGTATTATATTTTTTTTCTACTGGTAATTATCAGGTTAGCTGTTAGTTTAAAGTAGATACTTTAAAGAAGTATTTGTCTATCCTAAATCATGTCTAACTTTTCCTTTATACGTTAAAATTTTATTTGTTCTTTTATCTTTCCAAAGCTTCCTAACAGACCCTCCATCCTCTGTCTCTTCATGCTTCGATTCAACCCATATGCTGCCATCAGACAAATATTCCTATAACAGAGCTGTAAGGTTGCTTCCTTATTTGGAAATGTTTGAAGGCTCAAAAATTATAATCTAAACTCTGCAATTAGGAACGCAAGACCCCCATCCTGAGACCTGAACTCCAATCTCTCCTTCTGGTCTTACCTGCCAGTTGCCTTTCCTGTCGGCCTGCGCTCCAGCCAAACAGGAGTGCTCAGTGTTCACAAGTACGTCCCATACTTTCTCTTCTTACCCAAAGTCATGCCCTCCACTTGGAATGCCATCTGGTCTATCTCTATTCACTGAAAGCCTTCCTTCCTCTTTCAAGATTCAGCTTAATTGCTTTATCATTATAAAGGTTTGTGCCTTATTCCCCCTAATGGCTTGCACAGATGGCAATGATTGAGTTCTAATCATAATTATGGTAAGTCCACCCACTGTTCCACATACAACTTGCAAAGGGACCTTCTCATTACAGATGCTGAATAAGTACTTACTAAATAAATGTTACCAGAAGAAATTTTCTAGTAGTTTCACATGTGTACATTATTTCTTTCCAACATGATTATAAAGTCTTCAAGAATAGGGACCATGTTTTCTTCCTTTACCTTTATTTTCTACATAGTTCTTGGTACAGAACTATAAATAGAGTAGAAGTATAAATGTTAGCAGAATGACAAGTGATAAGTTATGCTTTTTCATAGGAAACACAATATTATATTAAAATCCACAGTCATATTCTGCAGTCTAAGATTAATGCCATGTTTGGACACTAGGAAAAGAAAAAAACTGTAGCTAGTCTAGTAATATCTATAACATTCTTTAGCTATTTTTTTCCTTCATGTTTCCTAAATAACTATTTCTGCTTATAATTTCTTAACTGTACCTCACTGAACTCCATTATTAGTCCTTTTAAAAAATTATCTTAAGTTTTCCTGGTAGATAATTGTTATCTATAAAGATAATTTTGTCTCTACTTTAAAATAGTTATATCATTTATTTCCTTTTCTTACCTTTCTAACTGATTGGAACTTCCATATCAATATTTTACAAATGAAAAAGAATGGGCCTTTTGCTTTCAGTGGGTTTTTTTCTACAAATAATATTCAGGTTACCTGTTGATTTAAATTAGATATTTTTATTTTAAGAAGTCTTGGGACTTTCCTGGTAGTCCAGTGGTTAGGACTCCATGCTTCCACTGCAGGAGGCATGGGTTCCATCCCTAGTCAGGGAACTAAGATCCCACAAGCTGCGACCAAAAAAAGAAGTCTTTATCTATCCTAAATCACAGTATCTAATCTTTCCTTTTTATATTAAAGTTTTATTTGTGTTCTTATCTGATTGCTCTCTCAGACTGAGCATATAATTTCAGTGAAGTGAAGATGTGACAACTGTTTAGTGATATGACCAATCACAGACAGCCATGCCAGACAACTGACATCATCAGTCATTTGGCCTATATTTACTGATACAATTATCAAGAGAACCGAGGAACGTACTTTAGCCTTTGTGCCATTGAGTCATGAACTCTCCGGGATAAAGGTCACAAAATATGAAAAAGCTGGTGAATTCTTCTATCCTTTCGTTCATTCATTCAACAAATATTTATTGAGTGCTGCTATGTGCCAGACACTATTCCAGGGCTGAGCTATAGGAACGAACAAGACAATCTCCCTATTCTCACAGGCTTTCATTCTAGAGAAGGTAAACTGTAAGCTAACAAATAAGTGAGCAAGATCTTTTCAGACATTCATAAGAGCTGTAAAGATAATAACATAAGGCAATGCACTAGAGAGTGACTGATAGGGATGGGTTATTTCAGCGAAGGTGGTCAGGGAAGGCTTTTCCAAGGAAGTATTTTGAACGGAGATTTAAGGAACCAGCTATGTAGAGATGATAGGGAGAGCACTGCAGGCAGAGGAAACAGTGAATGCAAAGGCTCTAAGGTGAGAAGGATCTTGGCATTTTACAAGAACAAAGAGAAGGCTGACCAGCAGTGAATGGAAGAAGAACTATAGGATATGTGTTGGAGTGGGAGGAAGACCAGATGATGGTGAAGAAACACGGAAATCATTTTTAAGGACAAGGATAATAATACATTTGCTAAAATGAAACATTTAGAAGATTTACAGGGAATTCCCTGGTGGCGCAGTGGTTAAGAATCCACCTGCCAATGCAGGAGACATGGGTTCGAGCCCTGCTCCAGGAAGATCCCACATGCCATGGAGCAACTAAGCCCATGCGCCACAACTACTGAGCGCACATGCCACAACTACTGAGCCCGTGAGCCACAACTACTGAAGCCTGCACGCCTAGAGCCCGTGCTCCACAACAAGAGAAGCCACCGCAGTGAGAAGCCCACACGCTGCAACGAAGAGTAGCCCCCGCTTGCCGCCAGCTAGAGAAGCCCGCACACAGCAACGAAGACCCAATACAGCCAAAAATAAATAAATAAAAATAAATAAATTTATTTAAAAAAAAAAGATTTACAATGCAAATTATAAACACTTATACAACTAACTCAAATCTCAAATAGGAAATAAGCCTAAATAAGGCAAACAAGCTCTCTACTACATTCTGTTCTACATCAACATTCTCATTTACTTGTGTTTTCTCACTCTGAAAGGCAACAAAGATCTTGGAATGATAAACACGTATTCCTGGGAACAAAATTTTCTTATGCAACAGATTATGAGCCAAAATCTTTTTGGCAGTTTAGGGAGTCCAGAGAGACACATCATCCCAACCAGTTAGCCATGGGCTCTCCAAAGCTGAGGGGTCACATCATCCACACTAGATGCAACCTTCATCGTAAGTTAAACAAAACCACACGACTTAGTTCCTTTCTTTGTACTCTTATTTGAAGAGGAAACACCAGCAAATGAAACACTTTCTATACCCACTAAAGTTATCCAAAAATAAAGTATGTAACAAACGGGTCTGGGTGACTCAGGGGGATCATTCTCCATGTGTCTTGATTTAGATTATGGGGCTATTTTTGATTTGTCATAACTGGCTGGCTCTTGTGGTCTCAGACCAGGGCCAGTACACTGGTCAAAGCAGTGCTTTGTCACAGCACAGAAGCTTGTGGTAAAAAGTCTGGTAACCTTCTGTCCCTTTGTGAAAGAACTTTGAATCCTAGTTGTGGCTAGATCCTGCTGCAATGGCCTCCAAAGAGCCGCTCAAGTCTTTGTTATACTGGAGTTTTAAAATTTCATATGGAATACAGCAGAAACTAACACAATGTAAAGCAATTATACTCCAATAAAGATGTTTAAAAAAAAAAAAGAAAAAAAAATTTCATATAGAGATCATGTTTTTGGAAACACCAGCTGAGCAGTGAGATCTTTTGGGTCCTAATGGTTTCATGGTGATTTGAATCAGAAAGCAGCAGGGGCAGGCCCCTCTACGCAAACACCGCAGTAGGTCATCTCTCCTTAGCACAGGGTTTGGAACAGCGTGACCCCTCAATAAATGTCCTCTGTTATGTTTGTATTTTACACTTATTTGGCCCCCAAATGATTCTTTAGAAGTCTCTGGAGCAGCTCTCAGAGACCAGTCCACAGAATTAGGCCAGTTCATTTTCATTGGTCTCCAACAAAATGAGAAAAAGATTTAGGGTTATCACTTATCATTTCTTGTTAATTGCCTTTACTCTGATGTTTTTGTCCGACCTACCTGGTTTTTCTTAAAGTTCACATTTTTTCTATTAGTAAAGAATGTTAGTATATGGTAGTAGTTGCTGTTTTAAATGTCCTTACTTGGCAAATTAGATGGTGGCATCTCGATGCCCATCCCCCCAATTTTTTGAAAATTTACTGAGCCCTGAACCCTAAATCTGGGAACCCCTAGTCTGGATGTTTACTGCCTCTAGTTGTCTGGCCTTTCTGGTCCCTACTATGGTATTTGGGATGGATAAATGTTCACTCTGTAGACTCTTCACCAATTTATATCCTTCTTCTATGTAATGTCTTATAAGTGAAAGCTGGAGATCTTCAAGGGAGGGAAGGTGTAAGGAAAAAGGAATAAAATTAGCTATTAATATCACTAGTATTTATATTAGTATTATAGAGGGGCAGAAAATAAGGCCAAATATATAAAACATATACATTTCTAGTGTGATAGGTATGGAAGATCAGGAGGTTTTTTTAATAAGTGTATCAACTTGTGAAAAATTTGTAATAATACTTTTTGTTATAATATTTAATAATTAGTTATTAAATGCTTCTGTGCCTTCAATGTTGGCTGTCCTTAGTTTGCAAATATAAATGGTGCTTTAGGCATGCCTTTTAAGAAATATTTAATACCACCAGGCAAATATAGATTTTTCTATAATTAAATCAGTCTAAATCATTGTTGAGATTATGCTTCATGATATTGCTTATAAATAAGAATGTAAAGTAACTAAGTAGCTGTTTTTATCCTGGCAGGCCGTCCTAGCTAGAGTACAGGACCCTGAGATGCAAGTCTTGTATTCAGCTAAGTCACTGATTTACTGTATCACATTGGTAATATTGCTTAAGCTGCTCTGTTCCATTTTTATAAATTTGAGTTAGTAAAATTTGTCACTAATGGCTCATTGTCAAGGGTGTTGATGAAAACAGATTATTACAAATGATGGCCTTATCTAGTGGGACGGTAGTTACCTGTGTATTTCAAGGTCATATAACTACCATACTGTTATCTGTAATAAATAATAGCATAAGGAAAGAATAAAAAATTGGAGTAATAAGTTTGTAATGACATTAATAACAGCTACCACATAGCCAGCATTTATTAGGAACCAGTATTATGCTTAGTACCTTATGAACATTGTCTGATTTGATCTTTCAGGAACCACTGTTACTACCTTCAACTTACAATTCCGGAAACTGGGGCTTTTGGAGATAATTCCCCGTAACAAATGCCAGGCTGGGAGGCCTCTTGGGAGTCAGGCGGCCTGCCTGTTTCCATGGAGCAGTACTGACTCCCTCGGCATCTCTGTGTTGACTAGGCTAGTAAGTGTGCATTTCCCCCTCCAGCACCAAATAAGGCAATATTTTCCTTTTTATTCCTCTAGTTCCTTATATAAAGAATTCTTAATTTCCCTTTATCTTTTGTCATTTGACTTTCATTTCCTGTTTGGGGGTTTCTGCTTTTATCACTCTGAGCCTTCAGCACTGCTCTGCCTCATTCCTCTTCTTGGTGGATTTGACCTAAGTTCCACTTTTGGTGCCTTTTCCTTCGCGTTTCAGTTCCTTACACAGTCTGTGTTTAGCAAATGAAGTTACCTTTTATGGTTTCCAACTCGTTTTTTCACTGAAAGTTTTTTAGTTTTCCTATATTTTTTGATATGCATGTATTTATCTTAAAGGGATTTCCCTTGGAGCCCTCTTACTACATCATAATATAGCTCATCCCTTTGAAAGACAGCTTTATTCATTGACAAATTCTTCTGGAAATACCCCTTGGGCTAGGTTTGATGGAAGCCATTTTTAGGCACAAATTGTAGCATATTCTTTGTTGTAGCTCTGCCCCTTACATTTGCAGGGTCCAAAAGTACAAATGGAGGACCACATGCCATATGTCTAACTATGTAAAAGTTATATAAATTAAAAAACTGTTAACTAAAGCATGTTCCAAATTTTTACCTTGACAAATACACCTTCATAACACCTATTATGAACTGAATTGTGTCCCCCACTATATTCATATGTTGAAGCCCTAACCCTCAATAAGACTGCATTTGGAGACAGGACCTTTAAGGAGGTAATTAAAGTTAAATAGGTCAAAAAGGTCCTAATCCGGTAAGACTGGTGTCCTTATAAGAGGAAGAGACACCAGAAATCTCTTTCTGCAAGTACACAGAGGAAAGGCCATGTGAGGACACAGCAAGAAGGCAGCTATATGAAAGCCAAGAAAAGAAGCCTCACCAGAAACCAACCCTGTGGCACCTTGATCTTGGACTTCCAGCCTCCAAAACCATGAAAAAGTAAATGTCTGTTGTATAAGCCAGCGGTCCCCAACCTTTTTGGCACCAGGGACCAGTTTCGTGGAAGACAATTTTTCCACAGACTTGGGGCGGGGGGGGTGGATGGTTTCAGGATGATTCAAGTGCATTTATTTCTATTATTATTATATTGTAATATATAATGAAATAATTATACAACTCACAATAATGCAAAATCAGTGGGAGCCCTGAGCTTGTTTTCCTGCAACTAGATGGTCCCATCTGGGAGTGATGGGAGACAGTGACACCCGAAGTGTTGCTTATGTCCAGTCTACTCCGTAAGATGCAGCTTAATTGTCACTTGCTACTCACTGATAGGGTTTTGATATGAGTCTGCAAGCAATTGATTTATTATGGACTCTCTGCAGTCAAACCTCTCTGCTAATGATAATCTGTACTTGCAGCCACTCCCCCGAGTTAGCATCACCGCCTCAGCTCCACCTCAGATCGTCAGGCATTAGATTCTCATAAGGAACCTAGATCCCTCGCATGCGCAGTTCACAGTAGGATTCACGCTCCTATGAGAATCTAATGCTATCGCTGATCTGACAGGAGGCGGAGCTCAGGCGGTGATGTGAGCGATGGGGAGCGGCTGTAAATACAGATGAAGCTTCACTCACTTGCCCGCTGCTCACCTCCTGCCGTGAGGCCCAGTTCCTAATAGGTACTGGTCCTGGCCCGGGGGTTGGGGACCCCCTGGTCTAAGCCATCTAGTCTGTGGTATCTTATGACAACCCAAGCTGACTAATCCAACACCCAAGTTGAAAAAGTAGGTGAAATCTGTGGTTTTCATATGGGCAAAATATGAAAGACAACAGCATTTCCTTATTATTGGATATGCCTAGGTATTCTGTTGATGAGCTGACAATGTTGGATGAGTAATAAAATACATATAGTCGTCCCTCAATATCCATGGGGATTGGTTCCAGGACTGCCCACAGATACCAAAGTTCACAGATGCTCAAGTCCCTTAATATAAATTGGTGTAGTATTTGCACATAATCTATGTAAATCCTCCCATGTACTTTAAATCATCTCTAGATTACTTATAATACCAAATATAATATAAATGCTATGTAAATAGTTCTATATGGCTTACCTGAAAAATAGAAATTGTGGCAAAAAACTCAAAAGCATTACCTCTTGAAAGAAGGACTCAGGATCTGGAAGGGGAAGAAAGGGTGCTTCTTCATGGAAGAATCTATTGTATTCGTGGTATCTGAGAAGGATTTGACAAGTGAATTTTTTCTTTTCTATTACCTAATGAACTTACTGCTTCCACTCAAATCCTCCTCATACCCAGCAGAATGTCTGACTCTGATGTTGGTGGCAGTGTAGTTTACAAAACTTCTAGCAGGAGATGTGATGAGGTGTTTCCCTGGGACCTGAGTTGTGTTAGTTACTAGAGTAGATATTTAGGGTTATAGGCTATTCCATGTTGTGCTGAGCACCAGATCCTGAGATAGAGGTACCCATGTATCCTATAGTACAATGTGTGTGTGTGTGTGTGTGTGTGTGTGTGTGTGTGTGTTTGCAAGGCCCTCTGAAGCCCAGGATCCAGGGCAGAGACCTCTCTTGCCTGGGACTAAAGAGGGGACTGCCATTTTATTTAAAGTAAACATCACATACTACGTCTCTCAGACAACTCTATATCTGGATTATTATCTTTGTGTTTTAGAGTTGGCTTAGATTATGAATACCATGTAGGGGTTCAGAATTTTTTCTTATACTTGAGGGCATTTTATTCAAATGCAAAACACATTTTACACATCAAAGCAAAGAATAATAAAGAAATGAATGAATCTTACATTGTGCAACAAGAACTGAATCACTGTGACTGCATCATACTTGCACATGCAAGCCTTTGTTTCACCCACTTCCAATTACCTCTGAGCTGCATCTGCCAAAAACTGGAAGTTAGATTCCAAAGGCAGAGCAGACAACCTAGGCTCTCCCCTCTCACCCCTCTATAAGAAAACCTTATGGGTTTATCTGTACTTAGGCAACCATCTTTTCTTCTACTTTAATATTTTCTTCACATGAAGAAAACAATAAAATGAGTTGTACTACAAATACTGATTCCCTTAGCTCTTCAAATTTTCCTCTTATTTCTTTTCTCCTAAAGGGGATATAAGAACTAGATTAATACCTGCCCTTGGTTTTCAAAAAAAGTACAAAAGAATATAAAATGACAAGTAAAAATCTTTTTCTTTATTCCTAACCCCCAGTAAATTTATCAGAATTAACTATTGTTAACATTTTCTTGTGTAGCTTTCCAGAATTTTTCTAGGCATATACAAGGACCTACTTTAAAAAAAAAAACACACACACACACAAAAGATTAATGGGAACATGTCATTCACACTCATCTGTATTTTATCTTTTTTTTTTAAACATAATTTATCTTGAAGATATTTCATCATACATAGAACAAGCTTATCTCCTAAAGTTCTTTAAAAACTAAATGAGGTATAGAAAGTCTGAGCCCTTTTAAAACCTGAAACTTAGAGTGACTGAATTGCATTATTAAATGAAAAAAAAAAGCTAAATGAGGTAATTATGTCTCATTATTAGCACTAGATCTGGGGTATGTTAGACTCTCCAAAAAAAAGCTTCATACCTCCCTTTCATTAAGAGAAGACTCACATGGATCACTGTGATTCTGAAGGATTCTATTATTTAAATGTTGGTGTCAGAGTAGAAAGTCACAGAATTATATGATTTCTGAGTGGACAGCTCCTATAAACTATTTGGTTCAAGGGGTAAAGCCTGTACCAAAACCAAGCTTTGCTTTCAGTTTGATGTCCTCTCATCCTTTTTCATTTCTAATATAATTTTGATTTTTATCTATTATTCATCTTAAAAATTAAAGTAGAGCATGTAAAAGTGTTAAACAATGGTAATATATCAGGTGTGTGTTTACTGCTCAAAAGAAAAAGGCTAGTAATTTTCACTTAGAGAAAGTAGCTCAAAACAAAAATAATGTGTGTTTTATTTGAAAAATAGAAATTATGGCAAAAAACTCAAAAGCCTTACTTCTGGAAAGAAGTACTCAGGGTCTGGAGTGAAAAGAAGACTTCTTCCATTGTCTGAATTTGTTTGCACGTGCATTCATTCTTCTATTTGAAAAACCAGGATTAACATATGTAGGTAGTTGGGCAATGTTTGGTGCCCTTGTGTTTTACCTAGTGATCTGTCCCTCAAAGCTTTTAAAATGCTGATGGAAGGAGTAGTCATCCAGTGTTCAGGGTGGAGAAGAGGTGGGTAAACATCAAGAATCCAGAAGAAAAAAAAAAAAAAAAAAGAATCCAGAAGAGTGCTCTAATATTGGAAAGGGAATAAAACTTGGGAGTTCCTTGCAGAGGAAAAAGGGAGTTATGATAGGACCTTATACCATGAAGCATGGACAGGGATTTTTACTTTGCAGTTGTTCTAAAGGACACTGCAAACAAGAGAGGCTGGGGGGAAATGTGAAAAGTGGGATTACTCAAATTAATCTGGCTGAAAAAGTTAGGGAATAACTGATGAGACCAACATAACAGTGGGTAGAATAAGCTCTCTTGTCTTGATGAGACTAGCTTGTTTTCCTCCTAAACATATGATGATCTAAGGAAACCGCCTAAAATGAGGTTAGGCAATCTATCATATGACCCAAAGTCACCCGGCTCAGACTCCCAACTGAAAAATGGAAATTCTGAAAACTCATGTTTACATCACAATGATGTGGTAAAGGCACAATAGAGCCAAGCAAAAAAGGCTTAAGGCTTAAGTTTTGGCAAATCAAGTACTCTGTTATTTAAAAGTCATTTGAAGCATAGAACCACAGAATTGGAAGGAATCTTAAAGGTCACTGAGCCCCCTCATTTTCCAGATGAGGACGCAAACAGGGACCCAGGGACCAGTATAGATCTCAGATCTAGTCAGAGGGGCACCAGAATCCAGGTCTCCCAAGTCCATGCCCAGGTTGTACTCCTTCCCCTATTCCCTGAGAATGTTTATTGCTGGCGGTCTGATATATGCTCCATCCTATGCCAATGTCCCCTTTTAAAAGTAGTTTTAGGGACTTCCCTGGTGGTCCAGTGGCTAAGGCTCCACACTCCCAATGCAGGGGGCCTGGGTTCAATCCCTGGTCAGGGAACTAGATCCCACATGTCGCAACTAAGAGTTTGCATGCCACAACTAAAGAACCCACATGCTGCAAGCAAGATCCCACGTGCCACAACTAAGACCCAGTGCAGCCAAATAAATAAATAAATAAGTAGTTTATGATTATCTTTTCCCTCTACTAATTAATTGTATGAAATTGTAAATTCAATATAAAGGAATCATATATCTTTACTTGGGGAAAATATTCAATGGACATATAAACTATGTATCAGAAAGATCCTAAACTAGAGATGGAAGAGAGGGTGGGTGTGTAAAAGTGGGTACCTCATTGAAACATTCATGTTACACACACACGCACACACACACACACACACCCCAAGCATCCAGGCAAAATCAAACCATGCTTATTCAAGGATATGAAATAGAGATTGTAGGAGCAAGGATAAGAGTAGAGAGCCTTATTTGATTCATTCCAAAATACTGGTGATAATAATTCACCTTTTGTAGCTATTTGTTGGTCAACCAAATTCACTCAAGAATTTATTGGGTGCTATCTCTGTTTCCTAAGCTCTAAGGTTTCAAATGTGAAAAAACACAACTTCTCACTTAAGGAGCTCACCATCTAGGAGAGAAGAGAAGTAGAGGCAGCAGGCAGATTTGGTACCACATGCTAACATTTCAGGTAGCTGGTCAGTTGATTTTTAGAAAGCAAAGATCTGAAAAAGCATTGTACTTGAACAGTTTTTCAATTTACCAGTTTCTAAAATGTTTAAGAATATTTTATTTCTATTCCATTCACAAAATGAATTTAACACTGAGAAACTTAAGTCAATTGAACAAAGAATATTATTGGTTCTGCCCATAAGTAGATGACATACAAGAGAGCCTTTAGCTAGTTTAACCGAAGTGTTATTATATACTTATGAATTTGATGGGATTGTGGAGAGCAATGAGTCAGTTATTAGCTATAAGCACCTATGGCTACAGATTTTCTCCTTACATCCAAGTTAACTAGTTTCTCTACTGATTTAAGTGCTAATTTTTATATAGCAGAGAGCTTCAGAACTTTTTGATGGAGAATATACAAGATTCCAATAACTGAAAATTACATTTAAAAAGTCATTTAAAATTTTTATTGTGGTAAGAACACAACATGAGACCTGTGCTCTTAACAAAATTTTAAGTGTACATTATTGATGACTATAGGTACACTATTGTACAGAGGATCTCTAGAACCTATTCATCTTGCTTAACAAACTTTATGCCTGTTGATAAATAACTCCTCATTTCCCCTTTCTCCCAACCCCTGACAACCACCACTCCACTCTTTGATTCTGTAAGTCTATTTTAGATAACTCATATTAGTGAAATCATGCAATATTTGTGTTTCTGTGACGGACATTTCACTTAGCATAATGTTCTCAAGGTTCATCCATGTTGCTGCAGATTGCAGAATTTCTTTCAAGGCTGAATAGTATTCCATTACATGTGTATGTATGTATCACATCTATCTGTCGATGAACAAGTTTAGGTTGTTTCCACATCTTGGCTACTGTGAATAGTGCTACAATGAACATTGGAGTGCTTATAGCTCTTTGATATCTTGATTTCAATTCTTTTGGATACCCAGAAGTGGGATTGCTGGATCATATGGTAGTTCTATAGGGAATTTTTTGAGGAACCTCCATACTGTTTTCCACAGCAGCTGCACCACTTGGCATTCCCACAAACAGTATGCAAAGGTTCCAATTTCTTCACATCCTCACCAACATTTGTCTTTCGTTTTTTTAAATGATAACCATTCTGAAAGGTGTGAAGTGATAGCTCATTGTAGTTTTGATTTGTATTTCCCTAATGATTAGTGATATCGAGCATTTTTTCATGTCTGTTGGCTATTTTTATGGCTTCTTTGGAAAAATGTTTATTCGAATCCTCAGCCTATTTTTTAATCAGGTTATTAGTTTTTTACTATTGAGTTGTAGGAGTTCCTTATATATTGTATTAGTCAGGATTCTCCAGGGAAACAGCACCAATAGTATATAGATACAGATATAGATATAGATATAGATACAAATACAGATAGATACATATGAGGAGATTTATTATAGGAATTGGCTCACATGATTATGGAAGCCAAGAAGTCCCACAATCTGCCCCCTGCAAGTTGGAGAACCAGTAAAGCTGGTGTATAATTCAGTATGAGTCCAAAGGTCTAAGAACCAGGAGCTCTGATGTCCAAGGGCAGGAGAAAATGGATGTCCCAGCTCAAGAAGAAAGAGAATTCACCCTTCCTCCACATTTTGCTCTATTCAGGCCCTCCATGGATTGGGTGATGCCTGCCCACATTGGTGAGGGTAGATTTTCTTTACTCACTCTACTGATTCTAATACTAATTTCCTCCGGAAACACCCACACAGACACACCCAGAAATGATGCTTTACCAGCTATCTGGGCATCTCTTGTCCCAGTCAAGTTGACACAATTAACTATCACATATATTTTGCAGATTAACCTCTTATCAGATATATGGTTTGCAAATATTTTCTCCCATTCTATAGGCTGCCTTTTTACTCTGTTGATTGTTTCCTTTGCTGTGCATAAGTTTTTAGTTTGATGTAGTTTTATGTATGCATGTATGTATGTTTTTGCTGCCTGTGCTTTTAGTGTCATATCTATGAAATCACTGCCAAGACCAGTGTCATGAAGATTTCTGCCTCTGTTTTCTTCTAGATGTTTTACAGTTTGGGGTCCTACATTTAAGTATTTAATTCATTTTGAGTTGATTTTTGTGTATGGTGTAAGAGACGGGTCCAATTTCATTCTTTTGCATGTGGATAGGCAGTTTTACCAGCACCATTTGTTGAAAAGACTATCCTTTTGCCATGGTATATTCTTGGTATCCTTGTCAAATTCAGTTCACTGTATATGCATAGATTTATTTCTGTGCTGCTGGATTGATTTGCTAGTATTTTATTGAGGATTTTTTGCATCTATATTCATTAGGGATATTTCATTTAGTTTTTTTTTTTTTTTTCTTGTGGTATCTTCATCTGCCTTTGGCATCAGGGTGATGTTGGCCTCACAAAATGAATTTGGAAGTGTTCCCTAATCTTCAATTTTGGGGAGAGTTTGTGAAGGACTGGTATTAATTCTTCTTTAAATGTTTGGTACCCAGAAAACTACTAGAGCTAATCAATGAATCTGGTAAAGTAGCAGGATACAAAATTAATGCACAGATATCTCTTGCATTCCTATACACTAACAATGAAAAATCAGAAAGAGAAATCAAGGAAACACTCCCATTTACCACTGCAACAAAAAGAATACCCAGGAATAAACCTGCCTAAGGAGGCAGAAGACCTGTATGCAGAAAACTATAAGACCCTGATGAAAGAAATCAAAGATGATACAAACAAATGGAAAGATATACCATGTTCTTGGATTGGAAGAATCAACACTGTGAAAATGACTACACTACCCAAAGCAATCTACAGATTCAATGCAATCCCTATCAAACTACCAATGGCATTTTTCACAGAACTAAAACAAAAAATTTTACACTTTCTACAGAAACACAAAAGACCTTGAATAGCCAAAGCAATCTTGAGAAAGAAAAACGGAGCTGGAGGAATCAGGGTCCCTGACTTCAGACTATACTACAAAGCTACAGCAATTAAGACACTATGGTACTGGCACAAAAACAGAAATATAGATCAGTGGAACAGGATAGAAAGCCCAGAGATAAACCCATGCACATATGGTCGCCTTATCTTTGACAAAGGAGGCAAGAATATAAAAGGGAGAAAAGACAGCCTCTTCAATAAGTGGAGCTGGGAAAACTGGACAGCTATATGTAAAAGAATGAAATTAGAACACTTCCTAACACCATACACAAAAATAAACTCAAAATGGATTAGAGACCTAAATGTAAGGCCAGACACTATCAAACTCTTAGAGGAAAACCTAGGCAGAACACTCTTTGACATAAATCACAGCAAGATCTTTTTTGACCCACCTCCTACAGTAATAGAAATAAGATCAAAAATAAACAAATGGGACCTAATGAAACTTAAAAGCTTTTCCACAGCAAAGGAAACCATAAACAAGACAAAAAGACAACCCTCAGAATGGGAGAAAATATTTGCAAATGAAGCAACCGACAAAGGATTAATCTCCAAAATATACAAGCAGCTCATGCAGCTCAATATCAATAAAACAACCCAATCCAAAAATGGGCAGAAGACCTAAATAGACATTTCTCCAAAGAAGACATACAGACTGCCAACAAACACATGAAAAGATACTCAACATCACTAATCATTAGAGAAATGCAAATCAAAACTACAATGAGGTATCACCTCACGCAGGTCAGAATAGCCATCATCAAAAAATCTACAAAGAGTAAATGCTGGAGAGGGAGTGGAGAAAAGAGAACCTTCCTGCACTGTTGGTGGGAATGTAAATTGATACAACCACTATGGAGAACAGTCTGGAGGTTCCTTAAAATACTAAAAATAGAACTACCATACGACCCAGCAATCCCACTACTGGGCATATACCCTGAGAAAACCGTAATTCAAAAAGAGTCATGTACCACAATGTTCATTGCAGCGCTATTTACAATAGCCTGGACATGGAAGCAACCTACGTGTCCATCAACAGATGAATGGATTAAAGAAGATGTGGCACATATACACAATGGAATATTACTCAGCCATAAAAAGAAATGAAACTGAGTTTTTTGTAGTGAGGTGGATGGACCTAGAGTCTGTCATACAGAGTGAAGTAAGTCAGAAAGAGAAAAACAAATACAGTATACTAACACACATATATGGAATCTAAAAAAAACGGTACTGATGAACCTAGAGGCAGGGGAGGAATAAAGATGCAGACGTAGAGAACGGACTTGAGGACACAGTGGGGGAAGGGGAAGCTGGGACGAAGTGAGAGAGTAGCACTGACATATATACACTACCAAATGTAAAATAGATGGCTAGTGGGAAGCAGCCACATAGCACAGGGAGATCAGCTCGATGCTTTGTGACAACCTAGAGGGGTGGAATAGGGAGGGTGGGAGGGAGACACAAGGGGGAGGAGATATGGGGATATATGTATACTTATAGCTGATTCACTTTGTTGTACAACAGAAACTAACACAACGTTGTGAAGCAATTATACTCCAATAAAGATATAAAAATAAATAAATAAAAGGAATTTATGCTGTAAAAAAAAAAAAGTTTGGTAGAATTCACCAGTGAAACCAAACTTGTTGGAAAGTTTTTGATTACTGATTCAATCTCCATACCAGTCACAAGTTTGTTCAGACTTTTTATTTCTTCATTACGTAGTCTTGGTATATTGTATGTTTCCAGGAATTTATCCATGTCTTCTGGGTAATCCAGTTTGTTGGCATATAATTGTTCATAGTAGTTTCTTATAGTCCTTTTTATTTCTGTAGCATTAATTGTAATGTCTCTTCTTTCATTTCTGATTTTATCTATTTGACTCTTCTCTTTTTTCTTCTTAGTCTGAGGATTCATCAATTTTATCTTTTAAACAAAACCAACTCTTAGTTTCACTGACTTTTCTCTTGTTTATCTATTTTCTCTTTTGTTTATTTCTGCTAAAAATGTTATTTCTTTCTTTATGCTGACTTTGGGCTTAGTCTGTTATTCTTTTTCTAGCTCCCTGAAGTGTAGTTAGGTTTTTATTTGAGATCTTTCTTCTTTTTTAATGTAAGTATTTGTCACTATGAACTTCCCTCTTAGTATTTCTTTTGCTGCATCCCATAAGTTTTGGTATATTATTTTCATTTTTGTTTATCTTGAGGTATTTCTAATTTCCTTTTTTGGTTTCTTTTTTGGCCAAATGGCTGTCCAAGAATGTGCTGTTTAATTTCCACATACAGATATCCCCAACTTTTTGAAAGTTCACTTTACACCACTTCACTTTTAAGAAAGACTTACATTAGTACTTGTTTTCACTAACCTAAAGAAATCTGAAGGGGGTTTTCACTTTTACAAAAACAAAAAAACGTAAAGTGAAAATAGCATTCAGCATTTGTTTTTCAGTGAGCCATTACAGAGGCAGTGCGCATCCCAAGCAGTGAGAGAGGCACCACAAAGCTTCTTCCCTGGAAACTTTACTCAGCATCTTGACATCAAGCCACCACAGCTTTGAACTGTGCCTGTGAGCATCTGTGCTTTATCTTAATTTATTTTGTGCATCCATTAGCAAGATTTGTCCTAAGGTAACTGCTTCTTCACTTTACACCATTTTGGCTTACAAAAGGTTTCATAGGAACACTATAGTGTCAGATAGGGAAGGAAACTTGTATTTGTGAATTTTCCAGTTTTCCTTCCACTGTTGATTGCTGGTTTCATTCGATTGTGGTCAGAAAGGAAACTTGATACAATTTCAATTTTCTTAAATTTGCTAAGACTTGTTTTGTGACCTAACATGTGATCTATCCTGGAGAAAGATCTCTGTGCACTTAAGAATGTGTATTCTGCTGCTTTGGGTCGAATGTTCTGTATATGTCTATTAGTTTCATCTGTCATAGTGTTGTTCAACTCTTCTGTTTCCTTACTGATTTTCTATCTGGATGTTCTATCCATTATTGAAAATGGGATATTGAAGTCTCCTGTGATTACTGTATTGCTGTTTATTTCTCCCTTCATTTCTGCCAATGTTTTCTTTATATAGTAAGGTGCTCTGATGTTGGATGCATATATATTTATAATTGTTATATCTTCCTAGTGGATTGACCCTTTAATCATTATATAATGTCCTTTGTCTCTTGTGACAGTTGACTTAAAGTCTATTTTTTCTGATATATGTATAGCACCCCTCCACCACCACCACCACCCTCTTTTGGTTACCATTTGCATGGAATACTCTTTCCTTCCCTTCATTTTCAGCCTTAAAGTGAGTTTCTTGTACACAGACATAGCTGAGTCTTTCTTTTTTTAAATGCATTTAGCTACTCTGTGCCATTTACATTTAAAATAATTATTAACAGGGGAAAATATACTATTGCCATTTGTTAGTTGTTAGTTCTGTAATTCTTTTGTCTGTTTTTTCCTCTCTTTTTATATTCCTTTGTATTTGGATTTTTTGTATTGCTATGCCATGATTCTTTTCTCTTTTTTTCTGTAACTTCTATAGGAATTTTTTATCTGTGTGTAGTTACCTTGGCGCTTACATAAAATATCTTACAGTGGATCCTTGGGGGCATAATAGGAAGGCCAGGGAGATCAGGAGAGGCAGGTGCGAGGACCCATCTGGGAGAAGTGAGAGAGGAGCAGAGGGCATCTGCACCACCCACTGGGGCCCGGGGAGCCTGCTGAGCTACCAGGCCAGTCCCCTGACCTCCAAGGCCCTCCCCTCTGGCCACACTGGTCCTGAGGGTATAGAAGGGAGGCCGGGGAGATCAGGAGAGGCAGGCAGGAGGGGCCCTCCCAGACCGGAGGAGCAGGAGAGGAGAGGAGGGCGTCTGCCCTGCCCACTCGAGCCCAGGAAGCCTGCTGGGCTCCCAGGTGAGGTCCCCTGCCCTCTGAGACCAGGGGTGGGGGGCATGCCTGGGCCCCTTCTGTTCCTTGAGCCTAAGCCCCACCCTCCACAGCCCCCAGGGCCTTTTCCAGCCCTGTGGGTCCTAAGCATAGGCCCGTCCCACTGCCCAAAACTTGCCCTTGCTTAGGCCCCACCCTCCACAGCCAAGCCCTTCCCCCCCCCCCCAATTATTTTTTCTTTTCCCTCCTCTTTCTTACTATTGTGGTACTGATGTACCTTCCAGTTGTTGATTCATCTATATTTTTATTTTTATATTCTTTCTAACATATCTGTTAGTTTCCTAGCCTAATTTTTTTACTTTGTTATTGCTCTCTTTTGTTTTTTATTTATTTATTTTTTGGCCACCCCACGCAGTTTGCAGGACCTTGGCTCACGAGCCAGGGGTCAGGCCAAAGCTCCTGCAGTGGAAACTCCGAGCCCAAACCACTGGACTAACAGAGAACCTCAGACCCCAGGGAATATTCATCAGAGTGAGGTCTCGCAGAGTTCCTCATCTCAGCACCAAGACCCACCTCTATCCAACAGCCTACAAACTCCAGTGTTGGAAGCCTCAGGCCAAACAATCATTAAGACAGGAACATAATCCCACTCATTAAAAAAAAAAAAAAGTCACAGATGAAGGAGCAAGGTAAAAACCTACAAGACCAAATAAATGAAGAGGAAATAGGCAATCTACGTGAAAAAAGAATTCAGAGTAATGATAGCAAAGATGATCCAGAATCTCGGAAATAGAATGGAGACCTGGATTAAGAAAATACAAGAAATGTTTAACAAAGATCTAGAAGAACTAAAGAAAAACAGAGATGAACAACATAATAACTCAAATGAAAAATACACTAGAAGAAATCAGTAACAGAATAACTGAGGCAGAAGAATGAATAAGTGAGCTGGAAGACAAAATGGTGGAAATAACTGCCAAGGAGCAGAATAAAGAAAAAAGAATGAAAAGAATTGAAGACAATCTCAGAGACCTCTGGGAAAACACTTAATGCACCAGCATTCAAATTATAGGGGTCCCAGAAGAAGAAGAGAAAAAGAAAGGGCCTGAGGAAATATTTGAAGAGATTATAGTGGAAAACTTCCCTAACATGGGAAAGGAAATAGTCACCCAAGTCCAGGAAGCACAAGGAGTCCCATACAGGAGAAACCCTAGGAAAAACACACCAAGACACATATTAATCAAACTAACAAAAATTAAACACAAAGAAAAAATATTAAAAGCAGCAAGGGAAAAACAACAAATAACATAAAAAGGAATCCCCATAAGGTTATCAGCTGATTTTTCAGTGGAAACTCTGCAGGCCAGAAGGGAGTGGCAGGATATACTTAAAGTGATGAAAGAGAAAAACCTACAACCAAGATTACCCTACCCAGCAAGGATCTCATTCAGATTCGATGGAGAAGTCAAAAGCTTTTCAGACAAGCAAAAGCTAAGAGAATTCAGCACCACCAAACCAGCTTTACAATAAATGCTAGAGAAACTTCTCTAGGTGGGAAACACAAGAGAAGAAAAAGATCCACGAAAACAAACCCAAAACAATTAAGAAAATGGTAATAGGAACATACATACCAATAATAACCTTGAATGTAAACGGATTAAATGCCTCAACCAAAAGACAGAGACTGGCTGAATGGATACAAAAACAAGGCCCATATAAGTGCTGTCTACAAGAGACCCACTTCAGACCTAGGGACACATACAGACTGAAAGTGAAGGGATGGAAAAAGATATTCCATGCAAATGGAAATCAAAAGAAAGCTGGAGTAGCAATACTCGTATTAGATAAAATAGACTTTAAAATAAAGACTGTTACAAGAGATAAGGAGGGACACTACATAGTGATCAAGGGATCAAGCTAAGTAGAAATATATGTTTATATTATATATATAATATATATATTAATATATTATATATATTTATATATTTATATATGTATAAGTTATAAATGTTTATGCACCCAACATAGGAGCACCTCAATACATAAGGCAAATGCTAACAACCATGAAAGGAGAAATCGACAGTACCACAATAATAGTAGGGGACTTTAACACCCCACTTACACCAATGGACAGATCATCCAAACAGAAAATAAATAAGGAAACACAAGATTTAAATGACACACTAGACCCAATAGATTTAATTGATATTTATAGAATATTCCACCCAAAAGTGGCAGAATATACTTTCTTCTGAAGTGCACACAGAACATTCTCCAGGATAGATCACATCTTGGGTCACAAATCAAGCCTCGGAAAATTGAAGAAAAATGAAATCGTATCAAGCATCTTTTCTGACCACAACGCTATGAGATTGGAAATCAATTACAGGAAAAAAACTGTAAAAAACACAAATACATGGAGGCTAAACAGTGCACTACTAAATAACCAAGAGATCACTAAAGAAATCAAAGAAGAAATAAAAAATGCATAGAAATAAATGAAAACGAGAACATAATGACCCAAAACCTATGGGACGCAGCAAAAGCAGTTCTAAGAGGGAAGTTTATAGCAATTCAATCTCACCTCAAGAAACAAGAAAAATCTCAAATAAACAATCTAAGCTTACACTTAGAACAACTAGAGAAAGAAGAACAAGGAAAACCCAAAGTCAGTAGAAGGAAAGAAATCATAAAGATCAGAGCAGAAATAAATGAAATAGACACAAAGAAAACAAGAGCAAAGTTCAATAAAGTAAAAGCTGGCTCTTTGAGAAGATAAACAAAATTGATAAACCCTTCGCCAGACTCATCAAGAAGAAAATGGAGAGGATGCAAATCAATAAAATTAGAAATGAAAAAGGAGAAATCACAACTGACGCTGCAGAAATACAAAGGATTCTAAAAGACTACTACAAACAACTATATGCCAATAAAATGGACAACCATGAAAAAATGGACAAATTCTTGGAAAGGTACAGTTTTCCAAGACTGAACCAGGAAGAATTAGAAAATATAAACAGACCTATCACAAGTAATGAAATCGAAACTGTAATTTAAAATCTTCCAACAAACAAAAGTCCAGGACCAGATGGCTTCACAGCCGAATTCTATCAAACATTTAGAGAAGAGCTAACACCAATCCTTCTCAAACTCTTCCAAAAAATTTCAGAGGAGGAACACTCCAAAATTCATTCTACAAAGCCACCATCACCCTGATACCAAAACCAGACAAAGATATCACAAAAAAAGAAAATTATAGACCAATATCACTGATGAACACAGATGCAAAAATCCTGAACAAAATACTAGCAAACAGAATCCAACAGCACATTAAAAGGATCATACACCATGATCAAGTGGGATTTATCCCAGGGATGCAAGGATTCTTCAATATAAGCAAATCAATCAATGTGATACACCATTAACAAATTAAGGAATAAAAACCATATGATCATCTCAATAGATGCAGAAAAGCTTTTGACAAAATTCCACACTCATTTATGATAAAAACTCTCCAGAAAATGGGCATAGAGGGAACCTACCTCAACATAATAAAGGCCATATATGACAAACCCATAGCAAGCATCATACTGAATGATGAAAAACTGCAAGCATTTCTACTAAGATCAGGAACAAGACAAGGATGTCCACTCTGCTACTCTTATTCAACATAGTTTTGGAAGTCCTAGCCACAGCAATCAGAGAAGAAAAAGAAATAAAAGGAATACAAATTGGAAAAGAAGAAGTAAAACTGTCACTGTTTGCTGGTGACATGATAGTATACATAGAAAATCCTAAAGATGCCACCAGAAAACTACTAGAACTCATCAATGAATTTGGTAAGGTTGCAGAATACAAAATTAATGCACATACATCTCTGGCATTCCTATACACCAACAAGGAAAAATCAGAAAGAGAAAGTAAGGAAACATTCCCATTTACCACTGCAACAAAAAGAATAAAATACCTAGGAATAAACCTGCCTAAGAGGGTGAAAGACTTGTACTCAGAAGACTATAAAACACTGATGAAAGAAATCAAAGATGACATAAAGAGATGGAAAAATATACCATGTTCTTGGATTGGAAGAATCAATACTGTGAAAATGACTATACTACCTAATGCGCTCTACAGATTCAGTGCAATCCCTATCAAATTACCAATGGCGGGCTTCCCAGGTGGCGCAGTGGTTGAGAATCTGCCTGCCAATGCAGGGGACACGGGTTCGAGCCCTGGTCTGGGAAGATCCCACATGCTGCGGAGCAACTGGGCCCGTGAGCCACAACTACTGAGCCCGCGCGTCTGGAGCCTGTGCTCCGCAACAAGAGAGGCCGTGATAGTGAGAGGCCCACGCACTGCGATGAAGAGTGGCCCTCGCTCGCCGCAACTAGAGAAAGCCCTCGCACAGAAACAAAGACCCAACACAGCCAAAAATAAATAAATATATAAATTTATTTAAAAAAAATTACCAATGGCATTCTTCACAGAATTAGAACAAAAAAATTTACAATTCGTATGGAAACACAAAAGACACTGAATAGCCAAAGCAATCTTGAGAAAGAAAAACGGAGTTAGAGGAATCAGGCTCCCTCACTTCATACTATACCACAAAGCTACAGTAATCAAGACAGTATGGTACTGGCACAAAAACAGAAATATGGATCAATGGTAAGGCATAGAATGCCCAGAGATAAACCCATGCACAAATGGGCACCTAATTTACGACAAAGGAGGCAAGAACATACAATGGAGAAAAGACAGCCTCTTCAATAAGTGGTGCTGGGAAAACTGGACGGCTACATGTAAAAGAATGAAATTAGGACACTACCTAACACCATACACAAAAATAAACTCCAAATGGATTAAAGACAAATGTAAGACCAGACACTATAAAACTCTTAGAGGAAAACATAGGAAAAACCCTCTTTGACATAAACCACAGCAAGATCTTTTTTGACCCACCTCCTAGAGTAATGGAAATAAAAACAAAAATAAACAAATGGGACTTAATTAAACTTAAAAGCTTTTGCACAGCAAAGGAAACCATAAACAAGAGAAAAAGACAACCCTCAGAATGGGAGAAAATATTTGCAAATGAAACAACAGACAAAGGATTAATCTCCAAAATATACAAACAGCTCATTGAGCTCAATATCAATAAAACAAACAATCCAGTTAAAAAATGGGCAGAAGACCTAAATAGACATTTCACCAAGGAAGACATACAGATGGCCATGAGGGACATGAAAAGATGCTCAACATCACTACTTATTAGAGAAATGCAAATCAAAACTACAATGAGGTATCACCTCACACCAGTTAGAATGGCCATTATCAAAAAATCTAGAAACAATAAATGCTGGAAAGGGTGTGGTGAAAAGGGAACCCTCTTGCACTGTTGGTGGGAATGTAAATTGATACAACCACTATGGAAAACAGTATGGAGGTTCCTTAAAAAACTAAAAATAGAACTACCATACGACCCAGCAATCCCACTACTGGGCATATACCCAGAAAAAAACATAATTCAAAAAGAGACATGTCCCACAATGTTCATTGCAGCTCTATTTACAATAGCCAGGACATGGAAGCAACCTAAATGTCCATCGA
The DNA here is from genome assembly GCF_965194825.1 of Balaenoptera physalus. Lineage (NCBI taxonomy): Eukaryota > Metazoa > Chordata > Mammalia > Artiodactyla > Balaenopteridae > Balaenoptera > Balaenoptera physalus. The sequence goes on from NC_138882.1 coordinate 41,672,536, forward strand.
CAGATGAATGGATAAAGAAGATGTGGCACATATATACAATGGAATACTACTCAGCCATAAAAAGTAACGAAATTGAGTTATTTGTAGTGAGGTAGATGGACGTAGAGTCTGTCATACAGACTGAAGTAAGTCAGAAAGAGAAAAACAAATACCATATGCCAATGCATATATATGGAATCTAAAAAAAAAAAAATGGTACTGATGAACCTAGTTGCAGGGCAGAAATAAAGAGGTAGACATAGAGAATGGACTTGAGGACATGGCGTGGGAGGGGGAAGCTGGGGCAAAGTGAGAGTAGCATCGACATATATACACTACTGAATGTAAAATAGTTGGCTGGTGGGAAGCAGCAGCATAGCACAGTGAGATCGGCTCAGTGCTTTGCCATGACCTAGAGGGGTGGGATGGGGGGATGGGAGGTAGGCTCAAGAGGGAGGGGATATGGGGATATATGTATGCATAAGGCTGATTCGCTCTGTTGTGCAACAGAAACTAACACAGTATTGTGAAGCAATTATACTCCAATAAAGATCTAATAAAAAATTTTTTTTAAATCACAGTAGCATACTACTGTTCACACTTTATGAGGAAAATATTTCTGTCAGAACAAAAAAGTTAAAAAATAAAAAAATAAAGGTGATAACAACTTAAGTTCAATCACATACAAAAACTGCATACTTTAACATCTCCCCCCCACACACTATGTTATTGGTGTCACAATTTATATCTATTCATCTTTATTTATTATTTTTTACATTTATTACATTTACATTTATCTTTACCAAAGTTTCATACTTTCTTATGCTATTATGTTGCTATTTAGCACACTTTCATTTCAACTTGAAGAATTCCCTTTAGCATTTCTTGTAAGGTAGGTCTAGAAGTCATGAGTTCCCTCAGCTTTTATTTGGGAAAATCTTTATCTCTCCTTCATTTCTAAAGAACAGTTTTGCTGAACAGAGTATTCTTGGTTGGCTTTTTTTTTTTTTTCTTTCAGCATTTTGAATATATCATTCTACTCTCTTCTGGCCTGAAAGGTTTCTGCTGAAAAATCCACTGATAGTCTCATATGCGACAAGTTACTTTTTTCTTATTGCTTTCAAAATTCTCTTTGTCTCTGACTTTTGACAATTTGATTACAATGTGTCTCAGTGTGGATTTCTTTGGGTTTATCTTAATCTTTTTTGGGGGGCGGGGTGCTTCTTGGATCTGGACATCCATTTCCTTCCCCAAATTTGGGAAGTTTTCAGATATTATTTCTTTTAATAAGCTTTCTGGTCCTTTCTCTCCCCATCTCTTCTCTTCCTGGGACTCTCATAATGTGTATATTAATCTATTTGATTATCCTATAAGTCTCCTAAGCCCCTTAAGCTTTCTTCACTCTCTTTCATTCTTCCTTTTTTTCTCCTCTGGCTGAATTATTTCTAATAATGACTTGTCTTTGAGTTTGTTGATCCTTTCTTCTGCTCCTGAACCCCTCTAGTGAATTTTTTAGTTCAATCATTGTGTCTTCTGTTCCATGATTTCTGTTTGGTACTTTCAAATATTTTCTGTGTCTTTGTTGAAACTCTCACGTTGTTCATGCACTTTTCTCTTGACCTCAGTAAGCATCTTTATGAAAGTTATTTTGGATTCTCTGTCAGGTAAATATATAACTCCATTTAATTAGGGTTGGTTTCTGGAGATTTATCTTGCTCCTTTGTTTGGAAAACCTTTGCCTAAGTCTTCATTTTCCTTGTCTCTCTATATTGGTGTATGTGCATAGACAAAGCAGGCACCTCTCCCAGTCCTCATGGACTGGCCCTGTACAAGAGAAGACTCCCATCAGTCAGCCCTTCCAGAGATTCTGGGGACCTGTACCACCGCTTTCCCTCTCCAAGAAGAAGCAGGAAGTTACAGCTTTGTCCACTTGCTCTGTGCTGTGCCAGGGGTAGCAATTGTATCTATTAGCCCAAACCACAGCCTATCTCCATTCTCCCCTTAGCAGCTAGACTGCATCAGATCTATCAGAGTTCCAAGACTGGCAAGACAGATTCTAGTTCTTTGGTCAACCCCAGAGAAGTTGGTGCTCTGGACACATGGATCTACTCTTTCCCTCCCCAAGGGGTAGATGAGAGCTAGAATTTTTCATCTGTTCACTCTATGCTGAGCAGGAAAAAGGATCTATGACATCTAGAGCCCAAGCCTCTGTCTCCATTCCCCCTCGGGTGGCTAGACTGTACCAGACCCCCTAGAGTTCCAAGACTTGCAAAACAGAAGCCAGTCCTCTGGGGAGCCCCCTTTGAAAAACTGGGGTGCTGGATACACAAACCAATGCCTTCCCTTTCCTGGGAGAAGCTGGGAGCTATGGGGTCTCTTCCTGATTATATGGCACTATGCCGGGGGCAGGGACGATGGTGAGAGGGTGTCCTGAATCTCCCTATTGGCTTAGGTGAGCCTGATTTTGCACTCACCCAGGGTACAAGAGCCTTTCATTTAATTTCTGGATTTCTCACAAAGTGAATTTGTTCATGAACTGTTGCTGAACTGGTGTGTTTGTTTGCAGGGGAAGAAGGGTCCAGGGCTTCCTACTTTGCCATCTTGCTGATGTCACTCCTGAAAATTTTTAATGTATAGGTTTTTCTGAAGTCAAAATAGTTTGCTAAATTTGGGGAAAACTTTACAAAGGAAAAAACGCTTTAAAATCTGTGACATTTTCTCACAAAGATTATTTCTAAATTTATGAGTTATATTTACAGGAATATGTCAATCAGTACTTCAGAGACCATTGTTTATAAGTCATATTAAATTTGAGAAAAACATTTTTCTATTTTTAAAGAGAGCCAAAAATTAATAGAAGTCATGAAAAATAAAAAAACTGGTTAGATATGTTTTTATAGCAATGCTAAATGTAGACATAACTGTGAAGAAATATTATTTCATTGAATCTTCATTTAATATATAGTAATTTACTTCAGGTGAGAATAAAAATGTTACCAAGGACACTATCGGGCTACCATGGCATTTTCCAGGCTTCAATTTCAAATATTTCTAGACTCTCCTAAAGACAATAGAAATGCTAGCATAGTAATAACGGGCCTGGAAGTGGCAGGCAGGCAGTTTATTACTTTGAAAAATAATCTTATTAATAAGTTTCCTGGAAAAGAACAGTTAATAATACTATACAAACAGAGGTCTACTTTTAAGATTCTGAATTTTAGAATGTCAGTGATTTAGCTATTTATGTGTAAATAAACATATTCTACTGGACATAAAAGAGATAATAGCACAAAAATTTATCTTTCTAAAGGTTAGTTCAAAATCTATTTTAAAAATATATTTCTTATGCAATCAAAACTACAATGAATTATCACCTCACACAGGTCAGAATGGCCATCATTAAAAAGTCTACAAATAGAAAACTAAACATCTATATGTAAAAGAATGAAATTAGAACATTCTCTAACATCATATACAAAAATAAACTCAAATGGATTAAAGACCTAAACGTGGACTTCCCTGGTTGTGCAGTGGTTAAGAATCCGCCTGCCAGTGCAGGGGACATGGGTTTGATCCCTGGTCCGGGAAGATCCCACATGCCGCGGAGCAACTAAGCCCGTGCGCCACAACTACTGAGCCTGCGCTCTAGAGCCCACGAGCCACAACTACTGAGCCCACATGCCACAACTACTGAAGCCCGTGTACCTAGAGCCCACACTACGCAAAAAGAGAAGCCACTGCAATGAGAAGCCTGCACACCACAACAAAGAGTAGCCCGCACACCACAATGAAGAGCAGCCCCTGCTCGCCGCAACTAGAGAAAGCTCACACACAGCAACAAAGACCCAGTGCAGAAACGAGGCCCAACGCAGCCAAAAATAAATAAATAAAATAAATAAAATTTTTTTAAAAAGACATAAATGTAATACCAGATACTATAAGACTCCTAGAGGAAAACATAGGCAGAACACTATTTGACATAAATCACAGAAATATTTTTTTGGATCCATCTCCTAAAGTAATGGAAATAAAAACAAAAATAAACAAATGGAACCTAATTCAACTTAAAAGCTTTTGCTCAGCAAAGGAAACCATAGACAAAATGAAAAGATAACTTATAGACTGGGAGAAAATATTTGCAAATGATGTGAACAAGGGATTAATTTCCAAAATATGCAAACAATTCATACTGCTTAATATCAATAAAACAAACAACCCAATCAAAAACTGGGCAGTGAATGGATAAAGAAGTTGTGGTACATATATACAATGGAATATTACTCAGCCATAAAAAGGAACAAAATTGAGTCATTTGTTGAGACGTGGACAGATCTAGAGACCGTCATACACAGTGAAGTAAGTCAGAAAGAGAAAAACAAATATTGTATATTAACGCATGTATGTGGAACCTAGAAAAATGGTACAGATGAACCGGTTTGCAGGGCAGAAGTTGAGACACAGATGTAGAGAACTACAGTATGAACACCAAGGGGGGAAAGCCACGGGGGGGTGGGGATGGTGGTGTGCTGAATTGGGTGATTGGGATTGACATGTATACACTGATGTGTATAAAACTGATGACTGATTAAAAAAAAAGAAAAAAAAAAGAAAAAAAAAAAACTGGGCAGAATACCTAAATAGACATTTCTCCAAAGAAGACATTCAGATGGCCAACAGACACTTGAAAAGATGCTCAATATCGCTATTAGAGAAATGCAAATCAAAACTACAATGCGGTATCACCTCACACCAGTCAGAATGGCCATCAAAAAGTCTACAAATAATTAATGCTGGAGAGGGTGTGGAGAAAAGGGAACCCTCCTACACTACTGGCAGGAATGTAAATTGGTGCAGCCACACCGGAAACCAGTAAGGAGCTTCCTTAAAAACCAAAAATAGAGTTACCCTATGATCCAGCATTACCACTCCTGGGCATATATCTGGAAAAAAACTCTAATTAAAAAGATACATGCACCCCAATGTTCATAGCAGCACTATTTACAATAGTCAAGACATGGAAGCAACCTAAATGTCCATTGACAGATGAATGGATAAAGAAGATGTGAGATATATATATATAGATATATAGATATATATAATACTCAGCCAGAAAAAAGAATGAAATAATGCGATTTGCAGCAACATGGATGGCCTATGTATTATCATATTAAGTGAAGTAAGTCAGACAAAGGCAAATATCATATGATATTACTTATATGTGGAATCTAAAATATGATACAAATGAACTTATTTACAGAGCAAAAATAGACTCACAGACATAGAAAACAAACTTATGGTTACCAAAGGGGAAAGGGGTGGGATAAATTAGGAGTTTGGAATTGGCAGATGTGAGCTACTATGTATGAAATAGATAAACGACAAGGTCCTACTGTATAGCACAGGGAACTATATTCGATATCTTGTAATAAAATATAAGGGAAAAGAATATGAAAAAGAATATATATACATATATATATAACTGAATCACTTTGCTGTACACCTGAAACTAACACACATTGTAAATTAACTATACTTCAATAAAAAATAAAAAATATATTTCTTCCCAATGCTTGGTCAACAACCAGTGAACTACATGTTAAATAATGGCAAACACTCAATGAATTATAAAAATTATACTTGATTTTTCATTAAGAATTATAATTAATGGAAAGTATATCAAATGAAAAGATAAAGGGTTGAATTTTTCAAAATTGAGAACTATACAAGTGGTACAGTAAATTCTCATCAGTGGTTAGGGAATGATATGTGACAGATAACCGAAAATTCTAGTTAGTTGTCCAAACTTTATAGCTTCTAACTAAATGCAATCTTAATTATTAATATAAGCCTGGCTGCAGGAAATAAATGCTTATGGAAGACTGCTTGAGAGACTTGATAACCTGAATATTACCTGTTGCAGGAACAGGGCCATCAGAAAGTTTTCTATGTAGACTGTATTTAGAGTTAGATTAATGGATGGGCCAGAAGATCCAGTCTAAAGGTACTAAGACATTATTGGAAATGTAATGCATTACAGAAAATTGTATTCACCAAAACTTCTCTCAGAAATTAAGGTAGGAAGGCATACTCTGAAGAGCCATTTGGGGTGGGGCATGAGACCCCAAATGAATGTGCTCCAGTAACCAGTTGCTAAACTGCCTCCAAACCAGGGCAAGTGCAGTTAAAAGAGCATGCTTTGCTTCGAGGAGGCAGTGTGGGGCAAGAGCTCAGTTGTTCAGGATAAAAGAGAGACTAACCTGCCAACTTCCTTCTAGCGTCCCAGGAAGTTTAATGGGGAACCAATTAATAGTAGCCTGACTAGCCATTCACATGCCCTTGGTTCACCTCAGAAAGCATTATTTATTCCTTACAGGACTGCCTTTACTTAATAATGTTTGGAGTCATAGGTATACTATACGAAACAGTCACGTGAAACACAATATTCTATTGCAAAATTAAGAGCAAAGGATGCTTTTCATAAGATCCACAATAAGTCATTTTGGGAAACAACTGCTTTGTTTTTATCTTAAGGACATTATGCAACTTGCAACTGACCATGTTTTCCCTTTTGCTTTGGATGCTAGGAAATTTAAGGGCCAGATTTGCCATCCCAGTCTTGAAATTGTACAAGCTCAGAGTATATACTTCTCTTTTTCTTATTTCTAGCTTCTATTTTCTTGGCTATTTTTTTCTTTCACTTGTACTCCTTCAATTTTTTATTTCAATCTTCCATATTATGAAAATATTTGAAAATTACCTCTATTCCTTTATAACAGTAGTTGGAGTTTCTGGTTCCAGCACCTCTTTGCTTCCTCTTGGTTTATTCCCTCATTTTGATAGAGCACCCCCTCCAGTAGCTTCCTGAGACAAAGGGAAATGAGAAGTAATTTTTTGAGGTCTTGCTTATTTGAAATTATCTTATTCTACCTTCACACTTGATAGTTTAGCTGGTCACAGAAAATTCTTTTTTGTGTGCTAATTGGGCAAGGAAACGTGGCTTTTTTGTTTGTTTCATTATGTTCGTAATTTAGCTACTCTAATACTATCACACTGATTAAATTATCAGAACAGAGAAATAACTCTGAACCACTTATCTGAACCTTAATACTATGTAATATATAAAAATTAACACTGTATGAAAAGAAACTTTAGAGTTCTGGCTTTATTTTTCTAAAACATTTGGATACCTATTTTTCTATGTTGTTTAACTTCCTTACTCTTTTCTCTTTTTTATTATAGATGTCATGTGACAAGATGGCATATACAGGACAATATTACTAACTTTTTTGGTATTTTGCTCCGTTGACTCATTCATTCATCATACAATAAACATCTCTCCCTTTCTCAATTTCCCCATCTTGTTTCCTTTCTCTTCTCCGTTGCCACTCTCCTTTCTTTCCTCTCTCTGAGAAAAATCCAAAAAATGAAGACCCGTAGTTAACCAAAAGACAAATTAGGAGAGTAATTATTCCCTTGAGCCCATAGGTCAGATCCAGCCACCTGCATCTGCATTCTTTTTTTTTTTTAAATTAATTTTTTTTTTTGGCTGCGCTGTTAGTCGTGGCACGCAGGGTCTTCATTGAAGCATGCGGGATCTTTCCTTGCGGTGCGTGGGCTCTGTAGTTGTGGTACGTACGCGCCAGGGTGCGTGGGCTCTGTAGTTTGCAGCACACGGGCTCTCTAGTTGAGGCGTGCGAGCTCAGTAGTTGTGGCACATGGGCTTAGTTGCCCCACGGCATGTGGGATCTTAGTTCCCCAACCAGGGATTGAACCCCCATCCCCTGCATTGGAAGGCGGATTCTTTACCATTAGACCTCCAGGGAAGTCCCTGAATCTGCTTTTTTTTTTAAGCTTTTATGTATTTTATTTTTTTGGCTGTGTTGGGTCTTAGTTGCAGCGTGCAGGATGCTCGTTGAGGCACGTGGGATCTTCTGTTGAGGTGCACAGGCTTCTCTCTAGTTGTGGCGTGCAGGTTCTCTCTCTCTAGTTGTGGCATGCAGGCTCCAAGGCACGTGGGCTCTGTAGTTGTGCGTGTGGGCTCCAGGGCATGTGGGCTCTGTAGTCTGTGGCACGCGGGCTCTCGTGTTGAGGCACGCAACCTCAGCAGTTTTGGCATGCGGGCTTAGTTGCCCCGCGGCATGTGGGATCTTAGTTCCCCGACCAGGGACAGAACCCACATCCCCTGCATTGGAAGGCAGATTCTTTACCACTGGACCACCAGGGAAGTCCCTGCATCTGCATTCTTAAAGACAATTCTCTCCTCTACACGGACAGCTGTAATATCTGACTTAAAAATAACTTCTGAAGATTTCAACTATAAAGAATTGGGCTCAACATCGCTAATTATTAGAGAAATGCAAATCAGAACTACAATGAGGTATCACCTCACACCAGTCAGAATGGCCATCATGAAAGTCTATAAACAATAAGTGCTGGAAAGGGTGTGGAGAAAAGGGAACCCTCCTACACTGTGTTGGTGGGAATGTAAATTGGTGCAGCCACTATGGAGAACAGTATGGAGCTTCCTTAAAAAACTAAAAATAGAGTTACTATATGATACAGCAATTCCACTCCAGGGCATATATCTGGAAAGGACAAAAACTCTAATTCGAAAAGATGCATGCACCCCAATGTTCACAGCAGCACTATTTACAATAGCCAAGACATGGAAGCAACCCAAATGTCCATCGACAGATGCATGGATAAAGAAGATGTGGTGTGTGTGTGTATATATATATATATTCACATACACACACACACACAATGGAATATTACTCAGCCATAAAAAGAAGGAAATAGTGCCATTTGCAGCACCATGGGATGAACCTAGAGATAATCATACTAAGTGAAGTAAGGCAAACAGAGAAAGACAAATATTACATGATATCACTTATATGTGGAATCTAAAATATGATACAAATGAACTTATTTACAAAACAAAAACAGACTCACAGACACAGAAAACAAACTTATGGTTACCAAAGGGGAAGGTAGTCGAGGGATAAATTAGGACTTTGGGATTAACAGACACACACTATTATATATAAAATAGAGAGGGACTTTCCTGGTGGTCCAGTGGCTAAGACTCCACGCTCCCAGCACAGGGGGCCCTGGTTTGATCCCTGGTCAGAGAACTAGATCCCGCATGCCACAACAAAGACCAGTGCAGCCAAATAAATAAATAAATATTTTTAAAAGATATTTAAAATAGATTAACAAGGACCTACTGTATAGCACAGGGAACTATATTCAATATCTTGCAATAACCTATAGTGGAAAAGAATCCGAAAAAGAATGTACATATGGCTAAATCACTTCACTGTACACCTGAAACTAACACAACTATAGTCAACTATACCTCAATTAAAAAATTTTTTAAAAGAATTGGGCTAGGGCTTCCCTGGTGGCGCGGTGGTTGAGAGTCTGCCTGCTAATGCAGGGGACACGGGTTCGAGCCCTGGTCTGGGAAGATCCCACATGCCGTGGAGCGACTAGGCCCGTGAGCCACAATTACTGAGCCTGCGCGTCTGGAGCCTGTGCTCCGCAACAAGAGAGGCCGCGATAGTGGGAGGCCCGAGCACCGCGAAGAAGGGTGGCCCCCGCTCGCCGCAACGAGAGAAAGCCCTCGCACAGAAACGAAGACCCAACACAGCCATAGATAGATAGGTAGATAGATAAATAAATAAATAAATAAATAGAATTGGGCTATGAGCAAGACACGGTGCCAAGTGCTTTAATCTCAAATTCTCCCTCATAGAGTTTTAATGAGACACGCATTTTGTTTCATTTTTTTATTCTGATTTTTATAGATAGGAAAATCAATGTTAAGAGAAATGAATTTGCCTGAAGTTTCACAGCTAAATGACAAAGGCAGTATTCAAATTTAGATCCAACTCAAAAACCTAGGTTTTTAAATGAGTTTTAAGTTTTAATCTAGTATTAACAATACTCTCAAAATTTACTTGAGAAAATCCAAGTCATTCTCAGATCACTCTCTGCTCAGCTTGAAACCATCCAAGTGAAAGTAAAATTTCATCCATTTAACAAATATTTCAGCTTCTTTTCTATGGAAGAGATGGTAATAAACAAATGAAGATGACATGGTCCTTGCCGTTGCTTATTTCAGGTTGGCAGAAACAATATTCCACTTTTAATATTCACTGAAAAGACTAAAATACAAGCTAGCAAGAGAAAATGTCTTAAGGATTTAGGCACATCAAGATATTTGGGGAGATGGACATAGGGTGAAGAAAAGTAAACATACATCAGGGAGATGGACTAAAACACAATAAAATCAAGCCTTTATGTTTTGTTTGTAACACTTCTACCCAATCATTTTAGAGTTATATTCAAAATCTTAGGTTTGTTTCCATTACATTTTCCTTCCCACTAAAGTTATCATCCAGCTTACAATAATGGCCCCAAAACCAGTGTACCAGCTATGTTTTTTAAAGTCTTATTTCATTAATTTAATTTAAAATTCTATTTTCAGGAAAAGGATTGACTACAACGAGGCACAAGTCAGCTTTCTGGGGTGGTGGAAATGTTCTGCCTTTATTGTGGAAATGATTATATGACTGTGTTTGTCAAAATTCATAGATTTTATACCTAAAATGATGAATTTTACTACATGTAAATTACCTCAGTACACACCCGACTTAAAAAAAAAAAAAAGCCTGAACTCTTAACTACCCAGCTAAAAATAAAACAAAATTTAAAACACAATTTACAATTTAGGTACAAGACCAATTTTATTTTCATAAGTGAAGGAGGTCTAGTAATTTTTTGTATTTATTTATAATGTTAATAATCCAATATTATATAATTCAGTAAATATATCAATATTTTAAAATAGGATATTAAAATGTTATATTTTTTAAAAATAAGGATTTGGATTGCAAAACACTTATTATAACCAAAATGTTGTTAAAGCAATGTTATTTTTTAAAAAATCTCAGAAAATAACAATCTAAGTCTGTTAAAAATTTCAAAGATTTAAACTTCCAGAATACTACCATAAATCCTGCTTACATAGTATGCTGAAAACTCCTCATTTAATACTTAAGGACAAAAAATTACCAGCTAGCTTCATTACTTGATAGATTCAACTGCGTTCTAAAACATAATTGTAGCTCAGCTTCCAAAAAAGGCAAAGAAAAAGAAATGATTGTTTTCAACAAAACTGGGTTTAAAAAAAACACTATTAAGAACACAGGAAAGGGTAATTAAGTGATGTCTCTTCTTTATTAAGGCTTCAATAGAAGCAAATACACCCAAGAAACTATTTACAAAGGACCCAGCCTCAGAATTGTTTTAGAGACCAAAGTCACTTCCCTGCCACTGGAATTTGGCTTGTAAAAATAGTACCAAATTACACATCAAACTTCTCAGATTTTTATGATTCCTACTTTAATACCCTCTGTTTTTATTCTCCCAGACATACCAAAGGCCACCAAGTCAATTTAAATTAGGAGAGGTAATGTAATTCCAAGCTCTGGAAACCCTAGAAGAAATATACTGTTTAACAGGAAGAGTTCTCTTGCCTTGATTAAAGTAATATATCTGTTGCAGATGTCATTTGTCAATCAAAAAATACATACCTGATTTTTTTCTAATATGGGAGAGGAATGTGTTTTTGTTTGTGGCTTTGATAAAAATACCCTTTTAAGTGTGTTGTGCTTGGTAAATTAACTTTTGGAAGAATGAACTATCCCTTAAGTGATAATATGTGACAACTCTCTGTAACAATTGCTCTCTCTCAAAGAAGCTCATCTTCCAAAATCTATCTTAAAATTTTCAGTTTAAAAGCTTGTCAGGCTTGACTATATCTCTTGAATGTCAATAAAAATCTGATTTTGTCCATGTGTTTTTCTGACTGTTTTCTAATGTTTTTATCTTTAATAATATGTAACAATGAAAAACAGCATAAATATCTCTGAGACAGAAAGTATGCAAAGCATTACTTTGTTAGGAATGACTATGTTCTGGATATTAAAGGACAATTAACTTGCTAAAAACAAATGCTCTGAAACTGTTCATGAAAAAATGCTGAAGGATTGGCATAATGATATCCATGATAACTGTATAAGGTGTCCTAGGATGCAGGAGAACAGTGCCAATTAGGCAAAAATTACTCTAAGAATTTTTATTCTTTCCAAAATGGTAACCAAGTAAATAAATTTAATAAACAGTATTTATTAAAAGTACATAGATCATGGAAGTACTTTTAAATAAGCAATCTCTGGGATGTGGGTTCACAAGACTCAACAAAGTGAAATCCCTGCAGTGAGTTCCTTCTTTTGGGGGGAGGGGTAGAGAGGTTAGGGATCTAAAATGACAGTGACAATGATGGCAGGAGTCAAGAGTAAACGATAAGAAAGGTTGGTCCTAAGGAGGGAGCTGAGAGAAGGGAAGCTTATGGGCTCGCCGGGCTGTACCATCAGGGCTTGGTGTCTTCAAAGATGTCAAGGAAGAGGATGAACAAGGAGTCAGGTAAGACTTGCTAGTGTGGTGGGAATTAGTTCAAAGAGTTACACGCATAGAAGATCAGAATGCTTGGAGTATAATTAGGAGGCTGGTAAGTTATTCTAAGGAAGAAAATGGCTGTGTTGTGTGTGCTATTGGGAAAGGGATTCTGAGTTGGTTACTGATATTCAAACACCTGCACTAATTAGGTATGTTCATCTGGTATGAGTGGGGTGAACTTTGATAGACATTCCAGGTGAGGGGGGAAAAGATCCAGGGTTAAAGCTACTATGCGAAACCTAGAGTGGGAGGAAGACATTGTGAAATAACATTAAAAGCATGAGCTTTGGAAATCAAATGGATCTGAATGATAATTTATTTATTAACCAGATATTTGGTCAAATATTATTTTGGGCGTTTCTGTGAGGTGGGTTTTCAGCGAGATTAACACAAATTGGTAAACGACTAAAGTAGATTGCCCTGTATAACGTAGGTGGCCCTCAGTCAGTTGAACGCCTCAAGAGACAAAAGGCTGACTCTCCTCCTAAGAGGGAATTCTTCCTGCCTCAGGGCCTTCTGAGGCCCTGATACCTTTGGCTCTCCTGGGTCTCCAGATTGCAACTCACCCTGCAGATTTTGGGACTTGCCAACCTCCATAAGCAAATGAGCCAATTCCTTATATCCTCATAATAAATCTCTCTATATATGTATATATTATATATACACACACATATATCCACATCCTATTGGTTCTGTTTCTTTGCAGAACCCTAATACAACCTGGGTTCAAATCATGGCTGCTTCTTAATAACTGTGTGACCTTAAGCAAGCCCTTTAACCTCCCTGAGCCTATAAAATGGAAATAATTAAAAATCCATTTAGCACAGGATTGTAACAAGGATTAACTGAAATAATTTCACAAAGCATTGAGCACAGTATCTGACACATAGTGATCAATAAATGGAAGTTGTTGTCGACATTATTTTTATTATTATTATAGAAGGCTCTCTTTTGAGGAAAAAATGCAGGTAAAACAGGACCTAAAGATGTATTTTTGGTGAGGGTGGTAGGAACGTGTGTAGGAATTGTCAAAGCTTTACCTAGTCAACAGCAAAGAGTCCCTTGTTCTTTCCTTCTAGTGTTCTCCCCTATTTTCACGAAAGCTACTTCTCTGTTTCATCTCTCTCATGTAACTCTTTGTATGGGAAAATTCAGCTGAACCACTTTCTAAAACCCTAATTAAAATCTTGTTTAAAAATCTTCCAAATATACATCACTTTTTCTTGACTTAAACACAGTGGATGTAAAAATGTGGCCCTTCTGATTTAGGATGTTGCAGTGGTACTGAGTTTTTATAGAAAATATTACCGTAATGCACGATGTATTTTCAAAACTAAATCTCTCATAGCAATTTATTTTGCTGTCAGCCTTTCATAAAATTAAGTGTGGCATCAATTCCAGTTTACTAAGAGTTTTGGCTAGTAACGCTTTACTGTAAAAATCCCCTCCCTTTGACAATTTTAAGGAAGAGAATACCTTCATTTTATATTCTTAAATCTTTTCTCAGGATAAGCATGAAATATCATTGTGCAGAAACTGCTTCCATTTCAAATGTAAACATTTCATTTAGCAACCAGTCTTAACTATCCACAGATGCAGTGGAGGTTCTGAAATTCCCATTTTTTAAAAGAGTAAAGACTGGCCAACTCCTCTGTGAAAAGAACCTGACTAATGCCGGTGTGTGGATTAGTTCTGGCCTGGAGAGCAGACAAAGTTCTATCATCTTGAATCTAAAACTACAGCACACTACTGAGATCCCAAAATAACTTAAGAGTCTGGTCATTGGTTTTATTTTCCTTGGCTCCTTCCTCATGGGTGGTGGTGGTGGGACTGGGGGAGAGGTTAAGGTGGGCCTGTAAAAGAAGGGAACTGTGTCCCCTACAGCAGCAATATAGGTCCACTGCCCAGTCCTCTCAACTATAAAAAAAACTCTCCCTTCCCAAAATGGGCAATCTGGTTTGGAAAACTCACATTTACTCAATGAAACAAAACTACAAAAACTGTAGCTCTTACTACATGCTAGCCCTATTCTAGATGCTAGAGATACAAAGAGAGATACTAGTTCATAGCCCCAAGAGTTTAGTCTAGTGGGAGAAACATGTAAGTGAACAATCACAGCACAGTGAACAACCGAATAACAGATGTGACTCAAAGAAAGCAGGGACAACTTGGGGAAAGGGAAGACTTCACAGAAATGCTAACAGGCTGTCTTCAGGATGCAGGTGGTCCATTCCAAGGTTAAGTATTTTTAAAGCAAGAACTCAATTTCCAGACTAAAAACCTTAATTTCTGAACGTGAAAACTTTATGTTCAGGTTCTTATAATCTATTATATACACACACAACAATAACCCACACACAGGGAAATTAGCTCAGTTTGAGAACATATTCATCATCATTCACACCTGCTCAATTTAAGTCCCTCCCCAAATACGCATTACACTGAGGAATATGTGGTAGCAACTCCCCAAAATTAGGACAGAGAGACTTTTGTTGCTATAGAATATAAAACATTACGCATACCTCTGGATGTATTCAGTTGTTGGATTGTAAACTGTTAGTCCTTTTTAAACTCTGTTAAGATGGATACCGAGTAAGGAATAATGCCCTAAACTCTTGCAGTTTCCATATTTATATCTGAAAAATCTCCAATTTACCAAGGCCAATGTGGTATTTCTGGAAAAAAAAATGAAAACTACACATTTGATTTATGGATTTCTGTCATTCATTCATGTCATAATCCTAAAAGCTACCTTTATTCCACAACTTTCCACCATTTCTTTCTAAGAAAAGGGCATACGAAAAGGTTTTTATTTTTAAGGTTATAGCCTTTAAAAACTTGAAATATAAATTTGAATGATCCAACAATTAGAAAATGTTCCCCTACTACCATCTGACATTCCCAGTTTATCATTCTATTTAATATTCTTTTGTAACATCTAACACCCTTCACCTAACAAGGTCAAAGGTTCCTTGAACACTGTTTTATAAGCTGCCTACAGAGACAATCCCTGTGAAACCTGAGGATGCCACACCAACAGAAAGCAGGTCACTGTGATACGGCAGACCGCTCCGCAAAGTCAAAATTGTAGTTCACTTTACGCTGACAGCTTCTTTCCAGAACTCCCTCCCCGCCCCCGGCCTCCCCCGCCCCCAAAGAACGGGAAAGTGTCGATTTTATAAGACGTCTGGCACTGCTTTCTTTAAAACGAAGCGTTTATCTGATTCCTGGAAGGTCACCTCGGTACTCCCAGGGCTCAGGATGCAGCGCCTGGGTTTTTGACCATGGGCGTTGGCTCCTCAACCGGTGACCTTCAGGCCTCTGTGCTTAGCCCGACCCCTGGACGGCCTTCACACCACCGAAGGCACCATCCCTACCACTGCCACTGATTGAGACACGGCGGCTCAGTGGGGGCCCGGCCGCCCCCCCAAACCACTGTTGGCGACGCTGGCCAAGCCCGGGGCCCCGCTCAGAAAGGCTGAGCGACCGCCCCACCGAGGTCACCTAGGACCGACGCCCCGATGGGCTCGGTCCACACCGCCTGCCCGAGCCCTCGCCAAGCCCTCTTCTGACTTCAGTCCACACCGCACCCCATCCACCAGGTAACTTTTCAGAACCCTGGCCCTCTCTGGGAAGTCCCGAGTCGCATCGAGGAGGGAACCCCAATTCGTTTATTGAACGCCTACGCTGAGCTCAGGGCTGGGCTGGCACGCGGAGGAGACCCTTCGCCCTGGCCTAAGGAAGCGCCGGCGTTCCAGCGGCTCGGGCCGGGACCCGTCCTCCAGGAGGACCAACAACGGGGCAGCAAGGGACCGGAAGAGCCGCGCCCCCAGCCCCCATGTCCCTTCTGCCCGCCTTTACCTCGCCGGACCCCACCAGGGCAGCCGGAGCTAAAATTAGAAACGAGCGCGACGCGCGCTCACGTGCACTCTGCGCAGCGGCGCCAGGGCCGCTGCCCGGTGAGTCACGGCTCCGCCCCCACCCGCCGAGGACGCGCTGACGTCAGCCGCTTCCCCGAAAGGTGACGTAAGCGCGCCTCGGGAAGGCCGCTGGCCGGCCGTAGAACGTTCACTGAGTTTCGATGCCTTAAAGGGACCAGTCCTCAGATCGTGAAAGACGTGGGGAGATGACCCCAATCACCCATCCGTAGAGTCGGAGCCCTTTTTATATCCCTTTGTACTGAGAAAAGTTGATTGTTGAGATAGGGATGAAAAAACGAGAGCAACTGAGCCTCATCGGAGGCTCCCAGAAGCCCCAGAACCTCCTCCTGGAAGCCCTCCTTGATTAACCAGAATCTGATCTTGACCCAAAAGTCAGAAAGTTTTCCGTGGCCCTTGACTTCCTACCTCTTCGCTTATAGCCTCTGCCCATATGCTTAACACCTCTACTGATGAGAAAGACTGTGGTTTGAATGTTTATTGATGTAATTCATCAACTTGGGCCAGCTTGGCCCTTTTGTCACTGTTTTTGACTGTATCCAAACTCTCTCATTAGTTGTGTGACCTGAAACAAGAAACTCTAGATGTGAAATTTGTGAACTGGTATCCAATCCTCCTTTTATGCTTATGTTGCCTGTGGAAGCTCCCAGAGGTAGGGACCCTGTCCAGTGCTTCATCATTCAGTACTGTCACATCCTCACAGGGAGCTAACAATTCACTGAGGTTTGCTATGTGACAGATATGTTCGTTATCCTCCCTCCCCTGTCTCCTCTCTGAGGTGGATGTTATTGTTCCCATTTTACGGATGAGGAAGAAAATCAAGGCACAGCAGGGTTAAGTATGCTTCCCTAGGTTACACAGCTAAAGGCTAGCAAACTGAAAGTCACTTCCAAGTCAGCTGGACTCCAAGTCAATGTTTCTGGTGATAAAGGTGAGCTGTGAAATGTATGTTTTGTTCTGGGTGTATTGAGTCCCATAGAACAGCTTTCACTCTTTAATGCAATCCCAGTGCTTCTGAACAAGTAACTCAGAGGTAACCCCCGCCTGAAGATGCCCAGAGCAGGAGGGCTGGGCCTCAAGGCCTGGCAGACAGTAAGGTTGGTGAGAAGGCGCTCCCTCTCAGGTGCCTGTCCTGTACTTGCAGGACCCTGAGAGCAAGTGCCTCCTTGAGGTTTTCGCCCTAGGCATCTCACTCACCGCACCCTAGTCCCAGCCCTGCCACACCTACCCTTGACTGTTTTTTCTCTCTTGAAACTAGAGAGGACATCCTGCTTACTGCAACCTGGCCTGGCACACTAGTGGCCAGTTCTACCCAAGTGCAGAAGAAACACCTTGTTTCTCCTCCATCATAATCCCCTCTCTATAAAGCAACAGAAAATTTCCTATTGGAACAGTATAGTCATGCCAAGAACAAATGAGATGACAACAGCTTCTTAGAGTTTTGAGCAAAATAATGCTGCCTGTGTACTGGAAATGAAGCCACTGTTACCTTCTGACAACATTATTGGTCCTTGGCTGAGTGTCACAAGCCCATCCTCAGGCCACACCTGCCAGATCTACCAGGAGTACCTTCCTCCCCCCAGCTCACCCCTCAGTGACATTTAGAACTGACCCCTCTCCCCTCATCCCAGGACTCCAGCCAACACCAAGCTCTCTTCTCTTTGTGTCCCCTGCTCCCTTCCCCTTGATCATGCTGCTGAAGTCACTGCCCACTGCTCTTCCTGTTCTCCAGGTTTTCTGGAGCCTGTGACCAAACACCTTGTGTGTGCTCCCATCGCAGCCTTGGCAGGAGATGGAAAAAACCACAGGCAGCCTCAGCTGTGGGCAGTGGCTTCTCCCTCTGTATTGGGGCTGGACGCACAGATAAGGAAGCTTAGAGCAGTATGGGACCTTCAGGCCAACCAGGCCAGCCCTTGTTTTACAACTAGAGGACTAAGGTCCAGGTGAGGTGACGTGCCCGCGGTCACATTGCCTGTTATGTAGAGTCCTAATCACTTGACTTCCAGCTCACTGGTCTTTTCATGGATCACACCTCTGTTATGAGCCTCAGGTGGAACAGTGAGCATAAATGTGCGTGAGAAACTAATACATCATATACATGATGGGAGGGAAGACAAATAGTGACTTGAAATAAATAGAGATAAAATTGTAGGGCAGAATTGGAGAATACAATTTCTGAGGACCTCTGACTACTTCCTCTTCTCCTTTCCTCTCCTTCCCACCCAGCCTCAAGATAGGTGAGGGGGTTATTCCTCCTCAAACCTAGGAACATTTCCCAATGGAATGACATGATGAGTTGGACTGCCATTTTTAAACCTTCCGTAATCAAGATCTTGTGTGTCATTTCAGGGTTTGATTTTGTATCTCCCAGCCTTTACTTCCCATCATTTTCCTATCCCCAAAGCCCCATTAAATGTTGTTAAGAGCCGTAAATGTAATTGGCCACTAATGTGGAAGGATTGTGATCTCCAGCAAACAGCCCTAGCAAAGAAAGGAGCAGGAATCCTGGGTCTGTTCCCAACCGTGCAAGTGACTCACTGGATGACACAAAGTAAAGTGCTTCTTTTGTGGGGGGAGAAACAGGGAACAACACACACATCTTCTTGCCTGACAGAGGTGGAGGGGGCGTGGTAGGGAGCCATTGGGCAGGCTCCCAGGGTAGTGGAAGTTCAGGGGTCCCTGGGTAGACCCAAGTCCATAGTGACTGCTTAGCAATGGCTGTGGGGTTAGCCCTGAGCTCTGTCCCACTGGAGCACCAGCCTCCAGAGGAGCCACTAAGATGGCTGGGCCAGATTATGGCACTTACCCTTCGTGATATCATCCTCATTGGTTAGGAATGCACCCTGGTTATTCCTAACTCCACTTTAATAACTTGTTATAGATCTGCCCTCCAAGAATTTATTTGAAACTTTCTTTAATCTATTTTTATTTCAGCCTGTACAGCCTTTTCAGGCAACAAGTAGGTTTACCATCTATGTAAAAGCACCAAAACACAGAAAGTGCTATATAAGGGTTTTTATAATAATAATAATTTTATAAATATAATGTTATATGTAATAAATATATTAGAATTTGATGATGCTAATTCAGATGGTCTCACAGGCTTATTTTTAGTCGCTCACTATGTTTGTCTTTGTTTTTACCTCCACACTCACACACACAAACACACCCCATCAAAAATCTTTATTAATGGAGTGGGGTGCTGTGATGGGTGTGATTCTGCATACAAACTCACATAATCACATTCAATGTCCTCTAAAGACTTACCATCTAGGACCAACATATAGTAGGTGCTCAATAAATACTTTTGGGTGGTTGGATGGCTGGAATTAAAAAAAGAAAAGAAAACCCATGTGGTAACTGGTGAGACATATTAGGAATGACTGTATTGGGGGCTCTAGGGCAAACACGAGAGTATGACTGGCATGGAGGAAAAAGGGAATGTGTGATTTTTTTGGCAGATGTGCATGTGTGAGCTCTCCTCAGATTGCCCTAGAGCTAGTCCTGGAGGAATAGTTGGTTCCCAGGCTGCCGAAATGATGCATAGACAAGGAATGCCAAAGTGGCACCCCCTGACAGGCGCTGTGTGGGTGGCAGTAGTGAGGAAGCAGGTATGAGGTCCAGAAGAGAAAGACCAGGCCCTGCGGCTATCTCTATTTTTAATATGAACCACCGTAGAAGTTTTAACCGCAGGTGATCCAGCAGGTGAATGGACAAATAAACTGTGGTACATCCAGACAATGGAATATTATTCAGTACCAAAAATAAATAAATAGAGCCATGAAAAGACATGGAGGAACATTAAATGCATATCACTAAGTCAAAGGAGCCAACCTGAAGAGGCTATGTACTGTATGATTCCAGCTACATGACATTCTGGAAAAGGCAAAGCTTTGAAGACAGTAAAAATGTGAGTGCTTGCAAAGGGTTAGAGAGGAGGGAGGCATGAATAGGGGGAACACGGGGGATTTTTAGGGCAGTGAAACTACTCCGTATGATATCCAATGATGGAAATGTGTCTTTATACATTTGTCCAAACCCACAGCATGTACATTCCCAAGAGTGAATTGTAATGTAAACTATGGATTTGGGGGATTATGATGTGTCAGTGTAGGTTCGTAAGTTGTAACAAATGTACCACTCTGGTACATCTAGTTGGGGAGAGTGTGGGTAAGGGCAGATAAGGGGCACATGGGAACTCTCTGTACTTCTGCTCAATTTTGCTATAAATCTATAACTGCTCTACAAAATAAAGTCTTTTTTTTTTTTAATCCAGGTGAGGTGATAACACCCTTCTGTATGTAGAGTTCAGTCCACACTGAAGTCACAGAGACTTGGGCTGGCATCTGAGCACCACCATGACCAGCTCTGTAACTATGGGAAAGTTTCTTAACCCCTCTGACCTCAGTTTCTCTAACTCCACAGGATTGTACTGCCTTCCTCGGAGCATTTTGAAAATTAAATGAAAAACTATATGTAAAGTGTCTAACCCAGTACTTGGGATATACAAGTAAATATATGCAACCCCTCCCCAATTCCTCCCTTAATGATTATGATTATTAAACATTCTGATGGTTACTAATTTCAAAGTCAGGCCAGTGGAGGAAAGCTGTCTTGAGTGAAAGTGACCTTCTACTAGGAAGGGGATCTGTGTGTGGGAGTGGGCATGTGTGTTCTCACATGCTCAGTCACAGATGCTGGCCACAGAATGCCAGACGTGGCCTTGAGCCCAGGGACGCAGCATCAAGCCCCTCACTCAGCTTTCTCCCATGAAAAGGTCAGGATGATGGAAGGCTGTCATATTTAGATGATGGCTCGTAGGGAAGCCTCGATGGGTTAGTCACCTATGATATGACATCATATTGCCACTCAATATAGTAACAGCTGTTGGTTGCTTTGGGGGGCAGGGGGCAGGGTCAGCTTTTCTTGACCAACCATGCCTCAAGGATAAATTGGATGGGACCAGACAGGGAGACATGACAAGTGGAGAAATTCTCCCCTGAATAGGGTGTTCCACAGCTTCCTAAGGATTTTCGGCACCCACCTCAAAATGTGAGTCTTGACTTTTCTTTGTTTTGGGGGCTAAGGAGGGGAAATGCCATGGGAAAAAGGTATTTGGTCAGGAAGCCTCTAGCTGGAGGGATACCCAACACAGCCAGGGTCAGCCCCACCCTGGAGAGGAGTGGGAAAGTGAGTTCCGCGCACCATCACATGATATCTATATGCCACCCAAAGAAGTGGTCCGAGGGTAGGGGATTAAAAGCCCTGGAATTAGGGTGCTGCAGAATCTCTAGGTTGGATTAGGCATTTTACCCTCCCAGGTTACATAACGACACTGGGGCCAAATCAGCAGCCCACTGAGGCAGTGATGTCTCAGCCTTTGAAATGAGCCTGGATGAAGCCATGGTTTGAGGGTACCACTGATCAGTGCCGTAGTTAATCTGGGGTACTGATCAGTCATGCCATAATGGAAAGCCACTGGATGTGGTTAACCCCTTCCTTCCAGTGAATTCTCCTCCTTGACGTCTCTGCCTCTTGCGCGGCCTTGTTCTTTGGGGATAGAATGCTTTGTATCAGCAGCGTAGATGCCTAGGTTAACTGCGGAGAGCGGACTCTTCCTGTGTCTAAACTGGAATAAGTCCAGAGTGAGGAAATAATGAGGCTGGAGAGAAAAAGCCCTGGACCAGGGGTCAGGAGACCCTGTTTGGCAGCTGCTTCTGTCACTTTCTGAGCCTCTGACCTTGGGTAAGTCACTGCCTCTCTGTAGATTTTGGTTACTCCTCTTGCCTGTAAAGATATGTACTCTGGGGGGGTCCTTTAACCCTAGCTGGCATTCTCCAGTCCTCTAGGTGTGAATTCCCTGTTCTGTTGTTGGTGGAGTAGAAAGGGCCCCACTGTCTGAGTATGTAGCTCTGCCACGCGCTGTGTGACCTTGTACAAGGACACCCCTTCTCTGAACCTCAGTTTCCCCACTTATAAAATAGGGGTTTTTAGTGGGAAGCAACCGCGTAGCACAGGGAGATCAGCTCTGTGCTTTGTGACCACCTAGAGGGGTGGGATAGGGAGGGTGGGAGGTAGGGAGATGCAAGAGGGAAGAGATATGGGAACATATGTATATGTATAACTGATTCACTTTGTTATAAAGCAGAAACTAACACACCATTGTAAAGCAATTATACTCCAATAAAGATGTTAAAAAATAAAAATAGGGGTTTTTGTGAGACATGGGTGAGATAATGAACCTGGAAGCCTCTTCGGGAGGCACCATGTAAATGTATTTAAATGATTTCCTGAGTTCCCAGGGGGAAGGCAGGTTGAGAAGGGGTCGGTTGGGGTTACTGGCAGGTTGCACTGCGACCGGGGCTGGGAGAAGGGGGAGGTGGCGGTGTGGTAATCCAGGCCCTGAAACCTCCAACCCTGTCCTACTCGGTTCCTCTTCGCGTCCCAGCAGCTCGGGGACGGAAAACAATTGAGAGGTCGTAAGCGATGCTGAGAACAGCCCAAGAGAGTGGCTGCAAACTCTTCTCTGAGGGGTCGCGCTGCTGGGGTGGGCACAGCGCCAAAGTAAAGAGGCCGAGGGGACCCGGGCCAGGGTCTGGAATCCGCGTACGAATGAGCCCCCTCCCATTTCCTGTGGATGCCCCAGGGTAATACTCCTGCGCCGCGCACCTCCTGGGCTGCCCGGCATCACGTCCAGTGGGTGTGAAAACAGCTCCAAGGGGAGCCCTGGAAATAACATCACGGCTGTATATTCACCAGAGTGACCTGTCTCAACTCATCCCTGCGGGAAAATCACAGCTCTTCTAGAGAAACTCTCCAAATTCCTGTTTATTCTTCACGTAAACGGATTAACCTAGGGTTGGCGATTTTACTTCGACTCTCCCTTTCATGTTGCAGCGAAAATGAAATCGACGACTCCTTTGAAGCCGTTCTTTGAGCCATATTCATAATTTCTCTTCTCTCCCACCAAAAGGGCGTTTCTCTCTTTTTGAAATTTTTGTTTTTGAAGCCTCAGGCGCTGAGAGGCTGGGAGGAGGCGCGGCTGCCATAGGAGCAGCGTGCTGTCCCCCTGCTGACTCATCTGACATTAACATAATTATGTTTCAGGAGTCAAAGTGATTTTCAAACTATGAGTAATGCGCGGTATTAGAGAGAATGTTTACAAGGCAGCGGGCATTTCAGCACACTGAGGGAACCAGCTGCTGCTAACAGCTGAAAGGAGTGAAGGAATAAGAAAATGCTCTCAGGAAAAGAACCTTTCTTTATGGGTTCCTCTTCTTTGGAAAGGATTCAGATTTCTTGAAAGGCAGGTGAACTCAGAGTTCCCTGAGAAAGGATCCAGAGCTAGCATTTTTTTATCTGAATACCTGGATGTCTGATCATTTTATATGAAGGCAAACTTTTTCATAGTCTTAGTTTTTATACACCCAACTCTAGAGAAAGATGGATTTAAAGATTTCAGCAAATTTATTTCTTAAAGCCGATTTATTGCCAGTATTAATCATCATAATAATAATCGTCTAAAGTTGTGTGAAGAAATGGGCTACTTCTTCTAAGACAGGCATGGGGATACAAATCATTTCCTGAATTTTAAAGATGGGGAGCAAAAGCCCATGGTGGGTGGTGAATACCTTCTTAAAGCTCCGTTGTCTAATTAGTAAGAGAAAAGTTTGAGAGCCATTGAATACCGTTAGCCAACTTTTAGACCTCAGGAGAGAAAAGCTGAGCTCCATTCCTGTTCCAAAGCTGTGTCTGTCCCTTGCCTCTGTTTCCTGGTCTCATAATGGGAATATTAATAACACTTGTTTTGCCTGCCTGAGAGGATGAGCCTTGAGCTCTGGGAGGGTAGGAACAGTATCTGCCCACCCCTGTACCCCCAGTGTCTAACCTGGAGCTTGTGTATAGTAAGTGCTCAGTAAGTATCTGCAGAATTAATAAATGAGACAAAAGCTTTGGACATCAGAACTCTGTTCTTCTGTTTATTTGGTCTTCTTGGTTTTATCTTCTTGCCTTTAGTTCCTTCTGCCCCGGGCTGGGGGGCTCAGCAAGTGGGGCCATGCTTAGAGACTCATCTACTGAGGCACCAGCACGAATAAGGAAAAATAACTGCTCACATCCTTGGGACTAACTGCTAAAATCAGATGGAAGTAGAACGCTCAAGTCAGAAACTCCTTTAAAAAAGGCTCACTCAAAAACATGGCAGTAAATTTAACTTGTTTATATGTTGGAGGTACATCAGGAGAACTGTCAGGCTTAATTTCACCTGCTGAACCTTGAACTGAAATCATCACTGCAGGTGTAATAACAATAAAGTCAACCTAGTTTGGGACATTGTGATGGCAGGTGAAAGATAAGTAGTTGGACTGGATAAACCCTTGAAAAATAAAAGTTCCACTCAGATACATGCTGAAAGCTACAAAAGAAACGGAGAAATCAGGAAAGGTTAATCCTGATTTTTTTTTTTTTTAATTAACTAATTAGTTAATTTATGGCTGTGTTGGGTCTTCGTTTCTGTGCTAGGGCTTTCTCTAGTTGCGGCAAGCGGGGGCCACTCTTCATCGCGGTGCGCGGGCCTCTCACCATCGCGCCCTCTCTTGTTGTGGAGCACAGGCTCCAGACGCGCAGGCTCAGTAATTGTGGCTCACGGGCCCAGTTGCTCCGAGGCATGTGGGATCTTCCCAGACCAGGGCTCGAACCCGTGTCCCCTGCATTGGCAGGCAGATTCTCAACCACTGCGCCACCAGTGAAGTCCCCTGCTATTTTTTTTTTAATGGGAAAAACACTCACTTGATTTTACATGCGAGAACAGATTTCCAAATTCTGATAAGGACTTCAAGATAGCTCTGTTCTCTTGTTCTTTCCGTTCCTGCTTCAGATTCTAGATCTTTTGTCTCCTTCTTTTCCCTCTTCCCTCCATCCCTAAGTTAACTCCTTCCTTCTGTTCTGGTTCCCAGGTTGCTTCCCCCCCCCAGGCATTCCTTCTCATCTCATAAACTGTCTAACGGTTTCTAAACAACTGTCATTCTCATGGTGAATGGTCAATACTGTAAGGTTTTTTTTTTTCTAATGTAAAAAGAACATATATTAAACTAATTATAAATAAATTGTTTGCAAATAAATTGTTAATTATTTTTAAGCTACCAAGCTTGATCACACACAGAAATATTTCTGTTCACTTAGGAATGTCTTTGATGAAGCAGTAAAAATTAATTTTATCAAATCTCATCCCTTGACTACACTACCTTTGAATGTTCTACATTTGCATCATGGAAAAAAAGGGGGTGGCCCCCAGGGAGAGACACACACTAAGAATCCTTACCTGCCCTCAACTGAGAAGCCCAGATATGTTTTTGGTGGACTATCTGGATTGACTGATCGCTCCTCTCCCCACCCATTGAAATAATATTGTTAGGCTTACTTCAAACAGTAAATATAAACCAATACATTCATGTCTAATCAATCCAAAATGGTTGTAAAAGAGAGTCAGGATATGTGGTCCTATACCTAACATATGAAGATGATGCCAGGAAAAAAAACATGTGGGCTCCCAGTGGCTGTCATTTGGTGCTTCTGCCCTAGACACGCTCTCCAGTGGGGTAAATCCAGGCTGGGAGCGCTTCTAAGGTTCTGAACTTCCATTGCTCTTTCTATCAGAGCTGCAAGTCCAGGACAGTCTTGATTTCACATGCTCTACTCCACTTTTCCTGTACACTAATGCTTGCCAGGCTAGGAACCCTAATTTGGGTTTGGATGACACAGTCACTGTTCGTTAAGGCATCTCAAGTAAAAAGCCTCTTCACTTTTTTTTTTTTTTAATTATTTATTTATTTATTTATTTATTTATTTATTTATTTATGGCTGTGCTGGGTCTTCGTTTCTGTGCGAGGGCTTTCTCTAGTTGCGGCAAGTGGGGGCCACTCTTCATCGCGGTGTGCGGGCCTCTCACTATCGCGGCCTCTCTTGTTGCGGAGCACAGGCTCCAGACGTGCAGGCTCAGTAATTGTGGGTCATGGGCCTAGTTGGTCCACGGCATGTGGGATCTTCCCAGACCAGGGCTCGAACCCGTGTCCCCTGCATTGGCAGGCAGACTCTCAACCACTGCGCCACCAGGGAAGCCCAAGGCTCTTCACTTTTGATCTTGATTTATTTTATAAATATTTGTAAATAATTTAATATTCATGTAATAGTGTTATTAAGTTAGTAGCAGGTTGCTGAACATTTGAGATCCAAATGTTTAATGTATATTCTAAAATAAACTTCAGCTGTTTAGACCCCTCATAGAATAAACTCATTCTAATTTTTCCCCATATTCCCCCTTTATATCTTTTCCTCTTCCTTCCCTGTATTTTTCTCTCTCTCCATTTTTCCTTCCCTCCCTTCCTTCTTTCCTCTTTCTTGTGTTTTGTTTGTTCCTTTTCGTAGATATCTTTCTTAAAAAATATATCTAGAAGAAGATAAGAAAAACTAACTAAGGCACCTAGGACTGAATAGGGACTTTTCATCATATGCATTTTTTGACTGTTTCAGTTTCTAACATATACACATATACTTTTTCCCAATTAAAAAAAAAATGGTCAACCAAAACAGCGTTTTATACTCTTTCTCTTTTCATTTTTTAAAATGTTTTTTTCCCTCAATTCTGATACCAGCCTATTTCTTCTTCCCAGAACAGCTTCCAAAGGGAAATGGGGAAGAAGAGAAGGGAGGAGGTTGACAGGAGCTAAATGCCTATGTGTCCACAGCACAGATATTAAGGGAATGGGTTAGCCTAACAGGATCAAGGAAGTTTGGGCCTCTTTTCTTTTTTTTTTAAACTCAAGATGTTTACAATATGTTTAAACATATTTCCACATCATTAAGTATTTTACAACATCATTTTAAATAGTTGTACAGGAGTGCCGAGTTAATTTATTATCTTTGTACTGTAATTTATTTAATTAGTACTCTATATTAAACATTTGGGTAATATCAGGTTTGTCAATATTACAAATGGTGCTGTAATAAATTAAATTTATTAAATAAATATTCTTGTAGCTAAATCTTTGTGCATAACCATTCTTATTCACTTTAAATATCTCTTTTCAAAGGAGAAGAAATATATTTCTCAAAGGAAAATAAATCAAAGAGTATACAACTTCTAGGGCCTTTGATATATATATATTGCTCTTGATATAATTTTAATTTTAATCTTAATTTCTGTAAACATGAAATTTCCACCTGTTTGTTAGGTTTTATTTCCTATTTATAAACTTTCTGTTAAGAGCCTTTGCCCACATATTTGTTGGTATCTTAATATTTGCAATGATTTAGAATGTTTTATGCATGTAACAAATATATAGCAAAACCCTCCTTTTCTAATATTAAAAAAAAAAATCATCCTCTGGCTTGATATTTGTATTTTAATGTTGGCTATATTTATATATTTTTTGACACACAAAGGTTTTTAGTTTTAAAGTAATCAAATCTATCAATATTTTCTTTTCTGAAGAATGACCCTTTCCACATAGAACTTTGAAAATTGTTTCGTATTTCCTTTTTCAAAGGTAAAGTTTACGTATATTACATATTTACAGTGAAATGCACAAATCTTAAGTGGATGGTTCAGTGAGTCTTGACAAATGACAGAGGCATAAACCTACCAAGATTTAGAAATTCAAAAGGTATGGGGTTTTTTGAGCTGATGGTTGCATATATTGATGAATATATATTAATCATTAATATTAACATATTAACATAATATTAATCATGGACTGTACACTTTAAGTGGGTGAATAGTATGGCATGCGAATTATATCTAAATAAAGCTATTAAAGTATATATAGAGAGAGAAATTAGCATCATGCCAGAAAGTTCCCCAGGGTCCTTTCCCAATAAATCCTCACTCCCACTCTACACCAGAGGCAACCACAGTGTTTAGTTTCTTCATCGTCAATTAGTTTTGCCTGTTTTAGAAGTTTATATAAATGGAATCATACAGCATGAACTCTTTGGTGTAAAGTTTCTTTCACTCAACATAATATTTAAAAAATTCATCTGTGTTGGTGTGTTTCAAGTTTCTTTTGGTTGTCAAGAGTAATATTTCATTATGTGCCTATATTACAGTTTGTTTATCAATCCTCTATTTATGGACATCTGGACTATTTCCAGTTTGGGGCCATTATGAGCATTCTTGTACATGTACTTTTATGGACATACGCTTTCCGTTCCTTCCGGCAAATACCTAGAGGTGGAATTGCTGAGTCATAGTGTGGACATATGCTTTCATTTCTTTGGGGGAAATACCTAGGAGTGGAATTGCTGAGTCATAGAATACACATATACTTAGTTTTATAAGAAACTGACAGACTTTTTTCCAAAGTGGTTGTATCATTTTTTACTCCCACCAACAATGCAAGAGAGTTTAAGTTGCTCTGTATTCTCACCAACTTTTTTTTTAAAATAAATTTATTTATTTATTTATTTTTGGCTGCATTGGGTCTTCATTGCTGCGCGCGGGCTTTCTCTAGCTGTGGTGAGTTGCTCCGCGGCATGTGGGATCTTCCCAGAGCAGGGCTCGAACCTGTGTCCCCTGGATTGGCAGGTGCATTCTTTCTTTCTTTCTTTCTTTTTGGCTGTGTTGGGTCTTCGTTTCTGTGCGAGGGCTTTCTCTAGTTGTGGCAAGTGGGGGCCACTCTTCATCACAGTGCACGGGCCTCTCATTATCGCGGCCTCTCTTGCTGCGGAGCACAGGCTCCAGACGCGCAGACTCAGTAATTGTGGCTCACGGGTCTAGTTGTTCCGCGGCATGTGGGATCTTCCCAGACCAGAGCTCGAACCCGTGTCCCCTGCACTGGCAGGCAGACTCTCAACCACTGCGCCACCAGGGAAGCCCGGCAGGTGCATTCTTAACCACTGCGCCACCAGGGAAGTCCCTGTGTTCTCGTCAACTTTTGATGTCAATCTTTTTTATTTTAGTCTGTCTGTTGGGTGTGCAGTGGTAGCTTATTATAGTTTTAATTTACATTTCCTTGATGACTAAAATTACTGAACATTTTTTCATGTGCTTCTAGTCTTTTTAATAGTTTTGTATTTATATCTAATTACACCTATTAATCCATCTAAAGTTATTTTTATTACAATTTGAGGTAAGTCTCTAAATTTATTTTTTCTAAATAACCAATTAACCCAGTATAGTTTATTAAGTAATAATTTTTTTCCCTACTGATTTGTGATGCTTTCCTTATCATAGACTAAGTTCTTGTGTATAATATTGTTTCAGAATATCTATTCTGTGCAATTGATTTGAACATTTATACATATGTTCTTGTGTCAGTTCCACACAGTTTTATTGATACTTGCTTCTTAAAATTGTTTAATACCTGGCAGGGCCACTGTCCCATCATTCCTTTTCATGTTCAACATTTTCTTTGCTGTTTATACCTAATTATTCTTTCAGTAAACATTAGAATGATAATGTCAAATTCTAAAAGAATCTTATTGAGATTTTTGTTGAAAGTATATTGAGATACAAACTAATTTGAAAAATACTGACATTGTTGCCACAGAACAATATTCAGATTTTCTTCTGTATTTGTCAGTAACATTCTGTAGTTTTTGTTATATGGATCCTTCACATTCTCATTAAAGATATTCCAAGGCATTTAATAGAGGTTTTCCGTGTCATCACTGTTAATTTTTACTATTGTAGTTTGATTTTTTTTATTATACTTTCTAACTAGATAGTATTTCAATACAGAAAAGCTACTGACTTTTGTGTCTCTTTTGTATATTTAGCAGTTTTCTGCCAGTATGTATACTATTTAATTGGTCAGAACTTTCAGTTAAAAATCAAATAAAATTGGCAATAAACTGTATCCCTGCTTTGTTCCTGATTTTAATAATATTGCCTTAGTATTTCATTCTCACAGGTGGTTTTGACTGGTTGAAATAAATATTTTGTTAATGTTAAGAAGTTCTTAAATTTATGATCATTTTTTAATAAGGACTAGCTCATTGGATCTCATTTGGATAGAGAGAGAATCTCATTTGGATTTTCTTTTTAAACTGGTGGATGTGATATATTATACTATTGGATTTTTTCAAATATTAAGATGTAAAACCTTTTCATTCTAAGTTAAATCCTTTTGGGGATATTCTTTTGATACTCTGTTGTCTGTTTGGATTTCTTCTCTATGTTCATAATTTAGATAGGTTTATTATTTTCTTTTTTTGAGCTGTCTTTTTCAGGTTTTGACATCAGGGTTATCTCTGTGAAGTAAATTAGATAGACTTTCAAAGTTTTTCAATGTTTTGAAGTAATTATTGAAGCATAGTAATTATGTATTCATTAAGAGTTGAAAGATTTTCCCTATAGAGTTTTCTAGGCCTAGGCATTTTTTCTCTGGAGGGATTTCTTTTGCTCTTTTCTTCCCTTAGTTTCTTCAGCTGTGATTACTGTATTTAGGTTTAATACTTCTAATTTTTGTAATGTGTGTATTTCCAGAAGATCATTTCATCTATGTTTTCAAACTTATAGCTTACGATTTTGCTAAGTGTTCTCTTATTTTAAACTATATCCTCCTCATCTGATGTTGAATCCCTTTTTTATATTTCTAATTTTATTATTCACAGGTTTTTTTTTCCTTCTTTACTTTCTCTAAAGTTTGTCTATTTTATTGTTTTTTTATATAAGCTCTTGAATTAATTTTATAAACTTTCCTATATTCTAATTCATTTAGTTTTGGTTTTGCCTTTATTCTTTTTCTTTCTCTTGATTTTTAAGGGATTTTATTGTTGTTATAAATCCTTGGGTTGAAGACTTTCATTTTTCCTTTCCTTGAAAATAATGAAAACATGAAGACTGTAATTTCCCCTTTCAGTATACTTTAATAACATTTCATAACTTTTAATATGGGATGTTCTCATATTAGTTATCTTCTAACTGCCATGTTCTTATACTTTAATTGTTATTTTGTTTTAATTTCTGTTTATTAATAGTGTTATTGCCCTGTGATGAAAGAATTAAGCTTGTGTAATTACTGCATCTTAAATTATCTCCTATTTATGGTTATATGCATTGCAAATACCTTCTCCTGTTGTGTAATTTCTTTCCATTTTGTTTACATGTCTTTTTACTTGTGCATAAGCTTTTGTCTTAATGTAATTAAATATATACCCCTTATTTGGTTGTTTGTATGTTTGTATATTATATAAGAAATCTTTCCCTACTTGGTGATGATAAATGTACTTTCCTATATTTTCTTCTCAAAGTTGCAAGCTTGCTTTCACATGTAGGTCTTTAGTCTTTATGGCTGGGTGAGTAGGAGTCTGATTTCTCTTTCTTCCCACATGGATAACCAGTTGTCTAAGTCCTACCACTTCCCCCCATTGCATTGTGATGCTACCTTCGTTGTACAGAGTTTCTTCATGTGTATAGGCTATTTCTGGGATTTTGTTCTGTTCCATTCATCTATATATCTGTCCCCTAGGTCAATACCAGCATGGTCTTTAAAAATACGTAAACATCTAAGAAGACAAGTTTCCCTACCCTCTTCTTCTTCAAAATTATCTTGACTCTTTTTGTCCCTTTCACATGAATTTCAGAATTATTAAGAATCACACACAAATAAACACACATTTTGAGGATTTTTAAAATTAAAATTGCAGTAAGCCCATAGATCTATATGGAGAAAACTGACATTTTCATGTTATTGAATACTCTAAACAGTGGACATGATATTTCTCTAAATTTATTTTGGTCTTTCTTTATATTGTTCAATAATACTTTTATAGTTTTCTTCATAGAGGTCTTATACTCATTTTAATAAATTTAATGCTATGTGCCACATAATTTCTACTATGGTGAATAGAATTCTTTTTTTTTCCTATTATATTTTCGAATTAGTGACTACTACTAGGAGTGCTATTGATTTTTGTGTGATTTTTTTAATCTAGCATCCTAGCTGAACGCTTTTTAATGCTAAGAGTTTCTCTGTGAATTTTTTTGAATTCTTTATGTAGACAGTCACATTTTCTGCAAACAAGAACAGTTTTCTTTCTCTTTCCAGTCCCTGTGTCTCTCCTTTCTTTGCTATTGCAAAGAAGATCAGTCAAGACCCTCAGCACTATGCTGAATACAGACTTATAACTGGTATCCTTATGTTATTCCTGACTTTAATGGAAATGCCTCTAAAATATAACCAGTTGGTATAATATTTGTTTGTAGAATTTTGGTATATGGCCTTTGTCAGGTAAAGAAAGTTGCCTTCTATACCTAGTTTGCAAAGATTTTTCTTTAACCATGAATAAATTCTGCATTCCATGGTATGTCTTTTCTGCATTTATCAAAACGACACTAAAATTTTTTTTTAAAAAGGAGAAACTTTTTTTCTCTTTTAGTCTTTAGTAGGTTTTCTAATTTCGAATTATACTTTCAATTTGAGATTAAGTCCTATTTGGTCATGATGTTTTCCTTAAGATTTTGTATTTACATGAAAAGTGAGATTAAATTATAATTTTCTTTACTTGTATTTGTCTGACTTCAGTATCTCAAAAAATAAGTTAGATAATCCTCTTCCTTTTTTCCCTCATTCTGTGGAACAGTTTATTTTTTTGTTTCTAAACTGTTTATCTATTTTTTGAAGATCTGGTAAAACCATTTGGGCCTTGTGTCTTTGGAAGAAGGAAACCTTTTGATTAACAGTTTAATTTCTTTAATGGTTAAGGCTTTATTCTGATTTCATCTGAATAAATTACCAAAATTTTATTTTTTCTTAAAAAATAAATTATCCATTTCTTCCATATTTATTGCCATGAAGTTTTTAATAGCATTCTTTTATTTATATTTACATCTCCATTGAATCTATTTCTAACCACTTTTTATTCCAATTTTCTGTTTGTGGGGTTTTGTTGTTGTTGTTATTTCTGTTTTCTTGATAAATTTTGCTCAGGGTTTGTCTATTTCTGTAAGTTGTTTCAAAAAATCAACTTTGGGTTTTATTCATCTTCCCTAAATACTATATCTTTAATTTTTTTCTCTTATATTTATTATTTTCTTATTTCTAGTTTATATTTTTCTACTGTTGCTAGTTTCTTAAGTCAATCGCTTTATTTATTTATTGAATATATTTTTAAGGTATTTAGTATCCTTATTTATTTATTGAATATATTTTTAAGGTATTTAGTATTCATTGTTCTCTTGACCACAACAAAGGCTTCAGCACTTTTTGGTTACCTGTTGAACCCTGCTTCCTATCAGGTTATTTTTGTTTCAGAGTTGTACTTTCACTCTTTTAAAATTTTTTTTTTTAAGTTTTTGTTTTTGTTTTTGTTTTTACAATCAATAGTTAGCTATATTTGCTAAAATATAATTTAGTAGTTCTTTTAGTGATAGTCTATGACTGGTAAATTCTTGGTCTTGGCATGTCTGAAATGTCTTTATTTGTCAGGGTATTGAATTCTGGACTGACAGTTACTTTCCCTCTGCACTTTGAACATATTATCCTCACTGTCTTCTAGAATCTACTGTTGTCATGAGAAGGCTGCCATCAAACTAATTTTCATTCCTTTGTAAGGAATCCATCTTTTATCTCTGTTAACTTTGGATTATCTTTCTCCTTAATGTTCTGCAATTTTGCTACCATCTGTTTAGGTATGGATTTATTCTTATTTCCATGCTTGGTACCCAAACGTACCTTTGATTTGAAGTCTTCAATTCTGAAAACATCTCAGCAATGATCTCTTTAAATATTGCTTGACTCTCCTTCCCTCCTTTCTCTTCCTTCAGAATTCCCCTTAAATAATGGTCAGTAGGTGTCTCTAAATCAATCCTCCACATCTCTGAATACTTTCTCTTCTCTGCCTGGACTCTGGGCATGTTCCTAGCACCCCTTTCCACCTCACTACTGTGCTCTTCAACTTTATTCACACCAGAAATTTTCTCATCCAGGGCATCTTAAATTTCAGTGATTTTATTATTCATTTCTGAGATTTCTAGTTGACTCTTTAAAAAAAAAAAATAGGGACTTCCTTGGTGGTCCAGTGGCTAAGACTCCATGCTCCCAATGCAGGGGGCCCAGGTTCGATCCCTGGTCAGGGAACTAGATCTCACATGGCACAACTAAAAGATCCTGCATGCCGCAACTAAAGAGCCTGCATGTTGCAATGAAGATCCTGTGTGCCGCAACAAAGACCCGACGCAGACAAATAAATAAATATTTAAAAAAATAATAAACCTGGTATTGTTTTCACCTAGTTTGTTTTATAATTTCTAATATTTTTTATCCCTCTCTCTTGACACCTTAGATGTACTTATTCTAAAGTCTTTGTTAGGCTGATCTATAAAATTAGTTTCACCGTGGAGTAAAATCTTGTCCTGATTATCAACTTTGCTGGCCGTCTTTCTAAGCATTAGATTTCTCCGTGTATTTTGGAATTTGGTTTGCAGGCTCATTTCAGATGGAAATCATGTTTGTTTTGTTGCTGTTTTCTTTCTCTCTCTTCCTCACTCATACCTCCCTTTTCTTCCACTAGTGTTTTATAGTTGTCCCACCTAGCCCTCCAGCTCCCCAACCCCAAACCAGAGTTTCTGGTGGCATTTCAGGGTTGCTGCCACATGGTGATGATAGGGACACAGCAGATACAATCACTGACTCACTCCCAATCAGCAGGCTGTGTCTGCATCCTCCTATACCCCTAGGCCTGCAACTTCTAGCAATTAAAGTCCAGGCAACTCTCTGCAAACTCAGCCTCTCTTCCCAAGCCTGGGAAACTCAATTCCATGTACCTCCCCATCATAAAATCATAAGCTCCATTAGGAGAGGGACTGTATGTATTTTGATCACCACTATATACCGAGTGTGTAAGATAATACCAACATATAGTAAGCTGAATGAATGAATGGTGACTAATATGTCGTAAACATGATTAAACCTTTGGAGTTGAATCTGGAGCTTTGTTTACTCCCACTCCCGCTGGAGCATGGTCATCTAATTCAGAGGATAACTTGTATCTATAGAAGAGAAGGACCACTGGTGTAAGAGTTAAAAGATCTTGGTTTCAGTTTGGCTCTGCTCCTTGCCTAGCTAAATTACCCAATCATCTTAAACCCAGAGTTCCGCTTCTATAAAATAAACATCCATGGTTGGATGGCAACGCTCTACCCAGATGGTGTCTTGCTATACCAGCCTAGATTCCAGAGTGAGAATAACAGAGCAAATCCCCAGCCTACAGATATGTAGTGTGAATGAGAAACAAAGTCATTGTTTTTAAGGCATTGAAATTTTTAGAGTTGCTTGTTACCTAAGTAACCTTGGCTATCCTGATGATACAATTACTTACCTGTATCCCTCCTCTCCACAGATTTTGAGATCTGTTGAGGGGAGGATCCTCTTTTTTGCACTACTGTTTCCCAATTTCCAGTTTAGTATGTAAATATGATAATTGTATTTTATTTTCACTACTAAGGACAAACACATTAAAAGCCAGTAATTATCCCACATTTGCAGTCTTCCAATTTTCTGAGAAAACTGTGACATTTGTCTAGAATCCTCAGAACTATAATACTATTTTTAGAAGTGTCATGGTGCTCTTTCTGGAGATGGGAAGACAAAAGTTTTGACCTGAACATAATTTAATTTTTGCATAATGACATGCAACATTATTGTAAGCCTCAGTGACTCAGTGATGGCAGCAGGGGCCGACACAATGTGTGGGTCTACTGGCCCCGACAGGAAATGCCCTCTGACTGTGATACTCTTTGAGTTCTTGGTCTCGGGTTTCCGTGGGGCTTCTGCTCTTACTCATGATGCTGGTGGCGTGCGGCCTCAAGTGGAAAGCCCAGCCACCTTCCTAGTTTGCTTCCCACTGTTCCCTCGAGGTGGAAAACATGAAAAACAAGAACGCAGAAAGACAATGACTACAAAATTCAGTTTTGAGTAGATCTACAAAAAGTTCAGCAGTGCCCTGAGAAAAAGTGCATAAAGGCCATGGCATCTCTTCTGGGTATCGTGGAGGTTTGTTTTGTTGCTGTTGTTATTGTTGCTGTTTTTTGATTCATTACTTTTAAAAGGCAAAAAATACTGTGATTCCATAGATGTGTGTCCTGCTATAAATATTAAACTTTATGGTATAATTATTAATGACTTAAGGGAAATAAACAGCGTAAACAAAATATGACCTATGCTATGAAAATACAAACCGTAAGAATTAAAGCATAAAACAATTAGTATCCCGAGGAATACTTAATACATGGATGTGAACTATCTTACACATATATACAATGAAAGCTTGGCAGTGTTTTAATATTTGAAGTTGCTAGATGCATGGCCTCTAGATAAGGAATATATTGTGGTTACATATTCCTAAGGCAATACAGTTTTATTATTTTCAAGAACATAGACATTAGAACTCAGCTAATAGAATGTTATACAGAGTCATCTTTTAATGGAGCAATTTATAAAAAGCACAGTGATTTCTGAGTAAAAGAGAGCTTCTAAAACGTGTGTGAGGAGCCAGAAAACAATGTTTTCCTAGGCTGGTGAAACATCTCTCTTCCCCCCACCTATAGGGCTTCCCAATTTAGCAAATAAAAATACATGATGCCCAAGTAAATGAGAATTTGAGATAAAAATGAAGAATTTTTAGTATAAGTATATCCCACATATTGCATGGGACATACTTATACTAAAATCTATTTGTTGTTTGTCTGAAATAAAATTAACCTGGGCATCTTATACTTTATCTGGCAGCCCTTACCCACCTCACCTCACTTTTTTTTAACCCTCATTTTGCACCATCTCTGGGAAAGAAGCTGGCTGGCTTCTGCCCCAAACTCCACAAATTCTGTATTAGTGAGCTTGCAATAATGCGTTTTCAATTACACGTTGTGAGGCTTATTAAGAGACGAGGATCACCAACCAA
The DNA here is from genome assembly GCF_965194825.1 of Balaenoptera physalus. Classification (NCBI taxonomy): domain Eukaryota; kingdom Metazoa; phylum Chordata; class Mammalia; order Artiodactyla; family Balaenopteridae; genus Balaenoptera; species Balaenoptera physalus. The sequence continues at coordinate 41,709,876 of NC_138882.1, forward strand.
TGGATCTCAAACCCACTGCACCCTTGTAAAACAGTGCGACCTCTAGAAATTCTCCAAGGGGAGGGCTCTGTGGGCTGGCCCCATAAGGCCCTATTTTAGTCACAGTCAGCGCTGGAGAAAAGACACACTGGTCATGAGATTCACCTTGGACCATGTCACGAGAGAGTCAAAACTAAATGCCTGGGGCTTCCCTAGTGGCTCAGTGGTTAAGAATCCGCCTGCCAATGCAGGGGACACGGGTTTGAGCCCCGGTCTGGGAAGATCCCACATGCCACGGAGCAACTAAGCCCGTGTGCCACAACTATTGAGCCTGTGCTCTAGAGCCTGCAAGCCACAACTACTGAGCCCGCGTGCCACAACTACTGAGCCCACGCGCCTAGAGCCCGAGCTCTGCAACAAGAGAAGCCACCGCAGTGAGAAGCCCGTGCACCGCAGCGAAGAGTAGCCCCCGCTCGCCGCAACTAGAGAAAGCCCGCACGCAGCAACGAAGACCCAACACAGCCAAAAATAAAATAAATTAAAAAAAAAAAAACTTTATAAACAAAACTAAACTAAACTAAATGCTGAAAGAAAGCTTGGGAGGAAAGATCTGTCTCCTGAGCCGAGGACTCTGGAAGCATCCTTCTGAAACATGCCCACATTTTTTTAGCAGTCAGAACCCCTGACAGCTCTCCCTGCACAGAGATTGAGCAGCAATTTTTTTTAACCCAAAAAAGAGACTGAGTGATTTCAGGGAGGTCTTCAGGCGCTGCCACAAGACCCAAACTGAGGAGGGACAGGAGACACCAACTTTACCAAGCTCGTGATATAAATACACTGATTTATTTACTCCTCATTCCTGCGTGCCGTGGTATGGCCCCACTTTGCAAACCAGGAAACAGAGGCTCAGAGAAGTCCAGCCCCTTGCTCAGAGTCACATAGCTCCTAGCAGAGCTTGGATTCAAATTCGGGTCTCTGGGGCCGCAGAAGGCCAAGCCCTATTTCCATGCCACCAGTCTTCCTCTCTGGGAGGAGGGATGGCTAAAGAATGCCAGGCTTGTGGACTGTTCTAGAAGAGATCATAGGATGTCATGGAGCAGGTTTATTTCTAACCAACTTCTGAGAGAAGAGGAAAGGTTGTGAAGTATAACAAAATGAAAACGGGCTTCAAAGCTGGACACACCTGGGTTCAAATCCTGCCTCTACCACCTTTTAGCTGTGTGATTTTGTTATCTAGTTTCTCTTCATCAGTCAGGATCCCAGCAGGAAAATAATGACAGAGACAAGGGGTTTAACTGAGGAGAGTTTAATAGAGGGAATTTTAACTGAGGCTTTGGCAGCATTAAGGCAACCAACAGGGGAGGATGAAATACAGAGAGACAGTTATAGCAGGAAGCCATTACCACCCCAGGCCTGAAGGGGAAGAGGAGGGAATATTTTACTGTTGAAAGCTGGAACCATAAAACAGGGCCCGCCTAAAAGGAGCTGTGGCCCTGGAGGACGCAGCCACTGTCGGAGCCATACCTGGAACAGAGGTCCTAACCTTGGCCTCTCCTTCCCTGGCCAGGAGCCCAGGTTGTCTGTCTGTAGAGGTCAGCCTCCCAGGGCCCAGAGCAGGGCGGACATGGATGGAAGGGGCGGGGCTGGGGCACTGTAATCAGAGAGCAACAGCGCTCAAGCTGAGCGTCAGTTTGCTTTTTTAAAAATGGAAATCACAGCACCGAGCATGTGGCGTTGTTGTGAAGATGAGAAATAAATCGACTGACACACTCAGAAAGTATTTACCAAGCACCTACTGTGTGCCAGACTCTCTCCCACAGGTTCAGTGTTGACCGAAACAGACAGGATCTCTGCCCTCATGGAGATTATACTTAAAAGAAAGCCAGACGTTACGTAAGTATTTACAAGGGGGAGGAGATAAAACACCACGAGAGGGTACTCATAAACAGTAGCTACAATTGTTTTTTAAAGTCTCCCAAAGAACCCATCTCACATAGCACTTCTCAATTTCTCATAACAATATTTATTAACAACCTTTACCATCAGGCATTGTTTTCCCCACTGTACTACAAAGTTCTGAGCATCCTGAAAAGAGAAAACAGCTGTTACTACCTGTATTAGTTGGGGTTCTCAAGAGAAACAGAACCAACAGGAGATAGATAGACAGATGATAGATAGATAGATGGATAGATAGATAGATGATAGATAGATAGACAGATAAATAGATAATAGATAGATAGATAAATAGATAGATTTATTATAAGGAATTGGCTCACACAATTATGGAGGCTGGCAAGTCCTCAGATCAGCAGTCAGCAAGCTGGAGACCCAGGAGAGCTGGTGGTATAGTTCCAGTCTGAAGGCCAGCAGGCTTGAAACCCAGGAAGAGCTGATGTGTCAGTTCAAGTCTTAGCTCAAAGGCCTTCAACTGATTGGATAAGGCCCACCCACATTAATAGGGCAATTAGTCTATTGATTAAAATGTTAAACTAATCCAAAAACATCCAGAGTAATGTTTGACAAAATATCTGGGCACCCTGTGGCCCAGTCAAGTTGACAAACAAAATTAACCATCACATTGCCCTAGAGTCAAAAATTCTTTAAGTTGCCCCTCTCTGTCTCCTTCCTGCCTAAATCTGACTCCTCTCTTTCTCCTGGAGTTTCTCCAGGTGTGGCTCCCAGGCCACCTGCATCAAACTCTTGTGGGAGCCTGTTAATTGTGCAGATTGCAGGGCCCCAGCCAGGCCTCCTACATGAGAGTGCCTGGGAGGGAGACTGAGGAATCTGCCCATTTTTAAGCCCTTTGACCATCAAATGGTGGCCCCTCTCCAACCTGCTGGAAACCAACAGGAGGAGGTGAAGAAAACTCTACAAGGGAAGGTGTGTTCTGAGGTCCAGGGAGGCCTCCAAAGGCACAGGGGAGATGGGCCTCCATAGTGAGGCAGAACCACAAGCATAGTGGGGAAAGAGGGAGGCTTATGAATGAAACCAGGGGTTGAAGAAGGACTTTTTCTGTTTGTGGTGGCTTTGGGGCTGCTAAGTACAGAAGGACCCAAAGGCCCTGCTAGATCCACCTGCCTATCCACCACTCCAAACTCATCTTTGCTCTCTCCCTTGCTCGCTATGCTTGTCACACTGAACTTCCTGTAGTTCCTCAAACAGAAGAGCTCTTTCCTGCCTCAGGACCTTGGCTCATGCTGGTCCTTCTGCCTCTTATACTTCTTTGCGTGGCTGGCTCCTTCTCATCCTTCAGGTTTCAGCTTACCGAGAGCCCTCTTTAAAGGGCCCTCCTCACACCACCCATCCAACATAGATCCTCCCTCTCAGCCTCTATTTTACCACCTGTTTGTTTCCCCCAGAGAATTTATGAGGATGTGTGATTTTTCAATTTACTTGTTTGTGAAGCAGGAGCAAATTTCATAGGCTACATACTCTTATGCATAAAATGTAATCAATTATATTGTATAATTATTAATCTCTCTGTGACAGGAATCATAATCTAGTCTTCTTGGGATGGACTCGGCCAGATTAATGATTATGGAATCATTTCAGGTTATCCATTCAGTCAAATTCAGCATTCTGCCTTGAGTCTCTTTCTCAAAATAATGGTTTTGCTAAGGTGTAGGGTCCCCTTAGCCTTTGATCATTGGCATTCGTCCCCCTGACTTCCTCCTAAATGACCCAGGTCTTGTTGTGGCTCCCCATGCCCTCTGCATCTTCCTTTTCCCCAAACTTGTTGGGTTCTCCAGCCTCTCTCGACTCTCCTGGGTCCCACCTGTGGGCAGCAGGGGGTCTTGGCTACTCTTTGTGCACCATGCCACGAGGCTGCTCTGGGTCCATCCACCTGGATGCGTCACTCAGCCATGCCTCTTTACCCTCACACACAGGCTTCTCTGGGAAGTTACTTGTGGTAGGGGATACAAGTGTCCTCTGTTCTGAGGTTACTCAAACTTTCTTGGGGCTTCTATGATCTTCTGAGCCCGGAGCCAGACTGGAGATGCAGGGAGACCCACACAGGCAGCTCCCACCATTTCTCCCTCTCCTGATTCTCCCTTCTCTCCCAAGCTGGTAGAGCTTTATCTGGGGTGGGAGGGAGGTCAGTGGGAAGGAATACTATTCTTGGGACATGGTACAGAGTCGATGGTGCAGAGGTAGATCCAGGAGGGCATCCGCAGCCCTGAGCACGGTGCCTGGCACATAGTAAGCCTTCAGTGAGTATTTGGTGAGTGAAAGAACACATGAACAAACGACTGTATCTGTATGTTTTCTATCTTGGATGATACACCTGCCCAGAATAACCTTGGAGAAAGTGCCAAAGAACTTAGTTTGGTGAGAGTTTCAAATGTCCCCCGCGGAATAGTTTGTCCGCTCTCCTCTTGAGCGAGAGCGTTGCTCTCTGCAAGCCAGGGGTGAATCGGAGCACAAGAAAATAAACATATGAAGTGCTGCACTGGCAACATGCTCCAATCACCTTTGAATTTTATGGGAAAGCAAAAAGTAACCAACAGTTATCGGTGATAAGCCTTAAAAAGTAACTTTTTGTTCATGTCAGTGCTACAGACTTAGAAATCCCAAAGGCAGTTGATGGAGAGCTAATTCCCAGTTTCGCCCAAGTCACTGCAGTGCCCTGGAGAAAGCATTATGATTACTTTCTAGGAGGCCCCTTCCCTGGGTAGAGGAGCCCTCTGGGTGCAGCGAGAATCACTGGGGATTTTCCATCTCTGACAAATGAACACTTGCACTGACTCTGACACAGGCTTCGCTTTTTTCTCTGAAGGTGGGGTGGGTGAGTCAGGGGAAGGAGAGATGAAGAGCGTTACGTTTAGAAAAGATATGACCATTTGGAAGTTAAAAACAGTGGAGGCTAATAATTGAGCAAAGTGATGTATTTAAACGATTGTGTTTGATAGGCTCTTATAATAATATAAAGCTCAAATCACACATAACTGGTGTTCAATAAATTTAAGACATGAGTACATTAATAAATAAAGAATATTCATAACTATGAGCTTAAAAAAGACTCTTGAAAGCTGGCCTGGGAGCTAAAATATTCCTTTATTATATTGTTTCTATAGAAAAATACGTTTTGCATTCCAAACAACTGACTTCAACTGGACTTTTGCAGAAGTTAGGGTTACTGCCATAAGGGTGGGTTACATGACACAAACCACAGTCTCTAGCCTGGCCTCTTGTGACCAACCCACATGTTTAGAAGCCCACAGGCTCGGCTCAGGGAAGTAGCCATTGGCCGAGGGACAAAGTATTGCTAACAGGGTAATACCCCAGAATGTGAACTCACAACAGAGAGCAAAAAATGGTAAATAAAATCCAGCCTCGCTGTTTTAAAATCAATTGCAACTTCAGTTAAAATGGAGCATTAACCATTCGTTCATTCACACACTCATTAAAAAAAAAAAGACACTTGAAAGCGAGCCCCACTCAGGGACTCCAACCCAACCCAGACAGCCAATCTTCAACTGTCTGCATATATGTGAGTTGGTCTAGAACTTCCCTTCCTTGTCTTATCTAGTTCCACCAACCCTGAAAACTTGCAAGAGATAATAACTGATTGTTGTTAGAAGCCAAAAAAAAAAACCATGGGTATCTCCATGTATCTCTCCACAAGCCCCTTGAAAATAACACCAAAGGGATAAAAAAAAAAAATTGTATTAACTTATAAGGACAGAAAGGACAGGAGGATAGATAACAACAGACGAGAGATATCAGCAGAATTGTAGAAGATGGAAAGCAGGCATGGGTTGGGGCACATGTAATTAATTTAGCAAAGCAGAAGGAGCCCAACTGAGGTGCCTGTTGGCCGGGGATGGAGCTCTCTCTACAGAGCCCTGTGGGGCTCAGGATCTGGGGGCACCAGTAACTGCAGGAGGTGAGGGGTGAGGCTGAAACCAGGGGGACTACTTATAGATCTGAATCAAGGGGTGGGACAGGGAGGGTGGGAGGGAGATGCAAGAGGGAGGAGATATGGGGATATATGTATATGTATAGCTGATTCACTTTGTTATAAAGCAGAAACTAACACACCACTGTAAAGCAATTATACTCCAATAAAGATGTTAAAAAAAAAAAATCTGAATCAAGAGGGTGACCCCCTAAGTAGCTTACACTACCCTCTGCAGCCAGATGACTACACTCCCACCCTGAGAAGCTTCTCTTGAAGGAAAACTGAAACTGGAGAGGCTCAGGACATGAAGATTCCAGGCAGGGTGTGGACTTGGATGAAAATGAGGGGTTTAAATGAGACTCTGCACATTCTGAACTTTGGGACACTCGGCACACTTCCTACCCTGCTCACAGCCCCCAACCAGGCAGGTTTCCATCAGTCCCCATCAGAGGGAAGTTAGAGAAAAGATAGGGTTTATAACATTGAGGTCTTCCAATGAAGAATCCCATCGCATCACCCTGGGGCATTACCACCAGACCATGAGGCTCACCCACACACAAAGAGCCCCCATCCTCTTTTTAACGCCTCAGTCTCAGCTGTTAGATTGAGTCAGCAGTGATTATCTTGGGAGTGGGATGAAAGGGATAGTTACTCTCTTTTTAAATTTAATTGTAATTCTTATCAAAGTAATACATGTACAAAGTTTTAAAAGTCCAACAACACTACAAGGCTCCAAAATGAAAAACACAGCAGTCTCCCAGACCAGGTAGCTCCATCCCTGACTTCCACTCCTTGAAGGCAATTGTTTTCCATTCTTTTAGCCATTTCTTTTCTGTATTTATAAATACTACGCTTATTCTGCTAACTTCCTGATTTTTCCATTTTTGGACGTTATCTATTGATTCCAACTCTGGACATTTTGGATTTAGTTCTCTTCTTCCACCATCTGCATAATCTCTTCTTCAAATGCTCAATACAATGCCACATTTTAGTAGTCTTCATAGGTGGTCAAAGCTTCCTTTTCAAAAATATGTAGACATAGTTATATTTTTAAAAAGAAAATTATTGTCCCAATTTGCAGCCAACTAAAACATAGCATCATTTTGAGCGAAAGAGAAAATCCAGGTGACTTGTTTTGCTAAGCATGTTCTACTTTTAGTGGCAGAGAGGTGGTGATTTTGACCTGGCAGAGAAGGAAATACAATCCTAGCCTGCCCCTGGGCATCGCAGTACAGACAGTCCCAACTTTCGTTGGTTCCACTTGACAACTTTTCAATTTTATGATGATTTGAAAGTGATACGCATTCCATAGAAACCGTACTTCAAATTTTGAATTGTGATCTTTTCTCCGGCTAGTGATACACAGCATGATACTCTCTCCAGATGCTGGGCCCTGGCAGTGAGCCACGGCTCCTAGTCAGCCACGTGATCACAAGGGTAAACAACTGACACATTTACAGCCATTCTGCTTTTCACTTTCAGTACAGTGTTCAACAAATTACATGAGATATTCAATACTTTATTATAAAATGAGCTTTGTGTTAGATGATTTTGCCCAACTGTAGGCTAATGTAAGTATTCTGAGCACATTTCAGGGAGGTGAGGCTAAGCTATGATGTTTGGTAGGTTAGGTGTATTAAATGCATTTTTGACTTAACGATATTCTCAACTTATGATGGGTTTATTGAGATGTAACCCCATCGTAAGTTGAGGAAGATCTGTAACCCCAATTTACATAGTCATAATAATGCAAACCCTGTCTATTAGCTTTTCACTCTCGAAATCAAACTACCCACAAAGCAAGGATGACAATGATGGTGACAGAGCTGATTGTAGATGCTTTCCTTCCTGATGTAAAGGTACAGGCACAAATAGCAGATAATGGGAAGTAGAAGGGAGAGATGAAAAGAAGGGAACTGTGCTAATATCCTCAGCTCACATAGTGGGGGGTTAAAAGGTAGTGCATAGATGGAAGAGAAACATGATATATCATATAAGTGTACAGAGGGAACCAATAGAACTAAATTATAAATCAGAAAGCTGGGGGCAGGGAAGTAGGAAGCTAATATCCTCATATTTTATGGAGATGAGTCAATAGACAATGTCTTAAACTGACCAAGAAATTGTTTTTTTTTTAATCTACATAATTTTTTAAAATAATTTTTAAAACAGGCAGGTGAAAGTAGTGGTGTCTGAAAAATGGCATGAGTATGGGGTGAACAATGTTGGTTTTCTTTAAATAGACTCCCAAACTACTGGAAAATTTTTAATCTTGTGCACACATTTTTAAAAGTTGAATTCAGTGTGAACACAGGAGCCCAAACTACAAATGTTCATTTTGCAACATTTGCTATGTTGCAAATAATAACGTGTTATTATTCCTTCAAAAATTGCACACTTTCCAGGCACTTCTTTAAATGGTAATATAAGCTTAATGGGTCTCTTGTTGAGAGACTTAGGAAGTTAGCATTGGATCTGGGCAACATTCTGGGAACAGGATCGTGTATTTTCATTGCTCTTACTGAGGGCTACAAGGTGAGAGAACTGACTGCTTAGATAAAGAGGAGAGACTGCACAAAGTGAGAAACATTTCTTTATGATGGACCTGGTTCCCTGTACCAAGACCTATTTATAGTCTGGAATCTTCTTTTATTACCTAAGCAGGTATCTCTTACTTGCCCTGGTCCCACCCACGTCTGCAAAGCTGGGTTTAAAGGAGGATTGGAGACTCAAGGTGTAACAAATCACTTTGGACTCCACAGCCAGGTGTCTCAGGTTGTGCAGTGGGTAATCATTTCCCTTCATCATCCCTCTTCTCCATCAAACTTCTTAGTCAGGAGGGAAAGGGGAAATGCTCATCTTTGCAAAGAATGTGCCCCTTAGTAGGCTCTCAATTTATTGAAAGATTGAAATTCATGGCAAGACATATAAGAGCATCCACAATCTGATGCCAGCTAGTTTTTCCAGCCTCTTTTTCCCTTCTGGGTCCCTGCTCCCATGCCTTTGAATATCTTGATTCCTCTACCTGGAATGCCTTTCCCCATTGTCTTAAGGGTATGTCTTTAAGACTTACTTTCTTTAAAGAAGCTTCCCCCAGTGAAATCTCCTCAGGGTCCTTAGGCAATGAGGGCCCCTCCCAAGTGTTCCTACCAGCTGGTACCATCCTGTTGCTCAATGGAGGTTCTTTAACTACACCCAGCAATTATCACCAGGCCACTATTGCAAGGAAAAATCTAAAGTGATATCTGGGCTTATGCTTGTGGAAAAAATACAATCCAGAAACTCATCAATCTGGCTGAGAAAGGTATTAGGTGTTCCCCCAATGGCAGAGGTCAGGAAAAGATTGTCACTGAGGGATGCAGCTTTGAAAAAAAAGCAAGCACTCCTTGGACACTGATGGCCTATGGATTAGTCACAGGGAATGCAGCAGAAGAGGCTCTCCACAGCCCTGCTCCCGGTCCATTGCAAGTGCCTTTCCAATCAGCTGGGCCCAGTTACATGTGCCGACAGATTTGCACTGTATTCATTTACTCTTGAGAGCCAGGCATTTAAAAAAAATTTTTTTTTTAATGCATTTTGAATTTATTTATTTATTTTTGGCTGTGTTGGGTCTTCGTTTCTGTGCGAGGGTTTTCTCTAGTTGCAGCGAGTGGGGGCCACTCTTCATCGCGGTGCGCGGGCCTCTCACTGTCACGGCCTCTCTTGTTGCGGAGCACAAGCTCCAGACGCGCAGGCTCAGTAGTTGTGGCTCACGGGCCTAGTCGCTCCGCGGCATGTGGGATCTTCCCAGACCAGGGCTCGAACACGTGCCCCCTGCATTGGCAGGCAGACTCTCAACCACTGCACCACCAGGGAAGCCCTAAAAAAATTTTTAACTGTGGAATTTTTCAAACATGCACATATAAATCCTCATACCCATTACCCAGCTTTAACAATGATAGATATTTTGTCAGTCTTATTTTATCTATCTTTCCACATATTTTTTAATGGGGGAGGGGAGGGTAGGAGCATTTTAAAGTAAATTACAGGTATCTCAGGGTATATCTTTAATGGATAAGTACTTTAAAAAATTGTGGTAAAGTGTACAAAACATAAACTTTTCCCTTTTATCCATTTTAAGTGTACAATTCAGTGGCATTCACATTGTTGTGCAACCATCACCACCATCCATCTCCAGAACATTGCCATCCTAAACTGAAACTCCATATTCATTAAACAATAACTCCCCATTCTCCCTTCACCGTAGCCCCTGGTAACTTCTATTCTACTTTTTGTCCCTGTGAATTTACCTATTCTACATAGCTCATATAATTGAAATCATACAATATTCGTCCTTTTGTGTCTGGCTTATTTCACTTAGCATAATGTTTTCAGGGTTCATCCATGCTGTAACATGTATCAGAATTTCATTCCTTTTTCAGACTGATGAGGACTTTTAAAATGATAATCACAACATACCTAACAAAATTAACAATAATTTTAACAATCATCTAATTAGCTAGCCTATGTTCACATTTCCAAAATTATCTCTGTCATTTTCAGTTTGACTGAATCAGGAGCCGAACAAGGTCGCTGTGTTCCATTTGGTTGATATGTGTCTTCAGTCTCTTTTAATCTATTATAATTCTTCCTTTTTTGTTTTTTCATGCTATTTATTTGTTGAAGCAACAAGGTAATTTGACCCACAGAATTCTCCCATCCTAGATTTCGCTGGTTGCATCCTCATAGCATTGTTTGAACATTTCCTCTATCCCTTATACTGAAAACCAATGGTCAGATTTGGGCATTAGTAGATTCAAGTTCACTTCCCTTGATGGGCTATGTGCTTCCTATTACATCACAGCAAGAGGTCCGTGGTGTCTGGTGGTCCCACTTCTGGGGATATTAAGACAGATCAGTGGGTTCGGGTGCTGCCAGCCTGATCCACTCGTTGATAATATGGCATTTTAAAATTAGTGTTCTCAAGTCTTGCAAGTGATCTTAAGCATACATATCTATGTCTCTGTGTATGTATTTATATTAGTCACCAGCCTCAGCCTAGATCTGTCGTCTATTTGTTCTGTAGATTCTCTAAACTCCCCATTGTCCCTGCTCAATCTGTGACACTGAATAGCCACTCCAGGAATTCTTGAGCTCTCAGATTTTACCCAAGACAGCTCTCTATTTCCAGTTAGTCTACAAATGGGTACCCACTCAGAGCCACACAGCCTTGATAGCCTGTTCTAATGGCTAAGCTCTCACGAGAATAAGTCTTCCTTCTGTCTAATCTAGCCCTCTTCCCGCAGTTGAATTCTATTATTTCCTCTAGTTTAGGTTTCAGTGGGGCTGAAGAGCAGGTGGCCAGCAGACCTTGCAGATGGGGGCTGGGGAAATGATGCACGAGGCTAAGACCCATTCCAGGTAGCCTACGTGCTTCATTAATTTAACGAAAGATTGGCAAGGATTGGAATATGTTTTATTGCAACTTCCCAGCTAGGATTTGTTATTTTTCTTCCAAAATTACATACAGATAAGTTATTTTTTCAAAGTAAATATTCAGAGAATATGAACTAAAAAAACCTTGAAAACTTTCCAAAGTTCAAAGTTGATGTTGTGCTTATTTTGTGCCCTTATAAATTAGCAGAAAGCAACAAGCATCAGGCTTAAAACGTCAGTCTACCTCTTACACACTCTGTCCTATTAGGGAGGAAGGATGGAGGGAAAAGACAGAGCAGAAACAGTGGGGCAGAAGAGCCTCAGATGAGGGTGGCCAGAGGGAAGAGGGGAGCTTGAGTCTATAGATAGAAACAGAGCATGAGCCAGGATGCTAACTCTAGATCATCTATCCAGAAGAAATAAAATACAAGCCACAAATGTGAGCCGCATATATAATTTTTAATTTTCTAGTAGCCACATAAATAAAAGTAAAATTAAATCAGTGACATTCATTTTAACAATATATTTTATTTAACTCAATATATTCAAAATATCATTTTGACATGTAATTAATGTAAAAATTATTAATGGGCTATTTTACATTCTTTCTTTTTTTTTTGTCCTAAGGCTTCGAAACCCAGTTGTATTTTACACTTCCAGCACATCTCTATTTGGATTAACCACATTCAAGTGCTCGATGGCCATATGCGGCAGGTAGCTATCGTATTGGACAGCGATGGTCTGGACAAAACTGATCAGACCCTTCTCTCAACGTCAATTCTCTAAAGCAGAGATAACTCTCCCTGTCCTGATCCCTTCTCAGGGTTGTATGGGATACACTGGAGCTAATGAGTGTGAATGTGCTTTGTAGGCCCCTCACAGGCTCCCACCTCAGGAGAAAGAAGAGAGTGTGGCCAGCTCCTGTGAGCAGAATTTACCTACCAACCTATCACCTGCTCACCTGGACTTGGCATGTACTGGACTGAATGAAAATGTGGCAGGGGCCCACAGGTATCTTGATGCTAAAGACCAGTTATTGCACAACAAAAATTGGGGTAATGGAGATAAAGTTACCAACTGTTGTTTTTCCATCCACTACCACAATCATTCTATTTATTTTAAAACTGAAAGGATATTTAATACTATCCCAAAGACCCAGGGATAGTAAGATGAAAAAAACAAGCTTCTCGCTCCCAAAGAACTCATAGAACGGTGAGGGAACACATACAAAAATGTATAAGGACCAGATAGATGTGTATTCCCTAGGATTCTTGTTTGCAAGTGTCAGAAAACCCATTTCCAAATGGCTTAAGCGAAAAGGGGTGATCTACTAGCTCAGATAACTGAAAAGTGGTTGCAGGCCCCCCTGCAGCAGAGCCTCTCATGTCTTGGCTCTGCCCTTTATTTCCTGCTCCATGTGACTCCCCCAGCAACCTCTGGCTCACAGCTCCCTGCCCCCGTCCCCCATTCACACGTTCAAGTCCAGCAGGAAAGGGAGTGAGTCTCCAGCAGCCCCAGCCAAATGCTTCCAGCAGCTCCTTGGTTTCGACTGGATACCAAGCCCATTCCTGGACCAATCACCCTGGCTCCTGGCATGGTTTTCCAACTGGTCGCTCAAAGCACATCGGCCAGGAGTGTGAGGGGAATGGCTTTCCCAGAGGAACACTGGGAAACCAGTACCTAAATTGGGGTGGATAGATGTTGAATGGCCAAGATACAACAATATCGACTAAGAATTATGGGAACACAGAAAAGGACGTGACCAGGGCTGGCTCCATGAGCATGTGATCTGCAGTCCCACTCTTTAAAGGCCCCACACTTGGTTTAATGCTTTGCTGTCAACAGCTTGAAATTCTTAATCATTTTTGAACAAGGGGATCCATGTTTTCATTTACATTACAAATTACATAGCTAATCCTGGTTGTGACTAAAATTACATAGATGAGAAAGTGACTTTGGAACTGAATTTTGAAAGATAAAATAAAATTGCAATTTCCCAGGCGGAGAGGGCTGGGTTGTGGGGAGGAAGAGGAAATTCCAGGCAGAAGTATCAGCACAGGCAACAATGCAGCAACGTGAAAGGCTCAGTGAGAAACTGAAACTATTAGCACCTCAAGTGGCTGGGGCTTGTAGTGCTGGTGGGGAGTGGCTCCAGCTGAGCTGGAAAGGGGGGCAGAGAAGGACCTGGAGTGTCAAGCCAGGAGGCTGGCACTCAGTAAATACTCCTTAAATGAATTAATAAATCCAAGTGAATTACAACATTAGAAAAAAGTGTTTATTTTTTAAAATCTATATGATTCCAACTGAGCATTACAAAATAACTGCCCAATTTTCCACCTTATTTTTCTGCTCCAGACTAAGGCTAACTTTTCACTGTGTAATATTAGCGTCTACTGATCCTTATCATCAGCATGTTAGCAAGGTTAGCATTCCACCTCTGTGACTTCACCATCCAAATATTTATGAATCAGAAAGATGTTTCTAAGAACGTGTTTTCCAGTTGTTTACTTTATAGCAATAATAGTGTGCTTTAATTACAAAGATGACGTTTTAAAACCTAAATAGAACAAGCCTCAATTGTGTGGGAGTACATTGCTTTGGTGATAAAGGAGAAACACAGTGACTCAGGTGGAACATTGTTTCATTTTCATTTTATGTTTCCTTTTAGTTCTACATGTCAGTACATGAAGTGGAGCCAGTGCAGGAGTGTGCTGTGGGGAATGTGAAAATTAAAACTAAAGCTTTATATGTAAGAATGAAAGTACATGGTACCCATTCTCCCAGGCTCTCCCCTTTCAAGGCCAGAATGAAAGGGAAAAGAAGATGTTGGCTTGCATCCAACACACGGACGATGAACTGGTAAAGGTCAATATTTTTTCCCTAATTCTTTAAAAGAGTGCGAAAGCGACAACACTGGTCCTTCTGAATTGAGAATCTTTTTGGGTTTCCACACCAGACTTAACTTTAATTTAAATTAAATGTAAGAGGATAAATAAATGTTCAGGTATCTGCTAAGTGCCCAGTGTGGAGCCCTTGTCTGCCATGCTCATTTCTGTCTTCCTAGCACCTTGAACAATGCCTGGCATGTAGCAGGCACTCAATAAATATTTGATGAATAAGTGAATGAATTTATACCCCACAGTAATCCAATGTGGCTATGGCAACTTTTCAGATCAGGAAACAGAGGCCAAGACTATGTGCTGGAAACTGAGGGAAAGAGATAGTCTATCCAGGCAGGTGTGTCCCAGGCTGACGGAGATAACATGGGGCTTCCTCCATGATTAACTTTTATGCGACCAGGTACACGTCTCTTCTGTAGAACCCTTGGTCAACAGGGAATGACAATAGGAGAAAAGGGGCTTTTAAAGTGTAATATCCCCATCATGATCATCATCTTCATCATCAGCGATTGTAGAAACAGAGCTTAAAATCAGAGAATTGAAGAACTGTGAAAAAATTTCACAATTTATAATACCACCACCACACACACACACACATATATATACATATACATATATATATATATACATATATATATATATGAGGTAAAGTGAGGCACAGCCCCTCAAATGGGAGAAGCTTGACTTTAATAAAGGAATCTTGAACTTTGCAATGAAAAGATAAAGGGGACAAACAGCTCCTTTACTTTCAGCACACATAAGAGCATTATGTTTCATGGATAATTTTTATTTTGAATAAACAACATAGGAGAGTGGGGTACCACCGTCTCCTCAGTTCATGTGGTTTTGATCGCCGCCCCTGACCAGTGCTGCAGCCTCCTGACGCCTCCTCCCACATCCTCCTCTCCCATCCAGTCCCCCCTCAACCCTGCACAAGCAATTTTCCTAAACAACATCTGCTGTGTCCATTTGCTGCCAAAAGACCCTGTGGCCCACCTCTCCCCTTTGTCCTGGGACACAATTCAAACTGACTATTACAACCTTCAAGGCCTATCACAGTCTGCTCCTCGCCCACTTGCTCCCCTCCACACATACACCTGCTCAACAGCTGCTTCACCATTCTCCAGACCTGCTACAGGTTTTCACAATTCTGTATTTTCACTCATTGCATGCACATTTACTGTGGGCCAAGCATGTGTCTGGAACAGTGCAAGGAGCTGGGAATGAATGTAGAGATGAGCAGGGCACAGTCCTTGACTTTCTGGCACCCATTGCCTCTGCATATGCTTCTCTCTATGCCTGGAATGCCTGCCCTCCTCCCCTGCCCAGAAAATGCTCAGCTTCAACATCCAGCTCAAAAGTCACTTTGTCTATCAGCCTTTGCCAGCTCTCCTGGGCAGAGCTTTCCTGCACCACTTTAGCGCTTATTACATCAGCCTACCTGTTGTCAAAAGTCTATCTCCCTATGAGCTAGTCTATCTCCCTGTGAGCATCTTCCAGGCAGGGAAGCATCACTGTGTATCTGCAACTCCCAACGTACCACCCAGCACATACCAGCACAGAGTAGGTGCCCATTAAATGCTTGCTGAAATATATATATATATACATATACATATATATATATATATATATATATATATATATATATATATATATATGTATATGTATATATATTGCGACTGCTATGTGCTGGATACTGTTTCATGCATCTTAGTTTGCCACCCAAACAAGATTTTAAACTCCTCAAGGGCAAAGGATGCTCTTTTGTTGCCCTTGTAACCCCAAGATGTCTAAACACACTGCTGAGCACAGGATCTGGCAACAGGACAGAATTTGAAGGATTGACTGGTAGGTATAAACTCACCGGAGTGACTCACTCCACCCTCAGCCACTCCAGTTTCAAGTACAAGTTCATCATCAGATGATTTCAGTTCATCATATTTTGGGAAGCAGAATAAAAGTCCAAAAAGCCCTACTCGGTTTACTCAGTCAATAGCAGGGCTTATGTTTGTGGTTAAAGCAAAGTATGGAATAATTGCAAATTTGGCAGACAGGATAGTATCACGAGGGCACAGGAATCTGGAATTTGTCACGTGGGAGTCTTCCGAGACTTTAGGAGTATGGTAAGGTGCATACTAGAAGGTTCCATGCATTCAACAAGACTTTGGTAAAGGGAGGGGGGGGTGCCCCTTTTCAAGAAGAAGGCAAGGCTAAAGGAAAGTAAGCATGTGTAAAGCTCTCTAAGATTTGGGGGATAGTAGAGCTTAACAGAGGTTTTGAAGGAAATCAGTCCTGTGTTTGAATCAAGTGCCTAAGAGCAATTATCTTAACCTTTCTGAGCTTTGGTTTCCTCATCAGTAAAACTGAAATGATAATACCTACCTCACCGGGTTATTACAAGGATGAAATAAGATACTGGGTATTTTTAAAAGTGCTTACCATGTGCCTGGCATGTAGCATGTGCTCAGTAAATAGTAATTACTGAATATGACCTAGCCTCGCATTGATTTTTTTGTTTGTTTTAAAATCAGTCATTAAGTCGGCCTGACAGATGGCGCTTTCCATTGGTCTGTAGACATTTCTGATGTATCAGGGTTCTTTATGATGTGTTAGCTTCAAGGGTAAGGCATGAGGAAGGAAAAAAGTGCAGATCCAAGGTTCTTTCCGCCATCCCTGGCTCCCACCCCTCTGCCACTCACCCTTTCAGCTCCAGGGGTGTTGTACGTGGTCAGCCACGAGCACAGGACACCCCTGAAAGGTGGTCCATCCCTCTCACAAGCACCTGTTCTTCACCTTGGCCCCATCTTAGCAAATGGAGCATCTTCTGGAGCAAAGGGCAAACAGGGGGCTCAGAAGTCTGCTGCTAAGCTTCCTTTCGGTGTAAGAATTTATTTTGTTTATTTATTTTTTTAAAGATTTATTTATTTTGGCTGCGCTGGGTCTTAGTTTTGGTACGCAGGATCTTCGTTGTGGCATGAGGGAGCTTTTAGTTGCAGCATTCAGGCTTCTTATTTGCGGCATGCATGCGGGATCTAGTTCCCCCACCAGGGATCGAACCCAAGCCCCCTGCACTGGGAGCATGGAGTCTTACCCACTGGACCACCAGGGAAGTCCCTTGGTATAAGAATTTATGATTCTGCATACTAAGTGAAGTAATTCAGAAAGAGAAAGACAAATACCACATGATATCACTTACATGTGGAATCTAAAATACGACACAAATGAACATATCTACGAAACAGAAACAGACTCACAGAGGGAACAGACTTGTGGTTGCAAAGGAGGAGGGGGGAATGGGGGAGGGAAGGATTGGGAGTTTGGGATTAGCAGATGCAAACTAGTATGTATAGGATGGATAAACAACAAGGTCCTACTGTATAGCGCAGGGAACTATATTCAAAATCCCATGATAAACCATAATGGAAAAGAATATGAAAAAGAATATACATACATGTATAACTAAATCACTTTGCTGTACAGCAGAAATTAACACAACATTGTAAATCAACTATACTTCAATAAAATAAAAAGAATTTATGATTCTGGAGAATTGTAGGAGAGCCACTTTTCCTCTGTGGGCTCAACATCCCCACCTATCCAGTGAGCACACTGAACTGTGTCAGAACTCCCCAAGTTTTCCTGTGAGCATTTGTTGAGAGACAGTAGGCGTCGTGGCCAAGCACCCTGACTTGGGAGCCAGACTGCTTGAGCTCAAATCCTGCTCTGCCACTCTCTAGCTGTGTAACTTCTGGCAATTATTTACCCTCTCTGTGCCTCAGTTTCCTCATCTACAAAATGGAGATGTCCACAGTAATTACCTAGTAGGATTGTTATGACGATGACAGGTATTAACTCTATGTAAAGGGCTTAGCCTACAGTCTGGAACGCTGTGAGTGCTACACAACAGCATTTGCTCATATTATTTTACACTTAAAGGCAGAAGAGAGGGAACTAATCCCCCCAGGGTCCTAGGAGTATAACTTTTGGTAGCCCATCTCAAGCCCAAAATGTATTTGATGTCTTCTTCCTTTCCTTAAAAATTCTTGTGTGACATATTTAACATATGTCAATTCAACATATCCATATTTGTTTAACATAAAACAATATTTAAAGCACGTATTAATTAAGACAGACACTCCAGCAAGATGTCCTGTATTTATCTCCTGGCTCTGGTGCACAATGGCGTACCCATGTACATGCTTATGCCCATTTTGATGGAAGTAGTTGATATCCAGGGTCCTTTTGGCTCTGACGCTGTGTAGTTCGGAGAATCAGTACCACCAGACTCTAGGAACCTGCTCCAGTGGCCACCTACCTGGCATCATCCATACCACCTGTGCTGTCCATGCCACTGAGTTGGCATAGAGATGCCAGAGCCGAGCTGCTACCTGAACCACAGTGAGCAGTTGCCCGGAGGGCACAGGCAGAAGCGTTGCTCCAGCTGTTCTGCCTCTGTACTACTCACCCCTGCCACAGACTAGATTGTCTGTTCTAAGGTGGACAAACAGAAAATAAAGGGGGATGGGAAAATAGAGAGAGGAAGGATTAAAGGAGATGCTTCATGAGAAAATTGCCTGCAGGGGTTTTTTGTTTGGATGTTAGGAAACAAGGAAAATGCACTGGTAGTCATGATCATTCGAGATCCTTCCATCTTCCACTATGCCTGGTGCAGCACTTGAAGATAGATATCAAGACCCTTTCTCTAACTCCATGTAAACAACCTGGGCAATGATGGAATTTGATGCCTCTACCCAAAATAAAGATTTAAATTTGTACAGCACGCTAGCAACACTCTGCTAAAAGTAGGGGAATGACTAAGTAAATCATATCACGACCATAGCCTAATAAAACTTACGGTAATAAAAGTCAAGATAGTGGTGACCTCTGGTTGGTAGAGAGAGGCAGGTGTGATCCAAAACGGTCGCATGTGGGCTTCTAAGTACTTGAGGTGGTGGTCTACTTCTTCACTTGAATGGTAGGTTCTTGAAGTTTGTTTTACTATTAAAATGAATATATATGTTCTATAATCATCTGTATGTATGCTACATTTCACACTAAAATGAACATTTTTTAGAAGAAAAATTATGGTAATAAGGACCACATATAATTCAGAGTAATAAGCAAAAGAGCAAATTTCAAAGCTGCTTGCAATCTCAATCACAACTCTGTTTTTAAAAATCATATGTATAAGAAAAAAGACCAGAGGGAAACACACCAGAATGCTAACAGTGTTGAGATTACAGGTAATCTTTTTCTGTTGCCCATTTCCCAAATTTTCATAATGATAAAAAAAAAAAAATTATACTAAATCCCCCAAAGGAATCTTTAAAAGTATGAGTCTTTTAATTATTTTCAAATGACTCTCACACCTGTTATCTCATTGCTTCTTACAACAACACTTTGGGGGGAGTCAATATTAAACAGTCGATATTAAATATGAAATAAAGTTTATGGACTGGAACACAGATGAAGGGTTTATGACTTGCACCAAGTCACTCCGTTGGCTGGAGGGGAAACTTCGAGCGGGTCCCAGGTCTCCTGAGTCCTGCTAATGCCCTGGCTGTGGGGAATTGGATGCCCCAGGGCTCTAGGATCTCCACTCTTAAATGGGAAAAGCTGCTACCTGGGCTTTTGTCCTGTGGCCCAAAGTGGGTGTCTATGGCATAGAGGATGGACTACACACCAGAAGGTCCCCAAAGATGCATTCTCTGCCTGGGGTGCTCCTCTCACAGCCCCTCCTACCTAGCAAGGCACCAAGTCCACGGGTAAAATTCCCTAGAAATGTTAAGAGAGAAGGCAAAGAAGGAGCAGGAGGAGGAGGGGGAGGGGAGGAGAAGGAGGAGAAGGAGGAGGAGGAGAAGCAAAAGAGGGAGAAGAAGGTGGCGGAGGAGGAGGAGGAGAAAGGAAGGTTGTCAGGACCACAGGCTGTGTTTGAGAATAAAGTTGGACAACTTTTCTTGACTCTAGTTTTTGGAGGGGAAGAGAGATGATTGAAATGAGTCTGTTCCTCGTGCTCTCCAATGCCTTCCCCCTGCCGCCTTCTCTCCCTCCAGCTCTCTTAGGAGGGGTTGCCAGGGACTTGTAGGATGGCTTCTGCAGAAGGTCTCCGTTCAAGACCCTTAGAGCTCAGCCCAGGGCTCCTCACTTCAGAAAAGCTGGGGCCTTAGAGAGGGGAAGATCCTTTGCTCAGGAATACCGAAGGCAGAACCAGACCAGAGCCCAGATCCCCCCCCTCCCCAGCCTACCCCGCACTCCCCAGTCCTAGCGGGGGGCACTTAGCACTGGTCTGCCCTGCACTGAGGAGAGCCCCAGATGTGTGCCAGAGTTGTGTGGAAGGAAAATGGGGATTGCTCTCATTGTTTTCTTCGTGGAGTCCTATCCCCACTCCCCTGAAGATGGTCATTCCTGAATGTAGCTCAACTTCATCCACAACTCTTTGCCACTGACTAGGGGGACAGAAGGGGCTCTGGGAGAGATTTCACAGGTATCCCTAGCATGCCTCCTTTGATTCATAATTCATGATACCACTACTGAGGACTGGCTGTGTGCCTTATCCTCAGTGAATCCTTATGTGTTAGATGCTCTTACAAGGGCCATTTTTCAGCTGAGGAAACTTAGGCACAGAGAGTGAAATGACTTATCCAAGATGACACAGCCACTATGTGCTGAATCCAGAATCAAAGCGCCACCTTCCACATTTCAGAGCCCACTATACATTGCTTCTCCATGTTCCTGAGGACGAGGACTCTTAAATTAGTAATCCCCACATTCAAATTCACTTTATAGAAAGTGTGCGCTTTGGAAAGCAGAAGAAAGAAGAAAAAACATCTACCCCACACCTTTTCTGGGGTGAAGTGGGTTGAGCCAGGAGGATAGAGCTGCTAGTACCCTGACTGATTTTAACTCGTGTTTCACTTGCCTCTCTAGAGATCTGTGAGCAAATACAATCTTGAGGTTTGATGAAGAATAATGGGGGTGGGGGAAGGAGTGGGAAGGGACTGTTCCCTGGACTAAGAAACTGCTAAAACCTTTAAATATCTCTTGAACTTCTTTTTTTCTCTTTTGGCTCCCTGCAATGTTTTGATGTTGAGATTCGGTTGCCACAGTGGGCTGTTTTTAGCTGCCTAGTTCCATCCCCTCCCCTTTTAACTTTTTTCCCTTCCTTTTGCACATGCCCCAACATGAAGTTTCCAATTCTTATCTCACTCAGCAAAACATACTGGGGCTGGTCTGAATGTAGATTCCCCAGGCAGTTCTCCAGAGTAAAACCTCAGCAATATTCAAGTCTCTGCTTAACCCTCTTTCACTGAGGATTAACCCCTGAAATAACCCTACCCAGGGCTTGCTTCTCAGGGAGGGGAGAGGCATTCTTTGCCTTTGTGTAGAGAAGCAGTTTGGTCTTGGAAGCTTTTCTTGCCCCTCCTCTAGATGATACCGAGTGTGCAGGCTGGACAACGGTGGGTCCAAAGTCAGGGTAAAATGAGGACGCACAGAGCTCATACTGATCACGCCTCGGGGGCACACACCTTGGGGCTGTTCCCTTCCCCTGCTCTTTCCCAGTCTCTCTTCGATTAGGCAGATTTCACAGCTCTCCTGGGGGCTGCAGGCAGGGAGGCAGGCAGCGGTCGTTTTTGTTTTCCTTGGATAAGAGTCTCATTCACAAGGGAGTGGACTTAACTTCTCTGTCAAGATTCTTATCGCTTTTAGAGTTTCAGTGGGAGAGCGAGGCTCAGACTTCTGCGAACAGCTGACAGCATTTCTATCCAGGTGTGATTTGGGGATTCAAAACCAAGAATTATTAGAATGAAGCAGATTTAATAAGAGGGACGGGAGGTACCACGGTAATACCAGCGGTTGTGAACTTCTCTGTCTCAATTACCCTTCTCGTGCATTGTTTTGTGGAGGATGGTCTGGCTGTTTGTTTACCTACGCCCGAAGCCGAATTTCCCCTTAACTACAGGACCAAAACCTCCACAAATCTGGCTTGGGTGTATTAACGGAATCCTAGTTTAAAATGTAAACTGGTTAAAGATTCCTGTAGGCATTTCACAAAGGAAAAAAAGGGGGCAGGGCGGGGGTAGCTTTCAAGTGTTCTCCCCCATCTCCATGTTTCGCTTTGTAATGGTGCAATTTATTCGAGGGCAGCGGACAAGTAGATAGGAAAGATATGTAGATAACCCCAAATAACTTTCATGTAAATTTACAAACGCCTTTCCTTCTGCTCTCGCGGTGTTCTAGGGGTTGTGCCGACACGCCCCGGGGTTTACGTGCCAGCCCGGGGTTTACCTGCAGGTGCGTGGTTAGGAGGGCGGAGTGTAGGAGCGTGGGCTGACGCCAGGAGGTCCGTTACCAGGGTGAAAAGTAAAGCAAAAACAACGGCCCCACTCTGGCCGTGTGACTTCGCTGGAAACCCGGTGAGGTTCCGGGCAACATCTCGGGATCCTACGTGGAACCTCTGCGCTCCCGGACGGGCCGGGGGCGGGGGGACTTTCAGGCGGCTCTCCGCGTTGTCCTGGGCCCCGAAGCTTGGGGGGGGGGGGGTGTCCCGGTGAGGCTCGGATTCGGGTGAGAGGAACCTGGGTGCGGGGGACTCAGTTTTACCTGTAACTCTGAGGGTATCTAATGCCAGGCTGCTGGGCAATCGGAGAGGCTGGGGAGAG
This sequence comes from Balaenoptera physalus, assembly GCF_965194825.1. NCBI lineage: Eukaryota > Metazoa > Chordata > Mammalia > Artiodactyla > Balaenopteridae > Balaenoptera > Balaenoptera physalus. The sequence continues at coordinate 41,732,732 of NC_138882.1, forward strand.
GGACAGGTTCCCCGAGGGTGCGGGACTCTGTGTGTGTGTGTAAGGCAGAGAGAGACAAGAGACAGAGACAGAGACAGACAACCCCCCTCCTTCACGACTGTTATGTACAGCCGAGGGCTGCAGGTGGGGTGGGGCTGCGGGAGAGATCTGGGCTCTGAGAGCCTTCTAGTTCCTACCCCAAATTACCAAACTATGGCCTTGGGCCGTCTCCCTCCCTAAAGGCAGGTGGAAGCAGGTGCCCCTACACTCCACGGGCGCGCACGGGTCTCCCTCCCAGGCGGCCACACTCGCGTTCACCTGTATTAGTCCATGAGCAGTTGACAAGGTCTCTGGTTCTGCCGCTCTCGAAGACTAGACAGCTGAGGTCGGGGAATCGGAACTGGCAAATCGATTTTAAGGTTCAAATCCAGTTCTGCTGAAGCCTCGGCTCGAATCTGGGCCACGAGACCCCGCCCTTCCCGCCACCGGCTTTAGGGCGAAAAGGATTTCTGCTGCGGGGCCTTATTTCCGCTGCAGTTAGTGCGTCCCCAGTCCAGGCCGTCCGGTCCCAGCCCAATCCTCTCTGGGCGCAGAAAAACACAGGAAAAGCCGAAGATGGGTTTTCCCTCAACATTGCCAGAGAGCGAGGAGACCCCCGCCCCGCCCCGCCCCGCCTGCGGAGACTAAAGCACCTTCTCTCTACTCCTCTCCCTGGCCTCTAGGCTTCAGCCTTACTCTTAGCCCCTCTCTGAGTTGCCTCTGATTTTTCCAAGTCGCTCATCTTTTCACGGGCTTGTTCGTTTCGCTGTCAATTTCAAACGCTTTGGGGTTGTTAAAAAAAATCCTAAGCCCCTAGGGTCCTACCACTAGGCCTGGCCTCACAGTCGGGTTCCCAACCTGCCGGGAGACGGTTCCGCATGTGCGCCCGTGTGGGGTGTGCCGGGGCTACGGGCGTGGGCGCACAGCGCCCGCGGAGCTCTCCGCGCTTGGGTTAACTCAGACTTCTCACGGTCCCCGCCACAGAGGTCACCCCCGGCGGGTAACGGTGTGGGTTCACCGCAGGGGTGCCTTTGAGCACTTCTCCCACACTGGGGAATAATCCTTCTGTTCCTATCCCGTCCCCTACTTGAGAAGGAGGCTTTTGACTGTGAAGGGAGTATTTTTCCGAAGCGCCAGAAAATGACCACGCATTTTAGAGAAAGGTCGCTGCTCGCTTCCAGCCTCACCTAGTCTGGGCAGCGGCCAGGACCCGCCTCTCCAAACTCCCCCCTCCCCAACTTAGCGGAGGGAGAGATGCCAGCGCGGTGGAGTCATGCCGCTGGCTTGGGCACCATTGGCTCATGCCTGGAACACGCAGCGGCGAGTACGCACATCTGGCGGCCAGCCCGGGCGGCTCCGGTCCTGATATGGAGAGAGAGGGCGGGCGGGTGCGTGTGTCCCGGCGTGCGAGGCCGGGAGAACGCTCCCCGGCCGGCTCCTCCCCGAGCTTGCATCACCGGTCCCTCTTTTCCCCTCCTCCTCTTTGGCCCCTCCTCCCCGGCCCCCACCCCACCCCGGCTTTCGCCCAGCCTAGTTCGGCTGGTTCTCGGGGGAAGCTATTAATAGCATTACGTCAGCCTGGGACTGGTAACCCGGAGAAGGGCGCGCCGCCAGCCCGAGGGCTATAAAAGGGGTGATGCAACGCGCTCCCAACCACAGTCGCACGCAGCGAGGCGCGCACTGCCCAGCGCTCTTCCCGCGCCGCCGCTCCAGCGGACCCGCCAGCCCGCGCGCCGGCTGTGCGCCCTCTGTGCTCGCCCGTCGGCCCCACAGACAAACAGCCCGACCCCACCCCGACCCAGCCCGCCCGCCCTCCGGACCCTGGGCGCCCCGCGTGGAGCCAGGAGGTGAGCGTTGGAAGCCGAGTGAGCGCGGCAAGGGTGGCTCGCTTTCCTTCTCTTTGCGCCCCTCTAGTAACCAGTCGCCGACCCCTGCGCGCACCCCCGACACTTGCCCCCAGCCTCTGGCTTCGAAAGAACTCTGGCTGAACTTCTCCCAGCCACCACTGCTTCTCGGCGCTTTAGAAACTTTATCGCAAAGAACTTTCTCTTTTGACCTGGGGCGCGAAATGTTCCTGGCAACCGAGAAGTCGGGCTCCCGCTCCTCGACTGGCGTCGGAGCACAGCTCCTCTCCGCCTTTGCGTTTACTTACCCCCTGGGAGCGGTCGACGGGTGGCGGGTGCTCAGGGTGTCCGAGCCTATCGGGCTCGCCGACTGGCTCCATCCCTCGCTCGGTGCGCGGGCACTGCCACTCGCGAGCCCAGCCTTCCTGAGAGGCGCGGAGGCCGGGGCTCGCGGAAGGGGTGCCCCAGGGGCGGAACGGAATGAATGGAGAAAGAACGGGCGAGCCGGGGTCGCGCGCGCCGCCGCTGGGGGTCGCCCTGCCCGCCCCGGAGCGCCGGGCGGCAGGACAGCGCCGGTAGCCCGGAGCGAAAGTTAGTTGGGTAAGTTTATAGAGGTGGCGCGCGCTCATGTGGCTGCCCTAGGGCAGAAGGCGGAGAGGGCTCCCGGCACAGATGCCGAGTTTCTGGGCCGGAGACTTCCTGTCCCAAGTTTCTCACACGCTTTTCTCTCGTACCTGTGACAAGCTCTGGCTCTTCCTCTGGTGTTTCGCGGATTTCTCTGCTTTCCATCCGGGGAGACCCACCGAGGGGGGAAGCGAGAGTGCGAAGCCAGTTCAGATAATTGAGAGACTGTCTCTGTGGTCTTGGGGCCAGGACCCTGAGAGCTTATACTGCACTTGGTGTCCTGGGCCTCACTCAATATCCCCAGCTGGGAAATGTGGGCATATAGACACTCCTGGCCCCTCTGCCTGTTTGCGGGCACGAGGTGGTGGTCGGACTGGACAACCATTACGGTCCTGTCTGGGCGAAGGTTTTCAGATTCTAGGGGGGTGTAATTGAAAGACAAGGGACCGATGAGGGGACTTGAGTGACTTGAATGAAGGGGCTTGGACGTCACTGGCCGGCCTCCGAGGCAGTGGGGGAAAAGGGACTTGTCTGTAGGGCATCTCTTCCCTTCCCCACGTTCTTTCCACTGGAATGGTTCTCCTTCTCTGCTCCCCCCACCCTCTTTTCATCTGATCGAATCACTTCCTTTCCTTCTAACCATTTTGTTTTCCCTAATTTCATTTCCAAATCGCACATGCTTCCTTACAAATAAAGGAGTTGCTAATCCCTTGATGGAGCCAAAAAAAAAAAAAAAATTGGGTGCTAGAAAATCCGGGTGCTCTCTTAATGCACCTGTTTCAGTGTGGGTGACAGTCACATGTTTCGGGCCTCTGTCTCTTAACTTTAAATGAAGGAGAAATTGGTATGACTGTCCCCTTGTTTTGCATGTAGCATTTGTAGAATAATGCTACTGCTTTGAGGATATCCTGGATGAAGACTGGGGTGGGGGTGGGTTTTGCAGTTATTATTGTCTGGGTGGTTTCAGAGGTAACACCACAGGCAGCACTCGAGGCACACAGTGTGAATAATATACAGTACCCAGCACCTGTGGCAGCTGTTGGAGCCTCCAGATCCTTCCTATCTTAACCCCACCATTCTCTCTCCCCCTCTTGGTCTTTTTTCCCCACTGTCCTCTTTCTTCTATACTCCCTCCCTGTCTTAGTCCTATCAAGCCTCCTCTGTGGTGGGTACAGGTTCCTAGGACTATTGACCCTTCATCTACCTGACCAATGGCTCTGTTCTCCATTTGCCTCGTTGGTTGATCCTCGCGGCATTGAATCTCTGTTGGTGATGAAGCAAAATGAGCAGCAGGTGGATGGTCAACAGCTTGGCCTGGGCTGGGCCACTCACCAGCTTTATAGCCTTGGGCAAGTCACTTTACCTTCCTGGACCCCATATTACTCAATTACAAAATGAAGATCTGACCTAGACGACTCCAATATTGGGTGTTCTATCCCATTGGATAGAGCTCATGATTTCTTCCCTTTTCAAATGGGCTGGGCATGGGACAGGGTCAGTGGTTCCAAGTGTTACTCGGCCTGGGGAGGAGGAAGTACACAGCCAGGACACGACAGGAACCGGAAATGGTTTCATGTGTGAGACCTGGTCATTTCTCAAGTACTTAAGACCAGTGGAGACAAGCTGGGGCCAGCACATAGTGGGGTGGAATTGGTTTGGTGCACCAAGAGCCCAGAGGTCAAAGTGCAAAAGAAGCTGTAACTGACCTGAATTTCTTGAGGGTTCCAGGTTAATTCATGATTAATGGGGCTCAACTTCAGTGACAGCAACATTATGAGTCCCCCCCTGAAATGGGGAAAGTGGAATCACAGTAATAATGGCTACCCAGGATGTGTGTAAATCCACCTTCACATATCTCATATGATCTTCCTGACAGCCCTGGGAGGGAACTGGGGCAGGCGGTATTGGTCTCATTTTACACATGAGGTGACTGAGGTCCAGAAAGCATGTCAGCAGGTGCTCAGCGTGTGAGTGGTAGTGATAGGCCTGCAAGTGTCATCTCTGTCCTGATGTCTAGCCTTACACCTACAACTGCAGTGTCTATATACCCACTTCCAGCGGGCTAGGAGAAAGACCAAGACAGGAAGTTAGTGAAAGAACTGGCTACTTACTATAAGATGTTTTATGAGCAGTGCTTAGTGGAAAGAAATGAAAATTAAAAGTGAAAATTCAAGGTAGTAGCAGCTACTAGGAAATAAAATCTGGGAGCTGAATTTCCAGTTAAAGAAATACATGAGTAAAGTTTCACTTTCTTGAAAATGATGAAACTACCGATTATATGACACGATTTCTGATTAGAGATAGTGAAGCAGAAGCAAAATGCAGGTTCTTTGTAATAAGTCTGGACAATTTTAAGGTCAGTATAGAAAGTCAGCTCAGAAAATCCTCTAAAATTTTTTCTTAAAAGGGGGATGTTCAAGGGTCTCAACTTTCTGAAAAACTGAAAGTTTAACTTCATTTTTCTTGCAGGGGCACAGCCTGAGTCTAGGCTGATCACATTTTAAGAAAATGAGGCAACAAATAACTAGAAAGTATCTCAAGAAACTGAACTTTAGCTGAGTGCAGGAAAAACCCAAATCGTTACAGTTACAACTGCTTTACTTTCTGAAAGGCTTTTAAACATTTTTACAACCTGTTTCCATCCTCAAGTAAGCCCACCCAATGCTTTTCTTAAAAACATTCCATACCACTGGCATTCTTCAGTTTCTTTCATCAGGACTGCTGACTTTACACTAAGAAGGGGGAAAAAAATCCCACACAGCAGACCCCAAGCCCTGAAAGCTCATTAATAAACTTGGGAGGTGAAATGGAACTACGCTCAACTGTGGTGGAATTCAAACTGCCTGTGTAGAAGGGAGCCATGCAGTCCTTCAGACAAAGGCCAGCCCAGTGGTAGCTCTGAATTCCATCCCTGAACTACTGGGTTTTTAATAATGTTGGAAAGGGAGGGAAAACACAATTGCATGGGAGAATCTTAAGCCTCTGGCTTTGGAAAGCTGGTTTCTCAGAGTTTATCGGAAAAGTCTTCTCCCTGCATCCTAAGATTACAGGATTCAACTGATAGAAGAATATCAGTTCTGACTCATGACATAGGGCTTTGGGAAGAGAATCACATACATTTCCTGGGTTTCTCTGAATAGTCAACAATGGTGGCGTTCATTGGCCTGGAATTCTTGCCACCATCAGTGTATCTTGGATCTTAAGGGGGATGTAGAGGTCAGCGTGTTGTATTCAGAAGCGTTTGGGATCAAAGACAGTGACCAACCACCCACCCACCTGGACCCCACAGAGCATCTGTTGGAGAGCCAGCCCTGGGCTGGACAGATCCCTGGGAGGCCCAATAATAACATATTTCCTAGTTGCATTATATTTTCCAGGGCATATTCAGGTATTATTTCTTCAATGCCTTGCACAACTCTGGGAAAATAGGGTGATTGTTTTTAGACTTCTTTTACAGAGGAAAGAGAAGGCTCTGGGAGGTAAGATGATGACGCATAAGGAAGTGAGCCTCAAATCGTGATGTTCTGACCCCAGACTGGGAATTCCTGGATAAAAGATTCAGTAACACATACTCCCTGAATGCAGGCAGCAGTCTGAGTGTGCACCCAGGCAGAGAAAGCTCAGGAATTCAATACAGAGTTCACATTTTCCCCATGGCTCTTTGCTTAGTCTCCCCTCCATCACTTCAGTTCCAGGACCCTCACCCATCCCCATGCCTACTCCCAACCCTCAAGAAAAGTTTGCTCTGGCTTTTTGTTTGCTTTTACAATTTAGAATAATATTCTATGTTCTGTAAATTAAGGGCATGAGTTCTGGAGTCAAACTTAATTTCAAATCCTGACGCTGCCTCATACTAACTCTATGACTTTGGACAAATTATTTAGCTTGTCTAAATTTTAGTTACTTCATCCATAAAATGGGACTAGGACCTAACTGGGTTCTCATGAAGATTAAGTGAGATAAGGCACATAAGGTTTCTGGAATGAAGGAGGCACTTGTGAAATGTTAGCGACTTGCCAAAGGGCTTCTTGTCTGTCTGGATTTAGCTAATGACCTCAGGTCCCCAGATTGAGAGGGATGCTCCAAGGGGATCGCCTGCCCTGAGAATCCCCACACTCATCGCCCCTGGAGAACTGAAAGCAGGGATGAGGGGGGATGCCACTGCTGGAGGGAGTATACAGCAGGAAGAGATTTATGGAGGGCTATTCCAAACCGGAACCATGGAACCATTACTATTTCTGCCCTTTCTTGCTTGCTTTTTCTTTTTTCTTTTTTTTTTTTTTTTGTCCCTTTGTCTTCCCTGGGCGGTAGAATGATAGGGGGTAGATGGGACCTCAGAGGCCATTTGATTTAACCGCCCCTTCCTCATTTCATGTATTCAGTCGGAGAGTCTCCAGCAGTCAGCAGGCATTGGGAGAAGCCGGTGCCAGGGGCTGGGTCAGGCTCTGGAAAGAGCAACAGTGGAGACTCCATCCTGGTGCTGTAGGAGCTCCCAGACATTTGTCACATAAAGGCTGAGACTCCGAGAGCTCGGGTCACACCACTCCTTAGTGCCAGAGCCAGTCCCAGGCCCCCTCTGAGCCCAGCCCAGGCCCTTCCAAACATCACAGGGCTGAACAACACTCCCCAAAAGAGGTCCAAGTTCTGAGCTCCTCACTCTTCTTTACTCTGAGGTCTTTTGCTTCCCCAACCTTTACCTTAAGAAAGGGCTACTCTAGTCCCTCGTGACCTGAATTCCCACACCCCAGTCAAACTGGGGCGACGTTACTGTCCTCATTCTCAGTGACTTGGATCCAACGTCCCGAGGGGGAAGCTTCAGAGATATATTTGCTAAATTCAAGGGTCCCCCACTCCTTGCTTTTACTTCCACTCACTGATAGATTTAACTTGATTTCAGATACCTTCCAAGTTTTTCTTTTTTTTTTTTTGAAAAGGAGACTGCAAATGGGGTTACATAATAGTCTCACTGATTTTTTTTTAACGCTCTTCCTCTTTCAGGACTGTTTGAGGCTACATTTGCATATATGCACACCAGCCAATACTAATAACTCTTGTGAATTCAGAATAGCCTGAAACGCCACCCCTTATAAACTTCAACTAGGCATTTTATCCACATCACTGAGCTGTGTACTTTAAGAACCTGTTTTACTCAAGATGAGGATGGTGTGAAATGAAAACAAAGCAGAAGGCTGAGGGCTAATGGGACCTTCTTCTGGGGGTGGGGCTCAGGTATTGGAGGTCACAGGTGTTGGGGGGTCCTTGATCCCATGCCCCCAAATCCCTGAAGTAGTTTGGGTTTTGATGTGTCTTTCAGCAAAATGATGCTTCAACACCCAGGCCAGGTCTCTGCCTCGGAAGTCAGTGCCTCTGCCATCGTCCCCTGCCTGTCCCCTCCTGGGTCACTGGTGTTTGAGGATTTTGCTAACCTGACACCCTTTGTCAAGGAAGAGCTGAGGTTCGCCATCCAGAGCAAGCACCTCTGCCACCGGATGTCCTCGGCGCTGGAGTCAGTCACCATCAGCGGCAGACCCCTCGAGATGTCGGTCACCAAAGCCGAGGTAGGTTCTCCCGGGGGCGCCCTTTCTGCACTTACTTATTGCACACCTACCATGCGCCAGGCATGCTCTAGGCAGGGGGCTTCAGCCATGAATAAAACAAAATCACTGCCCTCACAGGGAGCTTACCTTCCACTGGGAGGAGACAGACAACACACAAGATAAGTAAATACATAAAAGAGAGACAGGCAAAGGAGAAAAATAAAGCAGCAAAGGGGGACAGGGGAGTGGGGTAGGAGTGGAGTTGCTGTTTTAAACCAGGAGTTCAGGGGAGGCTTCGCTGATAAAATGGCCTTTGAGCAGAGACTCGAAGGAGGAGCGGATAAGGGCCATATGGGTATCTGGCAAAAGATCAAGAATAAGGGCACTGAGGGAGGGGTGTGGTGAGTGCACAGGACCAGGAGCAAGGAGGGCCAAGGGGCTGGGGTGGCATGTGGGGTGGGGAGTGAGGCAGGCGCTGAGCTCACGGGTGGGGGCCAGATCATGTTGGGTCTTGTAGGCTATTGTAAAGATACGCCGTGTACTCAGAGTGAGGTGGGGAGCCCCTGGGATGGTTTCTGAGCAGAGGAGCGACATGATCTAACCTAATATTCTTAAATGATTACCCTGGCTGTCGTGTCGAGAATGGGCAGTAGGAGTGAGGGCAGAAGCAGGGTACCGACACCAGAGGGTCTGCATCGGGATGAGGGCAGTGAGGGGCTGAGAAGTTGTCAGCCTCTGGATCTGTCTTGATGGTACAGCTGATTTCCCGGAGTCATACATCGGGTATGACTCCAAATAGGAGTCAATGGTGACCCCAGAATTTCTGGCCTGGCCAGCAGTAAGGATGGAGAGCCTATTTGCTGCTGAGGTTGGGACTGCAGGACATTGGGTGGGACAAGAGCAGGCGTCCGTCCTGTTCAACGCCCCAGTGGAGGTGTGAGGGAGGCAGTTGGATACGTGGGTCTGCAGCTGAGAGGAGAGTCGGGGCCAGAGATACAGAGTTGGAAGCCATCAGCGTATGGATGGTATTGAAAGCCATGAGTCTGTCTGTATGAGATCACCTTCTGTGTCCAGTTGTTCTGAAGAAGCAGAGAGTGTGGTGATTGATTTCATCACTACGAGAACCCAGGTGGCCAGGCTGTGGAGCAAGGACCAGTCGGCCGTGCTCACAGCCTCGGTACAGGTTCTGCTCCAAGTTCACTTCTGTCTCTGACGCTTGTGCTGTTCTCTACTCGGCAACCTTTTGTAAGACACCCAGAGTAACAGGCATGGTGAGAAGTCTGGGAGGTGGTTGCTGGCAATGCTGTGGTGGTTCGAGGACTTCAGAGCTGAGGTCTCAGCTGTTTTGTCGCCTCCCCCTCACGGCTGAAAGATGGGAGTGTTTCAAGCTCACTTAACCGGCATGATCACTGCCTTTAGGCAAGAGGTAGTGGACCTGGCCAGAAGAGAACTGAGTTTTAAAGGAAGTTGGTTAGGAATCTTTATGATTCTATAAAAGGGAGGGAGTGGGTGGGTGGGTAAATAATGACTCCTGTATAGAACTGATCTAAGGGTTAAATGAGATGGTATTTGTTAAGGGTCTAGCAGAGGGCCTGGCTGAGCGTTAGCATTCAGTGAATGGTAGGCAGGACTACTATACGATGCTATATCCTTAAGGCAGCATTAGGGGCATTGGCTGTACCCCAGTTAACCTCAGGGCAAGTCACTGGTGCCCAGTCCAATATTGGAAAGTGCAGGGTGGAACATGGGACACCCAAGGAAAAAATTTTAAAAATTTTTTTCTAATTAAATCTTGAAATTACAGGATGCAGTCGAAGTAGTGGGGTGCCGTGGAAGGAAGGAAAGCATTTGGGAGGGATATTTGGAGGGTTCTCCAGAGGAAGAAGCAGGCAGCCAGCTTCATGGAAGCACTCCTTAAAGTCATCCAACTCACATACTGTGATTTTTTGTTCATCAAGTGACCTTCTGATCTTAGGTCAGTTTAACAAGTAGATTTTTCTCCTGGGAAGAGAATGCACCAAATGACCTAGCTGAATGTTCTGGTCTCCTTGGTGGCTGTAATTCTCAACTTAAGGCGCTGAGCCTGTGAAACCCACGGGCATCCTGTGTGTCTGGGCAGCGTGAGCCCCCTCCCCAGATCCCAGGCACCTCTGGGAATGCAGCATGGTGGAATGAGGCAGCTGTGGCCAAGAGAGGACACAGGACTGGGAGCCACAGGCCTGGGTTTTACATCCAGTGTTGTAACCTACTGGTCTGCTGACCATGAGCTGGTGATTCCTGGGCCTCCCTCGGCACATTACTTTTGGCCACTCTGTGCCTCATTTGCACATCAATAAAGTGAGGGGATTGATCTAAATGGCCTTTAGAAAGGCTTTTCCATGTCTGACAGTTTGTGACTCTGAGATTTGCTCTACTTTCAAGTACTTCCTCTTATGAGAATACTTTGAATCCTCCCCCCATCCAAAAACATCTGTAGAGTTAGTTGCAAAGGAAATTCTAGACTTGCGGAATTCTTAATGAAGACATTGATGATGAGGTTAATGATGATAATAACTAAAGCTTCCATAGCACCTAAACCCTGTGCAGAGGGCTGTACATAGATTAACTAATTTGACCCTCATCACAACCCTATTGGGTAGGTAAGATTATTGATCCCATTTTACAAATGAGGAAACTGAGGCTCCAAAGAGCACAGTAACTTGCACGAGGTCTCACAGCTAATAGGCAGTGAAGCTGAGATTCAAAGGTAGTTTAGTCTAAACCCAATGTCTGCCTGTGTGGTTCTGGGATCCAAGACGTAAAAGGTAGAAATGCCTCTCATCGTATTTCCCCCTTGGGCTTTGTTTCCCTATGTTGTAAAGCCTCCATCTCAGCCCAACAACCTTAAGTCAGTGTCATCTAATCCAAAGTCAGAGGTGAGGTGATCGTGGCGTCCCAGGATCTCTTGGATTTGCGGTGAGGCTCCCATGGCCTTTCCTGCTGTCTGGAGCAGTGACAAGGGACATGACAAAGTTCTGACATTAGTGGCCTAAACCATCACCCACTCTGCTCACTGTGAGTGCTTCACTCCCGCTGGACTCTGGTCTCTGAGCCAAGTCCAGAAGCCAGACTTTGCTGGTTTCCCCCCAGTCCTTAGGCAAAGTCAGGATCAGAGTGAACTTCACAGAGGACCAGATGGTAAGGCAGGACAGGGTTTTGTTCTCTGAGGATCGCAGGGCTGGCTCAGGGTGGGGCACAGAGGAAGAGATCAATATCAACTTCTTGGATGAATCAATGGACGGTTCTAGTTCTCCACCCACAGGTGGCACCAAGCCATGGGCTGATAACGCCACTCTGGTTGGGGAATAGGCTTGGGTTCCTCTTCTCCAGGAGCTGCACGGGCTTCTCCTGAATTTAGGAAGGAGGTGCTATGATGATGTTCCAGGTGAAGACAGAGATGAATCGAAGAAGAGGCAGGGGGAGTGGGTGGCAAGGTGATATTCCTGAGGTCATTCCTGGTTCTAGGGGAAAGGACATATTTACTGAACAAAATCTGTTTCTTGCTCTAGTTGATAACCAATAGTTATCACTTTGAATATCAAACTCCTATTTTAAAATCCAAATGCTTTTTAAAAGTAAAATAAATTTAATTTACTAATATTGCCAATATAATTTTAACTGTTCTTTGATTTTTCATTATTCATTCTTGAGTGTGTGTGTGTGTGTGTGTGTGTGTGTGTGTGTGTGTGTGTGTGTATGTAGAGGTTTCATGCAAAAGTCTAGGGCTTTACTTCTCCCGAATTCTTTAGGGCTACCCTGGTTTGCCAGTTTTAGCTGGAAATAAAAGGCAGTGTATTTGAGGTGGATTGAATTTCTAGCCTCCCATTAAGCTTGTGCCTCTTGAATTTTACAGGTAGCCCCTGAAGAAGATGAAAGGAAAAAGAGGCGACGGGAAAGAAATAAGATTGCAGCTGCCAAGTGCCGAAACAAGAAGAAGGAGAAGACAGAGTGCCTGCAGAAAGTGAGTGCCTGTGTGCCTTGCTCCTTCCTCTTGCTCACGCCTGTTCCCCGCCAACCTCATGTCACGTGAGGAAGGGGAGTTTGAAAGCCCCCGCCCAGAAGTGCTTTCCCAGGAAGGGCATTGTAGCTGGTAGCAGAAATGCCAGTTGCAGAACGACGAAGTAGCAAAGCTGTTAGCACAATGAATGTGACTCTGGATGTGTAAGAAACAGGTGTGTGAATTAAAAACCACAAGATCATCTGGTGCCCATATTCCCCCTCAGCCGGTCCATACACGTCCAGAAGCCTCCGGGCGACAGGATATGTCAGTCCAGTGAAAGAGGCTTCACTCGCCCATTTTCCTCAGAAAAGGAAGCTGCCACCTCTCATTTGGCTCACTGTGAAAAGCCTTTAATTAATCTCTTCAAACAAGCTATTTCCTTAATCTACAGGCAGAGGTTACACTTTCTTTGCATTCCTCTCTCGGTCTTAACTCTGCAGCCCTTCTCCTTGGTGCATCCAATAGTCTGTGCTCCCAGCTGCATTCAGCCGGCTCCCCTTCCAGAAGGGAGAAGCACCAGTGGCAACAGCATCTGTGGGCAGGTGGAGCAGGCCGTGATGCGGTCTTTCCAGTGGCTGTGTCCCCTCTCCCGAGTGTAGAAAGGCCAGGGCAGAGTCTTCACCCAGGTTCCACAGGTCCCCAGGGGTTCTGTCAATTGCTTCAGGGGGTCAGTGAAAATTAAGACATTTTGTTTATCGCTATGTACATTCTTTCTGGGGAGATGAGCTTCTCAGTGAAATCAGTGACTCACAGAAGACTAAGCACCATGAGTCTGGACTGCCTTCCAGTCCCCAGGTCCCTTTCGGGTCCAGAAGACCTGCCCATGGGCTGTTGCACCTGTGCAAAGGAGATCTCTTTGCCGTTGCTTCTATTGCTGTTTCGTTACTATCAGGGTCACAACCTGCCTCAACCTTGAGTGGAAACTCAAGGCATCTCTGAAGGAGCCTCCAAGTTCAAAGGCTTCTCCAGGCTCTGGATTCTCCCAAACCTAATGCTGCTGTCCCGGCTTTGTGGGGCACTGTAGCAGGGAGCCAGCGGCCATTCCCAGCTTGATGAGCCCCGACGCGTCCCAGCTGTTAGCCCTCGCCACCCAGGGGCCACCAGCAGGCCACCCCGTTCCTCACTGGCCCGTGGCTTCCCTTCCTAATCCCTCTGCTGCTTGCCCCCCAGGAGTCAGAGAAGCTGGAGAGCGTGAATGCCGAACTGAAGGCCCAAATTGAGGAGCTCAAGAATGAGAAGCAGCATTTGATATACATGCTCAACCTGCACCGGCCCACATGCATTGTCCGGGCTCAGAACGGGAGGACTCCAGAAGATGAGAGAAACCTTTTTATCCAACAGATAAAAGAGGGAACACTGCAGAGCTAAGCAGCCGTGGTATGGGGCAACTGCGGAGTCCTCATCGAATCCTCCTTTTACATCCGAAACCCTGAAGCCATTGGAGATCTGACTTCCTGTGCACCTCTTGAATCCCAGCAGCAAAGAACCATCAAGGCGGGAGGGCCCTCGGTGACTCAGCCGGGCCTTTCCACTCTACCCCAGAGTGGACTTTGGACCAGGGCAACAAGGGCATCTTTTTCCTCAACTCCAGAATTTAGGCCTTAACATCTTGGCCATCCTTGGATTCTCCAGATGGCCCCTGGTTAGGGTCCTGCCTGCCTTTCATCTGGATTCTGCAAAAACCAGGCCTCCCACCATTGGGATTCATGCAGAAGAAGCATCTGTACCTCGGGTGGGTGGGGTGGGGCCACCTCCTCTGCTGCCACTGCCACTGTCACTTGTAGGGGACGTGGAGTGAGAATGGCATTTTGTGAAGTTGTGCGATGGCCAGGGTTGTGCTTTCTAGCAAATATGCTGTTCTGTACAGGAATTACCGTGTGCAAGGCGTTCGTTTCAAAACTAGGCGTTGTGCTCTTCTGATGTTTGCGCAGTACACCACCACTGTGACTTTCTCGTGACTTTCCTCATATCTGGTTTCTGAGAATTTGGGGGGGCTATCAGCACGTGCAGTGTCTTGCAAAGTATTCAGGTGGCCAGAGGAGCTTGTCAGCCCCGGGAGAACAGAATTGTGCCAGCCTGGACTGAGTGCAGTTTTGTGCCAACAGAGAAGGCCTCTCCCCCTTGGCACCCAAGCATTAACGCAGGTCCTCTGTTGCAAACTCAGTTATAATGTCATAGGAAGAAAGCAGAAACAGAGTCCAGCTTCCAAAGGGTTAGGATTCTCTGCTCAGTGACTTAGGTCAGGAATTTTTTCTAGGCCGGAAGAGCCAAAGAATATTCCATTTTCCTTTTCTTGCGGTTGAAAACCACAATCAGCGGAGACGCGTTTGAAGCCAGGTGATGCCTAGGCTTTAGCATTATTAGATGTTAACGGCATTGTTTCTGTCATGCAGATGTTTGTAGAAATCGGGCCCAGAGCATTTATAGCTGTGAGACAGTCACACACTGGCCACGAGGACTCTGGCTACTGTCTGTTTAAATTCTGACGTTTCTGTGAAATCCTCAGAGTGTTTAATCCTACTCAGTAGTATCATTACAATTTTCTGTAAAAGAAGATATTACTTATTTATCCTAGTATTCCTAACCTGTCAATATAATAAATATTGGAACCAAGACATGGTGAACTTAAGTGCTGTGCTGGTTTGTGTTCTTTTAAATTGGTTGTTTGTTGAGATCTAACCATTCCCCTCCCCTCTCCTTTGGAGACGGTGGTGTAGGGGGTGGTCTCGAGCTTTAAATATTCTTCAGGTGTTGTTCTTTGTTCTCTGGGGTGCCACTAGGTGGGATTTTTGACTTTCAATCCTGTTCCTCAGTCTGTGGTTTCTGACGCTCAATTTCTCATTGACAAACCCTAGGGCACAGCAGCAAGCATATCTTTTAGATTGTTTGGTATTAAGATAGAATTTTGGGGGCTTCCCTGGTGGCGCAGTGGTTAAGAATCCGCCTGCCAACGCAGGGGACACGGGTTCAATCCCTGGTCCAGGAAGATCCCACATGCCGTGGAACAACTAAGCCTGTGCGCCACAACTACTGAGCCTGCGCTCTAGAGCCTGAGAGCCACAACTACTGAAGCCCATGTGCCTAGAGCCCGTGCTCCACAACAAGAGAAGCCACCGCAATGAGAAGCCCGCACACCACAATGAAGAGTAGCCCCCGCTCGCCGCAACTAGAGAAAGCCTGTGCAGAGCAACAAAGACCCAACACAGCCAAAAAAAAATAAAATAAATTTATTAAAAAAAGATAGAATTTTGATATAAAATCTGAATACCTCAACTACCAGTTTCTCTGAATATACAAAAGCCTAAAATGTACACCTGTTGCTCAACTTGAACCTTACAATCTGTCACAGAACTCCTCGTGTTCACTTGAATTACATCTCTTATAACATCCAAGTTTGTGTCTCATTGTTGCAAATAGGTATTTCAAATTTGGAAAAGAATGGCAGTGAGGATGGGGAGGAAGAGAGAGTATAACTTTAGACGGGATAGGTGTGATAATTCAAAGAAAATAGTCCACCTAATTTTCTGGAATCTCCAGAGCATATGATTCCTTAGGTCTGCAACAGAACCAGGGTCCCTTGCTCTTTCCCTGTGCACATATGTAACACTCACAGGCTGGGAATAAAATTTGGCTACTCTGCCACCAATGCCATTTTTCAGAGAGATCCTTGCTTCCTTGAATGTTCATGCACATGAAGCATGCCTGCTCCTTTGAACTCATGTATAGTTCCTTTAAACTATCACCTGTGACACAGGCATCCTAATTTTGCTGCTTTAACTACACATCAGGGGCAGTTCCTAATCTGCACAGAGCATCTGGGGGAAGTACCATTTACCACTTCTTTCAGGAGACAATCTATTTTCCTTGTCTTAGTGGAGGGGGATGAATTTCCTTGCATTTACCTTCTGGATGAGCCACCAATCAGCTGTTATGAAACTTAAGACAGTTTTAAAGCTGCCATGGACAACAACGAATTAGAGAGGAAGGAAGGGGGAAGTGGCAATGGCAAGAAAAATTGATCTGAGAAACGCATGTAAATCATCAGTGGAACTGTAAGTTCTCTTAACAAATGCATTAAAAATAGTTTTGTTTTCTGTAACCAAGTTTATGTCTCCATACTTTAAAAAAAAGGATTAATAAGTACTTACCATCAATTTGCTTAGTTCATCTAGTTTCACGTTCGACAGAGAGGGAAACTGGGGGCTGTGAAAGAATAAACTTGGATGGGATCTCTGCCAGAGTCAGACACCTGGTTTGACAAGGTCCTTTCCTTGGGCCACCACCTGCTGGGGTTGTGATGTCACACTGGCAGGGTATGGAGAGCCCACCCTCCCTCCTGTCTCCTGCCCTCATCCTGTCCCCTGGCCTTTCCCTGAGATCTGGCCTGACACCTACTTCAGAATAAAGAGCTGTAAAGGGTTCTGGCCCAGGACAGGGGTTCTGGAGTTGAAACTTCCACTTTCTGCCAGGAGCTAAAATGCTATTTTCCATCTTTATCTGAATTTCTCCCACGGGCTTTGAAGAAACCCTGAAACCCAAACCCACACCAAGCTTTTCCTCTCTTTCGCATCCCATACTCTTTGGTTGTGTTCAAGCAGTTTCTCCGTGGAGTAAAGCGTTTTCATGGATTTGCCTGAGAAAAAACCTCAGAGGAGGCCAGGTCTGTCCAATGAGGATCCTTCTGAGTTCTCATGGTGGCTCTAACCCCAGAAGCTTCTCTATTTGTCTTACCGAAAACTGCTGTCAGGAAGGAATTCACACTGAAGCTTAAAGGGCCAGTTGAAACTAATACCAATAATAGCTGACATTTATTGAGTGAGACAATATGCTCAATACTTTACATGCATTATCTCATTTAATCCTCAACAGCAACTGTTATTATCCCCATTTTACAGACAAAGTGGAGAGCTAGGTAGCATGCCCAAGGTCACACAGGTGACCTCTCTAAAGCTGAAAGCTATGTTTTTTAACTATAAAGGTTCTGAGCAGGAGTGTGTGTGTGTGTGTGTGTGTGTGTGTGTGTGTGTGTGTTTGTGTGTATGACTTTGATAAAATTCACCACTGTAATTTTAGAGTGTACAATTCAGTAGCATTCAGTACATTCACAATACTGTGTAACCATCACCACTATCTAGTTCCAGAATTTTTCATCACCACAAAAGGAAATCCTGTACTCCCCATTCTCTGCTCCCTCCAGCCCTAGGCAACCACTAATCTAATATCTGTCTCTATGGATTTGCCTCTTCTGGGTATTTCCTATAAATAGAATCATACAATATGTGGCTTCTTTCACTGAGTATAATGTTTTCAAAGTTCATCCATGTTGTAACATATATCAGTACTTCATTCCTTTTTATGGTTGAATAATATTCCACTGTATGGAGAGACCATATTTTGCCTACCCAGTCATCTGTTGAGGGACAGGTGTGTGTATTTTAACAGAAAGATACCCTTTATCCTCAAGGAATGAATCTCTATGGTGGGATTTCAAGCATAACATCAAACTGGAGATAAGAGAGTTGGGAGCAAGGGCCTTTCTCAGAAGTTTCAAGTCACAATTTAGAAATCACTTATTCTGTGACTAGCTCTGTGGGAGTGGCAATGAGGCAGGATGTCTAATGGTACATGCTCCCCACAGGTGTCAAGGCTTCCAAACCACTTCTGCCTGGTAGGGAGGTTACTACAGGACAGCATCTGGCAGGCTCTTGGAATCAAAGCTTACATCTCAGGCTACTCACCCCCCGTTTCACTGTGGAGGACATGTTATAAGAATAACTAGGTTTCCACACACAGGCTGTTTGCACAAGCATAAAGGAAGGGAGGATCTGAGTGATCCCCTGGATAATTTAATCCCCACATCAGCCCAATTGCTGTCTTGGGTTCTCTCCATAACATATATACACACATAGAATTAATTATGCAACTTTTAATAATGCACCAAATAGGTCTTCTTAAAGGTAGTTAAATCAGTCCAGTTTGAAAACATTTGGCTGGGCCAAGCTTTCTTTGTGAGGCTAAGTACTGTAGTGGTTCAGAACAAAGGCTTTAGAATCAGGTAGACCTACATTCAAATAGTGCCTCTGCTACCATTAGCTCTGGGAATTTAAACAGGAGATACAACCTCAATTTCTTCACCTGTAAACTGGGAACAGTAGTTAACAGTACCAAACTCAGTGGATTCTTACAAACATACGTGAAGAACGCAGCATGGTGCCTAGGAGAAGCAATTTTTAATGTTATTATTAAAAATCACCATCGTCAACGTTTACTGGGATTTTATGAAAGGACAGACTAAGGGTCGCAACTGCCAACTCTACGTTATTCGATACAATTAAACCATGAGCTTAAATGGTTCAAATTTATCCCATCATCTTACATTCCTATAGATTTCATCCAGTAGCTGAACTTGGGGGAGGAAAAGAAAAGGACCCACACAAAATTTTCCCAGTTGAAGACATTTTTATTTTGGTACCCACCTGAGTCCCTGGCAGGATGGGCCTGTCCTGCGCGGGGGCAATGGGGTGTTTGGGAGAGGATGGGGGCCCTGCCCTGAGGAGGCAGCTGGGGGATGAGGCAAAGGGCTGTGTGACAGTGATAGGTCACAAAGGGCATCAGAGCATAAATAGGCTGTGCCAGGGGGTTAGGCTGAGAAAGTGGTTACTTCTCTCACTAGGACTGAAGTTCACAGCCTCTTGGGGAGATAAAAACCCAGAAGCAGAAGTGAGGTAAGGCAGAGGGGGAGCCTACCATACCTCTCTACAACTTGAAGAGATTTAGCCTGGGGTCCAGGCGCCCTACAGCGTCTCCGCTGTGATCATCTGTGCCCCTACCCACACCCCTGCCTCTGGGAGACCCTGAGGCAAAGGTGGGGGCCGGTGGGGTGGGCTTGGAAGACCTGCCGTAGGGCCGTTTGTGTGACGCAGGAGCACCGCAGCTCGCTCTTCTGCCAACGAAGCCGAGGGAGGGAAGAGCCAGGGGCCCGCCTTAACCGCGCTGCCTGTCGTGATCAAAGACAGCCATGACTGGGGACTCTCTGCTCCCGTATCACACGGCCCAGAGCAGCACCGGGGTGGGCCTGTTCAACACCACCATGGGGAAGCTGCAGCAGCAACTGCACGAGGGCGAATACGACATATTCAGGTACGCACCGATATTCGAGAGCGACTTTATCCAGATCACGAAGAGGGGAGAAGTGATCGACGTGCACAACTGTGTCTGCATGGTGACCGTGGGCATCGCATCCAGCAGCCCCGTCCTCCCACTCCCAGACATCATGCTGCTGGCCCGATGGGCCACCGGCTGTGAAGAGCACGCTGAGCACAGCCAGGCCACCAAGGGGAAGAGCCACAAGGCTGCAAAGACCTTAGAGCTCACCAGGCTCCTTCCCTTGAAGTTCGTGAGGATCTCCACTCACGATCGTGAGAAACAGCAGCTGCGTGTGAAGTTTGCCACTGGCCGCTCCTGCTACCTTCAGCTGTGTCCCCCTCTGGACGCACAGGAAGACCTCTTTGCCTACTGGGAAAAGCTGATTTACCTCCTGCGACCACCAGTGGACAGTCACAGCAGCACCTATGCCATTCCAGCCGGGGACATGATCGGCATGCCTGTGTTCGACGAGGAGGACGGGCGGAGCCCGGCAGGGGAGGATTTCCAAGGAGAGTGGGATCAGGACCAGGTCAGCATCAGGAGCCTCCACATGCGCTCTGAGGTGGCCGGGGCCACGTCTGCAGCGTTTGCTGGGGGGGAGGGGATCCAACTGGACTCCCACAAGCCCGGTACCGTGCCTGATGTGGCCACTGCAAAAGCAAAGCCTACGGTGCTTGACAAAGAGTCAGCATCGGGGGCAACGACAAAGGTGGAGACAGCATGGGTGGCAGGAGGCACCGCAGCGGGTGCTTTGAGCGTGGCAGTGATCAAGTCTCCTGCCCCTGAAGAGCAGAGCACCGCCACGGCGGCCACAGCCAGCGACGGTCCAGGAGGAAGCAAAACCAATATAGCCACTGGGGGCACTGCCGGAACATCCCTGCGGAGCAGGAAAACGGCCCCGGCAGGTGCTGCGGACAATTCACAGTATGCTTCCAGCACGTCCACCAGCCTCTCCCCAGAGGCCGGCAGGACTGCGGTCGGAGCAGAACCTACCAGCGAGACTGTCAGAGGAAGAGCCGACAAGGAGGACGAGGGGACCCTCATCTCAACCTTGCCACAGGAAGGCCAAGTGAGTGAACAGGATGGCAGCTCACAGAGGGTGTCCCAGGCCCGCAAGGGAAGAAGGGAGAGCAGGGAGCAGTGGGAAGAGGAGAGAGCTCTTAGGAGCCCCTCGCTCTGCAGTTCAGTGGAAAGCCACCACAAGGCAGCGGGGAACAAGATAATCCAAAAAGCAGCTGGCCGGTGCTCAGGCGGCCGTAGAGCCACTAGAGACGACCAGAAGGAGAAAGGCCACGGCAGCCCGGGGGGCAGCGAGCAGGGCACTGGTCACAAAGGCGTCAGCCGTGCTCCCATCACCAACGAGCCCAGGACCTCGCACAAACCGGGCAGGAGCTTATCTACAGCGAGTTCAGGTTCCACCACCAAGAGATTCAGCAGGATCAGCTCCTTCTTGAGGAATATCAGAGCCAATCTTACTAGAAAGACAGCGGGCTCATCACGCGATAAAGGTGTGAACATCCTGGCGAAGGCAGTGGAAGGGACCCGAATGGAGGCCATCATAGAGACAGCAGAGAGTGGCCAGGGGCTGGAAATCACTGGTGGTGTGACATCTGAGGCCATGGAGCCAGTGACCATTGAAGCCCATCAATAGGACCTAGAGCTGGAAGCTGCAAAGGGGACCAGGGCTCAGCGAAATACCCCTGGAGAGCCCATTTCAGCTTCCTTACTGCAATTTAAATAAAGAACCATACAATCTGAGAATGCATGCAGTGTTCTCTCTGAATTTCTAGGTCCTGAAGCCCAGCCGTAGCCTCACAGTGGATTCTGTGATGTCAGCTGTGCCACAGTCTGAGACCCAGTGTCCAGTCAAGGGCAGCCCCACCTCACACACATGCTCAGCGCTAACAGCAGTGCTCCACCTGGCCTCCACTCCTTTCTGGCTTTGCCCCCCGGGGCCATGGCTGAAAGTCAGACTATGGCCTAGGAAGCTCTCCTTCACTATCCCCCTATTCTTTTTATAAACGCTTATTCCCCCTGAAGGTCTGTAAACAAAGCAAGAGCAGGACTCCTGTCCCCTCGGGCTATTCAGTGGACAGAAACACGGGCAGCAGTATTGGCTAGCAATCAGAACAGCAAGCACTCTCATCTAGACTTAGCCGTCCCCTTCCCAGGTATATACCCTGGAGAAACACACATGTTCTAAGAAACAACTATGAGAATGTTTATAGCAAAAATAACTTAACAGCAGAATGCTGGAAACAGCCCAAATGTCCATCAACAGAATTAATACAGCAGGATATGAAGAGAGTGGAATACTCAATAGTGAAAGATAAATGAGCTACACACATTAGTATAGATCGACTTCTCATGATTTTTAAAAACATCAAAAGAATGGGATACAATTCCACTCACGGAACCATTCTGAAACAAGCTCAAACAATGTATTGCATAGGGTATATGTCTAAAAAAAACTGTAGCTAAAAATGAGGGAAGAGTAAACACAAAATTCAGGACAGTTTTCTCTAGGGTGGAAAGGCTAGGTCAAGGAGGTTGACACAAGGCTGTTAGTGCTGCTGGGAATTGTTCTGTCTCTTAAGCAAGATGGTAGGTACACAGGTGTTGTATTTTCCACATTTTACTAACTCTGAAATGAGGATGGTCCTACAATCGCCGTGGCAGTTGTGATGAAGTTATTGCCAATGCCTTTCTCTTTTTTTCACTTTTTTTTTTCACTTTTATGTATGCACAAAAGTGATGTCAGAAAGGCTCGGCATCTTTAAATTACATTTATTTAAGGTAAAGTACAAGAACACTTGTTTTTGGTTATTAGGAAAAGAAGGAACGATATGCCTATTTTACAGATGAGAACACTGAGGCTCAGAGAAGGTAACCTGCTCCAGTCGCACAATGGGATCTTTGCAGAACAGTGATCCACCAGCCCACTTCTTTACACAAAGCCCTGTCTGTAGTACGGGAAGGAGGCAAGCAAACAAGCCTGAGATAGGACCAGCACAAGAACCCGAGGCACCAGCATTCTTACCATCATGTTCCAAAACTACAGAGATGAGCATCAATTTTACTAGATTGAGGGGAGGGAGGGGTGGGGGCTGGGAGTCGGTTTTCGAACTTCAGTGAGCTCACAGCTCTTAGCTGGCCTTATCTCGAGAGCATCCAGACCACCCTTGAGCTGTGTCTGGCTCCCAGGCTTCTACATCTAGCCTCTGGCATGACCCGCGCTGCAGCCATAAACAGGCTCCCACCTGGAATTGCAGCGTTCACTCCTGGAACGTCCAGCGTCCAGTCCTCCTCCAGCCATTAATTAAACTTTTGAATGCCCTGCTCAGAAGGGTTTCTCCATACCAAATCTTCAGGAACATTTTTCTTCTTGGGGCTCCAAAACCAAATCCTTAAACCTCACATGAGGGAGATTATTTGTTAGGTCAGAGCATCCTTGTTGATTGGACCTTCAGTTTGTGACTTCCACAGACCTCATCACAGGAGGGTGGGGAGAGGTCTCTTCTGTTGGTGGAGGGAAAGGTGGGCACTTGGTGGGGAGCACTGATGAGAAAGGGAGACAGCCCGAGACCTACACATATGCACTGTTTCCCCTGGCCAAACAAGGTTCCTGACCCCAGGATTAACCCAGAGCTTCCGAGAAGACTAGGAGCTGCAGGGAGACACAATTAATGGTTTACTCTCCACCAGCTTTTCCTTGGACCCAAGGTGGAGAAATTACAAAAAGATCACATCACATTCCTTTGATCTTATGATTTCCACACAGGCAAGTGCAGGTAAACACTAGTCTGAAGGAAGAAAATGCATTAAAAACACGTGCATAGCCCTTAGCCGTTTATAGAGTTCTTGAATGTATGTGCCCCCTTCCGATTCTCACATCTTTCCATTTTGCAGATAAGCAAACGGAAGTTCAGAGCATTTAAAGGACTTGCTCAAGGTGGGAGGTGATGGTACAGAGAGGGAGCTACCTCAGTGCAACAACTTTCAGACAGTGTGCCACCCCGGTCCCTCACAGAGGTACACAGATGGTGGAGGAGACAGGACAGCACGAGAAATTATCACAACTCTGAGTGACAAATACAATGAGAGACGTGTGTTTGGGGACAGGATCTATTCAGAGGAGGGGTTCTGGGACATGGGAAGGAGTTGTGCGTTAGGGAAGGCTTCACAGGGGAATTGGCACTTTTAAGGATGAATAGGGCTCAGCCAGGTGAAGGAAGTATGAGCAGCAAGGGAAAAGGTGGGGGAGGGGTGGGAGATGATCAGGCCACAGGAAAGAGCGTGTGCAAAGTACAAAGGCTTGAAACATCACGGTGTGTTGAGCAACTACAAGTATTTCAGTACTACTGGTTGGAGGGCAAGAGAGGAGGGATGTGAGGCTGGAGAATCAGGCAGCTGGGTCTTGGGGCCTGGGGTACTATTTGAGTGTCTGGGACTTGGGGAACCACTGAAGGCCAGCGTCTGATGGGAGTAAGATCTCTCTGGCTCCAGGGTGGAGAGTTGATGGGCAGGGGGCTGTCTGGAGACACGGGATCCTCCAGGAAGCCACTGCATTAATCCTGGCAGAGGCGGGGAGCCCCGAACCTGGGTGGCACTGGGGAGACAGAAGGGGGCAGAGTCGAGAGGTGTTGAAGAGATGGAACAGGACAATTTTCCAGCCCACATCCTGAAAGATGGGGAGCTCATGGTGTAAGTCTGGCCCTCATCTAAAGGAAGTGGAGGTGACTTGCCCCTGTGGCGGCTATTGGTCAGTAGAGTGGGTGGCCAGAAGAGAGGCTCACGGGAAAGCAAGGAGTAACGTGTTAAGATAGAAAACAACAGCTGCTAGACAGCCAAGGGTAAAACATCAGGATAAGGCAGCCAAGGCGGCAGTGGGGCTTCAGCACTTGGAGAGGGGTAGAGCCCCTGAGCAGTTCCTTGTTTATCTGGGCAGTTCTTCCCACAGAGCCCTCCTCCCCTGGGCCAAGAGTCGCCCCCAGAGAGCCCCTTGTGGCCACATGCTGGTACTGCAGGTTGGCGCTTGAATGAGGGGAGTCAGCAGTGAGGCTGAGTCACTGTGACCCTTTCCCTTTGTCACATCACAATTAGTCTAATGCCAACCCCACAGGTGTGAGCTAGGGGAGGTGAGGGGATCTGGGCAATGAGGACGTGTCTCATCCAGGCAGCATGGCTCCAGGCCCCTGGCAGTGGAGTGGCAGAGTCTGAAACGGCTGAAAGGTCCCTGAGAGGCTGGGGATCCAGACCCAAGGGGACAATGAGTGACCACCAAGAACAGGGGTGGAGTTAGTGCCAGGGTCCCTCTGCAGCATGGAAGTCATCTGAGAAATAACTGTTGAGCACCTACTGTGGGTAAGATAGGAAATCAGGGACCATGAGGATGTTCACACACACACACACACACACACACGCTTATAACACAAATCATAGTGTGGTAGTGGCCTCAGTGTATAGAAAGAGGCTTCACAGAGAAGTGGAGGGCTTAGCACAGGGATGGCAGGCTGAGCGCTCTGGCAGAGGGAATGGTGTGATGGAGAGAGAGAAGGGCTTGGGAGATGTTCATAGATGACAGACAAGAACAGTGTGCCCAGGGTGTAATGTGCTCAGGAGAGAGAGTGGGGTGTTCGGTGGGAAATGAGGCTAGAAATAGAAGTAAGGCCACAGCATAGAGGAGAGACCTAGAATGCTGCACAATTCCCCTGAACCCCATGATCTTCATTACTGCAAATGGGACCTGTAACCCAGGGGTGAGGGGTGTGCAGAGTTGGTTTCTCCAACAGAGAAAGCAGAAGGGCAAGGGAAGCCTAGACTCTTCCCCTTTGCCCGCTCAGAGAACGTGAAATGGAGAGTGGAGGCCCATGGCTTCCCACACTCTCTCTAAGAGGACATTATCCCACAGGTGTGCTGAGGTTGATACCCCTCATCCCGGGAGCACCTGGAGGACCAGGCCACTTGGCTTTGGCTGCCAGGAGCCCCATCTGGTACCCCAGTGTGTGCCATTCCAATGTCGTCATTTTCTGCATGTGCCACGGCCTGTGAAAGGTTGGGAAACATCTTTCTAGATATGCACATGCATGCACGTGGTACAGTCTGCAGGTGAACTGTGAGTGCAGCAGCAAGGAGCTGCTGAGAAGTACCTTCCCTGGAGAGCTAACCTGCTCCCCACAGCTTCAGCTGACGCTCACCACGTCACCCCTCTTTTCTTTTCCCACTGACACTTTCACAGTCCCGGGACCCTGCCATAATGCAATATACACTGGTTCAAGGGAAAAACAAGAACAAATCTATTGCTTTTCATAAAACTAAATTAGTTTTTTAAAGATCTATCCTTGGCTTTGAGATCATGTCCTGCCTCCTTGTTTCTTAACATTTTATTCTGAAGTGCAGTTGACCCTTAAACAACACGAGTTTGAACTGCTCGGGTCCACTTAAACTTGGATTTTTTTTACTAAATATATACTACAGTACTACACAATCCATGGTTGGTTGCACCCGCAGATGTGGAACCGCGGATTCAGAGGGCCAACTGTAAAGTTATATACGGATTTTCACCTGGGGGCGGGGAGGCTCCTAACCCCTATGTTGTTCAATGGTCAATTTATAACATGCATGCAGGAAAGTGTGCCATCGTAAGCATACCACTCGATGACATTTCACAAGATAAGCAACCCCACAAAACTAGCACCTGGCGAAGAATCAGAACATCACTGCAACTCTGGAAGTGCCCCCTTGCAGTCACTCAAGGGTAACCACTACCCTAGCTTCCAACACCATAGATGAATGTTGTTTGCTTTTCAACCTTACGTAGTGGAATCACAGAGAATGTACTCTTTGACTCTGGTTTCTTTCCCTTAACATCATATTTATGAGGTTTGTGCATGACTTTCCTGGCGATCGTCCATTTATTTTCACTGCTATACAGTATTCCATTGTGTGATGATACTACAACTTATTCTGTTATTAAGTTATTATCAGTTTTGGGCTATTAAAAATAGTGCTATTATGAACATTTATATACAGAGCTGTTGGTAAAAATATACATAAACTTCTGTTCGGCATATACATAGGAATGGAATTGAATATATGCATATGTTCAGCTTCTGATTATACTGCCAAGCTATTTTCCTTCCAAAATGACTGTGGAAATAATAATTCCCACCAGGAATGTATGAAAGTCCTGTTGTTCCACATCCTTGCCAACATTTGAAACTGTTTACCTCTTTCCTTTTAGCCATTCAGGTGGGGTAGAGTGACTTTTCTCCCTTTTTCATGATAAAAATATACTTAAAAATATATAATATGGTGACCTACAGAAAATGGTAGTTTTGTTGTAATGTCCTTAATAGGCAAAATTTAAAGTTGGTTTCCAAATTAATTTTGAAATTTCACACATCTCTGAAATCTTTAAAGTCTTGTTTATACATTTTTAAGGATTTTTCATTGCAAGGGAGCTTATATTTTTAAACATCTCCTACCATCCTGTGCCAGTACGTTTTGCTTTATAACAAACTACCCCAAAGCTTTGTGGCTTAAAACAACAGTCATTTTCTTACATTTTATAGATTCTTCTACATGAGAAATCTGGGTAGGACTCAGTGGGGCAAATCTTCTGTTCTTCGTGGTATCAAGTGAGGTTGGTCAGTAGTCTGGCCTGGAGAGTCAAAAGTAGCTTCATCCACGTATCTGGTGCCTTGAGGGAAATGGCTGGAAGGTGGGCCTCAGCTGGGACTGTCAACGGGAATGCCTACATGTGGCCTCTCCAGCATGATGGTCTCAGGTAGTCAGATGGCTTCCCTCAGATGGAGTGACCCAAGATAACCAAGTGGAAGCTGCTTCTGACTGAGCCTCAGAAGTCACCCAGCGTTAACTTCTACCACATTCTGTGGTTACAAGCAAGTCATAAGGCCAGGCCAGATTTGAAGGGAGAGGAACTAGACTCCGACTCTTGACAGGGAAATGGCAAGATCACAATGTGAAAGAACATGGGGGGTGGCAATATCATTGTGGCCCTCTGTGGAAAATACAGTTTGCCACTTCCCACCCCTACCCCCATCCTAACAAAGTAAACCTGGCCCGGATGTGCCCGAGGAGCCCTGAGGTAGCTGTGGTGGCCCCCTTAGCCCCCACTCTTATGCTCTTCCGTCTTCCTCATTTTCACTTTATTTTTTTACTCCCCTCCCTTCCTCTCCCCTATCAGTTAGCTAAACTCACAAGGACTCCCACTGAACCTTTCGTAATCCCTTCCTCCTCATCTCTCCCCACATACCTTCAGGCTCTTTGTCCTCTGAGTGATAGATTACTGGAACACCTACAACCATATGAGGTCAGGCCCAGAAGTATCTTGACTAATCCCACGGGCACTTTACAGATGAGGAAGTTGAGGCCTAGAGAGGAAAGGGACTTTCCCAAGGTCCTACTTCAAGTAAGTAGCAGAGTTCTGGCTAGCGCAGCACAAAATACAGCCTACAATGGGTCTTAAAGAATGTCAACACTTGCTTTCCACTTTGGACTTCCTGAAACTAAAGCTACTCGTTTCTGTTTCATGTTCATTGCCTCACCATCACAATGTCCTTTTGGCCTCTTGGTTCAGGAGCGAAATCAATGCTGGCAGGCTTCTGTGCCCAGAGAGGCCTGTCCCAGCCCTGGCCTGGGTGTCAGCCTTCAGAGATGGATGGAGGGAGTGGGGAACACAGACACAGCAAGCTGGGATCCATATAACCAGCCCCCTCCAACCACCTCCTTGTACCCCAGACACAAGTAGCTTCTTTTGATCCCAAAGTCCAAGAAGTCCCTGAATTCAAGAATCAACTAGCAGCCAGTTTTGAAATGTTCTGGGCATCCAGGATTTAACTTAGGCTGGTGATGACTGAAGTCAGGCTGAGGATAAATTGGAGGGGATGTAAAACAAGAAGACACAACTTTTAAGGCCAGGTCCAAGAGACAACAACTCTGTTACATTGAAGTCTATTTCCTCCGTTCACTTCAAACAAGCGGACTAGGGGCCCAGAGCAGGGATCCCAGGCTGGGCTATCAGACATCCCATAGCATCAGCAGCTGGATCTTTTTTTTTTCGGCCGTGCCTCGAGGCATGTGGGATCCTAGTTCCCCAACCAGGGACTGAACCCTTGCCCCCTGCAGTGGAAGCACGGAGTCCCAACCAGTGGACCGCCAGGGAGTTCCCAGCAGCTTGATCTTGAGGGAAGAGCAAGGGCTGGAGAAAAAGCACGCGGCTGGCACGTTGTTCTGGGATCTGAGTGGTGATGATGTGGAGAACAGTCTGCTAAGAAGCCTCTCAGAACTCTTTGTAATCCACCAGCCCAGTGCTTTCGGCCCCAGAGAGCAGTTCTGCAAGTCGGTGATAAGCTGAGAGTGGGACACAGGTGTGCTGTCAGGGAAGTCACCTTAGGCCAACAGTGAGAGTCCCCAAGGCTGTCTGAGTGCCCGGGACAGAGGGAGAAGTGGCATCTGTGGAGGACTCTGTTGAGAAGAAGGGATTGAAGTAATTCTTTTCAATTGGTACAGCCTGTAGCCTCCTTTAGGGGAGTGGCCATGTCTTACTGCTTCTGAGTCCCCAGGGGCAGCACACATATTAGAGGCTCCGTAAATGTTTGTTTTAAAGACCTACAGTCCCCAGTCCATCTGTCATTCTCCTGCATCCAGGCACAACGGTGACCTTCCACAGTCCCTGCTGCCCTCCTTCCAGCAGCCCTCTGCCAGCTCTAAGTGATGGGAGGCCCAGGACATGGAGAGAGACCATTAATAATGTTCAGTCCCTTCTTGCCTGCGATGCCAGGCCCTCCCCAGGGGCCCTCTATTGGGAGTGACAGAAACAAGTCACGAAGGGTCCCATGCCTTTCTTTCTTGTTGGGGTCCCTTTCTCCAGCCAAACGAACACAGGAGCCATTTCTTTTCCTTCATACTCCCCTGCTGGAGGGAGGAAAAAAAAAAGGGAACCATCATCAGCTAACACTGTTATTTCCTAGCCTGTGGTTGGCCAGAGCCCATGCCTGGCCCTTGCCCACACGGTCTGCTGCTGTGGCTGCATCAGCTTGAGTAGAAATTGTGTGAGCAGCTGCCACACTGGGCACAGGGCCAAGAAATTAGCAGCCCACCCCGTGTTTCTCTCCAAGTTCTGCAATCTTTTTCACTGCATCTTATTTGGGGCTGCCGCATACGATAATGTTTGTATCGATTGACTCCTTCCTCTCAGACAGCTGCTGTTCTAAGACCTCTATAGGGATTATTGTGTTTAGTTCTTTCTCCACAGCTCTATGAAGTAGGCAATGTTATTCCCATTTTACAGATGAAGAAGCTGAGGCACAGATGAGTTCACATACCTTACCCAAGATCCCCAGTGGTGGAGCCAGGATCAAATCCCAAGGGGTCTGACACCGAAGTCCACACTCCTGACCCCACCATGGGCTGACTCCACGGACTGCATGGCCTTAGAAGGTATCAGACCCTACACTATGGAGAGTAGCCAGTCTACAGCCAGCAGTCAATCAACTCCGTGGCTTAGAGACATGTGTGGTACTTAGGACAGTGGGTGCTGCACCAGGTGCCAGCCTCCCCCGGCTGTGAGGGCCACTCCACCTCCCTCTGCTCCTCTGCCAGGCAGCACCCTTCACTCAGGTTCAAGAGTGTCGTGGCCACTGGGGAAATGAGTGGTATTTGTGGACGGGGTAGCTTGCTCCTTCTGGAAAAGCAACCCAAAGTCCTGTCCTGCTGTCATCTGTCTCATCTGGAACCACTTTAAAATCTGTCATCTGCACTTTCAGGCTGTGACACCTCAGAGACCCAAGGGATGACTTTCCAGACCCCAGCAAGACACCCCAGTCTAACACCCACCTGGCGAGAGAAGATGGAAATGGCTCCTGGGAAACCCGCCTGGCCACACGCTCTCTAGGACCGTTAGCTTGCTAGCTAGCAGATGTCCACCGTGTGCCATCCTAACTGGCCATGCAGTGCTCGCCACCAACTTGCCTCTACTTACCCACCCACTCTTGCTCCTTCTTCCCTCTTCCCTTTGTCCCCGCCCCATGGGCTCTCTCTGTCTCCACTGAAACGCTCTGTCTCACTGGGACCTTCCACATCTGCTCCCACCCCTGCCCCCAGCTTCGCTCCCTCCTGACCTTTACTCAGATCTGAGGATGCCTCCTCCCACCGGCCCACGCTGAGGACCTGCAGGCCAAGGGGACGACGGAACCTCCTGCCTACAAGTCAGGGCTGCTGCACTCTCTCTGGGGATGACGCCACCTCCCTCATCACCTCCCTGGGGCACAAAAGCTGAGTCCTTTTGCTTAAATTCCCTGGGTTGCTTTCGACGGCATGCTAATTTATGCAAACTGAACGCAAATGAGTATAGAAAGCTATGTGACCCTGGATTTACTGGAAATCAGCAGCTCCCCTGATGGGAAGACTTAGGGAAATTCTGGAATCTACTTCCCAAGAGAAATTTAAAAATAGAGTGGCCTCCAGTTGGGGTTTGGGGAGGGATGTGGCTGGAAGTCATTCGGAGAAAGAAGCACAGTCTGGGTTCCCTGTCATTAGTAAGTGACCCAGCAAAAGTCAGAGGAAGAGAAAGCATCTGGCTGCCAAGCCTTCCCCCCTTTTCCTCTCCCGGCTCTGAGCTCTGGTTCAGCCCCACGCCCTACCAAAACCTCCCAACGGGGTACACAGTGGAGGGCAGAGCACCCAAGGCATTACTGCATCTCTGAAACAAGGCATTATTTATGTCCCACTCCCCAGGACAACACTCTGCTATTCTCCTCTCTTCTTGCATCTCCTACATTGACCCCCCTTCTACTTGTCCTTATTGGGTATGGCTGGTCAAGTGAACAGAATGTTCTGCAACCTGGCCAGAGGGGTTAGGCAGCAGTCTGCATGTTCCAACAAAGAAGACCTCAGAGGATAGCTCTGGGGTAGGTCAACTCAGGCACGAAGCCTTAGGCACCTCATTTGCAGGAGGACCATTCCAAGAAAGGACAGGAGAGAAGAAGGTGGCCCCAGAAGCAACAGCTTCCGTTCTTCTGCCCCTAGGCTGGGAGGTGCTGAGTAACTCCAAAAGGTAGAAACTGACCTTTTCTTAAAGATTTCAAGAGAAGGAAATATTTTTTCCAAAATCTTTCCAACAGACTACTAAGCGTCATCAGAATGTTTTTACTTATATTAACATAATTGCTTGGTGCTGCCATGGCAGTCATTTTCTTCTGGTTCTTTCCTCCAGGTAACTAGAGTACGGATGCTTCTGGTTTTTAAGGTAATACTCCAGAAAACACATGTCATGAAAAGGCATGTCACTCCCTTAACACATGTCATGAAAAGACCTTAAGACAAACTCCCCCAAGATTCAGGGACCGCCTCACTGCTTCACTGAAAGGAGATGATCCACACTGAACCCTCCACTCCAGGGAACAGGAGCTGTGTTCTCATCTGTGTTCCCCTAACTTGGTAGAAAGTTTATTGAAGGCCAAAACTTTCAACTAGTCAGTATTTGGGGCTACTCAGAGGAAAGAAAACATGCTCTTCCATATATTTAAAAGGGAAGGGCACACTGTGTATCAAGCATGTTATATACATTATATCTTTTAAGTCTTACAACTATCCCAATAGATGTGTATCATTCCCATTGTACAGATGAGGAAACTAAGGCTAAGAG
This sequence comes from Balaenoptera physalus, assembly GCF_965194825.1. Lineage (NCBI taxonomy): Eukaryota > Metazoa > Chordata > Mammalia > Artiodactyla > Balaenopteridae > Balaenoptera > Balaenoptera physalus. The sequence goes on from NC_138882.1 coordinate 41,764,610, forward strand.
TTAAAGGCATTTGCCCAAGGTCACAGAGCTGATGAATGGTTCTGGCAGAACCTTCTACTGCTCATTAGTATCCATTGTCTCCTTTTCTTTCCAGGCACGTCTTAAACTATATTTCCTGGTCCTCTTGCTATTAGGCTGACCGCATTACTGAATTCTGCCAGTGAAACAGGGACAGAAGTGATCTTGCCACTTCCGGTCCTAGTCCATAAAAATCTTGGTCCATCGTGCCCTTTCCCATCACTATCTGGATGACCCAGGGCACCAGGAAGCCATAAAGATGGGAGGCGCTGCTCCCTGAGTGACCAGAGCACCCGTCACCTTGTCCTCCGCTACCTGCACTGCACTGTGACTTGGATGAGGCAAACCTTCACCGTGTTAATCCACTAAGAGTTTAGTTTGTCCTGACAGCATGGTGAAGGCAAGATCTGAAACCAAATCCACCAGACGCTAAAGACCATCCTCTCTCATTAAGACATACTGCCACAAATACAGCAGAAATATAAAAGCCCATCTATAAAATATTATCTAATCCCACAGTTCACCTCTCTCCCACCATGCCTCTCCCACAAACAAGAATTAGATTCCTGAAGATTTCAGAGGAAGTTGGGTAAACAAAAACATAAAATCAAGCAAGCAATTGACAAATATTTGTTGACTGCACACTACCTGCCAAGCATAGACAAATCTACTTTTGTTGTCACCTTGAGGTCATGAACTCTGCCCTTTGCTCTCCCGGATGGGAGGGGAGCAGAGGACAAGGTGGGAGGTAAGTCTATGCCTGTTCTTTTCAGCAATGAGATTCTCCTTGGTTCTCCCAGTGTGTTAATGAGCTACCTGGGGGGTGTCTGACTTTACGTTTGAGAAGAAGAATAGACTTTCGATCTGAAAAACACTTTTTAAATTTAAAATACATTTGCAAATGAAGCAACTGACAAAGGATTAATCTCCAAGATTTACAAGCAGCTCATGCAGCTCAGTAACAAAAAAACGAACAACCCAATCCAAAAATGGGCAGAAGACCTAAATAGACATTTCTCCAAAGAAGATATACAGATTGCCAACAGACACATGAAAGAATGCTCAACATCATTAATCATTAGAGAAATGCAAATCAAAACTACAATGAGATATCATCTCACACCGGTCAGAATGGCCATCATCAAAAAATCTAGTAACAATAAATGCTGGAGAGGGTGTGGAGAAAAGGGAACACTTTTGCACTGTTGGTGGGAATGCAAATTGATACAGCCACTATGGAGAACAGTATGGAGGTTCCTTAAAAAACTAAAAATAGAACTACCATACAACCCAGCAATCCCACTACTGGGCATATACCCTGAGAAAACCATAATTCAAAAAGAGTCATGTACCACAATGTTCATTGCACCTCTATTTACAACAGCCAGGACATGGAAGTGTCCATCATCAGATGAATGGATAAAGAAGATGTGGCACATATATACAATGGAATACAATGGAATATTACTCAGCCGTAAAAAGAAATGAAATGGCGGTATTTGTAGTGAGGTGGATGGAGTTAGAGTCTGTCATACAGAGTGAAGTAAGTCAGAAAGAGAAAAACAAATACAGTATGCTAACACATATATATGGAATCTAAGAAAAAAAAAAAAGGTCATGAAGAACATAGTGGCAAGAAGGGAATAAAGACACAGACCTACTAGAGAATGGACTTGAGGATATGGGGAGGGGGAGGGGTAAGATGTGACAGGGTGAGAGAGTGGCATGGACATATATACACTACCAAATGTAAAATAGATAGCTAGTGGGAAGCAGCCGCGTAGCACAGGGAGATCAGCTCGGCGCTTTGTGACCACCTAGAGGGGTGGGATGGGGAGGGTGGGAGGGAGGGAGACGCAAGAGGGAAGAGATATGGAGGTATACGTATATGTACAACTGATTCACTTTGTTATAAAGCAGAAACTAACACACCATTGTAAAGCAATTATACTCCAATAAAGATGTTTAAAAAAATAAAAAAAATACATTGGGACTTCCCTGACGGTCCAGTGGTTAAGACTACGCACTTCCACTGCAGGGGGCGCAGGTTTGATCCCTGGTCAGGGAACTAAGATCCCACATGCGTGAACACAATAAAAACACTGAGCATTAAAAAAAAGGAATGTAACTATATATTCAAAGGAGATTTTTAAATTCTTTTAAAAATAAAATAAAATACATTATTTTCCTGAAGCTTCACATTTTACAGATGGGCAGACTGAGACTCAGAGAAGCTTAGAAACAGCCCCAGGCCACAGTGACAGAAGTTAAATTTGAACTCAGCTTTGTCTGATTCCAAAGTCCTTGCTCATTGCACTATGCCAGTGTTTCTTAAACTGGGCTGCTCTTCAGAATCACCAGGGGAATAGTTAAAACACAGATTCCTGGGCTTGGCGCCAGACTCCCAAATCACTGACCTGGGGCAGGCTTCAGCAATCTCTCTTCCCACACACCCCAGGCCTGAGTGAAGACCAGCCAAGTTTGGGATCCACTTCTCTGCACCTCGCAGTGGGAAAGCTAAGAGGGTACATGGATGCCAAGGGAGCGGAGGGGAAGAGAACAGAAGAGGGCCTTCTATGGCCTTGTCCAGGGCTGGCCCTGCTCACAGTTGAGATCCTGGCCATGAGACCCAGAGGACAATTAACGAAAGCAAGAAAAGGCCTTTTGACTCAGCTGTTTTCCTTACATCTCTGCTGTGCAAAGAGGGTATCATGCCTGTGGAATTCTGCTGCATCCACAGGCATCTCCAGACCTATTTTTTAAATTCGCCAGGAATGAAGAAAGAAAAGTCTGCCAAAGTTCAGAATATGCTAGTCATTTTCCTGATTCAGTAAAACTGCCTTGATTTAGTGTTCACTGCTTCCAAGCCTGTGCTCTCTGAGAGGTGGCTGGGATGAAACTGACTGCCACACTACCTTGGAAGCCAATTCATGAAGAATGGAGACAAAACCGGCAGGAGGGTACTGTTTAGCCCTGAAGAACTGAATGGCTACTTGAAGAAACATTTTAGCATATCTGTATATATCAATAGGCACTACAGGAGCTCTGCTGGGGAACAGTAATAACTGCTGCCATTAACTGAGAGCTTAGTTTGTACAGGTTCACAATCTCTTATCCATAGGTTGACCCTATAATTTAACATCCAAACTGAGCAATTGTGAAAGTGAAAGTTGGGAGAGCTATTAATAATTTCACCAGGACAAGGGTAAACCAGAATATCCCAAGCAAACTGGGATGTATGATCACTCTATCCAAAACCCTGAGCCAAATGGATTTCAAATTCAGACTTTTAGAAGATTTTATAGGTAATACTGTACTTGTGTGTGTATCACACACACATACAAATACCCTAGAGGGATCCAGGGCAGCACCTCATGATCAAACATTATATTTCTGCAGCAAATATATGAATATTCACAAGAGGGATAAACAGACACTTCAGGTCAAATTGTGCCATCTAATGATTTCTGAAAAATACTTGTTTTCAGAAAAATTTTTTTCAAATTGTGGCAAGAGCTTGTGGACCTGTACCAAGAGCTTTAAGTACTTTCCATAGTGTAACAGAGATGCTAGCTGTCCCACTGTAAAGGTCCTCCCCTTCTTTGATAGTAGGTAAGTGCGCCCATGGCCGTCTGGAATAAAGACTACATTTCCCAGTGTTCCTTGAAGCTAGGTGTGGTCATGTGACTGAGGTGTGGCCAATGAGATTTGTAAGTGGAAAGATGTGATCAGGACAGCCCACAAGTACAGGTACAGATGTACCTGTTGTTGACAGAGGGCATCCATTCTGATTAATTGAAATCCATGTTGTAAATACTTTGAAAATTACTTCTGGTGCGCAAAAACTTCTAGGAAGTCTCTTTAGAGAGATGGGTATGCTCTTCTCCCCCCCCCCCCCCCCACTCCTTCCTCCTGGCTGGAGTGTGGACATGATGGTTGGACCTTGAGCATCCACATCACTTTTGACCACGAAGCTGAGGGCCACAGCTTCTGATGAACCAGAAAGCTGGTAGGATCCTGGGTCTGGATAACTCCCTGGATGGCCTACCTCTGGACTTTTTATGTGAGAAAATAAAACCTTTTTGATTTACAGCACAATTCATTTGTATTTTCTGTTACTCACAAAGGAACCTGTATTCTAGGATTTGCTCTTGGCCATGTCTCAAAATCTCAGATGGTGATCATGTTTATTTCTCATTCAAAGGCCTGCAAGTGGGCTGCGGTGGCTCTGCTTCAGACTGCGGGTCGTGTTCACGTCTGCTCCACGCGTCTCTGAATTCTGGGACTAGGGGACGCTCAGGACGTGCTCTGTGTGTCAGGGTGAAGCTCAACCACACGAGCACATTTACAGCTTCTGCTAATGTTATGCTCCATTCCTTTGGCCAAAACAAGTCACAGGACAGCCCAACATCAAGGGGAGGGGACGAGGATGAAGTGAACACCTGCAGGTGATCATCTACAGAACTGATACACGTGTGACCCCGTCCTACTGCCGCACTCGCACCAGGGGCTTCCAGGCATCACCCCTAGCATCGCAGCGAGCCAGCCGCTCGTCCTGATCACTTCCCGTAATTCCTGGTATGCTGCCCTCCCCGCCCCTAACCCCCAGAGGGCACTACCAAGGGGAGGGCCACAGGACAAGATGTCCTTCTGTTTGGTGTCCTGTCTCTGTGCTCTCCTCAAGACCACACACCAGGCTACGCCAGCGCACCTGAGGGAGAGGTTACGCGGGGGGGCCCTCCTACCTCACATCTGTGTCTGTCTCCCAGGGGCCGCCTTCTTCCGAACCTCCTCCGAGAGTTTCCACCCTGTGTTGTGCGCAGCCCCTGCCCCACAACCAGGGAGAGCGAGGGGACTTCTGGAAATGTCCTCAGAAGAGTAAGGAAGTGCATTTCCCACAAACCTCTCCTCGGGCCTTACTGTGCAACCCCAGGTCCCACCCCCGCCAAACAGTAACTGTTTGAGGAGAGGTTTAAGTAAATTAGCCTCAGGCACACCCGAAAGCCTGAAGGAAAATACCGAGAGAAGCTGGGGGGAGGGGGTGGATGCTGGGTGTGTTGCCCACTTAGCCAGTAGGGAGCTGGGTTTGAGGAAAGAAAAGATGGGCAGATTCTGCCACTAACTGGCAGTGTGACCGCCGGCAACCCCTTTTCCAGGCCTCCACATCTTTCTTTGTTAAAAGAGGGGGTTATTCTTGATGGCATTTAAGGTGTCTTCCAGTTCTGACAGGTTGTGACCTAAGGGGGAGGGAATGGGAAGGAAGAGCCAGAGGGTGGGTGTCTAGAAGGACACACACGGTCAGGCCCAGGGAGCTGGGCTAGCATGAGGCTGAAGTTCATGTCCTTTGGCCCTTTTCAAATTGTAACGCCCACCAAGCTCAGCCTTTACCTGCCTCTGGGACCCATTCAGGGCCATGGTCTAAGGTCACAAAAACTGTCCCCAGCAGGGGGATCCATCGGCACTGACTACAGTATGATGACACCCCTGGGCGTTGTAGCAGCTCTGGCCTCAGTGCTCACCACTCCCTGCCTTAAGGTCCAGCAACTCTAAACTACCTTTAGTTCCCAGCACACACCTGGTGACTTTTGGTCTCCAGGCTCTTACTTGCGCAGTCCCCTCTCCCTGGGATACCACTGTCTCTTGATCTCCTGTCCCCCACCCCACCTTTCCCGGCCAATGCCTCCTCATCCTTTGCAGTTCAGTTTCATCCCCACCCAGGTTCAGTGCTCCTCCACATTGCTCCTGTAATGCTTCATCAGTGCACTCACTACCATCTGCTTGTGTAACTGTCCTGCCCTACTAGACTCTGAGCTTCTTGAGGGCAGAGACCATGTCTTATCCATTTTCTTTCATGCCCTTTATCTTTCATAGCACCTGACACATGACAAAAGAGCAATCTATGATTGATGAATGAATGAACGAATGAACGAAGGAACTGGGAAAGAAAAAAGCTGGAAGGAATGTCATACATGGATGGTAAAGACTAACTTTAGCTTCCCACCCCTTCTATTTGCTACACACATCATATCTGTAGTCCAGGGAAATCACGCTGAATAAACACCAGAGGTGGTCTTTAAGCCAGGAAAAAGAGATCGCCAAGGGAAGAAGCACTGTGTCTGATTGGAGGGAAATGAACGCCTTGCCTTAATGATGGTGGGGGAGAGAGTGAGTTTGGGGTGCGAGGTCTAGGAGGGGCAGGACAGTCAGGAAAGGAGTCTTTGAAGAAAGCAGGCCTTCACGGGGTCATTGAGAATGTTGGGCTTGGTGGGCAGATGGAAACTGAGCTGTCACACATCCATGGCTCCACCTGGGCAAGGAAGAGGCTCTGAGGAGGAAATCTGAGTGTGTGAGGGGTATGTGAGGGCAGAGTGAGAACTTCAGCTGGGTTCCTGAGTCACAGAGGAATCCAGGTGGCAGAAGGAGGGTGGGCTCCCCTTCTCCCCTCTCTCACTCCTCTTTGGCTGTGCAGGGTTGCTTCAGGCCTGGTGCTGTGAGCACGGGGGTCAATCCCTCCCGTGGAGCTCCTGGTAAGAGACTTTGTGATGGTCCCTCAGGAGGCTACTTAGTGGGCCTGATAAGCGGCGGGGCGGGGGGCGGGGTTTAAAGAAGATGATTAAAATTGCATAGTAATTAGATTTGAATATTCTAGTCAGGAGTTTTATTGATAAGAGAATGTTTCTTTTTAGATGATGTGACAACCACCATTGTTGAGTTTCTCCGCCAAAGTTGAGTGTGCACCGGGAGGAAAGATATTAAATACCTGAAGCGTCTAAATTGTAGTGAATGTAGGAAAGGACATTTGACGTGCCCTAAGCTGACGATCCCCACCCCCATGGGCCCCCAAGAAGAGGGGACCTCGTCTGTCCCTAAGTGTAAGCATGAATCGAACCCTGAAGCCTCCCGCAAAGAGGTCACTTAGCACCAATTAAAATCCAGGCCATTACCTCAGCGACTCCGTGGCTTCATCCTCTCCAGAAGCAGGAACAGCCGGCACAGGATTCTCAAGGCTGACTGGACTGGCACCAGGACCCAATTTCACTTCAACGCACATCGCAGGAGGCCGGCGCCGACTGCGGGCACCGCCCACGCAACGGTTTGTGCGATGTGCGCAGGTGTGAGTGTGCGCATGCGCAGGTGCGAGTGTGCGCATGCGCACCACCGGCTGTCCGCACTCTTGCCCCATCCTTTCCTCCATCCCAGATCCGGGTACCTGCATTCAGGGCTGATGAAACAGGGCTGTGTAAACTTGTATTCAACTCATTTTAATTGAAGGTCCTGCGGATGACCAGAAATTTTGCCTCAATTCAATAGAACTTGTAAAATGCAAGACCACCTGCTTCTCTCCCCCTAACCAACTCAACACATCGCCAAGTCACTGGAGATGTAACCTGGGCCCCTCAGGAGCCTCTGCTCCTATCAATGTCTTATCTGGGCGGGGGGCGGGGGCGGGGGCGGGGGCGGGCGATGGCGGGGTGGGGGCGGGGACGGGGCTTCAGAAAAGACCCAAGGGAGAAGCAGCTGCGGTTAAGGCCCTGAGATCAAACTCCTCCCCAGTCCAGCTTCCTCAGAGACGATATTCCTTCTAATGTTTGTTGTTTGTTTTAACCATATTCTTCTAATTCCTTGAAGTTGCGAATGGCTAACCACACTGCCAACTTGGCTGACATAAACAGATATTAGTGTTGTAAATAAACTGAACTTACCCAACAGTTAATAAGACTTGCAAAATGATATGGAGCATATAGTCATTACTTTGCTTCCTGGTAATTAATCAGGGTGGAAATAAATAAGCCCAACCACTGCTTCCCAAGGACTGCATCTCCCAAGCCACAGGCTTCACAGAGGCTTTTCTAATTCCTGGATATTAGCTGTGCTGTCTGGCTTTGTGTTGGCTGTGCAGCCTCCAACTCCTCTTTCCTATTGGATGAGAATATCCCATTGGATAAGGTCTTGGTAAGTGGCTACTTTGGAGACTAAACAGGCCAGGTGCTCCTCTCTGCACCCAGGTGTCCAGGTCATAGGCCTGAATCCCGGCCTGATTCAATACTATACTTCTGCCAAGACTTGTCTTGAACAAGTGATGCAAAGCACAGAGGCACTAGAATTCTTTCCCAGTGATGAGGGGTCTGTACCAGGCCATTCTGGCTGAAAAGCGTTTATTTCAAAAGCTCCTGCTATTTTCTGCCTATTTGCTCCAGGCCCCACCCTATATTTTCCTCCCAATAAATTCCCTTTTTGGTTACAAAAACCAGACACTGTTTCTTTCTCCTGAAAGCATTCCCCCTGTAACCCACCAAACAGCTGCTCCAAACCTTTCTTGCTAACAGAATCCCAAGTTTTCAATTGTTCATACATCCATCAGGCCCAAGTAGATGGATCATGATTGGTCAGTCCCATCCCTTTGTCCAGTGATTGGTTTAAGATTAGACCTGTGACACAGTTCTGACCAGAGACCCAAAAAGAAGCTACTAGAGCTTCTGAGAAAGATTTTCCTCACTGATTGCACCCTTACCCCTTTTCTTCCTACTTGAGAAGCTGCTACATGAGAAGGGAAGCTTGGAGCCACTGCAGCCATCTTGCCACCATGAGGGAAGACAGCAGCAGCCGTGAAGAAGGCAGAGAGAGAAGGTGGAAGAGCCTGAGTCCTCGATGATCTCTCAGAGATTCCACATCAATCCTGGGATCACCTCCCTCTGATCTGCAGGTTTGCTGTGATGAATCAGCCTGATCATTTAGTTCTTTATTCCAAGTGTTTTGTTATTTGCAGCTGAAACATCCTGATATACTGATTCATTAAATTTCACTGTTTTCCAAAATAATTACTCACACATTGTTGGAGCTAGAAGAGGAGCTAGCAGATCAACTAGCTTTGAGTCACTTTGTGATAGAAGAACCTGAGGGAGATGTAGAGACAGAACCAAAAGGAGAAACTTGGCCTCCCAGGTCTTGCCCCATAGCAGATTCCCCAACACCCTGAGGAGACTGAGCATCCTGGGCAGGGCAATGGTGAGGAACCAGGGTTCAGAGCCTGGATCCTGGCATCTGAGAGTCATGGGCAAAGGGGCGAAAAAGAAGGGCAGAGTAGACTAAGCTTGAGCAGGGCTGTGGCCAGAGACACCTGAAACACCAGAGCCTGAGGAAGGGCAAGATGTGTGTCCAGCTCTTTCTGTCAGGGTTCATACACACACACACACACACACACACACACACATACATACACTCACAGGCACCCATGCACACACACACTCACAGGCACCCATGCATACATAAACACAGGCACCCATGCATACACATACACACAAACATTCACAGGCACCCATACAAACACACAGTCACAGGCACCCGTGCATACACACACACCACACACACACCCCTTCACCCTGGGCTCCACTTCCCAGCTCCTGGAGCCCAGGGATCTCTTGTTTCCCCACTGGCCTGGCAATGAGGTCCTCTTCCTCTCATGGATGAGTACTCTTTGTGGTTTCTGGTTGGTTTCATGCCCTGTATTTTGCTCTACTTCACAATTTTTCTTACAGCTGTGCTTGGACCAAAGAGAGCTTGAGGAAAGGCTAGAAATTAACTTTTGTACATACTATCTGCAAAGCTGCAAAAGAGTGAACCAAGCCTAGCAGGAATGTCAGCCATGGACAGCAGCCAGCTGGCTGAAATGCCAGTGTGCTGTGATTTCTTCACAGGCTTCACAGAGACCCCTCCACCCGACTCAAAATCATACTTCCTTTGCGTGGGAAATCAGTGCTGAAATTCCACAGTTAGAGATACAATGTAAATATTTCTGGGACGCAAAATGCCCCATAGAACTCTTCAAGGTGGATGACTTTTTATGATCCTTTCAAGAGGGCAGACATTGACAGGAGTATGAGTGGGGTGATGGTTAATTTTATGAGTCAACTTGGCTCAGCCACAGGATGCCCAGATATCTGATCAAACATTATTCTGGGTGTTTCTGTGAGGGTGTTTTTGAATGAGTTTAACATTTTAATTGGTAGACTTTGAGCAAAGCAGATTGCCCTTCATAATGTGGGTGGGCCTCGTCCAATCAGTTGAAGGCCTGAATAGAGCAAAAGACCAGCCTCTCTCAAGTAAGAGAGAATTCTCCAACTGACTGCCTTCGGAATTCATCTGCAACATTGGCTTATCCTGATTCTACAGCAGATGGCCTTCAGACTGAATCTAGCACTGGTGCTCCTGGGTCCTCAGCCTGCCAGCTCAGCAGATTTCTGAGTTGCCAGCTTCCATAACTGCATGAGCCAATTCATGTATATATACATACATTCTATATATAAATCTGTTCCTCTGGAGAACCTTGACTGAGTAGACCAGTGTATTGGTGGGTTGAGGGTAGCATCAAAAGATTCCTTTTTTTTTTTACCTAGGGTAGTCTCTACAATCTGTTCTGTTGACAGAGCATACACTGGGGAGCAAGAGGGTGGTGGGGACAGTGATGTCCCATCCAAGGAGAAAAGTTGGGAGAGGGAAAGGGCAGGGAGGAGGGTGGTGGGGTGCGTCAGGCCATAGTGTGGAGGACCTGAACTGTCAGGGTGAGAAGTGTGTAGTTACATTAGTAGTGGCCACTGGGGAGTCACTGGAGGTTCCTGAGGAAGAGAGTGACATAATCCAAAAGCTAAATCTGGTGGCTCTGTGGAGAGGGACTGAACAGGGGCGCTGATGTCAGGGAGCCCAGGGAAAACATAACGAAAGGCTGAACTTGGGCATGAGGAGATGGTAGAAAGTTCACGAGGAAGGAACAGAATAGAATCCAGGTTGACCAGGCCACCAAGGACATGTAGGAGGAATGCTAACTCCAGTAAGGGAACTAGAAAGTGAGGCCAGGGAGCTGGTTTGTGGGGAAGAAATACTGAGTGTAAGGTACTTGTAGGTCGTCCAAGTAGAGATATTATTGGAATTATTATTGACTGATGCATATTGAGAACATACTATCTTCTGGGTACCGTGTTAAGCGCTTCACACTCGTTATCTCATTTAATCCTCACAGCATCCCATTGGGTAGATATTATTATCCCCCTTTTACAGATGAGGAAACTGAGACTCTGAGAAGTTAAGTACTTCCCAAGTTCCCACCGCTAGTAAGAGCCCAGGCTCGTTACTCCAAAGTGCCCAACCACCTCTAGGCTCTGGCAATTGGACAAGAGGTTAGAAGCTAGTCCACGGCCACAGAGATGATGGGGGGGGGGGGAGGGTCTTAGGAACGCCCTGGGACCTCCAGGAAATTTGGAGGAGGAAAGGGAGAGAAGAACTAGTCTTTATCGAATACCCTTAGACAAGTCACTTCACTGTCACCATCCATCAGTTAGCCTGTAATCAGACCTCAGTTCAGCAGGATTTGAGTGGGGTTTGGAGTTGGTATTGATGTCCCACTACAGCTCACTAGCCACAGTGCCGTTACCTGAATGTGAAAGAGATCCCTTGCGCCTTCCACTTTCCAACTCAAATTCCCAACTTCTTTTTCTTTTCTAATCAATACTTCTTTTCTGGTTGTGAGTGACGGGCAGAACTTTGAAGCAAAATCTGGACAGCAGATGCAGAGGTGGAGGCAGGGTCGGGGGAGCAATTTTGGCGGTCACTGTGCTTTTCAATTATTCCTCTGGAGCTTCAGAGGTAGTCTGGGATGGAGAGGCATTGAAGAGATAAGAGGGTAGACAGGATGGCCAGAGGAAGAGGGGAGATGCTGGAGACAGAGAAACAGGGAAGGAAGGCTCGAGGGAGCTGGGGCCAAGGAAGCATTTACCCTTTCTCCATCCTCACTTTTATTCCCCAGTATCCCCACACTGGGCTTCCTGACTCCCTTTTCATCTTCTAAAAGAAAAAAAACTCAAGAAAACAAACTGAAACCAAGTTGATCTCCTCCCTTTCCAAGCCAGTTCTATGGCCGCAGCTGTCAGTGGCACCTTCTCTTGGTCCCCCGGGCACTAACTTCCATGCTTCCTCCTTCCCCATCCCACATCCCTTCAGGAGCCAAGTTCAGCGCAATTAACCTCAAAAACTTCTCCTTCATCAGGCCTTTCCTGTGACCCCATGAGAAAGGGGGTGAGCCTCGGTAGCCTGGAGGAAAGCTCTGACTCATCCACCCCCCGCCACTCAGAGCCTGATGAGGACTGGGGGGGATGGGTGGGAGGTCACCCACCTTCAGTCCTTCCCCCCTTCAAGTCTGTCTTCCTCACCCGGGCCTGTGCTCCCAGGGCCCAGCACATTCTGGGTTCCTGACTAGTGTTCGCAGAATGAATAAATATAAATGAAGGAACATGAAACAAAAGGTGCTGAGAGCAGAGGCTACTGGATGGAAGAGCCTCCAGTCGCCCCGGCTGGCACGGCAGTGAGTCACATGGCTCTCAGTGAGTCACACGGCTCTCCACACCTCCAAGGCAAAGCTCTGAAAACCATTAGCAGGCCATTAGCTCTGATTCAAGCCCAGCTGGCACGGAGCAGGCTTTAGTCACCCAGCTGCAGAGTTCACACACTGGGTGCCCATCGCTTGGACCAGCAGCCTCACCTCCTGAACCCAACACCCCCAGCCGGGTCCAGTCTCAGACCTCCTGCCATTGCCCTGTTTGGGCAAGACTGTGGGGTGGAAGCTCCTAGCAGGTGGGGTCTTTGTCTCATGGCCTGTGTACCTCCAGGAACAAGCTCGCCAAAGGAAGGAAGATGGGGTTATTCACTGCTCATTAGGTGCCAGCAGCTCCAACACACCGATGTCATTCAGCCCACCCAGCGGCTCTAGGAGGCGGGTCCTCCTCAGCCCTTTGCAAATGAGGAAACAAATGCAGGCTAAGAAGTTGCGACTTCCTTAAACCACACAGCTATTTTGGTAGCAGAGACCCAGGGTTGGTTCAGATTACGTCCTTTTGCTCTCAAGCCCATGTTCCTTCCAACAACCATAAAAACTCAAATGGATCTGGGGCCTGGAGGAGGGAACCCTGGCATCCTGAAGTCCGTGCAGTTAGTGCCCCTTCCCTCCCCGACCCAGGCTGAGTGGGGGAGGGCAGCACCTCCATCTGAGCCTCTCGAGGTGGCTCGCTACTGAGGTGTTGCTATGGCTGGGTCTCTGCAGCCTCTCAGATGCCCAAGATAGGGAAGGGAGGACGCCTTCTGAGACCTGCAGGGCCTGGTATGTGCTGGTTACCAAGGGACGGCCTCCTGGTTCTACCCCAAACCCTGAGGACCTCCTCCTTTTGCTGGGAGCCTTGGAGCCCAGAGCAAACAGCCAGAGGTTAGGACACACGCCACACTCTTGGAAGGACTAAGTGTCCTGTGGGTGAGAAGAGAGGCAGAGCCAATGAGCCTGGCAAGGGGGAGATGATTCGGCCCTTGACCCCAAAGCAGGCTGAGCTGGTTAAGAGAGCGTGCTCGCAATGGGAATTCAGACAGGACAGAAGCCGTCAGAGGGCAGGGCCCAAGGCAGGTTCACAGGGGCCCATCCAGCCTCGGCCAAGCATGCTCAGGTGTCTGAGAGGCGGCTTGAAAGGGCCCCCATCATAGCCGACTCCAGCTGCCTGTGCTCTGCCTTCCAGAGCTCTGTGCCCTTAGCAATCACTGGACCTCTCCGAGAGCCCCTTCCTCCTGATCATCACACACTTCAGAAGGCTAGGATGAGTATCAAATGAGACAGTGCATGTGAGCAAAGCACTGTCCAACGGAGCATATGGAAGAAATGGAGAAAAGACATTCAATTTACGTTTGTTAAATGGAACTGTTCTTACTACTAGCTAGATGTTGGGCTTGCAGCTTTTGCTTGATCGGATTTGGGTTCATATTCCCCCATATCTTGTCATTCTCCCTTTTGATTTGTACTTGGATGGTTGGGGAATCCCAGTGAACATTAATTGCAGGTCTAGTATATGCTAGATTAGTCCTTCTCAAAGTTTGGTCCTGGGACAGATTGTAGCAGCATCTCGTGAAATGCAAATTAGAAATGCACATTCTTGAGCCTCACCCCAGACATACTGATTCAGAAACTCCAGGCAGGCCCCAGTGACTAGTATTTTAATAAGTTCTCTGGTGATGCTAACGCATACTAAATCCAGTGTACTAAGTGTTTTACATGAATACCTCATTTAATTCCACAAAGCCTAAGGAATTGGGAGCTAAGATCTCTGACTTACAGATGAGAAACAGGGGTTTGGAGAAGTTAGTGACTTGCCCCAGGTCCTCACCTGGCAAGTGAACTCTCGGTCTGTGAGATCCCCTGCATTATTGCCTCCCCCTCACTACTGCAGTGCCTCTCAGAAGTGGGATGTGTTTGTTCCCAGAGGGCTTCCCTCAGGCAGATGTGGGAGGCAGAAGTAAACGGTGAAGATGGAGCATTCCCCTGGGCTGGTGATCAGATTAGCCAGCTGTTCCTATGTGGTCTGCAAGACCAACTGGACTGTTATCTTTTATGAAAATAGGCAAATATTTAGCCCTGGGGCTATCCCACTATTAAGCTGGCACTAAGAAGGCATTCCTAGTGGTTTGCAATGCACCCAGAACACCTGCCACCTGCCAAGCATGAGTCTCAGCAGCATTGAGACCTGTTGGGGTGACTGAAGATTATGGCACCATCAGTGACACATTGAGCTCCTACCGCTTGCAGGAATTGTTCTAGAGGCTTTGCGATTTATCTTCCACCAGGTATTATTATGCCCCTTTAACAGATGAGAAAACTGAGGCCCCAAGAGGCTCAGGGACAAAAGCTCATAAGCAAGGGGGGCAGGGCTCTGGCCTGCCCAGCTCTAATGATCATTCCTTCCAATATGCTAACGCTCTGAGAAGCCAGTTCTCAGAGCCAGGCAAATCTGGTCCCGGCCTCGGCAGGCAGGCCCACTTTCCTTCTCGGCTCCCTGCCCCAGAAGACAGCCAACTGAAACCCACCAGCACAGGTGGGTAGAGCGCGGGATACCTGAGCCAGAGGAGCCCCAGAGGCACCTGTCAGAAGCCACACGATGGCGCTGTGGTTCAGGAGACTCAGGGTCCTGCCTGACACCGTCTCCGAGGACCAAGGGTCAGGACCCGGGACCCTTGCGGGACGGGACCCACCAGGATAAGAGAGCTGCCTCGCGAAGGACTCAACCCCGAGGGGGCAGAAAGAGGTTGTTGAGGACGCTCTCCCACGCCCACCCCACCGGAATCCCTCTCCCCTCCATCCTCCTTCCCGGCTGTGACACGGAGGCCGCATCAGGGAGCGCAGGATCCAGAGGCAAGCCTGGGACTCCGCAGCGACACGCAGGCAACCCCCAGGAGAGCTGCTTCTCCCTCCCGGCGCTCCCTTCCTCTTTCCCCCTCAGCTCCTCCCCTGCCCAGCCAGACAGTCCCAGCCCACTGCTCTCGCACTTCATAATTTTTTTATAATTGAAATAGAGTTGATTTTAAATATCGTCTTAGTTTCAGGTGTACAGCAAAGTGATTCATATATATATATTGAATTATTACAAGGTATTGAATATATAATTTAAAAGCATGCTCACAAGTTGAGGATTTTAAATATTGCAAAACTAAACATCAAAAATGATCTCTCGACTGTTAAGGCATGCTCCTACTTTAAAACTCAGCCATTGAATTTCCCTCTCTATATCAAAAATAAGTAACAAAAATAGGAGTCAGAGTATTGTACCTTCTGTCACCTCTCATTCCCAGAGTCCTTTCCCATCTCTTAAGAAAAACACGCTTGGGGAAGTGGAATTTTGAGTTCAAATCCTGGATCTAACCATTAAAAATCATGTGACACCAAGCGAATTCTTTAATCTCCTTGAGCCTCACTTTTCTCATCAATAAAATGAGAATAATACTAGTACCCACCTTACGGGTTGTTGGAAAAATTAGATATATATAAACCATTTAGAATAGCGCTCTGACACATAGGAAGCACTCAATAAATGTTACCATTATTATTTCTTTTCCTCTGATACAATGTGCACATCAGTCATTTGACACTGAATGCAGACAGCCTTGTGCTTTTGGTTGACTCTTCACATAGGATGTCCCAAGGCCAGAGGGCTGTCTTATATATCTCTGTGCTCCAAAGCGCCCAGCACAGGCCCTCTCCTGGTGCATGATAATTAGAGTGGGTCACAGTGATCACCGCAAACCACAGCCCCCAGCTACAATTCTGCATCCATGTTATCTTCTCCAGGTGCTGGGTTCTTATACAGATCTGCTGATGCAATTGCTGAGTGCTCCCTTCTCTGCTGTGGGATGCGTGGTGCCCAGTTTTGAGTGATGAGAGCCTTTTACTCTCCTCTAGGCAGGAAGCCCCTCCTGCTGCCTGGGGCTGGGGGGATGTCTAGAGCGGGTGAGCGGTAGTGCCAAACTTGTTTTGTTTCCACTTAGGATTGGAGATACTATGTGCTCCATATAAAGGCCTGCTTGGGCAGAGAGGAAGAAGCTGGCTGTAAAACCTTAGCCAGATTAAGACAGTGTGGAACACTTGCCTCTGCTGGGCATGACCACACAGGTTAACAAGTCAGGTTGTAGATGTTTGTGTCTGGAGTTCTTTGTGGCTTCCGTTTATATTTTTCCTGACTTCTCCATCTCTAGGAGTCAGGGTCAGGTCTCTCTTTAACATCTGTCTCTGTCTTGCACTAACCAGTGCTTGGCAAAAGGCCTTGCTAGCAGTGCACGATCACTCCATGTGTATTGACTGACTTTCTGACAAATTGGCTCTCGGGGGCTCAACCAAACTGGATCTGGAGCAGATCTTTTTAAAAGCTGCGATCCAGCTCATTAGATTCCATTAGTGGACTCTGCTGAAGCTATTCACAGATCACTCAGCTGTCAATAAAATCTAACGGCATATGCAAATGAGGGTGTTGAAGGTGTGAACGTGACCTGGGGTGGAAATGGCTTCTAGTTCATCTAGGAAGTCTTCCTGGTTATTGGGGTAGGGGATAAAGCTGTAAGTAAAATGGACGCAGTTTGACAAAATGAGAGGAGAGTGTGGTTTTAGGCCATAACCCACCCTTTCCTGGTTCAGATCCTCACTTGAGTCATTCCAGAGTTCCCCTGCCAGCCCCTGGGAACGTTCCAGTGTATGACATCTCTCAGGAAGCTAGCTGAGTTTCCTGGAAAACATCATCCACAGAGAGCCAATCCACCACCTCCACCCCCCAAATCTTTCTTAGAAATCTTACCTGTTTGCAGCTAGAAATGAATGGAATAGAGGTGGAGGATTAAGCAATAACCGAATAGTGGGTTTGGGCTGCCGTGTTTACTATCTGGTTTCTTGTCAGGGCCCCTCGATGGCATCTACTCTCTGGGGCAGGACACATTCAAATGAGAAATGTGAGTTGAGCCCAGGGGAAGGATGTCTGAGGGGCTCTTGGACACTCTGATCTCTCGCTCAGCTGGCAGAGTGGGGCTGGCACAGCCAGGAGCTCTCTGAAATCCTCGCCTTCCTGTTTCCCTCTTGGGACTTTGAGAGGGAAATCTAAACCGTGTGTCTCTGATTCATTTACTGTGAACTCATCAAGTTGGTGCTTGGCAAGAGTCCTTGGATGTCTCGGAAAGGGCTTTTGGTTTGGTTTCATTTGTTTTTTGTGGTGCTTTTCCTTTGAAATAAGAGGTCTGTTTTTGCCAAGAGTACAGTGAAACACTAGATTTGAGGTTGGATCAGAGCACAAGAAGAAATTAAGAATTTATCCTTTGTGCTTCCCAATTTTTAACTGTGCAAAACAAGTAATAGATAACGTTTAATTTCGCAGATTGGGTCCTATTATTATCCTCATTTTATGAATGAGAAAACTAAACCCAGAGAAGTTAAATAAATTGCCCAGTCCACATAGCTAGCAAGCAGTAGCCTTATATACCTGCCGAGTGCCAAGGGCCCACAGAATTTTGGGAGGCTTAAAAAATTGTTTCAATTTTTTTTTTAATCAGAAGAAAAAAATTAATTTTAGGTCTGAAGAAGATGTTTTAATATATGATATTAATATATTTGACTTATACCAACACGGCCGTAAAACTTTGAATTATTTTAGAAGCTGGCACTGTGTGAGGTACCAGGCAGAATTAAAGCCTAACGGTGGCAGTTATTTGGTGCCACTACCCTAGTGTAGGCTGACCATTAAGTGCAAAGTGACTCAGACACCGCGTTATCCCCTCCCTGGGGGAGCCAGGCCCGCATCCTAACTCAGAGCAGCCTGTGCTTGACATAGTGCTACAGGGTTTGGACTAGGTAGGTTACAAGAGGCTTCATGGAGTTGGGAGTTGAGAAGAAAGAGGGTTAAGCATGAAAGGAGGAAGACCAGAAAGTGGAGGCATTTTGAGGAATGGGGAATTCACTGGTATGGGGGAGAGAGAGGCAGCTGATATAGATGTTGTGTCAGTTATCGGTTAAAACTCTGTTCCAAAGTGACTTTTGAATTTTTTTCCTGTACATTTCACATCAAGGACCCACGTTTAACCATGACATTCCATCAGTAATATTTAAGACCAAATTGTTACTTAAACTCACAATGATTATCTTTTATAATAGAAGAGTAAATAAGACTTGTTTTTGTTCACCGTTCTTTTCTGTTAGATACTAGTGAATTCTTTAGCATTTCATTCTTTAGCATTCCACCAATAGTTAGCAAATTGTCCAAAAGGTCATAAGAAACCATCTCACTTCCTTATTTTTTGCATCAAAATGACATACTAAATATTGCAGCATGTTTTCCATGGAACAGACTGGTGGTTTACAAACAGGGCTCCCCAGAGCTAAGGCTTGGTAAGGATGCCTCAGGAAAAAGGGAACGGCCAGGGCCTGCGTGCTCAGGGTCCTTCTGCTTTAACTGAGCAAGATATATATACATATATATGTATATATATATACACGTATATATATACATATATATGTATATATATATGTATATACATACGTATATATATACATATATATGTGTATATATATGTATATATATACATATATATATACATATATATATATCATTTTATTTTTTATTGCACTTCACTTTATTGTGCTTTGCAGATATTGTTTTTTACAAACTGAAGGTTTGTGGCAACCCGGCATCAAGCAAGTCTATTGGTGCCATTTTTCCAATAGCATTTGCTCACTTCACGTCTCTGTGTCACATTTTGGTAATTCTCGTAATATTTCAAACTTTTTTGTTATTATTATGCTATGGTGATCTGTGATCAGTGATCTTTGATGTTACTATTGTAATTATTTTGGCACTTTTTAGTGATAAAATATTTTTAATAAATTTTTATTTTCTGTATATATATATTTTTTAATAAATTTGTTTATTTACTTATGGCTGCGTTGGGTCTTCATTGCTGCATGTGGGCTTTCTCTAGTTGCGGCGAGCGGGGGCTACTCTTCATTGCGGTGCGCGGGCTTCTCATTGCGGTGGCTTCTCTTGTTACGGAGCATGGACTCTAGGCGCGTGGGTTTCAGTAGTTGTGGCACGTGGGCTCAGTTGTTGCGGCTCGCGGGCTCTAGAGCGCAGGCTCAGTAGTTGTGGCACATGGGCTTAGTTGCTCCGTGGCATGTGGGATCTTCCAGGACCAGGGCTCGAACCGGTGTGCCGTGCATTGGCAGGCGGATTCTTAACCACTGCGCCACCAGGGAAGCCCCTTATATATTTTTAATACATTTTTTTTAAGACATAATGCTTTGGCTTAATAGACTGCAGTACAGTGTAAACATAACTTTTATATACACTGGGAAACCAAAAATCTTGTGAGACTCGATTTATTGCAATATTCACCTTATTGTGGTGATCTGGAACCAAGCCCGCAATACCCGAGGTATGTATAATATATGAAGAGCTTCTATGAAATATTTCATTTTTAAAAAAGGATTTCTCGGGGGCTTCCGTGGTGGCACAGTAGTTAAGAATCCGCCTGCCAGTGCAGGGGACAGAGGTTCGAGCCCTGGTCCAGGAAGATCCCACATGCTGCGGAGCAACTAAGCCCGTGTGCCACAACTTCTGAAGCCCGAGCGCCTAGAGCCCATGCTCCGCAACAAGATAAGCCACCACAGTGAGAAGCCCATGTACCACAACAAAGAGTAGCCCCTGCTCGCCGCAACTAGAGAAAGCCCGCGAGCAGCAACGAAGACTCAACGCGGCCAAAAATTAAAAAAATAAAAAATAAAAAAAAAGGATTTCTCGGGACTTCCCTGGCAGTCCGGTGGTTAAGACTTTGCCTTCCAATGCAGGGAGTGTGGGTTTGATCCCTGGTCAGGGAGCTAAGATCCCACATGCCTCATGGCCAAAAAACCGAAACATAAAGCAGAAGCAATATTGTAACAAATTCAATAAAGACTTTAAAAATGGTCCACATGAAAAAAAAAAAAGGGGGGGGGGATTCCTCTGAAAAAAATATGTTTGAAGATCACTGCTGTAAAAACTTCAAGAAAGGTAAACGAGAACTCCAGGAACAAGTTTATTTATTTATACTCTGCCTATTCCAAGAGCAACCTAAAGTGACTTACAAGACTAGATATGGCACAACAAGGGTTTTTCGCTTGTTTGTTTGTTTTGTTTAAGTAAAGAAGAAACAGGAAAGAGGGGAAAATGGTGGTCGGAAATGTCAGATGTTGCCATGGTAAGGTCTAGGCACCAGTGCCTGGGCTGAGGGGCTGCTGGTGGGTTGGGAAGCAGAGGCTGCAGCTGGTGGGCATGGTGCCCCAGAAGAGTCATGTAGACACAGCTGTTCTCCACCTGCAAGAGGAGATGACGCCTTGGGCAGGGCCCCGAGCTCCTCGTGGTTGTTCCTAGAAAATTCGTGAGAGTCCTTTAAAGGAACTTTACGACCTTGGACAAGCGCACCCTCCTCCCTCCTGGCAACGAGCCTTGCCCTCCCCTTCCCTGACAACCCACAGACCAGGGCGAAGGCAGGGCTCTGCCTGCCCACCTGGGTGTCTTCAGTCATCTGCCACACACCCCCCACACTACCACACACATGCCAGCCACCTCCCAAAAAATTATCGGAGAGGGACAAAACCCAGAACGTCACACCCAAGGACCTCTGCTAAATAAGAATAGCAGGGACTTCCCCGGTGATCCAGTGGGTAAGACTCCGCTCTCCCAATGCAGGGGGCCGGGGTTCGATCCCTGGTCAGGGAACTTGATCCCACATGCGTGCCGCAACTAAAAGTCCACATGCTGCAACTAAATATCCCGCGTGCAGCCAAAACAAATAAATAAATATTAAAAAAAAAAAAAAAGAATAGCGAACACTTCGGTGTGTTGACTCCATGCCAGACACTGTTCTGACCCCTTTGTATGTGTTAACTCCTCTGATTCTCACAACACTATAATTATCTCCATCTGACAGATCAAGAAACAGAGATGCAGTGAGGTTAAAGTCGCTTTCCCAAGGGGATATGAATGGTGACAATACTGAGATGTGAACCCGGTTTGGCCCTGTGCTCGTAACTACTCACCATGCAACCTCTCGGTCTGCCAACCCGTTCCAGCCAGCTGGCTGGGGGTAGAAAGTGAGCCATGCTCTCTGTCCCTGAGGTTGCAGTTCCGAGGTTTACCCTCAAGTGGACCTCTCAGCCTCATTCTGTTCTGTCCTGTTTGGTGGCCACAGATGGCACTTTGCCCTCTGTCCAGCCATTCATTGGTGCTGTAGATTCCAAGGAAAACCCAAGGTTTGAGGGAGTGAGGGAGCTCAGCGCAGGCCTTCCTCACGGTGGAAGGCTAAATATGAAAGACAGCATCATGGTCGGTCCCCGGTTCCATCCTATTGACAATAATATTTGTGACAGATGCCACTGACAGCAGATGCGGCTCCAGACATTTTATATGCATTCTGTCATTTAATCCTCAAAGCAACTGAGCTGGTAGGTGTTGTTACTGTTTCACTGTGGGATGCGGGGATGGGGGTGGGAATTAAAGCCTAGAGAGGTTAAGTAACTCCCTAGAGGACACAGCTAATTCCCCTCTGCTTCCCCCCGCCCCCTAGGGCCGCAGCACCTCTGCTCTCTCCGTGGTCACCACCCTGTGCCCTTGTGCTTCCTAAACCCATTTGCACAGAAGTTCCTTCATGATTTCTCAGGATCTTTCTTTGCTTCTCTTCCTGCCTCAGACTGTCAGTTCCTCAAAAACCAGGGCTGTATTTACCAGTTCTCTTTATGGCCTCTCCTCGCCAACGCCAAGGGCCCCACGTGAAGCTTTTCATAAGGTGGACCCTAGTGAGATGCTCCAGCTTCACGGCTATCTCTGCGTTAGCAGCCGGCACCGCTGGTAGAAATGCACAAATGAGGAAACAGCCAAAAATCTGGTCATCACTGCAAAGAACTCTTCACTTGCATAGATATGCATAAAGCATGTGTCTGTCTAAACTTTTCAGAAAAATGCCTACCCATGAGTGTCTAAGACCCAACCATGTAAATCATGATGCAAATGAGGCAGTAGCCACCGGGCTGGTTGCCAGTCCACAGAGCCAATTGCATCCGCTCATACCCAGAGATACCAGAATACTGGCAGGAAAACCCCACTCCTGCAAGCTCATCCCTGCCCTGATGACTCAGAGAGAACCATGCAGCCTCTTAGCTTCCCTGCCAATCCTCCTGCCTCCCCACCCCGACCCGGCACAGGCGGGGAGAGGTGATCACGGAAGAGCTGTTTCTGGCTGTCCTTGCAGGACAGCATCAGTGACTGCCCAGCCTCGCTCAGGAAAACACATTCATGTAACCCTGAGTAATCCCTGGGCAAGCAGGGGCAATAGAAGGAAACAGGTGTGAGCCTGGCTTATGTTTGGGGAAAGCATCATTAACCTGAACAGTGCACAGACTTTGTGACAACGTAGTGATGGGACCAGAGTTTACTTTTGTACAGTGAGGAAGCTAATTTCTTAGCAAACTAATCCAATTCTTTGTTCATTTATTCAATGCATAGGTAAGAACACAGTCAAGGAGGGTTAGAAAACGCCCTAAAAATGGCCAAGAAAAGAAAATGGATAAGAGAATCCATCATAGCACCCTGGTCTATGGGTGAGAATCAGGCGTTTTCAAGCTGTTTCGAAGCCCTCACGTGTAGCAGGAAAACAGACCTGTGAATCTCAGTGCTTCCCTCTTTGTTGCGGCAGATTCACAGGACCCTCTTTTTTAGCCCTCTGTCACTCCACTCCGTGATAATACGTATCCTTGAAAGAAATAAAAGCCCCTGTGCTTTACAATATTTAAATAATTTATTTTTAATTTTATTTATTTTTTAGGATGTATCTTTTTAAAATATTTGTTTACTTATTTATATATTTTTGGCTGCGTCAGGTCTTAGTTGCAGCACACAGGATCTTTTATTACGGCATGTGGACTTCTCTCTAGTTGTGGCGTGCAGGCTCCAGAGCACGTGAGCTCTGTAGTTGCAACACGCGGTCTCACTAGTTGTGGCGTGCGGGCTTAGTTGCCCCGCGGCACGTGGGATCTTTAGTTCCCCAATCAGGGATTGAACCTGCGTCCCGTGCATTGGAAGGCGGATTCTCAACCCCTGGACCACCAGGGAAGTCCCAATAATTTATTTTTAATTCTGACTGCTCTCTATACCTATGAGATGACCCCAGAGAATGACTTTTTAAAAATCACTTTGGCTTTGGAATGTACTAAGTCTTTGCCACTCAAAGTTTGGTCCACAGACCAGCAGCATTGGCATCACGTGGGAGCTTGTTAGAAATGCAGACTTTCATCATCCAGATATCCTGGGTCAGGGTCTGCGGTTCAGCAAGATCCTCTGGTGCTTCCAATGCAAATTAAAGTTTGAGAAGAACCTTGTTGGATATTATCTTCATGGGCAGTGACTTTCCTTGCAGAATTTTGCTTTGCTCCCAAGGATGCTAACAGGGGCTGGTCTCCTCTGAGCATATGCCTTGCTCTGGGGACAGCCAGCCCTGGGCATAGTTGAGGGTGGGAGGAGCAGAGAGAGAACAACCCAAGGACTGCAAGGACAGATCACGTAGGGAGTGTGTGCATGTCATGACCTTGGCAACTGGCCTCTAGATCAAGAGGAGCAATGAGGGGGAAGAAGCCCAGAAAGCAGGCTCTCCCGGGAGGGCAGCAGTGGGGTGAGAGGAAACACCTGTCTTGATGCAGGTGGTAGGAAGGAAGAGAGAAGCACTTCAGGCTCAGCACAGTGACCCACGGGGTCTCTATTTCAGCCCAGCCCACGGGGCAGGTGGTCTAGGGGCCGAAGAATGGTTAAAGGCAAGGAGCCAGGCTGAGAATTGGACCCAGACCTAATCCAGATGTCCTGGCCTGTCCGCCCCTGACGTGCTGAGAATATGAGAGAAACAGGTTGTGTTTCATGGGCAAAGAGGTAAAAGCTGGCCTTGCCTCCAGCTGACAGACCAGAGGAAGCCAGTGGGAGGGGGCGGGGGGTGGGTGGAAATGGCACTGACTTAGCGCCAACTGCTGCACGGGAAAACCTGTGTAATTTTCTCTGGAAAAATCCTGAGCCCGCAGGATGAGCACAAGCAGGAGCCACACCACTTTATACCCTTAAGAGATCGTTCTAGTATTTCTTTCCTCCTCAGCGTTTCCTAGACAGAAGTCAGACCCCAGACTGCAGGGACATATACTGAGCCCTTAGAGTTACCTGTTGAATAAAGTCTTTCTTGACCTTAGGGGATGGAGGAAGCCCTCCCAAATCCCTTCACAATCTCTTCCCTCTCCACCCTTTTATATCCTCAGTGTAGCTGAGAGGTTTCAATGATCATGTGACCAGCTCTCAGCTACTTTTGTGGTAAATTTTGCATACAGGCTAGCACTTCCTTTGGAATGTCGCATCTACTGTAAGTTGATAGCTGAGTCAAAACTTTAACATTATATCTTGTGGTATGTGAAACAGAAAAAAAAAAAAAGCTGGGAAAACCCTAAGTGTTTATCAATATTGGTTCAGTACACTGGAGAATACATGCAGTGGTTAAAAAGAACAAGGCCTGTTTCGATGTGTGAACATGAGATGGTATCCAAGCTGTATTATGGGGAAAAGCAAGCATCCTGTATTGTCTTAGTTATGTCTAAAAGGAGAGGGAAAGATGTTCACATCTTGTCTTTATGTGCATAGAATATTTCTGGATGTACATACTAGAAACTAGATTGTCCACTACTTCTAAGTAAAGGTCAGAGTTCAGGGGAAGAGTTAGCTCTTACTGTGTAGGGTGTCTCTGAATTTTTTTTTTTTTTACTGTAAGTATATATTACATTTTCAATTCCCAAAGGATTATAGAGTCATTTAAAATGGTGATGATGAAAATTAATGGAGCGATATGGAAAATTTTATGATGTAATGTTAAATGAAAAAAGCAAGATTCAAAGTCATTATGTGCATTCTGATTTCAGTCATGCAAAGGTAAGCAAATGAATGAAGACATGACAGACATGAACAAAATTTAAGAGTAGTTTTGTTATGGTTGCTGAGATTTTCTATACTTATAAAAATTAACTTTATTGAAGTATATACACAAAAACGCACCCATTTTAAGTATACATTTGGATGAATTTTGACAAATTTATACACCCATGTAATCAAGTTACAGTACATTTCCATCATTCCCCAAAGTTTCTTTTTGCCCCATCCCATTCAATCTTGACCTGCAATCAGTAATGTCACTAGAAATTAGATTTGGCTTTTCCAGAGTTTCGTATAAATGGAATCATACAGTGTGTACCCTTTTTGTGTCTTGGCCTTTTTGGCTCAGCATAATGTTTGTATCCATCCTCCTCTTCTTCCTCAGTAAATCCTGGGCAATGTACCTAGCTAAAAGATTACACCTCCCAGCATTCCTTGCAACTAGTTGTGGTCATATGATAAAATGATGGCCAAAGAAACATAACTAGAAGGGTCATGTGGGACTTCTGGAAGGCTCTGTAAAAGTGAGAGGCAGACAACCTTTTTCTTTTCTTCCCCTTTCTCTTGCTGATGGCCTGGAATACAGACTTGATGAATGGGGCTCCAGCAGCCATCTTGGAATATGAAGTGACCCTAAGGAAAACCAGGAAAAGAAAATGAGCCTAGGTCTCTGATGACACAGTGGAGCTGCCATACCAGCTTGACTCCCTTCCTTTCAGACTGCTTTTAAATGAGAAAACATATATATCTTGTTTAAGTGCAAATATTTGGGGTTTTTCAATTATTTGTAGTTGAAACTAATGCTACTTACTCCATAAGCCTTCTAGCACTATCTGATGTTTTTAAATTATGTATATGTTTGATTAAAAAATAAATTTTAATTAAAAAATAAGCTTTTATACCAAAATCTGGCAAAAACAATTCAAGAAAAACATCACAGACCGATATCACTCATAAACATAGACACAAAAATGCTTGACAAAATTTTGGCCAGTTGAATCCAGCAATATGTAAAAATAATGCACCATGACCAAATGGGGTTTCCCAGGAATGAACGGTCAACTCAGCATTCAAAAAACAATCAGTGTACTTGACCACATTAACAGAATAAAGGATTAAAAATCAAATAATCAGCCCAATAGATGCAGAAAAAGCATTTGAAAAAAATCGATAATCCTTCACGATAAAAATGCCCAGAAAACTAAGAATAGAAGTGAACTTCTTAAACTTGACAAAGGGCAATCCTGAAATAAAACTACAGCTAACAACATACTTTATGGTGAAAGATTGAATGATTTCTCCTGAGAGAGGGAACAATGAAAAGATAACTGCTCTTAACCCATCTATTAAATACTATGCTGGAGCCTTTAGCTAATGCATAAAGCAAGAAAATGAAATAAAAGGCACACAATTTGGAAAGGAAAATGTAAAACTTTCTTTACAGGCAACATAATTGTCTACATAGAAAATTCCAAGAAATCCTTAAAACAAAAAAAAACAAAAAAACACCTAAACTAGAATTAGTAAGTGAATTTAGCAAGGTGAAAGGATACATGATCAACACACAAAAACCAATAAACCAGAACAAACAACTGGAAAATTATAATCTTACAAATCCCATTGACAATAACATCAGAAAGCATCAAATACTTAGGGATAAATTTAATGAAAGATGTGCAAGACGTCTACAGTGAATTTTTATAATACATTGTATAAGCTAAGAGAAATTTAAAATATTTAAATAAAAGACTAGATAATATCACCTGCATGGATTAGAAGATTTAAGATTATCAAGATGTCAATTCTCCCCAAATTGATCTATAAATTTAATGCAACCCTATTTGAAAACAACTGTGGTTTCTAGACATTGACAAGATAATTCTAAATTTATATGAAATTTTTAAAATAATACAGTAAATCTAAAATTGAATAAAATAAGATCAATGCTGTAACAGAGACACATATGAGATTCTATAACAGCACAGAGGAAGGAAGAATAGCTCTGATTAGGTAACTTAGGGGAGGCTCCTCAAAGGAGGTACCATTTGAACGGGAAGTTGAAAGATGACTGAGGAGTTACCAGGTGGGCACTGATTTACTTAGGCTTTGCTGATCATAAAAAACTACAACTCATCTCACTTAGTCAGGTAAGGGGGTTGCATGTGGAACTGTCCAGGAGAGAAGTCTCATAGAAATCTTTGGTGAGGACTTCCCTGGTGGCACAGTGGTTAAGAATCCGCCTGCCAGTGCAGGGGACACGGGTTCAATCCCTGGTCTGGGAAGATCCCACATGCCGTGGAGCAACTAAGCCCGTGCGCCACAACTACTGAGCCTGCGCTCTAGAGCCCATGATCCACAACTGCTGAGCCCACACGCCACAACTACTGAAGCCCATCCACCCTAGAACCCGCGTGCTGCAACTACTGAAGCCTGCACACCTAGAGCCCGTGCTCTGCAACAAGAGAAGCCACCGCAATGAGAAGCCTGCACACCACAGCGAAGGGTAGCCCCTGCTCGCCGCAACTAGAGAAAGCCTGTGCGCAGCAACAAAGACCCAACGCAGCCAAAAAAAAAAGAAATCTTTGGTGAGACCTCACGGTTCCTGGGCTTGGAGGGCAGTTCTGGATCTGAGGTTCCTTTCCTGACCTTAGCAGCCAGAACCCCTAAATATTTAATGTAGTCTTCTGTCTGTGTCTATCTTTTCTTGCCTCCTCCTACCTTTTGCTTTATTCTCTGTACTTTCAGGTATGAAACTAGAAGGATAGGTTAGACCCAGATGGTGAAAGGCCTTGTTTGGACACACAGGTTCATTTTTATCATTGTAGCCTCTGAAGATTTTTTTTTTTTAACGTCTTTATTGGAGTATACTTGCTTTACAATGTTGTGTTAGTTTCTCCTTTATAACAAAGTGAATCAGCTATATGTATACATATATCCCCATATCCCCTCTCTCTTGTGTCTCCCTCCCACCCACCCTCCCTATCCCACCCCTCTAGGTGGTCACAAAGCACCGAGCTGATCTCCCTGTGCTATGGGGCTGCTTCCCACTAGCTATCTATTTTACATTTGGTAGTGTATATATGTCCATGCCACTCTCTCACTTCATCCCAGTTTACCCTTCCCCCTCCCCATGTCCTCAAGTCCATTTTCTACATCTGTGTCTTTACTCCTGTCCTGCCCCTAGGTCCTTCAGAACCATTTTTTTTTTTTAGATTCCATATGTATGTGTTAGCATACGGTATTTGTTTTTCCCTTTCTGACTTACTTCACTCTGTATGACAGACTCTAGGTCCATCCACCTCACTACAAATAACTCAATTTTGTTTCTTTTTAGTCTCTGAAGATTTTTAAGCAAGAGAAAGAAATGATCAGGCTTGGCTTTTAGACAGATAGTTCTGTTGGTGTGGAGAAGCTAGAGACAGGCAGACCAAGGAGGAAGGTATCTGAAGGTCAAAACCAGTGGAACTCAGTGAACACAGAGACTGCGTAGTAGCAAAATACATCCTACCCTGATCAACAGTTTTACATCCCCTTATGGGGATGAGGGGATCCCCCTCATCCCCATAAGGGGATGGGAGAGGGAGAGTTAAAGCATCTGCATTTTGAAAAAACTCTCCAGTTGATCCTGCTTGAGAACTACTGGTCCAAACAAAGTGACACCCATGGGGATAGAGAAACAAGAATGGATGGAAGATAGATTTGGAGACCAACTGGACTTGATGAAAGAAGTCCAGTTAACTTTGCAGTCTCTGGCTCAGGAAACTGAGTGGTTGATGGTTTCCTTTTCCAGGACTTGGGAAATGAAGAGCCGAGTATGTTGATATATGGGAGCGGAGGGTGAGAGAGGTTGAGAGAAGAATTATATCTACATGTCCCATAGAGAGCTCAGGAATTCAGTCCCACTAAGTGTGCCCAGCAGGCAGAGAGCTGGAGATGGACTGACTCCAGCCAGTCCTTTAGTTGTTCCCTCACAGGGCAGACCCTGCCGGCAAGAAAGGTGTTCTCTGGGCATTAATTAGTTGGACAGATGCTGAGTCATAGGGCTCTGAGCAAGTACAAAGCAATTTTCTCCATGGTTTTGGTGGTGATAATGGTGTTCTTTAGCATGGATTTGTTGGTTGCTAGCCAACTGGCCCTTGGTTTAGAATGCTGGAACAAATTTGACCAACATCTCAATCACGTTCCAGGATGCCACTCTGTGGAAGAGCTTTTAATGAAAGGACAATTTAGAGGGATGTGGGCAGGATTAAGGGAACCTTAAGATGCTGGGGCACACAAAGGATATCAACAATCGAGAGCTGTTACCACATCTAGGCCCGAAAGGGCAGAAGGAAAGGCTGGGACCCAGTGGAGGAGGGGGCTGTCACTCCAGGAGTAGCTATTGTCACGGAGGAATGTGGCACTGCCAGATCTGAGGTTCCAAATCAGGGAAGCACAGGCAAGAAACATCCCAGCCGACCTCTTCCACCTTTCAACCCCCAGTCTCCTACTGGTGCCTCCCATTGGCTAATGTCAATTAGAAACCAGCTGACAGGGGGGCAGGGGCTGGAGTATGTAAGGGTCAGCTTTGTGGACTCGGAGTGAGGCAGAGAGGGGTGAAAGATGGCTCAGGTGTGTGGCAGCAAGCAAGATACACCAGCACAACCACGTCCCCCAACACAGCCTGTGCAAGGCAGTGGCATGGGTAATTCTGTAGAATGACAGAAAAATCACACCCCAGGATATCAGGATACATGGATCCCTGACAGTCCTGGCCCTGCCACACACCAGCGGTCCTCAAGGGCATGTGGTTGGCATCTGGGGCTTCAACTGCTTCAGCTGTAAAATGAGTAGGCTGGACCACGTGACCTTCATAGCCTTCCAACGTGGGGTCCCTTGGCTCTCTCACCAGCACAGACTGAGCTCCACCACACACTCGCTACACCCAGGGCTCCGCCCCATGCAGATAGGGTGCCGGGCCGGCAAAGGGCAGCCCTGGGGAATCCTGGGACTGGCCAGCATCTGGGACTGCACTTGGTGCTCCTCTCTTCCAGTGAAACCCTGGGACGTGCTGAGTCGACCAGGGACTTTCTTTCACTGTGATGAGGTACATTCAAAAAGAAAGAAGAGTGTACTCATCTCCAGAGAGCTGCAGCTTCACAGGCCTGAGCTGCTGCAGCTCCGGTCCCGGTGCCCCCCACTCAGTTCCTGATAACTGAAGATGAAACTTGAACAGCAAAAGGGAAGTCTCCTGTCTCCTACTGGGTATCAAATCCTGTTTCTAGACAGTTTCAGTTCTTAAAGACACAGGATTCCATATTTTCTCACCAATAAGCTGGAAGGCAAAGAACCTTCAGTGACCACCAACCACATTGCATGGCCCTGGGGTGAAATGGAAGTACACCACAGAGCTTTTCTGAAATCCTGGTTTGAAAGGGGGTCCAGATATTTCTGAACTGTATTATCATCTTTGTCTTTATTAATTTAAAGAATTAGTCTGGATAAGGGCACAGATTTGCTCAGTCTTGCTCTGGGGCCCAGAGTGCCTCTTATGCTTTTACTTTCCTAGCTGTCTACAGGGGTCAGATGACTCAGACATGTGCACAGCATGGTTTTCTTGTGGAGGCGTGAGGACTGTGCACTCCGGCTTCAGGGTTACTCCAAGGGTGGCCTCAGGGAGATGCCCGCTCCTTTGTTGTGCCCAGGAGTGTCCCTGGAAAACAGCCTGAGGTGAAATGTGTCAGGATCTTGCTGCCTTCAAAGCATTTATTTGCAAATACGGGTTTGATCCTGTGCTATTAGTTTTGTGGGCTCTGTAGTTCAATAAAGACGATAGAGGAGGAAAAAAAGAAAGACACAGAAGAAAATCTGAAAAGGAAAAAATGAAACAGGTGTGAGTAAGGGTTTTCAAGCACAAAGGCATTTCAATACAAAATAAATTTTAAAAGGCAGTGTGTCTGCTGAAAATGAAGAAAGAGAAATATTTCCACGAAGATTCCATTTATACCCAAGAAGTTTTCTCACTGAAGTCAGGCACCAGAACTGGTGGCTATAAGGTGCTGCAGAATCTTTCACAACAGGATCCATTCATTTGCATATTCATGTATTTAAATGAGCTATAACAAAGAACGGGATGTATGCTATAACTCACCATACAGTCAAGGGAAGCACAGAGTAAGAGCACCCAATCAAATGCGTTGGGGATCCAGAAGGCTTCTGGGAAAAAAGACCTTTAGCCTGTGACATAAAGGATGCTTGGGAATTGGAGAGAAAATGAGGAAGAGGAACAGCAAATATGAGGGCTTGATTCAGGATAACGCAGCCCAGGACAGCAGAACAGGAGAAATGACCCCAGAGACTTTGTCCCTTGGAGATGACACTCAATGTCAATATACTGTCTCTAGCCACATGGGGTGAACATCTCCCAAACAACAATACTAGGATCATTTGACCCTGATTAAAAATAATTTTTTTTAAAAAAAGGCAAAATCATGGTTCTCATTCAGATATGAAATGAACATGTGTTAAAATTTTTACTTATTAAAGATTAAATAAGATCATAAAGATTAAAGATCATTACTCAATGGGGGAGCTGAGCAGTTATAACTAGTTCAGAAGAGAATCCAAAGGACAGTCATATTGACAGATTTGGAATATTGAAATGATTGTGCAAATGGAGGCAAACTGGTTTTTGGAGGCAGGGGAAGGGAGGAAATTGAACTGATAGTCTTTTGACATAATTTGCATGTCTACAGGCAAGAATTGCTTTGCATTGCTATCAATTAGCTACTATTTATAGAATTGTGAAATAGCTCAAAGACACTGAAAAACTGTAATTAGATAACCTGAAGCATGTCTTCTAGACAACGTACAGGCATACTTCATTTTATTGCTCTTTGCTTTATTGGGCTTCACAGATATTTTTTACAAATTGAAGGTTTGTGGCATCCTTGCATTGGGCAAGTCTGTAGGTGCCATTTTTCCAACAGATTTGCTCACTCTGTATCTCTGTGTCACATTTTGATGGTAATTCTTGCAGTATTTCAAAATTTCATTGTTATTATATTTGTTATGGTGATCTGTGATTAGTGATCTTTGATCTTGGATGTTACTATTGTAATTGTTTTGGAGTGCCATGAAATGTGCCCACATAAGATGGCAAACTTCATCAATAAATGTTGTATGTGTCCTGCTGATCCACTGACAAGCCGTTCCTCCATCTCTGTCCCTCTCCTCAGGCCTCCCTATTCCCTGAGACACAACAATATTGAAATTAGGCCAATTAGTAACCCTACAATGGTCTATAAGCACTCAAGTGAAAGGAAGAGTCACACATCTCTCACTTTAAATCAAAAGCTAGATATGACTAAGCTTAGCGAGGAAGGCAAAAGCCAAGATGGACCAAAAGTTAGACACCATGCACCAGCCAGTTGGCCAAGTTGTGGATGCAAAGGAAAAGTTCTTGAAGGAAATTAAAAGTGCTACTTCAGTGGACACATGAATGACAAGAAAGAGAAACAGCTTTATATTGATATGGGGAAAGTTTTAGTGGTCTGGATAGAGGATCAAACCAGCCACAACATTCCCTTCAGCCAAAGACTAATCCAGAGCAAGGCCCCAACTCTCTTCAATTCTATGACGGTCAAGAGAGGTGAGGAAGCTACAGAAGAAAAGTTTGAAGCTAGCAGAGGTTGGTTCATGAGATTTCAGGAAATAAGTTGTCTCCATGACATAAAAGTGCAAGGTGAAGCAGCAAATGCTGATGTAGAAGCTACAGCAAGTTATCCAGAAGTCTAGCGAAGATAATGAAGGTGGCTACACACTAAACAACAGACTTTCAATGTTGACAGAACAGCCTTCTATTGGAAGAAGATGCCACCTAGGACTTTCATAGCTGGAGAGGAGTAGTCAATGCTTGGCTTCAAAGCTTCAAAGGACAGACTGACTCTCTTGTTAGGGGCTGATGCAGCTGGTGACTTGATGTTGAAGCCAATGTTCATTTATCATTCTGAAAATCCTAGAGCCCTTCAGAATTATGTTAAATCTACTCTGCCTATACTCTATAAATGGAACAACAAAGCCTAGGTGATAGCACATCTGTTTACAACACAGTTTACTGAATAGTTAAAGCCCACAGTTGAGGCCTACTGCTCAGAAAAAAAAAAAGACTTCTTTCAAAATATTACTGTTCATTGACAATGCACCTGGTCACCCAAGAGCTCTGATGGAGACGTGCAATGAGATTAATATTGTTTTCATCCCTGCGAACACAACATCCTTTCTGTAGCCCATGGACCAAGGAGTAATTTCAACTTTCAAGTCTTATCAATATTTAAGAAATACATTTTGTGAGGCTATAGCTGCCATAAATAGTGATTCCTCTGATGGATCTGGGCAAAGTAAACTGAAAATCTGCTGGAAAGTGTTCACCATTCTAGATGCCATTAACATTCATGATTCATGGAAAGAGTTAAAAATATGAACATTGACAGGAGTTTGGAAGAGGTTAATTCCAACCCTCCTGGATGACTTAGAGGGGTTCAAGACTTCAGTGGAGGAAGTAACTGCAGATATTGTAGAAATAGCAAGAGAACTAGAATTAGAAGTGGAGCCTGAAGATGTGACAGAATTGCTGCAGTCTCATGATAAAACTTTAACAGATGAGAAGTTGCTTCTTATGGATGAGAAAAGAAAGTGGTTTTCTGAGACAGAATCTACTCTTGGTGAAGATGGTTTGAAGACTGTTGAAATGACAACATAGGATTTGTAATATTAAATAAACAGTTGATAAAGCAGTGATGAAACTGATCAGGACCCTGCAGGGCCTTCTCCGGGACAGACTCCACCCCTCCCCTGTGTCCCTCGCCTCTTGTAGGCCTTCCCCGAGTTCCAAAGAACAAATTTAATCAGAGAAGTGAGGAAATGCAGAAACAAAGGAAAGCAGTCAAGTAAGACACAATAATAACAGTTTAGCCATAAAACAAAGTGAAGGACTTTTAGTTCCTCCTCAAGGTCTATAGATAATATCCTGAGCTATATCTTTGAGTTGTTTTGCAAATACTAAAACCCCCACCAGGTGGGAAAAGTTAACTACATGCTGACCACCAGGAAGACCCCAGGCCACTTACAACCAAAAGGTTGATAATTGAGATTCCAGAAACATCACCCTGTTAACCTCACCACCAACTAATCAGAAGGATGTACACAGATGATTATGTACCCTGGGACCCTCTCCCTCGTCTCGCCTTTAAAATCTCTTCCCTGGAAGCCATTGAGGAGTTTGAGTCTTTTGAGCATGAGCTGCTCATTCTCCTTGCTGGGCCCTGAAATAAGCTCTGTACTTTCCTTCACCACAGCCTGGTGTCAGTAGATTGGCTTTACCGCACATCGGGTGAGCAGACCCAAGTTTGCTTCAGTAGTAGTGGCAAGGTTCGAGAGGACTGACTTCGAGTTTGAAAGAAGTTCTACTGTACGTAAAAATGCTATCGAACATCACTGCATGCTACAAAGAAATTGCTTGTGAAAGGAAGAGTCACTTGATGCAACAAACTTCCTTGCTCTCTTAGTTTAAGAACTGCACAGTCACCCCAGCCTTCAGCAACCTCCACCCTGATCAGATCAGCCAGCAGCCATCACCATCCGCCAGCAGCAAGATACTCCACTAGCAAAAAGATGATGCCTCATTGAAGGCTCAGATGATAGTTAGCACTTTTTAGCAACAAGGTATGTTTTAGACATAATGCTGCTGCATACTTAATAGACTACAGTACAGTGTAAACATAATTTCTATATGTGCTGGGAAACCAGATAATTCGTGACTTGCATTATTGCTATAATCATTTTAATGCAGTGGTCTGGAAATGAACCCAGACTATTTCCCAGGTATGCCTGCATATTTTTCCCCTGAAAATTTTCCCTACCACCTGTTAAATTTCTTTCTTTTTTCTCTCTAGTTGAGGGCCACTGGTGATTTATGTATCCAACTCCTCTGTGCACAGGTGACAAGTTAAGCAATCCTAGATAAACATTAAAGCTTTAAATAGTAATGATTGTAGGACAAATAAAATATAACAACTGTATTTACAACATTTAAATGAAATTGAAGGGCTTCCCTGGTGGCTCAGTGGTTAAGAATCTGCCTGCCAATGCAGGGGACACGGGTTCGAGCCCTGGTCTGGGAAGATCCCACGTGCCACGGAGCAACAAAGCCCGTGCGCCACAACTACAGAGCTTGCTCTCTAGAGCCTGTGAGCCACAACTACTGAGCCAACGTGTCACAACTACTGAAGCCCACGCGCCTAGAGCCCATGCTCCACAACAAGAGAAGCCACCGCAATGAGAAGCCTGTGCACCACAAGGAAGAGTAGCCCCTGCTCACCGCAACTAGAGAAAGCCTGCGCGCAACAATGAAGACCCAACGCGGCCAAAGATAAATAAGTAAATAAATTTTTTTTAAAAAAGGTAACTATCCTTTAAAATAAATAAATAAATGAATAAAATTGAAGATGACATCTGAAGAGATTTGTTCCCTGTGTGTATTTCTGCCACCCTCCCCCCATCCTCATCAACCAGCCTACTGTTCCTTTCAACAGTATTGTTACCAGGGCTTTATGAAGCAACTTCACTGCTGATTTATGGGAATCCCTAATTTACGACAGGCAAGCTGACCCAGATGTTGAATTACAGGAACAAGAAAAGTAGCTTAGGTTCACACTCTTAAATGGGGAAATAACAATGAGAAATTCATATCACCAACAGAGTAATAGTAAGTTCTTATTTGGATTGGAATAAGGGTGAGGCCTTAATTGGGATGAAGACTAGAAAAGGAGTAGCCATTCACTCCATCAATCTTTCAAGCAGGAATTTTTAGTGCTAAGCACACGTGCTAGGTACCTGTTAGGCAACTAGGGATATATGGATAAATAAAACACAATTCCTTAAGACCCCGCTGTATAGCACAGGGAATTCTGCTCAATAGTCTGTAATGGCCTATATGGGAAAAGAATCTAAAAAAAAAAAAAAAGAGTGGATATATGTATATGTATAACTGATTCACTTTGCTGTACACCTGAGACTAACACAACATTGTAAATCAACTCTACTCCAACAAAAATTTTAAAAAACAACAAAAAAACAAACAAACAAAAAACACAATACCTGTCCTGTAATTGCTTACATTCTAAGGAGGGGTATTCCCTGTTCCGACCAGACGGAGAAAATCATTAGATTTCCTTTGCTCAAACTGAGATAGGTCTGGAGGTAAGTTTTCAGAAATTGTATGACAAGGCACCCTTTAAGGTGCTGTGGGGCGAGGGGGGTCTTTCCCTTGCTGGCCCTGCTCTCCTCCCCACACTTGCAATGGGTACTTCACTACTAATTGTTTGAACAATAGCTAATTCGTAAATTCATAGTAATAACTAATTATTAATAATCCATTATTTTATTATTTTAAAATAAATATTTTATTACTTCATAAATAAATATGATGGTATATTACAACAATAAATTAAATAATTTATTTTATCATTTATTTTTATTAATAAATATATTGGTTTACTGCAATAATTAATGAAGATGAATTAAAATAAGTAATTAATTACTAGTAAAGTTTCATAATGATTAATCAAAATAATTTGCAAATGTGCTGCAACAGCTCAAGAACTGCCTCGGGGAACATTCATTGGTTCTTTCCACTCTTTAGCCTCAGGACGCCGATCACTGCTTGTGGGTCTTGAACTCTTACTTTCTCAATTTCAAAAAGTACTGCCTGGCAAGTTGAGCCTTCTGTAGGTTTGTGACATTTCGGAAGGTACTTTTTGGCCTTGCTGCCAGCCTAGAGGAAAGACTGCGAGGAAGCTTGGTGAACCTGGGATGCTCAGGAAATGGTCCTGCTTTCCAGGTCTCAGCACCGCCCAAGAATGAGTTCCTCTGGGATTTAGAAGCGCAGGGGGTGGATTCAGAGCAGAGCAGAAGTACCACCCTGCACAAGGTGATGGAGAACTCAAACTGGTTTAAGAAGACTCTTGTTTAATGAATG
Source organism: Balaenoptera physalus (assembly GCF_965194825.1). Classification (NCBI taxonomy): domain Eukaryota; kingdom Metazoa; phylum Chordata; class Mammalia; order Artiodactyla; family Balaenopteridae; genus Balaenoptera; species Balaenoptera physalus. The sequence goes on from NC_138882.1 coordinate 41,801,957, forward strand.
GATAGATAACAGTGGGTTATTAAGGGAAATCAGGGAAGTTCCAAGTACACCTCAGGCCTTTCAGGATGGCGTCTTAGAATGCAAACACTGGACTCTCCCTCACACTTCCCCTTGGTGTCGTGGTTGGAATTCTGGGCTAGTGGCCTTTGGTCTGATCTGCAATGACATTTCTGATCTTCTTAAGTATACCATACCAGAAAAGGTCATGCTAGAACACCCAAAAGAGCAGGTGAGCTGTCTCTAGGGACAGAGTGTGCCCTGAACACAGCCCCAGATTGGGGCACAAGTTCAAGCACGCCACGCCAAGCGCACCTGCATCTGCTAACTGCAGACTTTCAGTGTGCGTCATGCTGATGGTGATGATGTCCATGGCGACAGTAGTAACCACATGGATCTCCTTTGCCCCAAATATCTGGGGAGGAACAATTCATCAAGGTGGTCAGTTTCCAAATGGGCAATCCAGGAAATTTCCCTTGACTCCAAGCATAGAGGGGTTTCCAGAGACTAGCCTTGGCTAGCTCCACTCTCATGCCTCAAGACGTGTGGCATTGTTAGGGGAGCTTCCAAATAGCATACCTTCCTGGGGCTTCAGCATAACTTCCCCAGGAGCAGGGATGGTTTAGGTTCAGAGCTCAAGGATCCCCATCACCCTCTTCCCTTCCCCCTTCCCACTTCCTTCTCTCCTTCTCCTTGTCTTCCTTCCTCTCTCCTTCCTCCTCTCCACTGTTTCTTCTTTCCGCTTCCCTGGCTTTCGGTTACGAGCCTTCCTGCTGTGGCATGCATGACTCTGCCAGGACTTCCTGGACATCCAGGAGGGAAGACATGTCAGTGAGATTGGGGCTACCCCTTTTCTTCTAGCTCCTTCTACGGCAGAACCCACAGCCCTGGTGAGTACACCCGGACTGTGGAAACCCTAGCATTGATGGGAAAGAAGAGAGGGGCTTTTGAGTCTCTCGCTTTCCTGTCCGTTAGAGTCATCATTCTCAACCAAGGTTTGAGGCCAAAACTGGGGACTGATTCAGTGATGGAAACCCCAGGCTTCAAGGCTGAAGTGGTGCAATACGGGGCAAGATTGCGGACAGGAAGTGGTGTGGCTGCATGGGTATGAAGGAAGGGCTTCCTCCCTCTCTGACACTTCATATTCTAAAGGGGCCTTTCTCAGCTTGCCTCCCTTCCTCCCAGCCCAACAAACAGCCACTCTCAGATTTAATTCAGATACCCGGCCCAATGTCTGGCACACAGCAGCAGTGTGAATACAGCCAATCAAATCTAGTCTCCAGAACTGGTCTACTTCCCTTATACCTCCAGGAACAAAATAATCATTTCTCTGATTTATAAGGAATTTCTACTTTTTCAGAGTAGCAGCTGGGGAGCTGAGACAGCCCTCAGTGCTACTGGGATCTGGATAAAGATGTTTTTAGCAACAAGTTTCATGAACATTTGGTTTTCAGAACTCTCGTCACCTCTCCAGTTATCTTGGAGGGGACTTGTCCCCATCACCATGACTCACTACCCTGGACTACCCTAGTTTTGGTTCCCTAACTCCAAATTTACTGTTGACATCAAAAATGGGGGCCTAACCCTCCCTAAATGTGAGTTCAACCTCAGTGAACACACAGCTTAGGGAGGAAGCCCCTGTGTCCAGCAGATATTTTGAGTAAAGTTCTTGATAGTGGATAAGGCAGCTGGCACATTGGAGCCAAGTGGCTGGGTCGGGGGATATCTAGGAGACACAACTGAAGGATTTGGAGGAATCAAATATGATGTGTAGGTTTCTGACCAGATGGATGATAGAGCCCTTTATTAAACAGGGAAAAACAGATTGAGAAGCAGGTGTGAAGGGAAGATGATGAGATCACGAGTATGGTTTTGAACTTGTTGAGTGGGAAACGTTTGTGAGACGGCCTTTCAGAGACACGTGATGGGCAACTGAATACACAAGTCTGCCCTCTGAAGGGAGAGCGGGGCTCTGGGTACCAATGTGGGAGTTGTCGTATAGAGATAGGTGGTGACTGAGGCCCCAAGAAGAGGAGCTCCTTTATACTGAGAAGCAGGTAGAGAGGGTAGAAGCAACACCAAGGCCAGTGTCACAGGCTGTTAGGAAGTAAAGGAAGATAAAGCCTGAGACATGCCCACTAGATTTAGCAAAAAAGTGCCTACTGGGGACCTCCAAGGGGGCGGTTTCGGTGAGGTGGCGGGAGCAAAAGCTAGGTTGTCTTATGGCAGAGGCTGACAGATGTTCGCCTAAGTCCCGCTCCTCCAGCTCCTGGGCACGGGGCTGAGTTTCATTTCCCAGCCTCCCTTGTGTCTGGGTGAGGCCACGTGTTTGAGGTCTGGCACAAGGACTGTGCATGGGAAAGGATGCACTCTCACCTCCAGGATACAGCCCTTCCCACCATCCTCCACGGACCCTTCCTCCAAGTCTCCCAGTCAGTGTAGAGGATCTAGGGGGACTCCAAGGCCTCGGGGGCCCAGAGCAGCTACATGGAAGGAAACTGGTCCCTGGGTTGTTACATGGCGCCGGGGGGCTCTGGCCAGTGGGGCTGGTGGGCACAGACTCCCTGGGGTCAGCAGTGGAGTGGGTGAACAGCCAGCTGGACAGCCGTGACCATAGGGGTCAAAGCAGATGAGCAGTCAGACAGCGAGAGGGGTCTGCAAGCCAGAGCCTGGAAGTACTGCAGGGCCAGGTGAGCCCCAGCCAGAGTGTAAAATGCTCCCTTCTGGAAAGCGCTGCACTTGAAAGACAGCAGCAGCAAAATGCTGGCGGGTACAAGATGCATACTTCACGTGTCCATGCTCTCCTCAGCTGCATAGGCCCCCGGGGCCCTGGCTCTGAGTCCATCCTTCACAGATGGGCCGCCCGCCTGGACTGTGCAGCCCTGGCAGCCTGGTGAGGTGCTGACAGAAGGTCACACCACATTTAGCCACCAGCTGAGCAGGACCCTGGCACGGCGGCAGCCTGACTCTATCAACTACAGTGGGTCAGCAGTCAGCTCCCCTGGGGTCTGCTTCTGGTCCTGCTTCTAACTCACAGGTGACCGTGAGCAATCCCCTCCCCCTTGCCACACCCCTCAGCTACAAAGTGAAGGGATGAGGCTGGATGATCTTAAAGTCTCTTGTGCTGGGAATTCCCTGGGAGTCCAGTGGTTAGGACTCCACGCTTTCCTTGCCAAGGGCCTGGGTTCAATCCCTGGTCGGAGAACTGAGATGCCACAAGCCGCGTGGCTAGATAATTCCACCATCCCCCTGAAAGAGCTGTATTCAGGAAGCTTTGGCCTGGTCCTGCCAGCAGGCACAGGCCCTAACAGCAGCCTTAGAGCGCCTCTGACCAGGAAAATCTTGCCACCATCAGCCTGCGTGAGTTAGAAGACACCAGGCCAGCCTTCAGTAAGCAGGGGAAGAAAGAGAGAAAAGAGGAAAAAAAGAGGAGGCTGGTGGGGATTAGCCAGTAGGAATCCCGGCATGAGGTCAGCAAGTTCTTCACCCCTGGCAAGAGCTGCTTTCTATTTCTTTTCTCTTTTTTAACCATTTACATTTACAACAAAGCACTTTCCCTGCTGTTCCCATTTCTTGTTCCCTTTATGATAGGCTGGCTCCACTTTCCACAGCTCTCTTGTTCCAGGAAGAAAGAGAATTGGGAGGGGATGGGATGTGTTCTCCCATTTTGCTTTTCTTGCTGGGGCCACTTTCAACTTGGCCTGGTTCTGATTTTCCTGAAAAGAATAGAGTTGGAAGGGACCTTTAAAAGGAAATAGCTCTCCTCTCCTCATCTACCCAAATATTTGTTTGTTTAAATAGGGGACAAATCTCCTCCATTCGAGTGTGATTCAGACGTCTATAAAGTACATTTGTCCCCTGATCCTGTGACTACTAATGGAATGGGAGGTGACCTGGGAATATACAGAGCACATGGGAAAACGAGCCTGGAGTAGAAAATCCTCCAGGACGGTCCAGCCTGGGTGGGAAAGTTGACCAGGATGGAGGGTCACGCAGCGCATAAGACAAGCACGAGTCACGCCCAGCACACCCCTGCGTGACCCAGCTGGGGTGGCAGAGGAGTCCCACCCCAAAGGTGCCTCCTCATCTAGCATGGATGTGACCATGGGGGAGATGACCAGGAGGAGAAGCAAGACCCAGGAGCTGCAAAACCACCTGAGGAGACAGGAGAGGACCTCTTCAGGAAGAGGAAAGGTATTGTGTCTCTAAATTCTAAGAACTTGGCAAAAGGAGAGAAGATAACACCTTTATTATCCATATGCTAGAGGAAATGATTCTGCACAACAACGGAACCTACTAGCTGCCGAAGTGGACGCGCAGTGACTCCTGAGGATGGCCTCCCTGCCTGCATCTGCTAAAGGCTCTGAGTCAGGGGCCTGCGAGAGCATCATGCTGAGCCTGGGCTGCTGGGGACACGGCCCGGAGCTCCTAAGAGCCGACCCGGCCACAGGTCCCCCGGTACACAGATGCAGAGGGAAGCCTCTTCCCAGGTGTGAAAAAGACCAACGCGCCCTGCTGGGCAGAGGAGGACCGTCTTTGGGCTTCACCGGGGCAGGCAGCCAGCCACGGGGTCCAGCCGCGGCACCGGCACAAAGTTCATGGGGCAGAGCAGCAGCGGGCATATCTTCTCGTGCTCCTTCAGCACCTCGCTCAGGTGCTTCAACTCCTCCGTCAGCTTCCCGATCTCTCTCCGCAGCACTGTGTTTTCTTGCTCCAGGCACTCATATTCCTGGGAAGACAGAAATCAGTCTTTAGCATCGGTTCTGAAGCCACGTGCCCTTCCTCTGTCCTCCGGGCAGATCTAACCCCGGCCACGATGCTCACCTCCTTCCCTGAAATCTTTCTCATTAACCGTGGCCGCCTCCACCACTCAGATTTGTTTGTTCATTTGCTTCACGTCACTCCCCTCCCACCAGGATGAGGGCCGGGCTTTGTTTTTTGAATCATCTTTATTATCTTATTTATAATTGACATAAAATAAAACGCACCTAATTTTAAGTGTATAATTTGATGAGTTTTGACAAATGTAAACAACTGTGTTGATCAAGACGCAGAACATTTCCATCACTCTGAAAAGTTCCCTGATCTCCCTCTGCAGTCAGTGGCCCTCTCCCCACAGCCGCTGATCTGCTTTCTGATGGTTTCTGCTGGGTTCACTGTTACAGCCCCAGCACCTGCAACAGTGCCTGGAACATAACAAATGTTTGTCGAATGCTGAGTAAATGAATGAAAACACCCCTTGCCTTGGCTTTGCTCCAACACTCACCTGTTAAGCTTCCACTATATCGGAGTTTACAGAGACTTAGAACTGCGGGAGATCAGAGAGCCCTTATCCCAGACCACACAGCGCAGAAACCTTCCCTATGTAATTCTAGCTCCGACATCCAACTTGTGCTGGACACTCTCTCCTTCAAAGGACAGTTCCTGCTATTTCTGAGCTCCTCTTTGTACTATCCAAAATCATTCTCTCCTTTAAACCCACCCACTGGGCTTGGTTCCACCTATGGAACCACATAGAGTACATGCGATACTTTTTCAACATCACAGTTCTTGAAATGTTAGGAGACGGCCCCATACCACTTCCCCTTAGGTATTCTCTGAGCCCAACTGCTTCAGGTCCTCTGAGTTCCTTGCGTTTTAGGACTTCTGGTTCCTCCGCCCTTCGGGAGGCCATTCCCAACACACGTTCCAATTTGCCAGGAGCTCTGAGAAAATGTTCCCAAAACACAATGCACGACTCTGGGGATGGTCCCGCCACGCAGAGGGCAAATGCGTGAGGTAGTCTCCTCTGGGTGGGACCCAAGTGTGCAGCCACTTAGCTCTGGGGATTCTCTCTGAGAATGCAGAGAAGTGCAAGCTTTGTCTTCATCGGCCGCTTCTCTGTTCATACTTGAACTACAACTGATATTTTGGCTTAAGGGTGGGCTTTACATCTGCTTCTACTGAATTTTGCCCTGTTTGCTTGGTCATCTGCTAGCCTAGCAAAATCTTTTTGAATATTGATTGTGTCAGCTCCTGGGTTAGTGATACCACACAGCTCTAAGCTGTCCACTAACTCGATGAAGTAGGTCTTCCTTTTCTTCACCCAACTCATCAATAAGTCCTACAATACTCGGCCACTTGCAGAGCCCTACGGTATACCAATAGAGACCTTCTTAAGGCTGACGATCTTATTTGCATCTTGTTGAAATGTTGTTTTCAATCATTTCTAGGTTGATTCATATGGTTAGGCTTTGTTGAACCATGCATACCATGCATTTCCTGAGCTGGGAGCCCAACCTTATTATCTTACCAGTAATTTTTAAGAAATATTATTTTAAGAGTCTGATCTTCTTACAGGCCATGAAGATACATGCAAATTCTCAGCTCTGCCTCTTTACTAAAGCTGTTCTCCTCAACTGGGCTGCCTTCCTGCTTTTGTGTGGAAGGTCAAGCCCACCACCTCCAGGAAGGCTTCCCAGATCATAGCACCTAATGGAACCACATCTCTCATCACGTGTTCTATTCAGTCTTGTATCATAGTCAATCTTATTTATATTAAATAAGGTCTCTCCCCGAAGATCAGAAATGTATAGCAGCTAGGGGCCTCTGCTACCTTCTCCTGTACCCGTGCCTGACAGGCCCCAGTGCCAACATCTACGAGCTCAGTGACTCCACAACCCTCACCCTTGGTCTCCTTCTCTCGTCCCCTTCCTTCCCTCTCTCCCACTCTAGGCACTTTCCTCCCTCTCAGAACAAGGGCCCCAGAGAGGTTGCACATAGAGGCCATCGGAGCTATCTCTCTGCCTCCTGTCTTTCCCAGGCCGGCTCTCAGGGTGACCTGGAATACTCTCCACGGCAGCGGGCCTCGCCCTCCCCGCCACAGGCTGAGCTGGGCCACTTTGGCCCCCTAGTACCCTGGCTGCATTACGCCTTCAGCTCTCCTCCAGGCCTACCACTCCCAATGCCCCAGGCTCTCCTCTGGCCTCCGACAGCTCTAGTCCGGGAGTCAGAATTCAGTCTCCCAATGCAGCAAGAGGCCCTCTGTGGGCAGGAAGGGTCTGGCTGGGAGGAGGAGATGGGGACCTAGGCATCGTGGGGAGCGCTGCCTGTAGCAAAGAGCTGAGAGAGGCCACAGCTCTGGGTAGTTCGCACATGTGCGCGCGCACACACACACTCTCCACCCTGCACCTGGAAATTCTCTTCACCTCCAAGTAAAATGAAGAATGCATTTGAACGGTTCCGACGAGCTAAGATTTTAACTGGATTCCAAAGAACAGAATTCTCCCTGTAGCAGAATATTCCACATGCCTTTGCATAGTTACTGAACGCTGTGGCAAGATGCTTCTGAGCTTCTGAGCTCTCCCTCTGGAAGCCACAGGGGCCGTGCTGCCGAAGTCCACGGCTCTCCCCGAGGCCCAGCTCAGAAAGGCCACGGAGCTGCCTGTCGCGGGCCTCCAGCAGGCCCCTCGGCTGCCTTCTCCACAGGGACTTTCTCTTCTGGGATTTAAGTTTTACTCATAAATCTGTGGAGGGGCTTTTACTGAGCTGAGGGAATAAAAAGAGAAGAAGTCAAAATCTTCTTCAAGCGAGACCAGTTCCACAAAAATAAAAGAGGGAGCTGAGAGGGGAGGAAGAGGAGGTGAGAACGCTGAGTGGGTACAATGGGGAATGAGTAAGACCCACTTCAACCTGAGGAGAGATTACCTGGACTCAACATATTTGAAAAATAAGCCAAGGACTTTAGACCCTTTGTTATTTCCAAAGAGATGATCAGTTTAGCTCAAATCTCGCTGCCTTTCCAATCTCCTATCCCGGGAGGATTTGAGGTCACTGTGCCGCCTTCCCTGGGTATGTGCAGGACACAGTCACAAAGCAGAGACCAGAAATGGGAGGCACTGAAATCACTGCAAATCCCACTTCTGCCTCAGAAATTAAGCTGTCTAGGGCAATGATTCTCAACTGGGCCAATTCTGGCAGTCCCCGGGGAACATCTGGAGCGGCTGGAGACAGTTTGGGTTGTCACAGCTGGGAAGGGGGCGCTACTGCCTCTAGTGGGTCGAGGCCACGGAAGCTGCTCAACGTCCTATGGTGCACAGGACACCCCCCACCCCAACGAGGAAATAGCTGACCCCAAATGTCCATAGTGCTGAGGTTGAGAAGCCCTGGTCTGAGCTTCTAAAGAGAGGTTGATTGAGGAATGAGGTGCTGTCTGGGGGGTGATTCAGGGTCTAGGATGCCTTTGAGGCAAAGCCTGGTAAAGAAGCTAATGTGGGTACCAGGGACCAGAGATGATAACTAAGGTGGGAAGGAAATGAGGGGAAGGAAAAGGCCATCAGGAGGACACAGACCCCATTTCACAAGCGAGACAGCTGAAACTCAGAGGTACGGTGACTTTTCTGAGGTCATGCAGACATGGGGCCTGATCCCTGACTTCGAGGTCAACTGCAGCTCTCAGGCAATGACAGCAATTCTGCTTTCACTTGGCAGTGTCTGGGCCTAAATTTCCCCCCATGGTGGTTACCAGCAGTAAAGGGCTACGAGAGCTCAGGATTTTACCGTAAGTCTATTCCCAAGCCTTAAGCTCATATACTTCCCAGCAGACAAATTGTGTCACCAGCAAGGGCTGTACAAATTAGTGTCATCATCAGTTTCTAAACCCAGTGAGGACTGACAAGAAGGATTCTCTTAGAGTATGCAATATCTGAAAGCACCAGGGCAACACGTACCACAACCATATTGCCCAAGAAAGTTGTCAGTTTGTGACATTTGGGGCTCCTGAGGATGGCATTGCTGCCTTCCTTTTCTGACTCAAAGTTCTTTCTCAGTCTTACACCTTTGGGTGCCTGGCTTGAACCAGTGTAACCCACTTCTGAGACACTTTCAACTGGGCTTAGAGACCTGGACTGTTTTCTTGGGTTCCCATTTGTGAATCTGGACCCGGGCCATGTGCCTAATATTCAGAGACGAATACGGGTCAAAATCTCCATGAGAAGGGTAAGTGCCTTGAAGGGAAGACTCGAAAAGTCACAGTGAACAGCGAGGTGCACAGATACACACTAGGAACTGCTTCTCATCACTGCGGAGCGACTTCTGGCAGCCGCCACCCTGAGGGGGAAACTCAGACACCTCTGAAGAGTGACCCCAGCCTCTCTCTGGCTTGGCCTGCTCAGGTTCTCCTCCCGCCCTGCCCTCCAAGGGGGTTCTGCCCTGCTGGATAGTCCCCCGGCTTTGGGGATGGAGAGCTGGGGAAGGAAGAAGGCAGCCGAGAGACTTGTAACAGCCTGGACTGGAGGAGGTTTTTCTGGATGTTGGAGGTGAGAGAGGCTCAAGAACTGAGTGGGCAGGAGAGGAAGGTGGGAATTTTAAACACGTCTTGCTCTAAATATTCCCCTTCATGGTGTTCAGGAAAGGCAAATAAAGAGCTCGAGTTACTTGGAGATATTTAGCAATGCTAGCCCACAGTATAGGATAGAGGAATTTATGGGGTAAGGGCTTTACTCAAAGCCCTTTTTTTTTTTAACATCTTTATTGGAGTATAATTGCTTTACAATGGTGTGTTAGTTTCTGCTGTATAACAAAGTGAATCAGCTATACATATACATATATCCCCATATCTCTTCCCTCTTGCGTCTCCCTCCCACCAGCCCTATCCCACCCCTCTAGGTGGTCACAAAGCACAGAGCTGATCTCCCTGTGCTATGCGGCTGCTTCCCACTAGCTATCGATTTTACATTTACTCAAAGCCCTTATGATGGGCTCAGCCCCCCAGGGAGTAGTGGGCAGTCGTGGCTATCAGGTGGCAGTTTTCTGTGCCCTTCGGTGTCTCCCAGTGAGCTGGCCTCATTCCAAGTCTGAGGAGAAGGTTTCCATGCACTGTGTCTGGCTCTTACTTTTCCCAACCTAGATGTGTCCTGGGAGCCCCAGGGAGCCTGAGGGGCTTTCAGCTGTGACCCAAAGCAGTGTGCTAAGCCCTCTGCCTGCAGCTCGCTGGAGCACAGTAAAATTATTCATCACCAAATTTTTTAACCAGACATCCCACTCTCAATATGTAGATGTTTTTCAAAATCTAAAAACTAGTCACCAGGCTTCCCTGGTGGCGCAGTGGTTAAGAATCTGCCTGCCGGGCTTCCCTGGTGGCGCAGTGGTTGAGGGTCTACCTGCCAATGCGGGGGACATGGGTTCGAGCCCTGGTCTGGGAAGATCCCACATGCTGCCGGGCAACTGGGCCCGTGAGCCACAATTACTGAGCCTGCGCGTCTGGAGCCTGCGCTCCGCAGCAAGAGAGGTCGCGATAATGAGAGGCCCGCGCACCGCGATGAAGAGTGGTCCCCACTTGCCGCAATTAGAGAAAGCCCTCGCACAGAAACAAAGATCCAACACAGCCATAAATAAATAAATAAATAAATAAATAAATAAACCCAAAAAGTTAAAAAAAAAAATTTTATAAAAAAAAAAAAAAAAGAATCTGCCTGCCAATGCAGGGGACACGGGTTCGAGCCCTGGTCTGGGAAGATCCCACATGCTGCAGAGCACCTAAGCTCGTGCACCACAGCTACTGAGCCTGTATGCCACAACTACTGAAGCCCTCGCGCCTAGAGTCCGTGCTCCACAACAGGAGAAGCCACCGCAATGAGAAGCCTGCGCACCGCAACAAAGAGTAGCCCCCGCTCGCCACAACTAGAGAAAAGCCTGCATACAGCAGCAACGAAGACCCAACACAGCCAAAAATAAAATAAATTTTAAAAATAAATAAATAAATAAATAAAAATAAATTAAAAAAATAAAAATAAAAACTAGTCACCAAAGTGACTACTGACACCAGTGACCAATGACACTTGTGTGTAGCTAGTGACGGTAAAGGGTGGACTTCCACTTTGGGGCCTGTGTATGGATGGAACCACTGTCCTGGCCTCCTTGATACTGTGTTTCCCAACAAAACTGGCCTTGCTGAGGTGATCTGCCGGTGGTGCATGATCCTAATCCATTCTTGTAGCTCCACAGAGAAAGAGGAGGAGGGCGTGTTCTTCTGTGGAAGAACTGGGTTTCAGATCAGTCGGCCCCCTTCTGGAAAGGGCAACTGGCACAGTTATGATTATGGACAGCAAAACAAGCTAAGAATCCTATGAAGGGCCCTCCACCCACCGTTCTAAAAGGGATTAGGCAGGAGTAAATGTGGCAAATCACCCCTAAATTTCCCGGACATCTAGTTCATTTCGTTATCAAATCCAACAATGACAGAAATTGAGAGACCCATCTTTTTTTGACACTGTAGTAAAGTATTTATGTTTGTGGTAGGCAGAATAATGCCAACCCCCATGATGTTTACATCCGATCTCTGTAACCTGTGAATATGTTACCTTACATGGCAAAAGGGACTTTGCAGATGTGACTAAGTTGAATATCTTAAAAGAGGGAGATTATCCCAGATTATGCAGGCGAGCCCAGTGTAATCATGAGAGTATTAGGGAAAGAGGAAGCAGAGAAGGAGATATAACAACAGAAACGGTGTCAGAGTGATGCAGGATGAGAAAGACTCAACTGGCCAGTGCTGGCTTTGAAAATGGAAGGGGACCAACAAGCCAAGGACTACAGAAGCCTCTAGAAGCTGGAAAAGGCAAGAAACGGATTCCTCTGCAGAGCCTCCAGAAGGAATGCAGCCCTGTTGACACCTTGATTTTAGCCCAGTGAGACCCATTTCATACGTCTGACCTCCAAAACTGTGAGATAAAATAGATCTGTGTTGTTTTAAGCCACCAAATTTGTCATAATTTGTTACAGCAGCCATAGGAAACGAATATACTTTCCTTGAGACTCCTATGCCTCCCAAGGACAGGAATGAGATCTTAATCCTCTCCTTGTGACCCAGTGGCAATGCCTTGCCTGCAGTGGTTCTTGATAAATATTTGTTGAACGAATCTACTCGACCCTTGCTCCATGAAAGATCTTGTCCAAGTCATTTAGTCACCTCCACACACATAATCACTTGGGATTTAAAACCAAGTGTTCTCTAGTGTATTTTGATATTGATGCATCTGGCTCCAACTAGAAGTTCCTCGAGAGGAAGGGCCTTGCTGGCACATGTGTTCTGAACATAGGGCCTTGCACTGACCGAGCCACAAGTCCCCTCTGGGGGTTATTTGGTAGCATGCAGCTAGAACCAGGCTTGCTCCAGGAGCAAGGGGAAGGAAAGAAAGGAGGCAAAGGGCATCCCAATTCCTCTGTGGAAATTTTACAGAACTAATCCCGGCTGGGACGGACCTTCCCTGACCCTGGTCTGAAGATCCTAGTCTCTTTCTACAGCCCAGACTTCCTACTTTCAAGAAAGAACGTAACATTTATAATCTATGGCCCTCTGTGAATTTATATCAGTGGGTCACTTCTCCCTGGAGCCTGTGCATTCTAAATCTGTTCTTTGCTCAGTGTGAAGGGGTTTTTAGAGACTGTCATTTCCCCCTCATAACACCTGAGTCTCCTGTGCTATCAATGCCCCCCAGACTGGCCTTGCTGAGACAATCTATGGTCAGAAAGTGTGGCAGGAGAGAGCTGAACTAAAACCCTTAATATTCACACCAACCCTGTGCAAAGACAAGAGCATGGGAGTGCCATCAATTCCTTGGACAGATCCTGGGATGCCTTCGATGTCAGTTCCCATGTCCTGACTGTGAGATTATGTGGGATTATGCACCGGGATAGAGGAAAATGGAAGAGTTTAGAATAAACCTCAGGTTCCTGATTTGGGTGATAAGATAGATGGTTAGTTAGCTCCATTAACTACAATTTGATGACAGTGAGAAGAAAAAGTCTCAGGGTGAACAGACACGCTATCATGGTCATGCTACAGCTGAGGAGACTGTGGCGAGCTATTTGGAGGCATCTAAGCAGACACTGGAGATGTGGGGTTAGGGCCAGAGGTCTTGGAGTAATCAATGCCTACCTGAGAGTAAGTGATGTTGGGAGCTGACGCTGGCAGAACAGATTAATAGGTTAAATCTTCCAGGGTGAGAAGAAAAAAGGGCAGAGTCTGAAAGCCTGGTCAACACCAATGTCTAAGAAAACAGAGGTAGAAAAGTGAACAAAGAAACTAAGAAAAAAGTGGTGAAGAGGGTCAGGAGAAATAGGAAATGTGGTCTTTTAGAAGCTAAAGACCTTGAAAGAAGGTTTCAAGAAGGCGAGGATCAGTGGTGTCAGAGGAGCCAGCAAGGTGAAGGATGAGGGGACGAGAGAGGTCCCTGGACCGGGCAGTGCCAGGGCACTAGTGGCCTCAGCGGAGCAGCTTCTGTAGGAAGCGTGCATGTGTGTGTGGGCATGTATGTGTGTTGGGGGAGCAGAAACGATATCACAGAGGACTGGGGAATAAACAGGAACCGAGGACATGGAGACAGCAGGTCTCTTTTTAATAAGCAGGGAAATAAAAGAGGGAAAGAAAAGAAATGGGGCGCTAGCTTGAAAGGGAATCAGGATCAAAAGGTGGGTTCTTTATTTTAGAATAAAGGAAACTTGAGTGTGAGATGCAACCAGTGAGGGAGAAATGAGGACACCAGTGAGTGAAGACTCAGAACACTGGGCTGGAAGGACACAGCAGAATTAGACGTGCATGTGGCCGACCCGGTGATGACCAGGGTGTGACCTTAGGTCCACCACGGTGCAAGGGTGGAGAATGACTCCTTGCCATGGCCCTTGCATGGCCTCCTCGGCATGGCTCTGCCCTAACCGCACTCTCACCTCATGGAGTTTGTCAGCCTTCTGGGTCTGCTTCTTCCGGCTTCTCTGAGCAGCAACTCGGTTTTTTTCCCTCCTTCGGACCTTCCTGTCATCATCCTCAGGGCTCTGGGGGGGAAGGTGTGGTCAGGTGTGATGCTGAGGCCCCTCGCCTCACCTTCCCTGCCCTCTCTCTTCACCCAGCATTGCTTACGGAGCATCACCATTTTCTCTGCAGCCACAGCAGTGCTTGCTGCTACATCAGTGGGGTAACAGCGGCCCCGCGTCGAGGAGCACTCACCATGCGCTATGACTGTGCTAGCTGTTAACCCCTGTCGCCACCCTGAGAAATGTGGTGGGACCGCCATCTAAAAGATGAGGAATAAGAAACTCAGAGATGCTGAGGAACTTGCTCCAGGTATCACAGCTAGTAGCGGGGCGAACGGGAAGTGGAACTCAGGTCTGCTGGACTCCAAACCAACGTTCTCGAACCTCTCCCCTGCAGGGCATGTGCCTGGAAGAGGTGTGGTGCTGGTGCTCATCTGAGGACGGGAAAGGCAGAAGGCAGCTGCTATCTGGGACTTGCCGTGGGCCGGGGCTTCCGCCACCACACGCAAACAGGTACTTTTGATACTGTGTACGAATCACCATTACGCTGATAACTAACTGCAACCACGTAACTCTCCCAACGTACCACGTGATCCTGAACGCCACAACAATAGGTTCCTTTGAACAATGTCTGACTGACGTTTTGTTTCACACACAGGTCAGGGCGAATGAGAAAGCAAATTTATGATGTGTCTTGAAAGCTCCTGGCTGTATATGAGATTTAACCAAACTCGGTCAAATCCTTCAAGAGTTATCCTGAAACAGGCAGGCAGAAAAATCCACCTACCATGGTAAAAAACACTTCATCCAGTTATAGAAGACATGGAGAAGTGGGGCACTATTTGCTTTCCAGACCCTATGAGAAGACACCCGGGAAATACTACCTTTAAAGAGTGTAAAGGCCAAGAGATTAGTGGGATACAAACACAGGAAAGCTACTCAATTATTACTATTAATGGAAAGCAAATATTGATAACATAAAATAATGGATGTTTTCAGTTATCATTTTATCTGGTCTAATATTCCAAATAAGGAAAGACCCATATCACCTCCCCAAGTTACAGCAGGTAAAGAATTTTCAGCATATGCAAGAATATAAAGCTATGAAAGGATAAGAAGAAAGAACGTAACAAATAGAAGTGGACTAGAGGCAGTGCTTAAGGGAACAGGCATAAAATGTTAAAATGTAGTCTTTTAGAGGCAAAGAAGTCTCGGTAGATATAACCGCAACACGACGGCGAGTGCAGCAGACAGAACTTCTAGCTTTAGAAATACACAGTTCCTGGTTTTGTCTCCTACTATCAATATGGTCTTGGGTAAATGACTTAAACTCTCTGATTTTTCCATTTTCTCATTTGTTGTGCGATTCATTCATTCTTTCAGTAAGTATTAACTGAGTACCTGCCATGTGCCAGGCACTGTCCTGGGCACTAGAGACACATGCCCTGAACAAGTAGCCAGTAATCTCTGCAATGATCATCCTAACAGCCCAATGCTTGGGGCTGCATAGGATAAAATGAGATTTTATCCCAAAGCTACCAGCGCATGGTATGCCCTCAATAATCTGTTAAGTCTGCTGCTATTTTTTATTGAGTCCCCCATAGTGCCTGTCACCAAATCATGCCTCTCTGTTCATCATCAGAAATTCATAGGGCACATGAAGCAGTCTGCACTCTGCCCTGTAGGAGCAGACACTCCAAACTGGATTTATCACCTATCATTGTCATACCTGACAACCAGCAGAAACATTTAATCAAGATGGAAAGAGGGGAGCAAACTGTTGAGATATTCATATATTATTAACCACATCTCAATTAGTTCTCATAAATATCATGAGAAGTGGATATTGTTATACTGATTTTACACGTGGGGAAATTGAGGCTCAGAGAGGTTGAGCAAATTGCCCAAGGCTACTCAGCCTGTGTGTGGCAAAGCCGAGGCCTAAACTCAGATGTGTGACTCTCTAGCGTCACCCGATGACATTCTGTGCCAGGCACCGAATTGAGAAGAAGGGCATAACCATGAAAAGACTCACTCCTAAAGCAGCAGAGCGGGAAGTTCTCATACTGCAGTCCCTGCGGGCAACTTTGTGTCAGTTTCCCGAGTACGCGGTTGTAAACGTGGTGGTGGACAGCGCACAGGACCGAGCGCCGCCTACTTGTAGCCCCTACCTCGCACCGCTAGGCCATTCGGGAGGCAGCCGGTAGATGTTGGGAGTGCCTGGGCACGAGTTTCCCCTTGTAGCGGAATTTCCTCTCTCCACACCTTGGCCCCCGCTCGGAGCGGCGGGGAAGGACCACGCGCTCCGGCGGTGGGGTGGCACCCGGCGGCGGCGCATGGATGGCGACGCCCAAGGCAGCGGGGACCCCACGTGCGGGGGAGCGTGGACAGTGCCCAGCCCTACCAGGCGACGGCGCCCTCTGGCCTCTCCCCCCTCCCAGGCTCAGGGGCCCAGTCACCATCCCGGACGCCCCGGGCACCGTGCGTGCGCGGGGGCGGCAGGGCAGAGGCCCACGCCAGGGTCCCTGGCCCGCCCCCGCGGCCCCCACACCGCTCGCGTCTAGCTCCCGCAGAGCCCTCCACGCTTGCACTCAGTGGTCACCAGCCGGGAGCCCCAGCACCCACCTCCTCGCGCCCCCAGGCGCGCCCACCCCCGCATCGCCCGCGGTCCTCCCCGAGCCTCTAGTTCACTACCTGCGGCTGCGTCTGGTTCCCCGGCGCCGCGAAGCTCCTCTGCAGGACGCTGCCGGCGGCCGGGAGCCCTTGCGACATGCCGCGCGCTTCTCCGGCCCGGCCCGCCCCGCCGCGCAGCCTAGCGGAGGAGCGGCCGCCCGGCCCGGCGCGCCCTGCACGCGGGGAGCTGCCTACCGGCTCTCTCCCGCCACCGGCATCCCCTCGCCCCAGCACCTGCCGGCCGCCGCCTCTGCCCCGCCCCCTCGGGCTTCCCGCTTTCCCGGCTCCAGCGCCCGCTGCGCAACGCCCGGGTTTCCCCACCCCCCAGTCCGAGCCCGCCGTCCTTCCCGTCCCCAAGTCCGCCCCGCCCCCTCCTTCTCCCACCCCCGCCTCGTTTCCTCCTCTCCCCGCCCTCTCGCCGCACCTCGGGGTCCCAAATACCACCCCTGTCGCGGCTTTCCGCTGGGGCCTCACTCTTCGTGGAAGTCACGTGGTGACTCCGAAACCCGGGAGGGAGCGCGAAGCCCACCCACAAGAAGCGAGGCTGGGCAGGTGGGGGTCGAGGAGGTGCCGCGCAGCGTCTGGGGTCTTTCGGCCGCTCTCGGAGAACTCGGGTTGAGAAACACAAGTGGGTGGTTTGGGGTTGGTGTTTTTTTCCCGGTCCCGTCACGGCATCTTCCTGCACATCGGCCCCGCCTTCCCCCAGCGCAGGGGTCACAGTCTCGGGGGACTTTCTCCGCCTCGATCAGTCACGCGGACGCCACTCTCGCTCCTTCCGCGGCCCCCGGCTGCCCTGCCCCGGAGGCGCAGGCCAGGGGAGGGGACAGCGGCTTTACCGAGTCCCACTGCGCACCCTGAGAGCCACGGGGCACTACAGGGCCTTTCTGAGGGGAGCATCTGCTCCAGTCTTCGCGGGGCTGTGGGAGGGAGCCAGGCGGGGCGGCCCCGAGGGTGAATTCCCTCAGTGGAGGGTGGCGAGGAAGAGGTTGTCCTGGAGATTAACAGTGGCTGGGCTTCCCCGAGAGCCAAGCTGGCACGGACGTCGCTGTTTAACAGGTTCGGGGATCTGGAATCTCCGTGCTAACGTTAAATGGACCAGATCCTTTTTCTTTCTCAAGATTAAAGTGGCAGATGCTCTGCCAACAGGTTAAGATGCGTGACTTCTTCACGCCAAACAGGACGAGACAGAGGTCCTGAGGCGCGTTCCCTCCACCTGCCTGCCAGTTAAAAGATGCAAAGCCAAGCGTTGTTGTACATGGTCCCAGCAAAGAAAAAACAAGTGGTTATGGGTTTGCGGTCTGCTTACTGTGAGCACCGGGAAGGAAAGATAACCGCGAACCTGGGTGGGCGGGTGGGAACCAGAACCAGGAGGTCAGACGTGCCTTCCTTCCGAGTGTAGTCGCTTAAGCTTTCAGGCTCCAGGCTCTTGGGCAGCAGTGGGGATGGGTTGGGGGGGAGGGTAGTGGGGGCGGACACTCTGACTCCCAGTCTAGTGCACGTGGCTCTCCGCCAGGATTAAGACCCTTGCAAAAGCTTTGAGATGCAGCCTGGCCGAGGGCAGGGAAGCAAGTGGAGAGTCTTGTCTGTGTGTGCAGGGGCTTCGACCAACTGAGAGGAGAGTAGAGGTGCACGGCAGCGGCGGCGGGAGGATAGAGGGCGGGCACAGCCCTTCACAGGGACAGTACCGCACCCCACACCATTAAGGCTGCACAGCGGAGCCATCTCTACATCTACCTAGATTTCTCTTCTCATCTCCCTTTTATCCTTTTCTTCTCACAGCATAACTCATGGTTGTCCTGGGGCTATTATTCTGCTTCTTACACGGGCACACACAATGTGCCTAGCACAGGCTCCATGCACGATTGATTAGTAAATGTACTGCTGTAGGTCAACTGAGAGCCCTCATTCTTGGAAACTTAGCAGGACTTCTAACAAGATAGAAAAACCTCTGGGTCAAGTGGTCTTTAATTTTTAGAAATGCAGTCATTCCCCAATATGGGGAAGGGACGAGCAAGGTGAAAACGCAAGGACGTTTAGGGGCACTCCCACACTTCATTCTGGTTATTGCTCCTTTTCTGTTCTCACTGAACCACACCACATCCTAAGTCCTTTGGGACTGTACCTTCCTCCCCTTTCCCCAGGGAGCCTGGAATCCTGCCCCAGCACACAAGAACTCTTCATACAGGCATAGACCTACTGTCTCAGTTATTCAAGGGTTTTTTCAAGTGTATTTAAAGGAAGAGTGTTGGTTAACTAGTGAGCATTTAAGGAACAGATTAATTTGACCTGCATATCATTTACATCAAAATGGATGAATGAAATAATTAGATACAGAAAATAAAATCAGGAAGATAAAGCAGAATTAAATCCTTTATCAAAGCCCTGGGGATAAGACAAAGTGGAGAGAATATTCTAAGATGACAGATGATAGGAAAAACCACATTGAAAAAGATCTGAACTGTATAACAATGTTAAATTGCTTCAGATGACAGTATAACAAGTAAATTTAAACCAATAGCTGGGGGAAAATATTCACAATAAATATGAAAAAGGGTTAAAATCTCTATTATACATACAGCCCATGGAAAGGAATAAGAAAAATATTGAGACAACCTCCCAAAGGTAAACCGAGCAAGTGACAGGAACTGGTATTTCCCAACAGAGAAAACAATCAAGTAAAATAGATACAGGAAAAATACATATTAAAATAAGAAACGTTTTATACTATTAAATTAGCAACAGAAAAAGTTGTGAGAGTGTGGTGAAATTGGTACTCTCATACTTCACTGGGATCATTGTAAATTGGAACAAACCACTGGGAAGCCATTGTATTGTAATTTTTAAGAACCATGCAAGACATCACTTTTGACTTAGTTTTCCCCAGAAAACTTCTAGAAAATCAAGTTCATTAAAAGTATTAAAGAGAAAAATACTGCATGAACTAAAAGTTCATAATAATATTTCGAGTGAAAAATTGTAAGCAACATATATGTCCAATTATAGGTGAACAGTTAAAGTATGTTATAACCATGGTATAGAATATTATGCATCTTTAAAATTACAAGCATGTAGACAAATTGGCTACATGGAAGATTTATTTGATATGAGGTAAAGTGAGGGAAAAAATCGGGGTACAATAGGGACAAGTATGACACATATGTAAAAATATATGGGGACTTCCCTGGTGGCACAGAGGTTAAGAGTCTGCCTACCAATGCAGGGGACACAGGTTGGAGCCCTGCTCCGGGAAGATCCCATGTGCCACGGAGCAACTAAGCCCGTGAGCCACAACTACTGAAGCCTGCATGCCTAGATACCATGCTTCGCAACAAGAGAAGCCACCACAATGAGAAGGCTGCAGACCACAATGAAAAGTAGCCCCCACTCACCACAACTAGAGAAAGCCCACACGCAGCAACAAAGACCCAACACAGCCAAAAATAAATAAATAAATTTATTTTTAAAAAATATGTGCATAACACTACTGTACTGTACACTTAAAATGGCTAAGATGGTACATTTTATGTTGTATGTTTTTTACCATAATGAAAAAGTGTATGCATGAGAGAAAAAATTGGAAGGGAATATACCAAAGTTCTAGCTTTTCTTTTGTGGTGAATACTTTTACTTGTCTTTTTTTTTTAAATTTAATTTATTTATTTATTTATTTATTTATTATTATTATTATTTTTTTTTTTTGGCTGTGTTGGGTCTTCGTTTCTGTGCGAGGGTTTTCTCTAGTTGCGGCGAGCGGGGGCCACTCTTCATCGCGGTGCACAGGCCTCTCACTATCGCGGGCTCTCTTGTTGCGGAGCACAGGCTCCAGACGCGCAGGCTCAGTAATTGTGGCTCACGGGCCCAGTTGCTCCACGGCATGTGGGATCTTCCCAGACCAGGGCTCGAACCTGTGTCCCCCACATTGGCAGGCAGATTCTCAACCACTGCGCCACCGGGGAAGCCCGCTTACTTGTCTTTTTCAAACTTTTTGGAAAATGTTTTATTATGTTAACAACTTAAAATATTTTATATTTACAAGTGATATTATCTCCCCTGGCCCTAAGCTCATTTGTCACAGCAGAATGCCAAAACCCTCTGAATAAGTGGGATGCTCTAATAACAGCCTGTTTTCTTGCTTTTCTGTGATATATTCTGGTTCATTTTATTCAAAGTCAGGAGGAGAAAGAAAAATGAAAAGGAAGAAAAGATAAACAAGAACAAACATTTCAAGTGTCTCCTTTTCTTCTTTTCTTTTTATTTGTATTTTTTCCTTTGAAATGGGAAGAAAAATTATATGATTTGGCAATTTCCTATTCCTACCGCAGTGACTCTGGATTACATTTTGGGGAACAAGGGGAGGAGGTGCAGGAGATTTATAATTCAGTGATCAAATCCTCTGGTGATTCACTTCACAAGAAAACAGTTCTTTATAAAAACAAGCTGCTCAAATGCTAGAAAACCCTGCCACTATGTCACCTTTGCTCTTCACTTTTAGGGAAACTGGACTTCCAGTAACTATACTTTCACTGATCTTTCTCAGAAGGTGGTCCTGCAGGCTGCTGGTGGGGCTAGAGAAAGGAACATTTAAGGCAGAGACCCCTGTGTTTACCAGAAAACAGTCATTATGTCAGGCACTATTCCAGGCACTGGGTACAGCAGTGGACATAACAAAGATCCACACCTTAAGGAGCTCACATTCTAGAGGAGGGAGACAGACAATAAGCAAAACACAGATACTGCAAACTCTGACTATGTGAACAGAAACTCAGAGGCCCTTTTAATCTGGTTAAAGAGAAGCTCAAGAGAAAGTGAAACAGCTCCCATCCCTTGTGGGAGAAGGCTCCAGGCCAGCCGTGTGGCTGACAGGGTCTTGGTGCTCCGGCCGGGTGTCAGGCCTGTGCCTCTGAGGTGGCAGAGCTGAGTTCAGGACATTGGTCCACCAGAGATCTCCCGGTTCCACGTAATATCAAACAGCAAAAGCTCTCCCAGAAACCTCCATCTCAACACTAAGACCCAATTCCACTCAACGACCAGCAAGCTACAGTGCTGGACACCCTATGCCAAACAACTAGCAAGACAGAAACACAACCCCACCCATTAGCAGAGAGGCTGTCTAAAATCATAAGGTCACAGACACCCCAAAAGACACCACCGGATGCGGTCCTGCCCACCAGAAAGACAAGATCCAGCTTTATCCAACAGAACACAGGCACCAGTCCCCTCCACCAGGAAGCCTACACAACCCACTGAACCAACCTCACCCACTGGGGGCAGACACCAAAAACAATGGGAACTACGAACCTGCAGCCTGTGAAATGGAGACCCCAAACACCGTAAGTTAAGCAAAATGAGAAGACAGAGAAACACACAGCAGATGAAAGAGCAAGGTAAAAACCCACCAGACCAAACAAATGAAGAGGAAATAGGCAGTCTACCTAAAAAAGAATTCAGAGTAATGATAGTAAAGATGATCCAAAATCTTGGAAATAGAATGGAGAAAATACAAGAAACGTTTAACAAGGATCTAGAAGAACTAAAGAGCAAACAAACAATCATGAACAACACAACAAATGAAATTAAAAATTCTCTAGAAGGGGTCAATAGCAGAATAACTGAGGCAGAAGAACGGATAAGTGACCTGGAAGATAAAATAGTGGAAATAATTACCGCAGAGCAGAATAAAGAAAAAAGAATAAAATGAATTGAGGATAGTCTCAGAGACCTCTGAGACAATGTTAAACACACCAACATTTTTTTTTTTAACATCTTTATTGAAGTATAATTGCCTTACAATGGTGTGTTAGCTTCTGCTTTATAACAAAGTGAATCAGTTATACATATACAATATGTTCCCATTTCTCTTCCCTCTTGCATCTCCCTCCCTCCCACCCTCCCCATCCCATCCCTCTAGGTGGTCACAAAGCACCGAGCTGATCTCCCTGTGCTATGCGGCTGCTTCCCACTAGTTATCTATTTTACATTTGGTAGTGTATATATGTCCATGACACTCTCTTACCCTGTCACATCTCACCCCACCCCCTCCCCATATCCTCAAGTCCATTCTCTAGTAGGTCTGTGTCTTTATTCCCGTCTTGCCACTAGGTTCTTCATGGCCTTTTTTTTTTTTTTTTTTTTTCCCCTTAGATTCCGTATATATGTGTTAGCATACTGTATTTGTTTTTCTCTTTCTGACTTACTTCACTCTGTATGACAGACTCTAACTCCATCCACCTCATTACAAATACCTCCATTTCATTTCTTTTTATGGCTGAGTAATATTCCATTGTATATATGTGCCACATCTTCTTTATCCATTCTTCTGTCGATGGACATTTAGATTGCTTCCATGTCCTGGCTATTGTAAATAGAGCTGCAATGAACATTTTGGTACATGACTCTTTTTGACCTATGGTTTTCTCAGGGTATATGCCCAGTAGTGGGATTGCTGGGTCGTATGGTAGTTCTATTTGTAGTTTTTTAAGGAACCTCCATACTGTTCTCCATAGTGGCTGTATCAATTTACATTCCCACCAACAGTGCAAGAGTGTTCCCTTTCCTCCACACCCTCTCCAGCATTTATTGTTTCTAGATTTTTTGATGATGGCCATTCTGACCGGTGTGAGATGATATCTCATTGTAGTTTTGATTTGCATTTCTCTAATGATTAATGATGTTGAGCATTCTTTCATGTGTCTGTAGGCCATCTGTATATCTTCTTTGGAGAAATGTCTATTTAGGTCTTCGGCCCATTTTTGGATTGGGTTGTTCGTTTTTTTGTTATTGAGCTGCATGAGCTGCTTGTAAATCTTGGAGATTAATCCTTTGTCAGTTGCTTCATTTGCAAATATTTTCTCCCATTCTGATGGTTGTCTTTTGGTCTTGTTTATGGTTTCCTTTGCTGTGCAAAAGCTTTTAAGTTTCATTAGGTCCCATTTGTTTATTTGTGTTCTTATTTCCATTTCTCTGGGAGCTGGGTCAAAAAGAATCTTGCTGTGATGTATGTCATAGAGTGTTCTGCCTATGTTTTCCTCTAAGAGTTTGATAGTGTCTGCCCTTACACTTAGGTCTTTAATCCATTTTGAGTTTATTTTTGTGCATGGTGTCAGGGAGTGTTCTATTTTCATACTTTTACATGTACCTGTCCAATTTTCCCAGCACCACTTATTGAAGAGGCTGTCTTTTCTCCACTGTATATGCTTGCCTCCTTTATCAAAAATAAGGTGCCCATATGTGTGTGGGTTTATCTCTGGGCTTTCTATCCTGTTCCATTGATCTATATTTCTGTTTTTGTGCCAGTACCAAACTGTCTTGATTACTGAAGCTTTGTAATATAGTCTGAAGTCAGGGAGCCTGATTCCCCCAGCTCCATTTTTCGTTCTCAAGATTGCTTTGGCTATTCGGGGTCTTTTGTGTTTCCATACAAATTGTGAAATTTTTTGTTCTAGTTCTGTGAAAAATGCCAGTGGTAGTTTGATAGGGATTGCATTGAATCTGTAGATTGCTTTGGGTAGTAGAGTCATTTTCACAATGTTGATTCTTCCAATCCAGGAACATGGTATATCTCTCCATCTATTTGTATCATCTTTAATTTCTTTCATCAGTGTCTTATAATTTTCTGCATACAGGTCTTTTGTCTCCTTAGGTAGGTTTATTCCTAGATATTTTATTCTTTTTGTTGCAATGGTAAATGGGAGTGTTTTCTTAATTTCACTTTCAGATTTTTCGTCATTAGTGTATAGAAATGCAAGAGATTTCTGTGCATTAATTTTGTATCCTGCTACTTTACCAAATTCATTGATTAGCTCTAGGAGTTTTCTGGTAGCATCTTTAGGATTCTCTATGTATAGTATCATGTCATCTGCAAATAGTGACAGCTTTACTTCTTCTTTTCCGATTTGGATTCCTTTTATTTCTTTGTCTTCTCTGATTGCTGTGGCTAACACTTCCAAAACTATGTTGAATAATAGTGGTGAGAGTGGGCAACATTGTCTTGTTCCTGATCTTAGTGGAAATGGTTTCAGTTTTTCACCATTGAGGACAATGTTGGCTGTGGGTTTGTCATATATGGCCTTTATTATGTTGAGGAAAGTTCCCTCTATGCCTACTTTCTGCAGGGCTTTTATCATAAATGGGTGTTGAATTTTGTCGAAAGCTTTCTCTGCATCTATTGAGATGATCATATGGTTTTTCTCCTTCAGTTTGTTAATATGATGTATCACATTGATTGATTTGCGTATATTGAAGAATCCTTGCATTCCTGGGATAAACCCCACTTGATCATGGTGTATGATCCTTTTAATGTGCTGTTGGATTCTGTTTGCTAGTATTTTGTTGAGGATTTTTGCATCTATGTCCATCAGTGATATTGGCCTGTAGTTTTCTTTCTTTGTGACATCTTTGTCTGGTTTTGGTATCAGGGTGATGCACACCAACATTTGAATTATAGGGGTCCCAGAATAGGAAGAGAAAATAAAAGGGGCTGAGAAAATATTTGAAGAAATAATAGTGGAAAACTTCTCTAACATGGGAAAGGAAATAGTCAATCAAGTCCAGGAAGCAAAGAGAGACCCATACAGGATAAACCCAAAGAGAAACACGCTGAGACACATATTAATCAAACTATCAAAAATTAAATACAAACAAAAAATATTAAAAGCAACAAGGGAAAAGCAACAAATAACATACAAGGGAATCCCCATAAAGTTAACAGCTGGTCTTTCAGCAGAAACTCTGCAAGCCAGAAGGGAGTGGCAGGACATATTTAAAGTGATGAAAGGGAAAAACCTACAACCAAGATTACTCTACCCAGCAAGGATCTCATTCAGATTTGACAGAAAAATTAAAACCTTTACAGACAAGCAAAAGTTAAGAGAATTCAGCACCACCAAACCAGCTTTACAACAAATGCTAAAGGAACTTCTCTAGGCAGGAAACACAAGAGAAGGAAAAGACCTACAATAACAAACCCAAAACAATTAAGAAAATGGTAATAGGAACATACATATCGATAATTACCTTAAAAGTAAATGGATTAAATGCTCCTACCAAAAGACATAGACTGGCTGAATGCACACAAAAACAAGACCTGTATATATGCTGTCTACAAGAGACCCACTTCAGACCTAGGGACACATACAGACCGAAAGTGAGGGGATGGAAAAAGATATTCCATGCAAATGGAAATCAAAAGAAAGCTGGAGTAGCAATTCTCATATCAGACAAAATGACTTTAAAATAAAGACTATTACAAGAGACAAAGAAGGACACTACCTAATGACCAAGGGATCAATCCAAGAAGAAGATATGACAATTGTAAATATTTATGCACCCAACATAGGAGCGCCTCAATACATAGGCAAATGCTAACAGCTCTAAAAGAGGAAATCAACAGTAACACAGTAATAGTGGGGGATTTTAACACCTCACTTACACCAATGGACAGATCACCCAAAATGAAAACAAATAAGGAAACACAAGCTTTAAATGAGACATTAAACAAGATGGACTTGTTATTTATAGGGCATTCCATCCAAAAATAACAGAATATACTTTCTTCTCAAGTGCTCATGGAACATTCTCCAGGATAGATCATATCTTGGGTCACAAATCAAGCCTTGGTAAATTTAAGAAAATTGAAATCGTATCAAGTATCTTTTCCAACCACAATGCTATGAGATTAGATATCAATTACAGGAAAAAATCTGTAAAAAATACAAACACATGGAGGCTACACAATAAACTACCTAATAACCAAGAGATCACTGAAGAAATCAAAGAGGAAATCAAAAAATACCTAGAAACAAATGACAATGAAAACATGATGACCCAAAATCTATGGGATGCAGCAAAAGCAGTTCTAAGAGGGAAGTTTATAGCAATACAATCCTACCTTAAGAAACAAGAAATATCTCAAATAAACAACCAAACCTTACACCTAAAGCAATTAGAGAAAGAAGAACAAAAAAATCCCAAAGTTAGCAGAAGGAAAGAAATCATAAAGATAAGATCAGAAATAAATGAAAAAGAAATGAAGGAAACGATAGCAAAGATCAATAAAACTAAAAGCTGGTTTTTGAGAAGATAAACAAAATTGATAAACCATTAGCCAGACTCATCAAGAAAAAGAGGGAAAAGACTCAAATCAATAGAATTAGAAATGAAAAAGGAGAAATTACAGCAGACACTGCAGAAACACAAAAGATCATGAGAGATTACTACAAGCAACTATATGCCAATAAAATGGACAATCTGGAAGAAATGGACAAATTCTTAGAAATGCACAACCTTCCGAGACTGAACCAGGAAGAAATACAAAATATGAACAGACCAATCACAAGCACTGAAATTGAAACTGTGATTAAAAATCTTCCAACAAACAAAAGTCCAGGATCAGATGGCTTCACAGGTGAATTCTATCAAACATTTAGAGAAGATCTAACACCTATCCTTCTCAAACTCTTCCAAAATATAGCAGAAGGAGGAACACTCCCAAACTCGTTCTATGAGGCCACCATAACCCTGATACCAAAACCAGACAAAAATGTCACAAAGAAAGAAAACTACAGGACAATATCACTGATGAACATAGATGCAAAAATCCTCAACAAAATACTAGCAAACAGGATCCAACAGCACATTAAAAGGATCATACACCATGATCAAGTGGGGTTTAACCCAGGAATGCAAGGATTCTTCAATATATGCAAATCAATCAATGTGGTAAACCATATTAACAAATTGAAGGAGAAAAACCATATGATCATCTCAATAAATGCAGAAAAAGCTTTTGACAAAATTCAACACCCATTTATGATAAAAACCCTCCAGAAAGTAGGCATAGAGGGAACTTGCCTCAACATAATAAAGGCCATATATGACAAACCCACAGTCAACATCGTTCTCAATGGTGAAAAACTGAAAGCATTTCCTCTAAGATCAGGAACAAGACAAGGTTGTCCACTCTCACCACTATTATTCAACATAGTTTTGGAAGTTTTAGCCACAGCAATCAGAGAAGAAAAAGAAATAAAAGGAATCCAAAGCAGAAAAGAAGAAGTAAAGCTGTCACTGTTTGCAGATGACATGATACTATACATAGAAAATCCTAAAGATGCTACCAGAAAACTACTAGAGCTAATCAATGAATGTGGTAAAGTAGCAGGACACAAAATTAATGCACAGAAATCTCTTGCATTCCTATACACTAATGATGAAAAATGTGAAAGAGAGATTAAGGAAGCACTCCCATTTACCATTGCAACAAAAAGAATAAAACACCTAGGAATAAACCTACCTAAGGAGACAAAAGACCTGTATGCAGAAAACTATAAGACACTGATGAAAGAAATTAAAGATGATACAGACAGATGGAGAGATATATCATGTTCTTGGATTGGAAGAATCAACATTGTGAAAATGACTATACTACCCAAAGCAATCTACAGATTCAATGCAATCCATATCAAACTACCACTGGCATTTTTCACAGAACTAGAACAAAAAATTTCACAGTTTGTATGGAAACACAAAAGACCCTGAATAGCCAAAGCAACCTTGAGAAAGAAAAACAGAGCTGGAGGAATCAGGCTCCTGGACTTCAGACTATACTACAAAGTTACAGTAATCAAGACAGTATAGTACTGACACAAAAACAGAAATATAGATCCATGGAACAGGATAGAAAGCCCAGAGATAAACACACGCACCTACGGTCACCTTATTTGTGATAAAGGAGGCAAGAATATACAATGGAGAAAAGACAGCCTCTTCAATAAGTGGTGCTGGGAAAACTGGACAGCTACATGTAAAAGAATGAAGTTAGAACACTCCCTAACACCATGCACAAAAATAAACTCAAAATGGATTAAAGACCTAAATGTAAGGCCAGACACTATCAAACTCTTAGAGGAAAACATAGGCAGAACACTCTATAAATCATAGCAAGATC
Source organism: Balaenoptera physalus (assembly GCF_965194825.1). Lineage (NCBI taxonomy): Eukaryota > Metazoa > Chordata > Mammalia > Artiodactyla > Balaenopteridae > Balaenoptera > Balaenoptera physalus. The sequence goes on from NC_138882.1 coordinate 41,830,359, forward strand.
CTTTTTGACCCACCTCCTAGAGAAATGGAAATAAAAGCAAAAATAAACAAATGGGACCTAATGAAACTTAAAAGCTTTTGCACAGCCAAGGAAACCATAAACAAGACGAAAAGACAACCCTCAGAATGGGAGAAAATAGTTGCAAATGAAGCAACTGAGAAAGGATTAATCTCCAAAATTTACAAGCAGCTCATGCAGCTCAGTATCAAAAAACAAACAACCCAAACCAAAACTGGGCAGAAGTCCTAAACAGACATTTCTGCAAAGAAGATATACAGACTGCCAACAAACACATGAAAGGATGCTCAACATCACTAATCATTAGAGAAATGTAAATCAAAACTACAATGAGGTATCACCTCACACCAGTCAGATTGGCCATCACCAAAAAATGTACAAACAATAAATGCTGGAGAGGGTGTGGAGAAAAGGGAACCCTCTTGCACTGTTGGTGGGAATGTAAATTGATACAGCCACTATGGAGAACAGTATGGAGGTTCCTTAAAAGATTAAAAATAGAACTACCATACGACCCAGCAATCCCACTACTGGGCATATACCCTGAGGAAACCATAATTCAAAAAGTGTCATGTACCACAATGTTCATTGCAGTTCTATTTACAATAGGCAGGACATGGAAGCAACCTAAGTGTCCACTGATAGATGAATGGATAAAGAAGATGTGGCACAGATATACAATGGAATATTACCCAGCCATAAAAAGAAACGAAATTGAGTTATTTGTAGTGAGGTGGGTGGACCTAGAGTCTGTCATACAGAGTGAAGTAAGTCAGAAAGAGAAAAACAAATACCGTATGCTAACAGATATGTATGGAATCTAAAAAAAAAAAAAAAGGTTCTGAAGAACCTAGGGGCAGGACAGGAATAAAGACGCAGACGTAGAGAATGGACTTGACGGGGTGGAGGGGGAAGGGTAAGCTGGGACGAAGTGAGAGAGTGGCATGGACATATATACACTACCAAATGTAAAATAGATAGCTAGTGGGAAGCAGCCACATAATACAGGGAGATCAGCTCCATGCTTTGTGAGTACCTAGAGGGTTGAGATAGGGAGGGTGGGAGGGAGACGCAAGAGAGAGGAGATTTGGGGATATATGTATATGTATAGCTGATTCACTTTGTTATACAGCAGAAACTAACAGACCATTGTAAAGAAATTATACTCCAATAAAGCTGTTAAAAAAAATAAAATAAAATAACTAAAAAAACAAAAAAAGCAAAACATAGTATTTAGATGGTGATTCAGTCTATGGAGAAATATAAAGCAGGGACAAGAAACGGACTTGTGAGGGGAGGTCAAGCAAGGTTTCCCTGAAGGAGATGGAAGAGCTGTCCAGGCTCCATGAACAGCAAATTCAAGAGCCCCACGGGACTGTGTCTGGCCACTCCAGAAACTGTAGGAGACTGAAGTGGAGTAAGGAAGGGCTGGATACCACGAGGTGAGGTCAGAAAGGCAAAGGACCAGGTCACGCAGGGCCACCTGGACTATTAGCTTTTACTGGAATTGAGATCGGAAAACGTTGGAGGCTTTTGAACAGAGGTGTGACATGATCTGACTTAAGTTTTTACAGGATCTCTTTGGGCACTGTGTTAAGAACAGACTGAAAGGGGCAGGGAAGAAAGAGGAGGTGATGGCAACAGTCCAGGAGAGCGTGGATGAGGGCTTGGAAGATGCTGAGAGCAGGGGAGGCTGAGGCCAATTTGCCAGGAAGTCAGTGAGCGTAAGCTTCAAGGCTCCTCACTTGGACAGGTTCCTTTCAAGGCCCAGAAGGGGCCCTGGTAACGTGTTCACATGGTGATAGGTTGTAATAAAATTTGCAAAACTGGGATATTTCAACCACAAATGGTTAAGACCACTGTCTCTTTTCCACCCCAACTTCCCCTCAGTCCCCTCAAGTCTGGTGGTATTGAAGTGGTTGTGGGCATTTGGGGGAAGGTTTAATCAGAGACATATTTTTATATTGGGATACAGGGTTGTGGTTTGCAGTCACTTCTGTCAAGTCCTATTATTGCTTACTGTATGGCTTCCAGGAATATTCCTACTGCCCTCCACGCTAACTCACCTGACAAGGTATGTTGTACTGAGACATGAACATTCCTACACTGCCAGGCACCAAACTTATATCAGTGGTGGAAGAGAAACAAGGTTTGAAACGTACAGCCCCAGAAGCTAATCTCTGAAAATTCTTCAGATCATCACACATGTAAAATGGTAAGCAGAAGATTCAGCTTTTGTTTATGTCTAGTCAAAAGAGCATTCTCTCCTGCCAGGAATGAAATCAACCCTACAGCTTATACAATAATAAATGTACCATAAGGGATTTTTTTCTTTGTTAATGGGAGTGATATATTTGATAAAGCTTGAATATGACATTTTAACTGCTATTTGGAAATATCTTCTGGAACATTTTCAATACAAGAGAGTACAGGGACTTCCCTGGTGGTCCAGTGGTTAAGACCTGGCCTTCCGATGCAGGAGGTGCAGGTTCAATTCCTGGTCAGGGAGCTAAGACACCACATGCCTCACTGCCAAAAAACCAAAACGTAAAACAGAATCAGTGTTGTAACAAATTCAATAAAGACTTTAAAAATGGTCCACATCAAAAAAAAAAAAAAAATCTTAAAAAGAAAAAAAGAGTACAGACTTCTGATTTTTTTCTTATAGGGAGGACACTATTCTTTCTCATCTCTAAATTCATTTATGTATAGGGTGGGGAGTTAGATGAAAGAGGTGAGGGGAATAAGAGGTACAAACTTCCAATTATAAAGTGAACAAGTCACAGGGAGGTAACTTATAGCATAAGGAATATATACAATAATACTGTAATAACTTTGTGTGGTGTCAGATGGTTACTAAACTTATCATGATCATTTTGTAATGTATTTAAATGGCGAATCACTATGTTGTACACCAAAACTCACATAATATTGTATATCAACTATATTTCAATCAAAATAAATAAATAATTTTAAAAATCAATTCATTTATGTATTAAAGAATTGAAAGAAAAAGATACATAAAATTAGTGAAATGTAAAAAAGAGATAAAGAAAAGTAATTAAAATAAATAGAAATTTTTCTGACATCAATAAGCAAATTATAACAGCACATTTCAGATTATACTGGAAGCAGTAATTCATTCAGAGGAAAAGATAATGTCAAATGGAAACAATGAACAGGCTCTTGGATTGTCTGATGATCCAATAATGAGGTAGAGTACATTATATAATCACAAAGGAAAAACATTTACAATTCTTGCTGCTCTCATGTGAAATATTGACATTGATAAGGAAAATATGCCAGTACAATGAGGACATCGGTAACAAATTGGTTAATGAATGTCATCAGTTCTAAGAATATTTAAGATGAATCAATGGAAAAGAAAACATGAAATGTCCTGAAATATTACAACTCACACATCGACAAATTTAGAGATTTTTCCAAATCTGACAACAATTCTAAAAAATTGTATGACAATTACCAGTAACTTGTTGTGAGGCTGAAAGAAATTATCTGAATATTTTTTTAATCAAATTTTTATCCATCACATGGAAGGACTGAATTATCTTTCTGGTCTATAGAAAATGATGTTACAGAAGCATTGTCTTATGAAAAGAACAAAAAATGTGCACTTAAAAGGTGAGAAAAAAAGTATTATAAAGGCATGTCAGGAAGGTAATTAATAAAAATATGGTATTTTCTTAATTTTTCTGATATTTTTGGTATTTGTCAGTTTTTTACATTTGTAATTTGTTGTAGGTTTTTTTTGTTTTGTTTTGTTTTGTTTTTCAGAATAAGAGAATTACTTTCCTAATTACAGCCTTGTTTGTCAACATTGTGGAAGAGGTAGGCAGGTGGTTGGCACCTAATAGTCAGCCAGCTAACTTTATAACCTTTAATATTCTTTTTTTATTCTGGTCATACATGATAGTAAAATCTAGACTCAATTGGAAAGCATATAGAAGAAAAAGACTCCCCATTATCCAATCACCCACCAGAGATAATTCTTGTTAATATTTTGGCAAATTGTGGTGGTTAATTTTATGTGTCAGCTTGACTAGGGGAAAGGACACCCAGATAGCTGGTAAAACATTTCTTCTGGGTGTGTCTGTGAGGATGTTTTGGAAGAGATTACTATTTTATTCAGTAGACTGAGTAAAGAAAATCCACCCTCACCAATATGCGCAGGCATCATCTCATCTGTTGAGGGCCCAGCGGAACAAAACAGCAAAGGAAGGGCAAATTCCTTCTCTCTTCTTGAGCTGGAACATCTATCTTCTCCTACTCTTGGACATTGGAGCTCCTGGTTTGGGGCCTTTAGACTCCAGGACTTATACTAGCAACCCTCCAGTTCTCAGAGCTTGGGACTGGAACAAATGGTGGAATTTTAGGCTCTAGCTCTATGGCCCTAAAAGTGGGGAAAAGATTTGGAAAGAATCCTTAATCTCATTATGTTAGCTTGTTATCTTATTCCTTCTTGTAGAATTGGCACTGACAAAGGAAAGAGGAAAAAAGAGAAAGGCCAAAGGAGAAAAAGGGGAAAAAAGGAGACAGAAAAAAGAAAAGTTACTTGTGGTGGGGTGCCAGTGAGTGACTTTGGCCCAGATGCCAAAGAAGGTTCTGGAATAGAGGCTGGAAAACTTAAGGGACTGGGTTTTATATCCTTGTTCTGTCTGTCTGTGTATCTATCTGCCTTTCTCTGTCTCTCTGTCTCATCTCTGCAGCTCCACCTACCTCCTGGTCATGGCTGCCCTGAGCTCCACCCTCCATCCTTGGCCTGGCTCCTCTCATTCTGGGTCTTTCCAATTTGTCTTTCTGCACTGAGACCTCCCTCCTGGGCCTCTCTTCCGGGATATCTCACAGACCCTTCAGCCTCACGTGATCCCTACTAAGTTTATCATCCACCCAAAGACACTCCTCTGTGTGCCCTGGCCCCCAGTCTGGGCCAACAGCTGCCCAGTCGCCCAGCAGAGAGCATGAGGGCATCTTCCACAGCCCCCACCCCCAGTCAATCTCTAAGGCTACATCAGGGCTGATCCAGGGTTTGTGAGGCCTGAAACTGACACCACTTGGGGCACCCTCATTAAGAAAAATAATTCAAATTTGGATATTAAAATCAAGATGTAATTATAGTGAGAAAATAAATCTTAAAAAAATACCACAAATGTGAAAAAAATTCAGAAAATGGCATACTTATTTTTTGTTAATGGCTAATATACTCCATATGATTTTATCTCAAATATTTTTCGGCTGCATACTCTTTGATCAAAAGCATATAACAGTGCGTCAGAAACTTATTTTTATAGAGAGGATAAAAAGATCATTCAAGTCTTAAATAATTACAGTTAAAATAGTTTTTGCAAATTCTACAAAAACATATGACCACATGAACACGGGGCTATGACCCCTCTCCCTCCCAGGGCCTGGGAAGGGTCTAAGCTTACACTTCGCTAGTTTCACCGTAAATCTATGTCTGCTCCTGTTTCCAAACATCTCTGGAATCCCTCCCTCCTTACATTTCTCCCTCCCCCACATCCTTTTTCTTCTGGACCATAGAACTGCCCTGTGATAGGCCTTCCTTCTCCTGCTCTCATCCATGATGGCCTCTAGTCCCTTTAAAATGCAAATTTGTCACGTGACTCCTGTATGTAAAACCTTTCCTTGGCTCCCCTTTGTCACTAGGATGAAGCACAGCAACTCCGCTTGGCCTCCATGGCTCTCTCTACCTCTCCAGCCTTCTCTTCCCCCTTGACCCACCTCACCCATCATGCACATGCAGTAGCATCGCTTGGGGTCCTCCAGACCACACCAAGATGTCTCCATTCTCTATGGCTTTTGTCCTTCTGCTTCCCTTTTGTTTTTTCCACACACATCCCCTTCCCAGCCCTAACAACTCAGTTGGCCTGTTGGACATCTACTCCCTTTTCCAAAAGTAGCTTAAGCATCTCTCTCTCCATGAAGACTTTCCTTGACAATCAGAATTACCTACAAATCCTTTTTTTCTCCACTTCTCAACTTCTTTAGGAAGTTTTGAAAAAACATTTATTTTCATAAGAAATCCATGAATGGACTCTCGTTTTAAAAAGAAGGGATTCAACTATTATAGACAAATTGAACGTGATCATCACCTCCAATTCCACCACCAGTTTGGTGTGTCTTTCCAGTTCTTATTCATATATTAGTTCCCTACTGTCTTCCCCTACTAGATTAGAAACCCCGTGAGGGCAAAGACAATGTCTCATGTATCCCTCTGTCCCCACTCCCCAACCCAGTGCCTAGCTGTAGGAATAAACAGCCCTAGAAATGAGGGCATTGAAGCACAGAGAACTTAAGAAACTTGCCCAGATTACCAACAAAAATGGCAGAGTTAGCATTCAAACTCAGGCAGAGCATGCACTGACTAAAGGTTAATTGATTCATATATAATGAACATTTGCACTGGGGCAAGTAGCACTTGGATTAAAAGAGTTGCCCCCGCAGAAGGTCCAGCACAGACCATCAAGGCAGATGTGAGTGTGCTTAATGACTTACAGAAGCATCATGTTAGCATACTTCACAGAAAAATTAAGTAACTAATTTTTCTTTTTTCCTTCACTTTTGTTTTGTATGAAAAGACATCTACTGATAGTAAAATAGTGTTTTAACTAGTTATGCACTACTAGTACAACTTAGGGCAACCCTAAATTATGGCATACCATGGGAATTATAATAGCCTAGTATCTGAAGAGATTGCTCATTTTTGTCTTTAAAACAATGAATAAGACATTTGTGACTCACTTAAAAAAATAATTTCACTCATTTCCTGTAGGACCGACCACTTTTCTACAACTAATTTGTAATTTCCTTGGAGGCATCTCCAAATTCTTGTTGTGCCTAGCACACACTGGTCACAAATCCGCTGAATGAATAAACTATGAATGACTTTCCACTAGCACCACAGTAAACTTCATTAGAAAGAGAATAATACCTCTGGTATTCCCCCAAACACTCGAGATGGGTTTCTGGGGCTGTTTCAAGAAATCTCTTTTCTCTTTTCTCTCTTAACAATTGCCTGTGCTCTTGGCTTGTTGACTGCAGAAAGACCCTTAGGTGTGTGTAAGAAAGCTGCCCAAAGTCTGCTTCTCAAAAGGAGCTGAGCTAGTTTTTATTTCCCTCCAGTAAACCTCAGGTACCCAAAATTGGATTAACCTTTATTCTTGGTTCCTTGTACTCTGTCATCATTGGTTCATGAATAGACTTCTTTTAATTATTTATTACTTATTTATTTATTAATAATATAGCAAACATCTCTAAACCCATGACCTAATCCAAAAACCAGAACACTGACAATCACTTTCATTTACTTTTATGCTCATCCCTATTCCATTCCTCTCCCTACCCTAACTATCCTAAATTTTATCATTTTGTTGCTTTTTTAACTAAACTTTTTTATTTTGAGATATTTGTAGATTTGCTTGTGATGAGATCCCACGTGCTCTTTACCCAGTTTCTCCCAGTGGTAAAACCTTTCAAACCTATAGTACAATACTGCAACCAGATATTGACGCTGATACAGTCGAGATCCGGAACATTTTTTCCATCACCGCAAGGACCACCCATATTTCCTTTTGGTATAGAAATCTCCATTTCTATAATTTTTTCATTTCAAGAGTGTTATATAAACATAGTCAGACAGTATATAATCTTTTAAGAGTCACTTTTGTTCACTCAGTATAATTCTCTGGAAATTCATCCATGTTGTTGCCTGGATCAGTAATAGTTCATTTTTGCTGTTGTTGTGGCCAAGTAGTATTCCATGGTATGGATGTACCACAGTTTATTTAACCATTCACACATTGACGGGCACCTGGGTTGTTTCCAGTTCTTGGCTATTACAAATAAAGCTGCTATAAACATTTGTATACAGGATTTCATGTGAACATAAGTCTTAACTTCTCAGAGAAAATGCCCAGGAGTGCCATTGCTGGGTCATATAGCAGTTGAATGTTTAGCTTTTAAAGAAACTGACAGTGTTTTCCAGAGTGGCTGAACCTTTTTTTTTTTTTTTAAGAGAAAAGTCGAATTTTTTTTTCACATATTTATTGGAGTATAATTGCTTTACAATGCTGTGTTAGTTTCTGCTGCATAACAAAGTGAATCAGCTATTTGTATACATATATCCCCATATACCCTCCCTCTTGAGCCTCCCTCCCATCCTCCCTATCCCACCCCTCTAGGTCGTCACAAAGCATGGAGTTGATCTCCCTGTGCTATGCAGCCACTTCCCACTTTGCTGAACCATTTTAAATTCCCACTGGCAACATATGAGTGAGATTTTTTTCTTGGCATGTTCTCCAGCACATGCTGTTGTCACTGTTTTTTATTTTAACTATTCTGATAGATGTGTAATGATATCTTATTGTGGTTTTAATTTGCTTTTCCCTAATGGCTAATGATGTTGAATATATTTTCATGTGTTTATTTGCCATCTGTATATGTTCTTCAGTGAACTGTCTCTTTATGTCTTTTATCCATTTTATAATTGGGTTGTTTGTTGGTTTGCTGTTAGTTTTGAGAGCTCTACATGTATACTAGATACTAGTCCTTTGTCAGATATACGGTTTGCAAATACTTTCTCCCACCCTGAAGCTTGTCTTTTCATATTTTAACAAGTTCTTTTGCAGAACAAAATTGTTAATTTTAATGAAGTCAGATTTACCAATTTTTCTTTCTGTGGATCATGCTTTTGGTATCAAGTCTAAGAACTCTTTAACTATCCCTAGATCCTAAAGATTCTCTCTTATTTTTTCCCTAAATGTTGCATAGTTTTACATTTTATATTTAAGTGTGTGATCCATGTTAAGTTAATTTTTCTGTAAGGTGTGAGGCTTAGGTTGATGTTCTTTTTTTTTTTTTTAATCTATTGATATCTAACTGCTCCAGTACCATTTAATGGAAAGGCTATCTGTCTTCCACTGAATTGCTTTTGCATCACTATCAAAAATCAGCTGGGCATATTTGTATGAGTCTATTTCTGGGTTCTCTATTCTGTTCTACTTACATATGTATCTATCTCTCTGCCAATACCACAGTCTTGATTACTATAGCTATATAATAAATCTTGAACTTTGGTAGATTGATTCTTCCCACTTTCTTCTTCTTTTGCAAGGTTGTTTTAGCTATTCTAGTTTCTTTGTCTTTCCATACAAATTTTAGAATAATCTTGCGTATATCTACAAAAAAATCTTGCTGAGATTTTGACGGGAATTGCATTAAACCTATATAAAAATTTGGGGAGAATTGACATCTTTACCAGGTTGAGTCTTCCAATCCATGAGCACAGTATGTCTCTCCATTTATTTAGATTTTTTCTTTCTTTCATCATCATTTAATAGCTTTTAGCATTCAAGTCCTTTACATGTTTTGTTAGATTAACACCTATTTCTCTCTTTTTTCTTTGAGTGGCTGTAAATGGTATTGTATTTTTAATTTCATGTGTTTATTTGATTTTTGTCAGTTTATCTTATGTCCTGTGAACGTGCTGAACTCACCTATTAGTTTAGGAATTTTTTGTAGATTCCTTGGGATTTTCTATGTAAACAATCATGTCATCTGCAAATAAGGGCAGTTTCATTTCTTCCTTTCTGATCTGTATGCTTTTTTTTCTTGCCTTACTTCACTGACTAGAATTTCCAGCACAATGTTAATAAGAGCTGTGAGAGCAAACCTTCTTGCCTTGTTCCAGATCCTAGATGAGAAAGCTTTCAGTCTTTCGCCATGTTAACTGTAATGTTAGCTGTAGTTTTTTTGTAGATACTCTTTATCAAATTGAGGAAGTCCCCCTTTATTCCTATTCTTCTGGGAGTTTTTATCATGAATTGGTGTTGAATTTTGTCAAACGCTTTTTCTTCATCAACTGATATAACTGTGTGATTTTTCTTTTTTAGTCTTTTAATATGGTGGATTACACTGCTTGATTTTCAAGTATTGAAACTGCCTTGTATCCCTGGAATAAACTCTATTTGGTCATGGTGTGTAATTCATTTTTATGTATTGCTGATTTCTACTTACTAATATTTTGTTGTTTTTTTCTATATTCATGAAGGCTATTGGTCTGTATTTTTCTTGATTTTGTACTGACTTTGGTTTTGGTATCAGGGTAATACTAGCTTCATAAAATAAAATGGAAAATGTCCCCTCTTCTATTTTCTGGAAGAGATTGTATAGAATTGGTAGTAATTCTGCTTTAATCCTGGGTGTATATCCAGAGAAAACCATAGTTCAAAAAGATACATGCACCCCAATGTTCACTGCAGCACTGTTTACAATAGTCAAGACATGGAAGCAACCTAAATGTCCACTGACAGAGGAATGGCTAAAGAAGATGTGGTACAGGGAATTCTCTGGTGGTCCAGTGGTTAGGACTCTGAGCTTTCACTGCCAAGGGCCTAGTTCAATCCCTGGTTGGGGAACTAAGATCCTGCAAGCCACATGGTGTGGTCAAAAAAAAAAAAAAAAAAAGATGTGGTACATATATATACAATGGAATACTACTCAGCCATAAAAAAGAATGAAAGAATGCCATTTGTAGCAACATGATAGACCTAGAGATTATCATACTAGGTGAAGTAAGTCAGACAGAAAAAGACAAATAACATATGATATCACTTATATCTAAAAAAATGATACAAATGAATGTGTTTACAAAAAAGAAATAGACTCACAGACATAGAAAACAAACTTATGGTTACCAAAGGGGAAAGGGGAGGGGAGGTATTAATTAGGAATTTGGGATTAACAGATACACACTACTATATATAAAATAGATAACCAACAAGGACCTACTGTATAGCACAGGGAACTATACTAAATATTTTGTAATAACCTATATGGGAAAGGAATCTTAAAAAGAATATGGATATATGTATAAAGACTATTATATATGTAAAAAGAATATATATGTGTGTATGTAACTCAGTCACTTTGCTGAAACTAACACAACATTGTAAATCAACTATACTTCAATAAAAAATAAATTAAAAAACAATTTCTTTAAAGAAATTTTAAAAATTCTTCCTTAAAAGTTTAGTAGAATTCTCTGGTGAAACCATCTGGATCTGGAGTTTTCTTTTTTATAAGTTTTAAAATTATGAAGCCAATTCCTTTAATAGTTATAAAGCTATTAAAATTATCTATTGTGTATTGGGTGAGTTGTAGTAGTTCATGTTTTTCAAGGAATGAGTCCATTTCATCCAAGTTGTCAAATCTTTGTGTATGTAATTGCTCATAATACTCCTTTATTATTCTTTTGAGCCTGGAGGTTCTCATGTGATATCCCCTGTTTCATTCCTGATATTGGTTATCTGTGTTTTCTCTTTTTTCTTTCTCTTGGTCAGTCTTGCTAGAGGCTCGTCAATTTTGTTGATCTTTCAAAGAATCAGCTCTTTGTTTCTGTGGTTTTCTCTGTTGTTTTTCTGTTTTTAATTTCATTGCTATTTATTATTTCCTTCTTTCTGCTTGCTTTGGACTGATTTTGCTCTTTCCTAGGTTCTTGAGGTGAAAGCTTGAGACATTTAGTGCTGTAAATTTCCCTCTTGGTACTACTTTAGCTGTGTCAAGCAAATTTTGATATATCGTATTTTCATTTCCATTTAGTTCAAGGTATTTTTTAAACTTCCCTTGCAATTTCCTATTCAACTCGTGAATTATTTAGTAGTGTTTAGTCCAAGTTTTCGAAGATTTTCCTGTTATCTTTCTGTTATTGCTTTCTAGTTCGATTCCAATATACTCAGAGAATATACTCTGTATAGTTTGAATTCTCTTTAATTTGTTGAGGTTAGTATTATGGCCCAGGATATAGTTTAACTTGGTATATGTTTCATGGGCACTGGAAATGAATGTGCATTCTGCTGCTGTTGGGTGGAGTGTTCTATAAATATTGCTTTGACCATGTTGGTTGATGGTATTGCTGAGTTCTATATCCTTGTTGATTTTTGTCCAGTTATCCTATAGATCATCAGATATCTGAATCTTTGCCTTTCTAGGAGGTGGAAAACGCTGTTGTATTGTGGTCTTGATCTGCATTTCCCTGAGTTCTAGTAAGACTGAGGATGAATTAAATATTTTCCTTCCTCCCAAATTGCACTTATTTTTAAATTAATTTTTATTGGAGTATAGTTGCTTTACAATGTTGTGTTAGTGTCTACTGTACAGCAAAGTGAATCAACTATACGTATATATATATATCCCCTCTTTCTTGGATTTCCTTCCCATTTAGGTCACCACAGAGCATTGAGTAGAGTTCCCTGTGCTATACAGTAGGTTCTCATTAGTTATCTATTTTATACATAGTATCAATAGTGTATATATGTCAATCCCAATCTCCCAATTCATCCCACCCCTCCTTTCCCCCTTGGTATCCATGTTTGATCTCTACATCTGTGTCTCTATCAAATTGCACTTTTTAAAACATGTATTTGAGACTTTACCAATTATTCAAACCTATTGCTTTTTCCTCTCATTTCTGTTTTTTGCTTCTGTTTTTACATATGTAGCGAACCCTGCTGATGCACCTGAATAGAGAAGCCAGGAATATGTCACTGGGTAAGTCTCCTTGTATATCTCCACCTGGCACAGTGCCACAAGCAATTACACACATACTTAGATCAAAAGCCTCCAGTGACTCCCCACTTTCCGACAAATACCACCCTAAACCTTAACCTAACGTTTAAAGCTCATGGCGTACTTCTGACTTAACAAATCCAGCTATGTCAATGCCTCAGTATGCCCCAGCTAAGATGGTCCCTGCCTGCACACTTTTGCCCATGCCATTCCCTCTGCCTGGAGTGCTCTTTGTCAACCAAACCCTACTTACGTTTAAAATACGGCTCAAATGCTTCCTCTATGGAGACTTTCTTGATCATTCCAACTGGAAGTGATTGCCCTCTTCCACTGTGCTCTAACATCTGTCATATGATGGGTGGCTTGGTATCAAAATGCACACATCTGGGAAACCAGTGGGTGGCCTCTCATCAGTGATTCAGACCAGGACTGTCTTGCTGTTTCTTTACATCTATGTATTGGCTTGTAGGCAGAGTGCTTCTCCTTTATTAATACTCTAGCTCACATAGTGAACACTGTTAAAATTCCATCTCCAGTGACCAAATTCACCACAAGTGGTACATTAGGCAAACTTCCAATTTGTTGAGCAGAAATATCACCTGTACAACAAATTGGAAGAATGAACTATTCAGAATACTGATTAACTCATGCTATGAAGTGATTTCTACGTACATGCCAGACGAACTATTCTCACAATAGCAAAACAGCTGAAAAGTGTATTTTAAAATTCTGACTTGTTTTATTGTGCATGGAAATGGACAACACTCCACTGAGTTTCCAACATTTATTTCTTACACCTTAAACTTATACAGTGCTGTATGTCAATTATACCTCAACAAAACTGAAAGGAAAAAAAAAACCTTTCATTTCTTCAAGCAAGGTGGAAGTTTCAGTAGACTGTATAATATAAAAGAACTTAAAAAAAAAACAAATCTAGATAATATACTATGTTATTTTTAAAGTAGAAAATTCCAGGTAAGTTTCATACACTTACATACATAAAAGTAGCTGTAATTTTCATATCTCACATGTGTGCAATTTCATACACCAAGCAATTCCAGTTTTTATTAAAAAGTGAGCTATAAATGTGTAAGTCACAGAAGACCAGAAGAAACTTTTTAAAATAAAGATTCTTATCTTATTATAAAATGAAACAAGTATAATAGAAAATTAGGAAATAACAATGGTAATACTTATCGATAATTAATAATAAACTATTATATATTTAATTAATAACTGGTTAAAATAATTAATTTATTGTTACCATCTGTAACCCCTCTACTCAGCGACCACTGCTGATAACATTGAAAGACCTTGGCAAGATTGTTCTAGATCCTTTTTGGTTCCTGTTTGGGGAAACTATACCTGAAAGATTTTTTTTTTTTTATGAAGAGTCTCTACCCACCCTCAGTGTTCCAGGACGTAATACTGCTGATGGTCAGCAGTTCTTCATGTTTATTTTCAGTTCCACGTGCTGTTCTTCAAACTCATTTCCTCTTGTTCTCTTCCCATCAGAGGCAGAGAAGTGTTGGCCTATCTCCTCTGCCTGAGAATCTTCCGCAGAACTAATTGAACCACTGCACCGTCAACCTGTTCTTCTCTGGGGTGAATCGATCAACTGTCTTTCTCTTTGGCATTTGAGTCTCATTTTCCAATTATTTTATTTATACCTCAAAGTGTTGAGGTATCCCTGGAATCTTCTAAGAGGCTGTGAGCAAGGCATATTTTCCTAACAACTAGTTGACTTGGTTATTCTCCTTCCTGGTAGCAGGGGGGCTAGATCAGATGACTTTGGGGCCTTCCTCTCACTTCTGACTTTATGCATCTTCTCATGGAGCCTGGCTTAGGGTTCTACATACAGCAAATATTTAGTAAGCATTACTGGCTATCTGACTCAAGAGTGTGGTTGCTAATAAGAGTCACAAACGGTAAAGGCAGTTCCAGGAATTTGCTGGTTTCTCGGGGGTGGTGGATCAAGCAGGAAAAATAAATAAGTGACCCATTTCCTGGTCACTTCCTCCCACATTCATGACGAAAGGAAGGGCCACAAAGAACAGGTCTGAGGGACCTCACTTTGCCCCTTGCAGTGTGTTCCCTGGCAGGGGGCAAGCCCTGGGGATATGTTCTTCAAGGAGCTCTGGCTTCATAGGGACTGCTTTACTCAATATGGCACAGAGCTCTAGGTAACTGGGGCTCTCCCAGGTTGCCTTGTCCTGGTTTCCATGTTTCTTTCCAGGGAAGCCGCTTTTAAACATGGTGGCTTTGAGGCTGTGCATGGCTGCACCCTGTTACCTCTGAACCTGAGGGATCCAGACATGTTTGCCTCTGTGCCTTGATCTGAACCCCTCTGGAAGTGAATGGGAAGCCAGACGGGGCGGGGGCCTGAGCAGTGGAGGAACGGCGAGTCTCAGACTCAGTAAATGCTCAACCTTTGCAGAAACATTCCAGGCACTGCCAAACTTCTGCAGGCTATGCCTGGACTGTTCCATCAAAGTCCTTCCCAAATTGGCCCTTCCTTCTTTGCAAACAGTTATTCGCCACTCCTTTCAGCCATCTTACTCTTGTGTCTTGGATTTTTTTAAGGCCACACCACTTGCCCAGAATATCCCCCAATCAACCTCTATCTTCTCGCATTATTCATAGAGCTCCTGAAACCACCTCTTCCAGGAAACCTTCCTCGACTAACTAGAGCAACGAAATCGCTGGTCTCCTTGCGCACTAAACAGTCTCCTCAAAGAACGTCCCCTCTGTTTCCACAGGATGTAAACGCTGCAATTTATTTACTGTCTAATGTGTGGTTTGAATAGATTCTCAGGAAGGATGTCGTAATAGCTGATGCCTTTTGAGAAGGAGGACGGTGTCTTGTGGAGGCGCAAATGACCCCAGCACACCCCAACACATCAGCAAACAAGTGGTGCTGCTATAGGTGTGACTTTGCAGGTAGCTGCCCAGTTTGCCTTCAGAACCTGAACTTCTATATTCCAGGGGTGCTGGTTATATGTGCAGCATTAGCCAGATGCTTCAGTAGTAGTCATTCAATGGATGTTACCGAGAACCTATTATGAGCCAAGCACTGGGTTAGATACTGGGGATATAGTGCCCATTGAACAAATTTAAGACTTGTGGTGGCCCATGATGAGCCATGCCTCTCAGCATTCATGCCCTTGTAGAGCCCCCATCCCCCCCGCTCTTAAAGCTGAGTTGGCCTGGGACCTGCTTTAATTAATAGAATATAGTACAGGTGATGCTGTGCCAGTTCCAGGCTTAAGCCCAAGAAGACCTGGAAACTTCTGCTTTTGTGGTTTGAGGAGCCCTGAGCTACTGTGTGAGGAGTCCAGCTACCCTGCTGGAGAAATTGCGTGGAAAGTCCATCTGGAAAGAGAGAGGCACTGAGACTACAGGGAGAGGGAGAGATGCTCGGCCATCCCAGGTCCCAGCTGAACCTAGCCTCCAGCCAACATGCCAGCTGAACGCAGCCACATGAGTGACCACCAGCAAGAACGGCAGAAGAACCATCCAGCTGAGCCCAGCTCAGATTGCAGAACTGTGAGCAGGTAAACATTCGGTTGTTGTGTGAAGTCACTGTTTTTGGGATGATTTGTTATACAGCAATTGATAAACAACACACAAACACACAAACCACAACAACACCCTATAATTCCTGAAAACAGGAGAGGAGTATATGGTGTTCCAAAGTGGCTTCAAGATACTTTAATAGACCAAGGGCTTAGAAATTTAATAATCAAGCAGAGTTATGGCAGCAATAGGCCTTTACAAAAACTAGACCATACCAAGTTCTTAAATAAGAATTAATCTGTCCATCTTCCTTAAAAATAAGCTATAAAATTAATGCAGTCACACAAAATCACCAACAGGATTGTTTTTGGAGGGGGAGCATCTGATGCTAACGCTCATGTGAGGATAAGAAAAGTAGCCAGGAACTTTCTTGAAAAATAGTAAGTGGCAGAGGGATAGTCTCAACAGAAAATAAATACATCATAAAACTATAAAAATTAAAGCAGTTTGGTATGACCATATGAATAGAACAGTATAGAAACAGACATATATATATATCAGATTTTATTAAATGAAAAACGTGGCATCTCAAATCAGTGGGGGAAAAGAGGTATTATTAAATAAATATTGTTGGGACATGTGGTGATTCATCTGAAAGAAAATAAAGGAATCGAATCTCCCCCTAAACTATTACTCTGCTGGGTAATAGGAGAAAAAAATAAACAATTAGTCCAGCTCAGAAAATCCAGTTCAATCCAATTATTTAAACAGTGTTTAGGCGGTAACTCCAGCTCTTTGGATGACTTGGTATCTTTCAGATCTCCTTGCTCCTCACCAAGATTGCATCTTGCACTCTAGAGCCATCTGTGTAGGACCTTGTACCCTCTGTTGCCCTTCTGGTTTCCATGGCAATGCCCCCATCCACCTGGTCTCTGGGCCCATCTGATGCTGTGGTTTATGGGATTTGGTCCAGGTTTCTGTCCCCCCCGCCACAGACCACTTGGCTCACCTCAGCTCCCAGGGGCACTGCATTACCCGCAGGATGGCTGTGACTCCCCTTCAACGTGAAGACTAATGTGGGATGATTGGGTCACTCCCTTGTATTCCTCAATAGGCTGCCAGCTGTCTCCACTGGCTCCTCCCACAATCCTCCACGTGGCACGTAGAGATCTCCAAATGCCTTCTGTGAGACAACAGAGCTAAGACAGGTTCAGGCGCTGAATTGTGGAGCACCACCCAGGCACTGATTTTACTCCTCTCTCTTATCATGGTGGGTGAGGAGCACAGGGACAGCGTGCTTCCAGGCTCTGCCCTCTTGGAGTCCCTTCGATCTAGTCTGAGACCACTACCCAAAGACAAGGAGTCAGGCTCTGAGTCTACCAGCTTCATCCTCTTCATCTTCCCACAGTTCACTGGGGACAAAATGAACAAAAGTTCCTGGTCTCCCTTCTCTCCTAGACTGTGCTTATAACCAGTCCACCAGACCTGACTCTTAATGTATTACATGGAGGCTAATGGAATTTAGAAAATCCTTTTCTCTACCAAAAAAAATATGGTGCTCATACTTGCCTTAAGACTCACAGCTGGGGCTTCCCTGGTGGCGCAGTGGTTAAGAATCCACCTGCCATATACCCTGAGAAAACCATAGGTCAAAAAGAGTCATGTACCAAAATGTTCATTGCAGCTCTATTTACAATAGCCAGGACATGGAAGCAATCTAAATGTCCATCGACAGATGAATGGATAAAGAAGATGTGGCACATATATACAATGGAATATTACTCAGCCATAAAAAGAAATGAAATGGAGGTATTTGTAATGAGGTGGATGGAGTTAGAGTCTGTCATACAGAGTGAAGTAAGTCAGAAAGAGAAAAACAAATACAGTATGCTAACACATATATACGGAATCTAAGGGGAAAAAAAAAAAAAAAAAAAGAGGCCATGAAGAACCTAGTGGCAAGACGGGAATAAAGACACAGACCTACTAGAGAATGGACTTGAGGATATGGGGAGGGGGTGGGGTGAGATGTGACAGGGTAAGAGAGTGTCATGGACATATATACACCACCAAATGTAAAATAGATAACTAGTGGGAAGCAGCCGCATAGCACAGGGAGATCAGCTCGGTGCTTTGTGACCATCTAGAGGGATGGGATGGGGAGGGTGGGAGGGAGGGAGATGCAAGAGGGAAGAGAAATGGGAACATATTGTATATGTATAACTGATTCACTTTGTTATAAAGCAGAAGCTAACACACCATTGTAAGGCAATTATACTTCAATAAAGATGTTAAAAAATAAATAAATAAATAAATAAATTAAAAAAAAAAAAAAAAAAAAGAATCCACCTGCCAATGCAGGGGACGCGGGTTCGAGCCCTGGTCCGGGAGGATCCCACATGCTGCGGAGCAGCTAAGCCCGTGCGCCACAGCTACTGAGCCTGCGCTCCAGAGCCGGCGAGGCCCAACCACTGCAGCCTGCGCGCCTAGAGCCCGTGCTCCGCAACAAGAGAAGCCACCGCAATGAGAAGCCCGCGCACCGCAACTAGAGAAAGCCCGCGTGCAGCAACGAAGACCCAACACAGCCAAAAAATAAATAAATAAAATAAATTTTAAAAAAAGACTCACAGCTGTTCCACAGTCCTTTGTTCCAGGTGGGGCCAATGTTCCCCTCCTCATTACTGGGGGGCAGTAAAGCCTCAGCACTCAGCCTTAAACATGGAAGACCAGGAGGCAACAAGGTTTAACTGGGAAAATGAAACTAAGTCAGTTTAATGTTTTCCAAACATTATCCTTATAACAGACAGTATATACATTTGGAAAACTGATACAATTTGGAGCACCAGTCAACTAAAATTTTTCTTTTATAATTTTTTTTTTTTTTTTTTTGCCACACCACACGGCTTGTGGGATCTTAGTTCCCCGACCAGGGATCAAACCCGTGCCCCCTGCAGTGGAAGCACAGAGTCCTAACCACTGGACTGCCAGGGACGTCCCTCTTTTATAATTTAATGTCATAAACATGTCACCAAAGAGGACAATGAATTAAATGTGTGCCACACACTTCTCTGAAAAACTTGATGACTCAATTGTCTGGAAGTTGCTTTGAAACCTTATTAATTCACAATTCAGAATTTATAACTGTAATACTGAACAGGCATGACTGTTAGCTTCTCGCCCTGAAGGAATGGTTGGCTATGATGATGTATATTTTCCAAGCAATTAACAGCAAAAGTATATGTAATCTTCTTAAGATAATCAACTTCTTTAAACCACTTTTCGTTATTTCTTAGATGCTTTTCTTACCTGGGAATATTAGCTATTCATTAACTCCTGGGAAATTTAGAAATGTTTGTTGTTACTGTATGTTGCTATATGTCATTAAAAAAAAAAAGCCAACAAGGGAGCTGTGGTGTAATGGCAAGGACATGTGCGACCCAGGGCAAGGGGCCTTTGCTGTGTATCATGGGGAGAGGCTGGAGGTGGAGCTTGGAGTCACACCACCTCGCTACACTGTGTACAGTCTGCAGAGCCCCCCGGGAAGGTGGCTGGGCGCGTACACTCTCTCACCTCTATCTCTCATCCTGAGAACGGAGATGATAACAGCCCCTACCTTGCGTATTGTTTTAAGGCTTAAATGAGATGATTCATGTGAAGCTGTTAGCATGTTCTTTGCACATAGGAAGCACTGAATGCATAGTGACTATTAGTATTTTACTACTATTATCTTCAGCAAATAAGTTGATAAGGTTATGTTTAAACATTTATAGGAAAGCATTTTTGTACAGTTCTGGGCAAATAGTGGATTTTGTTTGTTTGTTTGTTTTTGTTTTGTGGCCGAGCCATGCAGCTTTCGGGATTTTATTTCCCCGACCAGGGATTGAACCCGGCCCTTGAAAGTGAAAGCGCCAAGTCCCAACCACTGGACCGTCAGGGAATTCCCAAGTGGTTTCTTTATATGCTCGTCTTAAAAATATGTTGCTTTAAAAACAAACCAAAAAAATTTTTTTAATAAAAAATAAAACAACTAAAACACAAACAAAAATATGCTACTTTAAAAACAAACCCAGGGCTTCCCTGGTGGCGCAGCGGTTGAGAATCTGCCTGCCAGTGCAGGGGACACGGGTTCGAGCCCTGGTCTGGGAAGATCCCACATGCCACGGAGCAACTGGGCCCGTGAGCCAGAATTACTGAGCCTGAGCGTCTGGAGCCTGTGCTCTGCAACAAGAGAAGCCGTGACAGTGAGAGGCGCGTGCACCGCGATGAAGAGTGGCCCCCGCTTGCCGCAACTAGAGAAAGCCCTCGCACAGGAATGAAGACCCAACACAGCCATAAATAAATAAAATTAAATTAAAAAAAAAAACTGTTTAAAAACAAACCCAAAACCTTAAAAAATAAAGAAACTAAAAAACAAAAATATGTTGCTTTAAACAATTTTATAATTCATTCTATTAATGGCCTTTCACCCAATTTTGCTGCACTGTAACATCGTGGGTTGGTTTAAACAATTTTTTCAAATCATATTTAAAGGGAGGTATAGAGAAAAGGGGTTGTGTTGGGGGAAAAAATGGTTTCTGAGAATTCTGAGGCTCTGATCTGATGTATTAAATAGTGAAGGGAACCACAGGCTTATCTGCACATCTTGTAAGCCATTTGAGGAAATCTCTGGAGAGTGTGACACCTTCACAGATAACACGGAGTAAACTTGATCATGGTCCCTTTGATGCCACATCTTGTCTTGTTCCTCCTCTGTTTCCTCCCTCTCTGATCCGACAACAGCTGGGAGGCAGGAAGGGGGTTCCAGGGCAGAGCCCCCATCAGATTAAGTCCTATGTTTCAGGGAGGGCAAGCCTGGGAGTGTTGGAAGTCGGGGGTGGGGTGGCCACAGAGTCCATCACCCAGGCAGAGAGAACACATATTGATTTATGGGGTTTTTTTTCAATTTATTTATTTATTTATTTTTGGCTGCGTTGGGTCTTCGTTGCTGCGCGCGGGCTTTCTCTAGTTGCGGCAAGTGGGGGCTACTTCTCGTTGCGGTGCCTGCAGGCTTCTCACTGTGGTGGCTTCTCCTGTTGCGGAGCACGGGCTCTAGGCGTACGGGCTTCAGTAGTTGTGGCTCACGGGCTTAGTTACTACGCAGCATGTGGGATCTTCCCAGACCAGGGCTCGAACCCGTGTCCCCTGCATTGGCAGGCGGATTCTTAACCACTGCACCACCAGGGAAGTCCCTTGATTTATGTTTTTGAACTTTGTTCCTCTTGAGTGTGAAAGACAAATGAAACGAGGATTCGTTTAAGGAGTATTTCTGGAGAAGCAATCATTTGTTAAATCTGAAAAATTCCTTTAAAAGAGGAATTCTTGGATTGGGCTTGTAACAAACAGAAATCGCAGAAAGTATTAAGATTTGCCAGTAAATTACAGGAATTTCTTAGTGCTACATCTTAAGTTTTCGAAACCAGACAAAACAATTTCTTGCAAGCAGCTAATTCCACAGAAGTCTCAGAACACATGAGTTTTACCCTCAGCTTCCCTCTGGGAGCCTGGAACCCTAGCAACAGTACAAGTCCCATCCCCCCCCACTCCACTGCTGGCCCTTTCCTTCTGCTCCTTTTTGTCACCCCATTGAATTCCCAGCTGCCACTGATGTCTCCCATGACCAATGGCAGATTGCTTGTGGGCAGAGTCTGTGCCTTGGTTTACACGTGTATAGGCATTACCTCTTAGCACACTATTTGAGTATTTGTAGAATAAAAGAAGGTGTGATTGTGGAAAATGATTTTAAAATGGTTTGGAATGTGATTGGGAAAGATCATAAGGCTCTGGAGCTGGGATGTGTGGGACCTGGCCCAGAGGTGTCCTACAAGTTGGTCAAATGTTATTACTCTACCCTGTCATTCCCTAATTTCCACACCCTCACAGGATCAGAGGTGGGCAGCAGACGTGACATATGTAAAGTATGACAAATCAGAGAGAATTCATGCCCACACTTATTTGAACCTTCTTCCCACCACATTATTTTCAACAGGGAAGGAAATGAAGCAAGATATGCAGGTCAAAGCCTCACTTCTCCTTTTTCCCACCTACACTTCTGGTGGAGATGCTCAGGTGTTAAATGGCTCAAAAGAAAAGGAGCTTCAAATGTAGGAACAAAGGAACTCTAACCCGGGAAAAGTCACTGAAGCAGCTGGTGCTGCAAAGGGCAGGGATGGGGGGATCCAGGCGCTGTTGAGGTGATGCAGGCAGCAAGAGCCCTGAAGGGCGAGGGTAACCACCGGCTGCTTCATGGAGGAACTAAACCTCAGAAGAGTCTGAAGGAACCAGAAGAATGAAATGCCCAAGTCTCAGATACTTACGGACTGGTGAAGGGGATTCCCATCCAGACGACGCCAGAAGCAGAAATGGACAGAAAGCTCCAGTGCCATCATGGCGGAAGACGTGGGCCGCAGAGCCACATGTGTGGGCAACAACGGAGGCCTTAAAACCCATGACTAGGTATGAGCTCCAAGGCATGGGAGACAGTCTCTGAAATGAAGCTAGTCAAGGTGATAATACAGTCGGCCTGAGCCTTCACAGTCACAGGTATCAGCTGGAGCAGGAGACCCAGAGGAGCCAGGTTTCCTTACCTGGCTCCCCCAGGCCACCTAGTAGCCAAAGGAAAGGAGGGCCAGAGGGCCAATATATCTGCTGGCACCAGGGAGTCAGTCTGAGGGGTGTGTATGCCCTCCTCTGCTCTGACATCCTCAGGGATACAGGGACTAGACTTCAATGGTAGTAGCCAGAAGACTCCAGAGTTCTAATTCAGGGGAGTTTCCCAGTGATTTGCCTTCAGGACTTGAAACCCCCCAGCTACCCACCTACTCCCCACTCTACTCCCCTGCCTCCCGCTAGGAAGACTGTCTTCTAAACTCAATTAATAAAGAATATGAATACCACAGGTCATTAATGCCTGAGACTGTGATACAGGGAAACTGAAAAGTTAGAAATTTGCAATATGAAATCATTCATTCATTCATTCAACTAATATTAGTGAAGGGCCCACTGGGTACAAACAACTTAGAGATACAGCAATGAATTATAGGAGGACTCTTTAACCCTGAAGCTTCAAATGAATATAATATTAATTTTCCCAAATCCTTTCATATAAAATCCCCACTAACCCTTTAGTGGTTCTCTAGAAAGATTTTTTTTTTTTTCTTCAGTTTTGTACACAGAGGCTTGATAATAGAATCTGTTTGCAGAACAAATGGTCAGGGAGCAGGGAGCAGGGGGCAGGGGGCAACTCCAAAGAAACCAAAACTGACAGCTAAAAACAGTCTAATCTGAAATATACTGAGATAATGGAACTGAAACGGCTGAAAGAGCCTCTGGGGTACAATTCGTTTCTTAATTCTCAATGATAGGAAGAAGAGAAGATAGTGCCAAAGACAATTCATATTCACTTGCATTTGTGTTATAGTTTTTAAATCATTTAAAAATCAAATCTATTTTCATGCAAGTATTATATGCACATAAAGAATCAAATCTATAAGGGTTATAAGGGTTATAACAAAAAATATCAGTCCCTTGGCCCACTTTTCCCACTTAGATTCATCCACAAAGTTAGCTACTTCCGTTCTTTTAGCTGTGTTTTTCTGGCATTTACTGAATAATATCCATCTCCGGCTATCTCTTGAGTCGGCTATTTTAGACACTTTGCACTGACAAAGATTTCACTCCCCAACATTCCCACTTCGTGGCTGATATTCAGATGGTCAGAGTTACAACTGTATGAGTTGTTTCAACACTGCAAAATGAACTTCTGTACTGGTTGGTACAGAAGCTTCCTCAGCATCCTATCGCTGTCACCCTGGCTGCTCCAGTTCCCATCCTGGGAAACCCTGGACTTCCCCAGGACCCAGCAGATAAGCGGGCATTCCAGATCCCCTGCTCCAGTGTTTTGACCACTGTCTGTTCTGAATGTCCGGTACTCATGCTGTACTCATTGTTAATTCCCAATCCTCTTCCCCTCCCAATATAACTGTCTCGATTTTTTATTGAATTCAGATTTGGAGTATACATTATTATGTCTATATAAATATTATTCACTGTGGAGCCAACTATTACTACATTTCTTTTCTTGTGCAACTTTCTGCTTTTATTGTAGTGAATAATTGCCTGATATTTGATTTGATTTGTTTCTTTGAACATCTGAATACTATAAAATACCTCTTCTGTAAAATTTTCCATGATGTCAGTTATATTTTCTCCTCCCCAAAATCTCTCTTTTGGAGTCTTACATGTTCATATTCCAACCTGGTCTGACTGGACTCTTCTCCAGATCTGCTGAACAGTGTCCTGTGGACTTGAATTGGCTGCTATCTTGTAGCCTCTCTTTCCTAGATCCCATGGGTTTCTTCTTTGGTTTACCCTTTGTAGTGGTGCACATCCTCTAGAAGTGTCCCCAAACAGGATGCTTTGGAAGTAATTTTTTTTTCTTTTTTTTTTTTTTAAGATATTGCATGTCTGAGAATGGCTTTTAGCTAACCTCACACTTGATTGTTTGGCTGGGTATAGAGTCCTAGGTTGCAAATCACTTATACTGAGAATTTCCAGATTGTATTGCTCCAAGGACTTCTAGATTCAGGATTGTTATTTAGTGGTTTGATGCAATTCCAATTCCCTTTTCTTTATGATCTTTTTCCTCTGGTGGAAGCTTTTAGGAACTTCTCTTTATCTAACATTTCTCAGTTATGTGCCTTGGTGGGTGTGAGTTTGTTTTTTGTTTCTTGTCTTTTTTCATTCCTTGTGTTGAATACTCAGCTTTCATCCTCCAGAGTCTTGGTATCTGGGAATGTTTCTTGTATTATTCCTATTTCTTTACTCTCTTTTTGAGATATACTTCACGTAACACACAATTCACCCACTTAAACTATACAGTTCAATGGGTTTTAGTATATTCACCAAGCAACCATCACTGCTATAAAACATTTTCATCACCCCTGAGAGAAACCTCATACACATTAGTGGTCACTGCCCGTTCCTCCCACCCTCTCCCTTCCTCTGGTCCTAGGCAACCACTAATCTATTTTCTGTTTCTATAGATTTGCCTATTCTGGACATTTCATATAAATGGTGTCATACAAAAGACAGTCTTTTGTGACTTACCACTTAGCATGTTTTCAAGTTTCATCCACATTGTAACATGTACTGTACTTCTTATTGCCAAATAATATTCCATCAATTGGATATACCACATTTTATTTATCCATTTGTCCCTTGATAAGACATTTGGGTTGCTGCTACAAATGTTCATGTACAAGTTACTGCACAGACATGCCTTCAGTTCTCTTAGGTTTAGACCTCAGGATTGAATTGCTGGGTCATATGGTAACTGCGTTACCTCTTTGATAATTTTGACTCCTCTGTTTTTTTCTGCCCGTTCTTTCTGGGAAGGTTATCAATTCGACATTGGCCCTCTAAATTTATTCTCTTTATTCTTATCTTTGCTTTCTAATTTGCCATCTTCTAATCTTTTTGTTTTACTTTGGGGAAATTCTCATGTTATCTTTCAGCTCTCCTACTGAATTTATTTCAACTTTTACACTTCAACTTTTAATTTTTGAGAACTCTTTCTTGTTTACTAAATTCTTTAATAGCATTTTTTGAATGGATGCAGTTATCTCCTCTTATCTCTGGGAGAGCAGTAATTATTCTGAACTCTGTTTTGTATTTATCTGTTGTTTGTTTGTTTCTGAGGTCCTAATTTCCCTTTGGTTTTTGTGTTGTTTTCAGTTAACCAATATGCATTAAGAAACTATCATGGGCCCTGCAGGCACTATTTTAGGTACTCTGTATTTAGATACAAAGATTCCTGCCTTTGTGGGACTCACAGTCTTTTGGTCTCTGCATTTGGAGGCCTCCTTCAAATGTCTGGCGAATTTCCATTTGAGTGTTTATTATTTTTTAAAATAAAACTTACATAAAATAAAATGCAGAAATTAAAGTATAGGTCAATGAAATTTTACACATGTATACAGCAATATGAGCACCACTAAGATCAAGATATAGAACATTTCTGTCACCCAGAAAGGTTCCCTGTGCCCATTCCCAGTTAATAATTCCTCTTTCCCCACAGGTTACCACCATAGATTTGTTTTGCCTATTCTGTGATTGCATACACAGTACGTACTCTTTCAAGCCAGGCTTCTTTCATTCCATATAACGTCTTTGGGATTCATCCATATTACGTGTATCAGTAATTTCATCTTTTAAAAAAATTCCTGTGTAGTATTTCATTATGTGTATATGCTGTAACTTATTTTTTCATTCAACCATTGATGTTTATTTGGGTTGCTTCCTGCTTTTCATTATGTGTTCATTTTTTTTAATTTTTAAAAAAACATTTATTTATTTATTTGGCTGCACCGGGTCTTAGTTGCGGCACACAGGATCTTTGTTGCGGCACGCGGGATCTTTTAGTTGTGGCATGCGAACTCTTAGTTGTGGCATGTGATATCTAGCTCCCTGATCAGGGATCAAACCCAAGCCCCCTGCATTGCGAGCGTGGAGTCTTAGCCACTGGACCACCAGGGAAGTCCCTGTCTATTCATTTTTGAGAGTAAAATACATACAAAAATGTTTCTGGAAGCTCTATGTAAGTGAGGCTTAGAGACTAAAGTAGAGCTACTGGATTGGCCAGCTGGAAATGTGGTTTGGGACCTCCAAATATCACTGTCTATAACTCTTTTCTCTGGGGGTTGTTCAGTTTCTCTAAAGAAGGACCATCTAAGATGTGTGAGCCCGGCTGTCAATATTCTGGAACTTCAAGTCTTATCATTCCAGTGCAGAATTTCATTTTGCCCATTTTTTTGTACTGAGTTTCACCCTTCTCTCCAGGGCATCTTTACTTCAGTTTTTCAGAAAACAAATTCCTTTGGCGAAGATTAATTACTGACAGTGAGTGGCGGGGATAAGGACACAATCTCCTTTCAGGCTCCTCCATCTCATCTCAGCCTTTTGTGGTGTTGTAGTGTCCTCCATTCTTCAACTGTTCAGAGATTCTGGGGGGAAAACTGGATTTCTCTTATCAGTGCATCTCTCTGCAGACACTTAGGATTGATCTTCCTCTGATCTGCTAATTCATTTCTCTTTCCTCCATACACTTTCCTTCTTCATATGCTAAGGTTTGGGGCAACATATCTCCTGGTTTCATCAAAAGATGCATGTGTTTCTCTTTCTTTTGCTATTTTGGGGTAAATGCTACGAAAGGAGGAAAATGGATTCAATGGATTTCCACTTCCTTTCCCCTCATTTGCTGAAATTAATGGCTCCTCATCACCAATTCTAAGAAGTACAAAATTCTTAAGAGTTGATCCTGCTTCTCTCTTCAGGTTCACCTGTAGCAAGCCTCTTTAAACAAGACCCACATAGAGAGACTTACCTGATGGTCCTCCAGTACACAACGCTCCCTCACAACCACCTGCTTTGTTAAATTCTCTCAGGCTGGGGCTTCCCTGGTGGCGCAGTGGTTGAGAGTCTGCCTGCCAGTGCAGGGGACACGGGTTCGAGCCCTGGTCTGGGAAGATCCCACATGCTGCAGAGCAACTAGGCCCGTGAGCCACAATTACTGAGCCTGTGCGTCTGGAGCCTGTGCTCCGCAACAAGAGAGGCCGCGATAGTGAGAGGCCTGCGCACTGCGACGAAGAGTGGCCCCCACTTGCCGCAACTAGAGAAAGCCCTCGCACAGAAACGAAGACCCAACACAGCCATAAATAAATAAGTTAATTAATTAAATTAAAAAAAAAATTCTCTCAGGCTGCCAGGAATCTTCCTCCCTGATTATTTGCCTAAAATATTCAAGACTGTTCAAATGTCACCTCCTCCATAAAGACTTCCATGACTTCTCACCAAAGTTCCCTCCACACACATTTATATAGCATTTGCTGCATTGCATGATCATTGTTCACATGCTTGTTCTCACTAGAATATGAGATTCTTGAAGACAAGTTTTATCCTATGGGTGTTTTCACTTCCTTTGTCAAACCAAGTAATAATAATGCTTATGGAATGCTTACTATGTATACTATGCGCCAAGTACTAGTCTAAGGACTTCATATTATGAACTCATTTACTTCCCATAATAACACTACAAGGTGGGTTTTATCATCACACCCATGTTACATATGAGAACACTGCAGCGCAGAGAGGTTAAGCAACTTGTCCAATTCTATTTAATAACAGGAGAGCAGAAATCTGAATGCAGATGATCTGGCTGAGAGACTATGCTCTGAATCTCTCTGACTTTTGAACTGAGTAGTGACTAACAGGAATCTGCTGAATGGATTAACAAATGAATGGAGGTGTGTAGGGAAAAACCAAGGCTTTCAATAGAAGTCAAACAAGCTCATTCTTAGAGATAGCTACATTTTGAAGCAAATTAAAAGTCTGATTTCATTGGCTTTGTTCTCTATGCAGCCCAAGCCATAAAGACCCAGAGAAAGAGGTCTAGGAAAAGATTTCTCTTATCTAGTGTTATGGACTAAACGTTTGCTTCTCCTCAAAATCCATAGGTTGAAGCCCTAACCCTGCCCCGACCCTGCCCCCAGTGTGGCTGTATTTGGAAATGGGGCCTCTAAGGAAGTAATTAAGGTAAAATGAGGTTATATGGGTACAACCCTGATCTAATAAGATTAATGTCCTTATAAGAAAAGACACCAACATCCCCCAACCCCCAATGCATGCATGAAGGAAGAGAAACCTCACCAGAAACCGAATTTGCCTTGATCATGGACTTCAAGCCTCCAGAACTGTGAGACATCAAATTTCTGTTGTTTAGGCCACCCAGTCTGTGGTATTTTGTTATAGCAACTCAAACCGACTAATACAGTTTCTAATGGCTGAAGTTTGGAAAACACAGATATTCCTTCAATGTTTTCAGAAACCAGCGGCTTTAACAGTGTTCTCTCTCCAGTGGAACTGGATTTAACCTTTCCATGTTGTGTTTTTTTGTTTGTTTGGCTCTGGGTTTTGTTGAAAGGAAATTTTAAGACTCCATCCAATCCAGCCTTCTTTTTACCATAGGTAGGTCAATATTTGATTTTCTATTCTTTCCTTCAACATTCCCTGCAACTATAAACTTTCTGACCTTTTATCACCTTAGCTAGCTTAGTTCTTGGTCTATGCAGAAACTCAATTTCTCTTCTTAAAAATGTATATTATCAATATTATTACTGATATCAGCCATGTTTATCTTAGTTAATAATGCTAATATATTTTCTTTCCTAATGGTATTTCATTTGTAACTCTGCTATAACTGTGGAGTGAAAGTTGGGGCTCTCTGAAAGATTTCAAGTTTCAGGGACTTCCCTGGCAGTCCAGTGGTTAAGACTGTGCTTCTAACGCAGGGGGTGTGGGTTCGATTCCCACCTCCCCCCCACCAAAAAAAGTTTCAGCTGCCTGTCTGAGCACTTTAAAAACAAAACTTTTTTTTAATTACAAAAATTTCCAGACCCAGGAGTAGAAAGATTAGAGCCTCACACAGATCCAACATTATCAAGATTTTTGCCACACTTGCTTAATCTATTCCTTTTCCTTTTTTTTCTTTTGCTGACATATTTCAGAACAAATCTAAGACATCAAGTCATTAAACTCTATGTATCCCAATATGAATCTCTTAAAAAAGGGAGACATTTTCTTATGTAAACACAATGCAATTATCTAATCTAGGAGAATTAACAATAATTCTTTTGTCTGC
This sequence comes from Balaenoptera physalus, assembly GCF_965194825.1. Classification (NCBI taxonomy): domain Eukaryota; kingdom Metazoa; phylum Chordata; class Mammalia; order Artiodactyla; family Balaenopteridae; genus Balaenoptera; species Balaenoptera physalus. Next base: position 41,860,228 of record NC_138882.1, read on the forward strand.
ATGCTTTTGAAGTGAAATTACTCATACAGAATTCTGTACTATGAAAAAGTTAGCACTGCATTTGTATAGCAATATTCTATAGACTCAAAACAGTTTTAAAGTGAAATTTAGTATGTTCTGAAATGCAAGGTGCTGATCTACCATCTAACTAAACCTGAGCTCAAGAAGGCCTGAGACAACTCTTAAAAACACACAGGGGCTTCCCTGGTGGCTCAGTGGTTAAGAATCCGCCTGCCAATGCAGGGGACACGGGTTCGAGCCCTGGTCGGGGAAGATCCCACATACCACGGAGCAACTAAGCCTGTGCGCCACAACTACTGAGCCTGCGCTCTACAGCCTGCGAGCCACAACTACTGAAGCCCGTGAGCCACAACTACTGAAGCCCACACACCTAGAGCCCGTGCTCCACAAGAGAAGCCACCGCAATGAGAAGCCCGTGCACCGCAACGAAGAGTAGCCCTCACTCGCCGCAACTAGAGAAAGCCTGCACGCAGCAACGAAGACCCAATGCAGCCAAAAATAAATAAATAAGTTAATTTTTAAAAAATACACAGTATAATGTTGAAGTCTTTGTACATTATTTTAATAAAAAACACACTGCTGTGTACAAATATACAGATCTCAAGTTGTAACATTCAAATACAGAATGCAATAAAGTAGCTTTGTAAGTTTTCTTCACTGAGACAGATTTTCTGTCACATTTAGACTTTTATGATTATTAAGACATAATGAACAAGAGAAGTACGGATTTTCCAGCCTCGTGATTAGTAAATTCCTCTGCAAAGGAATGAAGGTATTCAGTCATTAACAGGGAAACAGCTGGCAAATTAGATGACCCTGCCTACATTGTATCAATGTAAGAGACACAATAAGAGATAAGAAATTGCAGTTAATGTTAGAAGTATAGGCAATATAGCTTTCTCAGACTTCTACCCATGATTATATACTTGATATATAAACATTCTTAAATGTAAAATAGTTCAGTATGATTGCATCTATATTTGTTCCACAATGACAATTTGTTTAATGTATTAATCTGATATATATTTTTGACCTGGAGTCATTTACAAAGAAATAATGAGAAATCCTGAAACGAAACTATTAGTTGCAAGTCAAATTATGTTTAAAAGTTAAGAGATCTATGGAAAACAAAAGTGTGGGTAAGAAACATTGGCTACATGCCAATTTTTATTTCTAAGAGAAATTTGTACACAAATAATCATCTTCTTTATCTTACAAAACAAAACCAAAAAATCCTAAAATTAATCCCACAAATCCAAATTAGCGGAACTTAGAGTAACAAAGTCAGAGCCAGTCTTGTCACCTGCACGCTAATCTGATAAATCAAACTGCTTTGCAGGGATGGGGGAGGACTGCATCTGCTCCTGTGCAGAACTGATGATGACTTTCAGCCCTTAAATAACGACAACTGTCACACAGCTCTTTTTTTAAAAGAAAGATGTATATCCAGGAAACCCAATGGAATATGTTACTTCTGAAATTCCATAAAAGCTGTAAGGCAGCCAAGTGTTGATGGTATTCAAGGACAGTAAAAGTTTGCACTCTTAATGACCATTGACAGGCTTTGTGCCAATATTCAAACAATATGCTTTTCACTGACTATCAATGCAAAGGTGAGGAAAGAAATACAATATTACATCATACCCCAGCACAGAGCTACTATATTTGTGTAAAAGAATCACTACTTATCTGTTGTTTTAAATGAAGTCCGGTCTGGGCATTAAGCTGGAATCTAAATGTTGATAGTGCCTAATCTCAACTGCCAAGATAAACAAAAAGAGTTTATGTGTCAAGACTGATTCTCTTTGGCCGCAGTGGATACCATTTTCTCTGGGGGCAGTCTTCAGTTCGCTTTCTTCTCAGTACCAAGTCAGTGTCTTTCCTAGCAGAAGTCTCTGCTGGTGTGGTTTCTATTTGTGCTATAAAGCTCTCAGGTTTAACATCTGGTTTCCTACAACAACCGGAAAACACTTCTTGGTGGACTCTCTGGAGCTGGATAACAGGCTGCATCTTTAAAACTTGGGAAAATCCATCTCCTTGTTCAATTAATGCAGGCAAGGACTTAAAAAACAAACAACAGTAATACTTAACATTAATCTCAGGTTGAAACGCAAACACACAGAGATAGACACAACACTTGAATATTTTAACTTTTCAGGTCAAGGCTTTTTCTAAAACCTAATTTTTTAGGTCATAGATATTCAACTTTACCTTAAAATACCAGTTTTAGCTGAGGAATTTTAACAAAAAGCTAAAACTAAAAAGATATGTTCTGTTCCTATAATGCCTGGTAGTAAAATAAAACTGGCAAAATAAGAGGTAACAGAATTTCAGAGTTTAAAATTTAATGTCTGAAATTCCATATTTTAGGATAGTAAGTATTTTAGAAATCTTAATTATCAAGAGCAGGGATCAGCACGTTTTTCCTGTAAAGGGCCATACAGTAAACATTTTAGGCTCTGAGGGCCTTTACATCTCTGTCTCAAGTATTCAACTTTCCTGTTGTAATGTAAAGAAGCCATAGACAATAAGTAAATGAATGTACATGGCTGTGTTCCAAAATAGTTTTATTTACAAAAACAGGTGGCAGGCTGGATTTTACCCTGTTCCACCACAGTTTGCCAACTCCTGATTAAGAACATGTTATGAGAGAAGTGTGAGTACCAGAAAATCATGGCATAAGTACAAACCACAAAAGAATGTTACAGAAGATGATCAAAACAGAGGAGATTCTGAAGGAGTTTTAAAATAATTTTCATGTACTAGAAATCTAAATATTTTCTGTTTGGGCAAAATAAATGTCAATAATATAAACAATTTTATCATAATAATATTAAAACTCCAAGTTGGATATGCAGTTGATGGAAGAAATTTTCACATATTGAGGTATGGGGAAATCACTCTGGCTTATACATGATTTAGCCTGAACTTTATGCTAACTGAAACAGCCTGTCTTGTGGCCTGTCAAACATACATTGTACATCTGCTTTCATCATTAAAGAAAAGAATTTGTTCATCATCCACTTACATAAAGGGTTAAGCTGCAACCCACTGCAGCCACCCAAGACAGTGAGCCCTCAGGGGAATTCAGGCATTTTGTGCTTTGGATGTACAGGCTTCTAGATAGTTAAGATGCATATTTAAGGATGAATTTCAATGACCCCAGATTCTTGCATCTTCCCATACACAGAAAAAATCCTAAATTCATTTACTTGAGATGTCCGTTCTTTGTGGTTAGCAGTAATCTTTTACCAAGCTGTAACCTTGACCACATTTTTTCCAGCCAAAAAAATTCATATATCCTGGTTCCTCCCCTACCTCTTCGGAGCAGTCCCAGCAGAGCTACTGAGAAGCTGTTTCCTGGGCTATAGTCCTCAGTTTGGCTCTAATAAAACTCTTCTTCTATTCTTACTGTATATTGTTTATTGATTATTTGCGTCAACACAGTATAATATAGTGGTTAAGAGTATAGGCTCTGGAGCTAAACATCTAGGGTTTAAATCCTGGCACAATTATTTATTTGGGCAATCTACTTAGCCCCTCTATGCCTTGGTTTCCTTATCTGTAAAACAGTAGCAGTACCTATCTCAGAGGGTTAGTGTAAGGATTAAATGAGGAAATATAATACATGTAAAGCAATTAGATGGTGCCTGATCCATACTAAATGCTGACTAAGTGTTAACTGGTATTATTATCCAGAATTGTTTGATGGATTGCTAACTCTCAGAACTCAAAAATATAACCAACCTTTAAAGAAGCCAGGTATAATACTGGCACAAAGTAGGTGCCTAATAAATGGTAGTTATTCTGAATGTTACTATCACTTAATAAATTCATTAAAGATCTATTTAAAAGACTACTGAGAATTCCTGTTACAACAGACTAAAACACCTATGAATGCTAAAAGCAAACACCTAGCCACACATGTTATTCACTTATAATTTAGTATGTAGCTTTTACCTTCATGGCTTCACTGATCTCCTTAGCTATTGTTTCTCCTCTGCATTTCAAGTTTTCCATACGAGGGGCTGCAAAGAAACCGTCAAACAGTATTTTAGGCTTTTTATCTAATACCAAGTCATAAAAGACATGCAGATGCTATCTGGACAACAATCTGTTAGGACTATTCACCTTAGCTCAATCTTTCTTAGAATACTTTGTAATCTATTTAAAACAAGTGTCTTATTAAGTTTATCTAGATAAATAAAAAGACCGTGAAAATATTAGAATAGCAGAGAAAAACTTATGCTTGTAAGTATAAAATTATAGACAGGGACGTCCCTGGTGGCACAGTGGTTACGAATCTGCCTGGCATGGGTTTGAGCCCTGGTCTGGGAAGATCCCACATGCCGCGGAGCAACTGAGCCCGTGCGCTACAACTACTGAGCCTGCGCTCTAGAGCCCACGAGCCACAACTACTGAAGCCCATGCGCCTAGAGCCCGTGTTCCACAACAAGAGAAGCCACCGCAATGAGAAGCCTGCGCACTGCAACAAACAGTAGCCCCTGCTCACTGCAACTAGAGAAAGCCTGCATGCAGCAACGAAGACCCAATGCAGCCAAAAATAAATAAATAAATAAATAAATAAATAAATAAATAATTTTTAAAAAATAAAATAAAATGATAGACAAGAGTTGTACTAAGTGTAGTCTTAACACTGTGTGTCCCTAAAAAAGAACCTAATGTTTGTTCTGCATATTATCTACCACTATGTTTAACATCTTCAAGCACTATCACATTTTAAAATAAATATAGGCTAATATTTGGTATCTGTAGTACTCTGAATTTTATAAAAGTAAAACATATTTGAACTTAGAATATACAGTCACATTATATCAAGGACACCTAGATGGAATTTCTGAAAAAGAAAATGTGGAATAGATTGTCAGTAATATTCATTTTTCTTTCCTTACTTCCTCAATGCTTTTCTTTTTTTAAAAATTATTTGTTTGTTTGTTTGTTTATTTATTTATGGCTGCATTGGGTCTTTGCTGCTACACGCGGGCCTTCTCTAGCTGCAGCGAGCGGGGGCTACTCTTCATTGAGGTGCGGGGGCTTCTCATTGTGGTTGCTTCTCTTGTTGTGGAGCACGAGATCTAGGCATGCAGGCTTTGGCAGTTGTGGCACGCAGGCTCAGTAGTTGTGGCACACGGGCTTAGCCACTCCACGGCATGTGGGATCTTCCCAGACCAGGGCTCGAACCCGTGTCCCCTGCATTGGCAGGCAGATTCTTAACCACTGCGTCACCAGGGAAGCCCCACTCGATGCTTTTCTGATTCCTAATACATTTTCTTTTCTTCCAATCTGTGTTACAAATGTTCATGCCTACTTCATAACAGAACTGCATATTCAATGATACCTCTGTATAAAAATCCTACTAAAACTCCAAGTGAAACTGGAGATAAGAAAAATCATTCCACTATGAAATCATCTACAAATTAGTTTTTAGAAGAGTAGTTCTCACTAGAAATTTCTTAAAGTCTAAGCAAGTATATAACTATGTTAGGAAGGCCACAGTTTTACTGACTTCAACAGATTGGCAAATAAGCCAAGCAAAGAATTTCTTTCATAGCTGCTCTTTTTCTTTTCTGACTTTTCTTAGCTCAAAAAAGTGAGAACACATTTAGAAAAAAGAAAATGAATAGCAAAGGCAACTGAGAGATGCCGGAGAGGGTGTGGAGAAAAGGGAACCCTCTTACACTGTTGGTAGGAATGTAAATTGATACAGTCACTATGGAGAACAGTCTGGAGGTTCCTTAAAAAACTAAAAATAGAACTACCATATGATCCAGCAATCCCACTCCTAGGCATGTACCCAGAGAAAAACATAATTCAGAAAGACACATGCACCCCAATGTTCATAGCAGCACTACTGATAATAGCCAGGTCATGGAAGCAACCTAAATGGCCATCGAAAGATGAATGGATAAAGAAGATGTGGTACATATATACAATGGAATGTTACTCAGCCTTAAAAAGGAACGAAATTGGGCCATTTGTAGAGACGTGGATGGACCTAGAGGCTGTCATACAGAGTGAAGTAAGTCGGAAAGAGAAAAACAAATATCTTTTATTAACGCATATATGTGGAATCTAGAAAAATGGTATAGATGATCTTATCTGCAAAGCAGAAACAGAGACACAGATGTAGAAAACAAACATGGATATCAAGGGGGAAGGGGCAGGGTGGGATGAACTGGGAGATTGGGACTGACATATATACACTGTTGATACTATGTATAAAATAGATAACTGATGAGAACCTACTGTATAGCACAGGGAACTCTACTCAATGCTCTGTGTGACCTAAATGGGGAGGAAATCCAAAAAAGAGGGAATACATGTATATGTATAGCTGATTCACTTTGCTGTACAGTAAAAACACAACATTGTAAAGCAACTATACTCCAATAAAAATTAATTAAAAAAAAAAAAGGAACTGAGAGAACAGGCACTTAAAGGAGAAAGGCAAAGGCAAAGGCAACATGATAGCGTCAGAAAAAGGGTTCTTGACCTTTTTTTGTTCCCAGAGATTTCTTTGGCAATTTGGTGAAGCCTGTGGACCCCTTCTCAGAATATTTTTTAATGTATTTATTTTTTAAATTGAGGTATAATGTACATACAGTTAAATGAATAACTTAAGTTTAGCATTCAATCACCTTTGACAAATGTACACCAAAGACATGGGACATTTCCATCACTCCAGAAAGTTTTCTTGTGCCCCTTTCCCAATCTTCTATACAAGAAGCAACCACTCATCTGATTTCTATCATTATACGTTAGTTTTGCTTACTCTAGAATTTCAGAACAATGTTTTAAAATATAATTTAAAAATATAATTACTTAAAAAATGTAATAGGTAATATAGGCGCTTCTTTATTAATGATTTAAACAAAAAGATCGAGTGGCAGGTCTAATTACCATAATAAGAAAATAATGAGTATAAACAATATTGCGAGGTGTCTGCAACAACTGAAACTGAAAATATCTGTGGCTTCCAGTAGCAAAAAAAAAAAAAAAAAAAGAAAAAATTACAGGTACTGCTAATACTACCACCATTACCTGCATTCAAAATCGAAGGAAATGCTAAATTTCAGTTTGAGGTTAATAAAAATAACAATGTAATTTTTTTCCTCTCCAAGTTCACAGCCTCCTATATTCTCAGGACCCTTGCCTTAAAATAATATGCTAATTTAATTTCAATTATTTTACGATTTGGGGAGATTCCCCCAAGAGCACTCAGGCAATTATTAAAATTTCCCCTGGGTATGGCAAATAAATGATCCAACCTTCAGTACTTTTGTAGCAATCTGGCTTCCAGCCAGGCCCACATTCTCTCCTCATCAAACTTGCACACCTGCGTGGAGCTGCCCATTCTTCTAACATTTATTATGTGCTTTCCATGGACAAATACCAGCAGTAGGTACTCAGAGTAAGGAAAAATGGTCTCTGCCCCTCAAGGAACTTTCAGTTGAAAAGAGAGAGACACATGGAAACATATAGAAACAAGTCATACTTTTTCAAAATCAGCTCAAACTTGCCCCAGGCAGTCTCTAGTTTCCATGATCACTGCCACACATTCCACTCCCTGCCTGAACTGACCATTCCCCTGTGACAGGCTCCCACTGGGTCCTGAACAGTTCCAGTAAAATACCTGGAAGACTCCACTGAACTAACTTGTCTAGAAGAGTGTTTCTCAACCTTATCGGATCTAACCTTCCCCTTTAAAACGTATTTTGTAAAGTCCCCTTTGCTATTCTAAAACAAATTTCATAGATATTTCTACACACATAAATGGAAATATAGACATATATACTTATCATAGTAGAGTATTATTTAACATATTTAATATGTTCAGATCCAACCATATCAAAAAAGTGTAATGAAGTACTCAGATGCCTGTACCTATTTATACTGGGTACATCTGGATTTAAGAAAATTTATATTTAGAAGCCATTCTATACAGAAAACAAAAGATCAGAGACTATTCTATATAGAAAACAAAAGATCAGAGAAATAACAGACTAGATTTATTTGAATATGACAAGGAGGAGGAAATAATCTTAAGAGTGTGGATAACATACCAAGACAAAATACAGGAGGTTAAAATGGTGAAAATTAGGAAGTATAATATATCTACAAATGAGATGGCCTTATTAAAAGTGTCATATCAAAATAATTCCCTACATTAAAACATGGGAAAGTATAACATTAAATCCAACAGAAAACATATCTCCTACTTTAAAATTCACCATAATTCAGATTACATTCAGTATATACATCCACTCAAAAAGAATTCAGAGATCACACTGTTGAAAGGCGGCGGGCAATAGAGAATGGATAAGACAAAAACAGAAATATGAGAAACTACAGAGAAGATATGTGGTTGACCTTTGTGGATAGATTCAGAGTAAGAGTAAAGACAAGCAATCTAAAAATCGAATTAAAAATTGAATATTCACATAATTTCTTATCACTGTACAAAAATAGTTTTTAATACTTAGTGTGGCAATAATAGGAAGTATTTAAAAATCATTTTTATTAATAAAAAAATGAGATTCCTACATTTCGTGTGCTTCTATTAATTCAGTAACATTTGGTTCTATTAAAAGGACTCTCAAATCTTCTATTACATATTTCCCATTAGCTTTGTTCTACACACAACGCTCTAAGTAATTCATCATCTTTTGAAAAAAGGGAGTATGAAAGTTGTAACTGGATCTAAAACATTTCATAATTAGACTGATAAAATGTAACTGGTTGCAAATAGTTGTTTCTTTTTAGTTCAACTTACCTTTCCTGCACATGTAAACTAACAGAGATAGAAAGAATATTTGAAGAAATATGATGATGTAAGTCAGAATGGTGGTTACCTCTGATAGCAGCAGAATACTGACCAGGAAGGAATGTAAGTAAACTTTTTTGGGTACAGAGCATCTGTAAAGTTGGGAAGCAGGATAAATGTGTGCTAGTTACATTTGCAAATAATATACTCAGTATCTTTTCCTTCAACCTCAAATTACCTTTTCAAGCAAAATTTAAAACAATGGGTCCGGCCGGCTCTGGAGGGGCCCCACCAGCCAAAGCAGCGACAGTCCTGGGGACCGCGGGCTGGTTGTATCAACAAGTAACTTAAAGACAAAATGGAAAAAGAAGGAGGTTTGCGCCTGAGATCATGTTGATGCGAAACCAGGGATGGCCACCTTGTGCCAGATCACTCATCCTGGGGTGAGCCAGCTGCCACGTCATGAGGACACTCAAGCAGCCCTAAGGAGAGAGCCATGTGGCAAGGAACTGAGGCCTCCTACCTACAGCCACGACATTTAGGAGAGGAGCTTCAAGATGGCGGAAGAGTAAGACGTGGAGATCACCTTCCTCCCCACAAATACATCAGAAATACATCTACATGTGGAGCAACTCCTACAGGGCACCTACTGAACGGTGGCAGAAGACCTCAGACCTCCCAAAAGGCAAGAAACTCCCCACGTACCTGGATAGGGCAAAAGAAAAAAGGAAAAACAGAGACAAAAGAATAGGGACGGGACCTGCACCTCTGGGAGGGAGCTGTGAAGAAGGAAAGGTTTCCACACACTATGAAGCCCCTTCACGGGCGGAGACTGCAGGTGGCGGAGCAGGGGCGCTTCAGAGCCACGGAGGAGAGCACAGCAACAGGGGTGTGGAGGGCACAGCGGAGAGATTCCCGCACAGAGGATCGGTGCCAACCAGCACTCACCAGCCCGAGAGGCTTGTCTGCTCACCCGCCGGGGCGGGCGGGGGCTGGGAGCTGAGGCTCTGGCTTCGGAGGTCAGAGCCCAGGGAGAGGACTGGGGTTGGCTGCATGAACACAGCCTGAAGGGACTAGTGCGCCATGGCTAGCCGGGAGGGAGTCGGGGAAAAGTGTGGACCTGCCGAAGAGGCAAGAGACTTTTTCTTCCCTCTTTGTTTCCTGGTGCGCGAGGAGAGGGGATTAAGAGCACTGCTTAAAGGAGCTCCAGAGACGGGCGCAAGCTGCGGCTATCAGTGCAGACCCCAGAGATGGGCATGAGACGCTAAGGCTGCTGCTGCAGCCACCAAGAAGCCTGTGTGCAAGCACAGGTCACTATCCACACCTCCCCTCCCGGGAGCCTGTGCAGCCCACCACTGCCAGGGTCCTGTGATCCAGGGACAACTTCCCCGGGAGAACACACGGCGCGCCTCAGGCTGGTGCAACGTCACGCCGGCCTCTGCCGCCGTAGGCTCGACCCACATCTGTACCCCTCCCTCCCCCTGGCCTGAGTGAGCCAGAGCCCCCGAATCAGCTGCTCCTTTAACCCCGTCCTGTCTGGGCGAAGAACAGATGTGCGCAGGCGACCTACATGCAGAGGCGGGTCCAAATCCAAAGCTGAACCCCAGGAGCCGTGCAAACAAAGAAGAGAAAGGGAAATCTCTCCCAGCAGCCTCAGGAGCAGTGGGTTAAATCTCCACAATCAACTTGATGTACCCTGCATGTGTGGAATACCTGAATAGACAACGAATCATCCCAAATTGAGGAGGTGGACTTTGGGAGCAAGATATATATATTTTTTCCCCATTTTCTCTTTTTGTGAATGTGTATATGTATGCTTCTGCGTGTGATTTTGTCTGTATAGCTTTGCTTTTACAATCTGTCCTAGGGTTCTGTATGTCCATTTTTTTTGTTGTTGTTTTTTGTTTTTTGTTTTTCTTAGTAGAGTTTTTAGCACTTGTTATCATTGGTGGATTTCTTTATTGGTGTGGTTGCTCTCTTCTTTCTTTCTTTTTCTTAATTACTTAAAAATATTTTTTTAAATAATTACATTTTATTTTTTATTTTAATAACTTTATTTTATTTTATCTTCTTCTTTCTTTCTTTCTTTTTTTTTCCTCCCTTTTATTCTGAGCCAAGTGGATGACAGGCTCTTGGTGCTCCAGCCAGGCATCAGGGCTGTGCCTCTGAGGTGGGAGAGCCAAGTTCAGGACATTGGTCCACAAGAGGCCTCCCAGCTCCACGTAATATCAAACAGTGAAAATCTCCCAGAGATCTCCATCTCAATGCCAAGACCCAGCTCCACTCAACGACCAGCAAGCTACAGTGCTGGACACCTTATGCCAAACAACTAGCAAGACAGGAACACAACCCCACCCATTAGCAGAGAGGCTGCCTAAGATCATAATAAGGCCACAGACACCCCAAAATACACCACCAGACGTGGACGTGCCCACCAGAAAGACAAGATCCAGCCTCATCCACCAGAACTCAGGCACTAGTTCCCTCCACCAGGAAGCCTACACAACCCACTGAACCAACCTTAGCCACTGGGGGTAGACGCCAAAAACAACGGGAACTATGAACCTGCAGCCTGCGAAAAGGAGACCCCAAACACAGTAAGGTAAGCAAAATGAGAAGACAGAGAAACACACAGCAGATGAAGGAGCAAGGTAAAAACACACGAGACCTAACAAATGAAGAGGAAAAAGGCAATCTAACTGAAAAAGAAGTCAGAATAATGATAGTAAAGATGATCCCAAACCTTGGAAATAGAATGGAGAAAATACAAGAAACGTTTAACAAGGACCGAGAAGAACTAAAGAGCAAACAAACAGTGATGAACAACACAATAAATGAAATTAAAAATTCTCTAGAAGGAGTCAATAGCAGAATAACTGAGGTAGAAGAACGGATAAGTGACCTGGAAGATAAAATAGTGGAAATAACTACTGCAGAGCAGAATAAAGAAAAAAGAATGAAAAGAATTGAGGACAGTCTCAGACACCTCTGGGACAACATTAAATGCACCACATTCCAATTATAGGGGTCCCAGAAGAAGAAGAGAAAAAGAAAGGGACTGAGAAAATATTTGAAGAGATTATAGTTGAAAACTTCCCTAATATGGGAAAGGAAATAGTTAATCAAGTCCAGGAAGCACAGAGAGTCCCATACAGGATAAATCCAAGGAGAAACACACCAATACACATATTAATCAAACTATCAAAAATTAAATACAAACAAAAAATATTAAAAGCAGCAAGGGAAAAACAACAAATAACATACAAGGGAATCCCCATAAGGTTAAGAGCTGATCTTTCAGCAGAAACTCTGCAAGCCAGAAGGGAGTGGCAGGACATATTTAAAGTGATGAAGGGGGAAAAACTACAACCAAGATTACTCTACCCAGCAAGGATCTCATTCAGACTTGACAGAGAAATTAAAACCTTTACAGACAAGCAAAAGCTTAGAGAATTCAGCGCCACCAAACCAGCTTTACAACAAATGCTAAAGGAACTTCTCTAGGCAGGAAACAAAAGAGATGGAAAAGACCTACAATAACAAACCCAAAACAATTAAGAAAATGCTAATAGGAACATACATATCGATAATTACCTTAAATGTAAATGGATTAAATGCTCCAACCAAAATACATAGACTGGCTGAATGGATACAAAAACAAGACCCATATATATGCTGTCTACAAGAGACCCACTTCAGACCTAGGGACACATACAGACTGAAAGTGAGGGGATGGAGAAAGATATTCCATGCAAATGGAAATCAAAAGAAAGCTGGAGTAGCAATTTTCATATCAGACAAAACAGACTTTAAAAAAAGACTATTACAAGAGACAAGGAAGGACAGTACATAATGATCAAGGGATCAATCCAAGAAGAAGATATAACAATTGTAAATATTTATGCACCCAGCACAGGAGCACCTCAATATGGCAAATACTAACAGCCATAAAAGGGGAAATCGACAGTAACACAATCATAGTAGGGGACTTTAACACCCCACTTTCACCAATGGACAGATCATCCAAAATGAAAATAAATAAGGAAACACAAGCTTTAAATGAGACATTAAACAAGATGGACTTAATTGATATTTATAGGACATTCCATCCAAAAACAATAGAATACACTTTCTTCTCAAGTGCTCATGGAACATTCTCCAGGATAGATCATATCTTGGGTCACAAATCAAGCCTTGGTAAATTTAAGAAAATTGAAATCGTATCAAGTATCTTTTCCAACCACAATGCTATGAGACTAGATATCAATTACAGGAAAAAAATCTGTAAAAAATACAAACACATGGAGGCTAAACAATACACTACTTAATAACCAAGAGATCACTGAAGAAATCAAAGAGGAAATCAAAAAAATACCTAGAAACAAATGACAATGAAAACACGATGACCCAAAACCTATGGGATGCAGCAAAAGCAGTTCTAAGAGGGAAGTTTATAGCAATACAATCCTACCTCAAGAAACAAGAAACAACTCAAATAAACAACCTTAGACCTAAAGCAATTAGAGGAAGAAGAACAAAAGAACCCTAAAGTTAGCAGAAGAAAAGAAATCATAAAGATCAGATCAGAAATAAATGAAAAAGAAATGAAGGAAATGATAGCAAAGATCAATAAAACCTAAAAGCTGGTTTTTTGAGAACATAAACAAAACTGATAAACCATTAGCCAGACTCATCAAGAAAAAAAAGAAGACTCAAATCAATAGAATTAGAAATGAAAAAGGAGAAGTAACAACTGACACTGTAGAAATACAAAGGATCATGAGAGATTACTACTAGCAACTATACGCCAATAAAATGGACAACCTGGAAGAAATGGACAAACTCTTAGAAATGCACAACCTTCCGAGACTGAACCAGGAAGAAATAGAAAGTACGAACAGACCAATCACAAGCACTGAAATTGAAACTGTGATTAAAAATCTTCCAACAAACAAAAGCCCAGAACCAGACGGCTTCACAGGCAAACTCTATCAAACATTTAGAGAAGAGCTAACACCTATCCTTCTCAAACTCTTCCAAAATATAGCAGAGGGAGGAACACTCCCAAACTCATTCTATGAGGCCACCATCACCCTGATACCAAAACCAGACAAAGATGTCACAAAGAAGGAAAACTACAGGCCAATATCACTGATGAACATAGATGCAAAAATCCTCAACAAAATACTAGCAAACAGAATCCAACAGCACATTAAACGGATCATACACCATGATCAAGTGGGGTTTATCCCAGGAATGCAAGGATTCTTCAACATATGCAAATCAATCAATGTGATACACCATATTAACAAATTGAAGGAGAAAAACCATATGATCATCTCAAAAGATGCAGAGAAAGCTTTCGACAAAATTCAACACCCATTTATGATAAAAACCCTCCAGAAAGTAGGCATAGAGGGAACTTGCCTCAACATAATAAAGGCCATATATGACAAACCCACAGCCAACATCGTCCTCAATGGTGGAAAACTGAAACCATTTCCAATAAGATCAGGAACAAAAGAAATAAAAGGAATGCAAATCGGAAAAGAAGAAATAAAGCTGTCACTGTTTGCAGATGACATGATACTATACATGGAGAATCCTAAAGATGCTACCAGAAAACTACTAGAGTTAATCAATGAATTTGGTAAAGTAGCAGGATACAAAATTAATGCACAGAAGTCTCTTGCATTCCTATACACTAATGATGAAAAATCTGAAAGTGAAATTAAGAAAACACTCCCATTTACCATTGCAACAACAAGAATAAAATATCTAGGAATAAACCTACCTAAGGAGACAAAAGACCTGTATGCAGAAAATTCTAAGACACTGATGAAAGAAATTAAAGATGATACAAATAGATGGAGAGATATACCATGTTCTTGGATTGGAAGAATCAACATTGTGAAAATGACTCTACTACCCAAAGCAATCTACAGATTCAATGCAATCCATATCAAACTACCACTGGCATTTTTCACAGAACTAGAACAAAAAATTTCACAATTTGTATGGAAACACAAAAGACCCTGAATAGCCAAAGCAATCTTGAGGGAAAAAAACAGAGCTGGAGGAATCAAGCTACCTGACTTCAAACTATACTACAAAGCTACAGTAATCAAGACAGTATGGTACTGGCACAAAAACAGAAATACAGATCCATGGAACAGGATAGAAAGCCCAGAGATAAACCCACACACATATGGTCACCTTATCTTTGATAAAGGAGGCAAGAATATACACTGCAGAAAAGACAGTCTCTTCAATAAGTGGTGCTGGGAAAACTGGGCGGCTACATATAAAAGAATGAAATTAGAACACTCCCTAACACCATACATAAAAATAAACTCAAAATGGATTAAAGACCTAAATGTAAGGCCAGACAGTATCAAACTCTTAGAGGAAAACATAGGCAGAACACTCTTTGACATAAATCACAGCAAGATCCCTTCTGACCCACCTCCTAGAGAAATGGAAATAAAAACAAAAATAAACAAATGGGACCTAATGAAACTCAAAAGCTTTTACATAGCAAAGGAAACCATAAATAAGACAAAAAGACAACCCTCAGAATGAGAGAAAATACTTGCAAATGAAGCAACTGACAAAGGATTAATCTCCAAAATTTACAAGCAGCTCATGCAGCTCAATATCAAAAAAACAAACAACCCAATCCAAAAATGGCCAGAAGACCTAAACAGATATTTCTCCAAAGAAGATATACAGATTGCCAACAAACACATGAAAGAATGCTCAACATCATTAATCATTAGAGAAATGCAAATCAAAACTACAATGAGATATCATCTCACACCGGTCAGAATGGCCATCATCAAAAAATCTACAAACAATAAATGCTGGAGAGGGTGTGAAGAAAAGGGAACCCTCTTGTACTGTTGGTGGGAATGTAAGTTGATACAATCACTATGGAGAACAGTATGGAGGTTCCTTAAAAAACTAAAAATAGAACTACCATACGACCCAGCAATCCCACTACTGGGCATATACCCTGAGAAAACCATAATTCAAAAAGAGTCATGTACCACAATGTTCATTGCACCTCTATTTACAATAGCCAGGACATGGAAGCAACCTAAGTGTCCATCAACAGATGAAAGGATAAAGAAGATGTGGCACATATATACAATGGAATATTACTCAGCCATAAAAAGAAATGAAATGGAGTTATTTGTAGTGAGGTGGATGGACCTAGAGTCTGTCATACAGAGTGAAGTAAGTCAGAAAGAGAAAAACAAATACCGTATGCTAACACATATATATGGAATCTAAAAAAAAAAAAAAAAAAAAAAAAGGTCATTTAGAACTTAGGGGCAAGACGGGAATAAAGACATAGACCTACTAGAGAATGGACTTGAGGATACGGGGAGGGGGAAGGGTAAGCTGCGACAAAGTGAGAGAGTGGCATGGACATATATACACTACCAAATGTAACATAGATAGCTAGTGGGAAGCAGCCGCATAGCACAGGGAGATCAGCTCGGTGCTTTGTGACCACCGAGAGAGGTGGGATAGGGAGGGTGGGAGGGAAGGAGACGCAAGCGGGAAGAGATATGGAGATATACGTATATGTACAACTGATTCACTTTGTTATAAAGCAGAAACTAACACACCATTGTAAAGCAATTATACTCCAATAAAGATGTTTAAAAAATAAAATAAAATAAAACAATGGGTCCAACTTCTAAAATGTAAAAAAATGTAATAGGATATTTTCCTGATGTTTCCAGATTTTTTGGACACTTTGTCTGAATTTATTGTACACATGAAAATATAATGGGCACATTATTTGAAAATGTAACATACTATTTAAAAATAAGTTTATCCTATGTTTCCCAACTATGCAGACACTCTATCTAGATCCAGGTGGCAGTTACATGTCTTAATGTGTACGTGTGTTTACCAATTCATCAAGCTGTGCACTGTATATTATAGCTCAGTATATACAAACATACACACAATAATGAACAGAATCTTTTTTTAACATTTACTCTAGAAAGTTGTTACTTTTATGTATAGAGTAAGGCAATCATTTTCTTCTTCATTGCTATTGCATGAATCTATCATCCAAGGGATTCTTAACTTTTTTTATAAACACATGCTACTTAAAAAAAAGTTTCTTCTATAAACCCACAATGATGGACAGTAGCTGTTTTCCATCTGTTGCACAAGCAAAGACAACATAAAAAGCACCAAGTAGTTTGGGTTTGTGCGTAAAATGGAGTTAGGTCCCAGGCTTGGATAACTATGAACAGATTTTCACACATGAATGTTTGGTGGAACATTCTAAAGTTGTGCTGCACTTATAAGACATTTAGTATTCCTGGCCCCTGACTGCAAAATGCCAGCTTGTACCCTCCCATTACTGTGGTAACAGAAAACTTCCCCCCACTTTTTCAAAGGGCCGCTAGGGGGCAGTACTGCCTCCAGTGAGAACCATGGTGTTCTTTTTCACCTTTCAGAATTTCCCTGGGAACAAGAACCTCATTCTCTTAATCTTGGATGGTCTAGTGCTGAACACAGTGCCTGACATATAGAGTAGGTGCTTAATAAGTATGACAGACCAAGGCTATGATAAAGTATGCTATGTAGGCACAAAGGGAGGTGACGTCAATCCAACAGGGGAATTGAAAGGAGAGTAAAAACTTCATAGATGTTGTAAGAGAGTTGCCTAGACTAAGAGGATTTGGATGGCTGGGGATGAGTGGGAATAGGAGGTGGGTGGTAGAGGATGTGCTATACCAAAACAAGGGAATAAATCAAGAAAGAAGAAAACACAGGAACCAGGAAACATGATCCAAAACAGAGAAGAAGTAAAGGAAATTCTCAGGATGATGAGGAAAGGAACAGACAGGATGAAAGCTTTGCAGCAGGCCTAGAGAGCAAACAGTCCAGATTAGACTAGGAAGACAAAAGGCTCCCAGAGGAGTACCTCCAAGAAAAAAGGAAAGGGTTTTAAAAATGGATTTGATGGATAACCATTTGATGGAAGTGTTTACTATACTGAGAGAAATTTTACAGTTCTATTGAAGTGTCTGGGAAAGAATTAGTGAAAGACACAACAGCAAACAAAGCAAACAGAAAAATAAAGCATTCTGAAGGGGGATGGGAAGATGTTCAAGAAAGAAAATATACTCATAGTATGATTACCTGACTCATTTGAAGAACATTTAACATAACAATATCAATGCTAAATACTAGTGATTATTTCTGACAAAAATTAGAGATTACAAGTAAAGCTGATGTGTGTAGATTATTCTTTTGAGAAACCTGGCTATGAAAAGGAGAGTTCAGGGAAAAGAAACACAATGGCATGAAAGCTTTCCCTACTTGATCCTACGACAGCCCATTTCTGTACTATTATGGGCTGTCATACATTGCTAATCAATCTTATGTAATAATGTTAGCAACTCTGTGAGGCAAGCAGGTTTCATCAGCCTCCTTTTATAGATAGGGAAAAAGAAGCTGTTGAGGGCTGAGAAATGTATCTGAACTGAATGAATAACTGAATAAACATTGAATAGAATTAGAACCCACAGCACATGCTCTTCTGTATTCTATACATAACTTTCCAAAATATCACTTTGCCAGGAATTATACTATACTCAGAAGAATGATCAAAAATTAGCTCCAATATAATGAAAATCTCTTGAAGAAAAATAAATTATGTCTGGTAAAGGATTAAAAGTAGAATAAGTCTAGAGTTAAATTTGTTTCAACTGTTAACATTACAGTACCATTTTCTTTCTTTTTAGTTAAGTGAATTAAATTCCTTTCTTTGAAAACTAACGATCATCAATAATTTTAGGAATAAAACCAAACACACAGAGATTTTTTTTCTTTGGCCGCACCATGCGGCATGTGGGATCTTCATTTCCCACCCAGGGATCGAACCCACTGCCCCCGCATTGGAAGCACAGAGTCTTAACCACTGGACTGCCAGGGAAGTCCCCAAACACACAAAGATTAAAAAAAACCACAAGGTGGGGGGGGGGGCAGGAACACACAATTAAATATCACTAAACATGAAATGTCTGTAAATGTATCAAAAAAGCATTTATCAACATTAACATCTGTTTAGGAAATTTCAAAATATATAAACTTTTCAATCCCTCACTTAAGATTCTTTTTAATGAATTTTTCACTTTGTGTAACTAGTAAGAGCATACAGCTACTCCTGATATACACCCATTTGACTTAAGAATGTCTCACATGCAGACGGCTGGTCCCTGCCATGCAGGAGATGGGGATGGGCTTCCTCCAGAAGCGTTCCCAGTGGCTCTCTCCATAGCCTCGATGGGAACATCTTCATGGCACCACTGTTCATCCTCTCACCACAAACAAAGGTGTTTAGGAATCCAAACTATTCCCTCCTATTTAAACATCATGTAGTAGAACTAATGTGCATCTGAAATGTGATTCTCCTAATGTTTTTCATCATAAATGTGCAGTATTGATATTTCAGCTACACTGTAGGTTACATAGATCTTTAAAGGGTAGCCTAGAAACTTATTCATTTATAATACCATTTGTAAATTTTTTTTCAGGGGGGAAATACAATTCAAATTCCAAAGCTCAGATAAAATATGAATGTCTGAAATGTAAGTGGGTGACTACCTGTAAATATTCCGGCAGTGGCTTAAGCTAGTCATTATTAGGAAAGAAGAGGAACTGCCTCTGAGTCCTCTGCTTGTAGGGTCAGCAAAAGAACTGGAACTATCATAAAGTCTACTACAGAGAAACTTAAAATAGCTCCTTGTCATCACTACATGTTTAGAGAAGGACAGGAAATAATTAAAAGGGAGTCTCATCGATAAACTTCAAATAACTTTTAAAAAATGATGATGATATGGAAGCAATGATTAGTTTTACTAATAGGATCACAAAAGGTTATAAGTGACAAATGAAAACTCATCCTATTAGCAGACAGTTAATTAAAAGATTGCTACAAAGATATTAAAAACAGTTTGCTCTTAAAAATGTGGAAGTTACGCACCCTTGAGTACACTGCCTTCCCTAGTCACTTGCTTTCTAAAACATAGGGAAATGAAAAAGTGGAAATGAAAGATTGAGTAATCAACCTTGTTTTGCTTTCAGGTCACTGCACTGACTAAACTAGGAAACATGAAATTCCAAAAGCCTGCACAAATTCAGAAATTCAGCAAAAAAGCATTAACTGAATGCTTCCTTTCTATTTCTACTGTATTTTATGAGCATGTATGAGCAAGCATGCATAACAGAGGATGTCTGGCTTGTACTAGTTTCTAAAGGGGTAACCAAAGGCATGAATAAGAACCATGAACTAAAAAGTAGCATCCCTGGTGAAAATGAAACCAAAAACTAAGCAGTGATTTATGACTTTCTGGAAGATAACACTTTGCTACAATTTAAACACATCTGTTTAACACACCTGCTAGGTAGCAGGTATGTAATCCTCTGCAACCACTCCCACATGCACCTCACCAGCTCCTTCAATACTGAAGAGTTGCGTCTGTCTTAAGGTACCACATACTTTCAGACTCCTAGCTTGTGTTACCTGGTCTCAGCCTAGTCTCTAACCTTATCCTGTAATGCTGTTTCCCTCTATTTCTTCCACCACAGCTTCAGTGGTCTCTTGTTCTATACTCAACCTCATTCTTAACTTAGGAACCTTGTTCTAGCTCTTCTAACTGAAAAGTTCTTCCTCTTGATTGTCACAAGGTAAATTCCTTCTTGCTGCTTCCTCAGAAAAGTGTTTCCCATCACCTAAACACACCCCCCAGCACTGATTTTACTTATTTATTTTCCTATTTGTTGATACTTTTCTTCGCCCACTAGAACATAAGCTCCACAGAGCAAGGACCCTGTCTGTGTTGTTCACCATTACATCCTCCACAGTGAGAACAGTTCTGGCATATAGCAGACATTCAATAAATATGCTGAATGGATGGGTGAATAATAATCAGGCAGTAAGTATTTACTGAGCACGATACTATATCATGCAAACACAAAGTAAAAAGCTCATGAAGCAAACACAATAGTATAATAGTGTTCAATGCAAACACAAAGTAAAAAGCTCATGAAGCTTTCAGCTTTGTGAGAAACCATAAAGAAACACACAAATACATATCATAACAAATGATATTAAGGAAATAAACAAGGGTTATCATAGAGAACTGGAGAGAAGCTATTTTAGTTAGGGTAGTTAGGGAAGATCCTCTGAGGAGGTAGCATTTAAATGAGAAAGAAAAATTGAGAAGATGTCAACCTTAGAAGCCCTGGGGAAAATAAACTCATGCACTTATGGTTAATTAATCTATGACAAAGGAGGCAAGAATGTACAATGGATAAAAGACAGTCTCTTCAACAAGTGGTGCTGGGAAAACTGGACAGCTACATGTAAAAGAATGAAATTAGAACATTCTCTAACACCACACACAAAAGCAAACTCAAAATGGATTAAAGACCTAAATGTAAGACTGGATACTATAAAACTCCTAAAGGAAAAGATAGGCAGAACACTATTTAACAAAAATCACAGCAATGTTTTTTTTGGATTTGTCTCCTAGAGTAATGGATATAAAAACAAAAATAAACAAATGGGACCTAATTAAACTTAAAAGGTTTTGCACATCAAAGGAAACCATCAACAAAACAAAAATACAGCCTATGGAACGGGAGGAAATACTTGCAAACTATGTGACCGACAGGGGATTAATTTCCAAAAATACACAAACACCTCATACGGCTCAATATCAAAAACAAACAAACAAACAAAAAAACACCCAATCAAAAAATGAGCCCAGGGACTTCCCTGGTGGCACAGTGGTTAAGAATCCGCCTGCCAATGCAGGGGACACACGTTTGAGCCCTGGTCCGGGAAGATCCCACATGCCGCGGAGCAACTAAGCCTGTGCACCACAACTACTGAGCCTGCGCTCTAGAGCCTGCGAGCCACAACTACTGAAGCCCGCGTGCCTAGAGCCCGTGCTCCGCAACAAGAGAAGCCACTGCAATGAGAAGCCTGCGCACCGCAACAAAGAGTAGCCCCCGCTCGCCGCAACTAGAGAAAGCCCACGAGCAGCAACGAAGACCCAATGCAGCCCAAAATAAATAAATGTATTAAAAAAAAAAATGAGCAGAATACCTAAACAGACATTTCTCCAAAGATGACAGATGGCCAACAGGCACATGAAAAGATGCTCAACATCACTAATTATTTAAGAAATGCAGATCAAAACAATAATGAGGTATCACCTCACACCAGTCAGAATGGCCATCAGCAGAAAGTCTACAAATAATAAATGCTGGACAGGGTGTGGAGAAAAGGGAACCCTCCCACACTGCTGGTGGGAATGTAAATTGGTGAAGCCACTATGGAGAACAGTATGGAGATTCCTTAAACAACTAAAAATAGAGCTACCAGCAATTCCACTCCTGGGCATTTATTTGGAGAAAACTATAATTTGAAAAGACACATGCACCCCAATGTTCATAGCAGCACTACTGATAATAGCCAAGACATGAAAACAACCTAAGTGTCTACTAACAGATGAATGGATAAAGAAGCTGTGGTATATATACACAATGGAATACTACTCAACCATAAAAAGAATGAAATAATGCCATTTGCAGCAACATGGATGGACCTAGAGATTATCATGCTAAGTGAAGTCAGACAGAGAAAGACAAATATCATATGATATTGCTTATATGTGGACTCTAAAAAAAATGATACAAATGAATTTATTTACAAAACAGAAACAGACTCACAGACATAGAAAACGAACTTATGGTTACCAAAGGGGAAAGGATAGGAGGAATAAATCAGGAGTTCGGGATTAAAATATACACAGTACTATATATAAAAAACATAACCAACAAGGACCTACTGTATAGCACAGGGAACTCTACTCATTATCTTATAATAACCTACAATGGAAAAGAACCTAAAAAAGAACATATATATATATATATATATATATATACACATATATATATACATATATATATACATATATATATATATAGACCACTTTGCTATACACCTGAAACTAACACAACATTGTAAATCAACTATATTTCAATAACAATTTAAAAAAAAAAGAAGCATTGGGAAGACGCATATGTGAAAGTGAGGCACTTTCAAAGAACTGAAAGATGGGGTCTAGGGCAACAGCAAAAAGTGCCTGAAATGAATTTAGAGGGGCCAGGTCATTTAAAGGAATGCTGAGAAGTTTGAAGTCTATTGTATATTTTTTAAAATTGGAAGATTTTAGGATTTTAAGCAAAGGAATTAAAGTTGATTTGTGTTTTTAAGAGTATCCTAGATTTTTATTCAAGTTGGTCTTGGAAGTTCATAAACTCCCCACCTTAGTCCAAAACACCATTGGATAAATATAGAAAATTTTAAAAAACAAATCCCAAAGCATATACAAAGTAAACATTTCTTTGAACCAGAAAAAAGCAGACGAGAAAAAGCTGTAAGTCAGGCTAAAGTTGCAGATCCACTGGTAGGCAGATGGTAGGTAGGCAATAAGTAACCAGGAATTTGCTTCCCACAAGATAAAAGGGGATCAAAGTGCTCCAGAGGGGCAGGAAATGGGGAGAGTCGGCCTCACAATCAAACCAAGGGCTGAAATGGAGTTTTCCTACCCTGAAAAGGAGGCTGGAAAAAAAACAAAAAACAAAAAAAACCTGACATTAACCACTGTGAGGAGCTGCAGCATACTTAGAGCTACACTAGAAGTTGATGGGAAGCAGAAAATACCTCAAAGCCCAGGCCTAGATTAACATGCCTGCTGACTTAGTGACTAGATCCACTGTCTCCAATATTGCAGTGGAACAGGGGCCCCACGGTGTCAATTTAAGATACGGTTCTAGCCTGGGACTGTTCAGGGGCCAGACGGAAGGAAACCACAAAACTACTAGACAGGAAGAGGGGAAAGCAGCAATAAGAAAACAAGCACATGAAAAACTTAGTCAAGAAGCACTTCCTAAGCAAAATTCTTAAATACATGAAGAAATTACAACCATGAAAGACAGCCACTATAACCCATGTCAAGGAGAGGAACTTGCTGCAGATGGAATAAAAATAGAGCAATCTGAAAATGATTTTTAAAGGTTTAGGATCCTCCAATAGCTAAAGGAAATCATAACAGACATTACAGAAAAAAAAATACGCTATGAAATAAAAACAAGAATACTACAAAAATAGAAAAAGTGATAAAGAAGCAAAGTTTAATATTAAGTTAAAGATTTTCTAGAAGATGGGAGTCCTCAGATTGAAAGTACACACAGTGACCTGAGTGGAAGATGAGAAGAAAGAGGAAGCAAGCAAAACAAATAAAAAATCCGCCCTACCCAAAACCAAAATAAATACGTGTATAATCTTTTAAATAAAATTGTGTGTATATGTACAAAAACATAAAGAAATTACCAATAAGCAGCACAGAGCTGAACTATATGTTACATAGTTGAGTGAAAAAAAATCACAGAATATAATATATTGTATAATACTTATATATAAAAAATAAATAACTCAAAACTCCCTGTGCCTATCTGCCCACATACAAATGCACTGATAAAGATCTAAAATTAGACATATCAAACAGTTACAGTAGTTATCTATTTGAAGGTGTGTAGCATCAGATAGACTTGGGAAGACAAGTATGGTGGACTTTCATCTTCTACTATATAGACACCACTGATTATTTTAAAGTTTATATTAAGCTTACATTTATTAAGAGAACAAAACAAAAACTAATTATAAAAATACAACATAGTTTAAAATAATAATGTTAGATCTATGGCAGTTGAATTGCAGGATTCTCCCATATACTTAGGTTAGAAGAGTAAGGTGTAGATAATCTGAATACATAAATCAATTTTCTGTAAAATAAATTATGCTCCCCAAACGTCTAGTACATATGTATTTCTATATGATTATATGAGAAGAGAAAAATGAATAAATGGATTCATACCAGATTAATGTTGGATATCTGAAGGAGCAGTAGATGGGAAAGGAGAAAGGAGGCCAAAAACAAAAAATAAAATGCTATCCTTATTTTTTTTAATTTAAAAAGAACATGTATAATTATGTACTTATTTCATAAATATTTCCTGAGTGTACTATGTCAGATAATGATCTTAGAGCTAGGGGATACAAAAGTGGACAAAACGAAGTCCTTGTTCACAGGGAGTTTATAATACAGTGGGGGAAGGGATGAAGACAATAAAATGAACAGAAATTACATAATGTCAGTAAGTAGTGGGGGAAATAAAGCAGGTTAAAGTGATAGAGTATGACCAAGGGGTTCAGGAGGGGATTTGACACAGATTGTCAGGGAAGACCTCTCTGATGAGGTAACACTTTGAACAGAGAGCTGAATGAAGCAAGAGTGAGGCAGGTAGTTTCAGATAGGAACGGGGGAGCAGCAAGTGTGAAAGCCACAGGGCCAGTGTGTGTTTGGCACATTCTTGGTGAAACAGAAAGAATGCTAGTGTAGCTGGAGCTCAGTAAACAAAGGTGAGAGTGGTAAGAAACCAGGGTCAGAGATGAAATAAGAGGAGCACTCAGGGACCAGGTCAGAGAGACCAAGGGAAGTATGATGGGGAGCCGCTGGAGACTTTTAAGCAAGGGGTGACATAATCTGATTATGCTTTAAAAAGAATCCGCTGTGTGGCAAACTGAAATGGAAGGAGACTGGTGAGGAAACTACTGTAGCAGTCCCACTAGGAGAATACAGTGACAAGGACAAGAGCAGTAGAGATGGATTTGGTAGGAAGTAGTTGGATTCAGAATATATTTTCAAGGTAAAGGCAGCAAGATCTTCAGGTAGATTGAAGGTGTAGCCTCAAACAATATATTATAATACTTGGTCACTGGCTATAAACATGTTAATAGTGATTATCTCCTGAGTACATAATTTTGTGTGATTTAAATTTGTTTCTTACGCTTTTAACACTTTTGGAATGTGAATGCATTTATATATAATCAAGAAAAAGCAATAAAGTTGCTTTCAATGTTTAAAAAAAAAAGTGCACCTCAAGCACCACGCTACGTAAATAAAAATAAACATCTAGCCACATTATGGTAAAATTGCAGAACATTAAGAATACAAAAAGAATTCTGAAAAATCAGGAGTGAAAAAATAGATTATCTATAAAAGAATGGCAATTAGCCTCTCAGGAGACTTCTCATCAACAATGAATACCAGGCTTCCAGGTTGGAAAAGAAGAAGTAAAACTATCTCTATTTGCCGATGACATGATATAATCTTTTATATAGAAAATTCTAAAGAATCCACTAAAAAACTATTAGAACTAATAAACGAGTTCAGCAAGGTTGTAAGATACAAGATCTAGATACAAAAATCAATTCTATTTCTATACAGTAGCAATGAACAAACTGAAAATTTTTAAAATTACATTTACATTAGCAACAAAAGAATAAAATACTTGGGAATAAATGTAATTAAAGAGGTGCTAAAAACTAGAAAACTTTGTTGAAAGAAATTAAAGAAGATCTAAATAAATGGAAAGATATTTGTTGTTCATGGATCAGAAAACTTAATATTAAAATAGCAATACTCCCAGATTAATCTACAGTCTCAACACAGTCCCTATCAAAATTGCAGCTAGCTTCTTTGCAGAAATTGACAAACTGATTCTAAAATTCATATTAAGGAACCCAGAAGAGTCAAACAATTTTGGGGAAAAAAATACAAACTTAGAAGACACACATCCTGATTTTAAAACATAATGCAAAGTTATAATAATCAAGACAGTGTGGTAGTGGCCTAAAAACAGATATACAGATCAATGAAATAGAATTGTACATCCAGAAATAAACCCACACATTACAGTTAACTGATTTCCAAGGGTGCCAACACCATTCAATAAGGTAAAGAATAGCCTTTTCAACAGATGGTGTTGAAACAAATGGATATAGACATACAAAAGAATGAAGTTGGACTCCTACCTCACACCATATACAAAAATTAACTCAAAATGAATCAAAGACCTAAATGTAAGAGCTAAAACTATACAACTCTTGAAAGAACCCTTAAATATAAATCTTCATGGCTTTATACTAGATAATAGTTTCTAAGATATGGTACCAAAAGCACAAGCAACCAAGGGAAAAACATGAACTGGTACAAAAGTACAAAAGTACAACTTTTGTACTTCAAAGGACATCACCAAGAAAGTGAAAAGACAACCCACAGAATGGCAGAAAATATTTGCAAATCATATATCTGATAACGGACTAGTTCCTGGAACATATAAAGGACATTACAACTAAACAATAAAAGATAAATAACCCATTAGGAAGGCTATAATCAAAAAAACAGGGATGCTGGTGGGGGACCTCGATGCCCAAGGAGACGGGAGGAACCCCCGCGACTGGGTAGAATGAAGGGGGAGTGGGGGGGGGAGGAGAAGTGGAGGCTGGACAGGACAAGCACAACTGAAGGGTGGATGGGAAGGGGTAGGGGTTCCCACACCTGGGGGACACCCTCAGGGGCTCAGAGGATGGGGGGCAGCGTGCATAGTGTCTCCCCTGCCCAATCGGGCCCCAGGAAGCCTGCAGGGCTCCCACACTGGGTCCTCTGCCCTCCAAAGTCCCTTCAGATCACGTGGGTCCTAGGAGCAGAGGAGGGAGGTGGGGGGAGAAGAGGAGAGGCGGGTGGGAGAAGCCCTCCAACTGGCGGATAAGCAGAGGCATGGCAGGTGTTTCCCCCACCCACTCGGGCCCCAGGAAGCCTGCTGGGCTCCCGGGCCTTGTCCTCCGTTCTCTGGGGCACCCTCCAGCCTCATGGGTCCTAGAGTCTGGGAGGGAGGAAGGAGGGGGAAGAGGACAGGCAGACAGTGTTGGGGGGAACCCTCCAGGACCAGAGGATCAGGGGAAACCCAGCAGGCTTCCCAGTGCTGAGTACCCTGCCCTCCAAGGCCCCCCACCAGGCCACATGGGTCCTAGGGGCATAGGAGGGAGGGGGAGGAAGAGGCAAGGCAGATGGGGAGGGGCCACAGGCGTTTCCCCCGCCCACTCGGTCCCGGGAAGCCTATTGGGCTTCCAGGTCTGATCCCCTGCCTTCCGGGGTCCCCTCCCACCACATGAGCCCCAGGGGAATAGGAGGGAGGCAGGGGGGAGAAGAAGAAGGGAGGCCAACGGGGAGGGGCCCTCCAGGATCAGAGGATTGGGGGGGACATGCCTAGCGTTTCCCCCGCCCACTCAGGCCCAGTGAGCCTGCTGGGGCCCTGGACCTGGTCCTCTGCCCTCCAAGGCCAGAGGGCCTGGGCCCCTCCTGCTAAGCCTAAGCCCCACCCCCACCCCCAGGTCCTTTTCCTGCCCTATGGGTCCTAAGCATAGGCCCCACCAACCACCTAAACCTGTTCCTGCCTAAGCCCCACCCCCCACAGCCAAGGCCCTTTCCAGCTTTTTTTTTCTTTTTCTTTTTCTCCTCTTTTATACTATTGTGGTTCTGTTTTACCTTCCAGTTGTTGTTTCCTCTATATTTTAATTTTTTAATTCTTTTTAACATATCTGTTATTTTTCTAACCTAATTTTATTGTTTACTCTGTTATTGTTTTGCTCTTTTTTTTTTTTTTTTGCTACTCCACACAGCTTGTGGGATCTTGGTTCATGAGCCAGGTCAGGGCAGAGTTCCTGCAGTGGGAGCTCTGAGTCCGAACCACTGGACTAACAGAGAACCTCAGACCCAAGGAATAGTCATCGAAGTGAGGTCTTGCAGAGGTCCTCATCTCAGCATCAAGACCCAGCTCTACCCAACAACCTACAAATTCCAGTGCTGGAAGCTTCAGACCAAACAACCAGTAAAACAGAAACACAATCCCACTTATTAAAAAAAAAAAAAAAAAAAGACGACAAAAAATATGTCACAGATGAAGGAGCAAGGAAAAACCTACAAGACCAAATAAATGAAGAGGAAATAGGCAACCTACCTATCAATTCAGAGTAATGATAGTAAAGATGATCCAGAATCTCAGAAATAGAATGGAGGCATGGATTGAGAAAATACAAGAAATGTTTAACAAAGATCTAGAAGAACAAAAGAACAAACAAACAGATGAACAACACAGTACCTGAAATGAAAAATACACTAAAAGGAATCAATAACAGAATAACTGAGGCAGAAGAACGAATAAGTGAGCTGGAAGACAGAACGGTGGAAATAACTGCTGAGGAGCAGAATAAAGAAAAATGAATGAAAAGAATTGAAGACAATCTCAGAGACCTCTGGGACAACAATAAACGCACCAACATTCGAATTATAGGGGTCCCAGAAGAAGAAGAGAAAAAGAAAGGGTCTGAGAAAATATTTGAAGAGATTACAGTGGAAAACTTCCCTAACATGGGAAAGGAAATAATCCAAGTCCAGCAAGCACAGAGAGTCCCATATAGGATAAACCCTAGGAGAAACACACCAAGACACATATTAATCAAACTAACGAAAATTAAAATTCAAAGAAAAATTATTAAAAGCAGGAAGGGAAAAGCAAAAAATAACATACAAAGGAATCCCCATAGGGTTATCAGCTGATGTTTCAGCAGAAACTCTGCAGGCCAGAAGGGAGTGGCAGGATATACTTAAAGTGATGAAAGAGGAAAACCTACAACCAAGATGACCCTACCCAGCAAGGATCTCATTCAGATTCGACAGAGAAATCAAAAGCTTTTCAGACAAGCAAAAGCTAAGAGAATTCAGCACCACCAAACCAGCTTTACCACAAATGCTAAAGGAACTTCTCTAGGTGGGAAACACAAGAGAAGAAAAAGACCCACAAAAACAAACCCAAGACAATTAAGAAAATGGTAATAGGAACATACATATTGATAATAACCTTGAATGTAAACGGATTAACTGCCCCAACCAAAAGACAGAGACTGGCTGAAAGGATACAAAAACAAGACCCATACACATGCTGTCTACAACAGACCCACTTCAGACCTAGGGACACATACCAACTGAAAGTGAACGGATGTTAAAAGATATTCCATGCAAATGGAAATCAAAAGAAAGCTGGAGTAGCAATACTCATATCAGATAAAATAGACTTTAAAATAAAGACTGTTACAAGACATAAGGAAGGGGGTTCCCTGGTGGCACAGTGGTTAAGAATCCGCCTGCCAATGCAGGGGACATGGGTTCAAGCCCCGGTCCAGGAAGATCCCACATGCCACGGAGCAACTAAGCCCATGCGTTACAACTACTGAGCCTGTGCTCTAGAGCCTGAAAGCCACAACTACTGAGCCCGCACGTCTAGAGGCCATCTTCCACAACAAGAGAAGCCACTGCAATGAGAAGCCTGTGCACTGCAACAAACAGTCCCCGCTGGCCACAACTAGAGAAAGCCCGCGCGCAGTAACGAAGACCCAACACAGCCAAAAATAAATAAATTTGTTTAAAAAAATCTGTTAAAAAAAAAAGAGATAAGGACACTACATAGTGATCAAGGGATCAATCCAGGAAGAAGATATAACAATTATAAATGTTTATGCATCCAACATAGGAGCACCTCAATACATAAGGCAAATGCTAACAACCATAAAAGGGGAAATCAACAGCAACACAATAATAGTAGGGGACTTTACCACCCCACTTACACCAATGGACAGATCATCAAAACAGAAAATAAATAAGGAAACACAAGCTTTAAATGACACAATAGACCAGATAGATTTAATTGATATTTATAGGACAGTCCACCCAAAAGTGGCAGAATACACTTTATTCTCAAGCGCACACAGAATATTCTCCAGGATAGATCACATCTTGGGTCACAAACCAAGCCTCAGAAAATTGAAGAAAACTGAAATCGTATCAAGCATCTTTTCTGACTACAACGCTATGAGATTGGAAATCAATCACAGGAAAAAGAACTGTAAAAATCACAAATACATGGAGGGTAAACAGTGCACTACTAAATAATCAAGAGATCACTGAAGAAATCACAGAAAAAATTTAAAAATACGTAGAACAAATGACAACAACGACCCAAAACCTATGGGACACAGCAAAAGCAGTTCTAAGAGGGAAATTTATAGCAATTCAACCTCACCTTAAGAAATAAGAAAAATAGACGCAGACCTAGAAAATGGACTTGAGGACATGGGGAGGGGGAAGGATAAGCTGGGACGAAGGGAGAGAGTGGCATGGACTTATATATACTACCAAGTGTAAAATAGATAGCTAGTGGGAAGCAGCCGCATAGCACAGGGAGATCAGCTCAGTGCTTTGTGATCACCTAGAGGGGTGGGATAGGGAGGGTGGGAGGGAGACACAAGAGGGAGGAGATATGGGGATATATGTATATGTATAGCTGATTCACTATGTTATAAAACAGAAACTAACACACCATTGTAAAGCAATTACACTCTAATAAAGACGTTTAAAAAATCTTAAAAAAAAAAAGAAATAATATAAATCTCAAATAAACGACCTAACCTTACACCTAAAGCAACTAGAGAAAGAAGAACAAAGAAAACCCAAAGTCAGCAGAAGGAAAGAAATCATAAAGATCGTAGGAGAAACAAATGAAACAGAAATGAAGAAAACAATAGCAAAGATCAGTAAAACTAAAAGTCGGTTCTTTGAAAAGATAAAAAACATTGATAAACCTTTAGCCAGACCCATTAAGAAAAAAAGAGAGAGGACGCAAATCAGTAAAATTAGAAATGAAAAAGGAGAAATCACAACTGACACCACAGAAATACAAAGGATTACAAGAGACTACTACAAACAACTATATGCCAATAAAATGGACAACCTGGAAGAAATGGACAAATTCTTGGAAAGTTACAATTTTCCAAGACTGAACCAGGAAGAACTAGAAAATATAAACAGACCTATCACAAATAATGAAATTGAAACCATAATTAAAAATCTTCCAACAAACAAAAGTCCAGGACCAGATGGCTTCACAGGTGAATTCTATCAAACATTTGCAGAAGAGCTAATGCCCATCCTTCTCAAACTCTTCCAAAAAACTGCAGAGGGAAAAATACTCCCAAATTCATTCTATGAAGCCACCATCACCCTGATACCAAAACCAGACAAAGATATCACAAAAAAAGAAAATTAGACCAGTATCACTGATGAACACAGATGCAAAAATCCTCAACAAAATACTAGCAAACAGAATCCAACACATTAAAAGGATCATACACCACAATCAAGTGGGATTTACCCCAGGAATGCAAGGATTCTTCATTATACACAAATCAATCAATGTGATACACCATATTAACAAATTAAGGAATAAAAACCATATGATCATCTCAATAGATGCAGAAAAAGCTTTTGACAAAATTCAACACCCATTTATGATAAAACCTCTACAGAAAATGGGCATAGAGGGAACCTACCTCAACATAATAAAGTCCATATATGACAAACCCACAGCAAACATCACACTGAATGGTAAAAAACTGAAAGCATTTCCACTAAGATCAGGAACAAGACAAGGATGTCCACTCTCACCACTCTTATTCAACATAGTTTTGGAAGTCCTAGGCACGGCAATCAGAGAAGAAAAAGAAATAAAAGGAATACAAATTGGAAAAGAAGAAGTCAAACTGTCACTGTTTGCAGATGACATGATACTATACATAGAAAACCCTAAAGATGCCACCAGAAAACTACTAGGACTAACCAATGAATTTGGTAAAGTTGCAGGATACAAAATTAATGCACAGAAATCTCTGGCATTCCTATACACTAACAATGAAAACTCAGAAAGAGAAATCAAGGAAACAATTCCATTTACCATCACAACAAAAAGAATAAAATACCTAGGAATAAACCTACCCAAGGAAGCAAAAGACTTGTACTTAGAAAACTATAAAACACTGATGAAAGAAATCAAAGATGACACAAACAGATGGAGAGACACACCATGTTCTTGGATTGGAAGAATCAATATTGTGAAAATGACTATACTACCCAAAGCAATCTACAGATTCAATGCAATCCCTATCAAACTACCAGTGGCATTCTTCACAGAATTTGAACAAAAATTTTTACAATTTGTATGGAAACACAAAAGATCCCAAATAGCCAAAGCAATCTTGAGGGAAAAAACAGAGCTGGAGGAATCAAGCTACCTGACTTCAAACTACACTACAGAGCTACAGTAATCAAGACAGTATGGTACTGGCACAAAAACAGAAATATAGATCAGTAGTACAGGATAGAAAGCCCAGAGAGAAACCCACGCACCTATGGTCACCTTATCTTTGATAAAGGAGGCAAGAATATACAATGGAGAAAAGACAGCCTCTTCAATAAATGGTGCTGGGAAAACTGGACAGCTACATGTAAAAGAATGAAATTAGAACACTCCCTAACACCATACATAAAAATAAACTCCAAATGGATTAAAGACCTAAATGTAAGACAGGACACTATAAAACTCTTAGAGGAAAATATAGGCAGAACACTCTTTGACATAAACCACAGCAAGATCTTTTTTCACCCACCTCCTAGAATAATGAAAATACAAACAAAACTAAACAAATGGGACCCAATTAAACTTAAAAGCCTTTGCACAGCAAAGGAAACCATAAACAAGACAAAAAGACAACCTTCAGAATGGGAGAAAATATTTGCAAATGAAGCAATGGACTAAGGTTTTTTTCTCCAAAATATACAAACAGCTCATGGAGCTCAGTATCAAAAAAATAAACCACCCAATTAAAAAATGGGCAGAAGACCTAAACAGATATTTCATCAAAGAAGACATACAGATGGCCAAGAAGCACATGAAAAGAGGCTCAACATCACTAATTATTCGAGAAATGCAAATCAAAACTACAGTGAGGTATCACCTCACACCGGTCGGAATGGCCATCATCAAAAAATCTACAATAAATGCTGGAGAGGGTGTGGAGAAAAGGGAACCCTTTTGCACTGTTGGTGGGAATGTAAATTGATACAGCCACTATGGAGAACAGTTATGGAGGTTCCTTAAAAAACTAAAAATAAAACTACCACATGACCCAGCAATCCCACTACTGGGCATATACCCTGAGAAAACCATAATTCAAAAGGACACATAGGGCTTCCCTGGTGGCACAGTGGTTAAGAATCTACCTGCCAATGCAGGGGACACAGGTTTGAGCCCTGGTCCAAGAGGATCCCACATGCCGCGGAACAACTAAGCCCGTGCACCACAAATACTGAGCCTGCACTCTAGAGTCCCTGATCCACAACTACTGAAGACTGTGTGCCTAGAGCCCATGCTCCACAACAAGAGAGGCTATTGCAATGAGAAGTCCACGCACCGCAACAAAGAGTAGCCCCCGCTCACTGCAACTAGAAGAAGCCTGCATGCAGCAGCGAAGACCCAACTTAGCCAAAAAAAAAAATTAAAAAAAAAAAAAGGACACATGTACCCCAATGTTCATTGCAGCACTATTTACAATAGACAGGACATGGAAACAACCTAAATGTCCAACAACAGATGAATGGATAAGGAAGATGTTGTACATATATACAATGGAATATTACTCAGCCGTAAAAAGGAACAGAATTGGGTCATTTGTAGAGATGTAGATGGACCTACAGTCTGTCATACAGAGTGAAATAAGCCAGAAAGAGAAAAACAAGTATCATGTATTAATGCATATATGTGGAATCTAGAAAAATGGTACAGATGAACCTATTTGTAGGGCAGGAATAGAGACACAGACGTAGAGAACGGACATGCGGACACAGCGGGGGAAGGGGAGTGTGGGACGAATTGGGAGATTAGGTTTGACATAAATACACTACCATGGGGAAAATAGATAGTGGGAACCTGCTGTATAGCACAGGGAGCTCAGCTCGGTGCTCTGTGATGACCTAGATGGGGGGAGGAAGGGGGGGAGGGAGGTCCAAGAGGGTGGGGATATAGGTATACATATAGCTGATTCACTTCACTGTACAGCAGAAAGTAACATAACATTGTAAAGCAATTTTACTCCAATTAAAAAAAAAAAAAACCAAAAAGACAGAAAATAACAAGAGCTGATGAGGATGTGGAGGAATTGGAACCCTCAAACACTGCTGGTGGAAATGTGAAATGGTGCAGCCACTTTGGAAAACAGTTCAACAGTTCCTCTAAACATAGAGTTCCCATATGATCCAGCAATCCCATTCCTAGGTATATACACTCAAGAGAACTGTAAACATATGTCCACAGAATAACTTGTACACAAATGTTCATAGCAGAATTATTCATAACAACCAAAAGCAGAAACTCAAGAATATACTGATAAATGGATAAATAATATGTCATATGTCCATAAAATAGAATATTATTTGGCAAAAAAAAAGAAATGAAATACTGATACATGCTACAACATGGACCTTGAAAACATGCTAATTCAAAGAAGCCATTCTTAAAGGATGACATATTACATGATTTGATTTATAAGAAATGTCTAGAATAGTCAAATCTATAGAGATAGAAAGCAGATTATTGGTTGCCGAGGGCCAGGGGAGAGGGATGACAGATTGGGGGAGAATGTGGGATTTCTTTTTGAAGTGATGAAAATGTTTAAAAATTAATTATGGTGATGGCTGCATAAAACTCTGTGAATATCGAGTTGCACACTTTAAATGGGTGAACGGGATAGTATATGAATTGTACCTCAATAAAGCCACTAGAAAAAAATAAGTGTCAAAGATAATGATGTAATATATTCCATATGGTAAATGAAAGTAAATAAAACAAAATTCAAGAGCATGAAATAAAAACTAAGAGTCTACCGCCCACAGACTTTACTCAAAGTACCTAAGGAACCCATCAACAGAGTAGTAAACCTAGAAGGAAGCCATGACACTCAGAGAGTTTGGAACATTTTGCTATAAATTTAATTAATCACTGAGTGCAAAAGAGTAGCAGCTACTGAAGTGTTTTTTAACAACAGAAGAACTAAAGTTCTAGACACAAAGAAGGAAAACGGGGAGGGGTGGGTTTATTCAGTGGGTAAAGTGTAATAAAGTCCTTTTCTTGCCCAGGAGGGGACTTGAAATACTGTATAACTCCCGACTGTGTTAGATAATTTTAGAATTATAGTATGCTAAAATTTTACAGGTAACACTAAAGGAAAAGAAGCATAGCATATAGCTTCCAAACCAGAAAAAAGGAAAATAAGAGAATAAAGAAAAATCTATCAACATGATAGATGGCAAAAAAGAGGGAAAATAGTAAAACTCCTATATTTGGAAACAAAAAAATATTCAGAGCTGAATTATGAAAGTTCTACATGTCAAGCCTCGAGGATATGGCTAAAGCAGGACTTAGTGATAAATCTGTATCCTTGAACATATTTATTAAAAAATAAGACTGAGTAAACTTAAGTGTTTAACTCAAGGAGCTAAAAATAACAGAGAAAACTCAAGAAAGCAGGAAGACCACACTAAAGATAAGATCAGAACTCAAGGAACCAGAAAAGTAAAAAACAATAGAGAAACTCAGCAAAACTAAAAGCTGACTCTCTGGGAAGACCAATAAAAACAAAGAAATCTACAGCAAGATATCAAGAAAAAAGACAGCAAAAACAAACGACATTAAGAAATAAGCGTATGTGGAACAAATTTTTTAAATTACAAGCAACTACTACAAACAGTTTCATACCAACATATTGAACACATGGATGAAAGAGACTATTTTCCAAACAGATATTACCAAGATTGATTCAAGAAAAAAATTTAAAACCTGAAGAAATCAATAACCATTAAGTATACTAAATCAGTTAAGTCAAACTTACCCCCATACATACCCCAGGCTCACAGTTTTATACATGAACCTTATCAACTCTTCAAAGAACAAAAAATCTCTAACATTTAGAAACTGTTTTATGAGGGCAGCATAACCTTGATGACAAAACTGGAAAGGGACAGTATGGTTTGTTTTTGTTTTTCATTAAAGTTCACCTGCTTTATTATTATTTTTTTCCTTATTAGAGGATAATTGCTCCACAATGTTGTGCCAGTTTCCACTGTACAATGAAGTGCATCAGCCATATGTATATCTATATCCCCCCTCTTGAACCTCCCACCCTCCCCGCCCTCCAGCCCGCCCATCTAGGTCGTCACAGACCACCGAGCTGAGCTTCCTGTGCTTTCTAGCATGCTCATGCCAGCCATCTTTTTTACACATGGTAGTGTATACATGTCACTCCCGATCTCCCAACCCGTCCCACCCTCCCCTCCCTGCCCCACCATGTCCACACATCCGTTCTCTACGTCTATATCTCTATTCCTGCCCTGCAAATAGGTTCAGTACGTTTTAAAACACATGTTTATTTTTTGTGTGACTACAGATGCAAATATACTATAGGTTAATATACTAAATAAAATACAGGTATAGAGTATAAGTAAATTTAATTCAAGTGTATAAAAGAAAACATATACTAATGAGGAAGTGGGGTTTTCTCTATGAATGCAAAGATAACCATCAGAAAAATCTGTCACTGTTAACTCACCATATTAACAGAGTTAGAGACAAAAAAGCATACGATCTAGGGGCACAAGGGAACTTCATGAGTGATGAAAAATCCTATATCTGAATTGTGGTCACAGTTACATAGTTGTATACATTTGTCAAAACTCAAACTGTATGCATAAAATGGATGTATTTTATTATATGTAAATTATACCTCAATAAAGTTGGTCAAACAAGTATATGATCTCAGTTGATGCAAAAGAAGTGTTCAATAAAACTAAACATTTATTCATAATTTTAAAATATCATGGCCACTGGGCTTCCCTGGTGGCACAGTGGTTAAGAATCTGCCTGCCAATGCAGGGGACATGGGTTCGAGCCCTGGTCCAGGAAGATCCCACATGCCGCGGAGCAACTAAGCCCGTGCACCACAACTACTGAACCTGCACTCTAGAGCCCGCGAGCCACAACTACAGTGCCCGCATGCTGCAACTACCGAAGTCCGCACGCCTAGAGCCCGTGCTCCGCGACAAGAGAAGCCACCACAATGAGAAGCCCGTGCACCGTAACCAAGAGTAGCCCCTGCTCACCACAATTAGAGAAATGCCGCGCAGCAACGAAGACCAAATGCAGCCAAAAATAAATAAATAAAATAAATTTTAAAAATATATATATATCATGGCCACTATCATTACTAGTATTCAATATTACACTGGAGGTTGTTTTTTTTTTTGGTTTTTGGGTTTTTTTCCTTAAAAAATTTTTTGTTGAAGTATAGTTGATTTATAATGCTGTGTTAGTTTCTGGGGTACAGCAAGCTGATTCAGTTATACATATATATATATTCTTTTTCATATTCTTTTCCATTATGGTTTATTATAGGACATTGAATATAGTTCCCTGTGCTATACATTAGGACCTTGTTGTTTATCTATTTTATATGTAGTAGTTTGTATCTGCTAATCCCAAACTCCTGATTTATCTCTCCCGCACCCCCTAAATATTTATAATGGAGGCTCTAATCAATGTAATAATAAGACAAAAATAGAACATGTATAAAGTTAGGAAAAAGATAAAACCTAGCATTACTTGCAAATGATATGATTATCTACATTTTTAAAAATCTAGTTGAAATTAGATAATTAGAATAAGAGTTCGGCAAATAAAGATCGACGGTATTCCTAAACACCAGGAATATTCAATTACAATGTGTAATCCCAAAATGTTACCATTTACAATAGCTACAAAAAGGTATCTAGGAACAAATAAAAGATGTGTAAAACCTATGTGGAGAAATTTATAAAATACTATTTTTTTCTTAAAACCATCTTTATTACATGTCTTTAAACACTTCTCTACATGCATTACAGAATATCTTATCACATCCAGTCCCTTAAATAACACTGTTTTCAACATAGCAAGCAGGCAGCACTCTTATAAACATCTTTATTACATGTGTTTATAAAACACTATTGGAGGACATTTTGAAAAACCCAAAATGAGATATAATATGTTCACAAATGGGAAGACATATATTGTAAACGTGGTACTTCTCTCCAAATTTATCTATAAATTAAATGCAATTCCAATCAAATCCCAATAAGATTTTTCAAGCAATTTTACAGTTGATCCTAACAATTCCTATGGAAGAGTAAAGGGCCAAAAACAGGCAACAAAATTTGGAAGAAATTGCAAGATATCAAGTCTTCTTTTAAACTACAGAAACTTAAAAAGTGTGGTAAAAAAAAAAGTGTGGTAATGGTGCTGAGACAGCCAAGTCAACCAATAACGTTAAAAAGAGAATCCGGGGGAATTCCCTGGTGGTCCAGTGGTTAAGACTCCACACTTTCACTGCAAGGGCCAGGGTTCAATCCCTGGTCAGGAAACTGAGATCCCACAAGCCGCGTGGCCAGAAAAAAAAAAAAAAAAAAGAAAAAGAGAGACAGAGCGCAGAAACAGACCCCCAAATACATGGAAACTTAGTATATTAGAGAGTGACATTACAAAGCAGTGGAAAAGAGATGGACTATTCAATAAATGATGCTAGGACAACTGGCTACCAGTACAGTAGAAGTTAGATCCCTTCCTTATAAAATTTTTTTAAAAATTCAGTTGTATTCAAGTCCTAAACATGATAATCAAAAGTCTATAAATAAAATAACAAAGGATCTTTATGTCATTCAGATAGACACTTAAAGACACTGAAAGAGCATTTATAATGGAAAAACTCTGGTAAATCCGACTACATTAAAACTTATGTAAACATATATAAAAGGACATTATAAAGTTATAAGACAAGCCAAAAATTTAGAGCAAATATTTACAGTGCTTGTAACACAAATATCCATAATGTGTATGTGCATGTATGTTCATGTGCCTGTGTATATGACTCTTAGAAATGAATAAGGAAAATTCAGATAACCCAACCGAAAAACAGGCAAAGAATATAAATAGGCAATTCAAGGATGCTCAACCTCACTTTAAATACTACCGCATGTCCATCAAATTGGCAGAAAAAAAAAAAATACAGAAAGCCTGACGGTAATAATTGTTGGCAAAATGTAGAGAAGCAAGAACTCTCAAACATTGCTGGTGGGACGGTAAACTGATACGACTCTTTTGGAAGGGTAGTAAAGCTCATATGTAATAAAGCTAAACAGAGACAAGCCCTGTGGACCTAGAAATTTTGCTTTCAGAAATCTACCCCAGAAAATCTGTGACATATTTACACTTTACAAGGACACAGGTATAAAAATATTCATTGTAATATTGTTTATAACAGCCAAAAATAAAGAAACTAAGTGTCCCTCAGTAGAGGAATGGATTTACAGAGGTATATTCATACTCAGGAATATTATTTAGAAACTAAATGAATAAAGAGATGTGTGTATAAAATATTGAGTGAGGAAAATAAGTTGCAGAATGATATGATTGGTATGATACAATTTATGTAAAATTTTAAAACAAATGCCATATATTGTTTATGGATACATTGATAAAGTATCAATAAAAGCATAAGAACATGGATAGGAAGGAACCACTAACCTTGAGGATGGTGGTTACTTCTGAAGTAAGAGGGAGTGGAATGGGATGGTGAAGGGTACAAAGAAAGTTTCAACTGTATCCATACCTTTTAATTCCTATGAAGGTCTGATCCAAGTTTGGCAAAATATGAATAGCCCTTAAAAATAAGTGGTAGGGGGCTTCCCTGGTGGCGCAGTGGTTGAGAGTCTGCCTGCTAATGCAGGGGACACGGGTTCGGGCCCTGGTCTGGGAAGATCCCACATGCTGCGGAGTGACTGGGCCTGTGAGCCACAACTACTGAGCCTGTGCGTCTGGAGCCTGTGCTCCGCAACAAGAGAGGCCGCGATAGTGAGAGGCCCGCGCACCGCGATGAAGAGTGGCCCCCGCTTGCCACAACTAGAGAAAGCCCTCGCACAGAAACGAAGACCCAACACAGCCCAAAATAAATAAATAAATAAATAAATAAACACAATTTTGAGAAAAAAAAAAATAAGTGGTAGGTACAAAGATGTTCATTATGTTATACTCCATGTTTTCTATACGTTTGAAATATTTCAAAGAATTTTTTAAAAAATCAACTCTGATGTGTATGCAATGGATTGGAAGAGAGTAAGAGTGAAACAGAAGACCTTCAGGAAAGCATCTCTACAAATCCTGGCTAGAGTGATGGTGACCTAGATTAGAGGTGATAATAGAGAGGTGAAGAGAAGTGGATGAACGTGAGATTATATTTCAAAGGAATAATTTGTAGGACTTATTGATGGATTGTAGATGAGGAGTTCAGGAGAGGAAAGAATCAAAGTTGACTTCTCACTAAAGCAGTACGTAGGTGAAGGTGTTGTTTACTCAGATGGGGAAAACCGGGAATGGAATCAGTTGGAGAGCATGAAAGAATCCTGTTTTATGTTCATCTCTTATTTCTACTCAGACATAAGCTCTTTACGGGGAGAATCCTTTTTATCTCCATATCCCCCAGAGTTACTAACATAACTATGCCAAATAACTGTTATATACATTGCTTAAGTAACATGTTTTGAAAACTAGACAGCCTTCTTTAAAAGTGTCAGCTTTCAAATAAGCCTGATATCACTTAATATTCTAATAACAAACAAACAAAATTCCAAGAAGTTCCCTAAAAAGTTTTCCCATGTAACTTATTCAGAGTTTTAACTTCTACACAAATTTATGCTTTCCACTTTTCTCCTAAGCCATTTTAATTAATTTCATATGATTTTATCAGTTGAATGTATTATAAGCTATGTAGTATTATAAGGTGTACCACTGTAAAAGGGATAGGATTTATTTATTTATTTATTTTTAATAAATTCATTTATTTATTTTTGGCTGCATTGGGTCTTCATTGCCGTGTGCAGGCTCCTCATTGTGGTGGCTTCTCTTGTTGTGGAGCACGGGCTTCAGTAGTTGTGGCATGTGGGCTCAGTAGTTGTGGCACACGGGCTTAGTTGCTCCACGGCATGTGGGACCTTCCCGGACCAAGGCTTGAACCCATGTCCCCTGCACTGGCAAGTGGATTCTTAACCACTGCACCACCAGGGAAGCCCAGGGATAGGATTTATAATAGGGTTATTATTACATAGCATCTCCTTATAAACTACTACTTATATATTTTAGTTACAGTTTATAGACCCCCTTATCTCATGTGATTCATAACAACCTCAATGAGTAGGCAGGACATTTCTATAACATTTAGTGACAGAGCTGGAATTCACACCTAAAGCATCAGGCTATGTAGACTTCATCATAAAGAAACCTGTGACTTGCCCAAGTCACAAGTTTCAAGTGACTTCCTCAAGGACATTCAGCTAATAAAACTATAAGTTAATTTTGCTGTGCTTAAAGAGCTGTTGCTATTCTAAGCTTATAAACATTATGAAAATGTATAATGACAAAAATCTCAAAATTTATCCAAAAGATAGATTCTAATTATTTGATTAACTGTGAAGTCAGAATCACACGACAAAGAAGATTTTTCCACTAATACTACATAACTGGAATGGTAGGAAGAAAATCATGTAGACCGTCAAAGGATCATTTAAATAAACCGGTTTTCCCTCCTAAGATAAAAAGGTTACCAAGTTTCTTTGGAGAATTAACTATAGTTAAAAAGTAATACTTGAGTATATTGTGATAACACATTTTTCAATTATTATTTTTTTGTTGTTCAAACCAAAACAAGTATATGTCAACCACTGCATTTTGGCAACTAACCCTTTTTAGTGAACCATGACAATTAAGTGTTAGGTCCTAAGGTCAATTTTTATTATCAAATACAGTGAGTGCTGTGATTTTAACCAATTTCAGAGTATCTTTACTTCCCCCTCTCAGTTTATCCCATTGGCTTGGGACACTTAAGAAGGGCAAGGGGACATGTTAGAAAGTAAATCAGAATTCAACAAGGGCGAGGTACTCAAAGCCATAAGTATAGAAATCCCATACAAATAAATGAAGGTCTTAACTGTTTTACTGATACTTCAGAAATGGTACTCTTGAGCACCAAAGGCAAATTTCAAAAGGTCTCAAGAAAACTGCTAGAAATTTTTAAATGTGAGAATAGAGTCATTTAAAAATACATATGATCCACATTTTTAGCAAAGTCAGTTCTATTGCTGGATTTACAAAATTGGTATAAATTTTATTTCTTTGTGATTTAGAGGGTGCACCTAAGTGGACACAGAATTGAGTTCAAAGGCATAACAAGTGTATGTACCTCTTCTTAAGTTCAACATTATATTTTTGTTGGATTTTATTCTGTAAATGATGAGAAACCAGTGATGGTTATCACACTGAGGAGAGACACCATGAGTGCTTTAATAGTATAACTTTGGCTGTAATGCAAAGAATGGATGGTTTAATAGCATTAGAGATGGGAGGGTATTATAACAGAAGTTAGAGATTGACAAGGTGTTATAATAGTCTAGGTCAGGAGAGTGCTTAATAAAAGTCCAGCTTCCTGGGTCCTAGCCCTGGAGATTCTGAGTTGGAAGGTTTAGAGCAAGTTCTTATAATCCTAAGGGAAAAAAAGACTTAAACACTGATGACTGGTAGTGAGTTAGAGCATCAAAGGGAAGATAACCTTGATGCTGAAACCTTTTAAGAGTATCAGGAACTCCTGAAAATTACAAGCTCATGCTTCACTTTTACCATAAACACTGACTCACCTGGATCAGGGTCATATTTTAGGTCCAATGAATGTACAACAGGGTGGTATTGCTTCTAAACATAAAATAAAACAGATTTAATTTAACAACTTAGTGCCTCATACAAACATTTCCTTCAGTTTATGCAAGCAAATATATTATTAGTCAGT
This sequence comes from Balaenoptera physalus, assembly GCF_965194825.1. Lineage (NCBI taxonomy): Eukaryota > Metazoa > Chordata > Mammalia > Artiodactyla > Balaenopteridae > Balaenoptera > Balaenoptera physalus. Next base: position 41,903,847 of record NC_138882.1, read on the forward strand.
AGTACCATTCTTTTGCCAAAAAAACCCCACAAAAAAATAAAAACAAACAAAAAACCCCAAAATTAGATCCTGAAAATCTGTAGCGAAGGGAGGAGAAAAGAAGAAAAGATCAAACTAAGTCTGAATTATACCTTTTATAGTATTGCCACCTACTGCATACACTAAGATATAGCACCATAAAAAAGCAGAAGAGGGAATTCCCTGGTGGTCCAGTGGTTAGGACTCCACGCTTTTGTTGCTGAGGGTCAGGGTTCGATCCCTGGCCAAGGAACTAAGGTGCAGCCAAAAAAAAAAAAAAACCAGGAAAAAAAAAATGCATGAGAAAAGCAATCAAGCAAATTAGAGGCATAGAGATGGAATCTCGTGTTTATAAAGTACCAGGTAGTTTTCAAATTATGAATGGACTGTTTTTCAAAAGTTCATTTTAAGACAAGTGTTTAGAACTCAGAACTCATATTCCCACAGAAACTCTGTTTTAAAAAGTGGCCAGGCCACTACCACATCAGCACACTAATGCCTACCTACATATCCTGTGATACACTGGGACTGCAATAGCAGAACTATAAGAACGGGATCCAAAATTCAGGCAAAAAAAAGCGAAGAATGTCTCTCCTTTCTCTTGCCCAAAGTAGCAGGAGCCAAAAAGGTTTTTTGTTTGTTGTTGTTGTCTGTTTTTTAAAAAAGCTGTCTTTAGTATCCTCACCTCATCCATTTTGCATCAATTTTAAACTTCCACAGCAGTACCCCACCTAGGCCGGCCAACTTCCTTTCTTTTATGCAATACTGATTACTAGGTTTCGGTGGGGGAGGAAGGGTAGTAATAGAGAGGGAGATGCTGGAAAATAAATACATTTTGAATGTTTTTCCCGAGGAAACTTTAAAAGTGGATGAGGCAAAGGGAGTGGGGTATTTCTTGGAGGACTGACTTCTATGGAAGAAAAAAATGAAAAATTTTGCTTATAATCATTTTTTTCTCACAGAATGATAACCAAAATGTTTTAGAGAAAGTACCTGTCTTCACTCTCTAAAACAATTCCTGAAAGGAAAGCAACTAGAAAATTTATATGTGAAAGTATGCTAATTTCAAAAACTAATGACAAAAAGTAAAGCACAATCGAAAGCAACATGTATGTCTCACTCCAGAGGCAATGCCATTCCCAGCAAACCTACTTCCACCTCATCATGATTTTTGGAGCAAAACAAATTATACACAATTCATAAAGCAAATTTTGGTGTTATAAAACAGGTAGTCAATCTTCATCATCGATTTAACTAAAGGGTCTTCCAAAATACATAAACATATACAAATAATGTGCCAAACACAAATGACGGATAGAAGGAAAAGGCTTAAAAAATACATTTCTTTTTCCCTCCTGGCCTCAGAATTAAGTCACTGTCAGTCTTCCATCTTCAAATTCTATTTTATTTTATCATCAGCTGTATTCAAAACCTAGTGTGACTTAGGAGGAGACAAACAGTAGTAACTGAGGCAGGAAAGATAAAGAAAACAAAATGTCATTTACCTCCACTTGGATCTCATACTTTAATTTTTTTACTGTAGTAAAATAGACATTACATAAAATTTACTATTTTAAAGGTAAATCATCTTACCAGAATTTCTTGTTTTGCTTTTATGATTTTGATGACACATTCAAGGATCTTTCTGGGATACTGCTTACGTTTTGTGGTTATATCGACTATGATTTCATCAAACTGGTCTTCAAGGACTTTGATATCAGAATCTATTTCAAGGGAAAAATAATATCAAAAAATTCCTTAAAACACATTTTTTAATATTCTATATGAAAATGTAACATAATAAACTAAATTTAGAAAACACAAAATTTAAAGAAAACAAATATGGCAAGTTAATGGATGCCCCGCTTTGGTAACTGATTCATTTATTCATTGAACAGTCGATTACTTACTGAGCCCCTACAGGAAGCCAAGCCTAAATCAGAAAATACAAAGATGAACATAACATAATCCCTGTTCTCTAAGAGCTCACGGTTCACTGCAAGAAACAGACATACAACTGCAAAACAACTGAATACATACAGTAGAGGTATGAACAAAATGCTATCAGGACAAAGAACAGTGGAACACTAACTCTGCCTTGGGAATTTAAGACTTTAAAGAGAAAATAACATTTGATTTGGAACTTGAAATATAAGTGTAAATCCATTACATAAAAAAAGGTAGGGAAAAAAATAATAGGGAGATGCATTTGAGGCAGAGAAAACAGTATCTGCAAGATCAAAGAGTCTTTAGGAAACAGAAAAAGATCTAAATGGCTGCAGGTTAAAGTATAAGGAAAAAAGGATGATAATATATACAAGAGCCACACTGTAAAGAACATTAACATCAGGGATGCTAACAAGTTTTGACTTTATCATGTGCTGAACCAAAGCCGTGACAATAGCAGTGAGTGGAGTAGCTAAATCTGAAACAGGCACAACTGGATAAATGGTAGGAAAACGTAAAAGATATGGTGACTTTAGAGTTTCTTCGATTTGGCTAAAGCTATCTTATCAGTTGCTTTCCTATGTTTTAAAGTACAGTTGACCCTTGAACAACGTGGAGGTTGGGGCACCAACCATCCTTGCCGTCGAAAATCCAAGCATAACTTTATAGTTTGCCCTCCGTGGAAACTTTAGAGTTTCCACATCTGTGGATTCAACCAACTACAAATGGTATCGTACTGTATTTGGTGAAAAAAATCCCTGTATAAGTGGACTCTTGCAGTTCAAACCTGAGTTGTTCAAGAGTCAAATGTACTGATTCTCAAACTCTGAAAGAATGAATAATCACCTGGGGAACTTGTCAGAAGTGCAGAAATTTCTTTTGACTTTTTAAAAAACAGCTTTATTGAGGTGTAACTGTCATACAGTGAGCTGCACATATTTAAAGTATACGATTTGATAAGTTTTGACATATGTGTATACCCTTGAAACCACCACTACAGTCAAGATAATGAACACAACCATCACCCCTAAAAGTTTCCTAATGCTCCCTTGTAATCTCTCCCTCCTGCTCCTCCCAAACTGCTCTCTATCCCCAGGCAATCACCGATCAAATTTTTGTCACTATATTCTAGTTTTCATTTCCTAGAATCTTATATAAATGAAATCATACAGTACATACTCTTTGGTAAGGAGAAGTGCAGAAATTTTGATTCCTAGTAGAGTTCTCTGGAATGGGGCCCAGAAATTAAGCACCCCAGATGAAATTAATGCAGGGGATACATCAACTTTATTTTGAAAATCACTTTAAAAAGTAGCAAATATTAAGTAGCTAAAAATACTAAAGAGCTAGGTCCTCAGCTTAACTGGTCTTACGTCATTTGTGTTCTGCTATGTCAAAGTCTATGACAGAAATAGATCTATTTATGTTATTGAGTAGAGCTTCATTAGGGAGAAGTCTGAAACGTTACATATTTTGAGAACATTTTGAGACACTGCTGACATACATCAGCATAAACATATATATCATAAAGATTAATGAGGTATATATCATGTATGGTCTTCCATTCGTGAAAAGAATATTCACTAAGTCCAATTAAATTACTTCTTCTGAGAGTATTATAAAATATAGTCATTTTTTACTTTGAATACTCATTTAAATGAGCAGTCTTCCCTATATTTTAATTTATTATTTAAAAAGTTCAATCACTAGCCTGAAAGGAATATTGTAACTATTTCACAATCAGTTTAAAAAAACAAGTCTCCCAGCTAAATCTTCCATGTAGAGAAGAAAATGGTTTCTTAGCGCCACCTAATGATAAAGCTACAAAACTGAAATGTATAAATTTGAGCAGGGAAGAACTTGTTATTTAATCTAACAAACATGTACTGTGTGCCAAGCCAAGTACTGAAAACATAGTGATGAGAAAAAATATATATAATCCCTGCTCTCAAGGAACTTATCTTTTAATTCTTAAATGTGTCAGGTCCGGCCTTCTGAATTCAAGTCCTTTCAGGGTAGAAGGGCAGGGAGGAAGTTGGTTTCATTTGCACATTCATTCATTCTTTTATTCATTCACTCATTTGCACAATGATCTCAATGAACAAAACAGACAAAAACCTCTGCTCTTGTGAAGCTTACTTATTGATTCTATGTATTAGATCAGACACAGATCCTATTAATTCTACCTGCTAACATCTCTTGAACCCGTCCTCTTCTCTCCTTTCTTAGGGTAAGTCTTCGCCACCTTTTGGTGTATTACTGCAATAACGTACTAAGGTCTTAGAGGTTCTCCCTTGAATTTCTCCCTTCTCCAATCTGTCCCCAACACAGCCAACAGTTAGCTTTCTAAAACACAAGCCTTTTCTTGTTATAGTAGTGCACCCTTATCTGTGGTTTCACCTTCCGCAGTTTCAGTTACCCACGGTCAACCATGGTCTGAAAATATTACATGGAAAATTTGTAAGTTTTAAATTGTGCACCATTCTGAGTGGCATGATGAAAACCTCGCATCATCCTGCTCTGTCCCACCCAGGACCTGGATCATCCCTTTGTCCAGTGTATCTTGCCCATTAGTCACTTGGTAGCCATTGCTGCAGTATCGTGATGCTTGTTTTCAAGGAACCCTTATTTTATTGATACTTAATAATGGGCCCAAAGCACAAGAGTAGTGATGCTGGCAATTCAAATATGGCAAAGAGAAGCTGTAAAGTGCTTCCGTTAAATCAAAAGGTGAAAGTTCACAACTTAATAAAGGAAAAAAATTGTATGCTGAAGTTGCTAAGATCGACAGTAAGAATAAATCTTCCATCCATGAAATTGTGAAGGAAAAAGAAATCTGTGCTAGCTTTGTGGTCGTACCTCAAACTGCAAAAGTTACAGCCACATTGCATGATAAGTCCTTCGTTAGGATGGAAAAGGCATTAAATTTGTACAATAAGATATTCTGAGAGTGAGGGAGAGAGATCACATTCACATAACTTTCATTACAGTGTATTATTATAATTGTTCTATTTTATTATTAGTCATAGCTGTTAATCTCTTGCTGCGCCTGATTTCTAAATTAAACTTTATCATAGATATATATAGGATGGATAAACAACAAGGTTGTACTGTATAGCACTGGCAACTATATTCAATATTCTGTGACAAACCATAATGGAAAAGAATATGAAAAAGAATATACATATATATGTATAACTGAGTCACTTTACTGTACAGAAAAAATTAACACAACATTGTAAATCAACTGTACTTCAATAAAATTTTTTAAAAAATAGTAGATACAGGGTTTGGTACTATCTGAGATTTCAGGCATCCACTGGGCGTCCTGGAACACATCCCCCTCAGATAAGAAAGGACTACTGTAATTTTACTTTAAAAACCTTCACCAGCTTCCTATTACCTACAGGATAAAGTGCAGATTCCTCAGCATATCCTACAGGGCTTTCTGTGATCTGATCCCAACTTATCTTTTTGGCCACATCTGTCATTAGTTTTCCCAATTCACTGCTGACATTTTGCAAACATATCACTCCTTTGTGCCTTTGCATATGCTTTTCTCTTTGCTTCAAATGTCCTTCCTACCTCCTGTCTAGCACACGCTTACTTATTAAATGCATTTCCTTTAACAACAACCTACTCTGTTACGTCTTCTCCCACTTCCTAAAGAGTAATAGTGATTCTTTGTCCATTTCCTTTCCTTAATGATGAGCTCCTAAATGGTAAGAACCATATCTTTTCATCTATTTCCTGGAATTTGGCATAGTGTCTGGCATTTATCAAGTGCCCTTGAAAGAAGGTAAAAATGTAGTATTCTCAACTATTTCCCCTCAGAGTTATAAGGGGGAAAAGGGATAGAGAATATCCACACTTCAGAGCCATCCACCCAGGCTGCCAACCTGTCAGAAAATACATGGTAATCTATAAACTGATGAATCATATTGCTGAAGGCAGTCTGGACCAAACAATAAAGCAATTCCAAAGTGACTTCAAAGAACAAGAGTCAGATAAACACACAATAGAAGCTGTGTAGTTTGAAAATACTCCTAGGTGATTCTAATACACTGCCCCTCCCCCACTAATTGGCAATCACTCATAGTATCTGGAAAATCTGATGTTATTTTTTCCATTTTAATATATAAACCGGAAAGTGAACTTTGGTGACTTTGAAGAGGATTAATGCCGAGGATTAAACAGTGAAGTCTTCTGGGCAAAGAATTATCTTAATGTTGAGAAGAAAAATTATAGCCACAGAGAATTACTTGATGGGCTTGGAATAAACTCAAGGGTATAAGTGGTTAATCTGAACAGCTAGCAGTGATATCAATCTATGCTGGTCAAATCTCCGTACTATCACCATGGGGACCAACGAGACACTCCAGTCCTCTTACCGGGGCAACCCTTTTCCTGGACATTGCTGGAGAGTTCTGCCTCTCTTCCCACACTGATCATTCTTTTTCTACTACATTTTTACCTTCCTACACTGACCATTTTCTTTCTATTAAAACTTTTATTTCTTTAGATATGTCAACATCATTAGTTAGGGTACAGTCTAGTCTGCTCTAGACCAGGAAAATATTCTGTTTTATTAAGGAGGTTTCTACAAATACTGACCTCATCCTTTACATGGTAGTTTTATAGTTTAACTTCACATTTCTAAGAGCACTTCACTATCTACTCAAAGGATCACTTGTAAAAATACAACTTGGTTTATAAAGTATTAAGCATAGGGACTCTCTGGACCTGTTTCTTCATCCGGGGATAGTTCTACAGTATTTTCCAATAAGCTACTGACAAGGGTACTTTTGAAGTTTAATCAGATGAAAGTCCTGTTGGGAATGCCAGATAGTATATATCAATATAAAGGATCACAGTAACCGCTACGTTGCTTGCCTCAGCTTATGACCTCAATAGTCTTCTAGATTCGTTTTCTCTTTTTTCCAGCAAAGGAACCCTTCCACTAAAGGAATTTTAAAATAAGTGACACTGAAAATGGGGATTAAGAATTAGCACTCAAAATAAAACTAGAGGGAATTCCCCGGCGGTCCAGTGGTTAGGACTCCACACAGGTTCGATCCCTGGTTGGGGAACTAAGACCCTGCAAGCCTCGCAGCACGACCAAAAATAAAATAAAATTAAATTAAATTAATAAATAAAACTAGCCACAAAAATAACTCAGAAATGAATGACAGAGGGACAAAGCGAAATCACATACCCATAAAGTAATTGTCTGAAGCTTCCTGCCATGCTTGCCCATTAATGCTGACATTCTCTTGCACAGCTGATTCAAAAGTCTGCAATAAAGTCACAATAGTCAAGTCATTGAAAATAACTTTAAATACTGAATTCAAACATTTTGGCAAAATAACAATTTCAGAATTTGTGATAGAGAATATTAAAAAAAGTAGCAGGGGCTTCCCTGGTGGCGCAATGGTTAAGAATCCGCCTGCCAATGCAGGGGACACGGGTTCGAGCCCTGGTCCAGGAAGATCCCACATGCCTCGGAGCAACTAAGCCTGTGCACCACAACTACTGAGCCTGCACTCTAGAGTCCGCGTGCCGCAACTACTGAAGCCCGCTCACCTAGAGCCCGTGCTTTGCAACAAGAGAAGCCACCTCAATGAAAAGCCTGCACACTGCAACAAAGAGCAGCTCCTGCTCGCCACAACTAGAGAAAGCCTGCGCACAGCAACAAAGACCCAACGCAGCCAAAAATAAATAAATAAAATTTTTTTAAAAAAGAATGCATATATAACTGAATCACTGCTGTACAGTAGAAATTAACACACTGTAAATCAACTATACTTCAATAAACTAAATTTAAAAATAACTATCACAAAAAAGAATGTGATAATACTATATTATGTGGTTTTAGATAAAGAGATATCAACATAATTAAAGTCTCTGCCTTTTATCTGCTCTCTTAATTATAGTAAAACAAGTTAATTCCCTTGGTAGTTTCACACCTTTTATCTTCTAATCCACTTTCTCATCCATTAAATAAGGTATAATAGGTTAAGCCAAGTTCCTCTTTTTTGTAAGGTAATTAAATGTTCTAAGCACCTTAGCACTTCCTAGAAAGGGGTAAATTCTAAGATCATTACACAACAAAACAGTCTTCTCCCAAGAAACTACTAAAAATGTCCTCAGGTATGTCTCTATTCTTCCCTTGCTTGCAAGAGGAGAATGATATAAGAGCCAGTGTACACAACACTGGAATACAGAATCACAACCCAGGGAGTGTTCATTCTTCATCCATTTAACCTTTATTTTGGTTGCACTGTGGTCATTCACACTCAAAACTGTACTGCATTATAAGCATTTTAACTTTTTTTCCTGAATATAAATAGATTGTGTGCTTCCTTTTGACAGGCACAAATCCCTCAATTTGTTGTGTCTTTCCCCAAAAAACTATCTTCTCCAGGGCTTTGCAAAATATTTAAGAAAGGAAGGGGAAATGTATTATAAGGGCCATTGTGTGATCTTACTGAAGTTTATAAGCAAGACAGCTTCCTTATCTACTTTAGACTTGTAGGGAAGTTTTCGCTCTCTTCACAAGATGTTCTAAAACAAACAAAAGGAAAGACCAAAAGCTAGCCTGGTGACTGACTGACTGACTTCCAAGATTACCCTCTCCTAGAGAATTTCGCAGAGTCTCTGTCTGCACCTTCCAATAGGGGAGCAACTAGCCACCTGATGGCTGCTGAAGCCTTAAAATGTGGCTAGTAGGAAAGGAGATGAGCTGTAAGTTTAAGACAGATTTGAAAAGCTTAGTATGAACAAAAGAATGTAAACTATCTCGTTCATTTAACTATCTCGTTCTTTTTTTAATTATTACAAGTTAAAACGATATCTTGGACATGGTTAAATAAATGTTATTAATTTCATCTATTTTTTCTTACTTTTAATTTCAAGTTACATACATGGCTTGCCTTGTATTTTCTATCGGACAGCACTGGTCCAAGTAATTAACAATACCCAGCTGCCTCTAGCATCTACTTCGTTCCCTCCCGTGTCCCGGGCTGCTTCTAACCAAGCGTGGGGCACCGTTAACTCTGCCGAAGCCTGCTGTGCGCTCTTTCTGACCACTGAGACCGGGGGTGTGGAGACAGGGGGTGATAAGACAAGACTGGGCCCGTACCCACTGCGCATCTCGCAGCACGGGCTCCCGAATCTCCTCTGGCAGCGCGTCCCCCAGCTTTTGCACGAAGCAGCCGCACAGTTCTAGCATTTCCGTCACGGCCCGCTTCGAGGTGCAGCGCACCCGGAAGTCTTTTCGGGAGGTGGCAAGGACCGAGGCTCCATCGTCTGTTCCGGCCACTCTCTCCACGTCCCGTGGAGGAGAAAGGGACACCGACTCAGCCCCCTCCATTTTTCCAACTTGAATTGTGGGCGGGAACTCTGGGAGCGGAAGAGCTGGTTCCCCGGGAGGAAGGAGCATACGTCCGGCCGGAAACTCGGCCCGCAGCAGCAGCGTTCCGCCTGAGGCTCCGCGGGCAAGTCGAGGGATTCAGTGGCTGTGGCGATGGGGGCGGTGGGCGTAGGGCTGGTGGACTGTCACTGCCACCTCTCCGCCCCGGACTTTGACCACGTATGTGAGGGCGAGGTCGGGCCCGTGGGAGCAGGGAGGCCCCCATCCTTTCCCTTCAGACTATCCTTGTTCTCCTCCCTTAGAGCGAAGCCCCAAATCCTCCCAGGCCCCCGTCTGTGGTCCTGTGCGACTTGCTCCTTACTCCCTATTTAATCTCACTCACAATGATTTTTTTTTTTTCCCATCCCGAATATCCATAAGCCCTCTATCTCCACTTGGCTTTTATTTGCTGTTACCGGCTACTGGAATTCTTCCCCCTACCCCGCCTTGGCCCGGCTGTTTATCCTACCAGCCTCTCAGCTCCGGGCAGAGAATCGACTTTCCCCAGGACGCCGTCCGCGAAACTCGGGCTCACTACCGCACGCCGCGTGCTCCAGTTCTACAGGGGAGCGAAGCAAACAAAAACCAGCGCGCGCGCACACACACGTAATTTCAAAGTGTTTTACCCGCTACATTGGAAACTAGAGACTAATAATAAAGAAGAGCGGGGTCTATTTTAGGGGAAAAACCTCTCAAGAGGTGAAGCTTAAATTGGTGCTGGAAAGACCAAGCGGTGAGTGCATGGTGGTGAGGAAAGCAGGCGGGTTGCAGGCCTCCAGACAAGACAGAATTTGGACGTTCAAGCTACCGAAAGGCTGGGTGGAGCCTGATGAGCTAAAAAGAGAGACGCGTAAAACAAGACCGAAGAGGTTTGCAGAGGATTCGTGAGGCAGGAGTTCGCATTTCATTAGAAGCACAATGGGGCTCAGTAAAGGGCTTTGTTTTTTAAGGAGAGAGACAAGATCTGATAATCCATTTAAAAACCATTTTGCTGATGTGTGGCTAATGGACAGAGGAGAACAAGAATGGAAGCTAGAAGACCAGCTTGGAAGCTTTTGCAGTATTTAGACTAAAGATAGTGGTTGCAGGGGAGTTTGAGAGAAGCAGATGGATTCAAGGTATATTTTAGAGATAGAATCTGTAGTACATGCTCAGAGGAATTGGATGTGGAAAGAGAGGGAAAGGGAGAACTTGAGGATGCTGTAGAGAGGTGGTGGTGCTGAGATGAGGGAAAACTGAGGTTGGAGAGGGCAGGCAGAAAGAATAGGTTTGTTGAGGAGAAAATAGTTATGTTCCGCACATGTTGAAAACTAATACCCATCCAAGTGGAGATGTCATATGGTCATTTTAAAATGTGAATCTTGGGTTCAGGAGAGATTTATAGGCTGGAGATAAAAACTGGGGACTCATTAGCATAATGAGTATAGTAATAAGAGTACTTAAGGTGAGTCAGAGAGAGAAGCATAGGGTTCTGAAATCAGATAGAGAAGAGAGAGCCAGTAGAGGAGACTGAAAAGTAGCAGCCAGCTAGAGAGGAGGATTTGCAGAAGCCAAGAGTGGAAAATATTTCAAGAAGGAAGGAGTGGACAAGTGAGGAGTTTCTAATGCTGTTGAGGGGTAGAGTAGGAAGACAGAGAAGTGTCTTTTATATTTGACAATAACAGTTTCTGTTTTAGTAGAGTGGGAACAGAAGCCACATTTTACTGAGAGAGTAAATGGAAGGTAGGGTCAGCATAGGCTCTTCACATTCCACCACCCTGTTCCTTGCCATCATTGTCATTCTTTATGGTGCCTCAACTACATTGATATACACAGCCAAAGGACACTTATCCATCTAAAATGATTGTGATTACTTATGTTTATTTTAGGATCTGGATGATGTGTTGGAGAAAGCCAAGAAAGTAAGCCAATACCTATAATTGCCCTTTTTTTGGTTGTTTTTATTTTCCTCCTAATTTTGATCTAAAACAACTTGAAATTTAGTTATACTATGTTGTTGTTACTTCAATAATAATAAGTTAATAATAAACAGAATTTATTGTTTACTATGTGCCAGGCACTGAGCTAAGCCCATCCTGTACATTATGTCATTTAATGTTTCACAGCAAGCTTCTGAGGAAGCTACTATTTTATAGCCAACCGTTACCCATTTTATAGATGTGGAAACTAAGGCCTAGAGATTAACTTGTCCAAAGACACACCACTAGTAAGTGATGCAGACAAGATAGTCTGAATCCAAAACACATTCCCACAGCCACCGTGCTTACCAGCAATATGGAACAAATTGGTCCATCTGTCAGTTCTTGAATTAACATTCTGGAGATCTTGGAGAAATTATAAAAGTTTTCTGAAACAGTTTGATTTGTGTGGGGAAAAAAATTATTAATCTTTGGAAGTATTTATGAAGTTAGCATTTTGTGGTCTTCCCCAAAAGTGATAGTCAGAAATGGTTGCCATTTTTGCATACAGCCATCTTTCACTGTGTTAGCTTAATTAGGAGTATGGGGTTTGGAGTTACACAGGGCTAGTGATCTTGGACAAGTTATTTGACTCCATCCAAAACTCTGTCTTTTGATCCATCCAGTGGATTACAGCAATGCCTATGTCATAGGAGTATGTAGATTAAATGGGGAGTAATATTTATATTCACCGAACGTAATACCAGAAACATAGTAACTACTCAGTGATAGCTATTATGATTATATTGATGGAGCGTGAGTGAGCAAGGATAACTAAAAGCATAGAAAACTTTAAATTTTTATTTAATTATATTGGATGTATATTGTTTGAGACTCTAACTATTCTATTCATTTTTGTTGCAGGCCAATGTTATGGCTCTTGTGGTGGTTGCTGAACATTCAGGAGAATTTGAAAAGATTATGCAGCTTTCAGAAAGGTGTTACTTCTCATTAAGAATTAGAAAGAGTTGCTAATAAGGATGCAGTTATGATGTCATATTTATAACATCAAAGATCATCAGTTTTTAAAGAGAATGAGAAGAAAAACGATCACATTAACATAGCCCTAAAACAGTTCTTTCCTACTTGTTCTTCGGAGTAACTTTGTCTCCTAGTCTAATATTCTGTTTTCTTAATTCGTTCTACATTTTTAGGTATAATGGATTTGTCCTGCCATGCTTGGGTGTTCACCCAGTTCAGGGAGTTTCACCAAAAGACCAAAGAAGTGTCACGTTAAAGGTAACAGTCTTATAAAACAAGAACCATAAAAAAATCATGATATCTTTTGACTCAGTACTCCTCCTCTTTCAAATTAATATTGTAAGGCAATAATCCAAAAGAAAGAAATTCTGTCTTCTTTCACAAAGATGTTTGCTACAGCAGTTATTTGAAATAGGGAAAAAGTGGAAACAGCCTAGAGGTTAGGAAATAAATAAATAACTAGTTAACTTATACAGTGTTAAATATAATGCTACAATGTTAAATATAACTATAGAAAGTGTGGATTATAAGGTTTATGTAGTAACATGGAAAATGTTTACAGTATAGTGTAGGGAGACAAGCAGGATACCAAATGGTTTATTCACTGTGACATCCATGTAAAAATATATTCTATAAGGAAAAGACTAGAGAGAAAAGTACAGAAATTATACTCGTGATGGTCTGGTAGAGTTATAAGCACCTTGTTTTCATATTTTTTATCATGTTGTCATATTGCTTTGACAAAAAAAGTGATAAAATATCCAGAAAAAGATAGATACAAATTCATAGATGCGGTACTATAAGGGAACAGATGAGTTCAAGTACATAGTGTCTTCTTTGAACATTGAACTATCCCTATAGGAGTGCTCTTGATCTGTTAAACTGCATTACTTTTATACCCTCTCTAAAAAAATTCCTACCCACAAGATCTCACTGACTCACAGTAGTCAATATGTCTTATATTTCAGACTTGTCTCCTGACTCAGCATCAGGGAGATGCACAGTTTCCTGAGTGCTTTATTACATAATGAGATTGAAAGCCCCATGTTGAAGAAGTAAAGACTTTTTGTTATCTATGAATAAATTAAGATATGAGGACTATCATTTTTTATAATAATATATCTGTATTCCTACATTAGGATACCTGAGGTAGTTCTACTTTTTTTTTTTTTTTCTTTTTTATTTCCATTACTCTAGGGGGTGGATCAAAAAAGATCTTGCTGTGATTTATGTCAAAGAGTGTTCTTCCTATGTTTTCCTCTAAGAGTTTTATAGTGTCCAGTCTTATATTTAGGTCTCTAATCCATTTTGAGTTTATTTTTGTGTATGGTGTTAGGGAGTATTCTAATTTCATTCTTTTACATGTAGCTGTCCAGTTTTCCCAGCACCACTTATTGAAGAGACTGTCTTTTCTCCACTGTATATCTTTGCCTCCTTTGTCATAGATTAGTTGACCATAGGTGCGTGGGTTAATCTCTGGGCTTTCTATCTTGTTCCATTGATCTATGTTTCTGTTTTTGTGCCAGTACCATATTGTCTTTATTACTGTAGCTTTGTAGTATAGTCTGAAGTCAGGGAGTCTGATTCCTCCAGCTCCATTTTTTTCCCTCAAGACTGCTTTGGCTATTCGGGGTCTTTTGTGTCTCCATACAAATTTTAAGATGATTTGTTCTAGCTCCGTAAAAAATGCCATTGGTAATTTGATAGGGTTTGCATTGACTCTGTAGATTGCTTTGGGTAGTATACTCATTTTCACAATGTTGATTCTTCCATTCCAAGAACATGGTATATCTCTCCATCTGTTGGTATCATCTTTAATTTCTTTCATCAGTGTCTTATAGTTTTCTGCATACAGGTCTTTTGTCTCCCTAGGTAGGTTTATTCCTAGGTATTTTATTCTTTTTGTTGCAATGGTAAATGGGAGTGTTTCCATAATTTCTCTTTCAGATTTTTCATCATTAGTGTATAGGAATGCAAGAGATTTCTGTGCATTAATTTTGTATCCTGCAACTTTACCATATTCATTAATTAGGTCTAGCAGTTTTCTGGTGGCAGTTTTAGGATTCTCTATGTATAGTATCATGTCATCCGCACACACTGACAGTTTTACTTCTTCTTTTCCAATTTGTATTCCTTTTATTTCTTTTTCTTCTCTGATTGCCGTGGCTAGGACTTCCAGAACTATGTTGAACAATAGTGGTGAGAGTGGACATCCTTGTCTCGTTCCTGATCTTAGAGGAAATGCTTTCAGTTTTTCACCATTGAGAATGATGTTTGCTGTGGGTTTGTCATATATGGCCTTTATTATGTTGAGGTAGGTCCCCTCTATGCCCACTTTCTGGAGAGTTTTTATCATAAATGGGTGTTGAATTTTGTCAAAAGCTTTTTCTGCATCTATTGAGATGATCATATGGTTTTTATTCTTCAATTTGTTAATATGGTGTATCACGTTGATTGATTTGCGTATATTGAAGAATCCTTGCATCCCTGGGATAAATCCCACTTGATCGTGGTGTATGATCCTTTTAATGTGTTGTTGGATTCTGTTTGCTAGTATTTTGTTGAGGATTTTTGCATCTATATTCATCAGTGATATTGGTCTGTAATTTTCTTTTTTTGTAGTGTCTTTGTCTGGTTTTGGTATCAGGGTGATGGTGGCCTCATAGAATGAGTTTGGGAGTGTTCCTTCCTCTGCAATATTTTGGAAGAGTTTGAGAAGGATAGGTGTTAGCTCTTCTCTAAATGTTTGATAGAATTCACCTGTGAAGCCATCTGGTCCTGGACTTTTGTTTGTTGGAAGATTTTTAATCACAGTTTCAATTTCATTACTTGTGATTGGTCTGTTCATATTTTCTGTTTCTTCCTGGTTCAGTCTTGGAAGGTTATACCTTTCTAAGAATTTGTCCATTTCTTCCAGGTTGTCCATTTTATTGGCATAAAGTTGCTTGTAGTAGTCTCTCAGGATGCTTTGTATTTCTGCGGTGTCTGTTGTAACTTCTCCTTTTTCATTTCTGATTTTATTGATTTGAGTCCTCTCCCTCTTTTTCTTGATGAGTCTGGCTAATGGCTTATCAATTTTGTTTATCTTCTCAAAGAACCAACTTTTAGTTTTATTGATCTTTGCTATTGTTTTCTTTGTTTCTATTTCATTTATTTCTGCTCTGATCTTTATGATTTCTTTCATTCTGCTAACTTTGGGTTTTGTTTGTTCTTCTTTCTCTAGTTTCTTTAGGTGTAAGGTTAGATTGTTTACTTGAGATTTTTCTTGTTTCTTGAGGTAGGCTTGTATAGCTATAAACTTCCCTCTTAGAACTGCTTTTGCTGCATCCCATAGGTTTTGGGTCGTCGTGTTTTCATTGTCATTTGTCTCTAGGTATTTTTTTATTTCCTCTTTGATTTCTTCAGTGATCTCTTGGTTATTTAGTAACGTATTGTTTAGCCTCCATGTGTTTGTCTTTTTTACGTTTTTTTCCCTGTAATTCATTCCTAATCTCATAGCGTTGTGGTCAGAAAAGATGCTTGATATGATTTCAATTTTCTTAAATTTACTGAGGCTTGATTTGTGACCCAAGATGTGATCTATCCTGGAGAATGTTCCGTGCGCACTTGAGAAGAACGTGTAATCTGCTGTTTTTGGATGGAATGTCCTATATATATCAATTAAATCTATCTGGTCTATTGTGTCATTTAAAGCTTCTGTTTCCTTATTTATTTTCATTTTGGATGATCTGTCCATTGGTGTAAGTTAGGTGTTAAAGTCCCCCACTATTATTATGTTACTGTCGATTTCCTCTTTTATAGCTGTTAGCAGTTGCCTTATGTATTGAGGTGCTCCTATGTTGGGTGCATATATATTTATAATTGTTATATCTTCTTCTTGGATTGATCCCTTGATCATTATGTAGTGTCCTTCCTTGTCTCTTGTAACATTCTTTATTTTAAAGTCTATTTTATCTGATATGAGTATAGCTACTCCAGCTTTCTTTTGATTTCCATTTGCATGGAATATCTTTTTCCATCCCCTCACTTTCAGTCTGTATGTGTCCCTAGGTCTGACTTGGGTCTCTTGTAGACAGCATATAGATGGGTCTTGTTTTTGTATCCATTCAGCCAGTCTATGTCTTTTGGTTGGGGCATTTAATCCATTCACGTTTAAGGTAATTATCGATATGTATGTTCCTATGACCATTTTTTTAATTGTTTTGGGTTTGTTTTTGTAGGTCCTTTTCTTCTCTTGTGTTTCCCACTTAGAGAAGTTCCTTTAGCATTTGTTGTAGAGCTGGTTTGGTGGTGCTGAATTCTCTTAGCTTTTGCTTGTCTGTAAAGCTTTTGATTTCTCCATCAAATCTAAATGAGATCCTTGCCGGGTAGAGTAATCTTGGTTGTAGGTTCTTCCCTTTCATCACTTTAAGTATATCATGCCACTCCCTTCTGGCTTGCAGAGTTTCTGCTGAGAAATCAATTGTTAACCTTTTGGGAGTTCCCTTGTATGTTATTTGTCGTTTTTCCCTTGCTGCTTTCAATAATTTTTCTTTGTCTTTAATTTTTGCCAGTTTGATTACTATGTGTCTCGGCGTGTTTCTCCTTGGGTTTATCCTGTATGGGACTCTCTGCGCTTCCTGGACTTGGGTGGCTATTTCCTTTCCCATGTTAGGGAAGTTTTCGACTATAATCTCTTCAAATATTTTCTCTGGTCCTTTCTCTCTCTCTTCTCCTTCTGGGACCCCTATAATGCAAATGTTGTTGTGTTTAATGTTGTCCCAGAGGTCTCTTAGGCTGTCTTCATTTCTTTTCATTCTTTTTTCTTTAGTCTGTTCTGCAGCAGTGAATTCCACCATTCTGTCTTCCAGGTCACTTATCCGTTCTTCTGCCTCAGTTATTGTGCTACTGATTCCTTCTAGTGTAGTTTTCATTTCAGTTATTGTATTGGTCATCTCTGTTTGTTTGTTCTTTAATTCTTCTAGGTCTTTGTTAATCATTTCTTGCATCTTCTCAATCTTTGCCTCCATTCTTATTCCGAGGTCCTGGATCATCTTCACTATCATTATTCTGAATTCTTTTTCTGGAAGGTTGCCTATCTCCACTTCATTCAGTTGTTTTTCTGGGGTTTTTTCTTGTTCCTTCATCTGGTACATAGCCCTCTGCCTTTTCATCTTGTCTGTCTTTCTGTAACTGTGGGTTTTGGTCCACAGGCTGCAGGATTGTAGTTTTTCTTGCTTCTGCTGTCTGCCCTCTTCTGCTGTCTGCCCTCTCAGTTCTACTTATTTTGAAACAAAATTACTTTTAATTCACTTCAGGTAAAAATAAATATTTATCCTGTAGATTTCCTGAGTTGTTGATATGATAAAATTAGCTAACTTGCTAGAGAGTTGCAATTCCCAAAATGTTGGGGATGATAGCAGGACAGTGTTTCTTTCATTTATGTAGAGATTTATACTAATAGTCCTTCATTTCGGTAGTCAGTCAACAAGTGTTTAGTGAGCATGTACTATATTTCAAACACTGTTCTAAGCACTATAGAGTAAAATCCCTCTCACAGAAGCCAGATTCTGGATTGGGGAAGGCAGTCAATAATTAGATACATGAACTAAGTGCTTTAAAGGCAATGAAACAAGATTATGTGATGGGGATTGTGGATGCTGGTTTTTAGATTGTGTAGTCAAGGAAGGCCTCTCTGAGGAGGTGACGTTTGAACTGCAACCTGAATGCAGTTGGCCATGCAAAGAGAGGGGTCAGAGTGTTGAAGGCAAAGGAAACAATGAAGCACAAAGGTCCTAAGGTAGTTACAAGTTTGATGTGGTCAAGAAATAGAAAGAGGACTGATGTGACTAGATGGAAGAGGGAGGAATAGTGAGGTCAGAGGGGTTGGGCAGGGATCCCCAATCACCTCATACAGGGCCTTGTTGGATTGTCATTTACATCAGTGGGGGATTTAAAGTAAGGAGTGACAAGATATGATTTCTGTTTTGAAAAGATCCCCTTGACAATGG
Organism: Balaenoptera physalus; assembly: GCF_965194825.1. Lineage (NCBI taxonomy): Eukaryota > Metazoa > Chordata > Mammalia > Artiodactyla > Balaenopteridae > Balaenoptera > Balaenoptera physalus. The sequence continues at coordinate 41,922,152 of NC_138882.1, forward strand.
TGTGAAGAATCAATTTTGAAGAGGGCAAAAAAGGAAGAAGGGAGAATAGTTAAAAGACTGTTGCAATAGTCCATGTGAGAAACGATGGTGGATTGGACCAGAGTGGTAGCAGTGGAGATGAAGAGAAGGGAGTGGATTTGGCATATTTTTGGCATGAATGTAGAACTGATAGGACTATTTAACTTACAAAACTAAATAAAATACCAACAACATACAGGTAAATCTAGATTCTCAAAGCAGACAGGAACTCAGCAAATCTCAAGATAGCCCACTGGAAAAGACCAGAGTTAAGCAGTTTTCTTCCTGATGTGCTTGTAGTCGCCACAATAGTTTAGTTTTCCCATCGTGGTTAGATTACAAGCTCCTACCATGTGGTACAAAAGTAGGTATGTACAATAGTAAGTATCCATTAAATTACCTTGGTTTATAAAATGAAAATTGCCTAGCATCACACAAATCTTTCAGCATATTCCTGAATTAACTCATTCAATAAATATTATTACCAGGCAGAATTTAAGCCCCTGGGATACCCTGGGGAATCACAATTCACTGTCTACAAGCTACTGCCCCCTCCAGGCAGGGCATGTGCTGTCCAGTTGGCTCCTGTCCCTACTTAACCCACTTCACTCATTTCGGTTACACGCCTGACCCCTGTTCTAAAGGTTCTGAAGACTAAACATTTTCTTTAATAAAAAAATCAATTCTAATTATTTTAAATCATTCAGAATAAATCTCATCTCCTCCCTCCCCTTTGCCCTTCCTTCTTCCATTCTTTCCTTCTCTCTCCTTTCTTCTTTCAATAGCATAGTGGAAACAGCATGGGCTTTGAAGTCAGAGAGACTTGGCCTACTGGCTTCTGTGATCTGTGGCACTTAACTTTGCCAAGTCTCAATTTCCTCATTTGTAAATCATGAATAATTATTTAGTTGTAGTATTCCCAGTCATAGAGTATAGAGGTATAGGATATTTTAAAACCCCACAATAGAACCATTAGCTGTTAAAGAACTTGAAACTTTATGGAGGAAGTGGGAATAGAACTGAAGTCAGATTTAGACCTATGAATGTCCTTATAAATATTTTTACATCTATTAAAATGATAAAGACCGCACATACATTTACACGTATTGAATCTGTGATATGAATTATATTAATTTCTATTTACTATACCTGACTTGCCAGAAACTTCCAAAATATTTCATGAGGAATTGGAACAGTCTCATTGTAAATTTATTTTGCTTCTTTTTATAGATAATACATATTCCAAGAAGAAATTTTTCCCTGTATCTGGTCTTCATCCAAATGTGTAATTTCTTTCTGACTGAAGACTTTCTAAGTATCAAACATTTCCTGAGTAATCTCTCCAACTTCTCCAGTCCCTTTGAGGTCCCACAGACACACAGTAGTTTGGATGTTTGATATGGAAAATCTTTGCCTGACACTTTGACCTACTCAGCTATTGCCAGACATCTTCTCTGGTATTTAGGGTTATATACTCTTAGCTCCACATGACAATATTAATTCTTCATTGAGTCTACTGGAATATCTAAGGCCTTGATTTAGCCTTCCTCATCTTCTTTTCTCTCTCTTGAGGTATAATTATAAAATCTCCTCTTCTTCCTCTACCATATGGTTTACCTCCCTTTTCTTAATTCTCCCTTGTTCTGATTATCCTCACTAGAAGTACCTTGAATTTACATATTCTGAGACTAAAATCCTAGACTTAAAATATCTAGAAGCAAATTTTCCATGTATTTGTCTTTTCCTTGTCTTAAAGAGATCCCTCACAGGGGGATTTCTTTTTAAGTGGAAATAGTAATATGGAAACTAACAGTACACAGTTACTTCAGTAGTTGGCAAACAACATATTTGTGATATTTAGTATGTATATTGTTGAACCTTTAGGACAAAAGTAGGCTACACAGGACTATAAAGACAAAAGAAATCAGTGAAAATAGTGCAAAGGATGTATGGGATTATCACTATTAAAAATTCACAAGCCATCAGTACCCTAAGAGGAGAACATAGCAGTGCACTCCCAAAAACTCACAAAGGTGACCACCTGGTGGCTTTCTTCTCTCTTGCTCAGCTGTTCCAGGAAATCCAGTTCACTCCTCCTAAATGCCAGGAAATGCCTCCTAAACAGAAGGAAGGGTTTAAGCGGGAATCTTCATAAGGAGTCATGTTCTTGGGACTTCCCAAGTGGTCCAGTGGCTAAGACTCTGCACTCCCAATGCAGGGGGCCCGGGTTCAATCCCTGGTCAGGGAACTAGATCCCACATGCCACAGCTAAGAGTTTGGCTGCCGCAACTAAAGATTCCGCATGCCACAACTAAAAGATCCTGCATGCCCCAATGAAGATCCCGCACGCAGCAGTGAAGATCCTGTATGCCGCAACTATGACCCGGCGCAGCCAAATAATAAATAAATAAATAAATATTTTTTCAAAAAGGAAGTCATGTTCTTGTAACCTAAATGGATGTGGGATGTTTGTACTCAAATTTCCAGACAGAAGTACTCATCATTATAGAAGGATTACATTCTTAGTTCCTCAACTGGTTAAAGGTATTGACTATGTAAAGGACCCAGTACAGCATACTGCCTGGCATATAATAGGTGTTTATACAAAGCCTGTAAAATACCCTTCTCCTTCTATTTTAATAAATTTACTTTTTTTTCATTCTAGGATTTGGATGTAGCTTTGCCCATTATCGAGAATTATAAGGATCGATTGTTGGCAATTGGAGAGGTAAATACCCACTAGCTGATCAAATGATTTCTAATCCAGACTTTCATGTGATAGATGAAAATAGTCCTTAATTCAGTATTGGTGACTATAACAGACTTGGATAATTATGTTCACCCTGTTCAGCTGAATAATAACTTGTCAGTACTTCCTCAATAAGCAAAAGCACTTAGGGATAAAACAATAGAAGCTTCCCCATGGGCTTATGTTAATGGAAGAAAACTATTAACATTTCAATATACTTTGCTCTTTTTTTCCTTTTGCTTACATAGGGTTATGTCTCTGGTTAGTTAAAATAGTATATACAAGCATACTTTAAATAGGTTAGAGTTTATAATTAAAGAACATTTTTTATTAAATAATTTACAGTTGTGAAACATCTTATCACTTGGTAATTCCACTTATAATTAAAGATAAAAGATAAGAATAGCACTTATATTCAGAATCTAGGTTATCGCGATGCATGCCAGAATAGAATCAAGGGAAGCAGTCATTTATAATCTTCACTGTCCAATGTGGTTACCACATGTAGCTGTTGAGCACTTGAAATGTGACTGGCCCAAATTGAGATGTGCTATCAGGATAAAATGCACTGAGGATTTCAAAGTCTCAGTACCTCAAAAAAAGAATGTAAAATAACTCAATTTTTTTCATTGATTATGTGTTGATATAATAATATGACTATACGATAATATTGGTAATGTTTTAGATATAGTGGATTAAATATATTATTAAAATTAATTTCACCTGTTTCTTGTTAGTGTTTTTAATGTAGCTACTGGAAACTGTAAGGTTTGTGTATGTGGCTTGTGTGTATGGCTCCCATTATATTTCTCTTGGACGGTACTGCTCCATAATATGTCTTTTGGGATTCATTAAACCATAAACATGTAATTCTGTTTTATTTTTCTGTTATAGGTTGGACTAGATTTCTCCCCCAGAACTGCTGGCACTGATGAACAGAAGGAAGAGCAAAGACAAGTCCTAATCAGACAGGTCCAATTAGCCAAAAGACTAAATTTGCCTTTGTAGGTTAATTATCATCTTTCTATATTAATAGTTACAGAGCAAATTAAGTAATGATTCTCCTGAAATTGAGCTCTACTTTTCTTTTTCTCTGAATTGCTTTAATATAACAAAAATAATAATTTCATATTAAGTACTCAAAAAGAATTTTTTTGTTGTTTACCAGAAATGTTCACTCACGTTCAGCTGGAAGACCCACCATCAGCCTCTTAAATGAGCAAGGTATTTAGGTTCCTGAGAAAAATGTGCCTAATGTTTAAGTTTGACAATTCCAGTCCATATTCTCATAGAACAAGCCATGCTTTACTTGATTTCTTAAAGGGAAGGGAATGGGTCAAGGGTAGAGATGGAAATCAACTAAGATGGTTTTGCAAGTCAGCCTACTGTTTACAAGGTTTTCAGTGTGATTATGATGTTTATCAGGCCAGGATAAAGCAAATGAAAAATTGGATCAAGTAATTTTAATGACTTAATTTAAAAATTAGCAGCTCCAACATTTTAATCAGCTTGTGTGAGAGAGGAAAAAACAAAGCAAAGAAGGGTGATCATGTTGAGTTACTGTTTTGCATGTTTTATGGCTGCTGCTTTAGAAAATGGTATTATACAGATTGTGGCCATCTTATATAAAATGCACTGTCATCTTCACCAGTTGTTCCTAAAGAAAAAATACTTCACATAGGATTGCTTTTCAAATTTTTAAAGTGCTGTCCACGGTAAGAAATATACTTTATTTTGAAACTCAATATATACATATACGTACTGTTTTTGGCACTGACTTTATTTCGAAACTCAGTATATACACATACAGAGAACTGACAAAAGTTTAAGAAGCAGCACATCTGTATGTATGTGTGTATACATATGTGTGTGTGCGTGTGTTATGCACACAAATATATAAGCACACACTGGCCAGTCGTGACCCACTAATTTGATTTCAGAACTCACGGTAGTAACCCACGAAATGTCACACCTACCAACAGTATCAAATAGTGAAGTAAACATAATTGCCTACAACTAGAAAGCACTGTATTTCTCAGTGGTGAGTACTGAATCCCCCTGGATTCACCGAGAACATGATTTTTGTGCAGGCTGAGCAGCCATCCTTTAAGAACTGGAGATGGTTTTTGTGAAACTAACTCTGAGTGTTGAATTTGTGAGTCATTTATTTTCTCATTTCTTCTTTCACTAGCATCCTTCTTAAGGACAATTTGCTTAAAAACCTATTAGGAACAATAATTTGACAGTTCAGAAACTTTTGGAGAAGGTTTGATGGTATAGGAAGTTTAAATAATTGCTCAATTGTATTTATTAATTTTATTCTGAAGATTAAGAATTTACTATATTTTTATTCTACTGGTTGAACACTATATGTTTATCTACTCTTTAGAAATCATAGAACCTTATAGTGACCGACATTTACTTAAAATCTGTGTTGTTCAATTTGATTGGTGGGAAAACCTCTCATTAAGGAAATAAAATGGAACTGTGATTTATCTTTAATTTTTGAGAGGTGCTGACAAAGTGTTGCTGCATGCATTTGATGGTCGGCCATCTGTAGCCATGGAAGGAGTAAAAGCTGGGTACTTCTTCTCAATTCCTCCTTCTATCATAAGAAGTGGACAGGTAAATTCTTTCATTAAACCTCATTTTATACTTTGTGAAATATACTTTAAAATATGAACTTTTATTATATACTTGTGATACTATTCTGGTTTCATTGCAAAAATTAATCTTAGGTCCCTACCTCATACTTACATAAAGAGTAACTCAAAAGTGGATCAGAGACCTAAGTATAAGAGCTAAAATTATAAAACTCTTAGAAGAAAACAGATCTAAATCTTTGTGACCTTGGATCAGGCAGTGTTTTCTTAGCTATGACACCAAAGGCACAAGCAACCAAAGAAAAAAATAGATAAATTGGATATCATCAAAACAAACTTCCACTCACAAAAAATTGGGCAGCTCATGCTCAAAAGACCGGAACTTCTGATAGCTTTCAGAAAAGGGACTTTAAAGGCAGTGTGAGGGAGGAGGCTGCAGGGTATGTGAGCAGCTTGTGCTCAGTTCTCGAATTGGTTGGCATCAAGGTGAAGTTTTGAGCATCATCAATCTTCTGGTTTCAGCTGGTCTGGGGTCTACATGCTTGAGGTCAGCAGTTTCCATCTGGTGAGAGTCTGCTTCCTGTAACAACAGCTTAGGAGTGTGTGTCAGGCCTCTATCTATAACTTTCAGGGAACTGGGAATTTGGTGACTCTGCTATGTGGCGAATTCATAGTCTAAGTTGTTACCAGTTTTCCGACCCAACAGCTATTCATTGCTCCTACATCTTCACATTTCCTAATCACTAACTCTTTTTTTTTTTTTAATTTATTTATTTATTTTGTTTATTTATTTTTGGCTGCGTTGGGTCTTCCTTGCTGCGTGTGTGCTTTCTCCAGTTGCGGTGAGCGGGGGCTACTCTTCGTTGCGGTGCATGGGCTTCTCATTGCGGTGGCTTCTCTTGTTGCGGAGCACGGGCTCTAGGCGCACGGGCTTCAATAGTTGGGGCACGAGGACTCAGTAGTTGTGGCTTTTGGGCTCTAGAGCGCAGGCTCAGTAGTTGTGGTGCACGGGCTTCATTGCTCCGCGGCATGTGGGAACTTCCCAGACCAGGGCTTGAACCCTTGTCCCCTGCATTGGCAGGCGGATTCTTAACCACTGCGCCACCAGGGAAGCCCCCTAATCACTAACTCTTGAACCAGCCTTTTGAGACCCAGGGGAGGCCTGGGAGACTTAAAGCAAAAGCAGTTTACTTCAAAATACAGGGACACTGGGCCTTATATATGGTTTCAGGTGGAAAGTTCTAGAAATGTCAATTAGGTCATGTTAATTGATAGTCCATGATTACTTTTATTTTTTCCTACTTTTATCATTTGTGGAGAAATTTCTTATTTATTTATTTTAAAAATTTTATTTATTTATTTTTGGCTGTGTTGGGTCTTCGTTGCTGCGTGCGGGCTTTCTCTAGTTGAGGGGAGCAGGGGCTACTCTTCATTATGGTGCACGGACTTCTTATTGGGTGGCTTCTCTTGTTGCGGAGCACGGGCTCTAGGTGCGCGGGCTTCTGTAGTTGTGGCAGGTGGGCTCAGTACTTGTGGCTCATGGACTCTAGAGTGCAGGCTTAGTGGTTGTGGCTCGTGGGCTTAGTTGCTCCATGGCATGTGGGATCTTCCCGGACCAGGGCTTGAACCCCTGTCCCCTGCGTTGGCAGGTGGATTCTTAACCACTGTGCCACCAAGGAAGTCACTCTTCCTTGGATCTTTCAGTAGGCATATGATATCAGATGTTTGGGTTCTTGCTGGATGTTACCTCATTTTTTGCTCTTGGTTACTACTCTTTGGGTTCCTAGAGGCTTCGGATAATTTTTGGCAAAGAATGTTTCTTCTTAAATCTAACCATTAATGTAGAATGATGAGAACATAGTGAACATTTATTAATTGAGTATTAAAGCATGAATTTTAGATTCTTGCAGAGTAGTATGCATTGACATGTGGGTTTAATGCTCCTTATTTAATCTTTACTTCTCATGTTTTAAACTTACTAGCTTTCTCTTTTCTCTAAGAAGCAGAAGCTTGTGAAACAGTTGCCTTTAACTTCGATTTGCTTGGAAACAGATTCACCTGCACTAGGACCAGAAAAAAAGGTAAATGATTTTCTAATTTCTACATTATTTAGATTGTATCTTTTATTTGAACTATTTTCAGTTTAGCTGTGTTTCTCATTCCAGTGCAAATACAATGGGATCCTACTTTAATGCTAGGTTGAAAGGTTATATTGACTTAATCTCAAGTCTTTTGTAAATATGACTGTTGTGCTACAAAGAATATTATTTGATATGGGTCATGTCCTAATTTATGTAATATTGAAATCCAGACCAGTATAGTAAAAAGCTTAGTGTCTAGAGTCAGAAAGGCCTGGATTCAAATCCTGTCTCTGATACCCATTAGCTGTGTAACTTTGGGCAAGTTCCTTAATCTCTCTGAAACTGTTTCTACATTTATAAAATGTAGGTAAAATAATAGTAAAATACTTTGAAGTATTACAGTGGGGATTAAATGAAGTAATGTATATGAAAGTGCCTAGTGTGTCTGGTATATAGTAGATGCTCAATAAATGTTTTTCTTCTTTTAATTAGCATGTTAAAATAAGCCTCAATTTCTTTCAGTACAAGGATGTATTGATATAGTCATAGATTTATTAATGTGATCTTTGCTGTGCATTTTGTTATTGTAGGCCACAAACAATCATATTTTAATTATTGCTACCATTATAAATTATAATTATCTGAAAGGAAGACAGTAGTGCCTATTACAATCACCTACCACTGTGTAGCTTACTAAGTGCCCCTGACTGCCCATCAGAGCTGTCTCCATGCCTCCCAGATTCAGAGGACTGGCACTTGAGAGTAAGAGGTTTGGGAGCAGTACTGATGTAATTGTTAATAAACTATGATTATTTGTAATTACATTATGATTATTTTGCTAATTAATGTCCAATTAGTTACATAATTTTATAAATCAGCTCTTGTAAGAATATAGAAGAGGAATGAAAGAATAGAGGATTATAACCACATTTATTTTCTTGTTTGAGTGTAGGACAGAATGGTACAAAATTGCCTTCCTAGTTAGTGTGAAATAGGATGAAAAAGACCTAGCTTTTTCACCCTAAACAGACATGAATTTCAAATGCTCTTATAACTCAGTTTTATGTTTGTATTTAGATGATTTGATAAAAATTGTGGGTTTCTGGCATAGTGCCTTGCACATAGTAGGTACTCAAAAACATTTATTGAATAAATGAATTTTAAAACTGAGGAATTCCCTGGCGGTCCAGTGATTAGAACTCTGCACGTCCTTCCTGCAGAGGAAGTACACAGGCACGGGTTCAATCCCTGGTCGGGGAACTAAGATCCTGCATGCCGCACAGCTCAGCCAAAAAGTAAAAACAAAAAAAAAAAAACTGAATATGCTTTTTGTTAAGTAAAATGTGTTTGTTCTAGAAAAATAGAAAACCCAGAAAATCATAAGAAAATAGAACCATCTACCACTGAAAGGTTACCACTATAGTATAGTGGTTAAAAGCATAAACTCTGATGTCAGGTTGCACAGGTTTAAACCTCAACTGGGCTACTTACTCGCTGTTTAGGATCCCTTCTTATCTGTAAGAAAGGGATGCTAATAATAATAGTACCTATCTAACAGAGTTATTGTGAGGATTAAATGAGAAATTCCATGAAAACCTTAGAACAAAACCTTGCCTACAACAAGCACTAAATAAATGAAAGTGCTTATGTCCTTCCACACTTTTTTATGTCCATATATGTACACATAATATTTTTTTCATAAAAACAAGATTAGCCTCAACACATCATTTCATAACTTGCTTTTATGTGGTGAACACATGTAAATGTCAATAAATATACTTCTCCTCATCATGTTTAATAAGTATATAAATTTTAGTGTGTGAATGTGCCACAATATATTTAACTTGATACTGTCATTTAGGTTGTTTGTTTCCAACACAGTACAGTTGACCCTTGAACAAGAAGCGCTTAGGGGTACCAACACCCTTCCCACCCCCCCACCCCCACCCCATACCATGGAAAATACATGTCTGTCCACCCTCCACGTCTGCAGTTTTGGATCTGCGGATTCAGCCCTCATTTTCATGGTTCTGCATTCACAGATTCAACCATGCTTGGATTGTGTAGTACTGTAGTATTTATTGAAAAAAAAATCCATGTATAAGTGGACCCACACAGTTCAAAACCATGTTTTTCAGGGGTCAACTATATTATAAACAATATGATGAATGTCCTTGAACCTAAATCTTGGTGCACATTTTTCATTGTTTTCTTAGGCTACGTTATCAAGGTTATTTTTTAACCTTAACAGTTATCTTATTCCTCTGAACATTATCATCCTGGGTAGATAACTTAATAATAAAAACAATAATATATTTCATCAAATCTAAATGCCACTGATTGTAGATGTACCACTGTTTTGTGACCATTAAGGAAAAAAACACTACCAATTACACTTTCACATGCCACTGAATGTCAGTAAAATATATATCAATTTCAGAGATGTTAAGTTAGGGGAGAAATGCATCTTAGAATCAGTGAAATATGACCACATAATCTATGTAGTCTTCCAGACACCATGGCATTACTTGAGTCAAACTGTAATGTAGCCTGTGAGGTGAAATGGCCAAGCAACCTTTGCAAGTACTCACTTGAGGAACAAACCAAAGGACAGTTAATTCATCAGTCAGGCAGGTCACCAAGTGTCCACTTCGTGCAGACTGCTTCATATGCTAGGTGCTGGGACCTCGACTGGTAATACCCCAGGGCTCTTTTCAGGAACAGCATAGACTTACAGTTAATGTTGTAGCCTTAGCTTTCAAGCTGAAGCGCAGGGCCTTTTCCTCAGCTTCGCCTCACCCCCATTAAAAAAAAAAGTGCTCATCAGTTGTTTTGACCAACTCATTTTCATCTCTTTTATCTACAGTCTTCAAGGATTGCTTCTCTTGAGTGTCATGTTTGATTAATGTCTGCTTTGTCTGTCTCAGGTACGGAATGAGCCCCAAAACATTTCCATTTCAGCAGAATATATTGCCCAGGTGAAAGGGATCTCAGTGGAGGAAGTTATAGAAGTGACAACACAGAATGCATTGAAACTATTTCCCAAGCTTCAGTACCTGCTCCCGAAATAGCTTCATAACAAAATCAACTGCAGAGGGCACTGTTTGAGAAAAATTAATGTTCTGATGAAGAGTCTGAACTGAAGAAGCCATTGTATCGGGATTATAATTTTAGAGAAATAGTTTTCTTAGAAGTAAAACTGGGCTTAGATCCTAAAACCCTGGGTTCTAATTCTACCTTGCACTGCTTTTCAATTAACGGAGTCCTAGCAGGAGATTGGGAAATACCACTGCTTCTTACTTTGCCCTGTTAAATAGAACCACCAAATGAACTGAAACCATTTCTTCTGGCAAGGGTGGCTCCCACAGGTAAGAAATAAGTGCTACTGTGATGGCATGGAATAGGCTAAAGTTTGATCCTTTACCATCTGTTTGATTTCCCACAGGATTTATCCAGTGAAAGGAGAGTGTCTAGTTTCTTATACTATCAGAAATCTTATCTTTTCTGGGTTTGCAAAATTGAACTTTTAGTACTTTGAATTATCTCTCATTTTAAGAGAAAAATGTGCAAGGTTTTTATATTGATCTTAGATTTTGACTTATAAGGCCCATGGTTTGTGCAATGACCGTTAAATACCAAGCCCACAGTTTAGTTAATAAATTGGTTTTAAGTTTCAGTCTGACTTCTGTCACATGTTTAAAATGTACATAGCTCTATTAAAAATGTATCTGACTTTTTTGCATGCAATAATATTTTATATTTTTACGTTTTAAAAATCTCTGGTATGAAAAGAGTCCAGTGGATGGTGGTGATAGTAGCACAACAGTATGAATGTGCTTGAAGCCATTAAACTATACCCTTAAAAATTCTTGAGATGGTAAATTTTACGTTATGTGTACTTTACCACAATTTTTTAGAAAAAATCTTATGTGTAGTTTACAAGGTATTGCAATCCATACCAAAACATGAGTATTTAATTTTGTTAAATTATATAAGCAGCAAATACTGGAAAAAGTACCTGCCAGAGAAATAAGTTAACTTCCTAAAAAGCCAAGTGATTTTACATAATCTTCAATACTTTGAAATGAATTCATTTATAGAAGAATCAAAACTAGTTCTAGGGCAGATTGTCCAAATCAAACTAGACTATCTAAGAAGCACAATAGAACGCTTTATGAGATACTTAACCACTTATCAGCATCATGACAGATGAAATTCACACATTTAATGGGAGGTTATATTAAAACTGGACTTCTGATCTCTCTTTCAACTCTGTATTTCTTTTGCCTGTTTTCTACCTCCTCCTGCTCCCATTCCCTTTCTCAGACTCTCACCTTTAAATCCTTTAAGATCCAACTTAAATGACTTCACCCTATGCAATCACCCCAGCCAGACATGATCCTTGCCCTCTAAATTGCTTAGCCATTTTCTTCATTTATTCATCAGTTTCTTTCATTTTACACAAATAGTTATTGCTCCTCCTCTAGGTTACCCATTAATCTAGGTCCGTAGGCTACAGAGAGGAATAAGATATGGTTCTGGCCTTCAGTTCATAGTTTACTAAAGAAGATAGACAAGTGGACAAATTTCTAAGCAATGTGAGAAGTACTATAATAAAGGAAGAATGAAGTACTGTAAAACCAGTCTGATGACATTATAACATAACTCCTTTTTACTAGGGTTACTTTATGTTTTTCACCTCCAGGGATTGCAAACCTTTTGAGGACAAATACTTTTTTTGTTTTTGCATCTTCTACATGTCTTGCAACAAGGTTTGCAATATCATATGCTCTCACATATCTTTTAAATAAGTGAATGGAGAAGGTCTCTGAGGAGGGGCCGGGATGGCAGAGTAGGAAGACCCTGAGCTCACCTCCTCTCGTGGGCACACAAAATTACAACTGTTTACAGAGTAACTGTTGATGAGAAAGTGCAGAAGACCAGCAGAAAAGATCTTCTGCAACTAAAGAAGGAACAGCAATGAGACAGGTAGGAAGGGCGGAGACGTGGTATAGTCAAGATTCATATGCCCAGGTAGGTGACTCATGAATGGGAGGATGATTACAACTGCAGAGGTTTTTCTCAAGGAGTAACGGGCCTGAGCCCCACATCAAGTTCCCCAGGCCCGGGTGTTCTACACCAAAAAGTTGAGCCCCCAGAATGTTTGGCTTTGAAGGCCACGGGGGCTTACTTTCTGGAGACCCAGAGGGCTGCGGGAAATAGAGACTCCACCCTTAAAGGGTGCACACAAAATCTCACACACTCCAGGACCCCGGGCAGAAGCAGTGATTTGAAAGGAGCCTGGGTCAGACCCACCTGCTGATCTTGGAGAGCCTCCCCAAGAGGCAGGAGGCACCTGGAGCTCACTCTGGGGACGTAAATAATTGCAGCAGAAAATTTTGTGGAGCTGCTTCTACCACGTGGACACTGGTGCTGGCAAGTGCCATTTTGGAATCCTCCTTCAAGTTTATTAGCGCCGGGACCTGGCCCTGCCCACAAGCCTGTCAGCACCAGTACTGGACACCTCAGCCCAAAGAACCAGCTGGGGGAAGATGCTGCCCCACCCACCAGCTGGCCTGCTGTCTTCAGACACGTTGAGCCCACAGTCACCCTGGGACATGGCCCTGCCCACCAGTGCTAGGCCCTGGACCAGCCTCATCCACCAGTGGATGTGCATCAGCCCCACGATCACCTGGGCTGCAGCCTGGGCCCTGTCCATCAGCAGACCATCTTACCAACCCTGGGACCCCCAGGGCCTGCAGCCAGAGATCCTGGGACACAGCTCCGCCCAGCAGCGGGCCAGCACTAGCCCCAAGACCTGGCTTCCCCCACAGGCATGCAGACACCAGGCCCAGGACCACTGCAGCCCCTTAGCCCAGCCCATGTCAGGACCCAGCCCACCCACCAGCAGGCCAGCACCAGCTCTGTGACACCTTGGGCCCCTCATCCAGCAGCCCCAGGATCCAGCTTACCCACCAGCAGGCTGACACCAGCTCAGAGAAACCTTGGACCCCTCAGCCAACCGCTCCAGTATCTAGCCCAACTCACCAGCAAGTCAGCACCAGCTTTGGGACACCCCAGAACCCACAACCAGCCATGTCAGGAACCAGCCCACCCACCAGGAGGCTGACGCTAGATCTGGGAACCTCAGCCGCACGACCACCAATCCCAGAACCTAGCTCCACCCACCAGTGGGCCAGCACTAGCCCTGTGATCCCTGGGACTCGGTAGCAAGCACTTCATGACCTGGCCCTGCTAACCAGCACCTGTCAACCAACCAGACCGGGGGCCAGACACACTATCAGACCTCCCACAGTACTCAGCCTGCCACAACAGAAGGACCCACACAGCACACATAGGGGGCACCCCTAGAGCATATAGCTCTGGTGACCAGAGGGGAGTGTGCTGCTGAGATGCATAGGATGTCTCCTATGAAAGGCCAATTCTCCAAAGTCAGGAAATGTAACCAATCTACCAAATACACGGAAATAAAAACAGCAAATTAGGCAAAATGAGGTAACAGAGGAATATGTTCCAAACAAAGTAGCAAGATAAAACCCCAGAAGAACTAAGTGAAGTGGAGATAGGCAATATATCTGATAAAACGTTCAAGTTAATGATCGTAAAGATGTTCAAAGCACTCAGGAGGAGATTGTACGAACAGAATGAGAAGTTAGAAGTTTTTAACAAAGAGTTAGAAAATATAAAGAAGAACCAAACAGAGATGAAGGATACAATAACTAAAATGAAAAATGCACTAGAAGGAATCAACAGATTAAATGATACGGAGGAATGAGTCAGCAAGCTGGAAGACAGTGGAAATCACTGATGCTGAAGAGAAAAAAGAATAAAAAGAAATGAGGACAGTTTAAAGAGACCTCTGGGACAACATCAGGCATACTAACATTCACATTATAGGGGTCCCAGAAGGAGAAGGGAGAGAACAAGAGCAAAGATCATATTTGAAGACATAATAGCTAAAAAATTCCCTAACTTGAGAAAGGAAACAGACATCCAGGTCCAGGAAGCAGAGAGTCTCAAACAGGATCAGCCCAAAGAGGACCACACTAAGACACATTGTAATTAAAATGACAAAAATTAAAGATAAAAAGAGAATATTAAAAGCATCAAGGGAGGGACTTCCCTGGCAGTCCAGTGGTTAAGACTCCATGCTTCCACTGCAGGGGGCATGAGTTCAATCCCTGGTGGGGATCTGATCGCTCATGCTGTGCGGCGTGTCTAAAACATAGAAGGGAGGGAGGGAAGGAGGAAGGAAGGAATCAGTGTTTTTAAAAAAAAAAGCATCAAGGGAAAATCTACAAGTTACATACTACAAGGGAACTCCCATAAAGCTATCAGTTGACTTTTCAGCAGAAACTCTGCAGGCCAGAACAGAGTGGCATGATATATTCAAAACAATGAAAGGGAAAAACCTATAACCAAGAACACTCTACCTGGCAAGGCTTTCATTCAGATTTGATAGATCAAATTTTGCAGACAAGCAAAAGCTGAAGGACTTCAGCACCACCAAACCGGCTTTACAAGAAATGCTAAAGGGACTTCTCTAAATGAAAAAGAAAAGGCCACAGCTAGAAATGTGAAAGTTACAAAAGGAAAAAGCTCATTGGTAAAGGCAAATACACAGTAAAAGTAGTAAATCAATCATGTATAAAGGGAGGTTAAAGGACAAAAGTAGTAAAATCATCTATATCCTCAATATTTAAGGAGTATACAAAACAAAAAAAATACGTGTCAAAGATAGTAAACATTGGGGGGAGTGGAGTAAAAATGCAGAGTTGTTAACATGCATTTGAACTTAAGAAATCAGCAACTTAAAACAGTCACATGTAGAGTCACATGTACATAAACCTCATGGTAACCACAAACCAAAAATCTATAATATACAAACAAAAAAGAGAAAGGAATCCAAACATAACACTAAAAATAGTCATCAAGTCACAAAGGAAGACAAGTACTGTATGATTTCACTTATATGTGGAATCTTAAAAAAAAAAAATGAACGAATATAAAACAAACAATTATAGATACAGAGAACAAACAAGTGGTAGCCTGAGGGGAGGGAGTTGGGGGAGGAAAAAAATAAGGTAGGGAGACTAAGAGGTGAAAACTTCAAATTGCAGAATAAATGAGTCACAGGTATGAGTTGTACAGTGTGGGGAATATAGTAAGTAACTATGTAGTATCTTTGTTTTGTGCCATATCATAACTAGACATCGTGGTGATCAGTTTGAAATGTATAGACAACACTGTGATGTGTAACGTAACAGGAACTAACATAGTGTTGTAGGTCAATTATACTTCAAAAACAAACAAACTCATAGAAAAAGAGACCGTATTTGTGGTTGCCAGAGGTGGGTGTGCGGGGAGGGGGAAGTGGATGAAGGCAGTCAAGCGGTAAAAACTTCCAGTTATAAGATAAATAAGTACTAGAGATGTAATGTACAACATAATAAATATAATGAACACTGTTGTATGTTATACGTGTTAGTTTTTTTTGTTTTTTGTTTTGCTCTAACATCTTTATTGGAGTATAACTGCTCTGCAATGATGTGTTAGTTTCTGCTGTATAACAAAGTGAATCAGCTATATGCATACATATATCCCCATATCTCCTCCCTCTTGCGTCTCCCTCCCACCTTCCCTATCCCACCCCTCTAGGTGGTCACAAAGCACCGAGCTGATCTCCCTGTGCTATGCAGCTGCTTCCCACTAGCTATCTGTTTTACATTTGGTAGTGTATATATATCAATGCTACTCTCTCACTTCTTCCCAGCTTACCCTTCCCCCTCCCCGTGTCCTCAAGTCCATTCTCTACGTCTGCATCTTTATTCCTGTCCTGCCCCTAGGTTCATCAGAACCATTTTCTTTTTAGATTCCATATATATGTGTTAGCATACAGTATTTGTTTTTCTCTTTCGGACTTACTTCACTCTGTATGACAGACTCTAGGTCCATCCACCTCACTACAAATAACTCAATTTCGTTTCTTTTTATGGCTGAGTAATATTCCATCGTATATATGTGCCACATCTTCTTTATACATTCATCTGTCGATGGGCATTTAGGTTGCTTCCATGACCTGGCTATTGTAAATAGTGCTGCAATGAACACTGTGGTACATGACTCTTTTTGAATTATGGTTTTCGCAGGGTATATGCCCAGTAGTGGGATTGCTGGATCATATGGTAATTCTATTTTTAGTTTTTTAAGGAACCTCCATGCTGTTCTCCATAGTGGCTGTATCAGTTTACATTCCCAACAACAGTGCAAGAGGGTTCCCTTTTCTCCACACCCTCTCCAGCATTTACTGTTTGTAGATTTTTTGATGATGGCCATTCTGACCTGCGTGAGGTGATACCTCATTGTAGTTCTGATTTGCATTTCTCTAACGATCAGTGACATTGAGCATCCTTTCATGTGTTTGTTGGCAATCTGTATATCTTCTTTGGAGAAATGTCTATTTAGGTCTTCTGCCTATTTTTTTGGATTGGGTTGGTTGTTCTTTTGATATTGAGCTGCATGAGCTGCTTGTATATTTTGGAGATTAATCCTTTGTCAGTTGCTTCATTTGCAAATATTTTCTCCCATTCTGAGGGTTGTCTTTTCATCTTGTTTATGGTTTCCTTTGCTGTGCAAAAGCTTTTAAGTTTCATTAGGTCCCATTTGTTTATTTTTGTTTTTATTTCCATTTCTCTAGGAGGTGGGTCAAAAAGGATCTTGCTGTGATTTATGTCATAGAGTGTTCTGCCTGTGTTTTCCTCTAAGAGTTTTATAGTGTCTGGCCTTACATTTAGGTCTTTAATCCATTTTGACTTTATTTTGGTGTATGGTGTTAGAAAGTGTTCTAATTTCATTCTTTTACATGTAGCTGTCCAGTTTTCCCAGCATGAGTTATTGAAGAGGCTGTCTTTTCTCCATTGTATACTCTTGACTCCTTTGTCAAAGATAAGGTGACCATATGTGCATGGGTTTATCTCTGGGCTTTCTATCCTGTTCCATTGATCTATATTTCTGTTTCTGTGCCAGTACCATATTGTCTTGATTACTGTAGCTTTGTAATATAGTCTGAAGTCTGGGAGCCTGATTCCTCCAGCTCTGTTTTTCTTTCTCAAGATTGCTTTGGCTATTCGGGGTCTTTTCTGTTTCCATACAAATTATGAATTTTTTTCTTCTAGTTCTGTGAAAAATACCATTGGTAGTTTGATTAGGATTGCACTGAATCTGTAGATTGCTTTGTGTAGTATAGTCATTTTCACAGTGTTGATTCCTCCAATCCAAGAACATGATATATCTCTCCATCTGTTTGTGTCATCTTTGATTTCTTTCATCAGTGTCTTACAGTTTTCTGCTTACAGGTCTTTCGTCTCCTTAGGTAGGTTTATTCCTAGGTATGTTATTCTTGTTGTTGCAATGGTAAATGGGAGTGTTTCCTTAATTTCTCTTTCACATTTTTCATCATTAGTGTATAGGAATACAAGAGATTTCTGTACACTAATTTTGTATCCTGCTACTCTACCAAATTCATTGATTAGCTCTAGTAGTTTTCTGGTAGCATCTTTAGGATTCTCTATGTATAGTATCATGTCATCTGCAAACAGTGACAGTTTTACTTCTTCTTTTCCGATTTGGATTCCTTTTATTTCTTTTTCTTCTCTGATTGCTGTGGCTAAAACTTCCAAAACTATTTTGAATAATAGTGGCGAGAGTGGACATCCTTGTCTTGTTCCTGATCTTAGAGGAAATGGTTTCAGTTTTTCACCATTGAGAACAATGTTGGCTGTGGGTTTGTTGTATATGACCTTTATTATGTTGAGGTAGGTTCCCTCTATGCCCACTTTCTGGAGAGTTTTTATCATAAATGGGTGTTGAATTTTGTCAAAAACTTTTTCTGCATCTATTGAGATTATCATATGGTTTTTATCCTTCAAATTGTTAATATGGTGTATCACATTGATTGATTTGCATATATTGAAGAATCCTTGCATCCCTGGGATAAACCCCACTTGATCATGGTATATGATCCTTTTAATGTGCTGTTGGATTCTGTTTGCTAGTTTTTGTTGAGGATTTTTGCATCTATGTTCATCTGTGATATTGGCCTGTAGTTTTCTTTTTTTGTGACATCTTTCTCTGGTTTTGGTATCAGGGTGATGATGGCCTCATAGAATGAGTTTGGGAGTGCTCCTCCCTCTGCAATATTTTGGAAGAGTTTGAGAAGGATAGGTGTTAGCTCTTGTCTAAATGTTTGATAGAATTCGCCTGTGAAGTCATCTTGTCATTGGGTTTTGTTTGTTGGAAGATTTTTAATCACAGTTTCAATTTCAGTGCTTGTGATTGGTCTGTTTATATTTTCTATGTCTTTCAAGTTCAGTCTCAGAAGGTTGTACTTTTCTAAGAATTTGTCTATTTCTTCCAGGTTGTCCATTTTACTGGCATAGAGTTGCTTGTAGTAATCTCTCATGATCCTTTGTATTTCTGCAGTGTCAGTTGTTACTTCTCCTTTTTCATTTCTAATTCTATTGATTTGAGTCTTTTCCCTTTTTTTCTTGATGAGTCTGGCTAATGGGCTATCAATTTTGTTTATCTTCTCAAAGAACCAGCTTTTAGTTTTATTGATCTTTGATACTGTTTCCTTCATTTCTTTTTCATTTATTTCTAATCTGATCTTTATGATTTCTTTCCTTCTGCTAACTCTGGGGTTTTTTTGTTCTTCTTTCTCTAATTGCTTTAGGTGTAAGGTTAGGTTGTTTATTTGAGATGTTTCTTGTTTCTTGAGGTAGGATTGTATTGCTATAAAATTCCCTCTTAGAACTGCTTTTACTGCCTCCCATAAGTTTTGGGTCGTCGTGTTTTCATTGTCATTTGTTTCTAGGTATTTTTTATTTTCTCTTTGATTTCTTCAGTGATCTCTTGGTTATTTAGTAGTGTATTGTTTAGCCTCCGTGTGTTTGTACTTTTACAGTTTTTCCTGTAATTGATATCTAGTCTCATAGTGTTGTGGTCGGAAAAGATATTTGATACGATTTCAATTTTCTCAAATTCACCAAGGCTTGATTTGTGACCCAAGATATGGTCTAGCCTGGAGAATGTTCCATGAGCACTTGAGAAGAAAGTATATTCTGTTGTTTTTGAATGGAATGTTCTATAAATATCAATTAAGTCCCTCTTGTCTAATGTGTCTTTTAAAGCTTGTGTTTCCTTATTTATTTTCATTTTGGATGATCTGTCCATTGGTGAAAGTGTGGTGTTAAAGTCCCCTACTATGATTGTGTTACTGTGATTTCCCCTTTTATGGCTGTTAGCATTTGCCTTATGTGTTGAGATGCTCCTATGTTGGGTGCATAAATATTTACAATTGTTATATCTTCTTCTTGGATTGATCCCTTGATCATTATGTAGTGTCCTTCTTTGTCTCTTATAATAGTCTTTATTTTAAAGTCTATTTTGTCTGATATGAGAATTGCTACTCCAGCTTTCTTTTGATTTCCATTTGCATGGAATATCTTTTTCCATCCCCTCACTTTTAGTGTATGTATCCCTAGGTCTGAAGTGGGTCTCTTGTAGACAGCATATATATGGGTCTTGTTTTTGTATCCATTCAGCCAGTCTGTGTCTTTTGGGTGGAGCATTTAATCCATTTACATTTAAGGTAATTATCGATATGTATGTTCCTATTACCATTTTCTTAATTGTTTTGGGTTTGTTTTTGTAGGTCTTTTCCTCCTCTTATGTTTCCTGCCTAGAGAAGTTCCTTTAGCATTTGTTGTAAAGCTGGTTTGGTGGTGCAGAATTCTCTTAACTTTTGCTTATCTGTAAAGGTTTTAATTTCTCTGTTGAATCTGAATGAGATCCTTGCTGGGTAGAGTAATCTTGGCTGTAGTTTTTTCCCCTTCATCACTTTAAATATGTCCTGCCACTCCCTTCTGGCTTGCAGAGTTTCTGCTGAAAGATCAGCTGTTAACCTTATGGGGATTCCCTTGTATGTTATTTGTTGCTTTTCCCTTGCTGCTTTTAATATTTTTTCTTTGTATTTAATTTTTGATAGTTTGATTAATATGTGTCTCAGCGTGTTTCTCTTTGGGTTTATCCTGTATGGTTCTCTCTTCACTTCCTGGACTTGATTAACTATTTCCTTTCCCATGTTAGGGAACTTTTCCACTATAATCTCTTCAAATATTTTCTCAGACCCTTTCTTTTTCTCTTCTTCTTCTGGGACCCCTATAATGCGAATGTTGGTATGTTTAATGTTGTCCCAGAGGTTTTGAGACTGTCCTCGATTCTTTTCATTCTTTTTTCTTTATTCTGATCCCTGGCAGTTATTTCCACCATTTTATCTTCCAGGTCACTTATCCGTCAGTTATTCTGCTATTGATTTCTTCTTGAGTATTTTTAATTTCAGTATTGTGTTGTTCATCACTGTTTGTTTGCCCTTCAGTTCTTCTAGATCCTTGTTAAATGTTTCTTGTATTTTCTCCATTCTGTTTCCGAAATTTTGGATCATCTTTACTATCATTACTCTGAATCCTTTTTCAGGTAGTTTGCCTATTTCTTCTTCATTTATTTGGTCTTGTAGGTTTTTACCTTGATCCTTCGTCTGTAACATTTTTTTTGTCGTTTCTTTTTTTTTTTTTTTTTGCTGGGTGGGGCTGTATTCCTGTCTTACTGGTTGTTTGGCGTGAGGCGTCCGGCACTGGAGTTAGCAGCCAGTTGGATAGAGCCGGGTCTTGGTGCTGAGATGAGGACCTCTGGGAGGCCTCACTCTGATTAATATTCCCTGGGGTCTGAGGTTCTCTGTTAGTCCAGCGTTTGGACTCAGAGCTCCCACCACAGGAGCTCAGGCCTGACCTCCAGCCTGGGAACCAAGATCCTGCAACCTGTGTGGAGTGGCAAAAAAAAAGAAAAAAAGAAAAAAGGGAGCAGTACAATATCAAAGAATAAAAAACAAAATAAAATTGGAAAGATCAAAAATATATTAGGAAAAATAAAAATATAATTGAAACAACTGCAACAAGGTAAAATAAAACCACAACAGATAAAAGCAAAAAAAGGGGGGGGGGGGGACAGGGGGAACAAGCCAAAAGGAGAGAACAATAACAAAGTGTAAATAATAAAATAAAATTAGAAAAATAAAAGATTTATTAGGAAAAATAAAAATATAAATGAATCAACAACAATGAATCAACAAGGTAAAACAGAACCCTAATCTAAAAGAAGAAAAAAGGAAAAAAAAAAAAAAACCTTGGCTATGGGGGCGGAGTTTAGGGGTGGGGGTGGAACTTAGGCAGGGGCGGGGTTTAGGGTGGGGTGGAACATAGGCGAGTGGGGTGGTGACGTTTGAGTGTGGGGCGGGGCCTAGGCTCAGGACCCAGGCACCGGGAAAAGGCCTTGGGGGCGGGGCCTAGGCGATGCCTCTGCTTAGTACCTGGGCTGAAGGGGAGAGGCAGCACGTCCAAAGGAGGGCCTCTGGAGTGTGGAGTTCCGGAGTTTGGAGGTAGGGCCCTGGGTGAGGGTGTGTGGGTGTGGTTTAGGCCCAGTGCAGTTGGAGGGGGTCTCAGAGGGGGTCTCTGAGTGTAGAGGGTGGGGTATAGGGGCGGGGCTCGGGCTCTGGGCGGCAGAGGGAGGCTCCGAAGTCAGAGAATTAGGCCTGGGAGCCCAACAGACTCCCTGGTACCTAAGTGGACAGGGAAAGCATTGGACGCTTTCCCTTCCATTCCTCCATGCCCCCCCACACGGTCTCCCCCAGGGTCTCCCCCATCCCCTTTGGACCCCTAACCATGGGTGGGTCCCACTGGGTGTCAGAACACCTCCCCTCCCCCAGCCACCCCTCAGGGGTGTGGGTCCTGGAGGTCCGGCCTTTACTTTTGCTCCGCCTTCCCTCCCTCCCACTCCCTCAGGACCCACATGGCTGGAGGGGGCCTAGGTGGGCAGAGGATCAGGCCCAGTATCTCAGCACGTTCCTGGGGGCCCAAGTGGGCAGGGGAAACATGTCCACGCTCCCTTTTGATCCTCTGCCCTCCCGATGGTTCCCCAATTTCCCCCTTCGGGTGTGGGATCCCTTCCCCTCCCCCAGCCACCCCTCAGGGACGCCAGTCCCATCCTGCCTCCACTTCTCCTCCGCCTTCACTCCCCCCATGCCCCACATCCTACCCAGTCACTGGGGGTTACTCCCAATCCCTTAGGTGTCCGTGGTCCCCCTCCGGTGCCTGGTAGGTGCCCTGATTGTGCGGAGACACAAATTCCACGTCCTCCTAGTCCGCCATCTTGACTCTGCCCCTACATGTTAGTGTTTAAGAGAGTAAATCCTAAAAGTTCTCATCACAAGAAAAAATTTTTTTCTATTTAATTTTGTATCTATATGAGATGATAGACATTCACTAAACTTACTGTGATAATCACTTCATGATGTATGTAAGTCAAATCATTATGCTGTACACCTTAAACTTTTTCAGTGCTGTATGTCAATGATATCTCAACAAAACTGGAAGAAAAATTCGTGAATAAATAAATAAGGGAGGACTTCCCTGGTGGCGCAGTGGTTGAGAGTCTGCCTGCCATTGCAGGGGACATGGGTTCGAGCCCTGATCTGGGAGGATCCCACATGCCGCGGAGCAGCTGGGCCCGTGAGCCACAACTACTGAGCCTGCGCGTCTGGAGCCTGTGCTCCGCAACGAGAGGCTGCGACAGTGAGAGGCCTGCGCAATGCGATGAAGAGTGGCCCCTGCTCACCACAACTGGAGAAAGCCCTCGCACAGAAATGAAGACCCAACACAGCCAAAAAATAAATAAATAAATTTATTTTTAAAAAAAGAGTCTATTTACCTATCAGATATAAAAAATAAAATAAATAAGGGAATGGAGGCAGTAAGTCCAACTGATTGCAGTTGAGAAGTCCAGTATTTTATCTTTCAATCTACTCTTTGAAATGGATATTGGATAATATGTACGTCTTCACTGAGTTTATTTTTTTTTTTGAGATGCATATTTTTCTCCTCTAACCTATAAGCGTATTAAATACTACTCAAGGATTTTCTAACATTAAACCTTTTGAAAAATAGGAATAAACTCGCTTGGTCTGGAGAAGCAACTCTTTTTGCATTCTCTAGGAGCTGTTCCCCAGCTGAAAGGCAAAAAGAGCTTCTTCCCCATATGCATATGGTGACCTGCCATACTAAAGGAAACATATTTTTTTTAAAGCTTTTTTAAACCGTTTTTTTCTTAATTTCTATTTTTTTTCTTGTTTTCTTTCAATTTGTATTAATTTATTTGTTTTTGTATTTTGGCCATCCTGCGCGGCATGCAGGATGGTTCCCTGACCAGGGATCGAACCCGGGCCTCCGCACTGAAAGCACCAAATCCCAACCACTAGGCTCCCAGGGAACTCCCTAAAGAAAACATTTCTTATTCCAGCTCTCATCTTTTTTTTATTCTAGTAAGAATCAGATGGGATAGTATCATTCTTTTTTTTTTTTGGCTGTGTTGGGTCTTCGTTGCTACAGGCGGGCTTTCTCTAGTTGTGGCGAGCAGGGGCTACTCTTCGTTGTGGTGTACGGGTTTCTCATTGTGGTGGCTTCTCTTTTTGTGGAACACGGGCTCTAGGCTCACAGGCTTCAGTAGTTGTGGCACATGGGCTCTAGAGCGCAGGCTCAGTAGTTGTGGCACATGGGCTTAGTTGCTTCGTGGCATGTGGGATCTTCCTGGACCAGGAATCGAACCTGTGTCCCCTGCACTGGCAGGCAAATTCTTAGCCACTACGCCACCAGGGAAGTCCCAACTACATTTTCTTTAATTTGCTTTTTTTTATATCAGAAAAAAGGAGAGAGATTTCCAACTAAACTGGATATCAAGAGTTCTATGTTTTAGAACTTTAGGGTTCAATTTATCATGCTTTCAAAAGTTTGTGCAAGACATACAACAAAGGCCCTCTTTCTGAGTGGGCCTAGCAATTTACCCTAGGGGCAAAAAGAGAAAAAAAAAAAAACCCTTCATTATTGCTTTTATTAGCCCCTGAATATTAGCCCCCATTTTTTATTTTATACTGTGTGGGCTCAGGTAACCCTGTTGGTTTCCTTTAGTATGTTTAATTAATATTGCCTGAGCAGCAGATTTATGTGCCCTGTCTTATAATACCAGGCAGGGGAAGCATTCCCTAGTGAGACATAATGCCTTTCCTGATAGGGATAGAGTAGGATAGTTATACAGGTAGTCGTAGAAGTCCCAATAGGGGACTATACACAGAGAGGGAAACCTAGGAAAACTTTGGGAGACCATTAACTTACGTTAATGATCACTCAAGAAAGCTATTGGAACGTTGTGGAAGGAAGCAGCCTTGCTTAACTATAAAGCCATAAATAAAAGCACGAGATATGCCCCAGGCCATTATGTGGAAGAACAATGTCACCACCTTTCTACTGATAATTCTAGTTTGACCTCATAGGGTCAGACACTCTCCAGCCTGATACGAAGGAGGAACTAATGATGTAAGCCTCATGTCTACTCGAAGAAGGTGATCTTTTCCCCTCTCCCTTTCCTTTGACTATAAAATTGTAGCCCACTTAATCCTCAGGGCAGAGCTCCCTCGCCTGCCCGCTTGCATCTCTTACAAGTGTCCTATATTAATAAATCTACTTCTTGCCTATCACTTTGCCTCTTGCTGAATTCCTTCTGTGCTGAGACACAAAGAAACTGAGCTTCAGTAAGTCCAGACACCAGGTGAGTGATTCTAATTAAAAGACCGTGGGTTCAAGTCCCAATCAGGGTTTTGGCCGGGTTTGAGTCCCGACACGGGTTCAAGTCCCAATCTGAGGGGCACAGTTTCAATCCCACAGTCTAATTAGGCAAAAGAGATCTAACCATCTTGTATAAAGTCCATTCAAATACACCAATTTTTATAAACTGTCATCTCAATTCTATCAACTCTTATACCTTTAATTTTAGCCTTGATTAGGATCCCATCAACAAATCTTCTGAAACAAGAAGTCTCAGAAACTTACTTTTTATCCCCAGCCATTTTACCCATTTTTGTATAAAAGACTTTGAGATCCCCAGTGAGGGACTGAGCCAAGGGACTCAGGCCATTTTGTCAGTCTTTAACTTGATTTATTATCCTAACTGTCTCCAAGCAATTACTGGTCAGGTATCTCAGTGTAATTTTCTTGCAGGCTTAAAAAAATTTTTTTAATTGGGGGAAATAGAGCAGACTTGTTCGAGGCCCTTTAATGTTGGGGGAATCATCAGGGGATCCCTTTGGCCCATTCGATCCTAGGTGTGTTACCGAGTCCAGGCTCACTTTGCTCACCACACAGGCCAATAAATCGGAGAGGAGGCGTTGAGGCAAGGAATACGACTTTATTCGGAAAGCCAGCAGAACAAGAAGATGGCAGACTAATGTCGCAAAATAACCATCTTATCGGGGTTTGGATGCCAGTTTCTTTTATAGAACAGAGAGGGGGAGGAGATGAGGAAGTAAAGTAAAAAGGCCATTAGTTTTGCCTGGCTTGGCCAGCACTCGGGAGGGAATGTGTTAATTCCTTCTTTTCTGCAGCCATTCACAGGCGGGCAGGGTCAGATTGCCTCCCTGTGAACTGAACAAAGGCACTTTAGTTTAACATTCAGGCGGAGGGGCAGTGTTCCCTGAGGCAGGCCACTATGTATGATTATAATAACAAAAGCAACGAAAAGCAAAGGTTAAAGTCAAAGAAACAGATCCCAAGAGTCAAAATTGGCTCTTCCCTGTTACAGGTGGTGTTGTATTAAAACCTTTGTTTTAATCCCATTAATGTCATTTTTATTTATTCCATTTCTTAATAACCATCTAAAGATGTCCATCCTGGACATCCAACAGATGCTGGAGAGGGTGTGGAGAAAAGGGAACCCTCTTGCACTGTTGGTGGGAATGTAAATTGATACAGCCACTATGGAGAACAGTATGGAGGTTCCTTAAAAAACTAAAAATAGAATTACCATATGACCCAGCAATCCCACTACTGGGCATATACCCAGAGAAAACCGTAATTCAAAAAGAGACATGCACCCGAATGTTCATTGCAGCACTATTTACAATAGCCAGGTCATGGAAGCAACCTAAATGCCCATCAACAGACGAATGGATAAAGAAGTTGTGGTACATATATACAATGGAATATTACTCAGCCATAAAAAGGAACGAAACTGGGTCATTTGTAGAGACGTGGATGGACCTAGAGACTGTCATACAGAGTGAAGTAAGTCAGAAAAAGAAAAACAAATATCGTATATTAACGCATATATGTGGAACCTAGAAAAATGGTACAGATGAACCAGTTTGCAGGGCAGAAATTGAGACACAGATGTAGAGAACAAACATATGGACACCATGGGGGAAAGCGGGGGTGGAGTGGGGTGGGGGCATTGGGGGGGTGGGATGAATTGGGAATTTGGGATTGACATATATACACTGATATGTATAAAATAGATAACTAATAAGAGCCTGCGTGTAAAAAATAAATAAAATAAAATTCAAAAAAATAAAAGATGCCCATCCTGTTGGGATGAGTCCTATTAAAATTTCTACCTTGTTAGGAAGAAGTCACTTGACTTTCCCCTCAGCTGCTTCCTATTCCCTTGTTAATCAACCTAATTAACATTAATTAATCAAAGTTTTTATTAGCATCCATAAGACCCATTGAGGGGAAGCTGAGACAATTAAGGCTTCCGAAATCAGTTATTTTTCTTGTTTGTTTTAAATTAAGGGAGTTCTTAAGGTTAGCCTTTTTTTTTTTTAATCCACCTTCTAACTTGGTCTTTTTATAGATACCAGTAAAACAGCTGTTTATAATGAGAGCTTTCTAAAAACTTACCAGTTTAGAAGTTTCTCCAGTTTAAAGGATCCATCATCTGGCCATTGATGAGTAGTAGGTTAATAGCAACTCAAACCATAAAATTCAAGACGTGTTCCCACAAGAGAGTGCAAAGGATGCAGTGTTCACAACATCCAGAAGGTTTACTCCCAAAAATAGTTTAAGGAAGTAAAGGCCTTCATTGTATAGACAGGGACAGTGAAGGTTGAGATTCCTTTGATATGCACCTCAGCTGTTTGGGGCCAGTATCCTATGCTTTCTCATCCTAAGCTTCTTCAGGTTGTACCACTGGGGGGTGGCTGCAGTGGCTGCTGGCTTGATGGTGTGCATCCTGTTTCAATCCTGAGTTCCCTCAGGGCTCACCATAGGGCAGATGTAATGTGATGGCTTGATGGCTGCAACATCCTTTGTTTACTGATATGGCAGGCAACATTTTCATTAACAAGGGAAAGGGGGTGGAGGCAGGAAGGCTTCCAGAAGGAAGTGGTATTTATTTATTTATTTTAAAAAATTTGGGGGCACACCACACAGCATGTAGGATCTTAGTTCCCTGACCAGGGATCAAACCCATGCCCCCTGCAGTGGAAGCACAGAGTCTTAACCACTGGACCACCAGGGAGGTCCCTGAAGGGGGTGGTATTTAAACTATAGTAGTTCCCCATTATATACAGGGACAAGTTCCAAGACCCCCAGTGGATGCCTGAAACTGAGGATAACACAGAACCCTATATATACTATTTTCCCTATATGTCTGAGGGGAGCAAAATTTGCCACCCCAAAATGTATCTCTTTGGCACGTGGATTATTTCAAGCTGAAAACAATCAAGTCCCAAAGAACTCAGGAAGAACCTCTGACCTTCCCCCTATCTGCCTAAAAGAATTTAGCTAGAGGACCTTCTCCATCTCCATGTGAATTCCTTCCTCCCATTTGAAGTCCCAAACCACTACCCACAACGTCCTCTTTAGTCTTTAACTGGAGATGTATTTAAGGAAATGGCTTCAGCCATTCAGGCAAGTTATTCAGTTTCCCTGGGTCTCACCCAGGTATACATGTTATTAAAATGTTTGATTTTCTCCTGCTAATCTGTCTCTTGTCAATTTAATTCTTAGACCAGCCAGAATTGCCTAGAAGAGTAGAGGAAAATTTCTTCCTTCTTGACACATACATACCTATGATAAAGTTTAATTTATAAATTAGGTACAGTAAGAGATGAACAACAATAATAATAAAATAGAACAATTATAACAATATACTGTAATGAAAGTTATGTGAATGTGGACTCTCTCAAACTGTCTTATTGTACAAATTTAATGCCTTTTTCAACTTAACTAAGCGCTTATCACACACTGTGGCCGTAACTTTTGCAGTTTGAGGTATGACAGCAAAGCTAGCCCAAATTTTTTTCCATCTTCAAGATTTCACAGAAGAATCATTCTTACTGTAGATCTTAGCAACCCCAGCAAATGATTTTTTTCCTTTCCTTATTAAGTCGAGAATTTTCACCTTTTCACTAAACGGAAGCACTTCTTGTGCTTTGGGCCCATTTATTAAGTAAAACAAGGGTTACTTGAACATAGCACTGTGATACTGAGACAGCTACTAGGTCGGCTCCTAAGAGAGAAATGGGCAGCATACGCTGGACAAAGGGATGATTCACGTCCCAGGTGGGATGGAGCAGGACAGTGTGAGATTTCATCAAGCTACTCAGAACAGTGCGAAATGTAAAGCTTATAAGTTGTTTATTTCTGCAATTTTCCATTTAATATTTTCAGGCCATGGTTGACCACAAGTAACTGAAACTGTGGATAGTGAAACCATGGATGGCAGGGTGGGGAGACTACTGTACAGTTAAACTAAAGTTCGCCAAGTGAACAGAATAAGAGGGGTTGACAGAATAAGGCAGAAAAAGCACAAGTAGTTCCATGAAACCGGAAATGTGGGGGGAGGAGGTAGTGGGGATTGCAATGAGGTTAGAAAGGTTGTTAAGTGTATTATACTCAACCGGACACTCATTTACTGTGTGTTTATCTCCTATGATTCATCTTAGATTGAGCCAAAGAGTGGTTGGTGCTATATTTGTAGCCTTTATTTGGGTGGCTAGGTGTTGGGAGATCATTCTCCTTGCCCAGGTCTCTCACATTTCTGCAGTCTTGTGCCAGAGGCACCGATAGCTTTTGTTCCAGACTATCTCTTCAAGGGTGTTTGTATTGCCAAGGGCCTTGGTAGATAGAGATAATGTCCCCACTGGATAAAAGGGCAGGTTTATTTACTGTCCAGTATAATAAAGAGAATGTCCTCCACCAGGCAAAGTTTGGGTCTCTTGAACTCAGTGGTCTATCGGTGAGGCAGAACCTCTGCATGTGTGGTGTCTATCTGGACAGCTCCATATTGTGCCGTGGATTTTAGGGAAAGGAGGATGGAGGGGAGGGCAAGAGGAACCGACAGGAACATGAGGTTTGTGCTACTTGCTGGGCTCTGAGTAATAAGTCCTTTACCTCAGAATCAGGGGTCTTATGTCTTCTGTCAATGCCCATGCAACTGTGGCAGGCTAACCCTTCACAGCTCTTGACACTGTTTTCTTGAAAAACAAAAACTCAGCTGTGGGTCTGGCTTCTTTTACATGCCCTCAGAGCTGATGAATCTCATCCACACTGTGCCCCGGTAGTCCTAGCTGAGATAGGGTTTTAGGCCAGATGACTGATCCATCTCCCTTCCAGTATTAAAATGTTTTGGCTTATGAATCTGAGCTTTCTATGGAGGCAAAGGGCAACCAAATAAAAGGTGAATATTTCACTGGTATAAAGACAAATGCCAAGAAACGGCTGGGTTCCAGGCCTGGCTGTGCTCAGCTTGCTGTATGGATTAGGCTATTAATAGGAATGGAATGGCAATTAATGCAAATTATGGAAAACAGCACAAGCCAGGTTAAAATTTGAAAATTAGTCTGATGTCCAAGCAGCAGTGACACAGAGGTGATAGTAACCAAATAGGATTTGGCCACCAGATGATTCAAGCAATGCCCACTTCGGGGATGGGCAATGACATACGATGAAAGACTCTGTAGGCACCTTCTATTACCTTCTCAAGTATGTACTTACTCAAATTATCAAAATCATAGCTCTAACAGAGTAAGTTAATGTAATTAAGTAATAGAAGCAAGCGTTAACTTTGAGAAACTTTAGCCTTCAACTTGATTAATGGGGTTGGTCAACACATTCCACTGATTTACAGAAACAATATAAACTCTGGGAGGTGGGAGGAGGGATAAATTAGGAGGCTGGGATTAACATATACACACTACTATGTATACTATGTATAAAATAGATAACCAATAAGGACCTACTGTATAACACAGGGAACTATACTCAGTATTATGTAATAACATATAAGGGAAAAGAATCTGAAAAAGAATATATATATATATTTATATATAACTGAATTGCTGTGCTATACACCTGAAACTTATATGACATTGAAAATCAACTATATTTCAATTAAAAAAATTTTTTAAAAGAATTAAGAAGAAAATTAAAACACCCAAAACCCTAAAAAAGGAAAGAAAAGAAAAGAAACAATATAAACTAAACATTTTAGATTAATAAAGAGAAGATCGCTGTAAAGTGAACTTTTAGGTCATCCATCTTTGAAAGTATATTTAATAACTCAAATCCTCTTTCAAAACATCTAAGTCTAAATGATGGAATGGAATGAAGGTGTAATATGTTTTATGTGACAATGTTTTCTTGGTGATCTAGTGAATAGTTTTCTTTGGCTTCTTTTATAATTAATATTTGTAAATAATTGAGACAGACATTGAAGAAGGATCAAAGAGATTCTATTTCTATGTGTCTCTGTAGATGCACTTTATCCAAATATGGTGTTATCTGAAAAATAAAAAATAAGTATTTGTCACATATCTTATAATACATTTCATAGTTCCAAAATAACGCTGAAGGCAGAGAGGATAAATACTGTTTCACAGATGCAGAAAGTAAGGTTTAGAGACACTAAATGAGTACAAGCATGAGACTTCTCCATGGCAGAGGCAGAGCTTGAACCCAAGTGCAATGGGCTGAAGGTTTGTGCTCCTCCAAATTCTTACGCTGAAACCCTAGGTCCAACGTGATGGTATTTGGAGGTGGGGCCTTTGAGAGGTGATTAAGTCACGAGAGTGGAGTCCTCAGAATAGGATTAGTGCCCTTATAGGAAGAGGCCAAAGTAGCTGTTTCTGTCATGTGAGGACACAGCAAGAAAACAGCCCTCTGAAAACCAGGAAGAGGGCACTCCAAGAACCCAATCATGCTGGCACCCTGATCTCAGACTTTCAGCTTCCAGACTGTGAGAAATAAATGTTGTTTCAGCCACGCAGTCTCTGGTCATGTGTTATAGCAGCCCAAACTAACTAAGACACCAACTCTTCTGTTTTTAAGGCAAGTTTAAGTAAGACTGTCCCTCTTTTGGCCTCCATATCTACAACTGGAAGATTTGAAGAGAGAGCTTCAGTATACCTGTGAGTCTGTTTCTCTTTTGTAGACAGGTTCATTTCTGTTGTATTTTAGATTCCACATATAAGTGATATCATATGGTATTTGTCTTTCTCTTTCTGACTTACTTCACTTGGTATGATAATCTCTAGTCCATTCATGTTGCTGCAAATGGCATTATTTCATTCTTTTTTATGGCTGAAATTGTGCAGATTCTCTTAGAATTAGGAACACTAAAGGCATTCCTCCTTGTAAAAGAGTTACTTTTTGAGTAAAATAAAAACATGGCTGTTACAGATTAGCTTTAAAACATCAGTTTTCCAGGCCATGCTGCATTGCCCTCTCTACCCCACGTACAAAGAGTGTGGAGCAAGTGTAAAGTCACAGCCCCCTCATCAAAGAAGTTAAATTTCCAGTATGGCAATTCTTTTGTTTCTTATCTAACTTAATAATTTGTTGGTTGTATTTAGCATAATTATACTCTTTTTTTTTTTTTCCAAATAAATGGAAAAAAATACCATCAATTGCTTATCTTGACTTAGAAACAAGTATTCACAGCTAAGGTATTTACCAGTTCCTCTTCCGCCCCCTGCAAGGTAATACCACCACCACACACACCCCTACCCCAAACTCCCTCCACATTTTATTGTTTCTCAGGGCTTTTTGTTTGATATTTGTCATCAAAATCATTTCCATTTTATCTCAATTTTGCACATGAAACCTTGGCAGAGGCAACAGAAATTGATGATAGAGGAGGCCTCTGGAGTTTTCTCAAAATACGGTTTTCAGGCCATCAGCATCAGAATCACCTTAGCCTGCTGAGAATGCAGATTCCAGGGCCCAAACTAGAGCCTATTGAATGAGCCAGCCTGAAGATGGACTCTGGGATCCTGTAAGCACAAGAATATGAGAATCTCTGGTCTGTAGTAGATCTCACATCAACTAGCCTAGTTTACTGATGCTTTTAACTACAGACAGATTGCCTTTCAACTATCCCAGAGCAATACATATGAACCTCTTTCAACCCCAGAAGTAACTCCTAAGTTTATTTCTGGATTCCTCCTGTCGATTGGGTAGGAATCCTACCACAACATCTTACTTTTTAGTGGAAAGTGCCTTTTCTCCTTGTGAACAAGGGGACTCAGTTTGACCCAAGAGCTCCTGCCACTGTCAGGAACAGCTTCTTTGATTTGGGCATGAGTAAGGGACTTGTAGGCACCATTGAAATGCCTCTTTTGAACTCTCAGTAAGCTGACTTGATTGCTTCTTTCCACCAAGCAGTTGGATTCACGCCTTTCATTTATCTCCTCCAGGAGATGTTTGTCTGCTTTAAGTTTTTTAATTATTTCACTGGTTCTGTTTACAGATGCCATTATGCTGACGAACTAATCGTCAAGTGATTCTTGCTGTCCTGCTAACAAATGAAAAAAATACTATCAATTGCCTGCTTGACCTTGAAGCCAAGATTCACGATCAGGTATTTACCAGCACCTCCAGTTACTTTATCAGGTGATTACCTCAGTCAGGTATTTCTCCTCCTGCAAATACCACCACCACTGTGCCCCCTCCCCCAACCTCTCTCCATTTCTTATTGCTTTCTAAGGTCTTGATATTTCCTCAGGGGAAAAAAAAGGCCAAAAAAAGAGGATACAGTAAGAGAATATATTTTGGATTTTAACGTGATACTATGCATTGATTCTTGCTTTTAGGAACTTTTGTTGCTTTTCCTGATTATAAAAATAATATGTATTTATTGTAGGAAATGAAGAAAATACAGAAAAGTATAAGGTAGAAAAATTAAAATCACTTGTGATCCAGAGACAACCAAATTAACATTTTTGGATGTTTCTTTCCAATAAATATCCAAAGGTATTTTACTATAAAAAGTGTAGGAAATCCACTGGCAGTCCAGTGGTTAGGACTCCGTGCTTCCACTGCCAGGGTGCAGGTTCAATCCCTGGTCAGGGCACTAAGATCCCACAAACCATGTGGCACAGCCAAAAAAAAGTACAGAAGACATCAAACTGGCTATGGTTAAAACAAATTTTAAAATGTATAAGTCTTATTAACTATTTAGGAAGATTTTGTTTGTTAGGCCTGTAAATTTGTCTTTTCAGGCATTTAAAGTGCTTAAAAATCAGATATGCTAAATTTGCAAAGGAAATTTAAAATATTTAAAGGACTTGTAAATATACTACCAGAGGTGTTTAGTCTTTTCAACTTGGGTTAACCGAACACTAATTTCAGAAAAAATAAGGATGATCATTCTTTATACGAAAATAACTCAATTTATAAATAGAATACAAGACTCATGTTGAAATCAAAGACTTTTTTTTTTAATAAATTTATTTATTTTTGGCTGCGTTGGGTCTTCGTTGCTGTGCACAGGCTTTCTCTAGTTGCGGTGAGCGGGGGCTACTCTTCGTTGCAGTGCACAGGCTTCTCATTGCAGTGGCTTCTCTTGTTGTGGAGCACCAGCTCTAGTCATGTGGGCTCAGTAGTTGTGGCACTCAGACTCAGTAGTTGTGGCTCACGGGCTCTAGAGCACAGGCTCAGTAGTTGTGGCACATGGGCTTAGTTGCTCCGTGGCATATGGAATCTTCCTGGACCAGGGCTCAAACTCGTGTCCCCTGCATTGGCAGACGGATTCTTAACCACTGCGCCACCAGGGAAACCCCTCTTATGTACTTTTGAGCTAATTTATATTTTGTTAAATGCCTATTAGATTTACTGCAAATGAAATGTAGATGTCTTAGTCACAAATTCTCTAAGAAGATCACAAAATCAAACCCTTATTACAAATCGCCTGAAAACTGGAGCCAACTAAAATTAGACACAGCAAGAGTCTAATGGTAAATTGGTGATTTGAAGTCAAAAAGATTTGATTCCAGGGACTTCCCTGCTGGCACAGTGGTTAAGAATCCGCCTGCCAATGCAGGGGACACGGGTTCGAGGCCTGGTCTGGGAAGATCCCACATGCCGCGGAGCAACTAGGCCCGTGAACCACAACTACTGAGCCTGCGCTCTAGAGCCCATGAGTCACAACCACTGAGGCCGCGTGCTACAACTACTGAAGCCTGCGCGCCTAGAACCCATGCTCTGTGGCAAGAGAAGCCACTGCAATGAGAAGCCCGCGCATCGCAATGAAGAGTAGCCCCCGGTCACCGCAACTAGAGAAAGCCCGCAGCAACGAAGACCCAACACAGCAAAAAAAATAAGTTTATTAAAAAAAAAAAAAAGATTTGATTCCTGTTCACGCTATGCTAACTGTATGACCTTGGTTATGTTACCTTCTCTGGGCCTCAGTTTCCTTATATATTTAATGGAAATATCCAAATTACAGAGGGTCATAAGGATTAAATGAGCTAATACATTATCAAGAACTTAGTACAACCAAATCTCAATAAATGGTAACTTTAGTATATTAATTAGGCACTGTAAAAAAAATTTTTTTGTTCAGTTGGATAAATATATAGTATTTTTGTCCCCCCAGTTATTAACCTGTTTACTTGCTATGTGATCAGGAACAGCTACATAATTTGTGGGACCCAGAGCAAAATGAAAAGGCAGGGACCCTTGTTGAAAAACCACTGAGAACTTCAAGATGGTGACAGCAGAGCATTAGACCAAGTGGGACCCTTTGGTGGGGGAAGAGGTTTGGCACTTGTGTGAGTGTAGAGGCCACATGCCTATGAAACTGACTGTATGTATGACATAGGAACAAGTCGATTTCTATGGTTAATTCACCCAGTTTTACAACCTCTTAAATGGAGATAAATAATGTGCCTAACCTATGGCTGTTTAAAGGGTTTTGAAAATATTAAGCACATATATAGAGTAGATCCTCCTTACTCACGGATTCCATATTTGCAAATTCTCCTACTCACTAAAATTTATTTGTTATCCAATAATCAATACTGTGGCGCTTTCACAATCATCCCCAAACATGCACAGAGGAGCAAAAAATCTGAGTCTCCTTGATGTGCACATCCCCAGCTGGGGTGCAATAAGGCAGCTCTCTGCCTTCTTATTTCAGCTCTCATACCATGTGTGTCCTTTTCCTGGTCCTTATAGTGTCACATCTTTTTTTTTTTTCATTGATTTCACTGTTTAGAATGCCCCCCAAGCATAGTGCTAAAGTGCTGTCTTGTGTTTCTAAGCAGCAAGAAGGCTGTGATGTGCCTTGTGTGTGTTAGATCAGCCTTGTTCAATAATGAGTTATAGCTCTGTCGGCTGTGAGTTCAACATTAATGAATCAACAACATATATTAAATATGTTTCTTTAAACTGAAACACACATACAAGAAGATTATATATTGATTGGTTGACAAAAATGCTGTGACCAAAGGCTCACAGGAACCTAACCCTGTATTCTCCCTAAGAACAGTGGCTCAATATCTGTTAATTCAGTGTTCAGGGCCACTTTATACAACATAACTACCACAATAACAAGAATCAAATGTATATATATAGAAAATATATTACTGTTTCTATAGGTATATTATTATAAATTACCTTTTAACATACAGCAACCCAACGCCTATTTGAAGTCCACTGGTGTGGATGAACCTACTGAAATATTACCCTGGAGATGGAATATTCTGATCTGTGCCATTCCAGCTTTGTTCCATTCATAGAATCCTGGTTAAGAGTTTGGAGTCAGAGAGACCATTTAGTTATCAGCCATGTGTCCCTGAATAAATTACTCGATCTCTCTTAGTATCAGTTTCTTCATCTGCAAAATGGGATAAAGATACCTATTTCATTAAGTTGTGTGTTTGTGTGTATACGGTGGAGGAGGGAGGAGTTGGAATTGTTACAGAGAAAACCCACAGACCCCAAATGGCATCACTTATACTAAAGCCCATGATGCCAAGCCTAGATTTAATACCTAATGTAATTGCAGTTTCCATCTTTACCAGAAATGCAGTCTTAATCAACCAGTCTGGAATTTTCTGGTCAGCACCAATAAGGTAATTTGCCATGTAGGCCCTCTTCATCCCTCAGAGGAAGAAGAGGCAATCTGCATAATGAAAACCTTGACTTTCTCTCCCCCCACCCCCCCGACCACAAAATAAGATATCCTGGCCTAAAAACAACCCTTTTTTTCTTTTGCCAATAGCTCCCTTTCCGCACCCTTCTTCCTATAAAAGCCTTCCATTTTGTACAAGCCTGGAGTGCCCTTCTACTTGCTAGCTGGGATGCTGCCCAGGTCATGAATTGCCTAATAAAGCCAATTCGATGTTCAGATCTACTTGGCTGAATTTTGTTTTTTAACAGAATTAAATGATATGCATATAAAGCTCTTTGCATTGTGCCTGGCATCAATTTATTATATGCACTGATATTTCTTGAGCACCTATTCTGTGCCTGGTACTGTTCTGGGTACTGAGGGCAGATAGGTACCTGCCCCCAAGGAGCTTATAGTCTGAGAGTTTGTGGTAGGTACTTAGTAAATTGTAGCTGTTTTTACTGATTTTATTAAAACTTCATGTTTTACTTGGGTAATTATTTAATTCGAATGTTTTTTCTCAGAAGTAGATGTCTCCAACTTAAAAAAGTCTTCAGAAGTACATTTCACAAATACAAAAGTCATCATTTCTTTATCTTTTTACAGAAATTAGTGATAGAAGAAAGAAATTGGTATTGAAGAAAGCAGTTCACAATGCCAGAGAAATTAATTCCCTAAAGAACTATATCAAGGGTCAGCAAAAGAAACTAAATCCCCCAACTCTAATGAGACTGGAGTACAAAAACCATTCAGACCAATGCAGGGCACTTGCTAAAGATAAGAAGGTATTTTTTTCATTTTTTTAAAACAAAGCTCCCAGATATGCAAAAAACTTATCAAGAGACTTCATCAGTTGGGCACAACCCTGGCACCTGAGGGCCAGGGGCTATATTCAAGTCCTCCCTTGTCAGAGTGCAACCTGGAGGAAGATTTCTACATCTTTGAGCTTCAGCTTTCTTAGCTGCTTAATGGGGCTGATATCAGTATTGTGAGGATTAAACAAGATAATAGATGAAAGGACTTGTAAACTATAAAGTACAATACAAGCATTATGAGTTCTTCTAAAGTATATAATAGATTAGATTATTAATTCAGGAAGTTGTGTGTGCTGTGCCCAAGAGTAACACTCATTATTTTACAACATGATAATATGCGACGGACTTCCCTGGTGGCGCAGTGGTTAAGAATCTGCCTGCCGATGCAGGGAACACAGGTTCAATTCCTTGTCCAGGAAGATCCCACATGCCACGCAGCAACTAAGCCCGTGCACCACAACTACTGAGCCTGCGCTCTACAGCCCGCGAGCCACAACTACTGAGCCCGCGTGCCTAGAGCCTGTGCTCTGCAACAAGAGAAGCCACCACAATGAGAAGCCCGCGCACCGCAACAAAGAGTAGCCCCCGCTCACCACAACTGGAGAAAGCCCGCGCGCAGCAAGGAAGACCCAAGGCAGCCAAAAATAAATAAATAAAATAAATAAATTTAAAAAAATAATTTGTGACATAAGAAACCCAATTTGAATAATTCTTAAGCCAACAAATTTTCCTTGCTCAAAGATTACTCTCGCAGAAGAGATTTCAGGCTGCATTCTAAGGTATCTCACCCCTATTTTCTTGGACTTGTTCTCGTTTGCTACGCTCTGCAAACTGTGAAACTAAATAAACCTGGGAGGAAACAATCAAGAAGAAAAGTGTTTATTTGAGATCAAAAAGTTGCAATTGGGGGCACACAGACTTAGGTAGCAACACAAACAGTACCCTGCTAGGGAGTAAAAGTCAGGGGCTTTTAAAGGCAAAAAGGGGAAGTCTGCATTAGTCACTTTTCCCTCTAGTGATTTACTGAGGCTATCACTACAGGGGTGTAAAGTCCACTATCGTGACAAGTTTCAGGGGTTTTTGCAGAGCCCTTGGCATACTTGTGGTTTGGCCCAGTTCATGGTTTAACTGGGTGAGGATGTGCATAAGATCCACCTCCTTAATGGCCCCCTGGCTCCATTTTAAAACCCCTTGACATAAGTGAATCCATTTTATTTCACATTTCATATTTTCCCCTTTTGATCCAGATTTGTCTCTGAAAGCATCACTGATCATCTTATAGATATGCTTTGTCTCACATCACTGGGATGGACTGGACGCCTCCCAGAAAACCAGATCCCATCTCCGGGGGAATTTTTAATCTCTGATTAAATAGCCACGTCAAGGAGTGGTGTCCTAAGGATTAGGCCACATCTGAGCCACAGGGAAGCATTCAGGAAATGACTTTAGGCAATTTCATCATCCAGGAATTTCATCAAGTTACCCGAATGTTCAAGTGAATAAGACTTACTAACATTTCAGTCCATTCAGAGACTACAATCTTGGTGTTTGTAGAAGTTTTGCAGCAGGTCTGAGTGAGGAGTAGCATAAGAAGTTTAAATACAAGCACACATAGCAAAATTCTAATAATAATCTTAAATAATATTTGAAGTCCTGATCTTATCTAAGTGCCTATAGCTGAAGACAGCCAGCTGAAAACATTGATAGGGAACAGAGAGGTTTTGTGCTGTTTTCCTAATTTTTTTGAGTTCTAATTCACATTCACCAGAAGTGTTCATCTAGTTGCAGCAGGAGGTGTTGGCTAGGGCACAGACGCTGCCCTGTTCTGCAAGGAGATAATGAAGTACAACCCTCACTAGGGAATCCAGGGATCACTGCTGTTGAGCCAAGCCTCAAGTGGCAGAATTTGTTAATTTAGCTGTGGTTCAACAGGTCAGTATGGACTGCACCAGTCCAAGGAACAAATCCTTTCACAGTGGTAATCAATGGAGAGTATATGGGATATTAAAAGGGGGCAGCCAAGTCTCATCTAGATCTATGAGATTATGGCTGCATTTTTTTCTTTAACAAGAACTTGAAGTGAAATGCTATGGTATCACAAAAGGCATTGTCCTGTCATATGCCAGCTGTCTAGACATTCATAAGCCCATGGTTCTCCTTTGTAATCACATACAAAGGTGTACCCAGTCAAGAGTGGTTATTCACGTTTCCACTGACAGGTTATGAACTTAGGGATACGTTCTAGCCGTGGATCCGTGCAGCCATTACAGCCTATTAAGGGGTCAGCCGACAATCATCTGGCCCCAGTGCAACAAAAAGCTTGACATAGGCTTGTGAGATCACATTTCTTACAAATTTTGGTCAGCCATTTGCTTCATGCCAGAGGTAAAGGAAAAAGAGAGAGGATCCAGGCAGTTGGAATGTTAAAGGAATAGGGCTTTAGAGAAATGTTTTGTGGCAGGGTCAAACAAAAACAAAGTGGAGACACCAATCATACAGTTTTACTCTGCAGACAATTTTAAGGGCCGAGTGCTGAAAATCTATCGTAGCATTGGGAACCAAGGAGAAATTGGTGATGGGTATAACTAGAGTGTCCTTAGATCTGGATGATTGTGGCCTTGGAAACATACCCAGCACTCAGAGAGATGTCCTCCAGTTACTATAGTTTGGGAATAGTTCACTAGAATATTCTCTTCCCATTTGCCAAAAAAGTACCCTCGGAAGGTAAAAACTTCAGCTAACATTAAACAAATTCCAACCAAATGCTGACTAGTCACCATCTTGGACATAATAAAGGAAGTCGTTAAGTGATATTCTGAAACCACCAGCCAACTGAGTAGGATTTCCTTAGCAAGAATGTTGAATTAGTATTAACCTCAATAAAGAGAATTCCCTGGCGGTCCAGTGGTTAAGAATCTGCCTTTCAAGGCAGGGGACGTGTGTTCAATCCCTGGTCAGGGAACTAAGATCCCACATGCCGGGGCAACTAAGCCCTTGCACCACAACTACAGAGCCCACATGCTCTGGAACCCATGTGCCACAACTAGAGAGCCAGTGCACTGCAAGTTCTGAGCCTGTGCACTCTGGAGCCCACATACCACAACTAGAGAGAAGCCCACACACCACAACGAAGAGCCTGTGCATCGCAAGGAAAGATCCTGCGTGCCACAACTAAGACCTGATGCAACCAAAAAAAGAAAAGAAAAACAAACAAACTCAGTAAATTTATCAGTACAATAGAGCAGGACAATTATGAAAGGCTTAGTAATGAGGTTAGAGCAGTGTGTATGTATATAGAGGCCTGGTCCTGAATCTTGGGAAAGCTGTCAGCATCGGATGTTGTCGGCTTCACTTCCTAGTTAATTTTCATTTTAATTCTCTAGTCAGTTCACAAGTCCAGCTGGGCATTGGAGCCTTTTGAAAATGAGAAACATGGGAATTCCCTGGTGGTCCAGTGGTTAGGACTCCACGCTTCCAATCCTGGGGCCTGGGTTCAATCCCTGGTCAGGAAAGCTGTGTGGCGTACCCCAAAAAAATAAAAAAGAGAAACATGAATCCAAGACTCAACACCTTCAAGCTTTGCAGGACAAGAATTAGTTCAGAGTACCTGATATGGTCCTTTCCATCTAGGTTGTAAAGAATCTTTTTGAAAAAAAATTTTTTTTTAATTTTTTTAACTTTAAAAAAAAAAAAAGAATCTTTTTGAAGATGTCTTTACAGGTAGACAAAACCACCTGCTTATCGAATGTGATGTTTGTTACCTTGTGTCCCAGGAGCACACTGTGGAAAGATTGTTCTACCAGGGTATGTTTTTTATCTAAGGCTCTGATTAGTCCGTTGCAATATTGAAGCATGTCTCCTTTAACTAGTTGACTATATCAAGAGCAGAGAGAGACAAATGCATAGGTCACCAGTAATGACTTCAAGTGGTGACAGACTGTATTTCCCAAAAGGGGTAGTTCTCAGATTGAAAGGACCAAAGGAAGTGCCTTAGGCCAAGCCATTTTAAGGTCTGCATAAATTTTGCCACTTGAGTCTTAACAACAATGCCATTTTTTCTTTCCATCAGTCCAGAGGACTGAGGGTGCTAAGTACAATGAAAACATTGTAGAATAGGCCAAACCTCACAGACTTGTTTCATAGCATGGCCGGTAAAATGTATTCCCTGGTCACTATGCAGTTCTGAGGGCACACCCCATGTGGGTATAACATTTTCCAACAATATTTTTGCAACTGCTGAGGCAGTAGCCTGCCAGTAAGGGAATGCTTCAATCCAATGAGGAAACATGCAAATCATAACAAGAACAAATGTATAGCCTTTTATACCTTAAAAGGCCCTTTAGGGAAATCAAAATATCCAGGGGCAGTTTGGATAGTTTCTCTGGGTTTTTTTTTTTTTTTTAATATTTTATTTATTTATTTATTTTTGGCTGTGTTGGGTCTTCGTTTCTGTGCGAGGGCTTTCTCTAGTTGTGGCAAGCGGGGGCCACTCTT
The DNA here is from genome assembly GCF_965194825.1 of Balaenoptera physalus. Taxonomy (NCBI): domain Eukaryota; kingdom Metazoa; phylum Chordata; class Mammalia; order Artiodactyla; family Balaenopteridae; genus Balaenoptera; species Balaenoptera physalus. The sequence continues at coordinate 41,964,264 of NC_138882.1, forward strand.
CATCGCGGTGCGCGGGCCTCTCACTGTCACGGCCTCTCCCGTTGCGGAGCACAGGCTCCAGACGCGCAGGCTCAGTAATTGTGGCTCACGGGCCTAGTTGCTCCGCGGCATGTGGGATCTTCCCAGACCAGGGATCGAACCCGTGTCCCCTGCGTTGGCAGGCGGACTCTCAACCACTGCGCCACCAGGGATGCCCCTCTCTGGGTTTTTTTAAAGGATGTACAGTACAAGTTAATTGTGCCTCCTTGGAGGCCTTAAAAATATTTTCCCAACAGTATTGTCTCATTTCTCATGGCCCAGTGGGTCATCTGATGAGTCATTTCCATCAGGGGTCTTTACATGGACTCTGGCAAGACAGGTCTTCTTTTGGGGCCATACTATAAATTAGTTAATGGGCTAAAAATACAGCCATGATCAGCCCAATAAAGCCTTTATGCCGTGCCTTAGTTTGGGCTTCTTTGATCATTTCCATTAGATCCTCTTTCAGAATGTAGTCAAAATTTAATATAACCGTTTCAGGTTGGGTGGCTCATAAGACAGCTATTCTTGCAGCCTGATCAGCCAAATTATTTCCTTTGGTTTCATCTGAATTTAATTCTGAATGCCCAGGCACCTTAACGATGACTAGGACAGATGGAAGTTGGATTGATTCCAACAACTCATTCACCCAATTTCCATTCTTAATCTGGTTTCCTGCCTGAGGTCAAGAATCCTCTTTGTTTCAAAAGTGCCAAGGTCAGAAACTACCACAAAGTGACTGTCTATATAGATATTCACAGTTTTACCTTCTGCTAGGGTGCAAGCTCAGTTAAAGCATGGAGTTCTGCATGCCAGCTGAAGTAGCAGTGGTCAGTGGAGCTTCCTCAATTACTTCAAAGGAGGAGGTGATTGCATACCCGGCACAATATTTTCCTTTGTCATTTTTCAAATAAGAACCATCGGTAAACTTAAATTTCAGCGTTAGCAATACGGGTTTCTTGTAAGTCAGCTCCAAGGATTAATAACTGATCAGGCAGGGTCAAACAGCCATGAGGAGTTTCATCGGTAGGTAAAGGGAGAAGGCTTGCAGGGTTAAGGTTGTTGCAGTAGGAAAGGGTTATGTGAGAAGTTAGTCACAATATTTCATGAGGTGAGATGGCTTATAGAAAGGCAGAGTGTGATAAGAATTGAGTATGGGGAACACAGATGATAAGTGGACAGCCCATAACTATTTCCTCCGTTGATTTTGTAAGAGCCGCTGCTGTGGCTGAAATAGCTCTCAGGCATGGGAAAACACCTCTGGCTACAGGGTCTAATTGTTGACTGCAATAGCCAAGGGGTGGTGTTGACCTGCTGTGCCTTTGAGTAAGCACACCTAAGGCATTCCCCTCCTTTTTGTACACAAAGAGGGAAAAAGGAAGCTGGTAATTAGGATGACCTAAAGCAGGTGGTCTGAGAAGTCTGCTTTTCAGGTTTTGGAGCGTCATAAAGACATTTCCTTCCCAATCTAAGGGATCTGGTACTTTCAGCTTTGAGCAGTGTATAAAGAGAGTGGGCAATTAAGGAAAAATCAGGTATGCAGTTCCCATAGTATCCAGCCAGATTCCAAAACCCTTGAAGTTGTCTTTTGGTCTGTGGCCACTGGAAATGTAAGACACTGGATCCTATTAGGGTCTAAAAGGAGTCCTTGATCTGAGATCAGTACCCTAGGTATTTGACCTGCATTTGAACAACTTCTAATTTCTCCTTAGAGACCTAATGAACTTTAGCTGCTAATGGCTTGAGGAGACTGATGCTATTTTGCTCACTTGCTTCCTTAGAAGAGGAACAGAGAAGTTCATCAACATACTGTAAGAGGGTAGATAGACCTTTGTGGAAAAAAAATGACGTCTAGTAAATCCATTTTTAGGATCTGTGAAAAGTAGGAAGGGCTTTCCATAGAGCCAGGTGTAGAGTTGCCCTTCCCACGTGAAAGCAAATAAAAATTGACTTTCAGATTCCATAGGGATGCTGAAAAAGGCACTACAGAGGTCTATTATGGTGAAAATTTTACCCTCTGTAGGTATTGCTATTAAAAGCGTATGAGAGTTAGGGATGGTCAGATGATGAGGGGTAACGATGTTCTAACTAGCCCTCAAATCTTGGACAAATCTCTCTCATCTTCCTTGGGGTTTCTTAATAGGGAGAATGGGTGTAATACAAGGACGGGTGCAAGGAACTATGGGGCCTTGTGTCTTATATTCCTCTGTGATTGGTTGAATTCCTGCTAAGGCCTCAGGATTTAAAGAATATTGATTAATGCTTGGAAGAGCTTACCAGGGTCAATTTGAATTTGAATTGGGGGAGCTGAATGAATCCACCCAATGTCAGCTGTGGATTTTCCCCAGAATGTCTCAGGGATTTCTTTGGGGAGTTTTAAGTTTATGTTATCTTCCAAGCTTGTCCTAAGGGCAAAAACTGCTAATCGGGTTGAGGAGCTTGGAGTGCCAGGAGTTGTTGAGGGAACTGAGTCAATCTCAAGAATAATTTCCCCCTTTTGAGAAAAAGAGATGACTTCTCTCAAAAGTCTCATTCTAGGAAGTTGACAGGAGAAGAACCAACCAATAGGAAGGAATGATTGTCCTGGAGGGAGCCCAGTTGGAAAGGGAAGGGAGGGGATTTATAAACTATAGGGGGTTTCCTAGATATTCTCACCATTTGAATTATCTCAGTGCTCTGAGGAAGGGGTTGTTTGGGATTGGTGGGACTGAGCACAGAAAGTGTGGCTCCAGTGTCAGTTAAGACAAGGAGCTCATTTCCAATCATAAGGGAAGTTTCACCCAGATGATTAAGGGGAAGGATTGGAAAACCCCTTGTTTGTCCTCAGAGCAAGCTCAGTCCATAAGAGAAGCTGAAGGCTTAACACGGGAGGATTATTTAAAGTGTTTTAGTTTAAGGCAATTCTTTTTCCAATGGCCACGTTTCTTACACAAATGGCAGATATTTTTAGAGTCTGAAGGCTTTGATTTAGTTTGTTGAAGCCTCTGGGAGGAGTTTGATAGCTGTTGAAGTAGTAAGTTTATGATATTAGTGGCCTCTCGTTTATTTGAATTTTGAATAGTCCGGCCCAATCGGTTTGCCAAATTAACCAAATCAGGAGTTGCCATGGTTCCCCAAATAAGTTGGGCTCGCTTTACTAGAATTGTGAGATCTTCTTCTGGGCCACTTCTAAACATGGAGTTAAAGACCACCTTAGTGAACTCTGCACCGAAAGAGAGTCTGTTAATACAAGTTCATGTGCCCAACGCACAGTAAGGCCAAACAAACTGAAATGTCGGAGTTTGGAGCAGAGAACAGTTTATTGCAAGGCCGTGCAAGGAGATGAGGTGGCTCATGCCCTGAAAAGCCTCGAGCTCACCAAATGATTTAGGCAAAGCACTTTTAAAGGCCAGGAGAGGGGTGGGTCGCAGGGCACGTGATCAGCTTGTGCACAGTTCTCTGATTGGCTGATGGTGAGGCAGCAGGGTGGTGTCACAGGGGTTAACATTATCAGTCCTTAGGCTACAGGAGGCCTGGGGCTATATGTGCTCATGGTCATCAAGTAGTTCTTCCATTTGGTGTGGGAAGGGGGTTTCACAGCTGCAAAACAACTCAGGAAATGTGCATCAAACACTACTATCTAGAATCTTACGTATTGGATGGAGCACACTTTGGTCCAGGAAGGTCAACCTAATTACACTTCAAGGTTTTTCTCTCAAGGGACCTCTTATTTATAATAACCAGCCTTCCTCCCGCCGGCTTAGATCGTCCTGTGCCAACTGTCACACCACAACCACCACTTTGTGGCGCAGAAACGCTGAGGGTGAACCTGTGTGCAATGCTTGTGGACTCTACATGAAACTTCGCGGAGTGCCTTGACCGCTTGCTATGAAAAAAGAGGGAATTCAAACGAGGAAATGAAAACCTAAGAACATAAATAAGTCAAAAGCTTGCGCTGGTAATAGCAATAATTCTGTTCCCATGACTCCAGCTTCCACCTCTTCTAACTCAGATGACTGCGGCAAAAATACTTCCCCTACGACACAACCGACAGCCTCAGGGACCCTCCTGGGCCGGCTGGTTCTTGGTGCGCGTGGCTAGCGTGGCAGCGTGGCAGCGGCGGTGCCGGGAAGAGCCTGCTGGAGCCGTTATCTGTGAGCAACTGGCAGAAACGTTTGTGAAAGGTGTCTGTGTTGACAAAGAAGCGACATTCTCCCATTTTGGTCCCAGTTTATCACGTTGGAGGACAGCTGGCTTTGTGAATGACTGCTTTATAGGATTTTGTGAGCGCTGTAGGTGAGGGGGATATTATTATATCCACACAGCAAGGTTGGGTCCTTCTTCGGCTTGACGTTTAAAACCTCCAGTGATGGGCTTCCCTGGTGGCGCAGTGGTTGAGAGTCCGCCTGCCAATGCCGGGGACGCGGGTTCGAGCCCTGGTCTGGGAGGATCCCACATGCCGCGGAGCAACTGGGCCCGTGAGCCACAACTACTGAGCCTGCGCGTCTGGAGCCTGTGCTCCACAACAAGAGAGGCCGCGATAGTGAGAGGCCCGCGCACCGCGATGAAGAGTGGCCCCCGCTTGCCGCAACTAGAGAAAGCCCTCGCACAGAAACGAAGACCCAACACAGCCAAAAATAAATAAATAAATAATTCTTTTTAAAAAAAAAAAAAAAACCTCCAGTGATGATGGGTCTGCCCCGTGGATCTCCAGCGGCCTCTGTGACTGACGGGGTGGAAATTAGTCATGCAGGGTTGTCCTCGTTTAATAGGGACAGCCAAGCTACAAAACAAAGGACAATCGTAGGCATACTCCCAGTGGAACAAGGAAACGGGCCACACGCTCTGCTTAGAGATATAAGTGGCAACACACCTGCTCCCCCACCTTTCCTTAATGACTGTGATTTAAAGCACAGAGACCGTCGCAGAGACCGTATCAGACTTGCTGTTTTAATTCCCCTCTGAGAAGTCAGCTGTAGGAGATCACCAGTAGGCATTCCTAGAGGACTTCTTTTAAGTTCTGATGTCCCTGCATGTGGGCATATTCAGTGGTGGTACTATCGTGACCTGGCACCTGAGCAAGCCTGGCTGGAGCTGAGTATTCTGGAGCACACGAAAATCAATTTTGCACTGCTCTGAAGCCTCATTTTGTTGACTTTGTGGCATGTCTTAGCTTTCTGTACGTGTTGCTCCTCTGTGTTTTAACTAGACCTCTGCCTCATTTCTTCTGATGGTCATCAGGTTGCTGACCCTGCTCCCTTATGACTCAGTTTCTCTCTTGCAGGCTGTGCAGGTGTGGTGTGTAAGTTTTGGAGGTGGAGGGAGGGCAGTTTGTCTCCTGTATGAGAACAGGAAGACCCGTTGCTGCTGCCGGGCAGCCTGGTATTAAAATAGCCCCTGTTCCTTTGGAATTCTTTTCTTAAATTATTGCAATAAATGATTTATTTGCTTTCATTTATATAATATTTACTATTCATTAGACCTTATTATTTTTCATTTTTCTTTTCCTTACTTTCTCTGTATTTAAAAAATTTTTTTAATTATTTATTTTTTGGGGCCTTGCCATGTGGCATGTGGGATCTTCCCCGACCAGGGGTCGAACCCGTGACCCCCTGCGTTCGGAGCGCGGAGTCCTAACCACTGGACCACCAGGGAAGTCCTATCAGAATTTTATAATCAGTTTCTTGTATGGAATTCTTTGTGTTTGTTAAGAAATGTGTTGAACTTAATTTTTGATACAGTTGATTAATTTTGTGACTTTTGAACTTAAAGATAAATTTCCTCCAAATGGTTTTTTTTTTCATTTAGTCTGAAATCTTCTTTATCTGTAGATTTACTGAAAAATGTTTATTTAGTGACCTAAATAGACATCAGATTTTCTTTGGCGTTTACAGTCTCTGTGGTTTGTAAGAATATTTAAATTTTTCATTGAATTCCATTTATTGACTGAGTTATGTTTTATGGTGTTTGTTGTTATTAGGAGGCAAATATGGTAACATTCTATTTCAGCAATTCCCAAATAAGATTTAATAAGTAGTCTCTATATATTCTATCCCTCTTAGGACTTGTAACTAAAAATTTGTAAAACTGGAGGATACTTTACATATATACACACATATATAAAATGCATATGTATATTGTATATATGTATGTAACATATAATATACAAAAACTTTATAACTCATCCCCCAATTTATAGATAAAAGTGATCTCTTAATTTTCTTTGGGACAGGAAGGATTAATTTGATAAAATGAGCAATAAGACAATGGCTGAGGATTAAAAAATCACTGAACATGTTTTGCCTGCCTAAAAGTAGTTCTATAGATAATTATTTTAAAAAATTAAAGCCTACTTAAGTTTACATTAAAACTGCGAATATAATGTTGAAGTCATCATTAAACATGTCATGTTGAAATAAATGGAGATGAACTCTAAGAAAAAAAAAAAATACTATTATCTAGGTACTTCAGAGAGAAGCTAAAGCAGAGGATATGGGGGAAGGCCTGTCCTGGGAAGGCCCCATAGGGTCCTGCTCCGTTACAAGTCCAGGATTTTCCTTAAAAACAATTTCAAGTCTGTTGTAATAGTCATGCACAGGTTTGTTAGTCCTTGAGTGCATGCTTTGATTTTATTCCAATCAACAGGTTTTGGGAAGGCCCAAGGAATGGCTTCATGTAAAGATTTTGCTATTTCTTGGGCTTCAGAGCTGTCAGCTGGCATGATACATTGAAGATCCTCTAAAGGATGATTCCAGCCAGCTTTAGCCATCCAAAGTTGGGCCTGCCTTCCCTCAAAATTGATAAAGATCAGGAAACACAAGCTCATAGATTTGAATGACAATGTTAAATTCCTTTGCAAAATGGTGAGTGTTCTCAGTAAGCTTGGAAAGCTCTTTGGCTATAGCTAGCAATTCTGCCTTAGTCCCAAGTACGTAAATTAGATTTAAAAGGGTGCCCTCATTATTGAGTTTCAATTTAAACGTACGAGTTTGTCTATTTATTTATGTATTTATTTTTTGGCCGCACTGCACAGCTTGCAGGATCTTAGTTCTCTGACCAGGGATCGAACCCGTGCCCCCTGTAGTGGAAGTGCGGAGTCCTAACCACTGGACCGTCAGGGAATTCCCTAAACCTGTGAGTTTGAATTGGTTGAATGAAAGAGGTTGGGGGTGGAGGATCAAGGGGGGCCTCAGGGCTTGGGGAGTAAAAAGAGAGTTCAGCAAGGGAAGAGGAAAAGAAGGAGGGAGATGGGGGGAAGTGTGGAGGACAGACTTGAGGAGCTGGAGGGGGTGACAGAAGAGTTACCAGTCTTTTGGAACTGAGATATCTTTTCAGAAAGTTTAGAATTTGTGTCTTGGAAGGAACTGATTTGGGGATCAAAGGATTGTAATTCAGGTCACATAGATTCTGGTAGCAGCCTAAACAGCGTCCTGCTGGGGAGTAAAAGTCAGGAGCTTTTAAAGGCAAAGACGGGAGATTTGTATTACAAAGAATTTTAATTGTAGTTGGAGGCAGAAGCTAGTGTTGACTAAACAGGTTTGAGTGCTAAGGCTAACACTAGAGGGAGGGGAAAGTCCGGTCCATGACTGTGACAAGTTTCAGGTGTTCTTGCAAAGTCCTTGGAATATTTGTGGTTTGGCCCAATTCAAAAGTCCATGGTTCCATCCGTGTGTGAGGTTCACCTCCTTAATGGCCTCCTGGCTCCATTTTAAAACCCCTTGACATAAGTGAATCTATTTTATTTCACATTTCACAAAACCTTACCAAGGTCTTACTTCATTCCCACTCTAAGGCTATAGGATACAACACTAGGCATGCACAATTGTGGCCAACTATGTAAAATTAAATTTAAACTGTGTTTAGTTACATTTCAGAAGGAAAGAAGTCATGATTTAACGTGTAATATAGATTAAATTTTAAAATTTTACAATAATGGAGCCGGCTATCTTCCTAATGTTAGTCACTGCCACCTAAAAGCGTTTACCAAGTTTGGTGCAAGTGATTCTGTACGGCATGAACTGCCAAGTAAAAAGCCTTTTTAAGTACTGAGGGAGTTATAAAATAAGATACTATATGATACAGTCCCTGGCTTTAGCAAGCTCAAATCCAGAAAAGGGATAAAATATGCAAAGGGAAGTTAAGTAACATTGCCAGGAAGAGTTCGGCGAGCGGCTCTAATAGTGCTATGAGGTCAGAAGAGAGAGAGGTCTGTTGGGGCTCCAGTCATGGAGAGAGACTAAGGAAGGAGGTGGGAACTGAGCTGACTTGGACCCTAAAGGATGGGTAGTTAGGCCTAATTGAGAGAATATGGAGAGCAAGTCTCATGATCTCATGAGGACGATTGCATGATAAACAGGCACATGGCATCCTGGCTGCACTGCGAGGATTAATGTGGTGTGATTTACTTTCTGCTCTGCCAGTCCTCCTCTGCTCTAGTTATTGTCTCCACTCTGTACACTCAGCCATGCCCAGCTCCTTCACCACTCCTGACCAAAGGGGGCACTGTCTTAGCGACCTCACCCTCCCAAGCCTGGACATGAGGAATTTGACTTGCTATGGTAGTGTGAAAGAATTCCAGTCCAAAATAGAACTGGAGGAGATAAAATGGAGAATCTTTCGCACGTGCCCTCAGGAAGACAAAATTAAGGACTAAGAGACTGATTTCCCATAAATGACTGATTTATCAAAAACTGATAGTGTGGGAATTTTCTCAGATGACGGGGTTGGATCCGGGGTTGGATCCGAGGTTGTCTCCTATTGACCTTGGGAAGTTTAGCCAGAGACAGGCAAGGAAGAGGACCCAGATGGTATTGGTCTCACAAAGTGGACTGAATTGAGCTTTGTTTGCATGACTTGTTGGCCTGAAACAAATAGACTGCTAGATATTTTTCCAGCAAAGATGGGATTATTCAGATCAGCAGAGAATCGCAATTCAGGGTCTGCAACCATGGCGAGCCACATGCAAGTTCCCTGTGCGGTAAGGAAAGGAGAATGCTTTTATCGAGGGGAGAAAGAAGTTGGGAGGGCTATAGTAGACAGAGAGTCCGTGGCTTTTCATTGGTTGAGTCCTTGTCAGGAAAGGCGTCTTTCTTCTTCCTCTTCCGCTCTGCTGTTGCTGCAGGGTGTGAGAGCGCCCCCTGCTGGTCTCCCAACTCTATTTAATTGAGGTTTTTGTTTATTAATTTTTTTGCTTACTTTACAAGAAAATGAAGAAATCATAATATAATATTTTTGGTAATGTTTTTGTAATCATGATAATCAGTATGAATTTTGTTAGTTTAAATGTATGAATGGCTAAGAGACCCTGATATATTAGAGAATCTGACTTACTAGACTTGTGATTTTAATTTGTTTAATTGCTATTCCACTTGTAGTTTTTTTTGGTCCTTTTGTTTGTTTGTTTATGTATTTATTTTTGGCTGATCCGCACAGCGTGCAGGATCTTAGTTCCCTGACCAGGAATCAAACCTGTGCCCCCTGCAGTGGAAGCGCAGAGTCTTAACCACTGGACCACCAGGGAAGTCCACCATGGACGGAAGTTAGATGCTAACTGGTATCCGGGACACTCAGAGGACTCCCAACTCCCAACCCCAATCATTCTTGCTAAGGACATAGAGAAGACAGATTATCTCTAAACAGATGGAGCCTAAAGAATCAAAAAGAATGGCCTCCCTGCAGGAGTACATTCAGGAAGCTGCCTCTGTGCAGAAAGGAAAGTTATCTTTCCAGTCTGGCAGAAGACAATCTCCAATCTTCACTGGATAATGGGGAAATGAAGCCTAATATAATTTGCCACTTTTTGGTTTCAGGAAGGGGGTGAGAAGTTTGCAGATACCTGAATGTTTACTGTGAACATGTGGATTGGAGGTACTACTGGGGCAAGTAAAGAAAGGTCTGTTTAAAATTCTACTCATTGGTGATGATCATTTTGAGATGTGTAGAAATATCAAATCACTATGTTGTGCACCTGGAACTAACATGTGCTGTAGGTCAATTATGCTTCGAAAAAAAAAAAAAAGAATCAAAAATAAAATAAAATTTTATCCATTGGATTCCCTTTTTTAAAAAAATTTATTTATTTTATTATTTATTTATTTTTGGCTGCGTTAGGTCTTCGTTGTTGCGCTCAGGCTTTCTCTAGTTGCGGCGAGTGGGGGCTACTCTTCGTCGAGTTGCACGGGCTTCTCATTGCAGTGGCTTCCCTTGTTGCGGAGCATGGGCTCTAGGCGAGCAGGCTTCAGTAGTTGTGGCATGCGGGTTCAGTAGTTGTGGCTCACGGGCTCTAGAGTGCGGCTCAGTAGTTGTGGCGCACGGGCTTAGTCGCTCCGTAGCATGTGGGATCTTCCCGGACCAGGGCTTGAAGCCGTGTCCCCTGCACTGGCAGGCAGATTCTTAACCACTGCGCCACCAGAGAAGTCCCTGATTTCCTTTCTGAACAGGTATTTTGTGTGTGTGTGTGAGCTATGTCGAAGGTTTCATGGTAAGTGAAGGTATTAAAACAAAAAAAGCCTCAGAATAATGAATAGTGAGTTGTACTGAATATTAAGCAATGCAATTAGTTCATTTTTCAGAAATCCATATAATAGACTTCTTAACTAAGAATGAAGTCCTTTGGCTTCCACATTTAGTTATTTGTTTGTTCATTCAGAGGACATCATTCAGTCATCTAAAATAATATCTAAATCAGTGTTTAGAAGATCATATTTGCAGAGGAAATTTACAAGTTTTTTTTAAAAAGAAATGGATTCACTTTAAAAATAAGTAATTATTTAAAATATCCAATGCTTGTTAGTTGCAGTCATTCAGTAAATATTTATTGAACACCTACTGCTAAGTACTGTTTCAGGTTCTCAGTATACAGCAACAGCAGCAAAGCAAAAAAACTTTCAGCCCTGCCCTCACAGAACTGACATTTTAGTGGAGAAGGAGGAAATAACCAAAAAAAAAAAAAAAAAAAAAAAAAATGACATTTTAGAGAGTGCTAAGCATTAAGAATAAAAATGAAGGGGATTAGGAGTGGAATGTGCAATTTATATGGGATGACCAAGGAAGACATAAAATGCACATATTCCTTCAGGTTTAGGATTATGTAGTATTTCACCTGCACTGAGACGTATCTGATATATTTTTATATGCTACCAAAATAATGATGTTAAGAGGCAATAAAAAGAAAGTGTACTGGGTGTTAGGGTTCTAGGTAGCAACACTTTTTAAAAAAAATAAATTTATTTATTTATTTTTGGCTGCATTGGGTCTTCATTGCTGCGCGCAGGCTTTCTCTAGTTGTGGAGAGTGGGGGCTACTCTTCGTCGAGGTGCATGGGCATCTCATTACAGTGGCTTCTCTTGCTGTGGCGTACCGATTCTAGGCGCATGGGCTTCAGTAGCTGCGGGGCCCCGCCTCTAGAGCGCAGGCTCAATACTTGTGGCTCACGGGCTTACTTGCTCTGCGGCATGTGGGATTTTCCTGGACCAGGGCTCAAACCTGTGTTCCCTGCATTGGCAGGCAGATTCTTAACCACTGCACCACCAGGGAAGCCCTACTTTTTAAGATTAAATCCATTGTGAGATACCCTTAGTTTCAATTCCACTTTAATAATGAATACTTGGGAGTCTTGTTTTTTTTTCCTTCAAATTTAGTTTCCCAAGAAGTAGCAGGACTGACTTTTCCTGTACTCCAGGAACACTTACAAGGCTACGTGTGCTCTTGAGAGCAGGCAATACGTCTCATTTTTACTTTTTATTCCCCAGAGTCCATGACAGTGTGGGGCACATACCTTTCAAAGCAAGTTTGGTGCTTGGAAGCCACTGAATGTGTGTCCAGTAAATACTAAGTGCAAGTATTGGTGCGAGGGAGAATGTTGAGCAACAGGGCCTGCTCAGGCACAGCACATCCCAGAGATTCCAACTTCACAAGGACAGATTTCTGAAGAAATCTCTTTATTTGGATCAAAATGCTTTCTGGTGCTTTCCCTCTGCCGAGACAGCACAAATTCATGAAACGTGCTCCTGTCTGCTCTAAAGGCAGCGTCCGATGTTGACAGCTGCATTGGGCCGAGAGGCCAAGTTCGTCCTCTGCCAGTGTTAGACCTGTCCCTAGAGGAGCCCCTCTAGGTGGAGAGACTGACGTCTGCCTCTTTGTGTCCCCCCTGTTTCTCCTAGCCCCTCGTTCCCAGTCCCGAGTTGCCCAATGCGCCTCCTGCCCGCCCACGCCCAGGTCGGAGGACTTATGGCCACGGCATCCATCTAGGAGGAGAACACCGAGCCGAGACCTCCAGCGTGGCCTTCCTCTTCTACCGCCCCGCGCACTCACTCCCGCCCCGCCCCTCCGGAAGCTCCCCGATTGGCTCCGGCGGGCGAGGGTGCCGCTGATTGGCCAGCGGGCCTTCACCGCGCAGTGACACTGCTCTCTCCCGGCCCGGCCCGGCCCTGAGTGACAGCCCGCCGGGCCGCGCACGGGGACGAGGACTTCGCCTACGGACTCACGCAGCGCGGGTTGCGGCTCCCGGCTCAGACCGAGGCTCACTCGGCCGGGGAGAGGGTGGCAGGAGCAGTGGGCCGAGGGGTAGGGGTTGGGGGTGCAGGGAGGGCCTCGGGTCTTGGGCTGGGGGTGCAGGGCTGGGAGGAGGGCGGGGCCGCCAGGCGGCTCCGGGGAGCCCAGGGACATGGCACTGCCCGACGATGAGGAGGGGACAACGGTGGCGAACGGGCACCCGCCCGCGAACGGATACCTCCCGGTCCCGGGGGACGCGCCTGCTGGAAAGGTGAGCGCGGAGACGCAGAACGGGCCCAAAGCCGGCTGCCTGGCCCTGAATGGGGTCTCTCGGGACAGCCCCAAGGCCGCCTCGGGAGCCCTAGACGGGCCGAAGACTCCGCTGGCCCCGGAGGAGGAGACCCAGGCCCGGCTGCTGCCCAAGGACCCCGGCGAGGAGACGCCGGCGGTCGAGGGCACCCTGGTGCCCCGGACGGCGCTCTCCGCGCGGCGCTTTTTGGTGCTACTGATCTTCAGCCTGTACTCGCTGGTGAACGCGTTTCAGTGGATCCAGTACAGCATCATCAGCAACGTTTTCGAGAGCTTCTACAACGTCTCCTCGCTGCACATTGACTGGCTGTCCATGGTGTACATGCTGGCCTACGTGCCCCTCATCTTCCCGGCCACCTGGCTGCTGGATACCAGAGGCCTGCGGCTCACCGCCCTGTTGGGCTCCGGCCTCAACTGCCTGGGCGCCTGGATCAAGTGCGGCAGCGTGCAGCAGCATCTCTTCTGGGTCACCATGTTGGGCCAGTGCCTGTGCTCTGTGGCCCAGGTGTTCATCCTCGGCTTGCCCTCCCACATCGCTTCAGTGTGGTTTGGGCCCAAGGAGGTGTCCACAGCTTGCGCCACCGCCGTGCTAGGTAATCAGGTAAGGACTAGGGTAATAGATGAAAATCGGATTCTGAAGGACCAGATAAAACGTCATAGGCCATGTGAGCTAAGTATATGGATGGACCCTTAGGAGGCGTTCTATAAATGAAGGAGAGATGAGCAGTCATAAAATAGGAAGCAGTCTTGGATTAAAGAGGGGTTTTGCTTTATTTGTGAAGACAGACCTTTCAAAACCAGTTTAAAATGACTACCTGGTCATCTTTGAGAACTACCTGTAAAGTAATTACCGGTACAGGCCCATATCTAGGCCTAACATCATAGAAAACTTGTCAGTGCAATAATGAATGAGTCTAAAGTAGGTATTATTTTTGTCATCAGTGTATTCTTTGCAAAAGGAAGGTGCTGGGTTCTGGGAAATTTGTTCTTGAGTGGTCCATGTAAACAGCTTCTGTTTAATTTTATATATTAGCAGTCAGCAGAGTGCCTGATACATAACAGACATTGTAAATGATCGCTAAATAAATCTAGTGATAAAGACCTCACAGCATTACTGAGTCCTATTACCAAATTTTAACGGTAAGAAAATGCAAGACAAATCATAGATCATAGAATCCATTGCAAAAGTGTGGCTTATTTTGCCAAGTCTCCATTAAACTGTTTCCTAGACTTTGCCAACAGCGTAGGTTCAAATTCATTCGCATTCCAGTAGCATTATTAGGTAGAATTTGTGTGTGTGTGTGTGTGTGTTTTAATTGCAGAATGGTACTTTTACTGTAATTTAAATTTTGCATATGGAGTTCTATGATACTTTATGTAAATTATATTGAGTGTTCATTCAGCTTGAGGAGAATCAAGTTAAAAACCTGTATAACAAGGGACTTCCCTGCCGGTCCCATGGTTAAGACGTCCCCTTCCAATGCAGGGGGTGCGGGTTCGATCCCTGGTCAGGGAGCTAAGATCCCACATGCCTTGGGGCCAAAAAAACCAAAACATAAAACAGAAGCAATATTGTAACAAATTCAATAAAGACTTTTAAAAGAAATTGCTTAAAAAAAAAAAAAAGACCTGTATAACAAAAATGTTACCTCTCTCTATACATATATCATGTAGCTATGTAACAAAAGAATGTTACTCTTTTACTTCTGGTCTAACACTTGTTTCAAGATCACAGTAAGATCTATTTAAATTCCATGTAAAGACTAACTCTACATGTGGGCTTACTGCTTTATATTTATTTCCTTTAAAAGTACAGAAGAAGGGATAGCTTGAAATATAGTTGTATATCCAAAATAACTTGTGACTGATATTTTAGTTGGTTGCTTCTGCATGTTTGGATAGGAACTGTTCCCTTAAAATAGTTTTTCATTTACGAAATTATATGCAAGATTAATACTTCATTGAGCATGATGGAAATATTATCAACTCCATATCTATGGATTATCTATTTTATGGATAATAAATGGAAATGTTTTCTCATAGGCAGATTTCCCTCTAACACTTAGCATACCTCTGGGCCTTCCTCCTACATTCTCCCTAAGTGTTCGAATCCTTCCTTGGCTCTAGTAGCTCTGCACTTGCTCACGACCCCCAAGTATGCATCTTTAGCCTAGATTATGGAGTGATCATTCATAGTAATATTCAACATTATTGAGCATTCACTAAACCTGGCACCATGCTAAGTACTTTACACACATTGTTTCATTTAATTTAATTATGTAAGGTAGGAACTATTAGTCTCCTCATTTTATATATACAGAAGCTGAGACTTGAAGGGATAAAATTATTTTCCAAAAGTCACACAGCTAATTAGCAGCAGAATTCACACTCAGGTCTGTCTGATTCCTGAACCCTGTCTTTTAACTACCCATCTACTGTGCCAAGTCTCTAACCTGAGGGAACCTTCTAAAAAATTTTTTTTTTAAATTTTTTAGCCATGCCGCACAGCTTGCAGGATCTTAGTTCCCCAGCCAGGGATTGAACCCAGGCCCCAGCAGTGAAAGCACCAAGTCCTAACCACTGGACTGCCAGGGAATTCCTGAGAGAACCTTTTAAAACATAGATCAGATCATGTCACAGCTCTGCTTTGAACTCTCCAATGATGTCCCATAGTAATTAAAATAAAATCTAAATTCCTTACTCTGGATTACAAAACCTTACTAATATGTTTTTGGTTCCTTAAACAACACTAAGCTTGCATTTTTCATAAGGGCCTTTGCAAAAACATTCTCTCTGTCTGGAATGTTCTTCCTCCTAGGATCACATTGTTATATCCGTATTATCATTCAGCTCTCAGTTTAAATTCATTTTAAATATCATTCAGTGGCATTTCTTGAGGATCCCATTTAGAGTTGCCCAGTCGCTGTCTTATTACATCACTGTACTTTAATCCTCTATGTAGTGCTTATCACTGTCTGATATATTTATGTTTATATATTAATTGTTAATTATTACTCTTCTCCCATCCCCACCATTAGGTTGTAAGTTTCATGAAATAGGCACATCGTCTGAATGTACAGCATTCATTACAGTGCCTGGCACGTTGTAGATTCTCCATAAAAATGTATTCAATAAATGAATGAGCTTCAGACTTACGTAGATACTGGTCAGCTGGATATTTCCACTTGACTATCCCATATGACCCCACCAATCAAAATTTACCTTGCCTCCCAGCTCATTGCTCTTCATTTCTGCTGCCACCATCTTAGCCTTGGCCCCCCGTAGCTCTCACCTAGAGCTTGCTAACTGATTTTCCTATCTCTGCAGCTCTTGCTCTCTTCTCTCTATTCTCCACATTCGTCCATTGTGGTCATTCTAATGTGCAAATCTGTCCTGGACACTCCCTTGCCCCCTGCAGTGTCTTCCATTGCCCTTAGGAAAAAATTCAAACTCTCTTAAGTGTCAAGTGAGACCTTCCAGTTCTGCCTCCTGCCAATTCCTCAGCATCACCTCTCTGCACAGCCTCCATTCCTCATACACAGACTCTTTCTCTGCTCTGAGGGGACTTGTGCACTGCTTACAGTTTCTCACAAGGTCATGCTCTCTCCTTCCTTTGTACATGATGTCCCCTTGACTGGGAACATTTTTTTTTTTTAATTTTATTTTATTTATTTTTTATACAGCAGGTTCTTATTAGTCATCAATTTTATACACATCAGTGTATACATGTCAATCCCAATCTCCCAATTCATCCCACCACCCCCACCCCCGCTTTCCCCCCTTGGTGTCCATACGTTTGTTCTCTACATCTGTGTCTCTATTTCTGCCCTGCAAACCAGTTCATCTGTACCATTTTTCTAGATTCCACATACATGCGTTAATATACGATATTTGTTTTTCTCTTTCTGACTTACTTGACTGGGAACATTTCTATTTCACTTGGCTAACTCTAATTTCTTATTCAGATCTTTGCTCCTTCAGAAATTTTTCCTGAACCCCAAGTCTATACAAGGTGCTCCTCCAAAGTACTCTCTTAGCTAAGGTGACCGTATGTTCCAGCTGGCCTAGAATAGTCCAGGTGTACATCTGTTGTCCAGTACAGCTGCTCATAGGGTCCCTTTCACTCTGACTAGTGTTCTTGCTTGAATGATCAATTACACGATCTTCCCAGTCTTGGCACCCTCTACCTCTCATCACAGTACTGCTCTTACTACACTTGTAATTACCTGTTTAACTGTCTCTATCCAGCTTTTTATAGGGAGCAAATGAAATATTGGTGAATGTTACTATCTCTGCCTCAGCCTCCTTTTTGAAACCTATCTTGGGCCCTTCTGTCTCACCTCCATCCCCCAAAGAATCTGAAATCTCCCTCCACTGAGCCTCCTTTAATACTTTGATTTTATTTCTCTTGTTGTGATTATCATAGTCGGTCTAATTTTTTTTTTCCTGAGGTGAAATTCACATAACATAAAATTAATCATTTGAAAGTGTACAGCTCAGTGGCATTTAGTACCTTCACGATGTTGTGCAGCCATCACCTATATCTGGTTCCAAAACATTTTCATCTACCCTCAAAGAAGACCCAGTTCCCACTAAGCAGTCACTCCTCATTCCCCCCTCTCTAGCCCCTGGCAACCACTAATTTGTTTTTTCGCTATGGATTTCCCTAGTCTAGATATTTCATATAAATAGAATCATACAATATGTGACCTTTTGTGTCTGGCTCCTTTCATTTAGCAAGTTTTCAAAGGTCATCCATTTGACAGCATCTATCAGTATTTCATTCTCTCTAAATAATATTTCATTGAATGGATATACCA
Source organism: Balaenoptera physalus (assembly GCF_965194825.1). Taxonomy (NCBI): domain Eukaryota; kingdom Metazoa; phylum Chordata; class Mammalia; order Artiodactyla; family Balaenopteridae; genus Balaenoptera; species Balaenoptera physalus. The sequence goes on from NC_138882.1 coordinate 41,981,882, forward strand.
CATTTTGTTTATCCATTCATTCATTGATAGACAATTTGCTTGTTTCCACCTTTTGGCTATTGCAAATAGGGCTGCTATGGATATTCATGTACAATATTCAATACCTGTTTTCAGTTTGGGGGTATATACCCAAGAGAGGAATTGCTAGGTCATACAGTAATTCTATGTTTAACTTTTTAAGGAACTGCCAAATTGTTTTCCATGGTGACTGCAGTGTTTTACAATCTTATTAGCAGTATACAAGGGTTCTAATTTCTCCACATCATGACAACATTTGTTATTTTCTGTTTTTTTTTAAAATTATAGCCATTCTAGCGGGTGTCGTTTTGATTTGCATTTCCCCAATAACTAATGATATTGAGCATTTTTTCATGTACTTGTTGGACATTTGTACATCTTCTTTGGAGCAATGTCTATTCAGGTCTTTTGCCCATTTTTGAATTGGGATGTTTGTCTTTTTGTTGTCGAGTTGTAAGAGTTCTTTATATATTCTGGATATTAGATCCTTATCAAATATATGGTTTGCAAATATTTTCTCCCATTCTGTAGGTTGTCTTTTCTCAGCATTTTTTGTGTGTATGTGTGTATTTTTATTCTCCTTTTTTATTGTAAGTAGCCAAAGGGTAAGGAGTGTGTCTTACACAACTTTATAGCAGCATCATTTGGATGGTTGGAGCTTAGTAAATGTTTATTGAATAGGGAAGATATTTGACAGCAATTTTCCTTTAATGGTACGGTAAAAAGACATTAGAATATGGTGCTTTAGAGCTTATGAAAGGACCTTGCAATAGTGGTTGTCTTTATGCTGATTAATTACTATTTTTTCTCATAATAAGAAGAAAGAATTAACAGAACTGTTTCTTTTACAGCTTGGAACTGCAGTTGGCTTTTTGCTGCCACCAGTTTTAGTGCCGAACACACAGAATAACACACAACTGCTGGCTTGTAATATCAGTACCATGTTTTATGGAACTTCAGCTGTCGCCACACTTTTATTTATTTTAACGGTAATTGGTAAGTGAATTATTTTCCCTAAAGCTTAAATAGCTAAGTGCATGACAAACATATGAAAATAAAAGTAACCAACCCTGAAAATTTGTCCTGGTAATATCTCAAGTGCTATTTGCTTGTTTCATTCTTGCTGTTCACTTTCTTGTTTAGGTAATGAATGCTACACGCCTAGGGATATGTTATGGTCCGCTACATCCGTTTTAATACTGTAAAGGGTTTGAAGACTAATTCGTCTCATTTATCTCCCTACTAACTTTTCTTTCCTGATAACTGTTGGTTTCAAACATATTACCTGCCTCCTCTTTGCATATCCGTCTACATGTCTGCATCTTACGCTAACCTCGCCAGGAACAAGTTCTTGTCGTGCTTTGAAATGATGCGAATAGGCTACATCCTTCCTTTAAATGATAAATCCTTCCAGGGATCCCCAATTTAACAATTAACTGGATCTGAAAATGTTGACCAGTGAATGATCCTGGGCAGCAGCAAGCTGTTCAGCAGAATTTCAAACTGTGGCAACTATCTGCTTGTTAGGCCACTCCAGCAAAGCACTGCTGCCACCACTCGTCCCCGTGTCCTCTCATCCGGGCCTGTCTCTTGAAGCAGTCAGTCAAAATCAGCTGCAAGCAGCCATCATCAGTTTGGAAGAAGGTTTGGGAAGGTCTGCTTTTTAAAGTTTATTTTTAATGGGAAACAATTTTGATTTCAGGGAAAAGAATAGGTGAGGTTTATTTAAGCAATAGAGCTGCTAACATAACTATAATATTGCCTTTTGGGCGCTCAGTATATCTTAAATTGATTTGAAGAAGAAAGGAACTTTAAAGTTGAAAGGCCATCTTTTAATCATTAAAATTTATAATTAAATTTCGTTATAGCTGGAGTTTTAAATTTTATATGTTAATTTTTACCATGGTTACAACAGTAATGAAAAATGCAAGTTTTTTTTATGATCACCAGATATAAAATCCTCAGTTTTCAAAGAAAATGTATGTTAAAGACTATGGAGTGTTTTGATAGAGATGCCTTTATTTTTTTAAATTTTATTTATTTAGTTAATTTATTTTATTTTTTGGCTGATTTGTGTCTTCGTTGCTGCACATGGGCTTTCTCTAGTTGCAGCGAGCAGGGGCTACTCTTCATTGCAGTGCACAGGCTTCTCATTGCGGTAGCTTCTCTTGTTGTGGAGCACAGGCTCTAGGCGCACGGGCTTCAGTAGTTGTGGCACGTGGGCTCAGTAGTTGTGGCTCGCGGGCTCTAGAGCGCAGGCTCAGTAGTTGTGGCGCACGGGCTTAGTTGCTCCGTGGCATGTGGGATCTTCCCGGACCAGGGCTCGAACCCGTGTCCCCTGCATTGGCAGGCGGATTCATAACCACTGCGCCACCAGGGAAGCCCAGAGATGCCTTTAGAGATGAACTGCTGGACCCAGGGATAGGAAACTCAGCCCACATATTTTTAATTTCCCTTAAGATAATGAACAAAATATTCTCTTGGTAGCATTTAAAGTATTCTGACATGTCCAATCTACCTATGATTGGTTTTTATGTTTCTGTTAGGGAGTGGCATATTTGCTGTGTTCTGACTACTGAAAAAGGATAAATTATCCCTTGTACTATTTTGGCAGTTTAACAAGGTTTTAAAAGAAATCTATATTTTTAAAAAACAAATTCCTGTATCTACTTTTCTGGTAGCCATATTTGATTTGCTAGATGAAGTGTGAGATACAGTTTATATACATTTTGCATAAATGGATCTTCCATTAGCAATAGGGATTATAAAATATAAAATTCTCTTTCCTTTGATTGCTATGTATCCTTGCATAAATTCTGGTTTTCCTTTTTTTATCGTCTTCAATTGCTTATCTCTTTGGAAGAAGTGAGAGTAATAGACTGTATATAAGATATCTATAGATACAAAATTATATATATGACACATGTATTTAAACATATATATATATATGAGATGCTACAAATATAAGATTTTTATTTGTCAAAGGAGTGGGACAAAAAACATAGGTATGACCATTGGCATATCACCCTGTATTATTTAAGAAATTAAAAGAGAGCTATTCATGTACATAATTATTTATGTACTCATGGCTTATGAGTAGACAGTGGAATTGGAAATGGGGGGGGGGGAATGGAATGGAAATAGAATAGGAAAAAAAAAAGCTCATTGTCAGGTTTTGCTTGGTGACCTGTAAACTTAATCTTATTATACTAAGCACAGTATAAAAGCAAGATAATATACAGTAGTGATATGAAAGTCTAGGTTGAAAATTGTGACGTTTAAATTAAAAATTTACCTGTTTTCCTTATACCTAAATATTTGCTATGGAGGAAAATATGGATTATTTTAAAAATCCTAACTTTCTTAAAGTTCCTAAATTACTAAGAGACAATGCTACTTCCTTCTAAATTCTACCCATAAATACTTTGGAAGTCCAGTCAAATCTTATAAAATAATTTAGTTTTGCTGATGCTTTTCAGCAATGTGACATATACCAAACTGGTATTCAGAAGTCTTCCTAAAATACTAACTTGAGGAGGGTTCATGTCATGTAATGCTGTTACCCTCCCTAAGTGTAATCCATCTAACATTTCTAAGAATTAAGCCCAACCTTCCACTGAATTTCACACTAATACCCCATTCTTATTGGGAGAATACTATTACAGTCTCTAACATTTGATTGATATGTACCAAACATGTTTAAAAGCACAACTACATGCTATATTTCATTTAATCCTCAAAGCCCTATAAGGGTGGTACTATTATTATCATTCCCATTTTATAAATGAGGAAACGGGGCACAGAATTGAAGTAAATTTAACTTACCCATGGTCACATTTAGTATATAAATGCTAAAGATGAAATTTGAGCCTAGGCAATCTAACTCCATTAATAAAATGTTACATATACAAATATATCATTTTAATTTTTACTTAGTCTGATTTTTTGTTTCAACTCCTCTTGTATAAGTGGTAATGCTGTTGTATTTGAAAGCTGTTCTTCTTATGCAGAGCAGTAAACTATATCACTTAAGTATGTCAGTTAAAATCCTTATCATCCTGATTCACTAAAATGAGTGGATGACAGAAACCAAAAGTAATGGCAGTCAAAATATTTAATATTACGGTATTTAAATACCTGAGTATAAAACATGCATGCATAATTTTACTTTTGATTCTTATATTCAGGATATTTATATATTGGCTCCTATTATAAATTGTTAATAGAAGTACATTTTACTTAGTGTATAAGAATTTCAAGCCCTGAGAAAAGTCTCTGATTTTATTTTATTTTTTAAACTTTATTTATTTATTTATTTTTGGCTGCACTGCACAGCATGTGGGATCTTAGTTCCCGGACCAGGGATCCAACCTGTACCCCGTGCGGTGGAAGCCAACTCCTAACCACTGGACTGCCAGGGAATTCCCTGAAACGTCTCTGATTTTTAAAAATAAATATTCCTCAAAAAGACAATGTATTTTGTGTAGTACTCAGTAATTACAAAATTCTTTTACACATATCATATAGTCCTCATACCAGCTTGTTGTTATTATCTCCATTTTATGAATGAGAAAGCAATAGCTGAGAAGCAGGAATTGATTTCTTCGAGTCATATAGTGAGATGAGGCAGAGCCAGGATTCAAACCTGTGTTTGTCTTATAATAAATTAATATGTGTTATGTCCGCTTGAATCACAAAGGCACAAATAATGAAATCAAAAGATAATATTATAACCTGATTTCAAAAAATGGAAGTGGTTCTAAACACAATAGATTTGTTATTTATTCATCATGGGAGAAAAAGTTTGAATGTGGTGCCCAAAATCCTTTGGCTACTTTCCATGCCTATTGCTAAGGGTGGAGAATAACTGTTTTATTAATTAATTATTTTATTAATTATTTTATTTGCACAACTTTTTGGTGGGGAGAAGAGAAGAAGTTAGAAGTCTATTTTTCAGTTTCAAAGGGGAAAGAAAAAGCCATATTTCGTCCTTTGAAAGGAGCAATGAGGCGTAAACAGGGTCATAGACCAATGGTTTTTTTGTTCCTCTTTTTTTTGTTTTCTTCATAGACTTAAGCCTGACTTTACTATATTGTGTAGCTGGTAGATAAAGTCTTGAGTTTGTCCAGGAGAGCAGTTTGACTTCCTGAAACTGACATAACACTTGTATTCAGAAAACAAGTCTAATGGAATTAAAGACTACCAGAACTTGTTTTTATTTTTCATTTGAGTTCAGATCTGAGCCATTTAGACTTATTTTACTATAGTAAATAAAAATCTAAGTAAGAGACTTAGGACTCATTCAATACCCATGACTACGTTGTAAGCATAGTTTTTACATTCTGAAACTTTGTTTTACAACCATGTGAGTTCTGTTTTACCAATATTAATAAAAAGAGATGTCTCCTGACTTAACTAGGATGCAAAGAGACTTTCAGGAGAGGACAACAGGTGTCCTCAACAGTGCAAGGAGCAGATAGGGTGAAAGGAAGGGGAGGGATTGCAACCACTTAAAACGTTTTATGTCTACCAGTCCTCCAATGTAAGGATATTAAAAAGTAAATATTTATGAGTTATGTCTCCTCTTCAATTAGTTGTAAGACCTATACAAATAGAAGTCTAGTTTGTTGTTTTATTTATATCATAATTCATGTTTTGGTGAGCAAAGAGCTGTAATTTTTTAATTTTTAGCAGCAAACAGGAGAATTAGAGAATTACAATATTGTGTGCAAGTTTTAAGGATCATTTCTTTCTTTTGCAGTGATTTTCAAACCTGGCTGAGTGTTGAGTTTTGTGTAATACAGTTTTAAGGTTCTGTTCTGGATGTTCTGATTCACTGAGCCTTCTTTAGAATCCCAAAATCTGTATTTTTAAAAAATTTCTACATGATTACAGTTGACAGTCAGGTCCATCAGATCTAGACCACTTTCAAACTACAAAGCAGGCTTCTTTGTTGGAAGAAAGAAATAGCCACTATTTAAAAAGAGAGAGAGAGAAAGAGAAGGAGGAAATTCTAATATTTTAGAAAATATTACTTTCTTCTGAATCCCTTTACCTTCTTTTTGGCTTTTGAATTTACCCTACTTTATTGATTCTAAAGTGTACATTTTTTTCATGGTGTCTCTGAAATTGAGGTGCCTTTAGTAATCAATCAATGGCGTCTAAGATGAATAAGTTCTAGAGATATGCTGTATAACATTATGCCTATAGTTAACAGTACTTATTGTACACTTAAAAGTTTGTTAAGAGGGTGGATTTCAAGTTAAATGTTCTTATCACAATAAAAAAATATCAATGGCATGTAACATTGGTGTCAATTGAGACATGGTTATGTGAAAACCTTCTGTTGATGCCTGCCAAGATCATTAAGTGCCAGCATCAGACCATTTCAGATTCAGTGAAATACAGCATTTTTCCTGTATGTATTTTAGTTTAAAATTTTGAGTCAATACTAAAACTAGATTTTAATTTCTGATGTAGCACTCTTAGCAGGTCAGCTCTTCTATCAAAAAGTCTTGACTCCTGGCTAGCCATACCCTACAGAAATCTCTGCCTAGCCATCTGTTGTAGGAAATTAGTAGATCCTTCCCTGCCCAGCAAAAGGGCAGTCTCTAAATGTCTGGCTGAGAAGGCTGTGCGATCTTTCTCTAACTACATAGTAATGGGCAGTGCCAGAACTTACAGTATCAGAAACTATGTATCACACTTTTATGTCTCTCAGCTCTACCCCTAGATTTTCCATATGCAGCTGAAGTGAGTCAGCAAGCAGGACCTAGCTCTGCTCCCATGAATCCACATGGACCTTTTCAGTTCTAGAGGGGTAATTGCATCAGATGATAAACTTTATATCAAATTTCAGAAGAAAGTAGGTACTAACTCAAGACAATCCTCTAAAAGTTCAATAAGATACTGGCTTGCTCATATCTGATAATTACCTCTAGTTACAGATTGAACCAAATTTAGAAATAGAATTGTTGAATACTTAATATAATAAAAATTAATCTTGCTTAACTAAAAATGGAATAATCACTGGGCAAAGTTGTGACGTAGTATTGATGGTTTTACAGTTCAGTTCTGTGAATTGGCCAAATCTCGCTGAGTTTTAGTCCGTCTCAGAGGGTTGAGATGATAATATCAAACTATTCTTCACTTAGAAATTAGTGAAAATGAAAAGCCTTACTGTAAAAGACTTTTACTACCTATTTAAACGTAAACTGAATTTAGTCTGCTCACTAAAGAAGACTCGTATATTGAATTATCTTTTCATGTATGTTTCCAGCATTCAAAGAAAAACCTCAGTATCCACCAAGCCAGGCTCAAGCAGTTCTCCAAGACAGTCCGCCTGGAGAGTATTCCTATGTGAAATCAATAAGGAACCTATTTAAAAATATTCCTTTTGTCCTTCTATTGATCACTTATGGTAAGTGGTTTTATTTTCGTTGATGTCTGTGTAAACCTTTGAGCATTACAGATTATTTTCTTATAATCTAGTGGTTTGAGCTTTAATTAATGAGATAGGTATATTAACTCTATAATAATAGCATAGTCATAAACTTAAATTTTTAACCAAAAGCAAAAACTTCAGAATGGATTTCCTTACATGTTTTTAGAACAAAAAAAATTTGTGGACATTAAAGAAAGAAGCAGTCTTTTTTTAAAAAATTTTATTTAATTAAAAAAAATTTTTTTATACAGCAGGTTCTTATTAGTCATCCATTTTATACATATTACTGTATATATGTCAATCCCAATCTCTCAATTCATCACACCACCATCCTCCCCCGCCACTTTCCCCCCTTGGTGTCCATACATTTGTTCTCTACATCTGTGTCTCTATTTCTGTCCTGAAACCGGTTCATCTGTACCATTTTTCTAGGTTTCACATATATGCGTTAATATATGATATTTGTTTTTCTCTTTCTGACTGACTTCACTCTGTATGACAGTCTCTAGATCCATCAACGTCTCTACAAATGACCCAGTTTCATTCCTTTTAATGGCTGAGTAATATTCCATTGTATATATGTACTACATCTTCTTTATCCATTCGCCTGTTGATGGGCATTTAGGTTGCTTCCATGACCTGGCTATTGTAAATAGTGCTGCAATGAACATTGGGGTGCATGTGTCTTTTTGAATTATGGTTTTCTCTGGGTATATGCCCAGTAGTGGAATTGCTGGATCATATGGTAATTCTATTTTTAGTTTTTTAAGGAACCTCCATACTGTTCTCCATAGTGGCTGTATCAATTTACATTCCCACCAGCAATGCAAGAGGGTTCCCTTTTCTCCACACCCTCTCCAGCATTTGTTGTTTGTAGATTTTCTGATGATGCCCATTCTAACCAGTGTGAGGTAATACCTCATTGTAGTTTTGATTTGCATTTCTCTAATAATTAGTGAAGTTGAGCAGCTTTTCATGTGCTTTTTTGGCCATCTGTATGTCTTCTTTGGAGAAATGCCTATTTAGGTCTTCTGCCCATTTTTTGATTGGGTTGTTTGTTTTTTTAATATTGAGCTGCATGAGCTGTTTATATATTTTGGAGATTAATCCTTTGTCCATTGATTCGTTTGCAAATATTTCCTCCCATTCTGAGAGGTTTTTTTTTTGTCTTTTTTATAGTTTCCTTTGCTGTGCAAAAGCTTTTAAGTTTCATTAGGTCCCATTTGTTTATTTTTGTTTTTATTTCTATTACTCTAGGAGGTGGATCAAAAAAGCTCTTGCTGTGATTTATGTCAAAGAGTGTTCTTCCTATGTTTTCCTCTAAGAGTTTTATAGTGTCCAGTCTTACATTTAGGTCTCTAATCCATATTGACTTTATTTTTGTGTATGGTGTTAGGGAGTGTTCTATTTCATACTTTTACATGTAGCTGTCCAGTTCTCCCAGCACCACTTATTGAAGAGACTGTCTTTTCTCCATTGTATATCCTTGCCTCCTTTATCATGGATTAGTTGACCATAGGTGCGTGGATTTACCTGTGGGCTTTCTATCCTGTTCCATTGATCTATATTTCTGTTTTTGTCCCAGTACCATATTGTCTTGATTACTGTAGCTTTGTAATATAGTCTGAAGTTGGGGAGTCTGATTCCTCCAGCTCTGTTTTTTTCCCCTCAAGACTGCTTTGGCTATTTGGGGTCGTTTTTGTCTCCATACACATTTTAAGATTTTTGTTCTAGTTCTGTAAAAAATTTCACTGGTAATTTGATAAGGATTGCATTGAATCTGTAGATTGCTTTGGGTAGTATAGTCATTTTCACAATATTGATTCTTCTAATCCAGGAACATGGTATATCTCTCCATCTGTTTGTGTCATGTTTGATTTCTTTCATCAGTGTCTTATAGTTTTCTGAGTACAGGTCTTTTACCTCCTTAGGTAGGTTTATTCCTACGTATTTTATTCTTTTTGTTGCAGTGGTGAATGGGATTGTTTCCTTAATTTCTTTTTCTGATCTTTCGTTGTTAGTGTATAGGAATGCAAGAGATTTCTGTGCATTAATTTTGTATTCTGCAACTTTACCAAATTCATTGATTAGCTCTAGTAGTTTTCTGGTGGCGTCTTTAGGATTCTTTAGGATTCTCTATGTATAGTATCATGTCATCTGCAAACAGTGACAGTTTTCCTTCTTCTTTTCCAATTTGTATTCCTTTTATTTCTTTTTCTTCTCTGATTGCTGTGGCTAGGACTTCCAAAACTATGTTGAATAATAGTTGCAAGAGTGGACATCCTTGTCTTGTTCCTGATCTTAGAGGAAATGCTTTCCTCTAAGAAAAATGTTTTACACCATTGAAAATGATGTTTGCTGTGGGTTTGTCATATATGGCCTTTATTATGTTGAGGTAGGTTCCCTCTATGCCCACTTTCTGGAGAGTTTTTATCATAAATGGGTGTTAATTTTGTCAAAAACTTTTTCTGCATCTATTGAGATGATCATATGGTTTTTATTCTTCAGTTTGTTAACATGGTGTATCACATTGATTGATTCGCGTATACTGAAGAATCCTTGCATCCCTGGGATAAATCCCACTTGATCATGGTGTATGAGTCTTTTAATGTGTTGTTGGATTCTGTTTGCTAGTATTTTGTTGAGGATTTTTGCATCTATATTCATGAGTGATATTGGTCTGTAATTTTCTTTTTTTGTAGTATCATTGTCTGGTTTTGGTATCAGGGTGATGGTGGCCTCATAGAATGAGTTTGGGACTGTTCCTTCCTCTGCAATTTTTTGGAAGAGTTTGAGAAGGATAAGTGTTAGCTCTTCTGTAAATGTTTGATAGAATTCACCTGTGAAGCCATCTGGTCCTGGGCTTTTGTTTGTTGGAAGATTTTTAATCACAGTTTCAATTTTATTACTTGTGATTTGTCTGTTCATATTTTGTATTTCTTCCTGGTTCAGTCTTGGAAGGTTATACCTTTCTAAGAATTTGTCCATTTCTTCCAGGTTGTCCATTTTATTGGCATAGAGTTGCTTGTAGTAGTCTCTTATGATGCTTTGTATTTCTGCAGTGTCTGTTGTAACTTCTCCTTTTTCATGTCTAATTTTATTGATTGAGTCCTCTCCCTCTTTTTCTTGATGAGTCTGGCTAAAGGTTTATCAATTTTGTTTATCTTCTCAAAGAACCAGCTTTTAGTTTTATTGATCCTTGCTATTGTTTTCTTTGTTTTTATTTCATTTATTTATGCTCTGATCTTTATGATTTCTTTCCTCCTACTAACTTTGGGTTTTGTTTGTTCTTCTTTCTCTAGTTTCTATAGGTGTAAGGTTAAATTGTTTATTTGAGATTTTTCTTGCTTCTTGAGGTAGACTTGTATTGCTATAAACTTCCCTTTTAGAACTGCTTTTGCTGCATCCCATAGGTTTTGGGTCATTGTGTTTTCATTGTCATTTGTTTCTAGGTATTTTTTGATTTCGTCTTTGATTTCTTCAGTGATCTCTTGGTTATTAAGTAGTGTATTGTTTAGCCTCCATGTGTTTGTATTTTTTATGTGTTTTCCCCTGTAATTGATTGCTAATCTCATAGCCTTGTGGTTGGAAAAGATGCTTGATATGATTTCAGTTTTCTTAAATTTACTGAGGCTTGATTTGTGACCCAAGATGTGATCTATCCTGGAGAATGTTCCGTGCCCACTTGAGAAGAAAGTGTAATCTGCTGTTTTTGGATGGAATGTCCTATAAATATCAATTAAATCTGTCTGGTCTATTATGTAATTTAAAGCTTGTGTTTCCTTATTAATTTTCTGTCTGGATGATGTGTCCGTTGGTGTAAGTGAGGTGTTAAAGTCCTGCACTTTTATTGTGTTCCTGTCGATTTCCTCTTTTACAGCTGTTAGCATTTGCCTTATGTATTGAGGTGCTCCTCTTTGGGTGCGTATATATTTATAATTGTTATGTCTTCTTCTTGGATTGATCCCTTGATCATTATGTAGTGTCCTTCCTTGTCTCTTGTAACATTCTTTATTTTAAAGTCTATTTTATCTCATATGAGTATTGCTACTCCAGCTTTCTTTCGATTTCCATGTGCATGGAATATCTTTTTCCATCCCCTCACTTTCAGTCTGTATGTGTCCCTAGGTCTGAAGTGGGTCTCTTGTAGATAGCATATATATGGGTCTTGTTTTTGTATCCATTCAGTGAGCCTGCCTGCGCCTTTTGGTTGGAGCATTTAATCCATTCACATTTAAGGTAATTATCGATACGTATGTTCCTATGACCATTTTCTTAATTGTTTTGGGTTTGTTTTTGTAGGTCCTTTCTGTCTTTTGTGTTTCCCACTTAGAGAAGTTCCTTTAGCATTTGTTGTAGAGCTGGTTTGGTGGTGCTGAATTCTCTTAGCTTTTGCTTGTCTGTAAAGCTTTTGATTTCTCCGTCGAATCTGAATGAGATCCTTGCCAGGTAGAGTAATCTTGGTTGTAGGTTCTTCCCTTTCATCACTTTAAATATATCGTGCCACTCCCTTCTGGCTTGTAGAGTTTCTGCTGAGAAATCAATTGTTAACCTTTTGGGAGTTCCCTTATATGTTATTTGTCGTTTTTCCCTTGTTGCTTTTAATAATTTTTCTTTGTCTTTAATTTCTGTCAGTTTGATTACTATGTGTCTCGGCGTGTTTCCTTTTGGGTTTATCCTGCCTGGGACTCTCTGCTCTTCCTGGACTTGGGTGGCTATTTCCTTTCCCATGTTAGGGAAGTTTTCGACTATAATCTCTTCAAATATTTTCTCAGGTCCTTTCTCTCTCTCTTCTCCTTCTGGGACCCCTATAATGCAAATATTGGTGCATTTAATGTTGTCCCACAGGTCTCTTAGGCTGTCTTCATTTGTTTTCATTCTTTTTTCTTTATTCTGTTCCATGGCAGTGAATTCCACCATTCTGTCTTCCAGGTCACTTATCTGTTCTTCTGCCTCAAATATTCTCCTATTGATTCCTTCTAGTGTATTTTTCATTTCAATTATTGTATTGTCATCTCTGTTTGTTTGTTCTTTAATTCTTCTAGGTGTTTGTTCTTTAACTCTTCTAGGTCCTTGTTAAACATTTCTTGCATCTTCTTGGTCTCCATTCTTTTTCCGTGGTCCTGGATCATCTTCACTATCATTATTCTGAATTCTTTTTCTGGAAGATTGCCTACCTTCACTTCATTTAATTGTTTTTCTGGGGTTTTATCTTGTTCCTTCATCTGGTACAAAGTACTCTGCCTTTTCATTTTGTCTGTCTTTCTGTGAGTGTGGTTTTCGTTCCACAGGCTGCAGGATTGTAGTTCTTGTTTCTGCTGTCTGCCAGCACTGTCTTCTTTTGTGAGTTCTCCCAGGGTGTTTTAGGTCCTTTGTAAATTATAGTTCTGACCACTGTAAGCATATGGAAAATGTCATCAATAATTCCTTTCTTTGACCTTGTGCAAACTGTCATCTATTTTGACTACTCTATCAAAGTCTCATCCTTCTAGGTCTTTCAGCATAGCAGACAGATATTCCTCCTAACACTGTAGCTTTGACTGCAGGCACCAACCCAATGTGTTCCCTTCAGAGTTTTCTGGCAGAGTATTCTTTCATCCTTGTATTAACACTGTTTATTAACCAATACCCCCTATTTCTGTCTTACTTGCCTTCAGAAGTCATTCACTGCTATTCTTTTCTTTATATTTTTTGGGGGCAGTGCACACAGGAGTATGTAATTGTTTTATAAGTTGTAACAAATTATGCTGTGATCTAAACTCTTACCCTTTTACTGGGATTACTTCCCCCCACCCCTTTTCTTAGTGGAAATTATTAAACACAAAAGTAGAACATTTAATTTAATGAATTCCTAAGTACCCATCATCACCCAGCTTCAACAGTTACCAACAGTTCACCAATGCTTTTTTCCTGGAATATTTTACCTTTTTATTTTTTTATTTTTTTTGCTTTGGCCACGCTGCAGCTTGTGGGATCTTAGTTCCCCAACCAGGGATCGAACCCGGGCCCTTGGCAGTGAAAGCGCAGAGTCGTAACCACTGGACAGCCAGGGAATTCCCTGGAATATTTTAAAGCAAATACCAGATGTTATATCATCTCATAATTAAATACTTCAGTTCCTTTTCTTAATTTTGGTTACCTCCACTGCTTAGCTTAAACCTAAAATTCATAACTAGGAAGTAGAGAAAATATAGTGGCTTACTGTTATCTAGTAGAGCAAATTCATTTCTTTAGCCTATCATTTAAGGTGGCTTCTTTCCTTCTTTTATACCTCATTGTTTCCCAATACAAAATTCTCTTTTAGCCAAATTTATAACCAACCCTGTGCCACATACACAGAAGCACAAACATGCCTTCACATGCATATACACTGTTAATTCTCATCTATGTAATACATTTTGTGCCATTATTTCTTTTACCTGAAATGTGTCCTTTTTTTCCTTAAGCAGTCCTATAGGAGCTAGCTTAACGTTTACCTCACTTATTGTTCATTGTATTATTCATTCATTTATTCATTTATCCTACCAATAATTGTCAAGTATCTACTAAATGTATAATAGTGCCCTAGATGCTGTGTGGATTAGAAAGAAGCATGATACATGATTTCCACCCTGAAATAATTATAATTCAATTGAGGAGATAATGTAAACCTCTGAAAAGTAAACAATAGTGTAAAAGTTATTTATCAGAAAGATAACAACATAAGAGAAGTTGTATGGCAAGTGCATGCTAAAGGCCTTCAGAATACATAATTGGGACAAGATACAAGAAAGGAAGGGGTGTGGATGGCAGGGAGGGCATCACAGCAAAGATGGTGGTTGAGGCTGGCCTTGAAGGACAGGTTAGATTTGGATAGACAAGGGGGAAGAGGGTAATGGCATGAGCAAGGGCCTTAGATGGCACCGTCTCTGAATATTCTGATTTCTGTGGAGCTTTTATGTATTTTATAGCACATTATTTAGCACCTGATTATGCATAAATAATTAGGTAAAAATTTGTTTAGTTGTTTGAAATTTGTAAAGGACTTCCATATATATTATTTCAGCTAACTTTTTGAGATAGAAAGATTATTATACCTATTTTAAAAATAAAGACTCCGAGTTCTCATTTCTTTTTCTTTTTTTAAAAGAATATTTAAATATTTATTTATTTGACTGTGCCAGGTCTTTTTTTTTTTGGCTGCATTGGGTCTTCATTGCTCTGTGCAGGCTTCTCATTGCAGTGGCTTCTCTTGTTGCGGAGCATGGGCTCTAGGTGCGCAGGCTTCAGTAGTTGCAGCACGCAGGCTCAGTTGTTGTGGTGCACAAGTTTAGTTGTTCCGTGTCATGTGGGATCTTCCCGGACCAGGGATTGAACCCATGTCCCCTGCATTGGCAGGTGGATTCTTAACCACTGTGACACCAAGGAAGTCCCTGCGCCAGGTCTTAGTTGTGGCACGTGGGATCTTTGTTGCCCTGTGCGGGATTTTCATTGCGGCATGAGGGATCTTTAGTTGCGGCATGTGGGCTCTTAGTTGTGGCATGCGGGATCTGGTTCCCTGACCAAGGATCGAACCAAGGCCCCCTGCATTGGGAGCACGGAGTCTTAACCACTGGACCACCAGGGAAGTCCCCTGAGTTCTCATTTCTTAATTCTAAATTTTATTTGTATAGAATTTAAAAGGTACAAAGGACATACAATGAAAAGTCAGTCTTCTCCCATCTCTATCCCCAGGTCATCCACTCCCTGGAAGGAATCACTGTTACCACCTGCAACTTATTTGTTATCATCTGCAATTTATTTGTGAAGCTAGTATAACCTTGATATCAAAATCAGACAGGGACAGTGTAAGAGAAAAATTATAGGCCAGTTTTACATATGAACCTAGATGTAAAAATCCAAAATAAAATATTAGAAAACGTAATGCAGCTATTTATAAAAATGATACTGCATCCTGATGAAGTTTGGTTTATCTCAGGAGTGAGAAACGATTTAGTACTAGAAATGTATGCATATAATTGACCACAGTAAGAGATCAAAGAGGAAAATTTACCCAATGGCTGAGGAAAAAGCATTTGATAGAATACAATACCCATTGGTTAAAGACTCTTAGCCAATTGTGAGAAAAATGAACTTTCTGAACTTGATAAAGTTTATCTACAAAAACCCTATAGCAAACATCATTCCAAAGGCAGAACCTTAGGAACATTACCCTTAAAAATCAATAAGCAGTATCCCTTAAAACAAGGATGCCTATTGTCACCACTTCTATTCAACATCCAACTGAAAGTCCTGGCTGGCCCACTAATACAGGAAAAATTAAAAGTATATGAATTGGAAAGAAAAAACATGCTATTATTTGCAGATAATATGATTATGTATACCAGAGGTCAGCAAACTGTCTTAGGAGCCAAATCCGGCCATTGCCGGTTTTTATAAAGTTTTGTTCACTTACATATTGTCTATGGCTGCTTTTGAACTACAAGAGCAGCAGAGTAGCCACATCAGAGACCATATAGCCTGCAAAGCTAAAATATTTACTGTCTGGTCTTTTACAGATAATGTTTTTGCTGACCCCATGGTCTACAAAATAATTCAAGAGAACCTACAGACTCTATTAGAACTAATAAGGATGGGTTCAGAAAGATTATGAGATACCTAACAATGTGAAAATATCAATTGCATTCTTATAAAAAGATACCTTTTATAATAGCAACCAGAAGTATAAGATGTGTAGGAATAAATCTACCAAAAAGAACTTAATGTAAATCAGCTATACTTAAATGTTAAAAAATAACTTTATAAATTATAAAATTATAGAACATTGAAAGACATAAGAGAAGATCTCAATTAAGTGGAGGGATATACCATGTTTTTGGAAGACTCAAGATTGTAATAATGCCAGTTAACCTTACAGGACCACTATATTAACAAATGCCAATTATGGATTTGGACTGATGGAAAGGCCAGACACAGACACAGGCTTCAGAAACTGAACAGAGTTTACTTGTTGAAGGAATTGGAAAGAGGGAGTTGGGAAACCCTGTGGAGAGTTCAGTAATATTCCCCAGGACAGTTGGAGAAGTTTCTTGACTTGATATTCGTCACCGAAGGGGTGCATAGTTAGGGATCATAGTGTCTGAATGAGTGAGAGTCATATCACACCTTTTGGAATTGTACCTGTCCCCCTCCATGCCTAGTATTATATACAAAAGATTGGAGCAGACTTGTACATGGGATAGTCTGGATAGGCACTACACTCCTAGGACAGGTTTTCAGGATTTTTTAGTGTCCAAAACTCAGGAACCAAATAAACCAAGAAACTTTTGTACCATCGTCTGGGTTTCCCATACATGTTTTAGCTGTAGGAAGATTTCCTTGAACCTGGAGATTTGGGAGCCATGGAATGGGTACCACACAGTATTACTTTAAAGGGTCTGCATTTGCTCACCCAACCTCACCAATCCTCTCAGCCCCAAGAGTGTCCAGCCTTATGTCTCATCCAGCTGTGTGTCTAGATATGGTCAATCCAGGTTGCATCACAGCCCCTGAACGAATTTTGTAAGAATTTCTCTCTCTTTCACTGTCTTTGTTTTTGGGGTTTTTTTTTGTAATTTATTTTTATATTGGGGTTTAGCTGATTTTCACTGCTGTGTTTATGCCACTTTACACCCACTTGATTCACTTACAGAGAGAGATCAATAAATACTTTTTTAAGATTCTTACTAGTCAGATATATTGTTCTGCGGTGAATAGGCTTGTTGAGTCCAGTTCACTGAGCAATGAGTAGGTCTTGTCTATTACATATTTGGTTTATGGAACGGTATCTGTGCTAATTTCAAACTCTTGGTTTATGCCTCACCCCACCTCACCTTTCCCCTTAAGCAGCCATAAGTGTGTTTTCTAAATGTGTGACTCTGTTCTGTTTTATAATTCAGTTCATGTGTAGCGATTTTTACATTCCCTCTATAAGTGATGTTATGATAAGTTTCTTTTTCTGTGTGACATATTTCACTTAGAATCATCGTGCCTAAATCCACTCATTATGCTGCTACTAACCTTATAACATTGATTTCATGGCTGAGGGATATTCCATTGTACATAAGTACCACAACTTCTTTATCCATTTTTCTGTTTCCTGGGATATTTAAGGTGTACCCGAGTCGAGGTTCTTTTAAACAGAGCAGCCCTAAACTTTTTTTTGAGTTAGGGCTATTTGGAGAAAGCATGATTCCTCACTGTCCCCATCTGTAGCTACTTGCTATCTGAAACTCAGACAAATACCATACTCTAGATTCAGCTAACAGTATTCTTTGCTATTATAATTCTTTCTTCAGATTCTGGCTATCCTCACTGAGGTCTGGAATAGATTTGAGATCACCGTAGGGTACAGTGCAGTAGAGTACACTGAAGCCTCAGCACAGGCCTCCTTTATTTTCCTTGGCCTCCTCAGGCTAGCCTAGCTGGGTCCCTATGCATTCCTGAACTCAGTGGGAAGTGAGTAACAAAGGCTAGTTACCCAGGGGTTTTTGATAAGATCTTTAGACCTAGGCCTCATCTTGCAATCTCCAACTTAAACAGGGTTTGTAATAAAACTTGGCTAATTCTGAAATTACTGTGAGATAAGTAAGGGCCAAGAACAACAATGGTAATTTTGATAAAGAACAAGGTAAGGAACTAATTCTCAGATATCAAGATTTATAGAGCAGTGGTAATCAAGATGTCATGTATTAGTAAGGGATAGACAATTAGATCACTGGATCAGAATAGAGAGCCCAGGGACCTAGCCCTGTGTATCAGTTGGCATAGGCTAGGTTGTATTATAGCAATGAAACCCCACCAAAAAAAATCTTAGTGGCCAAACACATCAAAAGTTTATTTCTTGCCTATGCTACCTGTTCGCTGTGAGTAGGCAGCAAATTACTCAGGGATCCAGGCACATGTCTCCATGATTACTCAGGTAGGAAATGAGAAGTATCACTTTTACTCACCTTTAAAGTCATATGGCCATGCCACTAAGTGCCTGGATAGAGAAAAACTAGAATATTTGCAAACAGCTATGATGACTAGAACATTATGCATATATGAAAACTTGATATTTGTAGAAGAGAATGTACATAGTAAATTGTCCTGGGACAATCAATTAGCCATAGAGGAAAAATAAGGTGAAATTAGGAAATGAATTGTGGATTAAAGATCAAAGGGTAAAAATCAGAACTTTAATTTTTTTTTTTTTTTGGCCACGCGGCACGGCATGCAGGATCTTAGCTCCCTGACCACGGCAGGGATTGAACCCGTGCCTCCTGCAGTGGAAGCATGGAGTCTTAACCACTGGACCACCAGGGAAGTCCCCAGAGCTTTAATGTTTTAGAAGCAATAAAGGGAAGGGAAGGGAACCATCTTTAGTATTCTTAAAAGAATTTCCTAATGCAAAAAACATAAACCCTAAATAAAAAGATTGATAAATATGTACATTAAAATAATGATATGTTCTAAAAAGACATGACATGGGCTATGAGAAAATGTCTGCAATGCATATAACCAACAAAGGCTTCGTACCCACAATATAAAAGTGACCCCTACTAATCACTAAGAAAAGAGCAAACAGTCCGGGGAAACCAGAAGGCATTTATATGTTTGTTTGTGTGTATGTTGCTCATGTATGATGCTCAACCTTACTAGTAATTGAGGAAATGCAAATCAAAACCAAAGTAAGATACAATATCCCACACATTCAAATTGGCAAAAAAAAAGAAAAAAATTTTTTAATCTGATGCAAACAAATTTGGCAAGGATGTAGAGTAAAGGAACTCTGTTGGTAGTACAGCAAGTCCCCTACATATGAACCTTCAAGTTGTGAACTTTCAAAGATGCAAACGTGCGTTCCATCAACGTCAGGCGTGAGTGAAGTTGCAGCTTGCCCCCCGTCTCCTATTGCTGATGATCCTTCAGCTCTACCATCTCCCACCTCCTCTCCCTCCTCCAGTCAGTAACTCTCCTTGCCTGTTCACTTGATGCCAGCCCCTGAATGTCAGCTGTTGTACTGTACTACTGTACAAGGTACTGTACTGTAAGATTAAAAATGTTTTCTTTATTTTTAGTTTGTTTTTTATGTATTATTTGTGTGAAAAGTATTATAAACCCATTACAGTACAGTACTATGTAGCTGATTGTGTTTGTTGGGTACCTAGGCTAACTTTGTTGGACTTACGAACAAATTGGACTTACAAACCCGCTCTCGGAACGGAACTCGTTCATATGTAGGGGACTTACTATATAAACTGGCACACCCATTTTGAAGAGTAGTTTGGCTATATCTAGAAAGTAGACGTTTTACTCCTAGGTACATACTTAGAGAAACCCTTATACATAAGAACAAAAACATAGTATTTATTGCAACATTGTTTTAAATAGCAAAAAACTGGAAAAAGCCTTAACATGTCTATTGACTTAGGACAAGAGATAATTAAATGGAAGTATATTCACACAATGTACTGTTATACACCAGAGAAAACCGATGAGCTAGAACTAAAAGTATCAACATGGTTAAATCTCAAAACCATGATATTGAGTGATATGAGCAAATTGCAGATGGATACTAATATCATATTATTTATATAAAATTTAAATACATGCAGAATAATTCTAACTATTGTGTATTGATACACATATGTTATAATATCTACAATAATAAACACCAAGATCAGGATGGGGATTACCTCTGAGGAAGAATAGGATTAAGGAAGGTCTAAAAAAATGAATCTAAAGCAAAAATGGCAAAATGTTAATGTTTAGTAAGAGGGTGATGAGTAAGGGTATTTGTTAAATTAGTTTCTGTACTATTTTGTATGCTTGAAATATTTAATAATGGGAAAACAATAAACTTAAATTTCAGCTAGGTTAAAAGACTTAGACCTAAAGTTACACAACATATGTGAAGAAACTCCATGATTCAAATCTAATCATATGATTCCTGATAACCAGCTGTTTTTATTTTTCCTTTTTAAGTATTCTTCAGTTAACATTGTCTTACTAATTGCCTTATAAGTCTTTGATGCAGGGGTGAGAGCTCTGAAAGAGGGATTCTGTCTTAATGCTTTAACATTCATCAGCTTGTGTAGGCGCTCAGGAAGCAATCCGTTGCTAGATTGCTGTATACAGTGTTATGCATGGGACTGTGATTTCTGGTCCATATGTCTGAATCTAAATAATAGTAAATGATGTAATGACAGAATTTTACAATCACAATCTCTAGTAAGTTTAGGTGTTACGTTGATGAGTCCACATCCTGAAAGGGAATAGCAAGAGGTCTTAATTTTTTCTTTCAACTGTCTAAGAAGACATTATATTTTCACAACTGTCACAGAGTGTTACATATTACTTTATGAACTAGTACATGGTACATTGATAGTTTTCTCTTTATTTATTGTAGGTATCATGACTGGAGCATTTTATTCTGTCTCAACATTATTAAATCAAATTATACTGACATACTATGAGGTAAGCTTCTGCCTATATTGTGTTGCATGCCTGGCCAAGAATTTTTCTTTAGAAATATAATTCCTGTTAGCATGATCATAAGGCTAAAGATTTATGACCTTGTTGCTTTAAAAGATTTATATTTGTTTTCACTGAGAATACATTTAATCCAGTTTATAAAACAACATGGAAAGCAGAAGTCATTATTGCTTTGACAGTACCTCAGTCTTTTTTAAATTTTTTTTAAAAGAGATAGTGTGACTGGTTATATGAAAAAAGACAAAGAACAAACTTTAAAAGAAAACCAACACAAATATAAAGACGTAAATATCAAGCTCTGATCTCTCTTTGCTTTTGAAAGGAGAACGCAGTTGTAGTATGTAAAAGCTATCAGCTTAACTTCCTTTTCAGACATCTGTGAATTAGTTAAGAATTCTAACAAAAATTACTGTACTTCTAACCATGGAGGATCAAGAAAAATTCCCTTTTTGATTTCTCCCATATATCAGGGTTTTTTTTTTCTGTTTTAATGTAGAATGTCCTTTAATATGTGCTTTACCTGCCTCTACCGCATTCACCTTAACACATGTACTGAATTCTTCATGTTATATTGTATGCTTAATTTTATCTGCTATTTCCATTGACTTTGAGAAGGTATTGGAATGTGAAGGATCTGTTTGAATTATAAGTATCTGATCAACTTCTTTTGAAAAAAATTTTAAGGGAGAAGAAGTGAATGCTGGAAGGATTGGGCTAACACTAGTATTAGCTGGAATGGTGGGCTCTATTCTTTGTGGTTTATGGCTGGATTATACCAAAACATACAAGTAAGTGAAAGTAGGCAAATGTATGGTGTACAACCTAAGGTATTTTGGTTTTAAAGGAACCTTTACTTTTTATTTTTTTATTTTTTTATTTTTTTAAGATTTGATGAAAGTTCATAATAATGCAGTTGACAAGAAAATTAGTTATTTCTGAGGTATACATTTTAAAGTAATAACTAGGATTATGACTTATAACATTATACCAGAACATATAAGATTTTTAGAAATTTCATGTAATGTCTGAAACATTTATATTAACATATTTCCATACATATTTCCATACAAATACAAATATAAGATTTTTAGAAATTTCATGTAATGTCTGAAACATTTATATTAACATATTTCCATGCAAATAACCCAATGAAAGTTTAGTATTAGTTGTTTTGTTTGTTTTTTTATACTGCAGGTTCTTATTAGGCATCAATTTTATACACATCAGTGTATACATGTCAATCCCAATCGCCCAATTCAGCACACCACCATCCCCAACCCACCGCAGTTTTCCCCCCTTGGTGTCCATATGTCCATTCTCTACATCTGTGTCTCAACTTCTGCCCTGCAAACTGGCTCATCTGTACCATTTTTCTAGGTTCCACATACATGCATTAATATACGATATTTGTTTTTCTCTTTCTGACTTACTTCACTCTGTATGACAGTCTCTAGATCCATCCACGTCTCAACAAATGACTCAGTTTCGTTCCTTTTTATGGCTGAGTAATATTCCATTGTATATATATACCACAACTTCTTTATCCATTCGTCTGTTGATGGGCATTTAGGTTGCTTCCATGACCTGGCTATTGTAAATAGTGCCGCAATGAACATTCGGGTGCACGTTTCTTTTTGAATTACGGTTTTCTCTGGGTATATGCCCAGTAGTGGGATTGCTGGGTCATATGGTAATTCTATTTTTAGTTTTTTAAGGAACCTCCATATTGTTCTCCATAGTGGCTGTATCAATTTACATTCCCACCAACAGTGCAAGAGGGTTCCCTTTTCTCCACACCCTCGCCAGCATTTGTTGTTTGTAGATTTTCTGATGATGCCCATTCTAACAGGAGTGAGGTGATACATCATTGTAGTTTTGATTTGCATTTCTCTAATAATTAGTGATGTTGAGCATCTTTTCATGTGCTTCGTGGCCGTCTGTATGTCTTCTTCGGAGAAATGTCTACTTAGGTCTTCTGCCCATTTTTGGATTGGGGTGTTTGTTTCTTTAATATTGAGCTGAATGAGCTGTTTATATATTTTGGAGATTAATCCTTTGTCCGTTGATTCATTTGCAAATATTTTCTCCCATTCTGAGGGTTGTCTTTTCGTCTTGTTTATGGTTTCCTTTGCTGTGCAAAAGCTTTGAAGTTTCATTAGGTCCCACTTGTTTATTTTTGTTTTTATTTCCATTACTCTAGGAGGTGGATCAAAAAAGATCTTGCTGTGATTTATGTCAAAGAGTGTTCTTCCTATGTTTTCCTCTAAGAGTTTTATAGTGTCCAGTCTTATATTTAGGTCTCTAATCCATTTTGAGTTTATTTTTGTGTATGGTGTTAGGGAGTATTCTAATTTCATTCTTTTACATGTAGCTGTCCAGTTTTCCAAGCACCACTTATTGAAGAGACTGTCTTTTCTCCATTGTATATCTTTGCCTCCTTTGTCATAGATTAGTTGACCATAGGTGCGTGGGTTAATCTCTGGGCTTTCTATCTTGTTCCATTGATCTATGTTTCTGTTTTTGTGCCAGTACCATATTGTCTTGATTACTGTAGCTTTGTAGTATAGTCTGAAGTCAGGGAGTCTGATTCCTCCAGCTCCATTTTTTTGCCTCAAGACTGCTTTGGCTATTCGGGGTCTTTTGTGTCTCCATACAAATTTTAAGATGATTTGTTCTAGCTCCGTAAAAAATGCCATTGGTAATTTGATAGGGATTGCATTCAATCTGTAGATTGCTTTGGGTAGTATACTCATTTTCACAATGTTGATTCTTCCATTCCAAGAACATGGTATATCTCTCCATCTGTTGGTATCATCTTTAATTTCTTTCATCAGTGTCTTATAGTTTTCTGCATACATGTCTTTTGTCTCCCTAGGTAGGTTTATTCCTAGGTATTTTATTCTTTTTGTTGCAATGGTAAATGGGAGTGTTTCCATAATTTCTCTTTCAGATTTTTCATCATTAGTGTATAGGAATGCAAGGGATTTCTGTGTATTAATTTTGTATCCTGCAACTTTACCATATTCATTAATTAGCTCTAGCAGTTTTCTGGTGGCAGTTTTAGGATTCTCTATGTATAGTATCATGTCATCCGCAAACAGTGACAGTTTTACTTCTTCTTTTCCAATTTGTATTCCTTTTATTTCTTTTTCTTCTCTGATTGCCGTGGCTAGGACTTCCAGAACTATGTTGAATAATAGTGGTGAGAGTGGACATCCTTGTCTCGTTCCTGATCTTAGAGGAAATGCTTTCAGTTTTTCACCATTGAGAATGATGTTTGCTGTGGGTTTGTCATATATGGCCTTTATTATGTTGAGGTAGGTTCCCTCTATGCCCACTTTCTGGAGAGTTTTTATCAGAAATGGGTGTTGAATTTTGTCAAAAGCTTTTTCTGCATCTATTGAGATGATCATATGGTTTTTATTCTTCAATTTCTTAATATGGTGCATCACATTGATTGATTTGTGTATATTGAAGAATCCTTGCATCCCTGGGATAAATCCCACTTGATCGTGGTGTATGATCCTTTTAATGTGTTGTTGGATTCTGTTTGCTAGTATTTTGTTGAGGATTTTTGCATCTATATTCATCAGTGATATTGGTCTGTAATTTTCTTTTTTTGTAGTGTCTTTGTCTGGTTTTGGTATCAGGGTGATGGTGGCCTCATAGAATGAGTTTGGGAGTGTTCCTTCCTCTGCAATTTTTTGGAAGACTTTGAGAAGGATGGGTGTTAGCTCTTCTCTAAATGTTTGATAGAATTCACCTGTGAAGCCATCTGGTCCTGGACTTTTGTTTGTTGGAAGATTTTTAATCACAGTTTCAATTTCATTACTTGTGATTGGTCTGTTCATATTTTCTGTTTCTTCCTGGTTCAGTCTTGGAAGGTTATACCTTTCTAAGAATTTGTCCATTTCTTCCAGGTTGTCCATTTTATTGGCATAAAGTTGCTTGTAGTAGTCTCTTAGGATGCTTTGTATTTCTGCGGTGTCTGTTGTAACTTCTCCTTTTTCATTTCTGATTTTATTGATTTGAGTCCTCTCCCTCTTTTTCTTGATGAGTCTGGCTAATGGCTTATCAATTTTGTTTATCTTCTCAAAGAACCAACTTTTAGTTTTATTGATCTTTGCTATTGTTTTCTTTGTTTCTATTTCATTTATTTCTGCTCTGATCTTTATGATTTCTTTCCTTCTGCTAACTTTGGGTTTTGTTTGTTCTTCTTTCTCTAGTTTCTTTAGGTGTAAGGTTAGATTGTTTACTTGAGATTTTTCTTGTTTCTTTAGGTAGGCTTGTATAGCTATAAACTTCCCTCTTAGAACTGCTTTTGCTGCATCCCATAGGTTTTGGGTCGTCGTGTTTTCATTGTCATTTGTCTCTAGGTATTTTTTAATTTCCTCTTTGATTTCTTCAGTGATCTCTTGGTTATTTAGTAACGTATTGTTTAGCCTCCATGTGTTTGTCTTTTTTACGTTTTTTTCCCTGTAATTCATTTCTAATCTCATAGCGTTGTGGTCAGAAAAGATGCTTGATATGATTTCAATTTTCTTAAATTTACTGAGGCTTGATTTGTGACCCAAGATGTGATCTATCCTGGAGAATGTTCCGTGCGCACTTGAGAAGAACGTGTAATCTGCTGTTTTTGGATGGAATGTCCTATATATATCAATTAAATCTATCTGGTCTATTGTGTCATTTAAAGCTTCTGTTTCCTTATTTATTTTCATTTTGGATGATCTGTCCATTGGTGTAAGTGAGGTGTTAAAGTCCCCCACTATTATTGTGTTACTGTCGATTTCCTCTTTTATAGCTGTTAGCAGTTGCCTTATGTATTGAGGTGCTCCTATGTTGGGTGCATATATATTTATAATTGTTATATCTTCTTCTTGGATTGATCCCTTGATCATTATGTAGTGTCCTTCCTTGTCTCTTGTAACATTCTTTATTTTAAAGTCTATTTTATCTGATATGAGTATAGCTACTCCAGCTTTCTTTTGATTTCCATTTGCATGGAATATCTTTTTCCATCCCCTCACTTTCAGTCTGTATGTGTCCCTAGGTCTAAAGTGGGTCTCTTGTAGACAGCATACATATGGGTCCTGTTTTTGTATCCATTCAGCCAGTCTATGTCTTTTGGATGGGGCATTTAATCCATTCACGTTTAAGGTAATTATCGATATGTATGTTCCTATGACCATTTTCTTAATTGTTTTGGGTTTGTTTTTGTAGGTCCTTTTCTTCTCTTGTGTTTCCCACTTAGAGAAGTTCCTTTAGCATTTGTTGTAGAGCTGGTTTGGTGGTGCTGAATTCTCTTAGCTTTTGCCTGTCTGTAAAGCTTTTGCTTTCTCCATCAAATCTAAATGAGATCCTTGCCGGGTAGAGTAATCTTGGTTGTAGGTTCTTCCCTTTCATCACTTTAAGTATATCATGCCACTCCCTTCTGGCTTGCAGAGTTTCTGCTGAGAAATCAGCTGTTAACCTTATGGGAGTTCCCTTGTATGTTATTTGTCGTTTTTCCCTTGCTGCTTTCAATAATTTTTCTTTGTCTTTAATTTTTGCCACTTTGATTACTATGTGTCTCGGCGTGTTTCTCCTTGGGTTTATCCTGTATGGGACTCTCTGCGCTTCCTGGACTTGGGTGGCTATTTCCTTTCCCATGTTAGGGAAGTTTTCGACTATAATCTCTTCAAATATTTTCTCAGGTCCTTTCTCTCTCTCTTCTCCTTCTGGGACCCCTATAATGCGAATGTTGTTGCGTTTAATGTTGTCCCAGAGGTCTCTTAGGCTGTTTTCATTTCTTTTCATTCTTTTTTCTTTAGTCTGTTCCGCAGCAGTGAATTCCACCATTCTGTCTTCCAGGTCACTTATCCGTTCTTCTGCCTCAGTTATTCTGCTATTGATTCCTTCTAGTGTAGTTTTCATTTCAGTTATTGTATTGGTCATCTCTGTTTGTTTGTTCTTTAATTCTTCTAGGTCTTTGTTAATCATTTCTTGCATCTTCTCAATCTTTGCCTCCATTCTTATTCCGAGGTCCTGGATCATCTTCACTATCATTATTCTGAATTCTTTTTCTGGAAGGTTGCCTATCTCCACTTCATTTAGTTGTTTTTCTGGGTTTTTTTCTTGTTCCTTCATCTGGTACATAGCCCTCTGCCTTTTCATCTTCTCTATCTTTCTGTAACTGTGGTTTTTGGTCCACAGGCTGCAGGATTGTAGTTTTTCTTGCTTCTGCTGTCTGCCCTCTGGTGGTTGAGGCTATCTAAGAGGCTCGATGGGAGGCTCTGGTCTACTTTTTAGTTTAAGAAATTTACAAAGTGTTATTATTACTAAAAGAGTTGGATTCTAGACACTCTTAGGTTCCCTTAACTTCTGAATACAGTAGTCTCTGTATTATCTTATCTGTCATGTTTATTTCAACTTTGAGAACTTGGATACCTTATGAACTCTCCTCCCCTGTAATAATACTCATATATACCTCTTCAGAATGGATCATTTCTATTCTAAAAGGTGCCCTTTCTGAGAAACATTTGACTTCTGACAGAGACTTTATATTGCCCTTTTCTCATGTTATGAACTTAAAAACAAACAAATAAAAAGTTGTTCTTTCCTATCAAAAGGCTTTTTGGTAAAAAGTTTTTGGCTAAAATGCCCCCAAACTGTAGTTCCACTTAACTATAATACTGTAGTACATAATATGAAGATGCTATATTAATTGCACATCTGTATGGAACCAGAAAAATGCTAATACGAAAGAAAAAGTGAGTAGTACCAACTAGGAGACTGAGAAAGGGGTTTCAGAGGCAGCATCTTTTGCACTGGGCCTTAAAAGAATAGCTATATTTCAAAAAAAAAAAAAAAAAAGAAGAAGAAGAAGAATAGCTACATTTCTTAACAGACAGAAACTTCCCATCTGTTTGGGAGAAATGAATGAATGGAACTATGAATGAATGAAGTATGGAACTATGTCCTCTGCACCTTTCAAGGCCTCAGATATATTTGATACCGTTATCTAGACCCTTTCAAAGTACTGCTGATCTTGAAATTCTCCAAGGTAGTTCTCGGGTAATTTAAGACAGCACTTACTGTGGCTTCATTATTACGTAATGGTAGCTTAGAGTAAAACCCATTAAGTTTGTAGATGAAGGGAGCATGTGTAAAGGATTTACATTTATTAATAGTCTTTGGTCCATTTTATAATTAGGAAACTGAATTGGCATAGAAGTGTTCTTTGTTGCCCTGGCTTTCTTCTCAGGATAACTGCCATTCACTCACCAAGTTCCTGTTATGTGCATCACTCTTAGCTAAGAATTGTGGGAAGTAATATTTGATCCCTGTCCTTAGGACCTTTGCAGTCTAATTGGGAAAAATAAGGTGTTCACATATGTAAAGTTAAATAATAATATAACAGACTAAAATAGATGTCAAGTGCCAATTATTTAGATAGAAAATGATTAGGGAGTTTGGAAGAAAGGAGAATCTTGTAAGCTGCAGTGGTTAGGAAAAGCATTTTGGAAGAGGCGGAATTTGATCTGTATCTTGAAATACGGATAGGGAACTATCCCATTTGGTGGCACAAAAATGATTTTATCCTTATGAGTTTTCCTTCTTGTCTGAGCATTGGATATGATGTGAGTTTTGTTGTCTGTTGCTGTTGAAACTTAAATTTAATCTTTCAAGTCCATGCCTTGGTGGAAACATTTTCCATAGATAAGAAGGGGTTAATCTTGAAATCTGAAGAATTTATTATTGTATGGACAGAGCATAGCCAGACATGATTTTTATGTGCCTAAGAAAATCAGACAAAATACTAACAATTTTGTTGTTTTTGTTTTAGACATACTACTTTGACAGTTTACATTTTGTCTTTTGTTGGAATGGTTATATTTACTTTCACACTAAACCTTGGACACATTATCATCGTGTTTGTCACTGGAGGGTTGCTTGGGTAAGCATCACATGTGTTTAGGAGGAATGATAGCATGCTGTTATAATTCTGAAGTATAACTACTGTGGGTTTTAATTTTTTTAAGTTCATCCAAAAGTTCTTTAATATTTTATTTATTATTTTTTTATTTTTATTTTTTTAACGTCTTTATTGCAGTATAATTGCTCAAAAGTTCTTTAATATTTTAAACTTTAAAAGATCTGTCTCGTGCACGTCAATGTGTAATTCTTTACAACTATAAAAAATTAGCTTAAAATTATTTTTTTGCTATACTATCTGTGAAAAATGGATACGCCTTACTTAATCCAAGTAACTTTACTTGGCTAGAAAGACAACTGACTTAGAAAACTAGGGGTAAATTTTTCTCAGGAAAAAAAATTAGAAATTGTTTTGCTTCCTAGTTCATGGTTTTGCGTCTCAGTTCTCATGTCCTTGGGTTAATTGGTGAATCATAATAGTGCCTTCCCTTCACATACCAACCTCAAAACATTCACTTACTTGATAATTAGAATAGGTCTGAGAAGTTAAGCAATTGCATCAATATGTGATATTGTCCTTTTAATGATTCTTTCTGTGATTTTGGATTTATTTTCTTAGTTTCTTCATGACTGGTTACCTCCCCTTGGGTTTTGAATTTGCTGTTGAAATCACTTACCCTGAGTCTGAAGGTACTTCATCTGGTCTTCTTAATGCTGCTGCACAGGTAAACCTCTGATTTCTCTTAAATCTGAGACCGTTAGTTTACCAAATAGTCTAGTGGGTAATGAGTTTGACCATAGCTTTTGTTTTAAAAATTCCACCTTTCAATGCATGTTTCTAGAAGCCAAATCATATGAATAAAATAGTTAAGAAAAGTTCTGGGGAAAACATTATATTTGTTTTAAAGAAGCAAACAATAAAAATATTTCTCTTACTTTATTGTAGATATTTGGAATTTTATTCACGTTGGCGCAAGGAAAGCTCACATCAGACTATGGTCCTAGGACAGGGAACGTTTTCCTCTGTGTTTGGATGTTTGTAGGCATCATTTTAACAGGTAAATTAGGGAATTTGCCTGCCAAAGTACTCGTGTCATGTCCTCTTTATATTTAATTTTCATTTATGTTGCTTCTCAAGGCTTGACAGAACTCAAGAAAAAAATTAGATAAAAAGCAGGATATTATTGTTTCCCTTCAAGGATATGAATCTATGAATTCATTTTTCAGGTTTCAAATTCAACGCAATTGCTATGCATAGAAAACAAAACCATTGTAACAAGTGTCAGTAAAGGCCTGGAATGGACAGACCTGGCCTCAAGTTCCGATTCTGCTGCTCAGTAACTGTGTGACTTTGAAAAGTTACTCAACCTCTCACATCCTCTCTTTCTCATTTATATAATAGGGTATTAAAAGCCTGCTTTATGATGGTTATACAATTTTTTGAATATAATTTTAAAAACACTGAATTGTATACATTAAAGGGGTAAATGTTATGGTATGTGAATTGTATCTCAAAAAAATGTATATAGATGTAATATAAATATGGTAAAAATAGCAAAAAGAAAGGGGGAAATGCAACTATACTATTGCAAGATTTCTACATCTTTCTTGAAGTAATTCTATATAAAGTCTAAGAAGATTGTGATAAATTAAAGATGCACAGTGTAATCCGTAGAGCAACGAATAAAAAATAAACAACAACAACAACAAAAGCCTGCCTTAGGGGGTTGCTGTGAAGATTAACTGAGATGGTTGATGAAAAGCTCCTAGTATAGTGTCTGGCACCTAGGACATGCCTGATCGTGTATCACATAGGCTGCTTTTTTTTT
This sequence comes from Balaenoptera physalus, assembly GCF_965194825.1. Classification (NCBI taxonomy): domain Eukaryota; kingdom Metazoa; phylum Chordata; class Mammalia; order Artiodactyla; family Balaenopteridae; genus Balaenoptera; species Balaenoptera physalus. The sequence continues at coordinate 42,012,587 of NC_138882.1, forward strand.
TTTTAAGATTTTTTGTTTGTTTGTTTGTTTTTTGGCTGCATCGGGTCTTAGTTGCGGCATGTGGGATCCTCCGCTGTGGCGTGCAGGCTCTTTGTTGCAGCACATGGGCTTCTCTCTAGTTGTGGCCCGTGGCTTGTGTGCTCAGTAGTTGCGGCACATGGACTTAGTTGCCCTGTGGCATGTGGGATCTTAGTTCCCTGACCAGGGATCAAACTCATGTTCCCTGCATTGGAAGGCAGATTCTCAACCACTGGACTTCCAGGGAAGTCCCCTTAAGATTTTTTTGATGTGGACCATTTTTAAAGTCTTTATTGAATTTTTGTTTCTGTTTTATGTTTTGGTTTTTTGGCTGCGAGGCATGTGGGATCTTAGCTCCCCAACCAGGGATCGAACCCGCACCCCTTGCATTGGAAGGCGAAGTCTTAACCACTGGACCACCAGGGAAGTCCCAGGCTGTTATTATAATGTGGTAACCATGGGAAGAAGTCAAATGGTGGTGGTGGAAATAGAGTGTGGAATTATTTGCCAGTTCTTAGGTCTAGTCAGAATAGACATGGGCAGGAAAGAGAATAGTGCCCAATCTCCAGAAAAAGAGCATGTAAAAGAACTTTTATCCATAGTTTGTCCAGGCACAAGTGTGTAAGGATGAATTTCGAAGCAAGATTTATAGGGAATTCCCTGGCAGTCCAGTGGTTAGGACTCTGAGCTTTCACTGCCGGGGCCCGGGTTCAATCTCTGGTTAGGGAACACAGATCCCGCAAGCTGTGGGGCGTGGCCAAAAAAAAAAAAAAAAGCAAGATTTATATCCAGTAGTGCTTCCAGGCCCATGTTGGCCTTAACTGTTATTTCGCTTTGTTAATTTCTTTCTGAGTCCCCTTGTCAACATGAGAGACAGAAGCCATGGAGACTTGAAGAGGGATTATTTTTTTGATCTGCTATAGCTTGATTCAAGGATAGACTCTAACAGAAAGATATGAATCAAGGCTTCTTTTTATATTCGTTGAATACCTGATCATTCTTTTTGAAACCCCCAATATGATAAGTGCTTACCAGTGATAAGCACTTATTTTGGAAATACACAGCCACCTAAGGTCACTATCATTCATTCATTACACTCAAAGGGACTAAGTGTACCATTTCGTCAAAGAAAAACATCCTACCATGGAAGTGTTTTCCTCTTATTCTCTTCAGTTAGTAAAACAAAGCGTACAAAACTGAATGTTTTCTAACTGAAAGTATGTAATTTAATACATTAACTGTCTTAACTACTGATCTGTCATAAATAATTCCATATTTGTTCTTAATTTCCAGGGAAGTAACACCTAGCTATCAAATAGAGTGTTTCTGTTGCACCAAAAAAGGGAACAGTTTTGTGTTCTCTTTTCACATTATCTTATAGTAAGATTCATAAATGTTAATTCAAACAGGTGAAGTACAGAAAATTAATTAAGAAGTGAAAAAAAGATCTTTAAAATTAGTTTTACATTGATACTTTTGCCACCTAAAAATGCTAATTAATGTCTCTCATATGTTGAATATTTTACTGGAGAGAGGTGATGGAATTATATCGAGTAGTTATTTGTTTAGACAGAGGAGAGAAGGCTGGGAAATTCCTGAGGTGTGGTGAAAGTGGTACCTTTTCTTTTTACATTTTTTGAGAATTGTTGGCAGGTCTTGTATTTTTGTTTGTTTTTTTGTTTTTTTTTAAACGTTTCTTTAATTAATTTATTTATTTTATATATTTTTATTTTTGGCTGTGTTGGGTCTTCGTTTCTGTGCGAGGGCCTTCTCCAGTTGCGGCGAGCAGGGGCCACTCTTCATTGCAGTGCGCGGGCCTCTCACTGTCGCGGCCTCTCCCATTGTGGAGCACAGGCTCCAGACGCGCAGGCTCAGTAGTTGTGGCTCACGGGCTCAGTTGCTCCACGGCATGTAGGATCCTCCCAGACCAGGGCTCGAACCCGTGTCCCCTGCATTGGCAGGCAGATTCCCAACCACTGCACCACCAGGGAAGCCCGGCAGGTCTTGTTTTGACAGGGGAATTACCATTTAAATGCAGTGCATTCTGCTTTTCCAGTATTGACAGCTCTCTGTTAAGTCTATTATATATGCTCCTTAGCCCATTTATGTCCATTGAAAAAAGTGTTTCTAAACACTTCACAGTGTTTCTAAATTCTATGATTAATATTAATGGTAAAGAAAGCCACAGTTTCCCCCTATAAAAAATGAGTAGCCTCTTTGATTTGGTGGATTGTACAACAATGTCGAGCGGATCAGCCGATATCGATCATTGCTGCAATTTAAAGCATGATGTTTTAATGTCAAGCTGCTTGTAAATATGAGCTTGTTACACAACATCACTTTAAAATCATTTAAATGCATTCAGAAGGGCCATTTTACATATATCCAATTAGTTCAGCGTAAATATCTGAATTTCTAAAATATTGGTATCAGTGATGGAACAGAATTATAAGGGGCAGTGTGGATTTCTAAAGAAGCATTAGTCTAATTTTTAAGACTGATTTTACTTTCACCTTTCAGACTTTGCTTTATGACTGATTAGATTACTTAACTACCCACAAACTTTTATCTTTTCTTGTTTTACATTCTCTTTGTGCAGTCTATGGCCTTAACTACCACATTAATCTGTACCTCCAGACCCTGATCGCTTTTACATTTCAGACCAATATGTCTAATCATCTATTTATCTCTGGACCTGGATGTCCCATGGGATTTTATACTCAACCTGTCCAGAACTGAACTCACCACCTTCCCAATCACACCAATTCGTCTTGTATTTTCAGTTTCATTAACTAGGACCTCCATCCATTCAGTTGCCCAAGCAAGTCACCCACGTCCCCCTCCCTAATCCCCATTTTTCATATCCTATCAAACCACTGAGTCTTTTTTAAAAACTATTATTTATTTATTTTTGGGCTGCGTTGGGTCTTAGTTGAGGCACGCGGGGCTTTCGCTGAGGCGTGCAGGCTCTTCATTGCAGTGCTGGGCTTCTCCCTAGTTGTGGCGTGCGGGTTTTCTCTTCTCTAGTTGTGGCGCACAGGCTCCAGAGCATGTGGGTTCTGTAGTTTGCGGCACGCGGGCTCTCTCGTTGAGGCGCATGCGCTTAGTAGTTCTGGCACGCGGGCTTAGTTGCCCCGCGGCATGTGGGATCTTAGTTCCCCGACCAGGGATCGAACCAGCGTCCCCTGCATTGGAAGGTGGATTCTTTTTTTTTTTTTTTAAACATCTTTATTGGAGTATAATTGCTTTACAAAGGAAGGCGGATTCTTTACCACTGGACCACCAGGGAAGTCCCTCAAACCACTGAGTCTTATTGGTTCGATTCTAAAATATCTCTGAAACCTGCCCCTATATCACCATTTCTCACACATGCAGGCCTTACCACCTCTCAGCAGGATGAAAGCCTCTTGACTGGCCTTCCTGCCTCTAGCCTTGTTGCTGATGACATCCCCCGCACAGCTGCCAGACTGAGCTCCCTAACGCACAGACCTGATCACGTCCTCCCCTACTCAGACGCAATGTCATCCTGCCAACCCAGCCTCCCATCTTGCCACCTGCCTCTTGTACTTGATGTTCCAGTGATTCCAAACTACCTCTAGTGCCAAGAATAGACTGTACTCTTCCTGTCCTGGTCTCTTGGCATGTACTGGTTTCCGCCTGCCTAGAACGCCTTCCCCTCTCCTCTTATCTGCTTGCAAGTTCCAACTCATTTTTCAAGTTTCAATTCAAACATATCTCCTCTGGTAAGCCTTTCCTGATTTCCTTCTGACACAGGCATTTTTTTCCCCACACTTCCGCTACACGCTGTGCATGCCTGCATTATTGGAGTTGTTATGCAGTGTTATAATTGTTTGCATGTCAGTGTTTCTCTAGACTGGAGTGTCCTTTAGGGAAAGAATGGTGCTTTTCATCTTTGTGTCTTGGTTCTTAGCATCCTGTATTTGTTCACTAATGAATGACTTGCTAATTAAGTTAATGGCTTAGAGAGATACTATTATTTTTTCAGGCTACAAGAATGTTATGGAATATTATGGTACTGTAGAGTGCTAAATTTGACAGTATCAAAAAAGATTTTGTACTGCTTAGAAAAAAGTATATTTATACATACTCTACGGTAACTCCATTGATGCTTCTCTGTTTGCAGCATTAATCAAGTCCGATCTGAAAAGACACAATATAAATAAAGGAATTACAAATGGCGATATTAAAGCTGTAAGTAGTGAATATTTTTATGATTATACTATTGAGAAATGTGTGCATAGAGTGAGTATAAACCCATCTACCCCATCAGCTGTTTTTTTTTATTCCTGTGGATCTGTCATAATGGCATATGCCAGATACATACTGTAAATTTTTTATCCTATTATTCTTTCTACAGGTACCAGTTGATAGCCCCACAGATGAAGAATCAAAAACAATTCTGATGTCCAAGCAATCAGAATCAGCAATTTGAGGTGAAAGGAAAAGTTAATATCATGTGATAATTGAGTAATAAAGCTTAGTTCATAGGTTGTGGGTAACGGACACTTACTTGAAAATTATTGTATGACTCCTGTATGCAGGTACTGTTCTTACTTGTTAATTTAAGCAATATTTTGCTTAAAATACTTTTGTTTACATCATTTTAACACTACCATTTATCTAATGAGTGTCCCATCTTATATTATTGACCTAAAAGTAAGCTTCTTGACATTTGGTTTTCAAAAGTAAATGTTCTTTTTGTAGAAAATGGAAGCTTAGAAGGCTTTCTAAAATGATAATATGGAGGTCCAATCCCTTCAAGTCACATAGGCGTACATGCAATTTGTTTATATAAAACTATCCAATGGAACCAAGTGTACAATGTATTCCTAATTATCTCCCTTTCCATTGTTCAGACCAGCTGTCCAAGCCCCCTCAGTGTGAATACAGTCTACGAATATGACACTTCTAACCCACCAAATGACACTATTGGGATGAGACTTCCATATGACCTCTTAAGATTTTTCCCATTTCTTACATTCTTGTTAGAAAATGCTTTGTAACAGGTACTGTCAGTGGCCATAAAAACTTTCCGGTGTGCAGACGGAACCCATAACTTTGGTCTTAGGCATATGTTCTCATTAAGCGAAGTAGCCCAGACACAGACTCATTACCTTGAGTTCTTATTTGTGCTGCCTTCCCATTCATCATAAGAATGCTAACACTATATTTTTCACTCCAACTTGATATAGAGTAGTTTTGTATCCACTACCTTTTTTTACTCTTTTTTTTCTTCAATATATAACTTTCTAGTAAGAAAGTGTCATCCTATGTGTTACTGGCTTTTTCATGATTTTTTGTATCACACCTTATACTTTTGCCTTGAAGATTCCTGAGATAAGGAAATCTGTAATAACTTCAGGTAGCCTAGGTATTCCCATTTAGTGGAGACCTCTTGAGATGCTGTCTGTTCTAATTCAGCAAATCATTCTTTATGGAGTCTGTATCATTCTTTGAGGAGTCCTTTGCCCAGGTCTGCGCCCCCTCCGCGTGTTGGGGGAGTGGGCTTTTTGCTTCACCACAGAATGTGCATAGGCTCCGAACTGCCGGGACAGTCTGCTCTTCTACATGCTCAGGGTAAGGAGAATAGGACCAAATGCATTTCCACAGTGCCTACCACTGCGTTTTGTTTACAGTGAGAATCTCAGTGTTGTTCATGTCCTGGCTCTCTAAGCGGATAGGGAATATCTTTAGAGTAATGGCATTTAAACAGCCGTAATATTTATATTATGTCCACATAAACACAAAAAGCCAATCAGGTATTCCCTTGAATATCCTTGAAGTGAATTAGCAGTTCTGATTTGGGTGTACTATATGCATCGCTTTATACTGAAATGATAACATTGTCTGTAACCAAACGACAGTAAATTATGTGGAATCTTACCCTGGAGAACGTGTTACCAGAAGAACTTAGCTGGGAATCAGGAACTTCAGGTCTATGTCCTGGTTCTGTTTCTAGCTTCCCTGTAAATCAGGCAGCACTTTCCTCATCCGTATAATGAATGTGTAAAATTTGATCTCAGAGATCTTTTTTGAATTTTAAATGCACTCATCGGGGGATAGACCAAATCATTTTACCACAGGAACTTAAATCTAGCTGGAGAAAAATTACCTGGACAGTTGAATAAGCAACTGTGGTTGTTACCTTGTAGATACAGGGAACTTAAAATCTGTTTTTAGAACACCCCTGGTGGCGCAGTGTTTAAGAATCTGCCTGCCAAGGCAGGGGACACGGGTTCAAGCCCTGGTCCGGGAAGATCCCACATCCTGCAGAGCATCTAAGCCCGTGCGCCACAACTACTGAGCCTCTGCTCTAGAGCCCGCAAGCTGCAACTACTGAGCCCGCGAGCCACAACTACTGAAACCCATGCACCTAGAGCCTGTGTCTGCAACAAGAGAAGCCACCACAATGAGAAGTCTGTGCACCACAATGAAGAGTAGCCCCCTCTCACCACAACTAGAGAAAGCCCTCACACAGCAACGAAGACCTAACGCAGCCAAAAATAAATTAATTAAAAAAAATGCATGACAAAATTTTTAAAAAATAAAATCAAATCTGCTTTTATGCTTTTTGTTCAGTTGGTGATAGCTCAGGCAGAATATGCTGAATCATTAACTTCCTTAGATATTTACATCACAGAATTTATGGCCAAAAATATATTTTAACGTCCCTCCTCTAAATAATTGTTTTTACTTTTAAACTGTCAATGTTATTTCAAATAATCATGTACTTGTCAAGTTCCTGAGGTTTGAACAAATTACAGATAAAAGTTGGAATATTTTATTTCTGAAAAGCATATATACATATATGTCATGTGTATTTTTCCTTGTTGATTAGAAAAAGAATGAAATATGATGTGACAAAACACAAAATGAATTGATAATTTTTCTGTATTTTGAATTAAATTTGTCTGTAATATATCAAACAAGAATGTCATGTAATTCTATGTCGTATCTTTGGAATATGGAGTTGGTGACTATCACTTGTGTAAATTTTAATCAAGTGATTTTAGAAAGAAACTGGATGCTTTCAAAAGCTCTTGTATTTATAAATGTTGCAAATATAGCTTTTGCCTTTTGTGAATGTTGGAGAAATGTCTTTAAAAATGTGTTTTAAAAATATGTGTAAACATAGAGTACTGCCAGAAGAATGCCTGTCTGTCTTAAGTCATTTTTCATGTTCTAATTTTTGCTCTTTGTACTATTTAGCTGTATGCTTGTTCTTCAGTTATTTCAGACGAGATAAATTTATTTTTTTAAGGTTAATTTTGTGTGGCTTTTTTTTTTTTTTTAAGTTCTGATGTTTTAGTACACATGGGGAATGGAAAGGGATTATAACATTTCAGAATGGGCCAAGGGAGAGAGGTGGTTTGTGGAATACAGTAAGTCCCCTACGTATGAACCAGTTCTGTTCCAAGAGCGCATCCCTAAGTCCAATTTGTTTGTAAGTCCAACAAAGTAATTTTCACTTTTGTTTCCATTGTTATTGCTTGGCACTTCTTAGCGGTAGTACCAGCTACATCCCTGCTGCTTTCACGCTTGCTTCCAGACATACTAGGCTTGAAATAAATATGCTATACTACTGTACTCTATATAGTACTGTACAGTAAGATATACAAAAGCACGTGATTGGACATGCAAATGCACGTTCGCATCTTTGAAAGTTCGCAACTTGAAGGTTCGTATGGAGGGGACTTACTGTACAAGGTAACAAAGCCCACCAGGGTCAGGGTACAGATCAGGGTCAGGGCTGAACCAGCAAAGTAGCCAGGGCTCAATCTCTTCCCCTTACTTTGGTGCCTGCCTCTCATTGGCCAGATGGGCGGCCCGCCATGAGCCATCATGGACACTACATCTAAGCTCCAGACTGTTCTCTGCCTTTTTCTCCTGGTAGCATGTGCCTGTATGGGACCTTATATCCTCGAGTATGTGTCACTGTTCCTCAAGGCCTTGCTGATTAATGTAATAATATCAATCTACAAGTTTCTTCATTGAAAATAGGGTAGGATAAATGTTCATTCTTCATAAGATTAAATGAGATAATACATGAAAAGTGTTTAGAATTGAGCTTGACGTAGTCAACACTCAAAAGCTGGGTATTTGGACCTCCCTGGCAGTCCAGTGGTTAAGACTCCGCACTTCCAATGCAGGGGGTGCGGTTTTGACCCCTGGTCGGGGAATAAGATCCCACATGCCATGCAGTGCAGCCAAAAGATTTAAAAAAAAAAAAAAAAAGGGGCATTATTTTAATACATTAATGACTGGTAACTAGCAACGACTACCACTTACATGTATTTAAATTTGAAGAGAGACGTTCAAGTGACATATCAAAAAGAATACCAATGAGGAAAATCTGAAGTCCTGTGGAGGGTCAACAGAGAAGATATTTGGGGAGAAGGGAAGTGGTGGCCTGCGCTATTCAAATCAAACCGGGCAGGGGGCTGCCCCCACTGCCCACTCCAAATCCTCCCGAAGCTAGTCTTGTGTACTAATAAATGGGTTAGTGTCTATTAAGGAAACTGTAATAGAGACTGGAGGCCAGATGAAAGATTGGTTTAGGGCAGTGACTCCCAAAGGTTTTGATCTCAAAATTCTTTTACACTTAAAAATCAATATGTATCATATTAGAAACTAAAACAAAACTACTTGATTCATTTAAAAATAACTTCATTATATCTTAAGGTAAATTACATCTTTATGAAAATAACTATTTCCCAAAATAAAACAAAGGTAGTGAGAAGAGTGACTCTTTTTAATGTTTAAAGAACGCAAAACTCTTTAATGTCTGGCTTTATAGAAGACAGCTGAATTCTTAGATTCTGTGTTCAATCTGTAAAGATACGCTATTTTGACATGTTTGAAGGAAAGCTTTGCAGGTATATGGAGCTGGAAAGGGAAACGTATTGTACTAGTCTTTTCAGGTAATTGTGGGTATTCTTTAATACTATACCAAAATTCGAACTGGTAGTGTCTTAAAAGTTAGTTGCTATGTGGAATCTGAAACTTTGTTACATTAAAATCTAATGGTCTGTCTTCTTGTTTAAATAGATCTGTAACCATGCATGATTTTGTAATATTATGCATTGGCATTTGGAAAACAGGATTTCACTGAATTATGCAGCTCTTCCAAATATTGATATATTTCATTATATGATGCCAGACAAATCACCTCTGATCTCATCAGAAAGTCTTTTAAGTATTGGGAAGCAGTCAAGCTCATACAAGTATTCTAAATCTTGTTTTGGCAGATGCAGGATTTCCAAAACGCTAATTTTAGTTTGAAAACTTGATTCTTATCATTGGAAAAAAAATTCTGTCAGTTGTTTCTTGAAGTGACTCACTTCATTGTTTCTTGAAGTGACTCACTTCATTGTCTCTTGAGAAAATACCTACTAAATGCCCAAGTCTAGGTAACCGTAACTTGTGTCAGTCGTTCTTTCAAGTGAAAATGATGTCCTGTGAAAATAAGGCTCTAGTTCAGCTTGCAGCTCAAATAATTGTACAAGTGCTTTCCTTCTAAACAACCCTCATACTTTGGTGTGTGGCAGGGTGTGTTATGCATACCTCCCATGTCATCACAAAATATTAAAAAGTCATATACCCAAGGATCGGGATTCAATAGCTCTTACTCCTTCACTGAGGATATTCTTAGGTGAAACTGACTTTTTTAAAACTGCAAATGCGTGGTGGTGAAGAATCCAGTGACCACCAGTAGTATAGTTTGGTGCCACAGCCCTATTCGGGCTAAGATGCCAGCAGTTTTACCAGTCACTGCTTTTTGCAAATGTCACCCAGTAAAAAATGCAAGTAATTTCTTTGTATTATTATTATTACAAGAATTTTTACATGGATTCCCTGTAAAGGGTCTTGGGGACTCCCAAGGTTCTGCCAACCGCACTTTGAGAACCACTGTTCTAGAAAAGAGATTGGCTTTCAATCAACGATTGACAGTGTGAGAAAAAAGGAAGAGTGGAGAGTAAGAGGAAGTCAAGGATCAAAGGTGTCTAATAAGGAGACAGAAGAAAGGAGAATCACTGGAGACAGAAGAGTCTGTGAGAAAGAAAGGCAGAACTGGGTAGTTTTATTAGTTATCCTATAATAAACAGGGACTTCAAAATCTAAGCCCTTTCTTAGATCCTATTGAAAAGCGCTAAAATTACATTTAGATTTTCAGTGGAAAAAAAGACTCCCTTTCAGGAAAAAAGTACCATTCTCGTTTTCCACAGCAGGCAAAGATATATAGGTAAGTAGCACATTTCTTTTTTTTTTCTTTTTTAATATCTTTTTTTATTTTAACCATGTGCATTTTATTGCATGTATTTGTACCTTATTAAAGCTTAAAAATATTATCCAGAATAAAAATCTGGATTTCTTACTGTTTTTGTAAAATCCCCTATATCGACTTCACCACTTTCTGCCTCACGCCCTGGGAGGGTCACCTTGCCTCAGTGGTCAAAAATATAAGTAAGCAATGAAGACTGTTCCCACCTGATTCAACAGGAATATTGTCTGGGTCACAAAGTCCGTGACTCGATGAAAAGATATCCCTTCTCCCTATTCTCATTTTTCTGTCTGCACAGAAATGGCCTTGAGGAGGATAGCCCACAGAGGCTACAGAAGTCCACCAAACCTTCCGATTATTTTCTCTTGTAATGCCCTCTGCTCTACAAGCTTCACAATTCAGGAGATCTGAGACTTTCTGTACATTCTCATCCTTCACAGCCACAATGACTGGAACATTGTCATTGTGGTGCCCCTTTAAATGAGGCACATTCCAGCCAGCCTGTAATAGTGTCCTCCTCCCACTATTAATCCAATGTTTTCTGTAACAATTATCATTCCCCCTATAATCTTACAACCAGTGATGCTTCGCTACAGAATTCTGCACATAAGGGCACATGGCTCTACCGCAGGACCTGGGAGAATATTTTCCTCACTAATGCTGAGCTCAAGGCAATATCCCTTGTGAACAAGACAACAATTTCATGTTACACTCAGAAGCAAGGAAGGTTGTCACAACAATTGCTCCTTCCCCAGGCTGACCTCTGAACCAAGAAAATATGGCACTCAGGCCACAAATTAGGACCAGAAAGCTCTGTAGTCTTTCCTTGGAAGCCTTGGGCAATAACGCAAACAAGGCCAAAATGGAGAGAGGTATATCTGCTATCATACTGTGCCCTTAAGGCACACAAAGCGTGGGATTCCCAACAAAAGCTGATCGCTCCTTTATGTTAGCAGAACCCAACTGTTTTCAAATCATCCCATACAGTGAATGGAACCTCAAGATTTAATGTGGCTTAAACAGTGAGACCTTTTTAATTGCACAAACCAGAGCAATGGGAGGGAAGCGACTCCTGGATTGGTGACTTGATGGCTAGAAAATCCTGTCATAGGAGTTATGTGAGGCCAACAATATCCCTGAATAAGGTCGTCCATTTTTGCAAGTCATAAGCAGAGTCCTTTGCACCAAAAATGGGTCAGGTCAGTGACTTAGCTCATCAAAGAAATGAGAAAGGAGTGAGTGCTCAGGCTTCTCACAATCCCTCCTGTGAATGGGAAAAACCAAGATTTCTTTCCCTGAACACACTGTGGTGGGTGAATGCTGTACACTGTGAGTACCTGCCAGGTGGGAGAGGTGAAATGGCTTTGGCCACAGAAACTGTCAGTGACAGAAATCTGGCAAGGGACCTGGGCAGGTTAAAAAGTACAATGCAGCTCCCACATGCCTGGGATGTTTCCAGATGTTTAGCTGTATGAGGTTCAATTCAGATGGTACCACGAGGAGGGATCTCAAGTGTTGACCTACTGAAAAAGGAAATTGTACATCCCTGCACATGTAAGATGTTTTTTTTCCTTCTGAAATCTGTGGTTCCAGAGTCAAAACCTTGGGCTAATGGCCTTATCGTATTCATTGCATTAACAAGGCCTTGATCCAGTGTAAACAGTCTAGTGTTTGAAGAGACTGGAGCTGTACGTAAAGAATTCAGCATATTCCCCAAATCGTAAGGCCTTTTCTCAGTGTGAACTCTCCGACGTGTGATGAGGTTAGAGCTCTGGCTAAAGGATTTCCCACATTCACTGCCCTCATAAGGCCTTTCTCCAGTGTGAACTCTCTCATGTCTAATGAGATGGGAGCTTTTGCTAAATGATTTCCCACATGCGCTGCACGTGTGACATCTTCCTCTAGTGAGGACTCCCTGGTGCTGATGTTTGCCGCTGAAAGTTTCTGGGCAGTCTCCCCATTTATAATGATTTTTCCCCTTGGAAAGGGAGCCTTACGCTCAGTTCCACTATTTGACTTCTCCCAGGTGCGTGTGGCCTGTTGGTGAAGAAATCCTGAGTTGCCCAGGAAGTCCTTCCCGACATCCCCAAAGGTAAAGGGCTTCCTGGATACATAGAATTTGCAGCTGTTCACAAACAATGCTCTCCTCACATCACTTCTCAATGGTTTGTCTCCGGTGTGCTGCTTTTGGTGATGGAGGTTTGCTCTGAAATAGAATGGTTTCTCACACACCCCACGCGTGTAGTTTCTGCCCACAGCGTGCTGCCTGGTACTCAGCCAAGTGAAAACTGTCACTCAAGATCGGGCCACACATCTCATCGAGGTTGGCCTTCTGGGGAGACAGACCTGCCTTAACAACTCTGATCTGTGAGCTCCCTTGATCAGAGATACTCTGCCCAGAAAGTGCCTCCTCATCCTCTTCTGCATGCCAACAACCCAGGGAAGTTGTAAGTGCCAGGTTCTCCAGCATCACATCATGGTACAGGCATCTCTGAGCCTCGTCAAGGAGACCGCATTCCTCCAAGGAAAAGTTCATGGCCACATCTTCAAAAGTCACACTGGCCTCAGGCGGGTCCCTCAGCGCCGCCGCCGCCATCGGACTCTGTGGGCGGAGCGGGGCCGGTAGCGGCGGGAGAGGAGGCGGGACGCGGACACGGCGGTCGCTCTCCCGGGCCTGGCGCGGGGCACCCCGAGCTGCATCGCCGAACCTCAGGCCCACCTCTATGCCACAGGGACAGTCCCTCCTCTCGCACTTCTTCTGTCCCGTCACCTCCGTCCCTACCCAGCGTTGCGGAGCTGAAACAGGCCAAGGCCAATTAAAAACTAATATTTTTTTAGAATTAAAATTTTTTATTTATGTATTTATTTTTGGCTGCGTCGGGTCTTAGTTGCGGCATGCGGGATCTTTCGTTGCGGTGCACGGGCCTCTCTCTAGTTGTGGCTCAGTAGTTGCGGCATGCAGGCTTAATTGCCCTGCAGCATGTGGGATCTTAGTTCCCCCACCAGGGATCAAACCCGCATCCCCTGCATTGGAAGGCAGATTCTTAATATCTCACAGGAGATAAAATACCTTTGGGTTCCTAAAGAGAGATAAGGTTTCAAAGTGCACTGACCATCAAGGAAGAATACCTTATCTTAAATCTGTACTAAGATCTATAGATGTCCTGTGAGCAGGTTTGAATTGGAGGAAGGAGGACATGGGTCTGGAGGCCCTAAAGCCTTGAGAAAAGAGGAAAATGGGATTCAGGAGAGAGGGAAAAACGACTCCTAAGGTAACGTATATGAGCTTCATTTCCTATTTAGACAAACGACAGATCAGGCTTCTGCCTACTCCTGTTCCATGTATTCATTTGCACTTTTTCCTTTATTCCTATCATTTTAAGCCCATGGTGAAATGGTCACTCTAAAGAGAAGTGTCAGAAACCAGTAGACCCTTGATTTCTGGTTGCAGCCTCCAGGTTTTGGTTGATACATGCTGCTTGAGTACACCTTTCTCAGGGAAACATCTGATTCCTCCAGGGATTGAAATGGCCCCTAACCCCCTGAGATTAATGGATAGAATAAATTTTCATAAAGCTTCAGAATGCAAAAGAGTGAAGCTGAAATAAGAGTAACAGTGGGCACTTACCTGGTGGCGCAGTGGTTAAGAATCTGCCTGCCAATGCAGGGGACACGGGTTCAAGCCCTGGTCCAGGAAGATCCCACATGCCACAGAGCAACTAAGCCTGTCCACCACAACTACTGAGCCTGTGCTCTAGAGCCCGCGAGCCACAACTACTGAGCCCGAGTGCCACAACTACTGACGCCCGTGTGCCTAGAGCCCGTGCTCCGCAACAAGAGAAGCTACCGCAATGAGAAGCCCGCGTACCACAACAAAGAGTAGCCCTCGCTCACCACAACTAGAGAAAGCCCGCGCAGCAACAAAGACCCAGTACAGCCATAAATAAATAAATAAATAAATAAAAAGAGTGACAGTGATTTCTTTTTCAGTGAAAAGCCTAATCCTTCAAAACATATTTTGACCCAAAACCAAGAGAGGTAAGCTCCAGATCATCAGCTAGGGCGCGATTTATGGGTGGACGGAGCTTCCTGTTACACAATCAGCAGCTCAGTATTAGAGAAGGGGTCCCTGGAGACATTACACATAGGCATAGACTCATTGTCTCCAAACCTATGCAGTGCTCGGTACTATTATTCATGACAGTTTTCTTGTATAGTTAGGCTGTATTATTCATGTGCGTTATTTTATTGCCTCTGCTGCATTGTGAGCCCTTTGAAAGCATCCGTCACGGTATGGCGGGTAAAACATGCACGGCCTTTGGGAGCCTAGTCTGAGGTATGAAACCCAACTGCCTATGGTCTTGGGGAAGTAATTGAAACCCTCTGAATTTCTGTTTCTTCCTTTACGAAATGCGATAATATTTCCTTGCTTGCAGGTTTGTGGTGAGGATTAAATTTACGTAGAAGCCACACAGTAGCTGCTGAAAAAATCAGATCCATTATTATTCTCATTGAGAAAGGGTACATATAGGGACTTGCTACAGATAACACTTGAGAAGCAGTTGACTGATTTGGGAGAATTTAAGTGAGAAGCAGTTAACTGATTTGGGAGAACTTCAGTTTAAGTGTTTGAACTTGATGTTATTCACAGCAGCTGCCATAAAATCATTAATATCCAAAGGATTTAGATACTTCTGTGTGCATGTGGGTGCAGCCCCGGGCATTGTGACCAGCACACGGAACAAATGAATTCTGAAGAGACAGAGATCTGAGCAAACAGGATGGGAGTCAAGGTACTTTGGCACCAACGAACAAAACTGAGACGCTCTTGTGAGCAGGAAAAAAAGGTTTTTATGTTTATTGCACAACCCACAACGAAGGAGATTAAATCACAAGCTAGGAAGGAAGCTACCCACAAGTCCACTGCCCTGCCACAACTCTTCATTTCTCCTTGTTCCCTTTTTGTTCACATGAATGCGCAATCTTCTGTAGCTATAAAGCAACTTGTATACTCAACATAATATCATAAGCATTTCCCATGTTGCTACATGGCCTTTGTAACCAATATTTTATTTTATTTTTATTTTTTTCCAGTTTTATTGAGATATAATTGACATATAACACTGTATTAGTTTAAGGTGTACAACATAATGATTTGATTTATATATTTAGTGAAATGATCACCACAGTAAGTTTGGTTAATAGCCATCACCTCACATGGTTACAATTTTTTTTTTCTTGTAAGAGCTACTCTTTTAGCAATTCTCAAATAACCATTATTTTATTTATTTATTTAAATATTTATTTATTTATTTGTCTGCGCCTGTCTTAGTTGCAGCATGCAGGATCTTTTAGTTGAGGCATGTGGGCTCTTTAGTTGCAGCATGGGGTATCTAGTTCCCTGACCAGGGATCGAACTCCGGCCTCCTGCATTGGGAGCGCGGAGTCTTAACCGCTGGACCACCAGGGAAGTCCCTGAAATAACCATTATTTTAAATCACTGCATAATATTCCAATAAGGCTGATACACCATAATTTACTTAATGGTTCCCAACTCGTGGCCATTCATTTGTTCATTTAGTCAACTGTTATTGAACATTTACAATTGTGTCAGGGTTTATGACAGGAGCTAGAAATACAAAGCAGTATCCCGCTCTCAGAATGCTCAAAGGCAAGAAAATAAATCATCAGGGTCCACAGCACTTGATCAGAGACTGTCCACGTGCAAATAATAACGGACCCCCCAAGAGGCGGCGTCCCTCCCGAGGGACACAGACACTCAGGCAGACTCAGCTCTCACCCTGGGAATCACACAAGGTTTTTCTTTTCTCTGGAACAGAGGAGGATTGCGATACTTGCGAGGCCTCAATCTCATTGTTTTATGCCCCGAATGCCTCTCCGCCCACCCCAGCACTCACTCACCCTCACCTTCTAGTTTGTCAAAACCCTCTCAGCCCCCTCCATCTCAAGGAGACAGGAAGGCCTGAAGTGGAATCCTGGATTATATTTGCATTTTAAATGGATAAACCTCAGACAGTCTCGATTGTCTGGGAAGACAGACTATGCGAGCCTTTGTACCTCCCTGTGTCCCTGAAGTCACTCTGCATTAGGCTGGTGCCTCTTTGACCTCTGAGTCAATCTGGGTTTTCCTTAGCACTGAAAGCCAGCCTGCTAGACCCACAGCGGGCTCAGGGCCCGGAGAGCCGGTTCCGCCCCAAACTGGGGCGAGTGCACCCTCTACTGGGTGGTCTCACAAACCGTTTCAGACAAGGCAGAAATCTCACTGTTGGGGAGTGGGGGATAGGATGTGCTGGTTCATTTCAACCATATCCAGGCCAGCAGGAGTCACTTAACCCAAACACACACACACACACACACACACACACACATATCACATCACGGGGCAACAACAATCTCTTATACTTCTAGTGACGCTTCCAAGCCAAATAATGGGATGCTTGGTGAACGTGCTGACTTCTCTTAACTGTCCTGCACAATTTCTGTAAGACTGGGAAGACCACAGTGTTCTCTCGCTGGAGGCTGCTCCTGTGGCCCTCGGCGTACCTCTGGCCACACTGCTCCAGACCCAGCCCGGTAGCCCAATGGAGGGCTTCCTTCCACTGACACCCCTCAGCTTGGCCGTGGGCTTTCTCCCTTCTCCACACCTGCTGACCAAATATCAAGAAGTAGCGGGCCTGGGCTTCCCTGGTGGCGCAGTGGTTGAGAGTCTGCCTGCCAATGCAGGGGATACGGGTTCGAGCCCTGGTCTGGGAAGATCCCACATGCCGCAGAGCAACTAGGCCCGTGAGCCACAGTTACTGAGCCTGCGCGTCTGGAGCCTGTGCTCTGCAACAAGAGAGGCCGTGGTAATGAGAGGCCCGTGTACCGCGATGAAGAGTGGCCCCCACTTGCCGCAACTGGAGAAAGCCCTTACACAGAAACGAAGACCCAACACAGCCATAAAAAAATAAATAAAATAAATTAAAAAAAAAAAAAAAAGAAAGAAAGAAGTAGCAGGCCTGTGCTGAATGAAACACGACAGTTTTATGTTGGGCAAAAGGATCTGCACACTATGTTAGTCTCCAAGCCAGGTTACCAGGGAATCTGTGGAAACACATTCTCCAAGTTGGGATAAACGGTCATCTGCACCTGGAAGAGGGAAGGCATCCTTCAGTAGGTGACTTTCCTCAGCATTTCTCCCTGTCATGTGCTTCTCAGCTGGCTCTCAAACGCTTTTCACCTGCCAGCACACCTAGAAAAGGATACTCTTTTTTTTTTTTTTTTAATTAATGAATTTATTTATTTATTTTTGGCTGCGCTGTGTCTTCATTGCTGCACACGGGCTTTCTCTAGTTGCAGAGAGTGGGGGCTACTCTTCGTTGGGGTGCATGGGCTTCTCATTGTGGTGGCTTCTCTTGTTGCAGAGCACGGGCTCTAGGTGCGCGGGCTACAGTAGTTGTGGCTCGCGGGCTCTAGAGCGCAGGCTCAGTAGTTGTGCATAGGCTTAGTTGCTCCGCGGCATGTGGGATCTTCCCAGACCAGGGCTCGAACCTGTGTCCCCTGCGTTGGCAGGCGGATTCTTAACCACTGCGCCACCAGGGAAGCCCCAAGGATACTCTTTGTACAACACACTAGGGCAGATGGATGAGGCTGCTCTGACTGGAGGCCCCCTGGGGGGACCCCCGGCCCCTGAGCCCTGCCTCCCTCACCAGGGCTCAGGGCTCCCTATCCTGGCAGACCTTACCCAGAGGCCCTGCCTCAGAATCCCCTGGAAGGCTTGTTAAATCACAGCGTGCCGCACCCCACTGCAGAGGTTGTGACTCTGCCCGTCTGTGGTGGGGCCCAAGAACTGGTGTTCCTAAGAAGTTCCAGGTTATGTAGACGCTGGTTCCAGGACTGGGGACCACTCTTTGAGAACTCCCACCCTACAGTAGCTGCCTCTGGCCTCGCGTCCCTGGGTGGGCTGAGCGCAGGCCGCCTCTTCAGGGGGGTTTCCCCGGGCTCAGCCCTCCCTCCCCACGCATGCGACCCCTGGTTGCCCCAGAAATGCTTCCTCCAGCCTCACTGGAAACAGGCCCCGGCTGTTTCTTTCATGATCCGGATGGGAGGCTTTGTCTTTCCCCCAGTGAAAAGGAACAAGGTAGAGACTGGGTTTCTTAGCCACCTGGACAGTTCCGAGCCGGGCGGGTGCATCTGTGGCTGCGGAGGGAAGGCACGCAGATGGCGCAGGGGGCCCGTCTCCAGCCTGCCCGGGACACACGCCACCACCAGGCACCTGCTTCTGTGCAGAAACAAGCCGAGCACCCACGGGAGACACGGGGAGGGCCAGGCTGGTCCCTGGAGAGTGTCGGCTGGCGCTCTTCCCAATCAGACGTTTATCTTCCTCCCCTCCCCTTGCTTTTGGACCAATTCAGAGAACAGGGTGGATTTGAGATGGGAGCGAAGGACTCTGCTTCAAGGGAAGGAGGGTTGGAAAAACCAGCTTCCAGGAAAGCTGCTTTCTCCCTGGTGAAGACAGCACTAACACACACCCTGTTCCCGTAGCCACTAAGCGAGGAAGGCAAGAAACCCCCTTACCGGGACTTCCCTGGTGGTCAAGTGGGTAAGACTCCGCGCTTCCAATGCAGGGGGCCGGGGTTCAATCCCTGGTCGGGGAACTAGATCCGCATGCATGCCGCAACCAAGAAGTCTGCATGCCGCAACTAAAGATCCCGAATGCCGTAACGAAGACCTGGTGCAGCCAAATATAAATAAATTTTAAAAAAGAAAAGAAACACCCTTACCTGGTTTGGAGAAAAGGTAGCAAAGGAGAGAAGAGGCTCTGCCCCAGAAACTGGGCGCAAAATCCACCACTCTCAACAGGGCAACATCCTAGGCTTGATGCTACGGCCTCTTTCCGAGAGAGTAGAGGAGGGAAAGCGATGCTTGTGGTCTTGATTTTTAATGTCTAGGAGTCACCCAGTGATCCAGGATGGCCACACTGGGTCAGACCCACACAAGACAACCACTTCCCTGAATTACATATTCACTTCTAGAACTCTCAAGTATGGGTTTGCCTAACCCTTCCTCTGCCTGTTTATGTTTTCCCTCTGGTACTTATAAGGATAATGAATTGTACGATTAGGACTTCCATTGTTTTCTTCTTCTTTAAATTCTCTCTTAAAATTCAAGATCTTCTCTGGGTTTCTGTCTCACAGGTTAATTATGGGATTTGTTTGTTTATTCGTTCAACAAACATTAAGCAGTGCTTTGGGCCAGTGGATGGGCTGCAGAGCCAAGCAAGACCTGATGCCAGTTCTCATAGTCTGGTGAGGACAGACATATGGAGAATTTTAATGGTGAGAAAGCGCTAAGGAGGGGATCTGTGCCGCGTGCCGAAGCACATTAGCAAGGATGAACTCTGTGGGTGGAGGTGCCGGTGCGGTGGGCAGGGAGTTGGGGAGGGAAGGCTTCGGGGTAGAGCTGCTGTTCGAGTTGAGCCTGCCAGGAGCATCCGCTAGCCCCCTGTGAGACCTCCCCTCGTTTTCTGTCTTTTCCAGACAGGAGCTTCTGCCCTTAGCAAAAGTTCCTGATGCATTTAAAACCTGATCTCCCCAGTTCTGTTTTTATTCTCGAGTTTCCTTCTGCACTATTTCAACTGACTTTTCCAAAAGGAATACGTGGCTGGTATATGTGGTGTGTTCCTGTCACTTCATCACCTCCCAGGGACTAAGCGAGTACTTTAAAATTGGGAAAGATTCTCCTGAATTTGAACGGTTTGCAGGAACTCTGTCTGGGCAGGGCACCAGATCCCATGCAAAACCCTTTCCAAAACTCAAATTCAGTTTGTACAACAATAACCAGGGATCCTTGTGATGAAAAACCAAACCAAACCAAACAAAAAAACCTCACAGATTGTTCCAGCCCACTCCCAGAAATTAATTCCTTAGACTGAGGGTGCGGCTGTGGAATTTTTCACAAGCATCCCACCGGTTCCAGAAGCTATTGGCCACCTTTGCCTCTGAAGGTTCTTACCACCTGTTTGGAGGACTACTTGGGCTGCCGATGAGTAGGGAGATTCCTCCAGAAAACAATGCTTTGGGGGGGTTGGGAGGATCCAACCAAGTCCCTGGTGTAAGAAGGAGGCAGATAACCACTTGGGGCATCGTCCACGGCCGGGAAAAGTGCTCACTGGAGGCCTCGCTGCAGAAGGGTCCACAGGAACATCACTGACCCATTAGCGAGCGGTGCTGGTCAGGCTCCTGGCTGAAGGGCTAAGGTCCTTCTTTAGGAGGAGACACTAACATGCTCCATCTGTTGAGAGCATTACAATTCCCAGAGGGCTTCACTGCATGATCTCGTTTGACCATCACAATCACCACGTGTGGGAGGCAGGTTTTGATTCCTGTAACCATGGCAGCACTAAAAGATGGCTGGCAGAGGCTTCAGCATCGCCCTGGCTCCCCGTTCCCCAACCCACCCCCAACAAGCCTGTAAGCTAAGCAAAATGTTGTATATGTGCTTGTGGACAATTTCCCAGCACCTCCTTCCTTAGGGCCCCTAAGTGCCTCCTATAAAAAACTCTGGAGGCTCACTGATTACAACCATTTTGCAGAAGAGTAAACTCAGACTCAGCCTTGCCAAAAGTTTGCAGGGCTAGAAAAGAATGGAGCTGGGACTAGGAAAGCTTTGCAAGGCAGGCCTTTCCCTTGCTCCATGCTGCCTCCTTGGGAAAAGAAGGGTCAGAAAACTCAAGCTGGGAGATGCTGGCAGCTGCCCCAGCCTCAGGCAGGCACCAGCCCACCCCGGTGACCCAGAGGGATGCATGTCTCTAAGGAGAAGTCAGCGCTGATTATCAGCCTTGAGGGGCATCAGGGGCTGGCTTTCTTAGCCCTGGAACGAATCTGCTGCTGGCACTTCTGCCTTCCAACACCCACGGGATAGCTGCCTGGATTGCTCCCCCGCATTGGTCCGTGCAGACTCTCTAGAAAGGTCTCCCACACCCGACCTGTCTGGGGCAGCCACTGCTGGCGCCCTCAAGGCAGTCCCCTTTCTACGCCCACTCCATCCTCTGGGCCTCGAAGTCAGGCATATGGCAGTGGACACTCTGGGCTGCGAATTACGTCAGTGATTGTAAGTCACACTGGTGATTCCCTTGGGGATCCTGGGGATCTTTTGGCAAAAAGTCCAACAAGCCACACCCACCTGCTCCTGAGTCAGACACCCTGAGGGAGCAGGAAGTTCATATATGTTAGCCTCTTTGATGGTAGGCTCTTTGATGACATCCATATGTTGAATAAAGCTTAAAGTATAAATCCATTCATGCTTTTCCTGTGTTTTTTCATGTGTTTATTTTAGTGATGGTTATGTAGTTTGGAGTCTGCAGGAGAAAATGTATCTTAAAAAGCTACCTTGGTTTCAAGTGACCTGTAGCATGAGGTGGCTGTGGCCCACCTGATGGACCCAGGAGAACAGTGGGGCATCTGGGCATCACATCACCATCCCAGGCTCAGCTCGGCTTGGCTGGGCACCTGCACCTGGGGCTCATGGTGCCCAGGCTGCTCCGTGCTGCACCAGGGGCCCCATCTGTCCCTCCTCTGGAAGAGCTGAGCTGTTGCTTTTCCTCCTTCTCCGCCCTCCCCAACTTGGGCTCTGCTCTGCACCCCCCGCTTGGAGCCCTGAGGGTGGAGACGGGCACCCTCTGCATGCAGCTTTGCCCTGGCGAGAAGGCTTTCCCTCTGACCTGGGAACACAGGCCAGCGTTCCTGGTTTCTGAGTTGGCTGGAGCATCTTCCCTTGTCAGAGCTGCTGTTGAGCCACCAAAGAGGGCCCTGGGAGCCGAGGGCAGGGCAGCTAAGCAAGGATACTCTCTTGCTGTTGGATCCCACAGGTTTCTGGGTGTGAGAACTGCCTGGCATGATAGCTAGCCCAGAATGGTTCTGCGGTGGGGAAGTGGGCAGCAGGGAGAGATGGACAGAGAATACAAAGGCTTTGGTGTTCAACCTTACTAGCTTACTAGCTGGGGGCTTACTAGCTGTGTGACTTTGGGCAGGTTACTAACCTCTCTGAGCTGAGTCTTGCTGGGAATTCGGTGTGAGTGGGTTAAATGAGACGGAGATCACGGGTTCCCTACACAGCACAGGATGCCCTACAGACACTGGTTCTCGTGCCCTTCCCCCTCCCTCAGAGTCTCCAGAGCACAGTCAGGACAAGCCAGATGTGTCAGGACCAAATGAACAGCCTACTCAGCAAGCTGGGCACCTCCCCCCAGAACCCCACAGCTGCCAGCTCCTTCCATAAAAATGCAAAGTCAGAGCCAGTCCCCCAAGCACTAAGCCTCCTGCCCTGCTGAGTCTGAGGTCAGGGGGCAAGGGAAACAGCAAGAGGCCTTTGTCTCTGGACATTTCCTCCTGGTTGAGCTCAGGTGGCGAACCCCATGTCTGCAGTGCTGGTCACAGAGGCTGGAGGGGGCTGTGGCCTGAGGGATCATCTCTTGTTCTCTTCCCCCCAGGCTCCTGGCAGAGACCCAGGGAGGGCCAAACCAGGTGAGCCCTGGGATCTTGGGGGCCTAATTCACAGGATCCGGCTGAAGTTGCGTGCTCTCCCAGGGAAGAAGGGGCTCTGCTTCTCCTGGCACCCCCTGAACTTGACAGCAACTTTTGGATCCTGACCTCTAATGGGGTCATCAGTCTGAACATAAAGGCCTCTTCCAGACAGCTGTGCCTGGTCCCCATGAAAGCCCCAGGGGGGTTTGCCCTTCTAGAAACAGACTTTGGGTTTGTCTCTGGGCTGGACTCTAAGTCTTAAAAAGTGTCTGCGAGGCAGCCTTGGGTGAATCCCCTGCGGGGCCTGTGGATTCCCCAGTGCTTTCCAGAACTTGCTTCCTAATCTGTGTATTAGCGGTGCTGCCTCCTCAGTCCCAAGTTTGTCCTGCGCTGGAAGCTGGGTTGTTGTTCACGCTGCGGCCACTGGGCGGCAGAGTGAAGCACTGTCCTGGCGCCCTCCACCTGGGGCGCCACCACTACAGCAGGGATTCTCAGACTTGTGTGCCCCAGAATCACCCAAGGGCTTGTTCAATTGCTTCTGTCCTGCCTCTTACTAGCTGTGTGACTTTGGCAGGTTACTAATCTTTCTGACTCATCAGGTCTGAGGTGGGGCTGAGAATTTGCATTTCTACCAAGTTCCCAGGTGATATGGCAGCTGCTGGTCAGGGGACAGTGTCAGGGGCTAAGAGCCCCTTCCAGGCCCCTGGGAGCCCAGCGCCTTTGATCCCCGTGGGATCAAACTCTCTGATTTCACAGGTGGGTGGAGGTGGCCACGGCTGTCCTTCCTGTAAGGCTCCTGTGCCGGCATTTCTCGCCCTATCCCCCTCCCAACATCCTTTTATCATTGTCCCTAGAGCATGTCTCCACTGAAGCCCTCAGTGGCCAAACAATCAACCTTTCTGCAACCACAGAACCCCAACAGAGGGTAGGCGCCATTGGAGAGAGAACAGGAATTGGAGGAAAGTAACTGGAGAAGGTCAGAGAGAAAAGAGACAGACGACGAGCCCCGCACATGTGCAGTGGTCCCAGTGCCGCCCCAGACGGGATAACCAGTTCTAGGGCTTGAGATGGGAGACAATCCTATTGGCTCCCTCCGGCCCTTCTTCACAGCACCTTTCCCAGGCTCCCTGTGGCGTGTGACGGGGTTCTGGCCAGTGGAATGCCCGTGGAAGTGACGCCATTCCCACGTGGCCCACAGAAGGTCCCAAGACAGTCTTTCTCTCTCTCTCTCAGCTTGTGTGCCATGTGGTTGTCAAAGCCCTGGGCTGCCTTGGGGGCCACAGCTTGAGGATGATGGAGCCTCTGACATCCTTAATGACTACACGGAGCAGAGCACCCCCTCCCCCACAACCATTAGACTTTATGAGAGAAGAATGAACTCCCACGGAATTAAGCTGCTGAGATCTCAGGCTCTACCTGCAACAGGATGTAGC
Source organism: Balaenoptera physalus (assembly GCF_965194825.1). Taxonomy (NCBI): domain Eukaryota; kingdom Metazoa; phylum Chordata; class Mammalia; order Artiodactyla; family Balaenopteridae; genus Balaenoptera; species Balaenoptera physalus. The sequence goes on from NC_138882.1 coordinate 42,036,865, forward strand.
ATTCCCCAACCAATGTGTCAGACATGGGAAGGGAGAAAGACAGCAGATGCCACCGCCTACAACCTACAACCTTGCTGGTCGCTCCATCAGTCTGATCGGAACAAGCACATTTAACATCTCCTGCTGTAGGATAATAACAGTCACCACCTAGTGAGTGTGCGCATGGGCCAAACGCTGCTTTCCCTTCATGAATTCATTTGTTCCTCGTAACAATGCGAAAGGCGGTGCTATGATAACACCCGTTCTGCAGATGCAGATCTGAGGTGGGTGGTTGGGATGCTAAGTACGTGCCCAAAGTCATGTAGTGATAACCTCTGGTGGGAGGGCAGAGGCAAGACCTGAACCCAGACTGCCTGTCTGTAGCCCACACACTCCAAACTACACCAAGTGCTCCCCAAAGACTCAAGCCCCGGTCCTCGGCTGTGAGGGGCTTGAGCTGAGTTGGGAAGACATGGTGTGTACTTGGGAGTATGGATTTGGGCTCATGGAAAAGAATTTTTCTGGCCCTAAGATTGCTTGCTAACTGCAGATATGATGATCCCACAGTTGAAGGAGGACGTAGGGAGTAAAGGAAGATGGGATTAATACAACAGGGACAGACCCCTGATAACCTTAGGAGTTTGATGAAATAATGTGTAAGTTTGGGAACTCTGTGTGAATCAACACATTCCCAAAATTCCCTTCCCTCTCTCTGCACCATCCTACACCCTCCTCTTTAGCTTTGTGATTTCAGGTCTGTCCCAAGAGTTGAACACAGAAGAGGGTCTGTCTCGTTCCAGCCCCTAGAATGGTGCTAGGCATACAGTAGGTGCTCAATAAGTATTTGTGGAATGAATTGATGAGGAGAAACAGCTGGCTGGAACTTGGCAGCAAGAGCCTGTCCACTTGGAGCCTCAAATCATTGAATGTTATGGGCAGTGGAACTCTCAAGAGGCCATCTGGTCCATGCCTTGCTTCCACTGAGGACTGCCTGCCAATCATCCCCTCTCTCCTTTCCTTAAAGACTTAATATACAGCAGCAGGGCTGATTGAGAGCTTTAGAGACCACGTAGCCCTGTGGATCTCAAACTTGGGTCCGTACGGTATTCTAGTTTATGGGATACTGATGCCTGGACCTGCTCTTTGAAAGATTCTGATTTAGTTGGTCTGGGCTGTCGCCAGGTATCAGAATTTTTAGTAGTTCCCTGGGTACTTCTAATGTGTAGCTGAGGTTTAGAACTAGGGATCTAATCCAATCCCTTCTTTTTATAGACCAAGCGTCAGAGAGGGGAGGGGGGGTGCCCAGGATTACTCAGCCAGTTCGTGGCAGGGATGAGCCCCAAATCCAGTGAGCTCTCTTCTCTACTGCAAAGGCCTCCCCATCATCTCTTCTGAAAATGTATTTTTCGATCTCCTGGCTTTTGTGGCTGAAAGTTCTTCCCAAGGTGAGGAACTTTAAGCCTTTCCTTGATCTGCCCACAGTGGATTTAGCTTTAATCCAGAGTTTCAGTGCAGCCCCCAATGCAGCTTCACCTAGGTCCTCCTTCCTGCTCTGTGAGGTCCTCCCTTTACGACCACTTGCAGGTTCTTCCATTTCTGGGGGAGGTCTCCCTGCATGCCTCTCTGGGAGCGTCTCCTCCACAAGCCTCCGTTGCCCAGCTCCGTTCTGGCCTTCTTTCCTCCACCTCACCTGCCTTTAACCCACTCATTCTTTTCCAGGTCGAAGTCCTCGCTAGAGCATTCCCCCACCCCCAGTCCCAAGCTGTCCCCAGCAAAACCTGGCAGAAAGTGAGTTTTGCCTCCTTCTTTTGCATTTCTCCTCCTTGGTGACTCCCCTCCGGCTCTGCAAAGGGTGAGCTGGCCCCAGAAAACCAACTCTTGTCTCCCTCCCAGCTGGCAAACAGCTAACTTGAGTCATGGCCTTGGAACACACATAATGGCTCTCACTTGTTAAAAAAAAAACCCAAAAAATAAAACAAACAAACAAACAAAAAACCCCCCACCAGCAGACAAAAACACACACTGACAAAGGCTTTGCTGAAAGATGATACAAAGTAGATAAACTGTTCCTTAATCAGCAGCTCAGTAAAATACTCCCTTCCTAGGGGAGCCTTTCTGAGACTATTTTGAGCAGCCTGGAGAGTTTTTAACCCTCATTAGCCCCAACTCAAAATGGACCCACTGGAATTTTTACAGGCAGCTATTAAGCACAAGTAGAACTTTCAGTGCATTATTGCAAACACTGTTACTAATTCTCCCAAGCCCTCCCGGGCAGAGGAGGCTGCTTGGTTCCTGTCTTCCGGGGGTGAAATCACTGCTCTCTCATTCCTGACAATTTCTCCACCTCCCAGCCAGGCCCCTGGGCTCTCCAGATCACCCTCTGCTGAGTTGTAGAACTTGGCGGATCGTTTCTCTTTCAAGCATGTTACAGCCAACAGTACCCTGTGGGTAAGCAGCTCACACACCTAACTCTGAGACGCCTGATGATGTATGGGAAGGCTGAGCACCGTGCCTCTGAACCCAGCAGGGGCTCCACACGCAGCTAACTCATCAGCTGCCAGTTGCTTCCTCCTGCACCGTCTTATTTAATCCTTCCAGAACTCCTGCCAGGTGGGTGTCATTGGACCGGTTTTCAGAAGAGGAAATGGGCGCAGGGTTACATGGCTCAGCCAAGTCTGCACATCGTTCTTTGCATGGACTTTGCTTGGAAACACTTCTGGATCATGATGGTGATCATTTTCCTGAAGACAAGGGACTCAGAGACACCACAGGAATATCTCAGAAGGCAGAGAATCATGGCCAAGTGGAGAGGAAGGAAGAGAAGGGAGGGTAAAAAAATCACCGAGTCCAGAGGGGACATTGTACACCAGACATGGCCTGCAGACATGTTTTCATTGGCCTGCACACTCTTTTATGATGTAATTTGTTGCCAATATTTGAAAAACCAGAACATTTCCCCAAAAGATCCAGACTTCTAAGTTTGTCTTGAAAAACTGTAACCACTTGGCCAACCATTGGTGGAAGCAGACTAGGGCTTCCTTCCTCTTTAGAGAGGGCAGTGGTCTCCTTTGTGCCAGGGTCCCCGCTCAGCCAGCTTCACTTGTTTCTGTTACCTGCATGACCTCTGTCGACAACTGAGTTTATGGCCCCTGACTTATTTCCTCCTACCCCCTTCCTATAAGAAATGCAGGACCCTGCGAGGTGACAAGATCAAGGTCACAGGCAAACGGGGTGACCTGAGAAAACCACTCACCTTCCCTATGCTGCAGTTTCCTCATCTATAAGATGGAAATATTGATAGTGCTTGTCTTGGCTAGGGCTGATGTAACAAAATACCACAGACTGGATAGCTTAAACAACAGACATTTATTTGCTTACAGATCTGGAGTCTGGAAAGTCCATGATCAAGGCGCCGGTAAATTTGGTTTCTGGTGAGAGCTCTCTTCCTGGCTTGTAGACGGCCACCTTCTTGGTATGTCCTCATGTGGCCTTTCCTCACTGCATGTGCTCGGGGGAAGGGCAAGCTATCTGGTGTCTCTTCTTATAAAGACACTAACCCTATGGGGTCAGGGCCCTACCCTATGGCCTCATTTAACCTGAATTCTTTCCTTAGGGTCCCCATCTCCAAATACAGCCACACTGTGGGGTTAGGGCTTCAACATACAAATCGGGGCAGGGGGACGCAATTCAGTCCATAATGGTGCCCGTTTCCTAGGGTTGCTGTGTGAGGTTGGACTGAGTCTATGCAGGAAGAGCACTCAGTGTCTGGCACATCGTATGTTCTCAGTAAATGTCAGCAGTAACATGTGATGATAACATTCAGGGTGTGGACTTCCTCTTTAGCTTTCAGTAGCACTTCCTCTACCGAAAGAGATGTTTGTCATGGGCACCCACCTGCTCCCCAAACAGCTGTTGTTTTTGATAAGGTCGAGGAAAATGTTAAAATAAAAAAAATTAAAAATGTTGGCACATTTCTAATGCTGACTCTTTCCTCAAATTGGACATTCAGGGAGCATGCAGGGAGACTGTCAACAAGAGGCCCCTTGGTCCTCTCCTCAGGGAAGGTTGAACACCTCCCTACGTAACTTGGGCTCACATTCCCTATTCAGTATCCCCCGGAAGACAGTCAGCCTCTGAATGTGCTTAGCTCGTGGTCTGGATACACGAATGCCTTGTTTTCCCTCCTGTGTTAAGTCCTCGTTCCATCTTATCTGTCTTTCCCTTTCATCTCCAGGTGTGTGAGAGTCCCCGGAAGGCACTGGGCCTGCGCCCATGCCCTGAAGATCAAGGTGTACTAGTCATCTTTGTTTGCCCCCCAGCCCACTTTCTGCCCTGCTCTCTGCGCAGGAGGCCACCCTCGGTGGCCTGGGCTCCCGTCTCCTGCCCTCACCTGCTCAGGCCTCAGGCAGGTAACAGCTTCTGGGTTCCACACAATCCCTGGTGGTCCCCTTCATCCCGCCTATGCCTCTGTCGACAAGGCCTTCAAAAAATATCTTTCACTTAAACCTTTTTTGAGAGTCCCACCTGTTTTGCGCTTGACCCCTGACTCATATAGGAGGAACCTGATCTGTACATAGATTTTCAGGGGACAGTAGAGAGATCTGAACCCAGAAAAACTGCTCAGTGGCTGGGATGATGGGTCACGCACTCATCCTGCTCAGGGATGACTGTCCTACTCCAATTTCCATGAATATTCCAAATACACATCCTGTGGCATTCACCAAATACCTAGAGATGGCTACCTGCCTCAGCCGGGATGTTGCAGGCAGAGCTAAGATTGGTAGATGGAGTGCCCTTCATATCACATGGGTTCCTGCACCTTCAGAAACTCTCAACTGTAGCTCCTGTATGGACCCCAATCATGTGTCTCCATAGCAACTGCCTTAGGTCTCATTCATCAGATGGGGCAGGCCTGGGTCACTGTGTTCCCATTTTCCTTTGGGAAACAGATGCTATCTTGTTAACTTGCTTCATATTTTAGTCTTCCTAAAGTGCCAGAGAGCCAAAAGGGGAGCTTCCTCACATAACCCCAGCTGTCCCAAGGCATCCGCTCTGCGTGAATCTCAGGAAGCCCACAAAGGCCAAATACAAGTTTTTGCAAGATGGTTGCTATTAGAGACTGAATTTTTGTGTCCCTCCAAAATTCATATGTTAAATCCTAATCCCCAGTGCAGTGGTATTAGGAGATGGGAACTTTGGGCAGTGATTAGGTCAAAAGGATGGAGCCTTCATGAATGGGATTAGTGTCCTTGTAAAAGAGGCCCTGGAGAGCTCCCTTGTCCCTTCCACCAAGTGAGGACACAGTGAGAAGCCGACTGTGTATGAACAAGGAAGTGGGTCCTCACCAGAGCCTTGAATCTGCCAGCACCTTGATCTTGGACTTCCCAGCCTCTGGAACTGTGAGAAATTAATGTTCATTGTTTATGTCATGCAGTCTATGGTCTTTTTGTGAAGGGGCGAGCACAGAGCCTCTGACTGCAGTGTCCAGAAGTGACAACAGGTTTCTCCTCTGAAGGCTGCCACTGTAAATTTACAGCAGATGATCCTCTTCCTCTCTGGGCAAAAAGTAGCTGTAATCCAAGAAAGTCTTAAATTTCTGCTCCCTCTAGCCAAATGTCCTCAAAGCACCTTAGCACTCTAAACCTGGCAGGGAGGACCACTGTCCAGGGCCCGTTGCTGCCAGTGGATCATTCCAGTGTGGTTCTTTCCCTGGCGGCTCCCCTGGTCTTAGTGATTTTGTTTCTAATTCTCCTCTCTGCTCCCCCTTCTCTGGCGTCCCCTCTCCAGGGGATAGGTTAGAAAACTTAATGAACCTGAAATTCAAGGGACTTCCCTAGGAGGCAAAAGTTTGAAGCATCAGGACAGTAAAACTTTTTGATCATAAAGACGCCTGGGACTTATCTGTGATGAGCATTTACATCCATGTTCCTCCTACTATTTAAAAAAAGAAGAAAAAGAAAAGAGTTGGATTAAGAGAATCTAGTTCTTTTATTTATTTATTTATTTTGGCTGCATCGGGCCTTAGTTGTGCCTGCGGGATCTTTTGTCGTGGCACGCGGGCTTCTCTCTAGTTGTGGCATGAGGGTTTTCTCTCTCTAGTTGTGGCATGTGGGCTCCAGGGCGCGGGCTCCAGAGTGCGTGGGCTCTGTAGTTTGTGGCACCCAGGCTCTCTAGTTGTGGTGCGTGGGCTCAGTTGCCCAGCAGCATGTGGGATCTTAGTTCCCCGACCAGGGATCGAACCTGCGTTCCCTGCACTGGAAGTCGGATTCTTTACCACTGGACCACCAGGGAAGTCCTTAATTTCTAGTTCTGACACTCCCTAATTGTATCATATTATGCAAGTTACCTAACCTATTAAACCTCAGTTACTTCCTTTGTAAAATGAAAATAATAATACCTGCCTCACAGGGCTAGTATAATAGACAGTTATTATGTTTTCAGGGATTATTCAGTCTCCCCCCTTTTTTAACCTTTTACTTTGAAATAACTTCAAACTCATAGAACAGTGGCAAGAATAAGAATAGTGCAAAAAATGTCTACATACTCTTTACCCAGATTTATCAACCGTTAACATTTTACCTTGTTTCTTTTGTCATTTTCTCTCTCTGTATACACACACACACACACAGTGGGGTGTTTTTCTGAACAACTTGAGAGTAAGTTACACATGTAATGGCCCTTTGCCCTGTATACCTCAATGTATATTTTCTAAGAAAAGGAATCAGGATATTCTCTCACATCACGATAGTACAGTTATTAACTTCCGTAAAGTTAACATAGACACAATACTTTTACCTAATTGAATTTTTGCCAATTTTGTCAATTGACCAATAATATCTAGATGCCAATTTTGTCAATTGACCCAATAATATCATTTACACCATTTTTTCCCCTATAGGTTAAGATCTAGTTTATAGTCAGATATCACATTTAGTCATCATTTTTTTTTCTTTTTTCTTTTTTTTGGCCGTGCAGCATGCGGGATGTTAATTCCCCGACTAGGGATCAAATCCGTGCCCCTTGCAGTGGAAGCATGGAGACTTAACCACTGGACCACCAGGGAAGTCCCAATCATCATGTTTTTTTAGTCTTCCTTAATCTGGAACATTTCCACAGATTTTCTTTGTCTTTTGTTACATTGACAGTTTTTAAAATATAGTTTTTTGAATGGAACTTTTCTTATTTTGGATTGGTATGATGTTTCTTCATGACTAGATTCATGTTAAGGATTCTAGCCAGAATAGTGTAAAGGGGATATTGTGTCCTCTGGATATCACATCTGGACACCCATGATGTCCATCTGCCCATAACTGGTGATATTAACTTTGATCCCCTGGTCAAGGTGCTGTGTCATTACTCCACCGGATAATTACCATTCTTTCTCTTGAAACTTATGAGCAATCTGGAGTAAGACATCTAAGACCACGCAGATATGCTGCTCCTCATCAAAATGTCCCCCTAGCATGCATTTATGACTCTCGCCTGAAATAATCTTTACTGTGATGATTGCAGAATGATGATTTCCTAACTCTAGTACTCCTTTCACATTTATATTCTTCTCTAAGCAAGTCTTCCCTTCTTCCCCACTTATTTATTTATCTATTTATAATCAATATAGACTCATTGATTCCTATTTTTCCAGTGGTTTCTATTTCATTATTGTAGTTAATTATTTTGTGCTCTGACCATCCCAGATTTGACTAATGGGAGCCCCTTCAAGCCAGCTTCCAAGGTGGAAGGTCCAATATAAATTTACCTGCCACCAGGTGGCTATATGGCTCTGCTGAGGAATGCTGCTATACTGAGGGCTCAGCGTCAGTCTTTTCTGTGGGCCAGTTGGGCTCCTCAGCAACAGCAATCGCTTTGGGCCAGATCTGGTTTAGATTTGGAAATGAAGAAGGGTCTATGTTTTTTTTTAACAATGTTTTTCTTTGTTTGTTTTTAATTTTTTAATTTATTTATTTATTTTATTCATGGCTGTGTTGGGTCTTCGTTTCTGTGCGAGGACCTTCTCTAGTTGTGGCAAGCGGGGGCCACTCTTCATCGCGGTGTACGGGCCTCTCACTATCGCGGCCTCTCTTGTTGCGGAGCACAGGCTCCAGACACACAGGCTCAGTAATTGTGGCTCACGGGCCCAGTCGCTCCGTGGCATGTGGGATCTTCCCAGACCAGGGCTCGAACCCGTGTCCCCTACATTGGCAGGCAGACTCTCAACCACTGCGCCACCAGGGAAGCCCCTATGATTTTTCACTATGGTGACTGAAGTTGGCCTCCTGCTCACAGCTCTCTGCTCTGTCTGATGATACAAATCATGCAACACTCGAATTGGCTGCTCACCTATCTCACCCCTGGTAGGGTGACCATGGGTATCAGTTTGACTGGGATGGTTCTGGTGTATACCTATGTTCCCCATGTAATTATTACTAGGACCCTTTTCACTCTTAAAAGTGGCTCAATTTAGACAACAAATTCTATGAATACCCTCCCCCAAGGAACACCATGACTTATTATCCAAACACCAGGAGTCCCTGCAGATCTAGTCACCCTGATCTTCCCTCCTCCTTGCTGTCCATTGTGGTAAGCATTCCACCTTGTCCTTTATGATTAAGTGCTTTGCAATTCTGTGACTTTTATCATCTCCACTGAAAGTATGGAGCTCAGTTCCACAGACGCTTTCTCCCTCCCATCGACCCTGGACTACAAGGATAGCCACTACCAGGTGCTCAAAAAACTTCCTTGCTAGTACACTCTTTGTTGCTTTAGTGAAGGGAGTGTCCTCTGGGCTGGCCCAGGGAACTAGTCAGGTGGTGGGTTCTTGAGCCACGTATGATAAATGCTTCTAATATTCCTTCCTTCCTGAGTCTTCTGACCCCTTCCTCGACACTACACAAGGAAGTCTGGCTTCTCCACTTTGCTTACTATAGGCCATCGTTGAGACCAGGCTTCAAAGAGCCATCCCAGCAAACTATCGGGACAAACTCCGAGCATCCTTGGGAAAACATTAAATCTCGCGTTCTGTGTGAGTATCCCCAAATTAGTGGATCCTCCCAATTGAGCTTCCTGTTTCACCCCCAAATATAACATCTTCGAGATCCACTCCCACACATATTTCTACAGTTCCTGCCAGTACATGTTAGCCAAGTCCCGCAAGATCTTTGGCAGGTATGCTTTTTCTCCCTGGAACAGGACTTTTTCATGCCAGTGTGGGCTGTGCTGCAACTTGACTCTGGGTTTTGGCAGAGGCAGTAAGCGGTGGGTCCAGGTCTCGAGAAGAAGCAGCCATGGAGAATGGGACCTGGTTTGGGCAGGAACATTCAGGGGATCTGAAGGGTCAAGATGCTCATCCACCGAGATATGCCCATCCCAGCTCTCAGGGTTCCAGTCTTTCCCTATCAGGGCTCTGCTTTGACATGGATGCCTATCAAGGCCATGCATTTAGTCTTTTTTTTGCAGTTCTGCTACCCTGTGATCAGATCTTGGGCTTGATTTTATGAGTCTCTCCCACAGTTTCAGGAAATAAGACTTTCCCTTAAAGCCATAGCGGCTCTCTGGCTTTCAGAGCGTTCCATGAGTTGGTAATTAACTGCTCTGAGCCTGTCATTTTCTGTTTCCAAGGTCTCTGGTACCTGTCGTTAGCACTGTTTCCAAACTGACTACCACAGCTGCTTGCTCTCCCAGTGTCTCGCTCTCCACCCAGTTCACCCCAGTTAACCAAGTGAAAGCTTGGGTGCGATCGCATATCGAAGCTATTGCCATCTCTCTTATCACCAGCAAAGGACTCTATTGATTTCAGACAGCTAGGAGATACAACCCCAGAATCCATCCTGAGGACTTGCTTTCTTGAACCACTTGTGGAACCAACTGTCTTAGCTCTGTTTCTGTAAAAAACGGATCTGAAGCAAAGACTAAATCTGACTGAGAAGGCAGTAAGAGCGAGCGAGCGAAAAGGGGAATGAGGTGGGCTAGGATGAGAAGCGGTGCAAGACGGTGTGTTATCACGCAGGTAACTGCTTCACCACCCCCCGCAAAGAGCCCCGGCAGGTTACTCAGGAGGTATATCTGCTCAGCCATGCAGGACATCTCCAGACAGGCTGTGTTAGAAAATCATGACTCGGAACAGTCCACAGGAGGCAGGAAGGAAGGAGAGTCTATTTGCCCAGCTCCCTCTCATCTCTTGTTTCTCATTGGTCAAAATGTTCCCCAGAGGGAATTAATTCCCTCGGATTCCCCTCTGATGGCTGCTTAGAAGCCACATCCTGGCAGTGTGGCATTTCTTCTGATCCAGAAGTATTGGAAGAGTCACGGGCTCCGGACATGTGGTCAGCCAGCTTGGCTGTGCAGCAGCAGCCCAGAGGGACCTGACTGGGCAAGTGACTGTCAGTCCTAGGTGGCTGAACTACACAGATTTGGTTGGCTGTGCAGGGAGCTGCGGAGGCAGGAGAAAGGCAAGGTCTAGCCGGTGCGATTAGGCTCATAAGGTGTGTCTGATACATCCATCAATAGGCTATTAACACCAACAGGTGGTAGAGCTAGAAATATGATCATCGGGTTAGGATTTTGTCTTATTTATCTTTGAGACCCCAGCGACTGGCACTTGAATAATAAGATACCATCTGAACCCAGTTTTTCTTGTTCCAAACCTTCCCACTACATGTCTCTGCTATACCAGTTGTTATGCCATTGAATGGACGTGACCATGCCCTCAGAGGTTGGGCAGCTAGTCATCACGTGTCCCTGTTCAAGTTGCAAGTAGGCCCTGCCCCACTGTGTGCTATGTCATTCTTACTAACCATCTGAGCTATGGTTACCAAAGGGAAAGGGTGGGGGGATAAATTAGGAGTTTGGGATTAACATATATACACCACTATATATAAAATAGGTAACCAACAAGGACCTATACTCAATATTTTGTAACGATCTATAAGGGAAAAGAATCTGAAAAAGAATATACATATATATTTGTATACATAAAAGAATATATATGTATATATATATAACTGAATCACTTTGCTGTACACCTGAAACTAACACAACATTGTAAATCAACTGTAGTTCAATTAAAAAAATTAAAAACAAGCAGAAAACAACAACAGCAAAACCCCAAAACCCATAATCTGTCTGGCCTGTGTTCACTTGAGTGTCACATAACACAAAATACACAAAGAAATGAAGAACAGAGTTGGCTGGCCCACACAATTAGCACAATTCTCAAATGCAAAAGAATTCTGAACAAAAGGGTCCTTCTGCTTTCCAGTCCTTTCAATGGGACACTGCAGCTCACTTCAGAAACCTTCTTACCACCTCTTTGGAGAATTAGCCAAATCTCACAGCTCTCTTCATAGACCATTTCACTTGCCTCCCCACTGCACCCCATCTCCTGGGGAAAAGAGAACAGATAGTTGGATACTGGAGATGAAAAACAAAAGCGTTTCCCTCAACTGTCAGGGAGTCCTGAGGTGCCTGGGGCGGGAAGATGAACCGATAAGCCTCTCCGGTCCCTAGGATTTTGATTCAGGTAAAGCAGGAACCAGGCCCTGGTTTGACAGGGACATTGTAGTTGTTTGGATTTGGGCTGAGTCGGGACACTGGGAATCGATGCCAAGGACAGTGACACATGCCAGACATTCTTCGATGTTCACCAACTGGTCTGATCACTTGAGCTTTGAGAGCTCAGTTTTCTCCTGAGGGGTGGTTAGGCCATATTCTCATCCTCTGCATAGAGATCTGCATCCTGAAATCCTAGTCTCCTGGGACTTGAAACCCCTGGGGAAGCGAGGAGAAGGGGACAGATTTGAGAGATGAGTGAGAAAAGAAGGGAGGAAGAATGTTCGAGATGAGAAAACAGCTCACTCTCTGAGGCATGTTTTCTCCTAATCAGGAAATGAAAGCTGAGGCAATTATATATTGAGAGGATAATTCTCTTTCGATTCCCTAATTTTTTCTTCAAGTGTGCTTGTTCCACTTGAATTATTCAGATAATTTCCTGAATATTATTATTAGGTCCATTTCCTCTGTCTATCCAGACCTAAGTTTGTCTCCTTATGGAATCTATAAAGTCCTGGGCATGGGCTCTGTCTGCAGCTGTGCAGGACTGGTCCAGAATCCAGGTCTCCTTACCCAACACCTGGCTCTCAGCTACCCTCCAGCACCCGCCCCTCACCACGCCCTCCTCTGAAAGAGAAGTTCCAGGGTTAAGCATCCAGATAGAGATCTGTCATCAGTGGTCTTTGATGACTGCATTCTTAATTCGAGGTTAACTCAGCATTGCTGTCACAGCTGGTTCACTTCCCTCAAAGCTGGCAGGCTGGCCTGGAGTTTAAAGGGAAAGCATATTATGGCCAGGTTCCCAAGTGTCCATAAAAGAGGAAGTCAGAGGATCACAGAATCTTAGAGCCAGAACAGGCCTTGGAGAGTGAAGGGTCTGCTCTCCTCTTTTCATAAAGAGGCTAAGGCCCAGAACAGGCAAATGGCTTGTCCTGGATCACACAGCTTTGCCAAGTGATAAACCTGGACTTAGGGCCAGACCTCAGGTCAGTAATCTGGGGCTCCTCCTCACCTTGCTCTTCTTTTAAGAAATAAAAAGAAAAAGAAGAAGAAGATGCCTTTAAGGAAAAGGTGTTTCCCTGGAGAGTGTGGGAGGGTCTCCACTTCACCGTGGCTCTGAAGCATCTCTCCACCCTCTCCGAACTCAGTAGCTGTGACAGAACAGTGGGGACCTGGCTGACATCCCCGGTTTTAGTGTCGCATATCAGCTTGGGTTTAAAGGGACTTTATTAATCATGACTAATGTCAGAGGGTATATGGCTGTGTCCCCTTGTTAGTTTTGGGGAATTTGTAATGTAGGATTAAAAAAAAAAAAGATTTAATATGGTGCCGTCATGTTTACATGCCTGCCTGAACCATCCATCACTGCCCGGTAGCGGCAGGTGACTGTGTGCCCAGCCTTCTTCAGGGAATGCTGTCCTATGACAAGCCCTCCTCTACCTCAGGGCCACTTCTTGGGTGGCTTTAATTCTCCTCTGCTTCCCATAGTTGCTTCCCCCGCAGTGCCACGACCCCTGGGGAAACTCTGTCTTAAGTCCCAGGGATAAACGCTCCAGCCCCACGGCGCTCGCAGGACACGACAGCGATCGGATTTCGCGCGGCGGCCCAGCTTCCCCTACTCCTCACCCCTCCCGCCCGGGAACCCCGGGAGCCAATCAGAGCGTCGCGGAGCTCCGGGTTGTAGAGTCCCGCGCCCGGGACCCGCCCCTCTTTGTTGCGGTGGCCAATGGACGCAGTCGGAACATCGGCGGCTGCCCGGGTGACTCGGTTATATGTCACAGAATAACATTAGAGGATGGGACATGGAATGAGGCGACGGCCACAGCAGCCCCAGCAGCTCCCGCCACCCCCGCCGCCCGGAGAAGCCGTGCAGCCATGAGGCCGACCGTCCAGAGGTAGGGTCCGGGAGCTGCGCTGCGCCCTTCCTGCGCCCCGCCTGCAGCCATTTCCCCGGGGTGCCTGGCGCTGGAACTCAGGGAAGGGGGCGGGTGGAGCCACTGCCACAGGAGCCTGGGGGCCGGGGCCGCCCCTCGTCCGCCCAGCCTCGGGAGGGCTTCTTGTAAGAAACGCGGCCGCTTTTGCAAGCCGAGGATGTCGCTGGGCTCTCGCGGCAGCCCCGGGCGCTCACGTGCCGGCACGTTCTGGCTCGGCTCGGCGCTCGGCCACATCTGGCGACCAAGGGACGTGTGGAGCCTTGCGGGGACCTCCTGTTCCATCCCGCTGCACGAGCTGTCTTTCTTCTCCCTACCCCGTCCACTCCGCAGCCTTCACGCTCCTTGTCTTTCCCTCCCGCGGTTGAGGTGGGTGTGAAGCTTTGTGGCAAAATTCAAGTCGCCTTTCTAGGTAATTGCAGGGCTGGAAGCTCGTGTGCAATTCCCTGGTGGGTGGGTGGGCGTCCTGTCCGCGCGCGGGGGGCGCGGATAGGGAAGTGGGGACACTTCGAAGCCCCCCCCACGTCTTGGCCACGGCCCCCTCCTTGGTTTCTCCGGGTGTCCACTTACCCTTGGTATGTGCTGGGTCTCACTGATTTCAGGCACGGCCCGTAAGCGGAGTTCCAGGCGCCGCTCCCTCTTCGCGCGTCCTGTTGCAGCCAGAAGCATGGAGAAGGCCGCCTCCGCGGGGCGCTGATCCCCGCGCCGCGCCCGCGCTCACACGCCCCCTGCCGCCCTCCCCGCCCCTGCCCCACCATGACCGGCTCGGCGGCCGACACTCACCGCTGCCCCCACCCCAAAGGCGCCAAAGGCACCCGGTCCCGGAGCAGCCACGCGCGGCCCGTGAGCCTCGCTACTAGCGGGGGCTCGGAGGAGGAGGACAAAGACGGCGGGGTGCTGTTTCACGTTAACAAGAGCGGCTTCCCCATCGACAGCCACACCTGGGAGCGCATGTGGATGCACGTGGCCAAAGTGCACCCCAAAGGGGGAGAAATGGTGGGCGCCATCAGGAACGCCACCTTCTTAGCAAAGGTTAGTGGCTCCGAAGGAAGGGGGTGGTGTGGGCAGTGATGGGACCATTTTGCCTGTACGTAGCAATTTCCATTTTCCTGGTCCTGCTGCAAACTCCCTTCCCCTCCTCATTTTTCCCAACAGCCTCCACCCCCTTTGCTTAATTGAGATGTTTGCCTTGGACGTCTTAGAAATGGGGGAGGGAGAGAAAGGGGGCTTGTTGTCCTGGGACTGTGTGGTTGGCTTGTGCCAAGGTTTCTTTGAATCTGGAGCCAAATTCTATCATTTACTTAGCTCCGTGTACATCCTGCTTCAACGAAGACTGTAGCCACCAAGTAGCACCAGTGATGCCAAGAATGCATAGGCCCCCTGGGGATCCCACCCCGCTTATCCTCTTTGGAGTTTCTTGGTCCTCCTCAGTCCCCTCCTGGTAAATGATTTATTAGGCTATGAATGATTTTACAATCAACCAATCAGACTTCTCAGCGTGAATCATTCCTAGACTTTTTGCCAAATTTTTTTTTTTTATGACAGTGACTTTCACCTCTGAAACTTGCAAAGCAGTCAGCTCTCTCTTTTCCCAGCTTATCTGGGCTCTGAGAAAAAAGAGTTTTAACTATGGCTTAAAAGGGACTTTCCAGTACACATGATGAATGAATCTCACTGGATAGAGAAAGAGGCTCAGGAGTGCAACTCTTTCTACCTTGGAGAGAAGCCAGTGAGCCAACTGGGTTTGGTGGCCAAAGATAATGTTAGTAAGATGGAGGAAGATGTGCAGTGGTCGCTGTATGAAGCACGAAAATGCAAACTGGAGGAGAAATGCTGCAGAGCCTGGGGGTTGTAGCATGGCAGAGTGTTTCCCATCTATCCTGGGGACACTGGTATGGCCAAGAAGATTCCTGGACAGGTCTAGGAATGCCAGACCTGAGACCTGGAAGGCCATCTGGTCGAGCCCCCAACCTGGAGCATCTGGTGACCTGAGCATCTGAGCCTGCAGGCCAGAAAGCTGTGTGTGCCCTTGGGAAAAGTAACAGAGCCTGTAAGCTGCCTGCTGTAGTTGGTTATGGTGTTTTATTATCCTGCTGGTCAGTGAGATCTTCATCATGCCCAGCGAGAATCTTGCCTGCTTTTGTGTCAGCTATAACTACCCTTGCTGAGTCCTCCTTGAGGACTCAGAGCCTGAGAACAGCCCTGATACCGGAGTGCAGTTCTGACTTCGTAGTCTGTCCTCCCTTAAGTGAGCCTTTCTCATTTAGCACCCTTAGCACCTGCTTGCGGCTTCTGATTGTGGCTTCATCTTTCTCCCAACATTGTGGGTGGGGACCCCCTTTCTCTGTGGGAATCAGACAATGTCCGTGTTGGTAGAGACCAATCCTGTACCTCTCAGCAGAATCCCTTCCTCTTTCTGAAGGCCTCCTGGGAATGGGGGGCTTGTCGCGTCACAGGGTAGCTCCCAGGCCTGGCCAGATTTGGTCACTGGGAAACTCTTCTCTGACACTGAACAGAGCTCCTCCTCCTCCCCTTCTCGGTCACATGTCACCACTGATTCTTGTGCTCAAGAACCAAAGGGCGGCACACGTCGAGTTCCTGTGCTACTCATAACTCCCTCGAATGTTACGAGATGGTTCTCTTGGAGTAAGGAAAGGACTTGGAGCGAAAAAATCAAGGGATTGAATTCTGGATCTGTTTGTGCTATACTCTAGCTTTGTGGCCTAGGTCACTCACTTAAAATCTCCGGCCTTAGTTTTTTGACCTATAAAATGTGAGTAGATCAGATTCCATGTAAAGTTCCTTCCAACTCTCAAATCCCATGGTGTTATGACCCATTAGTCTTCAGGTTTCTAGTCATCTGTGTGACACTAGAGGTGCACTGGATTATTCTGTGTCTTCCTTTAATCGTCTTTGTCCACAGGTAGTTCCTTTCACCTTTTCTTATGTGTCATAGTTCTCAGATCAGCTCACTTTCCTCCTCCTCTTTCTAAGACAATTGCTAGTTTGTCATCAGTCAGTCCCCGAAAACATGAGCACAGTAAGAAACACAATATTCTAAATGTTGTCTGAGCAGCTTAGAACATAAATTACTACTTCCTGAGACCTGTACTTGATACTTCCGTTATTGTGGCTGAATTCTGCGTTCTTAAAAAATGAGCTTTCTTTCTTTCTTTTTTTTGAATATAGTGGCCATATCATATTGTACTTTCGTAGTAACCGGAAGGTCGCATGAGAACTGCCAAGCCAGGGCAACCCCAGGCTGAACATGGGCATCGGCTTTTTGAACCTAAATAAAGAGCTTCACATTTCTCTCTCTTACACTGCATCATAATGCTTGGTTCTCCATCCTCAATGCCCATCACAGCATCCTGTCTCTCCCTGGTCCTGGCATTCCCCAAACCCTGACCCCTGTGCAGGCCCTGGGATGGGAACAGCTTTGAAAGTTCCTGTTTCCAGGAGCCACTCCTCTCTGATTTGAGGGCTGTTCCTGCACTCAGCTCAGCAGACTTTTTCCTCTGGGGCCAAGTCCTTTTCTCCTTTAATCAGATCAGTGTCTTGCTGAGGAATTTGTACAGAAGGGGGGTGGTGGTGGAGTGGTGGTGGAAGGGTTGGAGAGTTTCAGGGAGGTGAACCTTTTTTTGGCAATTGAATTGTGGACTGAGAAGCAAAAGAAGTGGCCAGGGGAAGGTGTCAAAGGCGTAAGAGGAGGACTGAATGACACTTTCTTTGACCACAGGACATTTTGTTAGCAGCCGTGGTAATTTCTGCCTAAAGATCCAGGTGCCCCCACTGGGGAAAGGGGGACAGGTGTCACCTGTTCTGCAATCCTAAATTTGTGACTGCAGGCCTCTCCCCTGGTGGTTACTGGGTCTGAAGTTAACAATTGACTAGGTGAAAGCCAGGGCTTTTCAGGGATAGTGCAAGAAAGCAGCACGGGTCAGTTGGAGGATAGTAGAGGTTGGGAAGGGAGGGGCAGGGAGGATGGCTGGCCCAGAAAAAACAGCTGGGCCGACTAGGAAACAACACCTCCTGCTTCTCGACTGGCTGGAGCCCGACTGTCCTGGGGCAGACAGCCAGATGGATTCAGCAGGAAACACCAAGCCGTTTCTTGCAGACACCACGTTTTTGTTCCTCATTCTCACGCTGATCCCAAATTGGGAAATAATTCACATTTAGAGGACTCAGCTTTGTGGCAGTGAAGAAGTGTGAGGGCTTTGGGGCCAGACTTTGCTGCGGTCAGGGCTCCACTCCTGCCCCCTGCTGGCTCACACAGGCAGTGCACTTTCTCCCCTGTCCTGCGTTCAAAACCATCCATCCGTCCTACCTTCCTGCTCAGCCCAAGGTTGTGACCGCTGGACCAGGTCACCATCAACAGATTCCTGGCTGCTCCTGATGCAGGGGCCTGGGGCCCATCCTTGGCCCAAGAGTGATGTTCCATGCTCCCCCCCACCGCCGCCCAAGGTTGCCAGAGAAAATTCTTCTGCCTGGCACCTGCACAGTGTATATAATACATTTTCAGAGCAGGGACGGCAAAAGGCTTCACTTTCTCCTTGTACTTTCTTGTTAAAGACTTTTGGTGCCTGGGGCTCTCGATGCCTCCCTGGCTCCTTTCCTGGCTTCTCCCTTCTTTCCACGTGGTGATGCATGGTGATGATACACACCCGTGTCCTTCCACATCCCTTCTTGCATTCTTCTGACAGGGCATTGCATTTGGCAAGAATGGAGTGAAAGAGAGCCTGTCCACAAAAGCTTGCCTGTGGTTTGTTTCATTTTTCTTCTTGAACAACCATATTCCTGTCCACTCCCCTCCTTCCCCCTATTCCCTACCCTCAGGGACCCCACCCCCTAACTGTAGGCACAGTGCCTGTGTGGAGAGGGTGGTTTTGATCTGTGCCCTCTAGATTCTGCCTTCATCAGCTGGGCTGTGGCTTGAGATGGCTGGATGCAGGCGGCAGGAGGGAATCTAGAGGGACAGGGCCAGGGGAATTCTAGGTTGGAGTCTCAGCTGAAAGGGGGCAGGAAAATAACAGGAGAGACTCTCAGGACCCCAGTCAGGGAGGAGGAGAAAAAAAAGGAGTGTGCCCTGGTCTTTTCATGAAAGTTTGTACCAATTAATTTTCCCATCATGCCGTATGAGAGCATCGTCCCCAGCACTGAGTATCCACATTTCAGAATATCTCTGCTAATTGGAGAGGCAAAAAATGACATTTTGCAGTGGCTTTAATTTGCAGTTCTTAAATTGTTAGTGTGCTGGAACGTTTTTAAAAAATATTTATTCACTATTTGCATTTCTTCTTTTGTGAATTGTCTTTTCATGGCCATTTAAAAAATTGTGGTAATGTATAATTTACCATTTTAACCACTTGAAGTGTACAGTTCTGTGAATTAAATATATTCACATTGTTGTGCAACCATCACCACCTTCCATCTCCAGAAATTTTTCTTCTTCCCTGACTAAAACTTTGTACCCATTAAACACTGAGTTCCCATTTCTCCCTCCCCTCAGCCCCTGGCAACCACCCTTTTACTTTCTGTCTGTATGAATTTGACTACTATAGGAATCTCACATAAGAGAAATCGTCCAATATTTGTCCTTTTGTGACTGGATTATTTCACTTAGCATAAGGTCTTCAACGTTCTGGCATGTATAGCATGTGTCAGAATGTCCCTCCTTTTTAAGGCTGAATAATATTCCATTGCATATATGCTACATTTTGTTTATCCATTTATCTGTTGATGGACACTTGGGTTGCTTCCACCTTCTGGGGCCATTTTCTTTTCATTGAGGCCTAGAGAGTTTTCTTATCACTTTGTATGAACTCTTCATGAATTAAGGATATTAACTCATGGTCACCACATGTCCACAGGGGAAGTGGGTGTTTTCATCCTCTTGCATCAGGCTGAGAAGGCATCTTCGTGACGCTCCTGAGTTGAGTGTCTGGGGGCTCAGGCCCTGCTGATTCTGTTTTCCAGTTACTGAAAAGTGGAGACCATTCAGGCTCCCCCATCTAGACCTCTGAAAGCACACTGTTGATGAATAATGATAACACAGCTAACACTTAAAACACCGAGTGCCAAGCCCCAAGTTGTCTGCTTTATATATTAGGTCATATAATCCTCACAACCAGCTCAGAAGGTTTGAAGTAGGTGATATCCTCTCCTATTTTATCAGGAAGGAACCGGAGGCTTAGAGAGGCCGTGCAGCTTGCCCAGGGTCCACAGCAGTAGGTGACAAAGCAAGGACTCATGATTACACCCCAAGGAGCCTGCCTGGTTATGGTCCATCATCCTGTGGGGCCTTGGCAGACCGAAGTGCTGCTTGGGAGCTGCCCCAGCCTGAGCCCCAGCCTGAGCCCCCTCCAGCTGTCCTAGACGGCAGGGTGGGCTGTAGCCAGATGACATCATCCCCTCAGCAGTCTCGGCTTCTCTCCCACCGCAGCCCGGCTCCCCAGCTGGGGTCTGGGGAACGTGACTGCAGCTCCTGCACTCACTCTTAGCTGGGGCTGAGGTAACCAGACAGCTGTTTTTAAAAGCCCTTGGGCGCCACTGGGCTGCTATTCTGAGGACCGGCTGCTGCCTGACTCCCCCCATCATCTGGCTCTTGTGGGCTCCGCTGGGCTTGGGGGAGTTGAAATAACTTGGTGGTTGGCCCCCAAAGCCGACTCAGAGCCAGGTCACTCCGGCTTCCTCAGGGCTTTGGCCAAGGGACATCCCTCTGGGGATCCCGCGGGTGGCTGGTGATTCTCCGGGGCGTTGTCCCATGCTTGCTTGGGTAGAGGTATGCTCCTGCCTTCATAAACTCTGTCGTTTGCCACCTCCCTCTTGTACCTGGCCTAGAGCTTGGACCACTGGAGGTGGAAAGAAATGGTTGTTCTCGTCTCCCCTGCTTCCTCACTTCTCTGTGAAAGCTCTGGCACATTCTTATGCAGAATTCCAGGTGTGAGTAGATCAGTGGATGTTACTGCCAAAAGCAGGGACAAGCGTCCTCACGTTTGCTAGGTCGGAAACACCAGGACGCGCATCGTATTTTGACTCTGGGCTGGGCGGGGGTGTTGTGGGAATGGCCCTATAAGCAGATGTTCAGATGGGAACGTTTTGCTCCCAAAAATGACTCTCCAAGACAGGAATGTGATTTGAGTTGATATGTTGTAAACAAAATGTTTGCAGAACAGCTGTGAGTGTGTGCACACAGTCTCACATTCTCTCTCTGTCTTTCACACATGCAGTCATGCACACACACACACACACACTCTGCACCTTGGCTGTGAAATAGGATGTGTGACTAGTTCCCTTCTATTTTAAGTAAAAGCAGTGGAAGATGCAGAAGTATGAAGAGCCTCCTGCTTCAGGCCCGGGGGACCCCCTCGCCCTCCAGCTTGGCTGTGGGGCCTGAGCTTGCAGAGCTGGGGACAGAACTGGGGACCGTCCGTGGGCAGCGTCTGGCGCTGGTGCCCAGCCAGACTGCCCCGTGCTGTCCCTAAGTCTGTTCACCAGTGGCTTCACCTTCCATCAGCTAAGTACTAAATCCCCAGGGCCTTCCTTTCCCTGTTTTCTTAGAGGGTGGAACTAATCTGTCCTGTGGCCCCTTGTGCCCCTCCCTAAGCCGCTTAGTCCTCCTCTCCTTCCTGCCGGAGCTACAGACCCACATGGGCTGAGTGTCTCTGTCACCAGCGCCCCTCCCTCCACCCATCGGAGAGGCTGAGGTTAAGGGACTGGGTAACATAGAGAAGAAATAAAGCAGAAACTGCCGCCTTGCTTCCCAGGAGTGACTGGATTGGAAGCCCCTGCTTGTTCTCGCTCTTGGCCTGGTCGGCAGGGTTGCTCAGAGCTGGGTGGTGTCTCAGCTCTAAATTCCCGAGAAGAGGGACTTACGTCCCCCTTTTCAGTCCTGGCCCGCCGTTGCTCCCTTCCCTTCCCAGCGGGGGTTAGGACGTCATACCCTCCGCTGGTGAATGTTGACCAAGAGGCAGACTAGGAGATGCCCAGGCAGACTGGGCAGCCGGATGGGGTCAGAGGGTAAGATGGCTCACGAGTGAGAGGAGCTGCACTTACCTGGGAAGATTCGAGGCAAGAAGGGAGTCTTTCCTAATGCACTTGGGGCTGGACTCAGGGAATGGATGTGATGGGCATTGCAGGGGGTGGTGTTGAAGAGAAATGGCATGTGTGGCACCATGTTGCATTCCTTCGGGGCGCCATACATCTTGTGTTCAGTGGTGCCCTGGAGTGGGCACATACAATGGTGACACCAGACACGCAGCAAAAGTGTAGTCGTGCAGTAGAAGTGTGAGGGTTAATGGAGCACCTCTGAACCCTCCTGGACCAGGCCTGGGGAGGGGGGTACACTATAGGATATGGTCCTTGGCCTCAAGAAGGGCTGAGGCTCCCATGGGGAGGCAGGCGGTGTTCATGCCGCAACACACAAAGGGCCATAGAGAGCCGCTGCGACCCAGGGCGGAGTGTGTGCCAAGGGAACGCAGAGAGAGGACTGGCCGGTCTTGGGAGACCTTGTCCAGGAGGCACCAGTTGAACGGGTGCCCAGGCCAGTATGGCCATCTGCCCTCAGAAGTAGCTCTGCATCTCCTTGATAAAATGATCTCTCTCTACTTCCCTGCAGCCTTCAGTACCCCAGGTTCCCAACTACAGGCTGTCGATGACGATCCCAGACTGGCTCCAGGCAATCCAGAACTACATGAAGACACTACAGTATCCTTCCGACCAGGGTCTGAGCAGGCCCAGCCCGGGGACAGGCGTGATGATCGCACGCCTGGTGGCGGCTCTGTCCCCATCTGGTCAGCAAATGCTGTCTGAGGTTGGCGAGGCCGGGCACGGAGGGATGCCTCGATGTGACAGTCTAGAAGAAGTGACACTGGAGGACGTCATCGCAGTGATCAGACCCTCTCCGTTTAAGCAGGGTGTGGGCCGGGACGGCAAAGGGCAGCGAAGCGGCGGTGGGCAGCACACGCCTCTCTTCCTTCCATCTACTCTTTCTCCACCTCCTCCTCCTTGGTTATCCTTGGCTCCCTCCATCTGTCTTCCTGTACCAGCTTTCTTTCTCCCTCTTCCTTCCTAGTCTTTTTTTTTTTTTTTTTTTTTTTAGTGTATCTGTTTATTTATTTATGGCTGCGTCGGGTCTTAATTGCGGCACACGGGGTCTTCGTTGAGGCGTGCGGGATCTTTTGTTGCAGCATGTGCTCTTTGTTGTGGTGCGCAGGTTTTCCCTCTCTAGTTGTGGTGCATGGGCTCCAGGGCGCATGGGCTCAGTAGTTGCAGCACGCAGGCTTAGTTGCTCCGCGGCATGTGGGATCTTAGTTCCCAGACCAGGGCTTGAACCCGAGTCCCCTGCACTGTAAGGCGGATTCTCAACCACTGGACCTCCAGGGAAGCCCCCCTCCTAGTCTTCTGTTCCTTTTCTTTCCTTTCACTTTTTGGCCTGATCCTGACCGCTCATCATCTACAAGAGGCCCACCTGGCGTTGCCTTTGGCGCCTGGTGCCCGTGGTCCATTCTGCATGAGTGAATGGGGCCCTGGGCTGGGGGCCCTCTCCCCTCATGTGAGTTTGAAGAAGAGCTGAGAAGTCCTGTGGGTCCAGGCTGGGTCCAGACCAGCCAGCCTGTGGCCCCTTTTCTCTTCCAGTGTTCGCAGTCAGGATTACGTCTGTTCTGAGCGCCCATATGAGCTACGTTGTAAGAACCAAGGGGCAGGGTCAGATGGTCCCCTCGCCACGGCTGGTGGTTTATCAGGGATGGGAGTCAGACGGGAGCCGGGCCAACAGAGGTGTATGTGAGTGGGACAGGCCGTTTGCCCAAGCGAGTCAGTGAGCATCTCAGCTAAGCCAGCATCGGACCCCCTGCCGAGGCAGCTGCCGCCATCCTAGCCCCCAGCACATTGTTCAGGAGGTCTGCTGACCTCTGTCCTTCCTCCCTAAAGGCATAGAACTTAGCAGAAAGGATTTCACGGGGCGCTGCACACATGTCCCACATGCCTGGGAAGAGGCCTCCCCTTTCTGTGCTATAGGCAAGAAGCTTTCCTGTGGACTTTTGTGTTTTCCCTGAAGGTAAGGGTCCTACCAGATGAGAACTGCCTCTCGTTTGGGTGGGCAGATTACTTGATTAGCCTCTCAGTTCCCACTTCACAAACTGTGAACTCCCCTCCATGGCATCTTCCTCATAGAATCCTGAAGCAATATTAGAGAAGATAACACCAGCCTCCAGGGGTCAGGCGGACAGTTCTAGCCCACGGAAGGCTGATGTCGGTGCTGATCGCTGAACTGGGACCCCACGTGGGGAGTTCCATGTGGCCCAGAAGCATAAACTCCTGCCGGAGTCGACCTGGACCCTAAAAGCTGAGCCTTCCTGGATGTGATCGACTCCTCACAGAACGTTCCAGAAGGTGACAGAAATTAGCATGGCTCCCCCCTTCTATTTAGGACATGGTCTTCACAAGGATCATCTGGCTGGAGATTAAAGAGGACAAGCCTGGCCGCTGGGAATGCACTGATGGGGCAAATTTGCATGTGCTTTACATATCATCGGCTCATTCTCCCGTAAAGGCTGCAGCCCATTCTCAGTCCTGAAGGATCTGCTTTTTCATTTTTCCCTTCACTGACCCATGGTGATGGTCACTGAGCTGGTTCACTGACTGCAGAGAGGGCTGGAGAAGGGAAAGCACCACCATGCTGCTGGGATCAGGCTCCAGGTCATCTGGCCATTGGAGTAGCCTCTTTGTTCTACCTCCTGACCAGCCTTTTATTTAGTTCCTTGGGCCTTCCTACTGCTTTGTCCTGGATGCAGTGACTGATGCTAGGGTATGGGGACCGATTGGGGCCAGCCCTGACCACAGATGTCCTCAGCTGGGGACGGGAAAGGACAAATCCTGCCTTCCCTTCTGACAGCCTCACAGCGTTGGCCAGCAGGAGTGCTGACCTTGCACTGGGTTCTGGAAAGAGAAGTCACCACCCCCGAGCTCTGCTGTGTAGCGAGCAGAGGGTGAAGTCTCTCTCTCCAGGCAGCGTTTACAGGAGGCTCTCCTCCCCAGCTCACTCTCAGGGGCCCATAACTGTAAGGAACGGAGAAAGAATGGTCAGGTAGTTTTTTATTATTTTATTAGAGGTTTGTCTCACTCCATGCACTAGATGTATAAACTAGACGTATGAACAGGGGGAAAATTGGGCATATAAATAGAACTTTTGCCAATTGCATGCTACTTTAAACATACAAGGAATCTCACTATTTGAATGAAATCTTTGGTAAAGTGAAAAATCATTTCACAATGAGGCTACGTAGCCCTTCATTTTTCTCTCGTATCTCTAGGGTTTTGTATATTGTATTTTTTAAAAGCTGAGCAAGCCTGTATTGTTATTGGTTATTCTTACGGCTCATGCTGGTAATTTCCAAACGGTGAGCTTGTTAAAATCATCCCCTGGCCCTCACCCTAGAACTTCCAATTCGACAGTCCCAGGTGGGGCGACTCTGACATCAGGGGCTAAGACCATGGCCTGAAATCAGAATCTCTTAAGGATGGAGCCCAGAATCTGCTTATAACAAACTCTCCAGGTGATCGTTACATATGTTTGTGTCTTAGCGGCCAAGCACATCTTTGCCTGGAGAGGAATCCCAACCCTTGTCGGGAGGGTGTGCAGTGCCTTGAGGTGATCATTGCAACTTTCTGCAGCTGCTCATACCACTGTAGGGGCACACATCGAACCGCATACTTCCTGCCTGGGCTACAGGTTCATGCTTCATTAGCACCTTCCCAATATGCACTTTTTCTATAGGATTTTGTTTGAGGCAGGAAAGAGAAACATGTAAAACAACTTTTCTTCAGGCTCAGAAAAAAATCAAGATCCAGTCTCAGAGAGCCTGGTGTCTGAGAATCTCCAGTCTCCTTCAGAATGAGCTGGTGCAGGCTTGCCAGTCCCTGAGACCTTGTGGGCAACCAGCTAAATCCCAGTTTGTGGATAATGCTGTCTTCTTCTCCGATCTAGTAATGTCAAATATCAGTCCAGGCATGAAAGGAAAGTGCTATCTCCACAGTAAGCTCTGCTGCAGAGTCTGCGCTCTTGAGAAACCCTACAACCACCTATCCACCTTCCATCCATAACCCTTCCATCCTTCCTTTCACCCATCCATCAACCTACCTTTCTATCTGTACATTAATCCATACATCCACTCTTCTATCAATTCCATCCTTCCTTCCATCCACCCATCCATTCACTTATTCCTCATTTATTTAATAATACTTGCTAAATGGAATATGTTGGGCTTGTGCCAGGCTTTATGGGTGGCACAAAAGATGATAAATGGTCCCAACTCTCAAAGGGCTTGTAGTCTAGTAGGTGAATTAAGACATGTAGTCAACTAAACAAAATACAGAGCAGATTGAAAATAGCTATTGTATAGATCCAAGGTGCTTTGGGGCCTAAGTTAGAAAGTAGATTTCTAGGGCAGGACAGAGAGGAGGGAAGATACTGTGGGCGATCTTCTGGCTACAGGCCACCTTCTGGAAAGCCCCCACTTCCTCATCCCTTTGAGAAATCCCTCTGCTGGATTACTGGGACCTTTGGAGTTTTCTGTCACTTTCCCTTTACATACTTCACACAGATACAATCATACAGGGACCCAGTTCTTTGAAATTAGGAAAATGAGACCGCTGAGTGGGTAAGTGGTGCATGATCTGTGGGCCAGGTGACCATGCTCCTATCTGAGAGCCGCCATCTTTCTCTCCCTCTCTCTCTCCTTCATCCCAGCGCTCAAATATTCTGGTCTGTAAGGGGTTAGGGGCGCCCCGGGCCAGGTTGGAGGTGGGGCTGAGCTAAGCTCAGTGGTGGAGACTAACTCAGGGGCGGGGCAGACCTGTGAAATTTGTTTTATGTGGCCTTTTTCACTTGCTCCATTGTAACACCCGTGTCCTGGGTTAGTGGGAGGGTGCTGTGGTTAGTACAAGCACTAATCTCTCGGAACTACGTCTTGCAGAGAGGAGTGGAGAATTTAGGAATTTAGTTCCACCAGGTGCGGATGCGCTTTGCGAGCCTCCTGTGAGGCAAGTTCTGCCCTTTCTCTCTGTACTCCTGCATGCTGCCTAGTGTGGCGATGGGCATGCTGGTGGATTGGCACACAGACCGACTGCGTAATTAAATAAGTCTGAGATCCTTTGCTGTGCTCTACCCTACAGGTTAATGGAAACAGCGAAAGAAATGACTCGGGAGTCCTTGCCTATCAAATGCCTTGAAGCTGTCATCCTGGGCATGTATCCTTTAAGTGATGTAAGCTTAAATTTACTCCATAGATGATGGCTTCACTGTGGGGCTGTTTGTGGATCCTAGATCCACAGAGGTGATGCCTGTTGTCTCCTTGGAGGAAAGTGTCAAGCCCTCCTGGTGCTTCTCTTGAACTTTCACCATCTGGAGTTGAACCAAATCAGAGCTTGGACCGTCATCAGTGTAACCTGTGAGCTGAAGCCTGCATCAAGGCCAGCTCCCAGGCCAGACGCATTAGTCACGAGGAGAATTCTAGCTTCAAGGGACTAGGGAGAGAGTGTGTATCATTATTTTTTTGCATTAATCTGGCATTGCAACAGTAAAGACACTCCAAGGAAAATGGGATTATCCAAAGCCATCTCCAGGGAAAGTTCTGTGAGTGGATTGCAGAGACCACCAATGGCGTAGTGTCCTGACCCTACGGGACAAAAAGCTGAAACAAGGGTCTGGTCTCTCCACACTTCCTGCTCCGTTTTCCACCAGACTCCTGGATCCTCAGCCTGAGGGGGAATGTGGTCCAGAATAACTGTGATGGCACTTACTAGTGGTGGTGGCAGTAGAATATGATCTGGTAGAATAGCAAAGAAACTCCCAGTCCTGGGGTGGACGGCTGGGGTGAACTGGCCAAGGGAACACAGTAAGACATGAGCTCGAGAGGTGATCCCAGGTTAGGACAGGTAGGTCCTTGAATGCCATTCTGAGAAGGGTAACTTTTTCCAAAGCCAATGGGCAGCCCAGCCGAAATCTCTGGAGCAGAGACAGGACATGATGAGGTGTGCACTTTAGAGAGGTAGTTCTTGGGGCCAATTGAAGGGCAACCGGAGAAGGTGGGGCTGCATCTGCAAGGCCAGTTAGGAGCTGCTACATGAGGGCAACGGTGATGCTTGAACCATGGTTTTGGCAATGGGAATGGATTTGAGGGGACCGTTTCAAGAGATCCCGAGGAGAGAGAATTTACAGGACTTGGAGGCCAGAGAGGTAGAAGGAAAACCAGGAGAGAGAGCAGATACAGAAGTCAGTGGGAAGACTGGTGACTCAGAATCGGACTGGGGACAGTAGGCTGGGTCTGGTCTGTTCTCCCTGCCCCCTGGACGTCTTCGTGGGGAGGGGAATTTCTGCCCCTCTACTCTGCAGAGCGCTGGCTGGCCGGATCTGAAACAGGACTGTCCGCAGGTGCCCAGGCTGATGTCTGAAAAATGGAAACTTGAGCTTTGTGGAGACCTTTGCCCAGCTCTCCAATCATACCTCCTCCCTGTTCCCCACCAAGGAGATGGACCGCGTCTGGGAGCCCAGCAGGAGGGCAGGATGGGGGCGGGGGGGGGCAGCAGATGGCTCCGGGCCCCACCCTTTGGAGGCAGGAGTCAGCACAGCTGTTGGGCAGAGCCTCCTGCAAGTTTAATGGGGGGAACAATTGTCGGGGATTTGCTGGTGATGGGTGAGGGAGCCCATCACCACGGGCACCAGCTGCCTTCAGACCCTGTGCTGACAGAGGTCGCAGGGCCCCTGGATGGAGGTCATCTTGCTTCACACGGCAGTCCCGTACACAGTTGTCTTGTCCCCGAGCAATTATATCAATCCAAGCCAAAATTAGCTTAGGTTACCGGAGTCACCTATAAAACCTTGGGGGTTGGGGGGATGGACCTGTGGCCAGCCTCTGGGCCTGTCTGAATCAGAGGGTAGCGTGCTCTGGGTTCTCTTTGTTCTTACTGGTGTGTCATTTCAGAAAAGTGGAGGGAGGGTGGAGAAATACAGCTGAACTCAGGGAAATGTGAGTCTTGCACAGACAAGAAACACAGCTGAATTCTAAAAGTTACGGCCTCTTTGTCTTTGCTGTGTGTCAGCAGCCCTGTGGCCTGCTTTGCTCCCAGGCACAGTGAAGGACGGACTTGGGTCATCGGTTGGCCTCCCATGGGCCCTTCCACAGGTCCTAGGGGACAAGCGGTGTCTTGACAACTCTGAAACAGGTCGGCTTGGCTGCTGCTTGGAAGCTTGTGTCCATGGGCTTGTCCTTGTTTTCTCTTGTTTGACGTGAGCGCCGAGTTCAGGATTCATTCGCGAAGGGCCACTTCTTTTGATCTTGCTTTTTTGATCATGCTGGAGAGATAGACTTTTGGTTCCCAATTATTTTCTGAATCATGGCAGCTCTTTAGGGGGCCTCACTGGCCCTGGTGGGGCTTAATCATGGTGCTGAAGTGCTATGGTTTATTCAATAACAGGTGTGTAATTAGAGGCAGGAGAGGCATAGCCCCAGCAGGCTGGGTACTGGGCAGATCTTCCCCAAGCTTGGGGCACTGCTGCTTCCTTTTCCCTAGAAAAGCTCAGGCTACTTCCCAGCCCTCATCCGTACCCGTTAGTCCCCTCCCTCTGTGTTTACAGAGGCTCCAGGTCCCAAGGCTTTACTGATTGCTGTAGTGATGGAGCAAATCCGAGTGATTGGTGACTTGTCACAGGATCGACTGGAGGCCCCTCCAGTCCCCTCCCCACTCACGCTTCTCCCCTTGGCTGACTCCACCTGTCCTGTGGGACTCGTTCTGGTCCCGAGGGCTCTTCTCTGCTCTTCCTGAGATGGCAGGGATGCCTGTCTCACAACACGTCACGTTGGGGTGGGTTTTTTTCAGTTTGAGATAAAATTGACTTAGGGCACCATGTAAGTTTAAGGTGTACAGCATAATGACTTGACACATACATTGCGAATGCGGGGTTTCTAAGAATTGCAGTAAAATATTCATAACACAAATTTACCATTTTAACTATTTTTAAGTGTACGATTGAGTGGCATTGAGGACATTCACGCAGTTGTGCAACCATCACCACCATTCATCTCTAAACTTCCTCTTCGCCATCTGAAATGCTAAGCCCATTAAACACAGGGTCCCCAGTCCCTGGCAACCACCATTCTACTTTCTGTTTCTATGAATTCGACCACTCCAGGTACCTCATAAAGTTGAATCATAACAGTATTTGTCCTTTTGTGACTGGCTCATTTCACTTAGCGTAATATCCTCAAGGTTTATTCATGTTGTAGCATATTGCAGAATTTCCTTCCTTTTTAAGACTGAATAATATTGCATTGTATGTATATACCACACATTGTTTATCCATTCATCCCTTGATGGACCCTTTGGTTATTTCCACCTTTTGGCAATTGTGAATAATGCTGCTGTGAACATTGGTGTGCGAGTATCTGTGTGAGTCTTTGCTTTCAGTTCTCTTGGGTATATACCTGAAGTACCTGAAGTACAGTTGCTGGGGCATATGGTAATTCTATGTTTAGTTTGCTTGAGGAACTGCCATACTGATGGTATTGTGTCCATTTTGAGTCTGTCTCCCTATCAGACTTCCAGGGAGTCTTCATCTTTGGCTCTGCAGCCCTACCTAGCAGTCTGTCTGGCACAGGAAACACTCACCCAGTGTTTGTTACACTGACTTAACTGAGGAATGCCCTTGTTCCAGCCCCAGAGAACTCGCCCCAGAAAGCAAGTAAGAATTTATGTAAGAGGACTCAGAAGGTTGTGATTTCACTCCCTTACTGCCAGTTTATCTCACATGATAAAGTGAAGAGAAAGCAGGTAACCATTTTTATAGAGAGGAGCCATCTGTGATTTAATTGAGGGTAGAGGACAAGGCTTCTTTCTCTTAAGGGTACTGGATTAGCCCCACACCCAGTGCAGACCTTTTTTAAAAAAATTTATTTTTACTTAAAAGAAATTTTAATATAATTTTTAAAGTTACTTTCCATTTACAGTTATTACAAAATATTGGCTATATTCCCCATGTTGTACAGGATATCCTTGAGCCTATCTTACACCCAACAGTTTGTACCTCCCACTCCCCCATCCCTATGTTGCCCCTTCCCCCCACTCGTAACCACTAGTTTTCTTCTCTATATCTGTGAGTCTGCTTCTTTTTTGTTATATTCACTAGTTTGTTGTATTTTTTTAGATTCTACATGTAAGTGATATCATACAGTGTTTGTCTTTCTCTGTCGAGTACAGTCTTTTTAAGCGCAAGGAAATGTATCCTCACAATCTAAGATTCATCCTTTCAGCAAGCACTAACCAGGTACTTCTGTGTGCCAGGCCTGTGTGGTGCCTGGGGACACCAGGATGCAAAGCACAATTCCTGCCATTACAAGATACAAACGCACACACGTGCGCGCGCATACACACACAAAGCAGGATGAATAAGCACCAAGTGCTGTGGGAGTTCTTGCAGGGGGTGTGGGAGACTTAACCCACACTGAGGACGGTCAGGGAAGGTATCACACCCAGGAAGTGAGGCTGTTCCAGTCAGGGTGCAGCCTGTGTAAAGAGAGAAAGCCCAATAACATCCTTTTTTTAAAAATAAATTAATTTATTTATTTTTGGCTGCGTTGGGTCTTTGTTGCTGTGCATGGGCTTTCTCTAGTTGCGGCGAGCGGAGGCTACTCTTCATTGCGGTGCGCGGGCTTCTCATTGTGGTGGCTTCTCTTGTTGCGGAGCACAGGCTCTAGGCACGCGGGCTTCAGCAGTTGTGACACACAGGCTCAGTAGTTGTGACGCATGGGTTTAGTTGCTCTGCGGCATGTGGGATCTTCCTGGACCAGGGCTTGAACCCGTGTCCCCTGCATTGGCAGACGGATTCTTAACCACTGCACCACCAGGGAAACCCCCAATAACATCCTTATCACTCTTGATTCTTAGGAAACCCCAAAGATCTCTGCCAGGTTTAAATCCCCCACAATATAAGACTGATGTGTGAGTGAAGTCATAAAAGAAGTTACACTACGATGGAGACATGAGGTCGTGTACAGTGGGTTTAGTAGCTTATTTTTGAAAGTTTCATAGGTCACTTTGGTCTCATGGCTTTGTAATGTAAAGGTCATTTAAAATTTTCAGTTATATTTGACTTCATATTCTGGGGGAGTATGTGCTGAGGGCAATGGGCACAGATCTTTGGGTTCTTTATGGTCTCAGGGTGTATCCTTCAAAAATGTCACAGGTCGGGAGTTCCCTGGAGGTCTAGTGGTTAGGACTCCGTGCTTTCACTGCTGAGGGTGCGGGTTCAATTCCTGGTTGGGGAACTAAGATCCTGCAAGCTGCACTGCAGGCAAAAAAAAAAAAAAAAAAAGTCACGGGTCAACTGTAGGTCAGTGTGTGAGCCCAGAGAGCGGGGGAAATGAGACGGTACAAGCGATGACGAGCAGGGGCTGAATCATGGCAGGACTTTGCTGAGGGATTTGGACCAAGTCCTGGAGAAGATGAGAGACACTGAAAACTTAAGCAGAAGAGGGACATGTACCAAAGTTTGGCTTCAATAGATCATTCTGGCCACTGTGTGGAAGGTAAATTGGAGCAGGGGCAAGAAACGGTGAAGACAAGTTCTCAGAGAGTGGAGAATGGTACCCACTTACTGAGCATTCACCGTGCACAAGCCACCACGTTAAGAGCCTGGATTGTTATCTCCCTTAGAAAAGGTCTGGAGACACGAACAGTCTTCAGCAGAGTGTATTTGAATTTCCGGTATCCCTCTCCAGAAGAGTTGGGTCTTTGAGTCTCCACGGCCACGCCAGGGCTGTCCAGAGACTTTGAGGTGGACTTGAGGATGTGGTGCCTCTTGTCCGTCTTTGCAGTGTGTGGAGTCAGTGGGGGTGGTTACTTGAAGCTGCACCATGTGGGGTTGCTGGGCCCAAACCGAGTTAATGGTAAGAGGCTGGGTGGCTCAATCCAGACGGGCCGACACGTGGAGAGAGCTGAGCTGTGACAGCAGCTGGGTTGGGGACTGAAGGGAGCCTGAGGTTCGGATGCTGCAGGCAGCTCTCTGTGGTACCCAAGGCTACTGGCATGGGTATGCTGGGGCCAATGAGAGGAGCAGACAAGGTGCAGATAAGACCCATTCTGACACCATTCTGTCCCTTCCCATGCTGTCAGTTGGTCTGTGTCTTTTACATCTCCACTGCCTTGCCTTGGCTCTGGTTGTCATTTCTCCCTGCACCATTGCAGAGGCCTTCAATTCCTGGTCTGTCCCACATACTCCAGCCAGAATTAACGACTGAGAACATCATTCCAATGGCAGAAACCAACTTTTAATAGCTTATCATCCCCTGTAGAGCACCGAGGGAGGATAATGTACGTTGTTACGGTTTTGTTTGCTTTTATTTGTTTACTAAAGGAGATGGCAAATCTTCCCTCTTTGTCCCATATTAATTTGGTTTGGTATGCACCATGTAGCAGATACTCAAAGATATCCAGTGAATCCTTTATAAGAGGATTGGTCTGGAAAGGTTAGGTCTGGGCCTGCTCAGAGGCAGAGGGGTGGACCCACTGACCGTATGGGCTACCTTCCTTTCCTGGGAGTGCAAGTTCTGGTATCTTCAAGGCCTCCTTTCTCTTCCTTGACTCAGATTCTCTAAGATACTTAACCAATGGACAGCCTTCCATCGAGCGATTCCCCATCAGCTTTAAAACCTACTTCTCAGGAAACTACTTTCACCATGTTGTGCTGGGGATTTACTGCAACGGCCGCTACGGCTCACTGGGCATGAGCCGAAGGGCTGAGCTGATGGACAAGCCATTGACCTTTCGGACTCTGAGTGACCTCATCTTTGACTTTGAAGACTCCTACAAGAAATACCTGCACACAGTCAAGAAGGTCAAGATTGGGTTGTATGTCCCCCATGAGCCTCATAGCTTCCAGCCCATCGAGTGGAAGCAGCTGGTCCTCAATGTCTCAAAGATGTTGAGGGCTGACATAAGGAAGGAGCTGGAGAAATATGCCAGGGACATGAGAATGAAGGTAGGTGCAGGGGAGGCAAATGAGCAATGCAAGAGAGTTCTTTCCTCGTTCTCTCTCTCTCTTTCCCTCTCTCTCTCTCTTTCTCTATTGCCACGTGCCCTGTGTTTCTGAGATGGTCAAAATTTTCTTGAGGTTATCTTGCTTAGTAGGCACCCTGTTAAAAAAAAAATCATTCAATTTTTGACATGGACAATTTAAGTCTCTTTGCATTTACTACTTTAAAAACTAGAGCTAAGCTCAATTCAGGTGTTGTAGCTGAAGCAGAGTCTTGGCCTGCAGTTCCTTCTATGAGTCAATCTAAAATGTTAGTCATTTTATACTAAGCCTCTAGTTTTGTTTTATTCTGTTTTGTCTTTATGGTAGGAGTGGCCAGTCATCTCAGTTTCCCTGAAGCTGAGGGGTTTCTGAGGACATGAGATTTTCAGTACTTAAAGCCAAGAAAGTCTCAGGCAAGCCAGCATGAGTGGGTCACCCTGCTGTTATAATAAATTTCAGAGTCGTGTTTTATCTCTGCTTTGCTTTGTAAGTTGCAAAGCCCTTTGGCATAAAATTCTGACCTGGAGTCACAAAAGCAAACGAAGGAGCATGTGCTCTGCTGGCTTTATATAAACTACACTCATAGCCCTTCTTCCTTCTACCATGTCACTTCCAAGGTGACAGGATGCCTGTTTGTCCCTGCTCCTCCAGAGCTCGTGGAGTCACTGAGAGAGAAAGCCTGTGTGTATGCTAAGACCCGCAGGGGCAGAGGATTATGCCGAATTCAGGCTTGGTTGTGTTTAGCACCTGGGGACTTCACTCGGCAGCACCTGTAATGGAGATTCTGGATCAGCTGGACCCACTCTGCGCATGCGTGTGGGGTGGGCGGGTCAGAAAAGGAACAAGTTGGCTTCTGGGGCAACGTGGATGGGACTTGGCCTTCGCGAGAGGGGAATTTTCTGAGCAACCAAACAGCCCCAGGAGGCTGAGACATTGGGCTCTGCTCCTCTCTCTGCCGTGGGGAAAGGGGCACAATGTAATCCTGTCATCCTCTGGGAAGTGGTACCTCTGCTTCTTGTCAGTGCAGCATGAGAGAAGCACATCAGTGTGTCAGGAGGAGGCCTCCAGCTCAGGGCCTTCTAAACCCCGGGATCATGAACGGGCAGGGGTTGAGATGCTGGGCTGTAGGAAGGCACGAGGGCGGGTCTGTTAGGAACCAGCGTGGTAACTCCTTGTATCTCCTCCAGATCCTGAAACCTGCAAGTGCCCACTCTCCAACCCAAGTGAGAAGCCGGGGAAAATCACTGTCCCCCCGAAGGAGGCAGGCAAGCCCCCCAAGACGGCTCGGCAGGCGAGACAAGTCGTGAGTAGTATTTCCTCTTCCCCAAATTAAGGCCCAGCACACACGTTTGTGAGGTTGTCCTGGCCCTTGGGGACGAAGTTGTGTCCTGGGCTCGGCATTTGAACCAAATGGTGATCTCCAAGAGATCTGCCCCTCATTCGGTGGACATCTCTTACGCAAAAGGATCCACCATGCACATCACCCCCAGTGCTCTTACCCTCCTGACTGTCAGCTGTAGACACAGTTGGAGGGATAAGCCCCAGATGGTGTGAGACGGAGAACAGTGCGAAATCGTGGCAGCATGGAAGGAGCATTGGCCTTAGAGTTAGGAAACCCATGTCTGGAGCCAGCTCAGCTGCTTAAGGAGCTATGGGGTCTTAGGCATGTCATGCAACCTTTCCGGGCTCAAGTTCTCTCACCCCAAAAATGAGATTGTTAGAAATGATGAGCTTGCCTAAAACCTTAGCCTTCTGTGCCCAGCAGAAAGTGCAATCGCCCTCCATGGATGGTGGCATCAGAAATACCACTAGGCTCCTCCCCTTCCCTGGTTGACTGTATCCTCCCCTGTTTTAGCCCTGAAGCTAGTGATTTCACACCTGCATCTTAGTTCAAAATGACCCACTTAAGAAATGATGGATTGGAGATGCTGAGGCTACCCAAAGTAACTGGTGGTAATCCCCTGGCAAATATGTGGGTCATAATTACACTGGGAAAAACTACTACTTTGATTAATACCAGCAGCATGCTGTGTCTGTCACATGGCTTCTCACTGTGCAGGGGACCGAGTGGT
Source organism: Balaenoptera physalus (assembly GCF_965194825.1). Lineage (NCBI taxonomy): Eukaryota > Metazoa > Chordata > Mammalia > Artiodactyla > Balaenopteridae > Balaenoptera > Balaenoptera physalus. The sequence goes on from NC_138882.1 coordinate 42,072,459, forward strand.
ACAGGGCACAGAGGTCAAGCTTGGGCCCCGGCTCTGCTGCCTATTAACCTTGCAGCCTGGGCAAATCCTTCGGGAGCCTGAGTTTCCTCATCCGTCAAAGAGGATAAAAATGCTTTCCTTGCCTGTATCACAAGGTACTGTGAGGATCAAGTTAGAAGACGTAATGAGAGCGATTTGTTAATGGTGAACTGCTGTACGCAAGCATATCATTGTCACGTCAGTTCTGTAGAGGGAGAAGGGAGAGTTGTACGGTTTTCCTTTTTAGATGAAGAAAGCGGAGCACAAAAAAGGTTTGTCATCTTTTGCTGTGTCGTGTAGCTGGCCAGTGATGGCACTGGGGCTAGAACCCAGGTCTCTTGACTCTGGGAAGGTGGCGGGGGAGGGGAGCATTGGTTCTGTTTTTGGAAGAATAGGACAGGACCAAGTATTGTCAGTTCTGAGGAAGGTTTCCTGTTCATCGCCCCTCCACCTCCCACTGCCAATCCCAGGCTTCAGCATCTACAGCCAGGAAGGCCTTGGGCAAAATGACTGGAACCCAGGGTTTGAAAGGGGAGGAATGACGAAGCAGGAGGGTCCGGTGCTCCTGCAGCTGAAGGTCAGTCAGGGTGGTTTCAACATAGGTGTGTCTTTCTAGGGAGCAGGATGGCTTCAAGCCTTTCATACGTGGCCTCTGAGCCTGTTCCTGCCCCTGATGCTGACAAGCACCCTTGACCCTGACCCTAACCCTGTCTCTCCTCCTCTCTGATTCTAACATCCATTCATTGCTGTCCCTGAACAAAGTAGCAGTCGTCTCACAGGACTATGGACATGTCAGCCCTTCCCAGAGGGTCATTTGGCATAGAGTGAGTGACCCAGAAATGGGAATCTGGTGGCTTCTGAAGCAGGGGAGGGGGCCCTTTAATCTGATTGATTATCCTTTCTGCCCGTGGAAGCCTGAGTCCTTTCCTGAGGGGCTCCCACTCTTCAGCAAACGTTGAGCAGTCCATAAAGTCTTTCTCTCCCCTTGAGTCTCTGGCGTCCAGGGTACAGGAAACCCTACGCATTCTACCTGACGGATTTATGCACAGAATGGCAGCCGTTGGTTTTTAAGGCGATTCCTGTCCGAGTCATTTTACTTGGATCCACAGGAACTTTGCAGTCCAAAATATACTACGTTTTTAACCAGAAAAAGTTACTGTGATTGCCCAGGGATGGTAAAGCCAATAAGATCTTAGAAACTGGCTGTAGAGACAAAAGTCAGGATGACAAGCTGCTGTTGATGGTGGTGGTATTGGTGGTGGTTTGAGTGGGGTAAGAAGGTGAATTTGAGTTTGGACTGTGGACTCTGAGGTGCTTCTTAGGCACCCAGGGAGCGGGGTGTTTGTTGTAGCTGAAAACGCAGATCTGGAGTTGGAGTATGTTGGGAAGTAGAGATCATGCTTTTAGAGCCATCTCCTCAGAAGTGACATTTGAAACAACAGCTGGATCAATTTGCAAGGAAAGAAGGGAGAGAAAAGAGAAACAAGAAGTGACGTCAAGGTCCTGAGTGGGCCAGAGGAAGAAGACACAGCGTAGTAGATGTGGAAGAAACAGAGGGCGAGAGAAAGGACCAGGGGTGTGGAGGCGTACGCCTGTGCCCGCAGAAAACGGTGGGGAAGAGGGAGGGTTTAAGGGGGATGAGGAGGTAGAAGTTGACGACCGTACATCAGACGGCTTTGATGCTGCTGGGGAAGGAGGCCTGGTCATCTGCTGGGAGTGAGGAGGTGGGTTATCAGTACAGGGTGAAAAAAAGGGCTGCACACAGGGCCCATCTGAGGAGAGACGGAAGGATCCTATAACCCTGTTCTCAAGCTTGAGCAAACCTAGAACCCCCCCGGAAGGGCTTGTTCAAACAGGTTTCCGGGCCCTGCCCCCAGCCTTCCTGATTCAGCAGATCTGGGTGGGGCCTGAGAAGGTGCCCTTCTCACACGTTCCCTGGTGATGCTGCTGGCCCAGAGACCACACCTGGAGAGCCACTGTTTGATCAGTCAATGTGGGAGAACTGATTTGGGGCGAGACTTTAAAAAAAAACGGAACGTCAAGATGAAGGTCCTACGTCTGCTGAGAGGGGCGGATGAGGCCATTGAGTGTGGTTCAGGGGCTCAGCCCTGCCTGGTCCTGCCTGGGCCTCTGGATAATGAGGTTGCTGGGGTGACGTTAGAGGGTGCGACCGTGGTTGGGCCCCACTGAAGTCACTCTCGGAGGAACCCAACTGGTCTTTCTCCTGTGGGCCAGATAGAGAAGTCCTGTTCTCAGTCATCCCCCAGGCCATGCCCCTGCTCTAATCTGCAACTACTTTGTCGTGCAGCCAAGGCACGCAAGCACACCGGTGCCTGCAGAGGACGGCCGTTAGACTGCCTAGGATGTGAGTGCAAAGCCACTCTCTAGTGTCAGGGCCCACCCTCCCGAGGCGTGGGAGTGGGCCTGGGAAGGGGGAGAAAGACTCGGGAGAGGGCGGTAGTCACCGAGGCGTCAGGAAGGAAGACGTGCAGGGAGACGAGATTCAATTCCATCAGCCTCCTTCGTGCCCTGAATTGGTCCCAGCTGTAGCCGAGCAGGCCCCAGGAGCACACAGTTGGCGGCTCATGGTTCCGTGAAAATGTAAACTTTTCCGAAATGGTGAAGAGTGGCTGCAGCCAGCCTCTGAATCCCTTGGACTCATGACCCTTCTCCGCAGCCCTTTCTTCTGGGCAGAGCACTGGTTCCCAGGAGTCTTCCTTCATAAACTCCTCCCAAGGGTCAGAATATGGGGATTTGTTTTTTCACAATTAAGGCCAGGTGGCCTTGGTTGTTTGCCCATCAAGGGAACCCAGATGGCTTGTGGGTTCTTATGGACAATTTGATGTGAGCAAATCCAGTAAGACCACGGTTATTCTTGGTGGTGGAAGCCCCTGCCGCTTCTTTTCTCCAAGTGTCTGGAGGTCAGGAGAGGAATCTAGAGGGCAAATATCTTGGCTGAAGTTTCACAGTGGATGGAGGAGTTACAGGGAGGGAAGAATCTCTCCCCGGTTCCTCCTAAACCCTGACTTCTGGGTTGCAGGGCTGGGTGAGGGATGGCAGGGGCCACCATGTAGGAAGAGAGGGAAGAGAGATGCAGGAGGTGAGAGTAAAAGGAAGGCTGTGAGAGGTGGGGACCACGGGAAGAACTGAGCACCAAGCCCCTCCATCCCTCTCCAGCTCCCAGCCTCCGCCATTGCAACAGACTAGAATCCAGGACAGCCTGGTTCCTAGAGGTGTGTCTGGAGAAAAGCAGCTTCTCAGCTTCTACCCATGGCCTTCACGAAGAAGGCTTTTCTCCAAGTAATCTTGCTTTGGCTAGGAAACGAGAAAGTGACAGATTTGACTATGACCCAATAACTCCATCAAACTCTGGGCATGGTCAGGACTAGGAAGGGTTTGGTGATTCTCACTGTGTTATTATTTCAGCATTACCTAAGGCCATCAAGTCATCTCTAAATGTGTTGGGTGCCACAGGGAAGCCGGGGAGTGGCCCAAAGGGTGGAAAATTACCATAACAGGCAAGAGGCCCATCAGCTGTGGGGCCCCAGCCCCTGTCTGTGTGTGGATAATTTTAGTGGCTTTATATCCCCAGCCACCACCTCCCTGCAGCTGGAGCTACTTCCAGCCCTGCATTCCTCTCCATTTTTGCACATGTCTGAATAATCCTTCTAGGAAGGAGGATCGGTGTCACTGGGTTGCCGGAGAGTCAGCTGAGTGGGAGGAGGGCAAGTAGCAGTGACTACGTTAGTGTCAGCTGAGACAAAGTTTCGAGAGAGAAACAGGGACTCCTCCACCCCTCCACCCACGAGTCCTTTCTCGTACTCGCTGCTCCTCTAGGAGTGTTTAGAGAACCGTCCGCACAGAACAGTCAGGCTGTTTCCTGAAGTTCTTAACAGAGTCAGGGAGATGGAGGTTGAGATCTAGGTGTAAAAGGCCTGTTGCGAACTTGAACCAACTCCTCTACAACTCTGGGCCTCAGTCTCCGCTTAGCTGTTCACTGGGGGGTGTTCACAGAGGTTCTCAACAGGAGCCAGGGCGCCCCCTGGGGGAGAAGGGTTAGAAGTGCAGTGGGAGGGGAGGGTTTTGCGTATCACAGTGGTAACGCCCCCCATTAGGGCCTGGGAGCCAAGATGGAAAATGCCCTGCAAAGCTAGGGACGACCATCCTCCCCCGTAAAGGACCATTCCACCTAAAATGCTTCCACTGAGAACCCCCAGATGCTCCCTGGGGTCCTTTCCGTCTCTGACAGTCCACAGCTCTTGGCCTGCTGACTGTAGCCTGAACCCGGGGGAGTGGGGGTGCGTGGACAGTGGTTTTCTGGCTGGGCTGCCTGTGTTCGCATGAAAGCAGCTCCTACCAACTGGAGTGACCCCGAGGAGCATTCTTCTGAACTGGGGCGAGAGTCCCTCGGGACCCACGAGACCATCTTTGTCTTCTCTCCCCGTCTGCCTCCTTTTTTCCCCCTCTGTCTCTGCTGTCTTCTTTGCTGTTCACGATTTTTTTTTTTTCCTTCTCTTTGATTTCCCTTCTTTGTCGTCTATCTCGAGGGCACTTCGTGCCTCCAGTGGGCTTCACTCACCCTGCTGGAGACCCTCAGGGTCGCAGAGGTTACTCAGCCCGGTGAGGGGTCTCCTGTCACTGCTGGGCCACAGCTGGATGAGGGAATTCCTGCGCCGTTCCATCACCAGGCTCATGAAGACGCCTCCAGGCAGCTGGTTGAGCGAGACCCTCAAGTCATTTCTAAATGAAGTCATGATGTAGTCGTAGGAGAAGCAGTTTGGTTCCATGACCTAATCACATCAAACATATTTTGAATGGGGCCCAAGAAGTCATTCTCTATAGACCCCAAATGAGAAAATCTCCCCAAGAGGGGGGAAAGGGGAAAATTGCCTTCACATGGAACGTAGCAGGGGCACAAAGAGGGAGAGAAAACTAGGAAGGTTATGGAGGGAGAAGTAAAACCTCCACGATGATGTGGGGTTTCTTTCCAGGAGCCCAGAGAAGGTAGTCTCCAACTCAGCGGCCCGCCCTGCTTCGTTCCCCAGGAGATTTCATATGGTCCAGGGTCCCCGGGGATGCTTGAAGAAACCAAGATGGAGTGATGGGCCTCATCAGGAAAGACTGCCTCTGGCAGAGTGAGCCAAGAGCCTCCAGGGCTGACGATTGAAACAGTCATGCCGGGTTGGGGTTCCTACAGGGGTCTCTGCCATGGAAAGGGGAGGTGAGATCAGAGCCTGGAAACTGTGCCCTGGAATCTCAGTGGCCCATGGCTCTTGGTCTCTGGCCAGAGCTCCTGCCTGGGGAGGGCTTGAGAGAAAGGGCAGAGGGCTGGAGGATCTCTTCAGAGCCACGTCTCTCTTGGCTCAAGCCTGTCTGTTCACATAGCAGCCTCAGCTGTCTGCCCTGTCAGCTGCCAGCAGTGGTGCCTGCGGTCCTGGGAAGTAAGGAATGTGAGCGAGGCACAGGACTGGCTTTGAATGAAGGTGACAGGTGGGAGGGAACCACCCCGCCATCCCAGTGTTCGTCCCTGAGGCGTACCCACATAGGCCGTGAGTCCTAAATCAGGGCCTGGCCTGACCTGACTGCTGCCAGACTAGACCAGAGAGGAGGGCCTGGGGTCTCCCTGAACTTGTGAATGCTGGGCCAACACCATCCCTGATTTAGTCCGTTCCACACCCTTAGCACTGAGGACCGAGAGATTAACGTTGCTCCCTTACCATATATCCCCTTCTCGAATGCAGAGACCACAAGGATCACAGCTAAACTGGTCCTTGCGAGTGTGTGGTGTGTGGGGACGGTGCGTGTGAACACGGGCACGTGCACCCCGCACCCTGAGGGGTTGTGACCTCAGGGGAAACTGGAGCAAGAAGCGTGAGCAGCCTGACTGATGGTCTGTGCGTCCCCATCAGGCGGCCCTGAACTGGACAGAGCTGGGCCCTGTCCCTGAATCAGTATCTCACACTCACAGGGGAGAAGCAAGAGGTAAATTTCCACTGGAAGAAAGGGGAACGGATTCTGGCTCCACTGAGCTGCCGTTTGTCTTGCTAACCCCGAGACTTGCAAGGTGCTTGGCACAAAGTGCTGCTTAATAAATTCTTGTGAATGAGTAAGTAGCAAGCAAGTTTCAGGAGCCCTGCTGTCCGGCTGCCACTCAGGCCCTCTGACCCATCCTGCCCAGTGACAGCTTGGGGGCTGGGGAGTTGAGACGTGAGGAGAGGAGATGCCCCAGACACAGCCCTTAGTCAGAGGGACAGAAAGGGCACTGCGTGGTTTTAGGGAAAACCCTGTAGGCTTTTCCTCCGCTTACTGCCTCTTTCCCGAGAGCCAGTGTCACACAGACTACACGCCAACTCGTTGTTCAGCCCCAGGATATGATGTTGTCCCCGCTTCTGTCCCCAGCATGCTGCCATCACTTTCTGGTTCTGATGCTTCTTGCGGCTTCAACATCCAATCTAGCCGAGCTCTTCCTCCTCCCTGAGGCTGCCTCAGGGTTTGTGAAAGACACGATGTGCCAACTGGAGATGGTTCACTCTCCCCGAACTGTCAAGGTGTAGTTAGCGAACACGAGGGGGTGTGGTGAATAGCAGTGGCACGTCTCACAGAATACCTTCTCCGTGGAACAGTTGCCCTGTCCTCCGCCGCCCACCTCCCCCTCTGCATAGCTCCGCTGCGGCTGACTCCTGGGATGCAGGCCTGAGGGTGGGGCTGAGGGTGGACCTGGGACCAGGCCATCCAGCCGTCACCCTGGTTCACCCTGGATACAGGTGAGGCTGGGATTTTCCATTTGTGCTCGGAGAGGAGCGCCCCCTTTTCCATCCACAAAGTGCATCAAAGGAAACCTGAAGTCCCTACCCCGCTTCCCCTAAAATAGAAGGTGCCCGAGAGCTTTCCAAAGGAGAATCTTTGATTTCTTTTCCTTGTTTGGACTGGGGAGGGGTTTGGAGAAGTATATTGTTCTAAAATAATAACCCTGGATCTGATGCGAGGTTCTGGGCAAGCGCAGACCCGGCTGAATCATCATCCTGGTGCTTGTGTTTCTTAAAAATAAACCCCCTTGCAATATTCTAATTATAGCCAGGGGAGCACTTGGAAGAGGCCTCTCCATACACAATAGCTCCCCCAGCTCTGGCCCTGAGACGAGCTGGCAAGGACTGAACAGTATTTCTGGCTAGGTCCACGGGCAGGTGGCATGCTGTGATAACCCACTTCTGCCCTTCGCCAGGCCAGGAAATTGTAGCCAGTGTTGCTGAGAAAGAAAAGGGTTTCACCTTACGGATAGGTCACCAGGAATCTCAGTTTAACTCATTTTCTGCCAGTGTTAACCTTTTTTTTTTTCCTCTTCTGGGTTCTGGGCTCTTGGGGGAAGGTGGGAGGGGTGGAGATACAGAGGAAGGAGACAGCTTAGTCCCTTTCCATTGGAAGCCCCCAAGCTGTCTGTCGTTGCAGAACCACATTCAGCTGTACAAGTAGGCAGGTTCCCCAAATAGCTTTCGGAGATAAGGTAAAGCCTCTCTTACACAGAAAAAAAAAATTCTTCCTACTTGTTAATTCTTCAAATGGTGTCATGGTGGCTTGAATTCCTGGCTTAGGACTTTGTTAAAATAAAAATATCCCATGACAAACATAACAGAGTGAAGTCCTATCAGCCGTTTACACGTTAGTCAGAACTAGACCAAAAGTTATCGAGAGGTACAGGTGCAACAGTGGGGATTCACAGATGAATTTACTTGATCCCTGCTCTGAAGTTGTTTGCAGTCTCTGAGGCAGGCACAAGGATTATGAACCTTCGAGATTCTTTAGCAGACGTACAAAAGGAAACGCCAGCGCATACAGAGCAAGGAGCAGTGTGCTGTGGGGAGAGGAAGTCAGAAAATACTGCAGGGGAGAAGTGGCATCTGGGTTGGTTCTTGAAAGGATGACAAGAAGACATGTGGGAGGCATTCCAAAAGCTAAGGTGCAGAGGCAGGAGTGGCCTGATGTCATCTTCAGATGCTTGGGAGGATACTTTGCATGGGGAGCGGGAGGATGGGGGCCAGTTTGCATCTTGGTCAAGCGCATGGGCTCTAGATTCTGGGGAAGAACTCTGGTTTCCACCACTTGCTAACCACACGACTTTGCTTTGAGCAAGCTTCCTAACTTTTAGTGCCTCCCTTTCTTTGTTTGTAAAATGGGTCGTAAGAAAAAAAAAAAAAAAAAGAGTCGTAAGGCTATCAGCGCCATAACATTATGGTGAGAATGAATTCACCCATGTAAACTGCTTAGAACAATGCCTGGCACAGAGTAAGTGCCTAATAAATAAAAGCTATTTATAACGGTGATTTCTCAGCACCTGGAAGGCGTGGGGAACTGGTGGAAGTGATAAGGAAAGGTTTAGAAAAAGGAGGCCAAAGAGCCCCAAATTATTTATTTATTTATTTATTTTTGGTCACACCACACGGCTCATGGGATCTTAGTTCCCTGACCAGGGATCAAACCTGGACCCCTGGCAGTCAGAGCGCTGAGTCCTAACCCCTGGGATGCCAGGGAATTCCCATAAGAGCCCCTCATTAAAGCGCATCTGTTTTCAAGGGTGCTGAGAGCAGAACATGGGAAAGGTAAAGGGAGAAATATTCAGGGCACAGAAAGTTCAAAAAATATGAAAATTCTGTTCCTCAGGGCTGAGGGGCTCCAAAACGAGGAAGCCAGGAGAGTGGCCAAAAAGTGGCTTCTGAGGAGGTGGCAAGCGTGTGGTTTGTGCCTGTGGCCTGTCGCTGCAGTGACCCCAGGGAAGCCCTCGTTACAGGGCTGAGTGGGTGGGGTTTGTTCTCTCCTTGACCTACCCTGTCACCTGTCCTGCCACTGACTTTCCAGCAGATGCTGTTGGTCAGAGGACCGAGGGAGAGAAAATAGGTCAGTGCAGATTTATCCCAACACCTGAGAAATGATATGAAGCTAGGGTCTTACTAGCATCATTCTCATATATGAAGGGCAGCCCCTTTAGAGTCTCAGAAGGAAGAGAGGTGTGACTTGGTGTTGAGGAAGATGCCAGGCCAGGAAGAAAGCATGTGCGAGAAAGGTTCGGAAACTGGGGTGAGCTAATTAGCAGGTGCTGCAAGGACCATGGAGCAAGGGATTCTCTTGTTAAGCACAAGGGATTGCTAAACTTTCAGAGGCAATGGGAGGTCTAAAGAGCTGCCATGGTGGAAAATTATTTCAGTTGCTATAGGAAATGATCCCTACTGAATCGTTTTCTAGAGCAGGGAATGCACATGGGTACTTCAAGCTTATCCTTTGGCCAGTGGATTGTTTTTTTAAAAAATTTATTTTATTTATTTTTGGCTGCATTGGGTCTTCGTTGCTGCGCGTGGGCTTTTCTCTAGTTGCGGCGAGCGGGGGCTACTCTTCATTGCAGTACGCAGGCTTCTCACTGCACTGGCTTCTCTTGTTGCGGAGCATGGGCTTTAGGCATGTGGGCTTCAGTAGTTGCAGCACGTGGGCTCAGTAGTTGTGGCTCGTGGGCTCTAGAGCGCAGACTCAGCAGTTGTGGCGCATGGGCTTAGCTGCTCCGCAGCATATGGGATCTTCCCGGACCAGGGCTTGAACCCGTGGTCCCCCGCATTCGCAGGCGGATTCTTAACCACTGCGCCACCAGGGAAGCCCGGCCAGTGGATTTCTGACTACTGAATTTTCTAAAAGTGGGGCACACTGCGGAGGGGGGAGTAATTTACCTTTCTAAGCACATTTGCCTTAGGCTGATGCTAACTTAAGGGGAGTCAACTTGAGGGAGAAAGTCACATATTAGCTATTTGTAAAGACAGCACCACGCCAGGCAAGGAGACAAAACAAACTTCTTTCAGGCTTTATGACAAAATGAACAAGATATTGATACATACGGACTGTGAACCTGGCTTGTCTGCAAAAACCCTAGTTCTCCCCACATTAGTTGGCCAAGAGCTAGGGCAGAAATATAAGTTTAAGTTTGAATCCTCAAGCAAAAGCGTGCTCCCTTTAGCCGTCAACTCAAGAATGGCTCTTGCAGTGGTCCCTGGGAGCCACTCTACCAGGCCTGAGGCAGTGGCTCTGTTTATAGGGAATGGCTAATCTCTAGGGCATGTATGCGCTGGAGGACACCATTGCCCTGAAGGTCAGAAGCCTTAGGCTCTTTGATACAATGAGGGGTGTAAGCAAGGAAGTATTGGGATTTCTACCCACAGTCGACCATATTTATCAGCATCATCTGTGTATCCTGGGCACCATGAGAAGATACACAAAGGAATGAGAGGCATGATTCCTGACCAATAAAGCAGGGCACGTGGTCCAGCTGAGAAGTAAGCCCCGTGCAACGGAGACAAGAAAGGTTACAGGTTATTTTAGTAGTGCCAAGTAGCAGGTCAGGGAAGGTTTCTGGACCACTTTGGATAATCTAGTTTCAGAGGGAATGATCATAGACTGTTAATGACTATTCAGAAATGGGACATCTCTGAAAACAAGAAAGGAAGGGAGAGAGGGAGGAAGAGGGGAGAAGGAGGGCCAAGGAGAGAGAGAATGAGAATGAGAATGTGAGGGGTGGTAGAATTTGTTGCCGAAACTAAGCCTGGTGTCCTGTATCGAGCAGCACACTATGTAGAAGCTAGCTGTTGATTTCTCGTTCTAGCAACACTAAATGAGTTGGACCACATTCATGCCAGGGGAAAAACAAATTTACTACTAGGAAATCTTTCAAAGGTATAAACCAAGAAACTTTTAAACAATTATATTTTCATTTTGGTCTCTCTCTTCTTTTTTTAACACTTAAGACAAGGTTCAAGTGTAACCTAAAAATGTCTTTGATCTTCTTGTAAAAACGTGAAACTTTTCAATTAGAACTCAGACATACTGGTTTACAATCTGGGTTATGTCTTACCAGAGAAGGTGAGAAGGAGGCTCATTTTAAAAATGGAAAAAATTGTGAGATAAATCATGAGAACACTTAGGTATGATTTTATACTGGGAAGTCACCTAGGAAGTATCTTTAATGAAGACAGATGATGTGCTACTGAATGATTTCTTTCCCCACCTTGAAGTACTTTCTTACGACTTCCTATAAATGCTTGGGTGTACTGTCATATTGGAAAGTGCTTGAGAAAATGTATTTAGGGAAGAGAGGTGATTTGCCACTGAATGATTTTCCACATTGACCTGCTTTTACAGATGAATTCTAAAAGATTCATCCTGATTTTATACCCTCAAGCCTGGAATAGTGACTGAGAATCTCCACAAGAACCTGAGTCACCTGAGACATCTTGTAGGTGCTGGGCTTCCCCAGGGCACTGACACGAGGCGGCCAAGGTTTCTAGGAGAATTTGGTTCAGATGTTCAGTTCTACTGTAGTCAAACTTTTTTAGACACTTGCAAGGTTTACAGAAACTAGGTTTCAGAAGTTACAGTGTGACCAAATTCAGGCTTAAAGTTGAACAAACTCATTCAGCAACCTGTAAATTTTTTTTGAACTCTACATTGAAAGCCTATTAAAAGGTTCCTTAAAACCTATAAAGGTGGACTTCAGAAACAAGAGGTGGAGTTGGGAGCTAAGGCTGGTGTGTGTGTGTTAAGGGGGGAGGGGCAAATACCAAAAGGGTAGAGGTCCCTGACAATACTAAATGATCTTTCTGTATCCCTTCCCCTCTCGCCTACCGTCTTTTACCCTTAGGCCTGCACTGCCTGAAAAGAAGGTGGCTGATCTCAGCACTCTGAATGAAGTGGGCTATCAAATCCGAATTTAGGCCAGCCATACAGCCGGCAACAGGGCTTCTATGGTGCTTCTGTCTGCACTTTACCCAGCATCTTCAGGAGGAACTGCAACTATTTATTAAGAACTTGTGAATTTTATTTGTAAGGGTTCACTTGGAATAGACTCTGAGTGGGTGGTAACAATTTACTTTAAAAAAATTCACGAAGGGACAACCACGAAAAGGCTAAGTAATAAACCCCACTGGGGTCAGACTGTCTCCCTCACTCCAGATAGAAAGGATAAGACCATAACTGTAGTTTTATATTTTCCCATTTACCTACATTCTTTTGTTTTAAACAGCAGTAGTAAATGTTCATGAAACCCTCTCTCCCACTTTTGATATAGTAAGGTAACTCAATCAGTATTAATATCTTTTTCAGCAATAACAGCGGCAAAGATTGGTGTTTTTTTTTTTTAAGCAGTCAATATTACCTCAGCATCTTGACATCAGATATGCAAATTTAATGGTGTTTTGTTTTTTTATATTCTATTTGTATTGTTTCCCCAATATTTTCCATGGGGATCTCCACAAGGTTTGGAATTTTTTTCCTGGTGCACACATGCGATGAAATTTAAGGTATTATATGCAAGCGTTTTACTAAAAAAGCACTGAAATTCTTCTGGCAATACGGGAAACCACTTTCAGGACCTTGGAGTTACTTCTTTCTTAAATCTTTCTTAAAGCATTCACTGACAACAGTTTTTGTTCTTTCAAAACAAAACAAGAAAAGCACGTTCAGAAGCTAGTCTATGTTCTGTCACTAACATTTAAACTTTGCAGAGTCCAGCAAAAAGCACACAGGGTCATGAACTGTTACACAGATTTAGCAGTATTGCAATTACCTCTGACAGTAACACACTCAGAAAGGCACAGGCCAGGAGTAGATCAGTAGGTCTTGAGAACCAGCTAACCTTGCTGATCCCATTTCACCTGATTTCGAAACTCTAAGTCAGGCCTCGATTCTGAAGGACCCACTGTTGTTAGAGATGTGTTCTGATGTCTTATATTAAGACCAAATACAACACGATGTGATTATTTTCCAGTACCTTGCTTTTAGGTACCACTTCATGATGCTTAGGAACTGGTATTGGAAAATACAATGAATTAGAGAAGCAGAACCTTTTTTTTAATGGAAAAGTCTTCAGGTACAGTGTTACACCTTACAGTGTGATTTAGTCCACAGAGCACAGTATGAATATCCGGCCTGCATATGGTAGTTACAGTGTAACTTCTGGCTGCAGACCACACAGAATAACTCTAACAGCATACCAAGTCTCTATGTTATCAAGAGTACAGCTTACGTTTCATTTGTTTGATCTTAGCAACCATGCCAACTCATGAGACCAAAAGGCATATTTAAGTGAAGTCTGCTAGTCAACAAAAGTGTTATTTCAGTCTCAGTGCTTCCCCCTCTGGTTTTCTTTGACTGATGTGTACATCTCAATTAGATTAAAATACAGCCTAAGTTAAACATTCGGAACTTAACCGCTTTCCTCAAGAATAGTACTATCAGTTAGCAGAGTTTAAAATGAGTTATCTTTAATCTTCACAAGATGAACCCATTTGCAGCCTCATGGCCACATGTATTTAGATGTTTGCAGTCGCCAGTGAATCATTTCATTCTCATTCTAAAACAATACTGACTTAGCTCTCTCTCTAGATGAAATACCATCATCTGTTTATCAATCTGAAAATATTATATCCAATAAGTAGACTACTTATAACATTGCAATCATTCTAAGAGCTTGGAATAGGATTTTCCAAGTATTAAGTACTGTCCAATCTAAAATATGGAATGCCAGTAGTTGCATAGCCTCTTGTTTCCCACAGAAAAGGGGAAAGGAATGGGAATACAACCTGTTTCTAATATGCTGATGTATAAGCCTTAAAACTGCCAACTGGCTTGATGATTCAATTAGTAACCTGATTTATTCCACACTCATTTCTTGATTTTAAGATTCATTTCCCCAAAGCAAGAGTTAGTCACAGAAACATGAAAATTAAAATGTTCTTGGTTGTTATTCTATTTTTATTGCCTATAGAGTATGTTAATTTCTAAAAGATATGAGAAAGGCACCAAACTCCTACATTCTAGTGAAGTAATTTAATTGATAAGGCAAGAAAAAAAAAAACCACATGATTTACCCCCAGAACTGATTTTAAAACTGGCTATAATTCAAAAGATAAAAAACAAAACTATGAAGTGATCTGAAATCTAGTTTTTAAAGTTATTAATGCAAGAGAAATTTTATGCTTAAGCCATTATGGCAATACATGCAAAGTTTAAATGAATGACAGAAATTTTGATTCTAGACTACATGTTGTGCTGTTTTGAGTACACTTTATTTCAGAAAGTGATATTTAGTATTTTCTATACACTCTGAAATCATGAGCATTTCACTTTTTCTAAGTCAATTATTTCATAAGGATTTTATTAATAGATATTGGTAAATAGAACTTTGGAAATCTTAATTCAGTATTCTTACTATACCTGAGGCTTTTGTAAGCTATAGTTTTATGTACAACCTTGTACAGATTTTTTGACATGCAATTCAGAATCTTGTTTATTCTTTGGACTTTGTTCTGGCCGACACATTTTTTTTAAATCTTTTAAGAAAAACTGTGATTGTTTTAGTGGGTATTTTTCTAAGTAAATGAAAACTTGTATAATGGTATTTTAGAGAATGCCAGATAAGTGCATGTTTCAAGTTAATGTTTTTCTCATCACTTGTATGTTTATACACAGCATGGGACTTTAATAAAACCATCCTGGAAACTCAAGGATTGTTTTCCTTCTAAAAATATAAATGGTGTGATTTTTTTTCTTATTCCTCTTATTACATACTTGTCCTAGTAAACTAATTTATCACTCTCTCACCCTTGTTGTCGTCCACAATTTTCAGACTCTGTGTTAAACATCACTCTATTTTGGTGTATCTTAATTCACTTATATTTTGGTATCACCCTAAGTAATGAAGGCTGAAAAGGGTAATGAAACAGTTTAGAAGAGGCAACAAGTCAGTTACACAGCTTAGTACATCTACCACAAAATCTTCAGGCACAGATGTATTAGTACAATAATTTATTAGGTAACTCGTAGGGAAAAAGTGCAAATGACTTGACGTGAATGTTTCTCCAATCCCTTGAACTCTCTGGATCTTAGTTTTTTTATGAAAGCAAAGGGTTAAAAGCAGACAGCTGCTAAATTCCAAAAAAGATGATTTCAAACACACATACTGATAGCAAAAGCTACAGTAAAGCCAAAATTTCATTACTCCACAAAATATCCCTTTCTATTTAAAACTTAAATAGCATAGGGAATTCCCTGGAGGTCCAGGGGTTAGGACTCAGTGCTTTCACTGCCATGGCCCAGGTTCAATCCCTAGTCAGGGTTCAATCCCTGGTCAGGGAACTAAAAAAAAAAAATAAAAACAAAAAACCACACACACACACGCACACACTTGGACAGCATAGCGCTTGAGACTGGGAGATTTGGTTTCAGCAGTTAACCAAATTTAAATTAATTTAATTTTGGCAGATAAATACAAGGATCCAACAGATTTATTAACTCTTCTGACCAAAAAAAGTAAAGACAAATGGACGTTAATTTTAGTGGAGCTTTTTTTTTTAAATAAATTTAATTTATTTTTGGCTGCACTGGGTCTTCGTTGCTGTGCACAGGCTTTTTCTAGTTGCAGCAAGTGGGGGCTACTCTTCGTTGCAGTGCGCAGGCTTCTCATTGCAGTGGCTTCTCGTTGCGGAGCACGGGCTCTAGGCGCACAGGCTTCAGTAGTTGTGGCTCGCACGCTCAGTAGTTGTGGCACATGGGCTTAGGTGCTCCGCGGCATGTGGGATCTTCCCGGACCAGGGACTGAACCCATGTCCCCTGCGTTGGCAGGTGGATTCTTAACCACTGCACTACCAGAGAAGTCCCTAGTGGAGCTTTAAAAAGCTATGATGTTACATGGACCCTTTGGCCTCCTGTACACAAAATAATACTTCATTCTATAAGCTAAAGTAGAAAGCAATTTTATGGATTAACTCTATTGAAGTGAAGCGCATGAAAAGGGCCTAAAATCACAATATATTAATCAGGATACAAAAAATTAAGTTTTCATAGAGGTTTTCAGGGATGTTTATCAACAATACCTATATATAAAGTTAGCTAATAAATTCACACAACACAAAGTAGTAATCAATGAATCTTCATTTTTCTTTCCCCAATACTAAAAGGGGATAAATATACTATGTGCTGTTATTATTTAATGATGACAATATCTGCTAATTAGAACATACAATTTTCTGAAAACTGTTACTATGAAATGAAAAATCCTAGAACTATAGTTAATACTGTAAGAGAAAGTGAGATATTAAACAGTTAAAAGTACTTGCTTATCGCTATAATTTTTACTAGGCAAATCCTTGTGACCCACGTGCCTTTTGGGGGTATTCATCTGGTTTATTTTTTAAAAATTGTAGTAAATACTTTAGTAGAAAAACATTTAAAGTCCAAGACTATAAAGTAGCTGCTGCTTTCCAATTTAAGATGAATAATTCTATTAAGAAAACCCACTGTAAAAACTTGTGTAATTCAGTATAATATAAAATTACTACTTAGTAAAAATGTACATAATTCTTTGATCCCAATGTCTAAAAAAGAGGAAATTTTCACTTACATTTAAAAATTTTTGATTCAAACACACAGAGACAACTACAGGATTTTTTAGACCTGCTCTTCACCACTTTATAAAAAAAAATCAGCATTATCTCACACTGCTGCATCATGATAAAACATTTTAGAAACAAAACCCCAACAGTTAAACCACAACAAAACAAAACAGTTAAAGTTACTACTTACAAGCATTAGGTCTCCAAGTTGATATCTCTCTAGAGTTTTGCTGGCTTCCTCTTATTTCTAAGGCAAAATAAAAATAACCTTATAGCTGCCACTTTGTTCCAAATATAAGTTTCCTAATAAAATAAATTTCTACAGGATTAGTTAAGTAAAATAAAATATCTTTCCCAATCCAGGGATCTTTTCTTGAAACTGAATAGAAAAAAAAAAAATTACTAGGGAAACACAAGGCATGACCCCAATCTCTGCCTCTCCTAGGTATCCTGCAATGGTCTATGACAGGATGGAAAGCGGGCTTGTACAAAGCCCTTCATCCTACTAGTTATGGTGACCTATATTTCCCCAATAAAATGCAGGCATATTACATGGCTCGGATAGTAATAAGATGGATTAAGCAATTTGTACAATTTTAAAAAGCATTACTGAGCCCCCTCAAAAACAAACTACAAGGGTTGGTTGGACACTTGTGAACCCGATGATTTCTGAGATGAACTACTTAGGACTCAACAAACATGATCCTCATGATGAAATCGGGCCTCTGCAAGGGAAATGAGTTGTGGTTTGTAAGAACTCAAAGATATTTTGGATCCACTGTAAAGCTTGCCAAAAACATGAAATTCTTTACTAAGAGGACTAAAGAAACTGCACTATATTTAAAAATCACTGTCAATTTTACTGGAATTTAGAATAAATATTTACAACTCTTTTACAATAAAGAGCGTTTAGATCTCACTTGTCAGGAAAATATTTTTTCATTATCAAAAAAAATTGTTGTAAACTTGTTTCTTCTGCTACCTGTTTCAAGCATTTAACATAACCTCTTCAGAAATTCCATAGCGTAAAAATAAGTAACATGCAAACTCTTAAGTACAACTTTACATTCTTTGAAAAAGAACATAAATGGGAAAGCACAGTATATATGTAATCAAAGAAGAGTCAGAGCTCAAGTCTGAATTTAGCCAATAAAGGCAGATGATCCGAAGAGTTATTTTCGTTTGGAAGTCCATTAACAGTCCATAAGTCTTGTTCTGTAAGAAGTGACAGTCTAGCTAGAAGTTTCAAGCCACCAACCAAAGCAACTTCGGCTCCTACATTAAAGAAACATATACATATTTAGTGAAACAACAGGTTACTGTAAATCATACAAATATTTTTTTTCCTTTAAAACAACGATATATAGCTTGACACCCTTCTGGAAGTCTAATATGAAACAGTTTTTAGAATATGGTTAAATTTTTATTGCGATATAACCTAATTATAATTCTCTAACAAACAGAAGTTTCAGATCCTTGTTTTTTTCTATTTCAGATTTTTTTTTCTATTTCAACTTCTGCAAATAATCTTTAGAAGAAAATATCAATGCAACACAGAAGATGTTAAGAATAATTTGAGATTGACAACTACCTAAGAAATTCACCCATCAACCTTTCTGTAGTTGTATAAAATCAGACAGACCAAGCCACATCTGAGTAGGACGTTTATGAGGTGACTGCAGAATAAATTAGTATAGTTTGGTCCCAGAGACTCAGTACCCATGGAAGGAGAGTAAAAGAGGATGTGCTCTTAATGTTAACATTAGCGATGCTGGTTCATGGCACACTTCCGCCACCTAGTGAGTGTTCTTCAGTATGACAACTACCAGAACCTTATTACAAATTCAAAGCAAGCTTATTTTGCAGAGTTGATCTAGCAGAGAGGAGTAAACCACCTCCTGAATGTTACTAGTAAGGTTATCCTTGTGAAGGAGAAAACAAACAAAGAGATGGGAAAAGAAAAGTAGCACTGAAAAAAGAAAAAGGAAAAGAAAAAAGGGGAAAATCAGGAAAAACAAAATAGCTGCCCACATTTAGGATTTTAAGTTTTCTGAATATATTTTTGACTTCCAGTTACTTTAAATGGCACTTTCTTCTCCATGTTAAGTCCTTTGATTAGCATTTAAAATCCTGTTTTCATTGACTCATACAAGGAAGAGTGTGTTATCACCTTTGCTTTTTGAAAACACATGTATTATAGACTTCTCTTTCCAGGAAGAACCAATATTCCAGGCTCAACATGACACAACTGTCAATTGTTGGCAGTACAAGCAAGGCCCTACAATGAAGGCAGCATACTTCAGTAAAATTTAAGTACAAAACTGTATGATGTTGCTGTCACAAGAAGAACATAAATGTATGGAGAGTAAAACCAAAGGGCACTATGAAAGATCTGTGCTCTACCTCAGAAGCTGACTGGGACGGGAGGGTAGAGCTGAGGATGTAATTCTTGGGTAGTAATTTGCTTTGGGGTGTTCCACTGCCTCCAACTTTTGCAGGTGATAAACTGATTTACTCAAATATATCACCAATCTGCCAAATATATTACCAATTTAAAAATATTTCTTATTTCTAAATCTAAACATCTAGATGTTTAGCTAGCTTTCTCAACTCTAGCCCTGAAGTCTTAGTTACTGTGTTCTCAAGCAGAATTTAAGATTACGTGCATTCTTTACCTGGCTGCCCAGCAACGCCTTCCTTTTCAGCAGAATAGAAAATATAATCCACAGTTATGGCACTTCGGGAATGACAGGTGGTCACTTCTGGAATTCCAGTGTCAGGAAAATAATGTGAATAAACAGATGACAAGCTGAAATGGTGCTGTAACTTTGAAGATAATCTAAATTGAAAAGAAAAAGTATTTCGCATCCATCAAGTTCTTCATGATTTTTATAACTCCTCCTATTTAAACCACTTTTTCACTTAATTTCCAGACAAAACCAGACATTAGGACAATCTTAATTTAAATAGACCATATCACAATTTTGCATTCCTTTATTCATGCAGTGATATCCAAAACCCATTAACAGATCTGTGATACATGGGGTGGGGTGGGAGTGGGGAGCTCAATACTTAACCGACTAATGTGACTTTTAAAATTAATTATAACATATTTGAGAGCCTTCACTTGCGAATGAACACATATTCTTAAACAAATTATAAGTTTTTTGTTGTTTTTAAGAAGGAAAATTAAAGTGGCCTTTAGGAATGCTATTTAGAACTAACAGACTTCTGATGTCAGAGGGGTTATATTTTACCATGACTGTTCTTGGTATGGTATATGAGATAATTTTGTACTGCATCTGTTTTTTTTTTTTTTTTTGGCTGCACTGCACGGCTTGCGGGATCTTAGTTCCCTGACCAGGGATTGAACCTGGGCCCTCTGAGAGCGTGGAGTCCTAACCACTGGACCGCCAGGGAATTCCCTCATTCTGTATCTTAAAACAGCTTCTATAATGGTTTACATTTACCCCACACTACAAATACACATTATGTTATGGGTAAAAGGTTTAAAAATCATTTCCTATTAACACATCATGAATTTTAAGGATCTTTTATGTCACAAAAGAAAACAAAGTTTTAAAAAACCTTTTTTTTTAATTCACCCAACAAACATTTACCAAGCATGTACTAAGTCCCAGGCACTATCTCATCTTATGTGCTGAGAATACACAAATAAAGATGTTGCTCTGCTTTTAAAGAGCTCATATGTCAATAAGCAAAGGTAATTGCTTCAAGATGCTCTACTTCCAAGTTTTAGCAACTTTTTATGTCTAAAGACTTACATTTACAATATTTTTAAATGTAAAATAGGTCTCCTGCAAATTGTTATCTTACTACCAACATTTCAGTTTACAGATATAAGCTATGCGTATAAACACACTGTATTTATATAGATACTTAAAAATATCTTTTCTTATACCCCATTTTGTTATAAAAAGATTTTAGAATTACTCAAAACTAAGTATTTGTTAGTAAGAGTAGCCTTTTTATTAATCTTACTCAGGGAAGTTTTTACTCTGAATGTTTTAATCACAGATTTTTATATATTCTGTTTCAAAAATTCAAAAAAATTGCTTTGTTTCTTACTAATTCTTATATATGAGATATTTTCCCAAAACAAAATATACAAAATAAAATAAGACTGAGGAGAAAGCAGATAAAAAGAATGAGAGGTGGTCCCGAAATTTAAATGTTAAACAAAAGTCAAAGCTATAAAAGAGCCACAATATGAAACAATCAAGACATTTCAAGAATCTCCCAAGAGACAAGATTTAAGTCTCCATCCTGTTGTATTAATATACATCTGTTTCTCAACCACAGCCCTAAACATTCATGATTCTTTAATAAAAAGAAATCCAGGCATCTTCACCCAGCTACCTTTGATGACCTTTTCCTGTAGTTTAAGAGTTACATATAAATAATTGTCTTTTCTACAGACATATTCTTTTTTTGGATCAATTCTCCTATAGATTTGTTTCAAGATCCAGTAAGTCAAAGGAGGCTAAAGGTCCTCTTGAAATCTGAAAGATAATTTTCTGTGATCTTGACCTTTGTTTTAA
The DNA here is from genome assembly GCF_965194825.1 of Balaenoptera physalus. Lineage (NCBI taxonomy): Eukaryota > Metazoa > Chordata > Mammalia > Artiodactyla > Balaenopteridae > Balaenoptera > Balaenoptera physalus. Next base: position 42,093,457 of record NC_138882.1, read on the forward strand.
TATGTAATAGCAATAAATTTCAAAGATAATAAATTTACTAGCCTGTTCAGGTCCATGGACAAGCTGCTTCTATAAACAGCACTGCTTAAGCACTTACTATATGTCAAACACTGAGTTTTACATGCTTTGTCTCATCTAATCTTCACAACAACCCAAATTATAGATAAAGAAACTGAACCTTAGAGATGTTAAATTTCTTGCTCAAAAATCACACAGCAAAAAAGGAGCAAAGTCAAGGTTGGAACTCAGGTCTATTTGACTTAAGAGCCAGCATTCTTCACCAGCATAAAATATCATCAACTTCATTTTTCATCCAAGTGATTTTTGAGACATGATTTCTTTACTCAACTAAAGTCAGCAAATGTCTATTGTTGCTTTCCAAAACTCACTTTTCAGCCGTTACTAGGACCTCTGTTTTGTCCAGCTGTGTTTGTGTCAGATCACTGTCTGTAAGAACAAAGAGAAATATATTAATACTATCAATGTATTAGTTTTGTTCTAGCTTGCCTTAGTATAGTCCTTTTACTCTAGGAACAATATTTAAGACATATCTAATTTAGATAGATGCCTAGTTAAATGGTTCATTCTGGTATCTATGTTTTGATGATCTCCAGAATTAGCAAAAATAAAACACAAACATTTCCAAAGCAACATGAAAGTAATTCATGCAAAGATAATTTTGGAAGCTGAATTTTAAAAAGGTAAATTTAGAGCTCTTAAAAAAAAAGGAATAAGCAAACAACTATATGCTTTTATATATGAACATTCATCCCTGAGATGTTATCCCTTTAAAAATTTAGTTCTATGTCTTCAAATGGAACACTATTATCAAGAAGACTACCAAAATGTATTGCAAACACTTACCTGTCTTTTCTACTTTTGGTACCTGCTGTACCTCATACACACAGTTCTGTGAGATACCTAGGTTTGGGGGCCAAATTGGAATAGATAAAATTCTTTGTCCCCGTGAAGACTGTTCCTGGCCAGATACCTAAACAAAATTTCAACAGGTATCTTAGGTGAATAGATTTTAAATAGTTTGTGTACTGAAAAGTTTATTTCTTAGATAAAAGGGAATCCAAGAATGGTAAATATTACCCTTTATTCATTACATTGATTATTTGTGCTTATAAAATCTTGTTCAAATACAGTTCAGAAAGCACTTATTATTTACATGTAAATGGCAATCTTTTCCTATGTATGTTTTTGTCTAATTTGGAAATCTAAACGATCTATAGTTTTGGACTAATACTGCTCCTCCTTTTTTACTACCTGCAATATATTTCCTGTTACATAAAATACTGAGATCGATCAACTCTTATAAAATTTTAAACTATCATTCAAAACTCAGTGGTGGAGAGTTTATTTTGGTTAAATATACCGAAGATGAAATGATCTAAAGTAAGCAAAAGAAAGTACAATGAAAATAAAAACATGGGCTAAATTACACTCAGCTAAAGAAATATTTATCATTGTGTAAAGGGAAACTTATATAATAAATAAATACTAAATTACTGTTTTGCCAACTATATTGCCCACATCCAGCATTCAAAATTCTATTCTGCCACCTTGTAAGTAGCTCCTTATTTATGCAGTACTCATGTCTGTCAATGCTTTTATTTTTCTTCTCCTCCCCCATTCTGAATTTTTTTACTGCCTGTCAATTCCTCCAAGCAGAATGTTGCCACAAATAGATGGAAAAGGAGAAATTCAATCAAGTAAATATAATTACTTATCAGTAGCTGTAGATCATCATCACAGGTTGGTAAAGTGAGGGTACTGACTCATCAAGGTTTTCAAACAGCCCTGTGATGACTATCCTCACTTTACAATGAAGAGAGAGACTAAGTCCACCTCCTAATAATGAGGAAGCGAGCACGTACCTTTCCTATGGCAAGTCCTTCATAATTCAATTTCCCTTCCTTTATAAAACTATAGAGTGGAGAACCAGGAACAGAATTAAAGTCACCACACATAACAATGGGGCAGAAGCTGCCATCTTTCTGATGGGCAACACTGGAAATCTCTGCCAGAAGCATTGCCAATTGGGTCAGTTTAATATCACCTCGCCTTGGGTTATACAACAGATGTGTGTTAGCCACACAGATCGCAGGGGAGGCAGCACTTGGGATTTTGGGCTGCAAGAGTAACACTAATCCAACATTGTCTCTGTCCAATAGAGGAACATCACGGCGGTAGAATTCCACTGGGTTCACTGATAAGAGGGAAAATTTGGAATGTTTGAAGCAAATGGCACAGCCATCAGGTTTCCTTCCTGTCCGCATCTTGTATTCACAGTGATAACCTAGAGGAAAGAAAAAAATTTCAAACGAAGATGGCTGGTTTTTTATATATATAAGTATTAGAAGAACTGTGTTTTGCCACACACACAAAAAATTATATATATGGCAAAACACAGTTCTCCTAATTTTTTGAACAATGTTTATTTACCAAAGTGTATTCTGCAAAACATTAGTAATGTAGGATGTTAATAAGTGTTAGAATCAAAAAAGTCTGAGACTGGGTCAAATAGATTTTTTTACTGGCAGACTTCAGCGTTACATACGTGTACATTATCACATTCTCATTTCCATCCTAACAAAAGTCAGAGTCATGACAAAGACAGTGAGGCCTTATAGTAATCTGCCCCCTCACCGCCCCCAACCCCATATCTCTCACCTTTTTGCCTCTAATTCTTCCCCGCTTGCTCCACTCCACACACAGCAGCTTCACTTGCCTTAAGGCACTCCAACCTCAGCGCCTTTCCTTTGCTATCTCCACTACCTGGAAAGCTCTAGCCATGGCTTGCTCCTTCACCTCCTTCGTCTTTACTCAAATGTTACCTTCTCTGATCATTTTGTTTAAAACTGAAACCTGACCCATTTGCTTTTCTCCAGAAAACTACCATTACCTAAGGCACTATTTACTTGTTTGTTCAGTTTATTCTTGGCCTTTCTCCACTAGAATGTATGCTCCCCAAGGGCAGAGACTGTTGCCTGTTTTGCTCACCGCTGTATCCCCACTGCCTAGAACAGTGCATGGTGTATAGTAGGCACTCAAAAAATATCAATATTTGCTGCATGAATGAATGCAAAGTAGGCAGCATTTCTCAAACAGACAACCTGTTTCTAGAGGTAGTCACTCACTAAACAGATTTTCAGCTTCTATCCATTACACACGGTAGACACTGGTATTATATGATGATGAACTAGACACGATGGTCCCTGATCTCACGGAACTCAGAATCTTAGGGCTCTGGGAGTAGGCAAAGCAACTCCTGGAAAGGAAGCTATTAAGAGATTCTTGCATACCTTTCCATCCGAATTAAAATTATGTATTAACACAAAAGGTCCCATTTGATATACCTCAATCTTTTCCTGACCTTTTGAAATGCATATTAAGTTTTTTCGAAATTAAGATTTTTGGTCCAAATATACCACACATCTTTATTATTAGCAAGTTATATTTTAACAACCCATTAAGTAAATCTGGTTAAGTAAAAGTTACACTGTACCCAATGATTCCAAACTTGGCCTGATCTCTGTTCCATAATGATCTTCTTGCACTTCTTGCAAACAAAGTACCTTAAAAGAAAAAAAATGGCTTGAATTAAAACAAAAAAATGCAAATATGAATTTTCTGGTGCTTCTGTCTTTAAAAATAGGTTTCTAAAATTCTAAAAACTTGATGAAAGCTGAAATAAAAAAAATTTTTTTCTTGTAATCTATAGATCTATCAAATTAATGTCTCCAAATTTGATCAGTCCCCAAAACCCTGACCTTTAATCACATGAAGCCCTCTTATTATCCAAAACTGGTATTTACCAAAGGAAATATTTATAATTTATATGTTGGAATATTTTTACTGAATTTACATGTTCATTAGTACTAAATCCTTCTAGTCCTTTTTTTTTAAAAATTTATTTTATTTTATTTATTTTTGGCTGCACTGGGTCTTCATTGCTGCATGCAGGCTTCTCTCTAATTGCAGCGAGCAGGGGCTACTCTTTGTTGTGGTGCACGGGCTTATTGCTGTGGCTTCTTTTGCTGTGGAGCATGGGCTCTAGGTGCGCAGGCTTCAGTAGTTATGGCACATGGGCTCAGTAGTTGTAGCATGTGGGCTCAGTAGTTGTGGCATTTGGGCTCAGTAGTTGTGGCTCGCGGGCTCTAGAGCGCAGGCTCAGTAGTTGTGGCACATAGGCTTAGTTGCTCCGCGGCATGTGGGATCTTCCCGGACCAGGGCTCGAACCCATGTCCCCTGCATTGGCAGATGGATTCTTAATCCATTGGCAGGCAGATTCGCCACCAGGGGAGCCCCTAGGACTTTCTTAAGAGATAATTTTTCGAATGCTATCATCTAAATAAATTTTTGCATGAATTATTTAAATTTTGAATCAAAGGAAATATTTACTGAATACTTAATATGGTGCCAGTCCCTGTCTCAAAACTGATTGACACTTAAAACTTTTTGGATCTTATTTGAAACATTATATAATTATTTAGATCAACAACCATTAGCAAGTTATTCCTCCAAAGTTATGATACCTTGTTAAAAACTGTTCCATCACTATATTTATTTATTATTTATTTATTTATTTTTGGGCCATGCTGTGGCTTGTGGGATCTTAGTTCCCCGACCAGGCGCTCGGCAGTGAAAGTGCAGAGTCCTAACCACTGGACCGCGAGGGAATTCCCTCATCACTATATTTAATGTCTTCCCTTCTTACCCTACAAACAAAAGGGATAAAACCATTTAGTTCAGAAATGAATCCAACTCTTCCTTATGTGAAGAATTTTGATGATATTTTGTACTTACGTCTGCATCAAAGTGTTTAATTTCTTTCAGAATATTGGGAAACCTAAAACTCCAGTGTAATACTGGCCGCCGGCAGTGTTTATAAAGGTGTGAATTGTCTTCCAATAAATCTTGAGAAAGTATATTATAGGACATCACTGAAAAGTCAAACTTGTTCTCACTGTCTTCACATATGGGGTCATCATTTTTGTCTCCTAGGATCTTCGTTTCTTCTTTGTTATGGTTACATACATCTTCCCAATGCCGTTTTATTGTGCCTGTTAAAATATATTAGATAAAATACAAAGAATTAATAAAAACCGGGATCATATTTTTCCTGTATATAAGTATTCTCTTGCCTTTTAAACATTCCTATAGGCAATGAACAGAATGTTTTTCCCTAGGCAATGGCAATGTAGTACTTAATAACTAGAAGTTGTCATCAAATTGACTACAAAGGCAGTAAAATGATACATTGACTGACCAAGAGGTACAAAACAGTTTAAAAGGGTCTAGCAAGTCATTTTGGAGGCTAAGAGTGTGTGTTAATAAAACTGACTATATTGGGGTCACGGTTTCTCACTTCCCCATGGTTACGAAGTGGCTCTGCCACAGACATGCTCAGCAACTTCATAACCATGATAATATATTTGTATGTCAGAGCTGGCCTTTCAATAAGGTGGTTTCACATTGTATTTTATCACCTATTAGTATGATAAGATCATCAAATGCTTAACTAAGTTCCAGAAACAATTCATCTGAGAAATCTGGTTTAGACATGAATGAAGGGTATATAATGACAATAAATGGAAGCAGTATTTACTGGAAGAATGCAAACAAAATAAGCAAAAGAAATATTTTTAATGCACACCAAGGCAAAAGTTAAATGTAAAACAGCTACAGAATGCTAGTAAATGATAATGCCTGACTGACAAACCTAGCATGCAGCAACCAGGAATGTGTGATAGTTTATATTCTGCAAAGACACCATGTACCCTAATAAAGTGATGAGAAGAGGATCAAATAGCATGAGCTTTTGCAATTACAGGCAGTCTTTGACTTAGAAATGACGACTAAAAATAAATATATATATATGTGTATCACTATAGATACAGACACACACCACTAAGTATATATGTTTATATATATGTATATATACACAGACACACACACACCCCCTTTGATCTTGTCTTCCTCACCCCACCATTAAAGAGGATACTCTTACTGCCATGGAAGCCATGAAAAAAAAAATGTGGAACATTTTAGAGAATCTATAAGCTCAAAAGAAGGGGAAAACAAGAAATGGGATGAACTTGGGAAACAAAAAGATTTGAAGATGTACTTTTGAGCATGATTAGATGATATGAAAAAAATCTGAGCCCTAGAATATCTCCCTTTTCCTGCAAGAAGGTTTTCATTTCACTGGATGACAATCCCTAAAATTTCACCAATTAAAAATTAAATTGAAGAAAAATATTTTATATATGGGGGAAAAAAGATTAAAGGGAAACATACCACTGTTTTTAAGAGTAATTGTCTCTGAGAGGAAGGACTGTGGTAGATTTTTCCAAATCTTCTACAATGACGGTATATTTACAGTCAGAATATCAACACACTCTAGTGGGGAGGGGGAACTGGTTGAGGGCAGTCAAAAGGTACAAGCCTCCAGTTGTAAGATGAATAAATACTAGGGATGTGATGTACAACATAATCAATATATGAGCACTGCAGTGTGTTCTATAGGAAAACTGTTAAGAGAGTAAATCCTAAGCGTCCTCATCACAGGGAAGAATATTTCTTTACTTTTGTGTCTCTGTGGAATGACAGATGTTCACAAAACTTATTGTGATAATCATTTCATGATGTATGTAAGTCAAATCATTATGCTGTACACCTTAAGCTTATACAGGGCTGGTATGTCAATTATATCTCAATAAAACTGGAAGAAAAAAAGTGTCAGTACACTCTATAAAAATGCCAATGAAGTAAAAATTTTAAAATATACTCTGGTAAATTGACTTTAATCAGGTTTCTTCCCTCAAAATCTAAATGCTGATATCTGCTGCACTGAGGGAATAGGAATTTTGACGAGAGGACAGAAGAGGAAGGTAATTTTTATGAATAGTGAGGTCTGGGTGGAACAGGGGAGTTGGAATTATGATACCATGAAGGTACTAGGAGCCTGAGGAGAAAGGTTAAGAAAAAATGGTGGAAGGAAAGAAAACCAAACTAAACAAAAGCGTTCAACTATTACATAATTTAGCCTAGAGCTTGTCCTATGCCCAGAAAAGAGAAGGAAACTATCCCCTTCCTTATCCTTCACTGAAAATGGAGAATCCTACCCCTAAAGGCCAGAAATAAAGCAAATTATACTGACTCCACACAACTGCTCTGAGATTTATAACATAGCTTATATGAGGAAAACAGAACTGATTCTTAAGAACTGATTATCTAGAACACAATTCATTTATAAACTTGGGACTGTCTATGGTTTTAGCCACAAATCGTTAAGTCTTTATATGTATATGAGATGGAAAGGGCTCTAGTCATACAAACAAAATGTAAGCTACCATCACAAACTTACAGCACTACCCTGATGGCACCACTGCATTAAAATATGAAAGATGAAAGTCTAAAAAAATCATTCATACTTTCTTGTAGAATATGTATATACAAAGGCCTATAAAAGCATTAAGATTTGTATAGTCCTGGCAATTAAGAGTTTGTAACCAAGTCTTTTTGCAATTCCATTTTTTAAACAACTGAGACCATCAGATTATCAAATTAATACAGTGGCTTTCAGACTTCTACAGCTTGTATAACCCTTTGGCATTACTTTTCATGTCATGACCATCAGTCCCTGGTACGTTGGGACAGGTGCTGGGATGATGGGGTAAACACATTTTATCCTGACCACATTTGCTTTTAATAAACATACAGAAATGTGTTTGAATGCTAGGGCTCCCCGGAAGACAATTTGAAAACTACTGAGAGAGTGGGTAGTCTTTGGCCTTCACATACTTCACGACATAAATTCACACTACAAAAGCTTATATACCTTCCATGTCAGGAGCAACAAGGTGATCACAGCAGAGAAGACAGATGAATCAAAGAAAGTAAGCAATAGGCCTGATCGGGTTTTTAGGGCGCCTAATTAAAAGGTCATAATTGTGTCACACAAATCCTTCAAATACCACTTTAAAGTGATAGGCAAGTTAGCAATGCTGTTCTCTTGATTGAAAAGTAGTATTAGTGAAATATCAGAAGTCACAAATATGGCTTAACGAAGAGCATTTTCCTTAGTCACAATACCTAGGAAGAACGGACATATAAAGAGTCAGGTTGCAAAGTTTATCAGTCTGTCAATGTAATTCCCCATCCATTAAAGGGGAAACAACAACAACCAGGATTTTCTGAGTACCTACTATGAAGCCAACAGTGTGTTAGGCACTTTGACATATCTCACTTCATGCCTCCACAGGCTTTCAAAGTAGGCATTATTTTACACTAGGAAACCAAGGAGCAGAGAGGTTCAGTGACCTGTCCAAACCCACACAATTAGTGGTGCAGCAGAATGAGAGCAGGGAGCGGTTCCTAAGCCCATGCTTGTGTCACTACACCACCACCCCATCTGAGAGCACACCTGATTTATCACAAAAGGCTAAACAGAAGAGGAGTGTGCCGTCCTGATGAACAATGAATGCGTGAACGAGAAGCTATCTCGTCACCATACAGCCCTAGGTTTATAAAGTATGCGTTGTCCTTAGGAACCTAATTTTAATGTCTCTAAATACACCTTTTAATCATTCAAACAAAGCTTTGTTTATAAACACATGTGGTGGTTAAGTGCTATACAAATAGATTTTCACTTTTGAGTGCTTAGAATTTCTACTTAAATGTGTAGTAGAAGTTCGACTTGAAAGAGCACTAACTAATCTAGCTCTGACTTCCAGGTGAGACACTGTGAATGCCATCCTTTGACAAACTTAGGTCAGCTTCCTACACATTAACACTCACACAGCCTATTTTCATATCTTCAGAGGAATGATCTGCACTGAAAACCACAGCTCAGTAAGAAAGACAATTCCAAATTTACTTAGACAACTCATGTATACTTTGGAGGTAGGGCTGGGCTGGCAGCACAGAGAGCCTAGTGAATTGTTTAGAGTAAAAAGAATATGAGAAAAATAGAAATAATCAAGATATCTAGAAAAAATTGTCTCAAAGTTGAATAAGATGTGGTTAAAAGATAAAACTTCCCACAGACTCTCGAGATTATGTCTACAGACCCCAGTATGAGAAATATAAATTTAATAAGCTAAAATCTGATTCTGTAAGAAAATAGCTTTCATTTATGATTGTTTCTATTTACGGAAATTCTTTTGTCTTATATAATAAAGCTAACATTAAAAATGAAAACATGATTTTTTTTTAATAGCTCTGTGGACTCCCAAGCATACATCCACCAATTTCTAAGAAATCTAAGGACCTTTGTTTCAAAAACACTGAATTTGAAAATTATTCTTAAATTAAACTTAATGTTTTAATCTAGTCCTCCATTGTTTTCCAACTTTAGTCTATATGTAGAGTCACGTCTATTTTTACTGCCAGAAATACACAGTTAATTGAAGATGTCTTTTTAAAAGTCTTAATTTTAAAAAAGAATTTCCTTTTTCGTAACAGAAAACTACTGGCTAAAAATAAACACCAACACCTCTAAAACCTGCAGGTTTTCTTAAGGATTAAATATGAAAGTTTCAATTACTCTATGGCTTATGTCTATTTCTGCACCAGGATAAATGTCACCTTTACCTTGGTGTTTTCTTCGTTTTGATGAAGGCTCATCTCCCTCAGAGTTCATGATGTAACTAGAGAGATGAATCAAAGATGTCTGGCTCAGGTTGTCAGGTCTCCAGTTCCAGTACTGAAACTGAGTTCTAGACTCAAACAAACAAGGTGGTCTCCAATTTAGTGAAAAATGCCTACTACTGAAGTATGGGTAAGGAGCACGAGAATAATGTCCAGGCCACCTCATACAACTAGAAATATGTCTGTTCCAGCAACACCTTTGCAGATTCTCCCACGGTGCAGTCCAGTCTCTGCCCAGACTCTTCTGGTGATAGGGTAACATGGGGTATCTAAAAGAAATAAATACACTCCTTGAGGCACCACTTTTTGTTCAGCTGTAGCACACAAAATCTAAATGTTTCCTCAAGGGAAGGTAATGTCTAATATTTGAAATCTGACTTCTAAATCTGTGAAGGATGGGGGGAAAAGCAGCCATTACTTAACTACTAGTGGCAGTATCTCAATACTCTCCCTAAACAACTATGAATGGTATTCTAAACACTTAACATAGAATCCACCAACCTCCCAAAACACCAGATACACTTCTAAAAGTCCACACAATTCAACTGTGTTGAATCAATCACCAAACTGTATTCAGAGTAGCTTTCTAGCATCTAATAAAACTCAATGGACAAATAAAATCCACAGCAAACATAATACTTAAATCAAATATAGAACACATAAGGTGACTACAATTAAAATGAATCTCTCCAACCTGGGTTTAGAGTAAAAACATGTTTCTGAACATGTTTTTTATACCAAGGTTATATTTTCCAAACATCTTTATAGCTAACAAAACAAAAGCCTATCACTAAAAGTACCTCTCTTGCTAATCAGTAGATAGATAATTTATTGTTCCATGCTACTCCCTTTTTTTTTCCTTTTAATTTAAAGCACGCTTCTCCTTGAGGGAAATGAAAGAGAATTACTTACTAGAAATTCACCAACACTCCAAACCCAACAGCATCAATTATCTGATACCAATTATATGATAGGTTATAGCGTGAAAAATGTCTCCAAAGTAGTGTTATTATTATTTTGAATAGATATATCGCTCTCAGGCTCTCTTAAGAAACAACGCAACTCAAGCACCACCTTCTTTCTACTACACTATTCTGGCAAAATGCTAGGATTCTGAGAAAAACTTCTATCCTTTCCTCCAGAATTCATTAAAGGTACATTTCCAAGATAGTGTCAATAATGTCCACTTTTATCATTAAAAGAATTTTGCTTAAATTGTATTAACTGTTATTTGACTTTTATATGTTACATTTGTTTCATTTTAACAGCACTTAAATTTTTAACTGTTACATAAATTTATCGAGCAGTTTACACATTTTCAAACTGTTCTCTAAACTCAATGTAATTGTAAATCTTTAAAGGCATGACAAGGGTAGTGTATCCTGCTTTGTGACAACTCTGAAAGCCATAGAGATTTGGGGCTTGCCCGTACATTTTCTATCCCAATAAGCTACCGTATTGAAATATAATACTTGTACTACAAAACATTCTCTGTATCTGTAGTTACTTATACAGACTTTTTTTTCCTCTTAGAATGATGAGCTCCTTCACGGCCAGAGCCTTCTTATTCATTTTAATCTGGGTCTCTTCCCAAGTGCCTAGCACAGTGCCTGACACACAGCTGGTACTCAGGAAACACTGTTGAACTGAACTGTCAAGTCCCAAGACTACAGGAGTTAAAACCAGATCCCCACAACTTAGGTAAAAACTAACAGAGTGCTGTGTTTCCCACGTGTGGTACACCAGTCGGTTTCGCGTGGTACACATTTAAACTTAAAAATTTTTTATATCTAAGTATCCATTTCAAAATGTATTAGAAAAAAAAATCAGTATACCAAACCCAAGATCTCACGGATACTGCTTAGGGAGACGGTAACGTGTGCAGCACCTACTGGAGTGCTTTTTTAAAAAGTGAGTCAATTTCAAGAAAAATATCCAGTAAGTAATATAGATGTGGAACGAGAATTTGGTAATAATCGTAAAGGTTGGGATCCCAGTGACTAAAGTTCGAGAGGCACCAACACAGCAACAAACCAGCCCCTCCCTGCAGACCGGCAGCTCCCGGAAAGGGCTGCAGGGTTTGGGAAGGAGGCCGGGGACCCGGAGGCTCAGGCTGGCTCGGAGATTTGGGTTGGGGGAAAAGGGCCGGGACTCTGAGGCCAACCTGGTCCGGAAAGCACGAACACGGCCCATGGCCGACGCGCTCCGCGCCCGGGCCCCGGACCCCGGACCCCGTGGGCCGAGCGCCCTCCGGCTGCGCGCCGGGTTTACCTATCCCTCAGGGTCTCCAGAGGTCCGTCCTGACGGTACCGCGGCCCGGGCCCTCTTCCTCGTCCAACCCCCACTCCCCACCCCGCCCCGCCCCGGTTAACCCTGGCCGCCCGCCCCTCCCTCCTCCCTCCCGCCACCCAGCCCTACTGACCTGCCTCTCCCCACCGCACAGCGGCCGTAGCCCCTCCTCACACAGCGCCACGCTTCCATTTTCCCCCTCTGCGAGCGTCCAATTCCCAGGCCCCGGGCTCAACCTCAACCGCTACAGCCGATTTGGCGGCGTAGAGCACCAAAGGTTCCCCATCACTAGACGTCGGGCCTCTCGGCCGGGCTGCAAAGCATGCTGGGAGGTTCAGTCTTGCCGGCCGCCAAGTCCCCATCTTGCGCCGCGTAAGTCACTGAGTTGCCTCTACGCCAAATTCTGTTCAAGAAGCATGCGCAGAGCGTGTGAAGCAGGGGCAGCCATTTCTGAACAGGGCAAAACACCCGACTTACGTCTTAAAGAAACAGAGGAAATAAACTAAGAGCTGAGCAGCTTTATAAAGGCTTGTGGGAGGGTTCACTGCAGTTACTGTTAAAAAGAAAAAAAAAGTTTAGTGTATTTATATAATGTCCTTGGGAATTTCCAAAGGTGGATGCCCAAAGTGGGGAAATGCCCTTCTCTGAGTTCTGATAGTACTGTGGTACCACGGGTTTTTTTTCAATTAATTTTGTGGGAACACGGCCGAAGAGCTCACTTTTGAACGTACGTGTGCGTCGTCTGTGTCCATCGCTATCAAATTTAGTATAGGACTCTAGATTCTTGGAAAACATTACTTAAGTGGAGAGCCCCTTCAAGAGACACACAGAGAGAGAGAGAACTGAGGAAGAATAAAGTGGAGGGGGGAAAGGAATAGTGGAAAGCCTGATGACCGCTTTTATAGGCTGTTTGGGAGAGTAGTGGAGCGATTTCTTGGGAAGGCTTTTTTTTTTCCCCACTTGTGTTAATAAGAAAATCAGATGCATTTGAAAAACACTTTTTCCCTCAGTATACATATAGTTGATTTCCGTTATTTGTGGTAGTTATGTTCTATAAGGTTGATACCAGCCAGGGTTTCTTGGCCTTCCCCAATCAATAGAAATTGATAAGAGGCCAGATAAGGAATTAAGGCAAGGCTTTATTGGGGCCCCTGCTGCAGTAGGGGGGAGCGAAAACAAGTAACAGTTTCCCTTGTTTGCTCCCCAAGGTCGGTGGTGACCTGGTTCCTTTTGTGGGGTGAGGGTAGGAGTCTGTGCAGTGGTCGGGCTGGAGGGGCTTAGGTTGTTTGCCCACCCCTTTGGTGGTGTTGAGTGCAGCATGCATGTGCAGTACACCTTTTTTGCTCCCCGTTCTTCAGAAGTGGTAGTTGGGTTTTTTCGGTCTTTTTGTATCATGTCCATAATTTGCCCCAGCTGCTTAAGCACGCATGCAGTTATTATTAGTCCTTTAGAGTTTCTTTGTATTTTGTTGCTCAAGGAGATGTTTGTCCAGGTGCAAGCACGGCAGCAAAGTGTCCCAGGTCCCAGCCTGTCTCAAAGTTACTGCCAACACTGAATTAATAACTACTGAACCGTTGCTCCTAAGGTAAATACAGTTAGGTTCCCCCAAGCCACTGGTCACATTTTAGTCACTGAATCAATACATAACCTTGTTTTATATGTGTTTGTTTAAAGACTTTATTTACTATATATTTTTGATTCAGTAACATTGAATTCATGACCAATAGCACTAATTCATACCTGAGTGAAGCATATATAACGCATGTATTTTCTCCGTAAGGCACATCAAGGACTCTAGGAACAATAGACAGCATTTCAGCACTACCTTTGGGGGCCATTTAAAAAATATGTTATTTTATTTCTTTTATTTTATTTCATTTCATTTCATTTTCTTGGCTGCACCCCACAGCTGTGGGATCTTAGTTCCTGAACCAGGGATTGAACCCAGGCCCTGGCAGTGAAAATGTGGAGTCCTAACTACTGTACCACCAGGGAATTACCTGGGGGCCATTTTAAACAAGAAAATCACTAAGAAAAAAGGCACAAAAGTGTGAAAAGTGTGGCACTAAATAGACCGTGAAGAGGACACTTGTTTATGATGTGAGAGCTGAAACAAGAAGGCAGCACTTTGCTTCCCTAGACCTCTCCTGGGAACATGCACGTTAGGCAACCAAATTTTTTGCCACTCTGCACATGTCCATGAATGACTGCAAAAGCACTGCAAATATTGATGGTGGACAAATGATTGTCCACCACTAAGGGGGTGGACAGACCACCTAAGCCACCCCTCTGGCCCGAGCCCTGGACCCACCCCTACCCTTACCCTGTATAAGGAACCAGCTTGCCCCCCTACTCAGGGAACAAGCAAGGGAACCTGTTACTTGTTTTTGCTTGTTTTGCTTGTTTTTCCCTCGTGCTGCAGTAGGAGCCCCAATAAAGCCTTGCCTTGAATTTCTTGTCTGGCCTCTTATCAATTTCTATTGATTAGGGAGGCCAAAAACCCTGGTGGGTAACAGTATGATTTTACTTTGTTTTTTGTGAATTATCCTATAACAGTTTTGCAGTTCCCACTGAGATGCCCAATGTATTCATCTGACAAACAGTTGAACTTCACCACCAGAGAAGTACACCTCATGGATTGCTAAATCCAGGTACTTCTCTTCTTGCTCCCAGAGGTGAATCTGAAACACAATAGAATTCTTTAGGTCTTTGTTTTCCTCATGTAAATTTTCTCCTCCACTAATTTTTGGGGGCTTATATGTGGCCAATAAATTATTTCCCCTTCATGGCAGCAAGGATCAGGAATTTGGTTGTATGGTCTGACCATTGGTGGGCTCTGTAAAAGGATTAATGATTTATAGAGATCTATTTTCTGTTGAGTGAGAGACAACAGAGAATCTGGTTTGTTGGTTTTGTTTGTTTTTCTATTTGCCTATTTTCAGTTCAAGAATTCTGTGTCTACTGGGAAGAATAACTTTTTGATATCTAGACTAGTGAATTTTTATGTTTTACGTTTCTATGTTTACTCTTGACCCATGGCTGAAATTGTAAAATCAAAGCCATAAACTCTCCATATGCCTGTGTGTCTATGTGTCTGTTATTTCCAAAGGACTTTACCTCTCATTTTGTGAGTATGAGATGTCTTACATCTGGATGGTACTAATAAATTAAATTATAAAGTTTATTAAAGGAGCTCTGTTCTGATTGGTTTATAAAGGTAAATAAACACATATAAATTTAGCTTCTAAAATTATCTGAAAACAAAGACATAGAAATACTTTAATGTGATATGCTTAAAAGAAAAATATATTAGTCTTACAGAAACTAACTCAGAAATGTTTTAAGAATCCAAGTTCAAATAATTAAGGTCAATCTCTAGTGAACAGGTGATTTCTTTTTTGAAATAGTTTAATGGTAATAAGAAAAGGGTGGGGTGAGACACTGATTGATATCTCAAAATACCATTCCATCATAATTGCATAGATAGCCAGGGGCTGAGGCAGTGAAGAAGAATGGTCAGGAATGCCTCAGCATTCAAGGTCTCTACTAAAGGGAAACCGAATATTTCGGGCAAGCATACAGAGATTCATCTGCTGCTAAGGGGACTGCTTAAAAGCTTAGGAACTTGAATCAGTTGGGCGGAGGTGTGAGTAGATAATAGGGCAATAAGTGTGAGTTAAACCTCTCCCAGAGGCTCTGATGTTTGAAAGAAAAGGGAAGTGCTTCAGAGTCCACATTCTATGATATGAGGACTCTCAAGAATTCATTGCCCACTGGGAAGGAGAACAGCTGTTTAATAACTGGACGGGTGAGTTTCTGTGTTTCTGTGTTTACTCTTGAACCATGGAAGTTGTTCTTGCTGCCAAAAACTAAAGTAGGTAAGACTCCCTCTCCCTTCCATAGAGCTGCCAGGGCTGATTATGGAGCAGAGAGGAGGATGGAGAGGTGCAGTGGCATGAAGTCAGAGACTGTCTCTCCTCTCAAGGAATAAGTCACTAGTGGAGGCACTTTCAGAGTGTGACAGAGGTACAGAGAACCTCATTAAGGAATTAAGGGCTCTACAACTAGACATAGAGATGACTAGAGCTATGGAAATGTGGCAGAAGATAAAATAATACTCAAAAATATGAATTTTGTAATGCCATTTGCAGCAATATGGATGAGAGATTGTCACACTAAGTGAAGTAAGTCAGACAAAGACAAATATCATATGATATCACTTATGTGTGGAATCTAAAAAAATGGTACAAATGAACTTATTTACAAAACAGAACCAGAGTCACAGCTGTAGAAAACAATCTTATGGTTACCAGGGGGGAGGGGATAAATTGGGAGATTGGGATTGATATATACACACTACTATATATAAAATAGATAACTAATAAGGCCCTACTGTATAGCACAGGGAACTCTATTCAATACTCTGTAATGACCTATATGGGAAAAGAATCTGAAAAAGAGTGGAGATATATATATAACTGATTCACTTTGCTATACAGAAACTAACACAACATTATAAATCTATAAATCTATATGCTAATAAAAATGTTTTTAAAAATATGAGTTTTGAACAATAGCAAAGAGACTTGGAATTATCTGAAAATTGTTTTCAAATCCCTGAGCAGGGGCTTGACCATTTCAGCTGTCTAGTCTGGGATGTCCAGACTGGATCAGCAAACAAGGCAGAGCCAGGATTATGAGAGAAGAAAAATCCAGAACAGACTGAAAGAGAAACATTACACATCTGGAGAAGACCTTCACTAGTTACTAGAGGACAGGAGGAATCAGAAATTTATACCATATTGGTCAAAAGGTACAAACTTTTGGTTATAAGATGAATAAATTCTGAGGCCTAAAGTATAGCATAGTGACTATAGTTAATAAAAATGTATACCTGAAATTTCCTAAGATAAGTATTCTCACCCTACACACACACAGAATGGTAACTAAGTGAGGAGATGGATAGGATATGTTAATTAACTTGTGATAATCGTTTCAAAATGTTTATATATATCAAAACATGTTGCGCACCTTAATATGTACAATTTTTATTTGTTAATCATACCTCAAGTTAATGCCATAACAAGAGTGTAGCACTTGTAGTTTGTTAAGTTCCAATTTAAATAATCTTTCCAGATATCATTATTGTTATATCCCTATACCAGGTGGACTCCAATGACATTTGCAGTTAAAGTTCATTCACTCTTTCGTTTTTTCATTTATCCCAACACCCAGCTTAAGAAATAAAGCATTAAAAATGTGGTTGAAGCCTCTTGGCACTTCACCTATAAGTCCTTCATCTCCCCATATATAACTACTGTCCTGATTTCCATTCCCATATATGCTGTTATATTTTTCTGTATAATAAGTATTCCAAACATTATATAATGTTTTATGTAACATATTTTAAAACTATATCTAAATGGCACACTCTGTATCTTTCTGCAACTTGCTTTTAAAACTCAACATTATATTTTAAGACTTACCCATGTTTATCCCTCTAATTCTGGTTCATTCATTTTGCAATACTGTACGTTATTCCAACTACAAGTCACAATTTATTAATCTTTTATTCTGTTGATATACATTTATGCTGTTTACTGTTTTTGCTATTATTACTAATGCTATAATTACTAATAAATGTTCTTATATGTCTCCCTGTTCACATCTGTGATGTTTCTTTACATGTTCCTAGGGGTGGAAATGTGCTGATGGTAGGAAATGCATCCTCATCTTCACTACATATTGACAAATTGCTCTCCAAAGTGGTTGTACTTTCACTTGGCATGTATAAAAATTTCTGTTGCTCCAAATACTAATTTCATTTGTATTCCTAACAAAATTTCTAATAAGAATTTTGTTATCTCTATCCTTTTCATGATCAAGACAAGAACTTTAGCAGACTTTTTCATTAAACATTGCTGCCCATATTTCTTGATTTTTTTTTTTTGTTCCCTCAACACTAGTTTTTTAATAGTAACACCAACATATTTATAACAACTTCTTTGCCTCTTTGTTATTGTTCAAAATCAAAATTCAACTGAGGAAATTTGAAGATCTAACTGGCTTTATTCGAGTATTCATGAATCAGGCAGCATTCCATCAAACAGACAGAAAGGAGCTCTGAGGAGCTGTACGAAATGGAAGGCTTTTGGAGGCAGAAAGGGATGAGAAAAGGAAGTTTCTGGCAAAAAGTGGGTTGTTTCTGGCAAAAAGTGGGTTGTTTCAGGCAAGGTCACCTGCCTTTGGGGGACAGAAGGGTTCTATTGAGCAGACTACCTTGCTAGTACTGACCAGGTAATTTCAGATTGACTGGTTAAAGTTTACATTCCTGGGAGAGGCTGAAACTGTAATTAAGTTAGGTATTAAGTCTTGATTTGCTGATGTGGGGCTTAACACAAGCGAATCCATTTTGGGCCCGTTGTGTCTTTTTTTAAACATTGTTTCTCTTTTTAGCAAATGTCTGTGGGTGATAAAATCTTTTTGTTTTTATGTCACTGATAATATCTTCAATTTTGGTTTCTCTGTGAGTGACACTTTGTTACCAAACTGTGTTTTATTTGCCTCCATTTCCTCCCAAGTAATCCCAGACCAGAATCAGGTCTTATATTGGTGGTTTAAGCTTATCTAGCTATGCTATTAAGAAACACTGCAGATCCAGGCTTTGAGCTAGTGGACCACTTGACCAGGTCCGGGATATGAAACAGTCACCTTTCTCCTGCCTACCTCCTAGCCACTGTCATGGCTCTGGAAGCAGTCATTGCAGCGCTTTTCAGTGTTTTTTTCATAGGTGCAGAAGCCCCTAGTTTCAGCAGTGAGACTGCATCCATCTCTTGTCTTTCATGGGAGGACTTTTGGTCCATGTTAACAAGCAGGAGCAAAATTCTTAGATGGAGAATGCTGCAGGCCTCAACTTTGGTGTTTCTGGGCCTCAGAGAGGTTTATATTGGTTCCAAGCATGGTAGTTTGTTTGTTTCTTGGCTTTGTTTTGTTTGTTAATTTCTGTTTTTATATTTTATCTCTCATTGATATGTGTTGGAGCAGAGGACATTTCAATGCAAGAACTTATATCTTAGCTGGAAGTACAAACATATTGTTTTATGTAATATCAGAAACAATTTCTTTATAAGCTCAAAGTATATGCCTCCAGAATCATGAGGACATTGGTAATCAGTGTAGCACAGGAAATGGAAAGACTTGTAAGTGTCAAATAAACCTGGGATTTAACAGACCTGACACTTCCAGATGTGGCGTGGGGCAAATATATCACCTCTTTGATTACGGTTAGCTCATCTCTAAAAGGGGAAAATAATACTTATGAAATATTGTGAGGATTAAATAAAATGATAGCTGTGAATATGTGTTGTAAGACACAGGCAGAAATGTTTATTTTGCATCAACTTTGTATGCAAAACAAACTGGAACATAAACTTGGTTAAATAAACTACATATACTGAGTAGATAATACACATGTAACAGAGCTTTATGCAGGCAGCTTGGGAAACAGTACAGAGGAAATTAAACACAGAAGATTAAAATGTTATAAAATCAAATGAAAAGTAATATAGTATAAATTCAATACATAAGGTATCCACCTGATACTCTCAGGTTTTTTAAGACAAGGATGGGTATACTAATGTATAATAACCTATTTTGGAACTTCCCTGGTGGTGCAGTGGTTAAGAATCCACCTGCCAATGCAGGGGACACGGGTTCGACCCCTGGTCCGGGAAGATCCCTCATGCCATGGAGCAACCAAGCCCTTGCACCACAACTACTGAGCCAGGGCTCTAGAGCCTGCGAGCCACAACTACTGAGCCCACGTGCCACTACTACTGAGCCCGCATGCCACAACTACTGAAGCCTGCGCACCTAGAGCCCGAGCTCTGCAACAAGAGAAGACACTGCAACGAGAAGCCCTCGCACCACAACAAAGGGTAGCCCCTACTCTCCACAACTAGAGAAAGCCTGCGCACAGCAATGAAGACCCAACACAGCCAAAAATAAATAAATAAATAATAAAAATAAATTAATTATAAAAAATTTTGTATCATAACCTATTTTGAATTATTGATGATATAAATGTGTCCAATTCTTCAAGAAACCTTTTATGCTTTGTTAAAAATACCCCTCCCAGTTCGTGAAGTTACATAGTCATATATACATGTACATAACATATATTAATATGGGGTACAAAAATTATTTTTGCCCTTTTGTGCTTAAGAAACAAGATTTGGCAATATGTGGATTGCAAGGAAAAGCTAAAAAATAAAGATGAAAATCCAAATAAAGTTGAAATTTGTCTTTCAACTCCCACACATGTTCTTATACTTCACTCTCAACCTCCAAATTCTGGAACATGTTTCAGTATAGCCTACCAACTCTCTTAATAAAAATATCTCGTGTTGTCATGGTGACATAATTCTCTCCCCTGCAGAACCTTGTAGTCTGGTACAGTGGCTTCCTAACTCTTTATGGTTATGA
Source organism: Balaenoptera physalus (assembly GCF_965194825.1). NCBI lineage: Eukaryota > Metazoa > Chordata > Mammalia > Artiodactyla > Balaenopteridae > Balaenoptera > Balaenoptera physalus. Next base: position 42,113,893 of record NC_138882.1, read on the forward strand.
AATCTTACCTTTCTTTTTTTTCATGCTGTTTCTAATTTTTTCCAGCCTAAGTTATATCTAACCTGCCAGAGTGGTGGCTTATTAAAGATTTAATTTGGAGCAGGCCAGATTTCACAAATGGTCTCACAATATCCAGTAAGTTGGACTGGAAAGCTGATGGAATTCTCCATAACGATATGTTCTGCAGTGGTCCTTGATGAAAACTTTACAGCATTCAGCCCTTGCTAGAACTTCTCATTTCTTTCCTAACCTGTAAATGGGCAGATTAAATTAAGAACTCTTGATGTTCAGGCTTTCAAAACAGAGGTACAATGATAGTAATTTGGTAGTCAGGATATAAAACTCATGTTAGCTCATCTTTTCCCTCGACCCCCAAACCCTTTCCTATTCTGATCCCTCAGTCCCAGAATGAGGCCTTTGCAGGTTTGTGAGTCCCTGTAGTGCAGATACTTGTGAATGTTATGGAACTGAACTCAGCTCTGACAGATGACCTTGCTGCCTGGCTTGGTCTGTTTTTAGGCTCCTACAGCTATCTTTCTGGGAAGCTATGAAAGAGCAAGGACGGATCTCAGCAGGGGTTCCTTGGACACAGAGAAGAAGGAAGAGGCTGAGAAATGGAACAGCAGAGGACCGCATGAGGAAGCTACATGTAAGAAAAAGCAAAAATGCTCTTTGTGGTTGTCTGATACCCATTTGAGGACAGAAACCGTGTCTTTTGTTTGTCTAAATAATGAGTAAATACATGGATATTTTATGGTATTTTGCCAAGTATTTTGACTCTGCCATGCCCAAACTAGATATTTAGCTGAAAGCAGTATGTGCCTTTAATGAAGGCTAACGTCAAGGTGTAAGTTGTTTCACATTATTCTCTTTAATTAATCTTTAGTTCATAAATAGTTATCTAAACTTGGGAGGTTTGGGATCCTAGAGGTCAAAAATATTTAAGAGAATCTTTGAATTATTACAATATTTTGAAAAATCTAATAGAAACTGAAGAAAAGTCTACAACAAGGTAGCAAAGCTTTGACAAAACGTCAAGTTTCTTTTAGTGTTAGTGTTAGTTTCTGCTGTACAAAAAACTGAATCAGGGCTTCCCTGGTGGCGCAGTGGTTGAGAATCTGCCTGCCAATGCGGGGGACACGGGTTCGAGCCCTGGTGTGGGAGGATCCCACGTGCTGCGGAGCAGCTAAGCCCGTGAGCCACAACTGCTGAGCCTGCGCGTCTGGAGCCTGTGCTCCGCAGCAGGAGAGGCCGCGATAGTGAGAGGCCCGCGCACCGCGATGGAGAGTGGCCCCCGCTCGCCGCAGCTGGAGAGAGCCCTTGCGCAGGAACGAAGACCCAACACAGCCAAAAATAAATAAATAAATAAATAAAAAGTGAAATTCTTAAAAAAAAAAAAATCTTAAAAAAAAAACAAAACTGAATCAGCCATATGCATACACATGTCCCCATATCCCCTCCCTCTTGAGCCTCCCTCCAATCCTCCCTATCCCACCCCTCTAGGTGATCACAAAGCACTGAGCTGATCTCCCTGTGCTATGCGGCTGCTTCCCACTAGCTATCTTTTTTACATTCGGTAGAGTATATATGTCGATGCTACTCTCACTTCTCCCCAGCTTCCCCCTCCCCCGCCGTGTCCTCAAGTCCATTCTCTCTGTCTACGTCTTTATTCCTGCCCTGCAACTAGGTTCATCAGTACCATTTTTTTTTTTTTTTTAGATTCCATATATATGCGTTAGCATATGGTATTTGTTTTTCTCTTTCTGACTTACTTCACTCTGTATGACAGACTTTAGTTCCATCCACCTCACTACAAATAACTCAGTTTCGTTTCCTTTTATGGCTGAGTAATATTCCATTGTATATATGTGCCACATCTTCTTTATCCATTCATCTGTCGATGGCCATTTAGGTTGGTTCCATGTCCTGGCTATTGTAAATAGTGCTGCAATGAACACTGTGGTACATGTCTCTTTTTGAATTATGGTTTTCTCAGGGTATAAGCCCAGTAGTGGGATTGCTGGGTCATATGGTAGTTCTATTTTTAGTTTTTTAAGGAACCTCCATACTGTTTTCCATAGTGGTTGTATCCATTTACATTCCCACCAACAGTGAAGGAGGGTTCCCTTTTCACTACACCCTTTCCAGCATTTATTGCTTCTAGATTTTTTGATAATGGCCATTCTGACTGGCGTGAGGTGATACGTCATTGTAGTTTTGATTTGCATTTCTCTAATAATTAGTGATGTTGAGCATCTTTCCATGTACCTCTTGGCCATCTGTATGTCTTCCTTGGTGAAATGTTTATTTAGGTCTTCTGCCCATTTTTTAACTGGATTGTTTTTTTTTTTTTTTATATTGAGCTCCATGAGCTGTTTGTATATTTTGGAGATTAATCCTTTGTCTGTTTTTTCATTTGCAAATATTTTCTCCCATTCTGAGGGTTGTCTTTTTGTCTTGTTTATGGTTTCCTTTGCTGTGTAAAATCTTTTAAATTTCATTAGGTCCCATTTGTTTTTGTTTTTATTTCTGTTACTCTAGGAGGTGGGTCAAAAAAGATCTTGCTGTGGTTTATGTCAAAGAGTGTTTCTCCTATGTTTTCCTCTAAGAGTTTTATAGTGTCTGGTCTTACATTTAAGTCTTTAGTCCATTTTAAGTTTATTTTTGTGTATGGTGTTAGGTAGTGTTCTAATTTCATTCCTTTACGTGTAGCTGTCCAGTTTTCCCAGCACCATTTATAGGAGAGGCTGTCTTTTCTCCATTGTATGTTCTTGCCTCCTTTGTCGTAAATTAGGTGCCCATAAATGTGTGGATTTATCTCTGGGCATTCTATCTGGTACCATTGATCTATATTTCTGTTTTCGTGCCAGAACCATACTGCCTTGATTACTGTAGCTTTGTGGTATAGTTTGAAGTCGGGGAGACTGATTCCTCTAACTCCGTTTTTCTTTCTGAAGATTTCTTTGGTTATTCGGGGTCTTTTGTGTTTCCATACAAATTGTAAATTGTTTTGTTCTAGTTCTGTGAAAAATGCCACTGGTAATTTGATAGGGATTGCACTGAATCTGTAGATTGCTTTGGGTAGTATACTCATTTTCACAATGTTGATTCTTCCAATCCAAGAACATGGTATATCTCTCCATCTGTTGGTATCATCTTTAATTTCTTTCATCTGTGTCTTATAGTTTTCTGCATACAGGTCTTTTGTCTCCTTAGGTAGGTTTATTCCTAGGTATTTTATTCTTTTTGTTGCAGTGGTAAATGCGAGTGTTTCCTTAATTTCTCTTTCTGATTTTTCGTTGTTGGTGTATAGGAATGCCAGAGATGTCTGTGCATTAATTTTGTATCCTGCAACCTTACCAAATTCATTGATTAGTTCTAGTAATTTTCTGGTGGCATCTTTAGGATTTTCTATGTATAGTATCATGTCATCTGCAAACAGTGACAGTTTGACTTCTTCTTTTCCAATCTGTATTCCTTTTATTTCTTTTTCTTCTCTGATTACCATGGCTAGGACTTCCAAAACTATGTTGAATAAGAGTGGCAAGAGTGGACATCCTTGTCTTGTTCCTGATCTTAGAGGAAATGCTTTCAGTTTTTCACCATTGAGTATGATGCTTGCTGTGGGTTTGTCATATATGGCCTTTATTATGTTGAGGTAGGTTCCCTCTATGCCCACTTTCTGGAGAGTTTTTATCACAAATGGGTGTTGAATTTTGTCAAAAGCTTTTTCTGCATCTATTGAGATGATCATATGGTTTTTATTCCTTAATTTGTTTATGTGGTGTCTCACATTGATTGATTTGCATATATTGAGGAATCCTTGCATCCCTGGTATGAATCCCACTTGATCATGGTGTATGAGCCTTTTAATGTGCTGTTGGATTCTGTTTGCTAGTATTTTGTTCAGGGTTTTTGCATCTATGTTCATCAGTGATATTGGTCTGTCATTTTCTTTTTTTGTGTTATCCATTTCTGGTTTTGGTATCAGGGTGATGGTGGCTTCGTAGAATGAATTTGGGAGTGTTTCTCCCTCTGCAATTTTTTGGAAGAGTTTGAGAAGGATAAGTGTTAGCTCTTCTCTAAATGTTTGACAGAATTCGCCTGTGAAGCCATCTGGTCCTGGGCTTTTGTTTGTTGGAAGATTTTTAATCACAGTTCCAACTTCAGTGCTTGTGATTGGTCTGTTTATATTTTCTGCTTCTTCCTGGTTCATGCTTGGAAAATTGTACCTTTCCAAGAATTTGTCCATTTCTTCGTGGTTGTCCATTTTATTAGCATATAGTTTTTCATAGTAGTCTCTTATAATCCTTTGTATTTCTGCAGTGTCTGTTGTGATTTCTGCTTTTTCATTTCTGATTTTATTGTTTTGCATCCTCTCCCTTTTTTTCTTGGTGAGTCTGGCTGAGGGTTTATCAATTTTGTTTATCTTCTCAAAGAACCAGCTTTTAGTTTTATTGATCTTTGCTACTGTTTTCTTTGTTTCTATTTCATTTATTTCTGCTCTGATCTTTATGAGTTCTTTCCTTCTACTGACTTCGGGCTTTCTTTGTTCTTCTTTCTCTAGTTGCTTTTTCTTTTTTTTAAAATGTATTTATTTAATTTATTTATTTTTGGCTGCATTGGGTCTTCGTTGCTGCATGCGGGCTTTCTCTAGTTTCAGTGAGCGGGGGCTACTCTTCCTTGCGGTGTGCCGGCTTCTCATTGTGGTGGCTTCTCTTGTTGTGGAACATGGGCTCTAGGCACGCAAGGTTCAGTAGTTGTAGCATTTGGGCTCTAGAGCGCAGGCTCAGTAGTTGTGGCACACGAGCTTAGTTGCTCTGTGGTGTGTGGGATCTTCCTGGACCAGGGCTTGAACCCATGTCCCCTGCATTGGCAGGAAGATTCTTAACCACTGTGCCACCAGGGAAGCCCTCCCTGGTTGTTTTAAGTGTAGGGTTAGATTGTTTATTTGAGATTTTTCTTGTTTCTTGAGGTGAGATTGAATTGCTATAAACCTCCCTCTTAGAACTCCTTTTGCTGCGTACCATAGGTTTTGGGTCGTCGTGTTCTCATAGTCATTTGTTTCTATGTAATTTTTTATTTCTTCTTTGATTTCTTCAGTGATCTCTTGGTTATTTAGTAGTGCACTGTTTAGCCTCCATGTATTTGTGTTTTTTACAGTTTTTTTCCTGTAATTGATTTCCAATCTCATAGCGTTCTGGTCAGAAAAGATGCTTGATATCATTTCAATTTTCTTAAATTTTCCAAGGCTTGATTTGTGACCCAAGATGTGATCTATCCTGGAGAATGTTCCGTGTGCACTTGAGAAGAAAGTGTATTCTGCCACTTTTGGGTGGAATGTTCTATAAATCTCAATTAAATCTATCTGGTCTATTGTGTCATTTAAAGCTTGTGTTTCCTTATTTATTTTCTGTTTGGATGATCTGTCCATTGGTGTAAGTCGGGTGTTAAAGTCCCCTACTATTATTGTGTTACTGTCGATTTCTCCTTTCATGGCTGTTAGCATTTGCCTTATGTATTGAGGTGCTCCTATGGGTACATTTCTTATTACATTCTGGTCAGATGCTCAGATCAGTATAAGTCGATGATTTTGGCAAGAACATAAGTAATTATAACTTAATATATTTAATTGGATTGGCAGGAAAAAATCTTTAGAGCCCGGGAGTTAAAGCACTCAGAAGCTCTCATCTTCTAGCTTAACTCTGAAGCTCTTATCTTCTAGCCACTGCAACAAATACCCGGGTACAAATACAATACAAAGGAAGAACAGCCCCTGCCTTTAAGGAGCATGAGGGAACTCCTGCAGTTATGTCTGTGGTGGTGGTTACACAATTATAGACATTTGTCAAAACTAAACAACCTATACACTTAAAATTGGTGAATTTTGCTGTATATAAATTATGTCTCAATATAAACAACATAAAGTCATAAGGCAACACTGTCTTTTAAAAATAAAAGCATACCTTTTTCTTTCTATATTCATGGAAAGAATACAGGCAAGAATTACCGTTCATTTAATATTGTTGAGAAATCTATATTACATTATGAGAATTTTATAAACTTAGCATGATGAAACAACCAAAAAACACTGCTAATGGTTCTTTCATATCCGTGTCTCCTTTAACTAAAGACTCAATGGAATTCAACAAGAGAATTTTCCAATCCTGAACAGAAGTTCTTATTCTAGATGAAAATTAATAAGCAACACAGAGTTTAACTAGGAAATCCGTTAGCAAGTTTGTAGCTGGCCATAAGGTTATCTAAGCCTGAGAGATTCCAGAGAATTGAAAAAAAAAAGTATAAAGGAGATTTAAGAACATGAAACAGCTCTTATGCTACTCAAAATTTAGCAGTGGTACTCCGCATGATTCTAATTCTACTCCTACATAAAGAACCCTGCAAGGATCAAGAATATAGAGATTGTTCCTTAAAGCTAGAAGTCAGTCAGTAATAGGAAATGTAAAGAAGACTGCCTTTAAGGAGTTCACGGTGTAGTGGGATAAAAACATTTCAGCCCTAAATTAACCCACACAACATATCTCTACCCTGCAATAGGTGTGTAGTACAGATGAAGAATAGAGATGTGGTAGCAAAGAAGAAGGAGCACCTACTACTCCTTGAAAGGGAAGATAGTTACTGTGAAAGAGGGCTTCAGAAAGTCATTAGTCCTTGAGTGAGCTGATTCCTGAAGGCTGGTTGGGAGTGGTGGGGATTTCAAGAGAAACAAATGGTTTGAAGATCTGGAGGTGTAAAATTGCAAAGGATTTGGTTAAAACTCAGAGAAATGAAACTGACAGGTGAGCAGGGACCAGGCATGATGGATCCTAAAAATCTATGACAGAGAAATTATGACAGTAAGACCCACTGAAGAATTTTACAGAGGAGTGACATAATGCCATGGCTTTTAAAATGGATGATTTTAATGGGAATATGAAAGGTGGATTGGAAGGGACTAGGGAGACCAGGGGACTTTTACTTCCTTAATTTTTTTTTTTTAACTTATTGATTAGGGTACAACATACGTACAGTAAAGTGAATAAATCGTAAATGTTTAGTTTGGTGTTTTCATATGCATACACTTATAAAACTACTAACCACCAGATCATGGTCCTTTCCAGCATCCCAGAAGAGTTTCTCACGTGGTTCTCAGGCAATACCCATTGTACCTTGCACCTCCCATCCCCATCGTCTTTGGATAGCCACTATTCTGACTTCTATCACTATAGATTAGCTTTAACTGTTTTTGAACTTTATATCAATGGAATCATAGAGTATGTACATTATCTTATGTCTGGCTTCTATGCTGAACATTACGTGCATAAGACTCATCCTTTTTTTTTTTAAGAGAATAACTCTTAAAAATATTTATTTATTTATTTATTTGGCTGAGCAGTGTCTTAGCTGTGGCATGCGGGATCTTCACTGCTGTGTGCGAGATCTTCGTTGTGGCACGCAGGGTCTTTTTAGTTGCAGCATGTGTGATCTTTAGCTGCGGCATGCGGGCTCTTAATTGCGGTATGTGGGATCTAGCTCCTTGGCCAGGGATCGAACCTGGGCCCCCTGCATTAGGAGCACGGAGTCTTAACCACTGGACCACCGGGGAATTCCCAGATTTATCCTTTTTGGTGCATGTAGCAGGAGTTAATTTGTAAAAAACTTTAGCATATGGCGTAAGGTAGGGATCCAAATTCATTCTCTTGCATGTGGATATCTAGTTTTTCCAGCACCACTTGTTGAAAAGACTATCTACTACCCCTCCCCACCCTCCTCCACCCTTCTCAGCCATTGAATGGTCTTGGGATCATTGTTGAAAATCACTTGACTATAAAGGTATGGATTTATTTCTGAACTCTCAAATCCATGCCACTTGTCTATATGTTTACCCTTATGCCACGACCACACTCTTTTGATTACTGTAGCTTTGTAGTAAAATTTGAAATCAGGAAATGAATCCTTTTTTTTTTTTTTCAAGATTGTTTTGGCCATTCAGCATCCCTTGCATTTCCAAATGAATTTTAGGAACAGTTTCCATTTCCGAAAAAAGAAAACAAAAACCAAAAACCAAGCAGTCAGAATTTTAATGGGGATTACACTGAATCTGTAGATAAATTTGGGGAATTTTGCCATCTTAACAATATTCTAATCTGTGAACATGGGATGACGTTCTACTTATTGAGGTATGCTTTAATTTCTCTCTATGAGGTTTTTAGGGTTTTCAGTGTACAAGTCTTACATTTCCTTGTTTAAATATATTCTCAAATATTTTATTGTTTTTGATGGTATTGTAAATGGAATTATTTTCTTAATTTTATTTTCAGATTGTTTATTGTTAGTGTATAGAAATAAAATTGATTTTTCTGTGCTGATCTTATTTCCTGCAATTACAGTTTTATTGCAGTTGTGTGTGTTTAGAGTTTTCTGTATATGAGATCATGTCACCTGCAAAAAAACAGTTTTACTCCTGCCTTTCTACTCTGGATGCTTTTTATTTCTTGTCTCATTGTCTTGGCTAGAACTTCCAGTACAATGTTGAATAGATGTGGAAAGAGTGTACCTCTTTGTCTTGTTGCTGATCTTAGGGAGAAAACTTTCAGTCTTTCACCACTGAGTATGATGTTAGCTGTGATTTTTTCATCAGTACCATTTATCAGGTTGAGGAAATTCTATTTTATTCTTACTTTGTTTTGTGTTTATCACAAAAGGGTGTTGGATTTTGTCAAATGCTTTTTCTGTATCTATCTATTGAGATAATCATGTGTTTTCCCCCTTTATTTCATTAATATGGTGTATTACATTCATTTATTTTCATATGTTGAACCAACCTTGCATTTTTGGGATAAATCCCACTTAGTCATGTTATTTAATTCCTTTAATATACTGTGGGATTTGGTTTGCTAATATTTAGTTGAAGATGTTTCCATATATTCCTAAGAGATTTTGGACTGCAGTTTTCTTTTTTTGGTATGTCTTTGTCTGGCTTTGATACTCAGTTAATACTGGCTTCATAAAATGAGTCATTGTTTTCTCATCTATTTTTTTGGAAGAATTTGAGAAAGATTTTTGTTAATTTTTCTTTAAGTATTTGGTAGAATTCACCAGTGAAGCCATCTGATCCTGGGCTTTTTATTTGTTCAAGTTTTAAAATTACTGATTCAACATTTTTATTCATTATGTGTCTATTCACATTTTCTGTTGCTTCTTGAGCCAGTTTTGGTTGGACATTTTTTGTTTTGTTTTTTAGCTCTTTGAACATATTTAAAATAGTTTATTTACATTTGGGCTTCCTCATGGACTTGGTTTTTATTGATTTCTTTTTTCACTGTGTAGGGGCCATACTTTCTTATTTTTTAGGATACCTCATAATTTTTTGTTGAAAATCGGACATTTTGAGTATCATAATGTGACAACTCTGAAAACCAGATTCTTTTCCCTCCTCAGAGTTCATTGTTACTGCTTGTAGTAGTTGTTGTTTAGTACATTTTCTGAACTGTTTTGTAAAGTCTATTAGTTGTTGTGTGTGGCCACTGAAGTCTCTGTTCTGTTAGCTTAGTGGTCAGCTAATGACTGGATAGAGATTTTCTTATATGCCTGGAGATAAAAAAAACTGATTTGGGACTTTCCTGGTGGTCCAGTGGTTAAGACTCCATGCTTCCACTGTGAGGGGCACAGGTTTGATCTCTGGTAAGGGAACTAAGATCCCAAGCACGGCCAAAAAAAAAAAAAAATTAAATTAAAAATATCATTTATTGTCCACCTGTTTTATCACTTACTGAGAGAGGAGTGTTAATGTCTTAACTACTGTCATGGATTTGTCCTTTTCTTCTTTTAGTTCTACTGGTTTTTGCTTTATACATTTTTAAGTTCTTTGATTAGGCACATGCACATTTAAAATCATCATGCCCCCTTGATGAATTTGTCGACTGAAAGAAAAATGCACAACATAAAACTTGTGAGTTAAGTTTTATTCAGGACCTTACTGAGGACTATTGACTGGGAAAAAACCTCTAGGATACCTGTGAGGAACTGCTCCAAAGAGGTAACAGAGGAGCCAGGATATACATGAGTTTCTTTTGCTGGGAAAAACATGATGTCACGCATCAAAAGGTTACTGCTAATCACAAAGAATAAACATCTCAAGTTAATGATCTTAGTGCTTTTCTATGTATGGGAAGATGTAAGAATCTGGGGTCATTTGAAAAATTTCCTTAGATATGCATCTTAACTATCTAAGGGCCTGTATATCCAAAGCACTGCTGAATGTTTCCAGTTTTTCTCTATCCTGAATTCCCCTCAGGGTGCACTGTTAGTGGGCAACTGCAGTGGCAAATGGCTTGATTCTTGTAGAACTGGAATGGCAGGCAACATTTTTTTTTTTTTCTTTACAAACTGAACCCTTTACCATTAAGTTTTGTTCTTCCTTGTACCTGGTAATGTGTCTTCTTCTGAAGTCTTCTGTGTAGTGCTTTCATGATATATCTTTTTCCATTCTTTTAGTTTTAACCAATGGCAGTTGCTGAATTAAACAAATTTGGAGAAAGTGGGAGAGGAAGTTGCTAAGGGTGATTCCTAGATTCCTGGCTAATGTAACTAAATGGAGAGTAAAGCCAGTCATTGAGACAGGAACAGGCTTTTGAGGGAAAAAAGCTCAGATTTTAATCTGTTTTTTTTAGTGGTATTTGGATATATAGGTAAAGATGTGCAGAAAATGTGTCAAATCCTAGAAAATAGATACTCCTTGAGATATAGATTTGTAAGTCAATGGGAATAAAGAACAAAGGATCAAAGGCAAAATTCTGAGGAACAAGAACATTAAAGGTTCCCAGAAGGAGGAGAAATCAACAAAGGAGATTGAAAAGGAGTGAATGACTCAGAGTGTAAAAGAAAAAAGCAAGAGAATGCTGACTCCTATACTAAGGACATAGAAGAGTTTTGAAAAGGTGAAAATGATCAGAAACGTTCAAAGTCTGGAAATATTGGGTAAGATAAGGTCATTAGAAACTTTTTTCAAAGCAGTTTCACAGTAGCAGTGTAGTAGTGAAGTGACTATGGGAATGAATGTATGATATTCATGAATGTATGAATGTGTGATGAATACTCGACTATTGATGCAGATTACTTTGAAAACAACTTAAACAACTTTGACAAAGAGGGGAAGGAGAAAGAAAGAAGCAGGGGAAAAGACAACATGAATGATGTCCTTTATTCTCTTCTCTGCCTGGCTAATTCCTATCTCTCTTTCAAGATTCAACCATAGTTTCCCCTGTATCAGAAAAACCTTAGCTAATCTTCCAATATTAATTAGATGTGCTCTGTAGCACTCCATATATACATCTGTTATACTATTTATAACAATATAGTTTAATTGTTCTCTGTTTTTTCTTACTAGATGGTTCTTAAGAGCAGGAACTTTGTAACTCCAATGCCTAATTAGCATGATGTCTGGCATATAGTAGGTGGTGAATTCAGGTTTAATGAATGAATGATAGATAGATTTAGGCATACATGGGATGAGAAGAAGGAGCCAGTGATAAGGAATAGATTAAAGGTACAGAGAGCAGAGTTGGGATGTCATCGATGGAACAATGTCTTTAGGTCTGCCAATGAGGATGGATATCAGGGCACAGGAAAAGCATTTAGTCCTGAAAAACGAGGTAGGGATATGTCTATATCTCAGATTGGAATAGAAATGTGTCAAGATGGAGGGGTTTGTACTAAGAATTTTTTTCCCCCTGTAAAGATGGAGGGGCCAAAGGGTAGGGAGGCAAGACGAAGAGGAATAGAGAGTTGAGGAGAATGGCAAACGCTTGGAATGAATGTTATGGGGGAATGAGAAAATCTTGATCAAGGGAAGGTAGAATAACTGCCAAGCAGTGGATAGCAAGGAATTGAGATAGGAAACTATCTTCCTAGTAGCTTTCTGAGGTCAGGTGATTCCCCCCCCCCCCCCCCCCCCAGCCAGACACAGATTCCAGCTTTTAGAATATGAGGGGATGAAGTTTAAAACTGATATAGGGTTGTGTCAATTAAAAAACACGCACAATGTGAGAATAATGAGTTTCAGCTTTATTCAGGGACCGCTTTGAGTACTATAGCTCAGGAGATAGCCTCTCAGATAGCTCTGAGAAACTGCTCCAAAGAGGTAAGGGAGGAGCCAGGTTATATATGATTTTTTTTTTTGCTGGGAAAAACATGAAGTCAAGCATCAAAAGATTACTGCTAATCACACAGAACAGCTATCTCAAGTTAATGATTTTAGTGCTTTTCTATGTATGGAAAGGTGCAAGAACCTGTGAAATTTTCCCTTGGATATGCAACTTAACTATCTAAGGGTTAGTATACCCAAAGCAGGGAATACGTCCTAATTTTCCCCAGCTTGAATTCCCCGCAGGGCGTACTGTCAGTGGGCTACTGCAGTGGGTCGCAACTTAATCCTTGTAAAACTCTAACAGGCAGGCTCTATTTTTTTTTTTTTTTTTAAACATTTGGGGGCTTGCTGTGGTGGTATAAAGACATATGCACAGGTGGACGGGATTTGTCTTAGAAAGAAGGAAGAGTTATGTCACGGAGAGAGTTCAGGTGTTGTGGGTATTTAAACCGATGGGTCGTCAGTAGGGAAGGAAAGAAGATGCTAGGCTCGGGTATCCCTCCATCCCGTTACAGGCGGTTCTACTGCCTGATTCCAGCCCATTTACCAGGGTCAGGCCCTAATTAGGATCCGTATCTCAGGTGAAATCTCTTCTTCCCCAGGATTGGGGCCCCGGCCTGACCCGGAAGCTTTCCCGCCAACCCGGAAGCAGAGCCCTGCGGCGGAGGTGCCGCCGCAGAGCTACCGCCCCCTCGCCGCCTGGCAGCTCCTTAGAGAATCCGGGCCGCGGCGGTGTCGGGTTGCACTGATGATCCCCGGCAGGCGGCGGCGGCAGAGGCGGCGGGAGAATGACCTCTCCCCGAGAGCGGGGTGCCGACCTGGCCCGTTTCTACACTGTCACCGAGCCCCAGCGACACCCGAGGGGCTACACGGTGTATAAGGTCACCGCCCGGGTGAGTGCAGTTGTCTGGCTGGGGTAAGAGTCTGAATTGGGACGAGAGACGGGTGTGGACCCTGGTGTGGGGATGCCTGACACCGGGTCAGAGCCGAGGGTGGGACTGGCTGCGCCTAGTGCCCGGACAAGCGTCGGAGGTGAGGACTTAAGGAAGGATTGGGTGGGGACAGAGCGTGGGATGTCCCGGACAACGCTGGAAACGGTCGCGGTAGTGTCCCCATTCCAGGGTGGGGCAAACGCTGATCATTTTAAATTGATGATTCAGCCCCATCCCACTTGGACTTTCTCTTGTGAGGCTGAAATTTGCAGAAGTGGTTTTGCTTGCCTCCGAGGGATAATGCAGGTTAAAAAAAATGTTACATTTATGTACTATTTGATGTACGTAATAGAAGATATTTCTTCCCTTGACCTTTTATACAGCTTCAGGGTTGCACTGAGGAAGATAAACTCTTGGGAAGTATGTCTGGTAGGGCCACCATCGTAAGACCTATGTATCTGTCTATGTCTTTCTGCCTCTGAGTTTTTCATGGTTTTCAGTAGGAGACATGAGAAATTCTGCTGACGGTGTCTTGTGTGAGTTGTCTTGAGGGCACATTTAAAAGTTGTGAGGCTCCCTTACATCAACTAATTGATCCAGTTTTTAGTACCCACTTTGTTCATGTTTCATTGCTCTTGCCTTGAGTTTTAGAGACAGTTTGCGTCTCCCTTCTTGGAAAATAATAGTAATAAAGTTAAATATGAATATTAAATATAAAATAAGAATATTAAAATTAAATGTCTATATACATGTATGTAGTATGAATGTATGTGTATATTGTTGTATATGTTGTACACATCACCCAATTTAATACTAATTTTAATAATGAGGAAACTAAGGTTCAAGAGAGTGTTGTGGCTTGTCCAACTTCACGTTGCAAGGTGGTAGCACAAAAGAGGTTTGAGATCAGTTCTGTTTAACTCCAAGTTGTATAAAATGTTAAGAATTAACTTTATCATTATCATTAATTGTTAAAAAAGAGAGGTATAGATAGTAGTAATGGTACAATATACATTTGGGGGATGTAGTAATCTTGGGTGATAGCTTAGGAAGTGGGCTTTCAGAAGAACCGTAAAGGTTAAATAGATTTAGATAAGCAGAGTTTGGGGCATGGGAATGGCACATGCCTTATGGAAAGGGTGCACAATTCAGACAAGTGTGAGAAGATGAGATGAGCAAATTTGTGTAAATATAATAAGACCAGGCCTGGTTATTGCAGAGGGCTGTACCAAGAATAGAGAGAAATTTGTTACTCCCTGTTTGCAAGTAAGGTTGTTATATAGGTGGAGTGTTAGTTTCAGGTTAAGAAAAATTTTTAAGATTAAGGGGGCTCTTGTTATACCACTCTTGAAACCTTTCTAGTCTTTGGGCCCTTAAAAAATCTAGACTTGTTTTCCTAACATAGTTTGTGGAATTAGAACAATCTTCAACATACGTAATGTTCCCCTCACAGCACCCTGTTTATCTCTTATTATAACACTTATCACAGTTATATTGTATTAATCTTTTTACATGTCTGTGTCTCTTAGTAGGTTTAGAGCAGGTCTCTATCATTGGTATTTGTTTCCTTTTATATCTCCTAAGGCAGTGGGGCACAGAATGCCTAAAAAAATATTGTTGAATGTTTTCCTCTCTATTTCTTCTCTAAACACACCCAATAAATGTTTAGTTTCAGGCACTACGTGCTCCTAGGGATACAAGGCTGAATAAAGTGTGGACCTTCCTTTCAAGGATACTCCTAGTAGAAAAGGATACTCCTGCTGGACTTAAAGAAGTATAGTACAGGGTAGAAAGTGTTAAATGCCATAAGGGACTACAGAAAAGAGCTATGGGATTTTAGAAGACAGAGAGATTGCTTCTGGCTCAAGGGATCAGGGAACATGTACCAATTAAGATAGGTGGTGAGAGATGGGAAGAATCTAGATGGGTGGGATAAATGGAGAGGGCTTCGTAGGTAGAAGGGTAGGTAGAAGGAATAGAGCCCATTAAGGCCTGAAGGTGTGAATGTGTGTGGAACTTGAATAGGAAGCACTGAGTATGATTATTACTTGTATTCTTACTTTACAAAAGGAAAGGTTAACCTAATTGAGATCTTAAATACCTTAAGCTGTGAACTAACTTACACGACAACATAAATTAGAAGGTAAAGTAGCACATTGCCTGTTTTAACCAAATCCATATAATATGCATGCTACATATTGCTTTGGTTGTTTAACTGAAAATGGCTTACAGTGCCTTTTTTTCTCCTTGTAAATATTTACGTCATTTATTACTTATTGTACAGATTTTGTTTTTAATTTTAAGGATTGAGGGTTAATACTGATATATACTTAAAAAACAACCACTTAGTATTATAAAATAAGTAAAATATTTGTTATTTTTTGAGACTTAAGGAGAAAAACAGCTTAACTCAGGAGAATTAATCAGGTAAGTAGTGCTCCCCTGAGAGAACTTCATGAGATAAAAATGTCTTCTTTATGTTTCCTATTACTGACTGACTTCTAGCTTTAAGGAACAATCTCTATATTCTTGATCCTTGCAGGGTTCTTTATGTAGGAGTAGAATTAGAATCATGCGGAGTACCATTGCTAAATTTTGAGTAGCATAAGAGCTGTTTCATGTTCTTAAATCTCCTTTATCTTTTTTTTTTTCTCAATTCTCTGGAACCTGTCAGGCTTAGATAACCTTATGGCCAGTTACAAACTTGCTAATGGATTTCCTAGTTAAACTCTGTGTTGCTTATTAATTTTCAACTAGAATAAGTACTTCTGTTCAGGATTGGAAAATTCTCTTGTAGAATTCCATTGATTCTTTAGTTAACGGAGACACAGATATGAAAGAACCATTAGCAGTGTTTTTGGTTGTTTCATCATGCTAAGTTTACAAAATTCTCATAATGTAATATAGATTTCTCAACAATATTAAGTGAATGTTAATTCTTGCCTGTATCATGGAAAGAAAAAGGTATGCTTTTATTTATTTTTTTTTTAACATCTTTATTGAAGTATAATTGCCTTACAGTGGTGTGTTAGCTTCTGCTTTATAACAAAGTGAATCAGTTATACATATACAATATGTTCCCATTTCTCTTCCCTCTTGCATCTCCCTCCCTCCCACCCTCCCCATCCCATCCCTCTAGGTGGTCACAAAGCACCGAGCTGATCTCCCTGTGCTATGCGGCTGCTTCCCACTAGTTATCTATTTTACATTTGGTAGTGTATATATGTCCATGACACTCTCTTACCCTGTCACATCTCACCCCACCCCCTCCCCATATCCTCAAGTCCATTCTCTAGTAGGTCTGTGTCTTTATTCCCGTCTTGCCACTAGGTTCTTCATGGCCTTTTTTTTTTTTTTTCCCTTAGATTCCGTATATATGTGTTAGCATACTGTATTTGTTTTTCTCTTTCTGACTTACTTCACTCTGTATGACAGACTCTAACTCCATCCACCTCATTACAAATACCTCCATTTCATTTCTTTTTATGGCTGAGTAATATTCCATTGTATATATGTGCCACATCTTCTTTATCCATTCATCTGTCGATGGACATTTAGATTGCTTCCATGTCCTGGCTATTGTAAATAGAGCTGCAATGAACATTTTGGTACATGACTCTTTTTGACCTATGGTTTTCTCAGGGTATATGCCCAGTAGTGGGATTGCTGGGTCGTATGGTAGTTCTATTTGTAGTTTTTTAAGGAACCTCCATACTGTTCTCCATAGTGGCTGTATCAATTTACATTCCCACCAACAGTGCAAGAGTGTTCCCTTTCCTCCACACCCTCTCCAGCATTTATTGTTTCTAGATTTTTTGATGCTTTTATTTTTAAAAGATGGTTTGCCTTATGACTTTATGTTGTTTATATTGAGACATAATTTATATACAGTAAAATTCACCAATTTTAAGTGTATAGTTTGTTTAGTTTTGACAAATGTCTATAATTGTGTAACCACCACCACAGACATCACTGCAGGAGTTCCCTCATGCTCCTTTGCAGTCAGTCCCCTCTCCCCACCCCTTGTCCCTAGGCAACCACTAGGCAGTTTTCTGTCATTGTAGATTAGGCTGTATTTTCTAGAATTTTATATAAAAGGAATCATATACAGTGCTTTTTTTTGGGGGGGGGATCCAACTTCTTTAACTCAGTATGATTATTTGAGATTCATCTATGTTGTGTATTTTTTTTTAATAAATTTATTTTTTATGTATTTACTTTTGGCTGCGTTGGGTCTTCGTTGCTGTGGGCTTTCTCTAGTTGTGGCAAGCGGAGGCTGCTCTTCGTCGCGGTGCACAGGCTTCTCATTGCGGTGGCTTCTCTTGTTGTGGAGCACGGGCTCTAGGCGCGGGCTTCAGTTGATGTGGCTGGCGGACTCTAGAGCGCAGGCTCAGTAGTGGCACATGGGCTTAGTTGCTCCGTGGCATGTGGGATCTTCCCGGACCAGGGCTCGAACCTGTGTCCCCTGCCTTGGCAGGCGGATTCTTAATCACTCCGGCATCAGGGAAGTCCCGTATGTTGTGTATTTTTATTCTCTTTTATTGCTGACCAGTATTCCCTTGTATGGTTATACTACAATTAATCTATCCACCTGTTGATGGACATTTGGGTTGTGTCCAGTTTTTGGCTGTTAATACAGCTATTATGAACATTTATATACAAGTCTCTGTACAAATGTGGGCTTTTATTTCTCTTAATAGCACACAGCTTTGTTTACTATACCTTTATACTAAGTTGAAATCTGGTAGTCTTAGTCCTCTTTCTTTTTCTTTCTCAAAATTGTTTTGGCTATTCTAGATTGTTTGCATTTTCATAAAAAGTTTGGAATCAGCTTGTCAAGTTCTACAAACATGCCTACCCAGATTTTGATTGGGATTACATTGAGAATGTAGATCAGTTTCAGAAAAATTGATATCTTTAAACAATATTGAATCTTCTGATCCATGAACGCACATCTCCCATGTATTTAGCTCTTTAATTTGAACCATATTTTCTAGTTTTCAGTGTGCAGGTCTTGCACATACTTAAAGTAATTTGGGTTTGTTTTCAAACTGTGAGAATACATGTCTTTATTTTACATAGCTAATGTTTACTGAGTATTAATAGCAGACACTTCTGTGGTGCTTTCTATGAGTCAAGCTCTATTCTAAGCACTTTATATAAATTAGCACATTTTTCATAGCAGCCGGATGAGCAGCTGCAATTATTATTCTCACTTTATTGTGAGACAATTGAAGCACAGAGAGGTTAAATAACTTGCCTAGGGTCACACAACTAGCAAATTGTGGAGTCTAGATTTGAACCCTGGTAGACTGGGTTTTTAATCCCAGTGCTGTGCTGAATACCTAAACATATTTCGTTAGAGGCTGTGGCTGTACTGTAGCTTGGCAAAAGTGATAGATGCAAGTATACTACAGTGATTAGGATGATGTGAACAAAGGGGAGCAAGGAATGAATAGAAGTACTCAGCTTGACTCGAATCTGAAAGCTGCCATTTCCAAAGCTTCATATTCAAGCACTATTTGTATTGCTTAGAGGGAACCTGCTTTCAATTCCTGAGCACATTCTTGTATGGCCTGCTTGTGCTTGGGAAGATAATTATTTGTAGTTTTCTAAGTATGCTGGTACCCTGCATTCTTCCATACCTCTCTGTTAGATGCTGTTTCCTCTGTCTGGAATGCTCTTTCCTTTTGTCTTGGCAGTCCCTGCTCATCTCAAGTGTTAGCTTCTGCCCTGTGTTCTACAGGAAGCCTTTCTTTTTTTTTTTTTTTTTTTTTGAATTTTATTTCCTTTTTTTGTAATTTCTATTTGGGCCTCCCCATCACCACCACCTCCCCCACACATATAAATCTGCCCTTATAGTATGATCATCACCATTAATTATACAGTTGTACAAAACCAGAATCAGGAATTTAAAAGTTTCCTTTTTTTTTTCCCCACAACTCACACACACACACTGTATTTTATTTTTACAAGAGATAAATAAACTGACACCAAGCATTGTAAATGGATGACCACAACAAAAGCAGCAATGATTGCAATTACCAAACACGAAACACACTCATACTATGTCATAATATTGACATTCAGTCCAGTAATCCTCCACTGTAACAGCTCCTTTGCAGTGAAAATTGATTTGTATATTTTTTACCTCTGAGTCCTTGTGGGATTTTTTTTGTTTTTTTTATTCAAACAAAGTCACAAAAATTATAATCATTCTCATCAGTTCACTCAGTCCCATGTAATTAATTTTTTTTCCTCTTGAACTTTTGTTAGCACTTTCATGAATTCATCAGTTTTCCATTAGAGTTCTGAAAATGCTTATTCATTCAGTTCAGCAGTATAGTCAGTTACCAGAAACCTGTATTTGTCGGAGTCTTTTCCATGAATTCCTTGAAGATGAAACCCTTTTATAGGAACATTTTTGCGAAACCATCAGAGTACACCCAGAACTGTCTGTAAATGACAAAAGACTTAAAAATGACCACAGTTAAAGATTTGATGAAAGTTCATAATAATGCAATTGACAAGGAAATTTAGTTATTTCTGAGATATACATTTTAAAGTAATAACTAGAATTATGACTTATAACATTATACCAGAACATATAAGATTTTTAGAAATTTCATGTAATGTCTGAAACATTTATATTAACATATTTCCATACAAATAACCCAAAGAAAGTTTAGTATTAGTTTTTTTGTTTGTTTGTTTGTTTATACTGCAGGTTCTTATTAGTCATCAATTTTATACACATCAGTGTACACATGTCAATCCCAATCGCCCAATTCAGCGCACCACCATCCCCACCCCACCGTGGTTTTCCCCCCTTGGTGTCCATACGTTTGTTCTCTACATCTGTGTCTCAACTTCTGCCCTGCAAACCGGTTCATCTGTACCATTTTTCTAGGTTCCACATACATGCGTTAATATACGATATTTGTTTTTCTCTTTCTGACTTCACTCTTTATGACAGTCTCTAGATCCATGCACGTCTCAACAAATGACTCAATTTCATTCCTTTTTATGGCTGAGTAATATTCCATTGTATATATGTACCACAACTTCTTTATCCATTCGTCTGTCGATGGGCATTTAGGGTGCTTCCATGACCTGGCTATTGTAAACAGCGCTGCAATGAACATTGGGGTGCATGTGTCTTTTTGAATTATGGTTTTCTCAGGGTATAAGCCCAGTAGTGGGATTGCTGGGTCATATGGTAATTCTATTTTTAGTTTTTAAAGGAACCTCCATACTGTTCTCCATAGTGGCTGTATCAATTTACATTCCCACCAACAGTGCAAGAGGGTTCCCTTTTCTCCACACCCTCTCCAGCATTTGTTGTTTGTAGATTTTCTAATGATGCCCATTCTAACTGGTGTGAGGTGATACCTCATTGTAGTTTTGATTTGCATTTCTCTAATAATTAGTGATGTTGAGCAGCTTTTCATGTGCTTCTTGGCCATCTGTATGTCTTCTATGGAGAAATGTCTATTTAGGTCTTCTGCCCATTTTTGGATTGGGTTCTTTGTTTCTTTAATATTGAGCTGCATGAGCTGTTTATATATTTTGGAGATTAATCCTTTGTCCGTTGATTTGTTTGGAAATATTTTCTCCCATTCTGAGGGTTGTCTTTTCGTCTTGTTTATGGTTTCCTTTGCTGTGCAAAAGGTTTGAAGTTTCATTAGGTCCCATTTGTTTATTTTGGTTTTTATTTCCATTACTCTAGGAGGTGTATCAAAAAATATCTTGCTGTGATTTATGTCAAAGAGTGTTCTTCCTATGTTTTCCTCTAAGAGTTTTATAGTGTCTGGTCTAACATTTAGGTTGCGAGTCCATTTTGAGTTTATTTTTGTGTATGGTGTTAGGGAGTGTTCTAATTTCATTCTTTTACATGTAGCTGTCCAGTTTTCCCAGCACCACTTATTGAAGAGACTGTCTTTTCTCCATTGTATATCTTTGCCTCCTTTGTAATAGATTAGTTGACCGTAGGTGCATGGGTTTATCTCTGGGCTTTCTATCTTGTTCAGTTGATCTGTGTTTCTGTTTTTGTGCCAGTACCATATTGTCTTGATTACTGTAGCTTTGTAGTGTAGTCTGAAGTCAGGGAGTCTGATTCCTCCAGCTCCGTTTTTTTCCCTCAAGACTGCTTTGGCTATTCGGGATCTTTTGTGTCTCCATACAAATTTTAAGATGATTTGTTCTAGTTCTGTAAAAAATGCCATTGGTAATTTGATAGGGATTGCATTGAATCTGTAGATTGCTTTGGGTAGTATAGTCATTTTCACAATATTGATTCTTCCAATCCAAGAACATGGTATATCTCTCCATCTATTGGTATCATCTTTAATTTCTTTCATCAGTGTCTTATAGTTTTCTGCATACAGGTTTTTTGTCTCCCTAGGTAGGTTTATTCCTAGGTATTTTATTCTTTTTGTTGCAGTGGTAAATGGGAGTGTTTCCATAATTTCTCTTTCAGATTTTTCATCATTAGTGTATAGAAATGCAAGAGATTTCTGTGCATTAATTTTGTATCCTGCAACTTTACCAAATTCATTGATTAGCTCTAGTAGTTTCCTGGTGGCATTTTTAGGGTTCTCTATGTATAGTATCATGTCATCTGCAAACAGTGACAGTTTTACTTCTTCTTTTCCAATTTGTATTCCTTTTATTTCTTTTTCATCTCTGATTGCCGTGGCTAGGACTTCCAAAACTTTGTTGAATAACAGTGGTGAGAGTGGACATCCTTGTCTTGTTCCTGATCTTAGAGGAAATACTTTCAGTTTTTCACCGTTGAGAATGATGTTTGCTGTGGGTTTGTCATATATGGCCTTTACTATGTTGAGGTAGGGTCCCTCTATGCCCACTTTCTGGAGAGTTTTTATAATAACTGGGTGTTGAATTTTGTCAAAAGCTTTTTCTGCATCTATTGAGATGGTCATATGGTTTTTATTCTTCAATTTGTTAATATGGTGTATCACATTGATTGATTTGCGTATATTGAAGAATCCTTGCATCCCTGGGATAAATGCCACTTGATCATGCTGCATGATCTTTTTACTGTTTTGTTGTAGTCTGTTTGCTAGTATTTTGTTGAGGATTTTTGTATCTATATTCATCAGTGATATTGTTCTGTAATTTTCTTTTTTTGTAGTGTCTTTGTCTGGTTTTGGTATCAGGGTGATGGTGGCCTCATAGAATGAGTTTGGGACTGTTCCTTCCTCTGCAATTTTTTGGAAGAGTTTGAGAAGGATGGGTGTTAGCTCTTCTCCAAATGTTTGATAGAATTCACCTGTGAAGCCATCTGGTCCTGGACTTTTGTTTGTTGGAAGATTTTTAATCACAGTTTCAATTTCATTCCTTGTGATTGGTCTGTTCATATTTTCTGTTTCTTCCTGGTTCAGTCTTGGAAGATTTTACCTTTCTAAGAATTTGTCCATTTCTTCCAGGTTGTCCATTTTATTGGCATAGAGTTGCTTGTAATAGTCTCTTAGGATGCTTTGTATTTCTGTGGTGTCTGCTGTAACTTCTCCTTTTTCATTTCTAATTTTATTGATTTCAGTCCTCTCCCTCTTTTTCTTGATGAGGCTGGCTAATGGTTTATCAATTTTGTTTATCTTCTCAAAGAACCAGCTTTTAGTTTTATTGATCTTTGCTATTGTTTTCTTTGTTTCTATTTCATTTATTTCTGCTCTGATCTTTATGATTTCTTTCTTTCTGCTAACTTTGGGTTTTGTTTGTTCTTGTTTCTCTAATTCCTTTAGGTGTATGATTAGATTGTTTACTTGAGGTTTTTCTTGTTTCTTGAGGTAGGCTTGTATACTTAAAAACTTCCCTCTTAGAACTGCTTTTGCTGCATCCCATAGGTTTTGGATCATCGTGTTTTCATTGTCATTTGTCTCTAGGTATTTTTTGATTTCCTCTTTGATTTCTTCAGTGATCTCTTGGTTATTTAGTAACGTATTGTTTAGCTTACATGTGTTTGTGTTTTTTACGTTTTTTTCCCTGTAATTCATTTCTAATCTCAGCGTTGTGGTCAGAAAAGATGCTTGATATGATTTCAGTTTTCTTAAATTTACTGTGGCTTGATTTTTGACCCATGATATGATCCATCTTGGAGAATGTTCCGTGCGCACTTGAGAGGAAAGTGTAACCTGCTGTTTTTGGATGGAATGTCATATAAATATCAATTAAATCTATCTGGTCTATTGTGTCATTTAAAGCTTCTGTTTCCTTATGTATTTTCTGTTTGGATGATCTGTCCATTGGTGTAAGTGAGGTGTTAAAGTCCCCCACTATTATTGTGTTACTGTCGACTTCCTCTCTTATAGCTGTGAGCAGTTGCCTTATGTATCGAGGTGCTCCTATGTTGGGTGCATATATATTTATAATTGTTATATCTTCTTCTTGGATTGATCCCTTGATCATTATGTAGTGTCCTTGTCTCTTGTAACATTCTTTATTTTAAAGTCTATTTTATCTGATATGAGTATAGCTACTCCAGCTTTCTTTTGATTTCCATTTGCATGGAGTATCTTTTTCCATCCCCTCACTTTCAGTCTGTATGTGTCCCTAGGTCTGAAGTGGGTCTCTTGTAGACAGCATATATATGGGTCTTGTTTTTGTATCCATTCAGCAAGCCTGTGTCTTTTGGTTGGAGCATTTAATCCATTCACGTTTAAGGTAATTATCGATACGTATGTTCCTATGACCATTTTCTTAATTGTTTTGGGTTTTTTTTTGTAGATCCGTTTCTTCTCTTGTGTTTCCCACTTAGAGAAGTTCCTTTAGCATTTGTTGTAGAGCTGGTTTGGTGGTGCTGAATTCTCTTATCTTTTGCTTGTCTGTAAAGCTTTTGATTTCTACAGGAAGCCTTTCTTAAGTGTGGAACTCTGTGTGTATTGTATATTCCTCCATTAAAGCCTGTATCATATTGTGCTTTTTTGCCTCCCCCTCTGAGGACAAACTCTGTCTTTTTAACTTTGTATTCTTGGTGCCTAGCACAGAGCCTGGACTATAGTAGGGACTTGATAGAAGGCTGGAAAGAGGCAGTATTTTCCTTTGTGTTACTTTTTAAATTAACATACAGTAAAATTGACATTTTTTTGTTGTATAAGTCTGTTAATCTTTACACATGAATAGATTCATATGTCCACTACCATAATCAGGGAACAGAACAGTTCCATCAGCCTCAAAAACTCCCTCTGCTTTCCCTGTTTTACACTCTTCTCCCCACGCCTTAGTCCCTGGCACCCCTTAGTCCAGTGATCCACTCTCTACCACTATACTTTTGTCATTTTGAGGATGTCTTATAAAGAGTATCATAGAGTATTTTACCTATTGAGACCATCTTTTGCCCATTTTTTCAGTGGGTAGTTTGTTTTCTTACTGTTGAGTTTCGAGAGTTCTTTATTTGTTCTGAATATAAGTTTTTTGTCAGATATGTGGTTTGCAAATATTTTCTCCCAGTGTATAGCTTATCTTTTCATTCTCTTAACAGTGTCTTTCACAAAGTAAAAATTTTTATTGATAATTTTGGTGAAGTCTAGTTTATCATATTTTTCTTTTATGGAAGAAAATTGGGCTTTTAGTGTCATATCTAAAATCTCTTTATTGACATCAGGTTTTAAAAACTGTAAACCATGTCTCTTTTCATCTTGTTTATTGACAACTTACATGCTCAGATATTAAGATTTTAATATTAAGGATTTTTACATTAACTTTAACAATCAGGATTTTTACTTTCCTTGAACATTGATTGGAAAATAGTTTACCTTAGAGTAGTGCTATAATTGGTAAAATTTGAAGTGAGAAAAGAAACTTTAGCAAACATTTATTGAGTATACAAAGGTAACTTGCTGTGATAGTTTCTTTTATTCTCCTTTAGATTTTGAGATTTTAATAATGTAGAAAGTATTTATTACTTTCAACATATTACTTTCATAAGAGCTTAATAGAAAGTTGAATGTCTAAAATTTTTCGCATTGACTTATCTATTTTATCTGGAGCTCTTTTACTCCAGAGTACTAAAAAAATATTGTAAAATATCTAATTGTGGTTTGTGCAGGTGCTGCTTCTTGGGTCCTGACGACCTGGCTGGCAAGTGATTAACTAGCCCAAATATTCCTGCCAACCAGTGACACCTGCAGCTCTGCAGGGAAAACAGAGGGAGAGGAGCTGAGATGCAGGTGATGGGGTGGGAGGGAGGTTGAGTTTGGTAAGTGGATGCTTGCCTATGTGAGCTGGGCACTTTGAGATACCTGTTCTTCTTGCCAGAGTTTGTGTGTGTATATTAAATGCAGTTTAAAGGTGTCAGTATATTTATATGAAAGTATGGAGTTTATGAAAGTCAAATGTCTGAAAGTCAGGATTGCATGCATTACACTGATGGATGTACCATTTAGTTAACCTAATCACCACAGTGGGAAATGTTCAGTATAGTGTAGCCGTACATTTCTGTATATCTTATTTTTTCACTTCCACATTTGGAAAGTCTTTTTTTTTTTTGACATGCTTTTTTTTATATTCTTTTCCATTATGGTTTATCACAGGATATTGAATATAGTTCCCTGTACTATACAGTAGGACCTTTTTGTTTATGCATCCTATATATGCTAGTTTGCATCTGCTAATCCCAGACTCCCAGTCCTTCCCTCCCTCACCTCCCTCACCCTTGGCAACCACAAGTTTGTTCTCTCTGTCTGTGAGTCTGTTTCTGTTTTGTAGATAGGTTCGTTTGTGCCATATTTTAGATTCCATATATAAGTGATATCATATGGTATTTGTCTTTCTCTTTCTGATTTACTTCATTTAGTATGATAATCTCCAGTTGCATCCATGTTGTTGCAACTGGCATTGTTTTGTTCTTTTTTATGGCTGAGTAATATTCCATTGTATATATGTACCACATCTTCTTTATCCATTCCTCTGTTGGTGGACATGTAGGTTGCTTCCATGTCTTGGCTATTGTAAATAGTGCTGCAGTGAACATTGGGGTGCATGTATCTTTTTGAATTATGGTTTTCTGTGGGTATATGCCCAGGAATGGGATTGCTGGATCATATGGAGTTTCTATTTTTAGTTTCTTTTTTTTTTAATGTTTATTTATTCATTTATTTATTTGTCATCCATTTAATACATATTAGTGTATGTATGTCAATCCCAATCTCCCAATTCACCCCACCACAACCCGCATTCCCCCCGCCGCTTTCCCCCCTTGGTGTCCATATGTTTGTTCTCTACTTCTGTGTCTCAATTTCTGCTCTGCAAACCGGTTCATCTGTACCATTTTCTAGGTTCCACATATATGCGTTAATATACAATATTTGTTTTTCTCTTTCTGACTTACTTCACTCTCTTTGACAGTCTCTAGATGCATCCACGTCTCTACAAATGACCCAATTTCGTTCCTTTTTATGGCTGAGTAATATTCCATTGTATATATGTACCACATCTTCTTTATCCATTCCTCTGTTGGTGGACATTTAGGGTGCTTCCATGACCTGGCTATTGTAAACAGCGCTGCAATGAACATTGGGGTGCATGTGTCTTTCTGAATTCTGGTTTTCTCTGGGTATATGCCCAGTAGTGGGATTGCTGGGTCATATGGTAATTCTATTTTTAGTTTTTAAAGGAACCTCCATACTGTTCTCCATAGTGGCTGTATCAATTTACATTCCCACCAACAGTGCAAGAGGGTTCCCTTTTCTCCACACCCTCTCCAGCATTTGTTGTTTGTAGATGTTTTGACGATGGCCACTCTGACCGGTGTGAGGTGATACCTCATTGTAGTTTTGATTTGCATTTCTCTCATAGTTAGTGATGTTGAGTAGCTTTTCATGTGCTTCTTGGCCATCTGTATGTCTTCTATGGAGAAATGTCTATTTAGGTCTTCTGCCCATTTATGGATTGGGTTGTTTGTTTTTTTATTATTGAGCTGCATGAGCTGTTTATATATTTTGGAGATTAATCCTTTGTCTGATGATTCACTTGCAAATATTTTCTCCCATTCTGAGGGTTGTCTCTTCGTCTTATTTATGGTTTCCTTTGCTGTGCAAAAGCTTTTAAGTTTCGTTAGGTCCCATTTGTTTATTTTTGTCTTTATTTCCATTACTCTAGGAGGTGGATCAAAAAAGATCTTGCTGTGATTTATGTCAAAGAGTGTTCTTCCTATGTTTTCCTCTAAGAGTTTTATAGTGCCTGGTCTTACATTTATGTTTCTAATCCATTTTGAGTTTATTTTTGTGTATGGTGTTAGGGCGTGTTCTAATTTCATTCTTTTACATGTAGCTGTCCAGTTTTCCCAGCACCACTTTTTGAAGAGACTGTCTTTTCTCCATTGTATACCCTTGCCTCCTTTGTCATAGCTTAGTTGACCATAGGTGCGTGGGTTTATCTCTGGGCTTCTATCCTGTTCCATTGATCTATATTTCTGTTTTTGTGCCAGTACCATATTGTCTTGATTACTGTAGCTTTGTAGTATAGTCTGAAGCCAGGGAGTCTGATTCCTCCAGCTCCGTTTTTTCCTCTCTAGACTGCTTTGGGTATTCGGGATCTTTTGTGTCTCCATACAAATTTTAAGACTTTTTGTTCTAGTTCCATAAAAAATGCCATTGGTAATTTGATAGGGATTGAGTTGAATCTGTAGATTGCTTTGGGTAGTATAGTCATTTTCACCATATTGATTCTTCCAATCCAAGAACATGGTACATCTCTCCATCTGTTGGTATCATCTTTAATTTCTTTCATCAGTGTCTTATAGTTTTCTGCATACAGGTCTGTTGTCTCCCTAGGTAGCTTTACTCCTAGGTATTTTATTTTTTTTGTTGCAATGGTAAATGGGAGTGTTTTCATAATTTCTCTTTCAGATTTTTCATCATTAGTGCATAGAAATGCAAGAGATTTCTATGCATTAATTTTGTATCCTGAAACTTTACCAAATTCATTGATTAGCTCTAGTAGTTTTCTGGTGGCATCTTTAGGATTCTCTATGTATAGTATCATGTCATCTGCCAACAGTGATAGTTTTACTTCTTCTTTTCCAATTTGTATTCCTTGTATTTCTTTTTCTTCTCTGATTATCGTGGCTAGGACTCCCAAAACTATGTTGAATAATAGTGGTGAGAGTGGTCCTTCTGTTGTTCCTGATTTTAGAGGAAATGCTTTCAGTTTTTCACCATTGAGAATGATGTTTGCTTTGGGTTTGTCATATATGGCCTTTATTATGTTGAAGTAGGTTACCCCTATGCCCACTTTCTGGAGAGTTTTTATAATAACTGGGTGTTGAATTTTGTCAAAAGCTTTTTATGTGTCTATTGAGATGATCATATGGTTTTTATTCTTCAATTTTTTAATGTGGTGTATCACATTGAGTGATTTGCGTATATTGAAGAATCCTTGCATCTCTGGGATAAATCCCACTTGATCATGGTGTATGAGCCTTTTACTGTGTTGTTGGATTCTGTTTGCTAGTATTTTGTTGAGGATTTTTGCGTCCATATTCATCAGTGATATTGTTCTGTAATTATCTTTTTTTGTAGTATTTTTGTCTGCTTTTTGTATCAGGGTGATGGTGGCCTCATAGAATGAGTTTGGGAGTGTTCCTTCCTCTGCAGTTTTTTGGAAGAGTTTGAGAAGGATAGGTGTTAGCTCTTCTCTAAGTGTTTGATAGAATTCACTTGTGAAGCCATCTGGTCCTAGAATTCACCTGTGAAGCCACCTGGTCCTAGACTTTTGTTTGTTGGAAGATTTTTTTTTAAAAAATTATTATTTATTTATTTTTGGCTGTATTGGGTCTTCCTTTCTGTGCGAGGGCTTTCTCCAGTTGCGGCAAGTGGGGGCCACTCTTCATCGCGGTGCGTGGGCCTCTTAGTATCGTGGCCTGTCTTGTTGCGGAGCACAGGCTCCAGACGCGCAGGCTCAGTAGTTGTGGCTCACGGGCCTAGTTGCTCCGCGGCATGTGGGATCTTCCCAGACCAGGGCTCGAACCCGTGTCCCCTGCATCGGCAGGCAGATTCTCAACCACTGTGCCACCAAGGAAGCCCTGTTGGAAGATTTTTAATCACAGTTTCAATTTCATTCCTTGTGATTGGTCTGTTCATGTTTTCTGTTTCTTCCTGGTTCAGTCTTGGAAGAGTATACCTTTCTAAGAATTTGTCCATTTCTTCCAGGTTGTCCATTTTATTGGCATAGAGTTGCTTGTAATAGTCTCTTAGGATGCTTTGTATTTATGCAGTGTCTGCTGTAACTTCTCCTTTTTCATTTCTAATTTTATTGATTTGAGTCCTCTCCCTCTTTTTCTTGATGAGTCTGGCTAATGGTTTATCAATTTTGTTTATCTTCTCAAAGAACCAACTTTTAGTTTTATTAATCTTTGCTATTGTTTTCCTTGTTTCTGTTTCATTTATTTCTGCTCTGATCTTTATGATTTCTTTCTTTTTGCTAACTTTGGGTTTTGTTTGTTCTTGTTTCTCTAGTTCCTTTAGGTGTAAGGTTAGATTGTTTATTTGAGATTTTTCTTGTTTCTTGAGGTAGGCTTGTATAGCTATAAACTTCCCTCTTAGAACTGCTTTTGCTGCATCCCATAGGTTTTGGATCATCGTGTTTTCATTGTCATTTGTCTCTAGGTATTTTTTGATTTCCTCTTTGATTTCTTCAGTGATCTCTTGGTTATTTAGTAACGTATTGTTTAGCTTACATGTGTTTGTGTTTTTTACGTTTTTTTCCCTGTAATTCATTTCTAATCTCAGCGTTGTGGTCAGAAAAGATGCTTGATATGATTTTAGTTTTCTTAAATTTACTGTGGCTTGATTTTTGACCCATGATATGATCCATCTTGGAGAATGTTCCGTGCGCACTTGAGAAGAAAGTGTAACCTGCTGTTTTTGGATGGAATGTCCTATAAATATCAAATCGATCTGGTCTATTGTGTCTTTTAAAACTTGTGTTTCCTTATGTATTTTCTGTTTGGATGATATGTCCATTGGTGTAAGTGAGGTGTTAAAGTCCCCCACTATTATTGTGTTACTGTCGATTTCCTCTCTTATAGCTGTTAGCAGTTGCCTTATGTATTGAGGTGCTCCTATGTTGGGTGCATATACATTTATAATTGTTATGTCTTCTTGGATTGATCCCTTGATCATTACGTAGTGTCCTTCCTTGTCTCTTGTAACATTCTTTATTTTAAAGTGTATTTTATCTGATATGAGTATAGCTACTCCAGCTTTCTTTTGATTTCCATTTGCATGGAATATCTTTTTCCATCCCCTCACTTTCAGTCTGTATGTTTCCCTAGGTCTGAAGTGGGTCTCTTGTAGATAACATGTATATGGGTCTTGTTTTTGTATCCATTCAGCAATCCTGTGTCTTTTGGTTGGAACATTTAATCCATTCACATTTAAGGTAATTACCGATATGTATGTTCCTGTGACCATTTTCTTAATTGTTTTGGGTTTGTTTTTGTAGGTCCTTTTCTTCTCTTGTGTTTCCCACTTAGAGAAGTTCCTTTAGCATTTGTTGTAGAGCTGGTTTGGTGGTGCTGAATTGTCTTAGCTTTTCCTTGTCTGTAAAGCTTTTGATTTCTCTATTGAATCTGAATGAGATCCTTGCTGGGTAGAGTAATCTTGGTTGTAGGTTCTTCCCTTTCATCACTTTATCATGCCACTCTCTTCTGGCTTGTAGAGTTTCTGTTGAGAAATCAGCTGTTAACCTTATGGGAGTTCCCTTGTATGTTATTTGTCGTTTTTCACTTGCTGCTTTCAATAATTTTTCTTTGTCTTTAATTTTTGCCAGTTTGATTACTATGTGTCTCGGTGTGTTTCTCCTCGGTTTATCCTGTATGGGACTCTCTGCGCTTGCTGGACTTGGGTGGCTATTTCCTTTCCCATGTTAGGGAAGTTTTTGACTATAATCTCTTCAGATATTTTCTCGGGCCCTTTCTCTCTCTCTACTCCTTCTGGGCTCCCTATAATGCGAATGTTGTTGCGTTTAATGTTGTCCCAGAGGTCTCTTAGGCTGTCTTCATTTCTTTTCATTCTTTTTTCTTTATTCTTTTCCTCAGCAGTAAATTCCACCATTCTGTCTTCCAGGTCACTTATCCGTTCTTCTGCCTCAGTTGTACTGCTATTGATTCCTTCCAGTGTATTTTTCATTTCAGTTATTGTATTGTTAATCTCTGTTTGTTTGTTCTTTAATTCTTCTAGGTCTTTGTTAAACATTTGTTGCATCTTCTCTATCTTTGCCTCCATTCTTTTTCCAAGGTCCTGGATCATCTTCACTATCATTATTCTGAATTCTTTTTCTGGAAGATTGCCTATCTCCATTTAATTTAGTTGTTTTTCTGGGGTTTTATCTTGTTTCTTCATCTGGTACATAGCCCTCTGCCTTTTCATCTTGTCTGTCTTTCTGTGAATGTGGTTTTTGTTCCACAGGCTGCAGGATTGTAGTTCTTCTTGCTTCTGTTGTCTGCCCTCTGGTGGATGAGGCTCTCTATGAGGCATGTGGAAGTTTCCTCTATTTTTACATCTTTAAGGAACCTGTATATTGTTCTCCACAGTGGCTGTATCAATTTACATTCCCACCAACGTGTAAGAGCGTTCCCTTTTCTCTGTACCCTCTCCAGCATTTGTTATTTGTAGACTTTTTAATGATGGCCATTCTGACTGGTGTGAGGTGGTACCTCATTATAGTTTTGATTTCCATTTCTCTGATAATTAGTGATGTTGAGCATCTTTTCACGTGCCCAATGGCCATCTGTATGTCTTCTTTGGAGAAATGTCTATTAAGGTCTTTTTGCCCATTTTTCGATTGGGTTGTTTGTTCTTTTTGTTGTTGAGTTTTATGAGCTGTTTGTATATTTTGGAGATTAAGCCCTTGTCCGTCGCATCATTTGCAAATATTTTCTCCCATTCTGTAGGTTGTCTTTTCATTTATTTTTCATGGTTTCCTTTGCTGTGCAAAAGCTTGTAAGTTTGATTAGGTCCCATTTGTTTATTTTTGTTTTAATTTTTATTGCCTTGGGAGACTGACCTAAGAAAACATTGGTACAATTTATGTCAGAGAATGTTTTGCCTGTGCTCTCTTCTAGGAGTTTTATGGTGTCAGGTCTTATGTTTAAATCTTTAAGCCATTTTGAGTTTATTTTTTGCATGGTGTGAGGTTTATTTTGGTTTATTTTATTTTTGGTTTATTTTGGTTTATTTTGTGCATGTTCTGACTTCATTGATTTACATGCAGCTGGTCAACTTTCCCAGCAGCACTTGCTGAAGAGAGTGTCTTTTTCCCATTTTATATTCTTGC
Organism: Balaenoptera physalus; assembly: GCF_965194825.1. NCBI lineage: Eukaryota > Metazoa > Chordata > Mammalia > Artiodactyla > Balaenopteridae > Balaenoptera > Balaenoptera physalus. Next base: position 42,146,269 of record NC_138882.1, read on the forward strand.
CTCCTTTGTCGAAGATTAATTGGCCATAGGTGTGTGGGTTTATTTCTGGGCTCTCTATTCTGTTCCATTGATCCATATGTCTGTTTTTGTACCAGTACCACACTATTTTGATTACTCTAGCTTTGTAGTATTGTCTGAAGTCTGGAAGAGTTATGCCTCCTGCTTTGTTCATTTTTTTCCTCAGGATTGCTTTGGCAATTCTGGGTCTTTTATGGTTCCATATAAATTTTTGGATTATTTGTTCTAGTTCTGTGAAAAATGTCTTGAGTATTTGATAGGGATCACATTAAATCTGTAGATTGCTTTGGGTAGCATTGCCATTTTAACAGTATTAATTCTTCCAATCCAAGAGCATCGGATATCTTTCCATTTCTTTGAATCCTCTTTAATTTCCTTTATTAATGTTTTATAGTTCTCAAATATAAGTCTTTCACCTCCTTGGTCAGGTGTATTCGTAGGTGTGGAAAGTCATATCTTTGAGAAATGAAAAGAGTGGGCATGTCTCTTTTTTTTCGTTGTGTTTGATTATTTGTATGTTGACAGTTTTTTTTTTTTAATATGTTACTTTTTTTAATATTTTATCCTCTTAGATCTGCTATTACCGTAAACTAGCAGCTGAATAGTAATAGTGAAGTGGCCATCAGAAGACTTGATTATAATAAATTGCTCATAAAAGTAGCTTTTTAAAATTTATATTTAACTGATTTCCATTTGTTTCTAAAGGGACTTATTTTGTGATCATTTTTGGTAGGAAATACAATAGCTAGATTTGAATAAATTTTATAGTTTTATTTTCCAGTAGCTACTCTTAATCTTATGAAGAAGACAATTCTTTTGTGTATGTCTGAGTTAAGTGGTTGATTTCAAATCATTCTTATGAATTATGATGATAATAATTAGATAAAAGAGTGCTTTTCACTTGACTTTTAAGGATACTAGGTAAAACTTATTCAGAAGTATATAAAGTAAATTAGCACTGGAAAGGATTTAGAGGACCTAATGACCGCATGCTTTGTTGTTTATTATGGGCCTTAGCTAGGCCAAGCCACAACATTGATTTTTTTTTTTTTTTTTAAGATGGGCCAGAGGGCTCATTTTAAGGTTGCTTTTCTTTGGTTTATCGCTGAACTGGCAAGAAAGCAGTTTATAGCTAGTGCCAGGGCTGGTATTCAGACTCTCTTCTTCGATCCTTCTGATCTGCCGAAGTGCTTCTTCAATGTCTATTTTTTGGTTTACTTGCATTTCTTTGTGAAAGACAAATGGGTTTACCTAACAGGCATTAGGACTATTACTTGGAATTTTAATCTCTAGGAGGGTAGATCTGTTATGTCCTGGAAAGAGCACTTTGTTTGGAATCACAGAGTTGTGAGATCCATTCCTGTCTGTTACTGATTAATGTGATTAGTATTAGTATGCTAATATATGCTCTTGGTCCTTGGTTATCTCATTCTACCAGGCAAGATTGTCTTGTTGATTGAATGAAATAAAGTATTTAATTTCTTAGCACAGTGAGAGAGAGTTAACCTTCACTGTGAGGCCTTATTTGTTTTCCTAAATTCAGAACTTGTCATTGGCATTAACCGAGGCAGATGGACTACAAACGTTGCAGTAACATTTCCCAACTGTGTTTCAAATTTTAGTAGGTGTTGCACTAAATAAATCAAATAATAATAAATAAACAACCTGTGATAAAAATAAAAAGTTGAGTGGATAAATTACCTTGGGGAATACTATATATTTTCCTTTTGGAGATTTACTAGGCATAATAATGTGTTACAGGCCTTGAGAAATTATGCTGTAAAAAAAAAAATTTTTTTTTAAAACAAAGGTAAACTGAGTTGACCATTAAGCCTCTTTGAGAGCACTGATTATTAAAGAATATCCGTATTCCGTGGCAGCATGGCTTGTGAAGCACAGCTTTAGCATAATAATTTTCAGGATGACTTGGTGATATAATTCTCTATAGCAAAAGGCTCTTCAAGATATGTATAGTACTTACTGAGCCAGTGGTAGCTAACGCTTGCAATGGAAATTTATGAACTTTAAATGAAAACAATCACTGCTTTAAATTCTAACTTTTGTGAAATTATAGGCTGAATTCTATGACAAAATATTGAAATTCTCCCAGAAAAAAATTACTAAATGCTAGCAATCTATATCAGGGTGAAATTACAGTATTTTTGTCTTGGAATTGATATTACTTGTTGAGATAATTGCTAATATAGTTTTAAGAGTTATAGAAATCTGGGTCTGAGGGCTCAGTTTTGTTCATTTTCAGTATGATCATATTTTTCTTCAGATTCTGATTTGATATTCTTATTTTTTGTCAGTTTGGCAGTCCCGCTGAAGAGAATTATTTAGTTAGAGTTAATACTAAAGGATATTTGGGCTTAACTCATGTTATCCTAATACATTTGTGTTTTTGGTTTTCATTTCAGAGGACACATTGTTAACTCATTTAAGTGAGATTACACACGTGGGAATACCAAACCCTTATAGTGGGATACCAAGTGGTTGAACTTGGTAATGTATTTGGCAAGTGATTATATTTTTATAATGTGATGTAGGGATCAGACCCAGTGTTTTCACTACTGTGCTTCAGTACCTAGCAGCAGAGTAGGCACTGATATTTGTTGAATGACTAAGAGAAAGAATAAATAAAACCTAATAGTGAAGGGTGTTCTGGAAGTAAGTAAACTTAGTTATTGCTAAAAATACTGCAGACGAATGGACGGATGCAGTAGAGTACCACAGAAAGAGCACTGAACCAGGAGTCAGACTCTCCGAGTTCTCATTCCAATCTGAAGGTGAATAGCCATGTGACCTTGCACAAGTTTCTGGATCTCTTCCTTGTTGGGTAAAACGGGGACTCATAATAAGCACTTCTGCCTAATTCATAGGTTGCTGAGAGAGTAACATGAAACACTGATATATCAATAAAATGCTTTGCAAATGTAAATGTACAAAGTCAAGGTCCCCCCCCCCCCCACATGCCTAGCACAGTGCCTTGAACAGTATTAGCATGGATATGGACTTTCTCTCTTAATACTAAAAAGGAGGCTAAGAAGCAGAGTTAGGACTGATTCTTGGAGTGATTACAGAGTGTTGAGGGTAGAAGGAGGAAGAAGAACCTACAGAAGAGAAGCAAAAAAACCGAAGAGGAAAGAGGAGAATCAGGCCCTCTACTTTCCAGACATGATTTTCACTAAGCTTTGTTTATGCTGTTTGGGAAAAGGATAATTAATGCTCAGGAAATAGCTTTTGACTTAGTTTTCTGAACTCTGCCTAAGTAAATTTCCCCCCCTTCATATGAGAAGTATGTGAGGGTGAAGAGAAGTTCCTTTTGGGAGCTTAAAATTAAAGACCTTTGGGACTTCCCTGGTGGTCCAGTGGTTAAGAATCCCCCTTCCAGTGCAGGGGATGCGAGTTCGATCCCTGGTCGGGGAACTAAGATCCCACATGCCGCGGGGCAACTAAGCCCGCATGCTGCAACTACTGAGCATGCGAGCCACGACTAGATAGCGCATGTGCCGCAGTTACAGAGCCCACGTGCTCTGGAGCCCATGCGCCACACTGCTGAGCCGGCGTGCCACAACTAGAGAAAAGCCCCCGCGCTGCAATGAAGAGCCTGCATGCCACAGTGAAAGATCCCGTATGTTGCGACAAAGATCCCATGTGCTGCAGCTAAGACCCAGCACAGCCAAAAATAAAGTAAATAAGTAAATAAATATTAAAAAAAAAAGACCTTCACTTAGGTAGTTTGAGTACTTAGGCTTTGATTTTCTGTAATAACCATGAGTAACTTACTATGAAAACATTGGAGGTCTTAAGTCACTAAACTGTTCTTGTTTGCTTCTGGGATGCCACTGTGGTCTGGACAAGGAGAATTCAGCAAGCATTCAGTATCATGGGAAGCGTCTAGGATGAAGCACTTCTTACTCTGTTGCTTAGCACGCTACAGTCTTGCGCACCACCAGACTGTGAGCTCTGGGAGGTGTGAAGGCGGGGACTTTCTTTTGCTCTCCATTGTAGCCCCAGCACACAGCAGAAGTATGTGAGCCAGTAAGAGTGTGGATGAGGAATCATAATCAGATTGGTTATTTCTGATGAAATGGTTTTAAAATTGTGGATATCGTTAGGGGATTACTAATGTATTTTTGCTTATTGCAGTACACATATATTTGATTTCTGGAATGGCTTACCTGAGGAAAATCTAAAATGTGATACTTCTGATACATACACCAAACCAGGAAATAATTTCTTTTGTCACAAAAAGATCATTTGCATGTGTAAAAAAAGATTATTTAAAATAGCAAGGTACTTTAGTATGTTTATAAAATGATTGAGTTGTAAATTCAGGAAATTAGTAAATTTTCAGAAGGGTACATCTTAGAATGTAAGGAACACCTGAATAAATCTTATTGCCAGTGATCATATGTTGATTATTTTTGGTGGGTGGATATTAGTGGATTGATTATCTCTAACTTTCTTCTCGTTACCACATTTTACAAAAATATAAGAAAAAATTATCGGAGGCAAAATTAAATCATTTAATTATGTGAAACACCATACTTTTGGAAAGGTGTGTGTGTTTCCAGAAACTTTTGGAAAGTTTTTTCGGCGAGGGTTGGAATTTGAAAGTAATAGCTAAAATCCAGTATTTGAATAATATATGGTTGTTAGTTACCTTTCTAACCTCTTACTCTAAATCTCTGTTGTTTAATATGGTAGCCATTAGCCATATGTGGCTACTTTTATTTAAATGTAATTTAAATGAAATAAAATTAAAAATTAAGTTCTTCAGTTGCAGTAGCCATATTTCAAGTGCTCAGGAGCCACACAGAAGCATGTGGCCAGAGGCTACTGTGCTGAACAGTGTAGATAGGGAACATTTCCTTCCATCACCAGACAAAGTACTATTGGACAGCACTGTTGTAAATTAACGAAAATTGTTAAGAGATTTCACCAAATTTTATATCCTGAAAATTGGAGAATAGAGTGGAAAGAAATTGAAAACCTTTCTGTTGGCACTCTTTTTTTTAATTTAATTTATTTATTTATAAATTTATTTATTTACTTTTGGCTGTGTTGGGTCTTCATTGCTGTGCATGGGGTTTCTCTAGTTGCAGCGAGCGGGGGCTACTCTTTGTTGCAGTGCGTGGCTTCTCTTGTTGTGGAGCACGGGCTCTAGGCATGTGGGCTTCAGTAGTTGTGGCATGCAGGCTCAGTAGTTGCAGCACACGGGCTCTAGAGTGCAGGCTCAGTAGTTGTGGCGCATGGGCTTAGTTGTTCCGTGGCATGTGGGATCTTCCCGGTGTTCGAACCCGTGTCCCCTGCATTGGCAGGCAGATTCTTAACCGCTCTGCCACTAGGGAGGTCCCTCTGTTGGCATTCTTGTGTTAAATTCTGTAGTAAGAGAGAGAGGGAGATGACTTTTTAATTATGGAGTTCTTGCTCTGTTCTTATTTGATGTCAATTACAGCCAGGTCAGGCAGGGAGTATTATCCCCATTTTATAAAGGAGATCAAACCTAGGGAGTATTACCCTCATTTTACAGAGGAGATCAAACCTGTAAGTGAAGCAACTATAATTTGAACCCAGGTTTGTCTGACTTTAAATAGTATACTTTTTGTTTTTGTTTTGGACCTCAGGAGTAGTGTTGAGTTGATTGTAATCTCCCAGTTCATTGTCACCAGTCATCAAGGACTTTTCTTCCTCTCATCCACAGGCAATCATTTTAATATGTTTGATGTATCTTTTTGTTTGTTTCTGCGAAATACGTGTTATAGCATCAAAGTCATGATTTGTACATTTGCATAGAGGGTACTGTGTATCTAATGTGAGATTTTCCCACTCTACAATGCTGTTGGATGATTTAAGCACCCAGCCTTCTTCTTTTTTGTAAATTTTGTGAGGAATTCTTTGTAAATGGTGTTAGACTTTTTGGCTTTTGTCATTAGAGAAGTCTGAAAGAATCCACCGCCTCACCCCCCCACCCCCCTTGCTCAGGGAATATTGATAGGATTATTTGTCCCCGAATGATGTATATAATTTTTAAAATTTAATCCTTGAATATTTACTGAATATTTACCACAAGTCAATTACTGGCCAGGGGAGTATAGCAGTGAACAAAACAGACAAAAGTCCTTGCCCACACACAGGTTACAAAATAGATAACAAGTAAAATACATGGCATAATATTTTGAAAACCATAAATCAGGGGAAAAGGATAGAGAATGCCAGGTGTGAGTAGAGCTGTATTTTAAATAGGAAGGACAGAAAAGTCCTCGCTGAGAAATTGACATTTGGGTAAAGATTTGAAAGAGATGAAGGAACAACCCATGAAAATACTGAGGGGAAAAGCATTTCAGGCAAAGGGAACAGTGAGCATGGTAGCCTTCAGGTAGGGGTGGGGATACACTTGATAAATTTGACCTCCTGGAAAAGAGATCTGTGTGGTTGGAAAGATGGGGTGGGGGTCCAAGAGGTAATGGGGATAGGTCCTGGGGCCTTGCAGGATAGTAAGGGATGATGCCAGGTGCCAGTCACACCTTAAAGGCCCATATACAGTCAGTCTTATGAATTTAAATTTGAATTTAACTGTAAAATGCAGCTTGCAAGCGACCCTAAAGCTCCTTCCATTTCAGCTTGTCCAGCGTTCCTTCTCTTGTGTCTGGAATCCTCTCCTCCCCCTCGTCCTTCATCTTTGATGTTTTCCCTTTTCTGTCTGATTTATTTGCACCTCCATCCCTGTTCCTATCTCAGTCTGTACTTACAGAATGGCCATCGTATCATGTTTACTGTTTTATGCCTTCAACCAGGAGCTCCTTAAGGATGAGGATGAAGTATATAATTTTTTATGGGTTACTTTTGTTTTCTTCTTCACCATTAGGAGGTCAGTGATTACTTCTAACAGATAGTGGTGTATGGGAGCATTGTGGTTGCTGTTTTTTTTTTTTTAACTTGAAATTTTTATTGAGCTAATTGTAGATTCACATACAGTTGTAAGAAATAATACAGAAAAAAAGAAAAAAAACAAACAAACAAAAAAAATAAAACAGTGCTATCCTTTTGTATACTTTGTCCAGGTGCAGTTGCTTTTTATGCTTCTGATTTATATGTAGGCTGGAAAGGGGGATAGACAAGCTGTTAGAATTATGTCAAGTAAGAGGGAAAACATGAGGCATTCTCTTGTGAATGTAATAGTACATGAACTTTAGCGTGTGGACTTTATTTTAGTTGGCTTTTTGCTTAATTTTTTAGTGTGTGTTTCAGATGCTGAAGTTATTATATAACTGAGTTCTGTGTAAGTGATATAATATAGTATTTCTTTTTCTTTAAGCAAATTGAATTTTTCATACAAATGCTGTTGAAAGTAATGCAATGATTTATGTGTATGCTTTGTTTTAGGTTGTTTCACGAAGAAATCCAGAGGATGTCCAGGAGGTAACATGTTTATCCATATGAAAATTTTATTTTATGTATTTGACAAAAATTTAATTAAATGCTTTATTGAGGAAACAATTATTTGTATGTCAGTTTTGTATTTGTATGTTTGTCTGGAGATTGTCTGCAATTCATTAAACAATAGCTGAAGTATCTTATTTCAGACCTATTAAGTACATGTTAAGTTTCAGTAGGTGTTAAGTTATATAAATAAGAATTTCAGGAATTATAGTGCTGTTTAATAATGTGATAATTTTTCTGATAACTACCACTCATAAGATTTCAGTATCAGTTAAGGGCTCCTCTTTACCTATTTCAAAATCATGATGGCTGTTTGGTTAAAAAAAAAAAAAAGTATTTGGTAACTAGTATTAATTTTAAAGATCATAATAATAAATTATGTGTTTCTGTCTACTTTCATTTTTATACTGAGTTGGCATGTTGACATGTTGGAAAACTGCTTTGGGTGTAGATGTTTCTTTTTAAAATTTTGTAGTTCTTTTACAGACTATTTCCCTCTTTCTAAAATAACAGCTTGTTATATTTTTGCTTAAAACTGTGGAATTCTCTATTTGTAATTACTTTATCCTTGTTATATACCTTTAGGAATCCTAACTGTGAGGAGTTAGCTTTTTTTTAACATTTAAAAATTTATTTTCATTTTGGTCCTTGCTTATTTACAGTAGGATTAGAAGAGCATATATCTATATCTATATATATATTTTTCTTCCTACTAAAGTGTTTAAAACAGATGTTGTAAATTGGCAGTCTTGATTCTGCAAGTTATTTTTTTAAATTGCATTTTAATGTCTTCAGGTGGGCTGTATACTATCTATTTAGCCACAAGCCCCACTACTCCTTACTGTACATACCTGGCTTGATTCATAGATTTAAGTTGATTGTTTGCTACCAGTTGGTTTGAATTTGTGACACATGTTTAGATAATATTTTAACTTTTATATATTACCATTTCTTGCTATATCTGATCTGATACTTGTTTTTGTCCTGTTGTTAAAAAGAGTTCAATAAAAGACACATTTTAAAACGATTTCATACTTTTTCCTTAGGGGTTTTAAGATATCTCATCCCACCCCCCACCAATAGCCAGGAAGAGAACATTGTAATATTGTTATTTAGGAAGAAAAGGCTATATCTATATCTATGTCTAGATCTGTATCTATATGTCTCTTTCCTTTCAAAATGGCAGTGAAAATAACTTGTACCTTTGATTGATAAAGTACTCTTTCTACTTAAGTGTCAGTTGATTAGTATGAACTATTCCTTAGAATTCTATTAATTATGTTGAATTAATAGTCAATACCAGGCTATTCTGCTTTTGAAAATTTACAACTCTGTTAGAATTGAAAATGGGTTGTGTTTCCGTTGAATACATTGTCTGATTGCTGTGCTGTAGTTTGTAGCTTGATGTTCCCCTTTTCCAGGGAGAATCCTGAACCAACCTATCCATGAACATACTCTCTGCCATTTCCTTAATCCTTTTTTGGGGAAATCTCTTTTATAATAACAACTGTTGGTGAACCATTCATCAGAAAACTCTTGTAAGTGTCCTTTAGTTAGATGATTGCATGGTCCTTTGTTAGAAATGGTATAAAATTTTAAAAAGAATGTCTTCTGTCTAGCTTGCTTCTTGAAGTATAGAATAACCTTGAAGTTATGGCAACATTTTTTAGTTTCCCACGTATTTCATTTAAACATTGGAATTCTTATTTAGGAGAGGAATTTTACCACCTAGAATTTGTTTCTGTTTCCTTTCTTTTCACTTTCTTTCTCTGTTAACAGATTCATTTAGTTATTGCTTAGAATTTAGTCATGCTTCACAAGTGCTATTGAAGGTCAGTAGATGTACTGCTTGTCTAAGCAAGTATAGGGCTAATAATATGGTATCCTTATAAAAGTGGAAAAATTTAGCTCTTTTATACACACACACACACACACCCCTTGGTGCATGCTACCAGATAGCTCTGTTTTCTTCCTAAGGATGCCAAAATACTCACATGGAGTAAATAGTTTAAAATTATCCAGGATAGTTTTTTCTTTTTATCTTTTAAGAATTCCCTCTAAATTTTTATTTATTAAGAGCAGCATGGGTGAATCTTAAGGGGGACAGCAATAGTTAATGTGGCCTCTTGTTCAGTAGATTCTCTAGAGCAGGGGTCCCCAACCCCCTGGGCCACGGACTGGTACTGGTCCGTGGTCTGTTAGGAACTGGGCCGCACAGCAGGAGGTGAGTGGCAGGCGAGCGAGCAGAGCTTCATCTGCCGCTCCCCATTGCTTGCGTTACCGCATGAACCCCCAACCCCAGTCCGTGGAAAAAGTGTCTTCCACGAAACTGGTCCCTGTTGCCAAAAAGGTTGGGGACCGCTCCTCTGAACACTTGCAGAAGGTAAAGAAAAAGATGGAGATGTTGTGCCCTTCTCCCCCCATCTTTTAAAAAAAAAGTAACCTGTAGCTCTGTTTCTCTCTAGGTAGTAAATTTCACTGGGGAAATGTGGGAAAGGAGAACCAAAATAGAACTTTCTATGTATCATGTCAGAAACCTCTAACGTTGAAGTCATTTCATAAATAAAATAGTTTTAGAAAAGCTATTTGAGCACATTCGGAAATGTGTCAAGGGAAAGAAAAGGCTCTTCAAAAGGGGAGGAAAGAAAATCTGTAAGCAGATAGTATGGTAGTGATGTTACAGGAAAAGATGATCCAGCTAGTTTTAAATACTATATGAGAGTAAAAAGGACAAAGTTAATTGAATTGAGTGGTTTTGTAAAAGATCTAAATTTTTTTTGGTATCGTTAAGAGAAATTATCTGAAAAGAAAGCATTTGTTTTATGTAAAAAGTATTTAAGGCAGTGTTTTTAATGAAAATTAAGCTTTTATTAAATTTGTAATCTATTATGATTGTCACTGAATTAATATTTAATTGAGGAATTTTATTCAGAGTAACTATAATAAATAGGAAATTTCTGCAGGGTTGGTTCTGCAGAGTAATAGCTGTTAATATAACTTTTCTTTTTTTCCTGATAGGAAAGAATTGATTATTAGAAAAAATATGTTTTGCATGTATCTTTTGGGACTTTGTATAGTCCAGTTATAGACATCCATACTTGCTGATGTAATGGACGTGTGCTTTTGTTCACATTTCCATTTTGAAGATTTCTAGAAATGTCCAAGCTCAAAAGGAGTAAGAAGAAAGGAGGCAGTAGATGGTGACATTTTTGGGATGCTTTGATTTCCTGCCTTTTTTGGGGGTTTATATTTGCTCTTAGGTATTTCACTTCTACAGTCTTAGAGTCCAGAATAAGGACTATATGAGTGAATAAATTAGGGCATGGTGAAGAAACACAGATTCTCTAATTTTTGCTATGACAGACTATCTACTGGTTTATATGCCATGGTATTATTATTCTTATTGTGATTCAGTTGTTAACTTCTGCCCTTTAAGTTTCTCTGACTTTATCTGAAAATGACCCTAACTAGAATATAAATTTTATCTGCAGATTTAGTTGTTTCCATGAGCTTCAGTCTTTTGAATAGCTCTTGTGTCTAGTTTATAATGGCTTTAAGGATTGCATTTCCCTTATGTAAGATTACTGTCATGAGGACTTCCCTGGTGGCGCAGTGCTTAAGAATCCACCTGTCAATGCAGGGGACACGGGTTCGAACCCTGGTCCAGGAAGATCCCACATGCCGTGGAGCAGCTAAGCCCGTGCGCCACAACTACTGAGCCTGCGCACTAGAGCCTGCGAGCCACAACTACCGAGCCCACGTGCTGCAACTACTGAAGCCCCCACGCCTAGAGCCCGTGCTCCGCAACAAGAGAAGCCACTGCAGTGAGAAGCCCGTGCACCACAACAAAGAGTAGACCCCGCTCACTGCAACTAGAGAAAGCCCGTGCGCGGCAATGAAGACCTAACACATCCAAAAAAAAAAAAAAAAAAAAAAAAAAGATTACTGTCATGTGCCCACCACCCATTTCCCCCTTAAGCCCTTGGCAAATGTGGTAGCTCCATAATTTGATCTATTTAAAAAATATAAAAATAACACTATTTTCCCATGACAAAATTATGTTAATATATCAAAATTAGAAACTGCAGAGAAGCAAGATGTGAAAATTAAAATCACTTGTAATCTCACTGACTGTCCTGAGACCTTTTACTTTTCGAGTGTTGGTTTGGCTCTCTCAGTTCCTCTTACTGTGTCTTTTACTGGAACTGTTGATTTTCTGCTGTCAGCATTTGTCTTGTTTACTCCCATTTAAAATAAAATCTCTTCTTCCATCCAGGTGTCCTGTGTCATGGCATAGCTGAGCTTCTTAAATACTTACTTTGTGCTTGGTTTCTTCCTTACTTCTGGCTGACCCCCATCACTCAGTTGTTAGATTCCTCATATTGTTACAAATGCTGAGAAATGTTTTCTGAGTGATTACCACCTCTCTCCCGATGACTCCCCAGTTAATACATCTTGTTTAGTTTTTGCTCTTGAGCTCCAAACCTGTCTTTTCTATTGGATAACTCCACTTAAATGCCTCACATGCACCTAAATAAAATATGTCTAAAATTGAACTTCGTTCTTATCTCAAAACAGCTTTTTCTCCTTTGGTCTTTACCTTAGGGAATAACACTACCATTTATCCAGTTGCAAAAGCCAAAATTTTAGTAATTATATTTGGCATCTCACTCTCCTTTTAAATACTTCATTCCCAACCACTTCTCTCTCTCTCTCTCTCTTTTTTTTTTTGTTCTAGCTATTATGTACCTTCAGTGTGCCCACCTAAGGCAATACTTTGTGTAGGTGCTCCTTCCATAATACGCTTGGGCTGCGGTTTTAAGCATTTATCATGCTGTCTTGTGATGTAGTTATTGTGTTGGCTTATTCTTCCTAATTTGACAGGGAACTCTTTAAAGGAGGGACTATGTTTCTCATTTCTTCATCCTTTGTGCCAACACAGTGCCTAGCATAAAGTAGGCTCATGAAAATATTTGTTTTGATGACTATTTTTGTTGTCAAGTAAATGAATAAAAGGAAGGATCAGGAGGAAGCAGTTTGTTTAAATTAATTCATATTATAGTCTGACTAGTCTCCTAGGATTAAAAGCAAGTCTCCTATATTAAAGCAAGACACTTAGTAATCATGGTAGAATTTTTGATAGTATGGCAGAGTTTAGTGAAGAATTTCTTATATGCAGGAGTAGATTTTTTGACAAATCTCTTAAATCATACTTGGTTACCTCTTTGGCCTAAGATTTGCTTATTAGCATCACACTATTGAGTTTGTTAGAAGTGAAATAATTAGGTTTTGCAGAAGTAAAGGCCCCAATATACCAGGTAATGGAATTTAAAACTCAGTTTTACCCTATTTTGTGGCAACTGAGGGGCTGAATCAGCGACATCAAGGCCATGTGTCAAATTCTTTTTCTTTATTAAGTGTTTTTTTCTTTCTAATTTAATCTAAATAAGTTTAGACAATAATTTAAACTAATGAAGGTACACTTTTACATGTTATATAATCTAAATGATTGTTATTTTGTTTTTTGAAATATCCTAATTTTAGTGGTATTCTGATCAGGATTTACCTTGCCTCCAGAAATCTTGTTACTATTTTTATTGAGATTTATGAAATGCAAAAGTTTAGGTTAATTATTTGCTACAAAGCCATTTTTTTTTTCAGTGTTTTTCAGATTATTTATCCTTTTAGGCAAGTGCTGAGTACGTTTTTTATGTTTAAAAGTTGTCTAAACTACTTTGTGTTTATAAACATGCTGTTTTTGAGATGAATATATATTTTGACATCTAACTCATTTCCAGGGTAATAGTAATTAATGTTTGAAGAGGTTAAGTGACATTTTATGTAGTGTAAACCTTTTTTGTGCCAGGTTGATATTTTTCTAGTATGAAGAAAACAGTACTTGTTTAAAATGAAATTTAAAAACCCAAGCAGAACAGTTTGAGGAAGAATTGCTGCTTTATATTTTTAAATCAAATATTATTAGTTAATTTTAGACAGTTAACCATATTGGTTAGAACATATATGTTTGCCTTTGCATGACAATTTTGAGCACTTTAATAAAAAGATTGTTGTTCAGATATCTATGGTTTCACTGTGAGTTACACATTTAATTATCTTCTCTCTTTAGATAATTGTATGGAAGAGATATAGTGACTTTAAGAAACTACACAAAGAACTATGGCAAATTCACAAAAACTTATTCCAACGTTCAGAATTGTTTCCTCCATTTGCTAAAGGAATAGTGTTTGGTAAGTGATTATTTTGAAATTGTGATTTTGAAAAGTGATGATTAGCTAATTATGTATATATACTGAACACTGAAACACTGTACCATGAAGTCAGAAGCCCCTATTAAGATAATTCCTATCATGCCTCAAGCAATTGAAGTTGTTTTTTCATGTTCTTTTTTTTTTTTTTTTTTTTAAGATAGGAGATTCCTATTTTATTTCTCCAGTGACATATTTACTGTTGAATATAAATTAAAGGCCTGCTTGCACACCAAAGCCAAGTCCTTTAGGTGGTTCAGTCAAAGAGGTAAGACCTCTGGCTGGCTCACATGAGAATCGTCCACTCCTTGGCCCAGGTTTTGGGATTTTGCCAGCTTTGGGTTCATCAGTAATTTCTTCAATATCGTTAAGTGCCAGATCCTCATATTAGTTGTCATTTATTTGAATCATTGGTGCATTTACACAGGCCCCTAAACATTCCACTTCTATAAGAATGAAAAGTTTGTCAGGTGTAGTCTCCCCAACCTTTATTCCAAGCTTTTTCTGAGTGGTCTCCAGTATGCTGTCAGAATTTCGAAGCATGCAAGGTATAGTAGTGCAGACTTGAATATGATACTTTCAACTGGCTTTCTATTATACATTGTATAAAAAGTTGCTACTTCATATACTCTCATTGGAGGTACTTATAAAACTTCTGCAGCCTTGTTCATAGCAGAGATGGGCAGCCATCCATTCTGTCTTCGGGCTAAATCCAGGACTGGAAGCACAGCTGCTGCTTTATGCCCTTCTGGGTAGTTTTTTACAATGGCCTCTATCCTCTTATAGTTTTCTGGTGTGAAATCAAATGGAGTATCTGGGTTGTTCTCAGGAGTATCTCTCTGCACAAATAAGGCTCCTCCAGCTCCATTCTGCACGGCTGTCTTATGCAAATTCCTTATATGTCTTCCCCACTGGGCGGTGAGGCTGGCCGTGTGGGCCTGAGTGCCACGGAGAGGAACATGGCAGGCCAAACTGTATGCCTTTCAGGTCGCCTGTTTTTTCATGTTCTTGCTGTGGTTTTGTTAACTCAGAATGCATTTACTCCTTTCTTTCATGAAAAAACAGCACCAGAACAACAACTCAAACTCTAACTGATGAAGCAAATAGAAAAACCCTGTAGAAACATGAGGTGACATTGAATTATTCTTATACAGTTGTCCCTTGGTATCTGTGGGGGATTGGTTCCAGGACCCCCTGTGGATACCAGAATCTGTGGCTGCTCAAGTCCCTTATATAAAATGGTGTTGTGCAGTCAGCCCTCTGGATCTGCAGGTTCTGCATCTATGGATTCAACCAACTGTGGATCGGTACCTCATATAAGTGAAATCATACAGTATTTGTCCTTTTGTGACTGGCTCATTTCACTTAGCATTATTTCTCAAGATTCACCTATGTTGTATCAATAGCATGTGTCAGAATTTCCTTCTTGTGTCTGAACATAGTCCACTGTGTGTGTAGACACCATTTTTCATCCATCAGTGAACACTTGGATTGCTTTTACCTTTTGGCTATTAAAAATAATACTGCTGTGAACATGAGTGTACACATATCAGTTCAATTCCTGCTTTTAATTCTTTTGGGTATATACCGAAAGTGGAATTACTGGATCATATGGTAATTTTATTTTTAATTTTTTGAGGAACCACCATATTGTTTTCCATAGTGGCTGCTCTATTTTACATTTCCACTAGCTGTGCATAAGGGTTCCAGTTTCTCTTCCTCCTTGCTAACACTTGTTATTTTCTGTTATTTTGATACCTTGGTGTTCCTTTTTTTGCCTTCGTTTTCACATACTTGGTTTACTTTTTTTATATTAAATTCTCTTTGTTAAAAAAATTCTCTTTGTTAAAATAATTGATATTTTTTTAATCCCTTGACTGGACCTTGACCAGTAGAGTACAGAATGGTATTTCTTGTTTCTTCTATAACTTTACCAAAAATTTTCTTGTATGGACAGCTTTATATTCATCCTGTTATTTTTTTAAAAAATTAATTAATTAATTAATTTTTGGCTGTGTTGGGTCTTCATTGCTGTGCGCTGGCTTTGTCTAGTTGTGGCGAGTGGGGGCTACTGTTCGTTGCGGTGCACGGGCTTCTCATTGTGGTGTCTTCTCTTGTTGCGGAGCACAGGCTCTAGGCACGCAGGCTTCAGTAGTTGTGGCCAGCGGGCTCAATGGTTGTGGCTCGCGGGCTCTAGAGTTCAGGCTCAGTAGTTGTGGCGCACGGGCTTAGTTGCTCCATGGCATGTGGGATCTTCCCGGACCAGGACTCGAACCCATGTCCCCTGCATTGGCAGGCAGATTCTTAACCACTGCGCCACCAGGGAAGTCCCATCCTGTTTTTTTTAAAAATCAATTTCTGCATGTGGAGTTGTAGAATCAAAGTACATGGACGTTATTTTTCAAACTAGACAGTTTTTTTTTCAGGTTATAAAGTACCATATGCAAATAACTCAGATGTTACAGAAAACTATTTAAAATAAAAATTCAAGCTTAATACCATTTCCTAGATGGTATAACATTTTAGCATAATTTTTAGACTCTGTGTGTGTGTCTATGTGTGCTTGTGCTTGTGTGTACATATGAGTATGCACATGCTTCTTTACCTTTCTGTACATATAAACTTCAAAATTGAAGTATTGCTAAATGTAGTCTTGAAACCTCTTTTTCATACAGTGGTATATTGTGATTGTCTTTTCATATCAGTGAAAAGAATCTACATTATTAATTTTAATAGACGCATAGTATTTCAGTTTTTGTATATACCATGATTTATTAACCACTTTTACTCATATATTATTTTTAGTTTTTTTGCTATTATAAACAACACTACTTAATATTCTTATTTGTACACTGTTATGCAGAAGTACAATTATTTAATTAGGATAAATTCGTGGGAGCAAAATTGCTTGGTCAAAGGGTATGCATATTTTTGTGACTTTTGATGCATATTGCATTATTGTTTTCAAATAATTTTAACATCAGTATTCTTTATACATTGGAATAACTTTAGAAGTCGAAGTAATGCAGGTGTATGGCTAAGAAAATAGAAAAACAAAGCACAAAACAAAGCTAATAGAAGAATGTTCAATAAAAAGCAGTAGTTTCCTGGAGAGCAGCGTCAGGATCATGGCAGCATGAGATGATCCCTTCTTTCCCCTTCAGTCTATAACTAGTAAAACAACTCAACAAAGTTTCCTCTGCCTAACAGAACAGGATGCTGGAGAGATCCACACATTTTTACATCTGAAGGTGAGTGGACTGAGCACATAGAGGAGGTGGAACCAGGGGAACAGTGGAGGTGGTACCTGCAACTCCAGCCCCCTGGCCATGGTGGCTGAGTCCGCAGCCCCAGAGAATGCGGTAACAGCAGTGGAGGCAGCGCACATGACTCTGGCCTTCCAGCTGCGATGGCACCTGCAGCCACAGGGGACCATGCAGCAGGGCATGTGATCCCACTGATGCACTGTCAAAAATCAATGATAAGGAAAGAATTTTAAAGGCAGCCAGGGGAAAAAAGATAGTTACCTACAAAGGTACCCCCCTACATTGGGCTTTCAGCACATTTCTCAGCAGAAACTCTGTTGTCTGGGAGAGAGTGTGATGACATACTCAGAATACTGAAAGA
Organism: Balaenoptera physalus; assembly: GCF_965194825.1. Taxonomy (NCBI): domain Eukaryota; kingdom Metazoa; phylum Chordata; class Mammalia; order Artiodactyla; family Balaenopteridae; genus Balaenoptera; species Balaenoptera physalus. Next base: position 42,163,629 of record NC_138882.1, read on the forward strand.
TAAAAAATGTCAGCCAAGAATAGTCTATCTGGCAAAGTCGTCCTTCATATGAAGGAGAAATAAAGGCTTTCCCACACAAACAAAAGCTAAGGCAATTTATCACCATTAGACCTGTCTTATAAGAAATGTTGAAAGGAGCTCTTCTACCTGAAATGAAAAGGCAAAAGTACACAAAACTTCGAGTAAGGTGATAAATAGATAGAATCAGAAAGTACAGCTCTATGGCGGAATAGATTGTTAAACACAATTGTGACATAAAGGTTAAAGGGAAAAAAAGCATTAAAAATAACTAGCTACTTCAACTTGGTAATTAACTCACAACATAAAAGGGGATAATATGTGACAACAAAAACATAAAAGGGGAAAAAAGAAACATAAAAGGGGAAGAGGGCAAGGATGGAACTGTATAGGCAAATGAAGATATGATACTATCAGCATAAAAAGGACTATCTTATCTATGAGATGTTTTATACAAACCTTATGATAACCACAAAACAAAAAATCTAGAGCAGAAACATGAAACATAAAAAAGAGGAAACTGAGCAAAACATCACAGAAGAACACCAAACTGGGACTGCTCTGGTGGTGCAGTGGATAAGATTCTGCACTCCCAATGCAGGGGGCCTGGGTTCGATCCCTGGTCAGGGAAGTAGATCCCACATTCATGCCACAACTAAGAGTTCGCATGCCACAACTAAGGAGCTGGCGAGCTGCAACCAAATAAATGAATAAATAAATATTAAAAATAAAAAAATCTTAAAAAAAAAAACCCCAAAACACCAAACTAAAACGGCAGACACAAACACAAGAAAAAAGAAACAATGAAGATAGAGAGCAACCAGAAAATGATAAATAAATGGCAGTACTAAGTCTTCATATGTCACTAATCATCCGAAATGTAAATGGATTGAATTCAATCAAAAGAAAGAGTGACCGGATGGGTTAAAAAATAAGACCCAACTATTTGTTGCCTCTGGGATACTCAGATCTAAAGACAAATACAGGCTCAATGTAAGGAGATGGAAGATGATACTCCAAGCAAATGGCAGCCAAAAGAAAGCAGGTGTAGCCATACTTAGACAAAAATAGACTTCAAGTCAAAAAAATAATGAGACAAAGATGGACATTATATTGATAAAGGGAACAGTCCGTCAAGAAGACATGACATTTACTAATAATGTATACATCTAACATAGCACCAAAATATATAAAGCAATTATATAACAGTTGTAAAGGGAGAAACTGACAGCAACATAATAATAGTAGGAGACTTTAACACCCCACTTACATCAATGGATAGATCATCCAGACAGAAAGTCCACAAGGAAACATTGGCCTTAAATGAAACATAAGACTAGACTTATTAAATAGATATATACAGAACATTCCATCCAAAAGGAACAGAATACACATTTTTCTCAAGTGCACATGGAGTGTTCTCAAGGATAGACCATATGTTGGGACAAATATCAAGTCTCTTTAAGAAGATTGATCAACCACAAGAAGGCTGGAAAAGGTCACAAATATGTGGAGACTAAACAGCATGCTACTGAACAGCTATTGGTCAATGAAGAAATCAAAAGAGAAATCAAAAAAAGACAAATGAAAATAAGACATACCAAAATCTGTGGGATGCAGCAAAAGCAGTTCTAAGACCGAAGTTTATAGCAGTATAGACCTACTTCAAGAAACAAGAAGAATCTCAAATAATCTAACCTTACAGCTAAAGGAACTAGAAGAAAAGAACAAATGAAGCACAAAGTCAGTAGAAGGAAGAACATAATAAAAATCAGAGTGGAAATAAATGAAATAGAGAATTAAATGACAGAAAAGATCAGTGAAACTAAGAGCTGGTTCTTTGAAAAGGTAAACAAAATTGACAAACCTTTATCTAGACTCACTAAGAAAGAAGAGAAGGCTCAAATAAATAAAATCTGAAATGAAAGAGGTGAAGTTGCACTGAAATACAAAGGATTATATAAGAGACTGATATGAACAAATATGCCAACAAATTGGACAGCCTATAAGAATTGGATAAATTCTTAGAATCATACAACCTTTCAAGTCTGAAACATGAAGAAGTATAAAATCTGAATAGACTGATCACTAGTAAAGAGGTTGAAACAGTAACCAAAAACCTCCCAAAAAAACAGAAGTCCAGGACCAGATGGCTTCACTGGTGAATTCTATGAAACATTCAAAGAAGATTTAATACCTGTCCTTCTCAAACCCTTTCAAAAAAATTGAAAAGAAGGGAATGGTTCTTAACACATTTTATGAGGCCACCATTACCCTGATACCAAAGCCAGATAAGGACAACACACAAAAGAGAAAATTACAGGCCAGTATCTCTGATGAGCATAGATGCAAAAATCTTCAACAAAATATTAAGCAAATTGAATACAACAATACATTAAAAGGATCATACACCAAGATCAAGTGACATTCCTTCCAGGGATGCAAGGATGGTTCAGTGTCTGCAAATCAATTAACGTTCTACACCACATTAATGAAATGAAGGATAAAAATCATATGATCATTTCGATAGATGCAGAAAAAGCATTTGACAGTTTTCAATATCCATTTATGATAAAAACTTTCAATAAAATAAAATGGGTACAGAAGAAATGTACCTAAACATAAACGTATCTAAACATAATAAAGGTCATATATAACAAACTCATAGCTACCATCATATTCAGTGGTGAAAAACTGAAAGGTATCTTCTATCAGTGGGATGAGGATGCCTGCTCTTGCCACTCTTATTCAACATAGTATTGGAAGTCCTACCCAGAGCAGTTAGTCAAGAAAAAGAAATAAAAGGCATCCAAATTGGAAAGGAGGAAGTAAAACTGTCACTATTTGCAGATGACATGATTTTATATATAGAAACCCCTAAAGATTTCACCAAAAAACTATTAGAAATATTAAATGAATATAGTAAATTTGCAGGGTAAGAAATCAAAGTACAAAACTCTGTTGCATTTTTATACCCTAACAATTAACTAGCAGAAAGAGAAACTAAGAAAACAGTCCCATTTGTAATCCCAACAAAAAGAATAAAATACCTAGGAATAAACTTAACCAAGGAGGTGACAGACTTGTACGCTGAAAACTGTAAGGCATTGTTGAAAGAAATTGAAGAAGACACAAAGTAATGGAAAGATATCCCATGTTCATGGATTGGAAGAATTAACATTGTTAAAGTGTCCATATTACCTAAAGCAACCTACAGATTCAGTGTGATCACTGTCAAAATCTCAACATTTTTCACAGAAATTGAACAAAAAATCCTATAATTTGTATGGAATCACAAAAGACCCAGAACAGCCAAAATAATCCTGAGAAAAATGAACAAAGCTGGAGATACCACACTCCCTGATTTCAAATTATACTACAAAGCTATACTAATCAAAATAGCGTGTTATTGGCAGAAAACAGACACACAGATCAATGGGACAGAATTGAGAGCCCAGAAATAAACCCACACATATATGGATAACTAATTACAGCGAAGTAGCCAAGAAAGTACAGTGGAGAAAGGAAAGTCACTTCAGTAAATGGTGTTGGGAAAACTGGATAGCCACATGCAAAAGAATGAAACTAGACCACTATTTTATACCATACACAGAAATTAACTCAAAATGGATTAAAGATTTGGATGTCAGATCTGAAAGCATAAAATTCCTAGAAGAAAGCATAGGCAGTACACTCTTTGATATTAGTCTTAGCAATAATTTTTTGGATATGTCTCCTCAGGCAAAGGAAATAAAGGCAAAAATAAATGGAATGACATCAAACTAAAAAGCTTCAGTGCAGCAAATGAAACCATTAACAAAATGAAAAGACAACTTACTGAGTGGGAGAAGGTACTTGCAAGTCGCCTATCTGGTAAAGGGTTAATATCCAAAATATATAAAGAACTCATACAACTCAACAACAAAGAAAACCAAACAGCCTGATTAAAAACTGGGCAGAAAATCTGAATAGATCTTTTTCCAAAGAAGACATACAGATGTCCAACAGGCACATAAAAGATGTTCAACATCACTAATTATTAGGGAAATGCAAATCAAAATCACAATTAGATACCCCCTCATGCTCATTAGAATGGTGATTATCAAAAGTGTTAGAGAGGATGTGAAGAAAAGGGAACCCTCATACACGGGTGGTGGGAAGGTAAATTTGTGCAGCCACAGTGGAAACCAGTGTGGAGATTTCTCAAAAAATTAATAGAAATACCATATGATCCAGCTATTTCATTTCTGGGTATTTATCTGAAGAATATGAAAACAGTAATTTGAAAAGATATATGCAGACCTTTGTTTATTGCTGCATTATTTACAATATCCAAGATATGGAAACAACCTAAATGCCATTGATAGATGGATGGATAAAGAAGATGTGGTATATATATGCAATCAAATACTACACAGCCATAAAAAAGAATGAAATCTTGCCATCTGCAAAAGCATGAATGGGCCTAGAGGGTATTATATTAAGTGAAATAAATTAGATGGAGAAAGACAAATACCATATGATTTCACTCATGTGAAATCTAAACAAAACAAAAGGAACTAAATGAAACAAAAACAAATACATAGATACAGACTGGCAGTTATCAGAGGGGAAGGGAAGTGAGGAGAGGGCCAAAAGGGTAAAGGGGATCAAATGCATGGTGATGCATGGAAACCAGGCTTTTGTGGTGAGCACACGTGGTATATATAGAAGTTGAATTATAATGTTATACACAAGAAACCTATTTATTGTTATAAACCAACGTTACCTCAAAAAAAAAAACAACTAATTTTCCGCTCTACCCATCTTCCAGTTTTGCTTCTAGAGAGAACTGACTTATATCTTTTTTATTTTTCATTTCTTAAGTGTGTATTCCATATCTATAATAGTAAGTTTATACCTTTTTTTTTCTTTGACATAACAGCTTATGACATGTCTTTTGACTTTTTACTCCGGTAGGTAAGAATTTGACTTACCCTGTTCCCTTGTATTATTACATAATATTTTTAGTTCCTCTATTGACTGCATCTCTATTTCTTGTTCCATAACTATGGACAATACCATTTGTCTCTGTAAGATGAATCTAAGAGCATATTTGTCCTTTCTTTTACTTCTTTAGCCCCTTTCACCACTCAGCGTATTTTAACGTTTATCAAAGGTGATAGTATTTGTATTCTGTTCAATAATCATTATTAAGATCCCATACTTAATCTGTAGAATGATTTTCAAATCTGGAATTTAATAGACATCATCTGTAACATTTGTATTATTATGACTATGTAAATATTGTTCATTATTATGTCAGGTAGTGTGCCAGAATTACATTTTGTTCTCTAAGTTTAATTGTGATGACTACTGTGACAATGTAGTTTTAAAAAAAATTTTTTTATTTGACATCTTTATTGGAGTATAATTGCTCCACAATGTGGTGTTAGTTTCTGCTGTATAGCAAAGCGAATCAGCTATATGTATACATATATCCCCATATCCCCTCCCTCTTGTGTCTCCCTCCCACCCTCCCTCTCCCACCCCTCTAGGTGGTAACAGAGCACCAAGCTGATCTCCCTGTGCGATGCACCTGCTTCCCACTAGCTATCTGTTTTACGTTTGGTAGTGTGTATATGTCCATGCCACTCTCTCACTTCATCCCAGCTTACCCTTCCCCCTCCCCATGTCCTCAAGTCCATTCTCTACATCTTTATTCCTGTCCTGCCCCTAGGTTCGTTAGAACCTTTTTGTTTTCTTTTTAGAGTCCATATGTATGTGTTAGCATACAGTATTTGTTTTTCTCTTTCGGACTTACTTCACTCTGTATGACAGATACTAGGTCCATCCACCTCACTACAAATAACTCAATTTCATTTCTTTTTATGGCTGAGTAATATTCCATTGTATATATGTGCCACATCTTCTTTATCCATTCATCTGTTGATGGACACTTAGGTTGCTTCCATGTCCTGGCTATTGTAAATAGAGCTGCAGTGAGCACTGTGGTACATGACTCTTTCTGAATTATGGTTTTCTCACGGTATATGCCCAGTAGTGGAATTGCTGGGTCATATGGTAGTTCTATTTTTAGTTTTTTAAGGATCCTCTATACTGTTCTCCATAGTGGCTGTATCAATTTACATTCCCACCAACAGTGCAAGAGGGTTCCCTTTTCTCCACACCCTCTCCAGCATTTATTGTTTGTAGATTTTTTGATGATGGCCGTTCTGACCTGTGTGAGGTGATACCTCATTGTAGTTTTGATTTGCATTTCTCTAATGATTAGTGATATTGAGCATCCTTTCATGTGTTTGTTGGCAATCTGTATATCTTCTTTGGAGAAATGTCTATTTAGGTCTTCTGCCCAATTTTGGATTGGGTTGTTTGTTTTTTTGATATTGAGCTGCATGAGCTGTTTGTATATTCTGGAGATTAATCCTTTGTCAGTTGCTTCATTTACAAATATTTTCTCCCATTCTGAGGGTTGTCTTTTGGTCTCGTTTATGGTTTCCTTTGCTGTGCAAAAGCTTTTAAGTTTCATTAGGTCCCATTTGTTTATTTTTGTTTTTATTTCCATTTCTCTAGGAGGTGGGTCAAAAAGGATCTTGCTGTGATTTATGTCAAAGAGTGTTCTTCCTGTGTTTTCCTCTAGGAGTTTTATAGTGTCTGGCCTTACGTTTAGGACAATGTAGTTTTAATGGAGTCTTTTTTCCTTATACTACATAGATAAGTCAAATTCATGCTGCATGCTGGTTTGCTAAATATTTGGACCATGCCTTTTGTGGTAGACAGTCTTCAAGATGGCCACCTGTAATCCTTCTCTCCTGCTAGTTACACATTTGTGTATTCTCTTCCCAGGGATTGGTCTTTGTGACCAGTAGCATAAGGAAAAGTGACAGTGTGTCATTTCTGAGATTAGGTTATAAAGGCCATGGCTGCTCTCCTGGGGATGTTCCCTCCCTCTCTCTCTCTCATTACTTGCTCTGAGGTTTACCAGCTTTCGTATTGTAAGAGCACTCATGCAGCCTATGACGAGGCCCCCATGGAGAGGAACAGAGGGCAACAGCCAACACCCTGCAGGCATCTGACACCTGGCACAACCAAGTGAATGAACTTAGATGCAGATTCTCCAGTCCCTGTAGAACTTTGAGGTGACTGCAACACTGACTGACAGCTTGACTGCAGCCTCATGAGAGACCTTGAGCTAGAACCATCCAGCCAAGCCACTTTTGGATTCCTAACTATCAGAGGTTGTGTGAGATACTAATGTTTATTGTTGTAGGCTGCTAAGTTTGGGGGTAGTTTGTTTCATAGCAATGACTACTTAATAGATTCTTTTTTTTTTAAGCTGTAAGTAGAGTGCTGTTATGACAAAAACCAAAAAATGTGGAGAGTGGCTCCTCATGGGCTTTGAGGAGAGTGTGAGGGCCTGAAGTGTCTTGAAGAAGCTATTCATAGAAGCCTCACGGTCGTTGATAAGACTGCAGGTGAGAGTTTGCAGGAAAATTAGGTAACTGTTACTGGAAATTAGAGGAAGGTAGTGGATCCTTCTTATGTAGTTGCAGAAAGTTTAGCCACATGGTTGCATACAGTTATTTGGAAAGTAGAAAATGTACCAAAGAAGAGGGTAATGTAGCTAAGGAGATTTCCAACCAGAGTGTTTAATAAGTATGGTGTGGTTTCTTCTTGTTGCTTTTAGTAAAATGTGAGAGGAGAGAGAAATTAAAGGAAGGATTGTTTTTGTGGTGGCTTAAAACAATAGAACTTAATTTTCTTGCAGTTCTGGGGGCCAGAAGTCTGAAATAAGTATCTTTGGGCAGAAATCAAGGCGTCAGCATGGCCTAGAGCCTCTAGGGAAGAATATGTTCCTTGCCTCTTTCAGTTTTTGGTGACTGGGTGTGTTCCTTGGCTTGTGCCAGCATCATGTCAATCTTCAAAGCCCTCATCTTCAAACCTCTGTCTGCTTCATCTTCATATTGCCTTCTCTGTGAAATCTCTCTCTGTTTCTCTCTTATAAGAACATTTGTGATGGCATTTAGTGCCCACCCTGATAATTCAGGATAATCTCAAGATCCTTAATCAAATGTGCAAAGACTCTTGTCCAAATAACATATCATTTACAAGTTCCAGGAATTTGGACCTGGTATCTTTGGGGTCATTTTTTAGACTATCACATATATTCACCTTCCTCCCTCCCTCCATGTCTCCATCCCTCTCTCCCTTCCTTCTTCCTTCCTTTCTTCCAGAACTTTTAAGATCATGAATATATCCTGCTCTTCTACAAAACTGCCTCTTAGATTTAGCATCCATTGATTCTTGCATGAACCAATGTTTGCATGATGGCTACAAAATAATGATTTTTCCAGTTCCAGCACCCCTTCCACATTAATGATTATCCTCCCTTCTCACTTTTTCTGTGTATCTTTGTTAACTATTCTTCTTTTTGCTTGTATCTGTTTATCTGTCTATACAGCTATATGTCTGTGTATTGTATCTGTCTGTATATTTATCCATCTATCCATTATTTATTTGGACACATATACCTATTGTTTTCCCCTAATAGTTTAGAATTCATTAATGTACTTAATTATTTTGATGCTCAAATTGTCCTAGTTTTGACCAGTAGGAGACCTTTTACTCTGGCTTTTCTGTCCTTGTAACTTCTTCCTATCAAATTTTTTTTTTTTTTTTAAAGAACTTCTTACTTTTAGGCATAAGAAGATGTTCATTGCTCATCTTGAATTTATTATGCTCCAGCCCTGGAATCAGCCATCTTTTCACAGAGCCCTGGTTGCTTTTTGTGGGGAGTGATTTTAGAAACTATGTTAGTTATCAATTTATTGCATTTTAGCTCCAAATCCACCTTTTATTGCCTTATTGGACCTACTTTTCCAACTGGCATGTATAAACTTAATCCGCAGAGGGTGTTGGAGGGGCCCTGTGGGAGATAGGGTTTGGGTGTACTTCTGTTCCTGCTTGCTGTGTTGCCAGTGGCATGTGTGTGTGTGGGCGCCCAGCGTGCTCACCCTCTAGCAAATTTTGTTGCCGTTTCCTATCTGGGGCTTCCTGCCTTCCACCCTTGGCCTGCTGACACCACAGCAAAGTTTCCTGTTTGTCAGTTCCAGCCTGCAGTTCCTTGCGCACCGACTTTGGCCCTCCTACTATGGAACAGGTGTGGCTCGGGCAGCCCAGCTAACTTCTCTTACCCAGTGTGCTGCAGCCACACTGTCTCCATGAGATCTGAAGTCCAGCCTTGGGGACGAGGCACCCCTTACTAGTACTGCCTTTGGTTTTCTCTCTCCACCCTAGGATATTCCTTACAGTTCTCTTTTATTCCTTCTTAGTAGTTAATCCTGTGTAAATAGTTAACAATTCTTTATATGACTTTTCCTGTTCAAATTGCTGTGTGGATTCCATTTTTTGGCTGGACTCTGGCTGCCACAGAGACGAAAGAGACGACTGCCTGGACAGTAGATAAGCTCATGGTCGCTTGCTTTTAGGCTCTTTCAGCTGCTATAGTTGGGAAACACAATGTATTTATGTACATACATATTACAATGCATACATAATACATACTTCCATTCATATACAAACCTGCATATATACATGTATATGTACACATATATTTTTATATACATGTACATGTACATATACATATACATATTTCAGAGTTGTTTATGATAGCTTTTGCCAAACAAATTTTTATATGTTCAGGTCTATTCTTGCATGCCCCTCCACTAACCTCCCTGCCAAGATTTTTCAGTTTTGGTCCTGATTAGAAAGGTCTCCCATACCTACATTTGCTTGTAAGATGATTTTTATAGCTTAAAAAGTTCTTTTTAATATCCATGTGGAATTTATATTTGAATGGGATGTCAGATGATGCTCCATTTTACTGTTCTTTCAGATGGTTAGGTATCTGTTATAAGATCATTTATTAAATAATCCATATTTTTCCTAGTGAAATCTTTGTTATACTTTTCATATGCATTGCCATAAAGGTTTTTTTCTTTTGTGGCATTTATTTGTCTTTTCTTACATTAATTCCTGTTTCTATACCATGTTGATTTTCGTATAATGGCTTTATAGAGTATGTTCTGATACCAGCTATATTTCTCATCAACATTGGAGAAATTGCTGCCTTTCAAGATCATCCTGGAATTCCTGGGGCTCTTACATTGGTGCTTCTTGGTTTTAAGAAGCCATGCCAATTATCCATTTATTACCTCTTAGCTTCAGGTCCCTTCTTTCTTTTTTCTTTTTGGCCATGCTGCGTGGCTTGCAGGATTTTAGTTCCCCAACCAGGGACTGAACCCGTGCCCTCGGCAGTGAAAGCGCAGAGTCCTAACCACTGGACCTCCAGGGAGTTCCCTTCAGGTCCCTTCTTTCATTTTCCGTTCTGCATTAATGGGTTGGACTCCGTAAGCATTTTCCTTTACAGTGAGTATGCAGTTAAGCTTCACAGTAGAGGACACTGGAGGGGCACTGTGGGAGGGTCAGGTCTTTTCTTCTTCTTTCCAGTGTTCTATGGGCTTTGTTTTTCATTTTGCTTTTGCTGCACCGTTGCCAGAGGCATCTGCCTCAGCTGTATACCTAGAGCCCAGGCTCCTGATAAGCTTGCAGCCCCAGCCAATTATGGCCATTTAGCTAAGCACACCAAGGTCCCCCAGACCTATTGGAGAATGGGCTTCAGACTCTCTGACTTCCTCTGTGTACCTGCCTCTCAGCTTCAGCCTGCTAGCACCCTGTACCCCTCCTGACAGGGCCACTGTAGACCTAAGGCCTTGTTGCCCTGCAGGCGAACAGATTCTTGATGCCCCTCTCCTTCTCCATGCATGTCTGACAGCTTTGGCCTGCCTTTATTACTTCAGAAAGTCATTTCCTGTGGCCTTCCCGACACTGCCACTGTGTCCCCCAGGCCTTGCATTACCTTGCTTGTGAGTGGGCTCCCGGCACTGTGACTCTCTCGTTGCCCACCCGCCAGACTTGTCCCTTCTGAAGTCTGCAGGGGTCTTTCCTGGCAACTGTGGACCAGTTCTGGCCCGGGGAACCCAGCAAATGTCTCCCCCATCCAGTGGCTGTAACCATACCTTTTCCAAGAAGATCTGAGTCCTAACCTTGGAGAGGGCTTCCCCCTTCCAATTTTTTTCTTCCTTGGGTACCCTGGGGTATTCTTTAGAGTTCTCTTTTCACCCTAGAGTTTCTCATTTTTCCATTGTCATGGTTAATAATTCTTTATATTAAACTTTTCCTGTTCCAATTACTGTGTGGTTTTGATCTCTTGACTGAACCCTGCTGTCTGTCTTTCATTTTAGAAGAATTCTGGATGATCTGACGTTATCTTGTCTCCATTGGCTAAGAGTCCACGTGGCACAGGGATTTCTTCATTCTGATTTGATTGCAGGACCACAGTACTAACTGAGCTTCACACCTGCTTCCTCAGGATATTCAGCACGTTTTAACAGCTCCTTGAGATCTGGGCACAAGATGCAGAGAATCTTACATAGTATAGCAACATCAGTGGCATTTATGCCAGAATAAAGTGGTCATCGAAAGCTTCTTGCTACAATTCTGTAATTTTAATAAATACTAAATATTAACAATTTATGATATATAGTGATATTTTGAAATATAAGTAATAGCAAGAAGTATCTTGGATGCATAATTAAAAAGGTGAAAAACAATTGAGGGATGTGGGCAACTCGTCACTAGCAACAGAACCATTAGTCCTGATGGGTCCATCCATTCATTCCGTTCTCCTACTAAGCATTAGGGGGATCCACAAACTCTTTGTTGTCCTAGGCTATTAACCTTTGACTGCTTGCTTTTGGCCTTTGAGTCCAGTCATTCCGTTGGTACTCCACATTTCTGTTGCCTTTTGTTCATAGTTACTATCCAGGATCTATGGTTCCCTACCTTTTTTCTTGACACCTGTCCTGATTAAAATTGTAGCTGGTTACATGCCACAAATCTGTTATTGGTGGAGTCTTCTCTGATTAATTTCAGTTTAGCTCTTAATTATCTGGAAATTTTATAGGCACATTTAATTCAAGAAACATTTTAGAAATAAGCACTGTGGATACAAGGACTCAATCTCTGTCTTCTAAGAAACTTAGAGTCTCATAGTTGAAGTGAGCATCATGATCCAGAAGTGCTTTAGGATGTGGCATTCTTACTGTCAAGTTTTTAAATCTTGTGACACTCTACTTTTACTATGAAGATGCAAATAATTTAAAAAATTGACTAATCTGAGGAGTTTTAAGAATCATACTTCTAAATCCACATCAAAAAGTTTTTTTTTTTTTGTATTCTGAAAGTAAAGAAACCTCCCTCATGTTGTACTTAACTGTCTTTTCCTCCCCCTTTCAACTCTAAGCTGTGTTGTTTAGAGACTGCTTTATTCTTACTTATGGATATATCTTCAGCATGTAGGACCATGCCTAACATATAAATGCTTGAAAAATAAATTGAGCAAAAAGAAAATGAGTTAAGATTTAAGAGTTGGAGTAGTTATAGGCAATGATATTAAAAGTCAGTCATGGGCTTCCCTGGTGGCATAGTGGTTAAGAATCCATCTGCCAATGGCAGGGGACACAGGTTTGAGCCCTGGTGCGGTAAGATCCCACATGCGGCGGAGCAACTAAGCCCATGAGCCGCAACTACTGAGCCTACGCTCTAGAGCCCGCGAGCCACAACTACTGAGCCTGTGTGCTACAGCTACTTAAGCCTGCGTACCTAGAGCCCGTGCTCTGCAACAAGAGAAGTCACCGCGATGAGAAGCCCGCACACCGCAACGAAGAGTATTCCCTGCTCGCCGCAACTAGAGAAAGACTGCGTGCATCAACGAAGACCCAATGAAGCCCAAAAAAGAAAAAAAAAGTCAGTCTCATGGCAGAAATTTAAAAGTTTGATTATAGCTACTATGGGGAAATAGATACAGGAAGAGTAGAAATTTGACCAGTTTGGGGAAGACAATTTGGAATATACCTTTTCCTGTTTTTGGTAAATTTTACTACACGTCTATTCTCATGTCTACATAGGAGATATTTATCAGATTATTAGACGCTTTGGCTTCAGAAGTCTCCTTTACACTCTTAAAAATTATTGAAGCTTGAAGAACTGTTGTTTATTTGGTTGTATCTCTTAATATTTACCATACTAGCAGTTTAAAAATATTATTGTACTAAATTAAGAATAAAAACACACTTAACATGTTAATATTTTTATGAAAAATGATTTTTCCAAAGCAAAAAATCTAGAGGAGTAGTATTAGTTTACTTTTGCGAACCTCCAATGCCTGTATTAAAAGAAGACAGCTGATTCTTTTTTTTAAAAATAAATTTATTTATTTTATTTATTTATTTTTGGCTGCGTTGGGTCTTCCTTGCTGTGTGCGGGCTTTCTCTAGTTGCGGCGAGCAGGGGCTACTCTTCGTTGCGGTGTGTGGGCTTCTCTTTGTGGTGGCTTCTCTTGCTGCGGAGCACGGGCTTTAGGCGCGCAGGTTTCAGTAGTTGTGGCTTGCGGGCTCTAGAGTGCAGGTTCAGTAGTTGTGGTGCATGGGCTTAGTTGCTCTGTGGCATGTGGGATCTCCCTGGACCAGGGCTCGAACCTGTGCCCCCTACCTTGGCAGGTGGATTCTTAACCGCTGCACCACCAGGGAAGTCCCAACAGCTGATTCTTATATCTGCTTCTGGATTCAGTCTGTGGTGATGGTTTTGGTTGAAGTATATGACGAAAATTTAGGGTCACACAGATGATGTAGTTGAAAAAGGGAGGAGTATTTTAATAGCTCTTCAGATAATTGAAGATATTCTTTGATACATCAGAGCTTGACAGTGGTAGATTCCTTCTTTTTTTGTTATTGAAGTCTAGCTGATTTACAATATTATGTTAGTTTCAGGTGTACAACATAGTGCTTTGATATTTTTATAAATTATACTCTATTCGAAGTTATAAAATGTTGGCTATATTCTGTGTGCTGTACATTACATCCTTGTATCTTATTTATTTTATGCCTCGTAGTTTGAACCTCTTAATCCTCTACCCCTATATTGCCCCTCCCCTCAGCCTTGTCTCCACTGGTAACCATTAGTTTGTTCTATGTATCTGTGTGTCTGTTTCTGTTTTGTCATACTCATTTGTTTGTCTTATTTTTTAGATTCTACATATAAGTGAAAATATACAGTATTTGTCTTTCTCTGCCTTATTTCACTAAGCATAATACTTTCCAGGTCCATCCATGTTGTTACATATGGCAAAATTTTATTCTTTTCTATGACTGAGTAGACAGCGGTAATTTCTTATTCTTTTATTAAAATTTTTTTTTAATTGGAGTATAATTGCTTTAGAACATTGTGTTAGTTTCTGCTGTAGAATGAAGTGAATCAGCCGTATGTCTATCTACCTGTATCCCCTCCCCCTTGGACCTCCCTCCCCCGCCCCCCATCCCACCCATCTAGGTCGTCACAGAGCACCGAACTGAGCTTTCTGTGCTTTATAGCATGTTCCCACTAGCTATCAGTTTTACGCATGGTAGTGTATATATGTCAGTCGTAATCTCCCAATTCGTCCCACCTTCCCCATCACCCCCTGGGTCCATATGTCCGTTCTGTACATCTACGTCTCTATTCCTGCCCTGCAAATAGGTTTGTCTCTACCATTTTTCTATATTCCACATATATGCGTTACTATATGATATTTGTTTTTCTCTTTCTGGCTTACTTCATTCTGACTGACAGACTCTAGGTCCATCCACATCTCTACAAATGACCAAATTTCATTCGTTTTTACGGCTGAGTAATATTCCATTGTAGATATATGTGCCACATCTTCTTTATCCGTTCATCTGTCATTGGACATTTAGGTTGTTTCCATGTCCTGGCTATTGTAAATAGAGCTGCAATGAACATTGGGGTACTTGTGTCCTTTTGAATTATGGTTTTCTCAGGGTATATGCCCAGTAGTAGGATTGCTGGGTAATACAGTAGTTCTATTTTTAGTTTTATAAAGAACCTCCATACTGTTCTTCATAGTGGCTGTACCAATTTACATTCCCACCAGCAGTGCAAGAGGGTTCCCTTTTCGCCACACCCTCTCCAGCATTTACTGTTTGTAGATGTTTTGACGATGGCCACTCTGACCGGTGTGAGGTGATGCCTCATTGTAGTTT
Organism: Balaenoptera physalus; assembly: GCF_965194825.1. Classification (NCBI taxonomy): domain Eukaryota; kingdom Metazoa; phylum Chordata; class Mammalia; order Artiodactyla; family Balaenopteridae; genus Balaenoptera; species Balaenoptera physalus. The sequence goes on from NC_138882.1 coordinate 42,178,804, forward strand.
TGATTTGCATTTCTCTAATAATTGGTGATGTTGAATGTCTTGTCATGTGCCTCTTGGCCATCTGTATGTCATCTTTGGTGAAATGTCTATTTAGGTTTTCCACCCATTTTTTGTTTGGGTTGTTTGTTTTTTTGATATTGAGCTCCATGTGCTGTTTGTATATTTTGGAGATTAATCCTTTGTTGCTTCGTTTGCAAATATTTTCTCCCATTCTGAGGGTTGTCTTTTCATCTTGTTTATTGTTTCCTTTGCTGTGCAAAAGCTTTTAAGTTTCATTAGGTCCCATTTGTTTATTTTTGGTTTTATTTTCATTATTCTAGGAGGTGGGTCAAAAAGGATCTTGCTGTGGTTTATGTCAAAGAGTGTTTTTCCTATGTTTTCCTCAAAAGTTTTGTAGTGTCCGGTCTTACATTTACGTCTTTTTTTTTAAAAAATTTATTATTTATTTTTGGCTGTGTTGGGTCTTCGTTTCTGTGCGAGGGCTTTCTCTAGTTGCGGCAAGCGGGGGCCACTCTTCATCGCGGTGCGCGGGCCTCTCACTATCGCGGCCTCTCTTGTTGTGGAGCACAGGCTCCAGACGCTCAGGCTCAGTAGTTGTGGCTCACGGGCCTAGTTGCTCTGCGGCATGTGGGATCTTCCCAGACCAGGGCTCGAACCCGTGTCCCCTGCATTGGCAGGCAGATTCTCAACCACTGCGCCACCAGGGAAGCCCTTACATTTACGTCTTTAATCCATTTTGAGTTTATTTTTGTGTATGGTGTTAGGGAGTGTTCTAATTTCATTCTTTTACATGTAGCTGTCCAGTTTTCCCAGCACCACTTATTGATGAAGCTGTCTTATCTCCATTGTATGTTCTTGCCTCATTTGTCATAAAGTAGGTGACCATATGTGTGTGGGTTTATCTCTGAGCTTTCTATCCTGTACCACTGATCTATATTTCTGTTTTTGTGCCAGTAACATGCTGTCTTGGTTACTGTAGCTTTGTAGTATAGCTTGAAGTCGGGGAGCCTGATTCCTCCAGCTCCATGTTTTTTCCCTCAAGATTGCTTTGGCTATTCAGGGTCTTTTGTGTTTCCATACAAATTGTAAAATTTTTTGTTCTAATTCTGTGAAGAATGCCACTGGTAATTTGATAGGGATTGCATTGAATCTGTAGATTGCTTTAGGTAGTATAATCATTTTCACAAATCTGATTCTTCCAATCCAAGAACGTGGTATATTTCTTCTATCTGTTTATGTCATCTTTGATTTCTTTCATCAGTGTTTTATAGTTTTCTGAGTACAGGTCTTTTGCCTCCTTAGGTAGGTTTATTCCTAGGTGTTTTATTCTTTTTGTTGTGATGGTAAATTGGATTGTTTCTTTAATTTCTCTTTTTGATCTTTCATTGTTAGTGTATAGGAATGCAAGAGATTTCTGTGCATTGATTTTGTATCCTGCAACTTTACCAAATTCATTGATTAATTCTAGTAGTTTTCTGGTGGCATCTTTAGGATTTTTAATGTATAATATCATGCCATCGGCAAACAGTGACAGTTTTACTTCTTTTCCAATTTGTGTTCGTTTTATTTCTTTTTCTTCTCTGATTGCCATGGCTAGGACTTCCAAAACTATGTTGAATGAGTGGCAAGAGTGGACATCCTTGTCTTGTTCCTGGTCTTAGTGGAAATGCTTTCAGTTTTTCACCAATGATGTTTGGTGTAGGTTTGTCATATATGGCCTTTATTATGTTGCAGTAGGTTCCGTCTGTGCACATTTTCTGGAGAGTTTTAATCATAAATCGGTGTTGAATTTTGTCAGAAGCTTTTTCTGCACCTATTGAGATGATCATATGGTTTTTATTCCTTAATTTGTTAATATGGTGTATCACATTGATTTATTTGCATATATTGAAGAATCCTTACATTCCTGGGACAAATCCCACTTGATCATAGTGTATGATCCTTTTAAAGTGTTGTTGGATTCTGTTTGCTAGTATTTTGTTGAGGATTTTTGTGTCTGTGTTCATCAGTGATATTGGTCTGTGATTTTCTTTTTTTGTGATATCTTTTTCTGGTTTTGGTATCAGGGTGATGGTGGCCTCATAGAAAAAATTTGGGAGTTTTCCTTCCTCTGCAATTTTTTTGAAGAGTTTGAGAAGGATAGGTGTTAGCTCTTCTTTAAATGTTTGGTAGAATTTGCCTGTGAAGCCATCTGGTCCTGGACTTTTGTTTGTTGGAAGATTTTTAATTATTGTTTCAATTTCGTTACTCGTTATAGGTCTGTTTATATTTTCTAATTCTTCCTGGTTCAGTCTTAGAAAATTGTACCTTTCCAAGAATTTGTCCATTTCTTTGAGGTTGTCCATTTTAATGGCATATAGTTGTTTGTAGTAGTCTCTTATAATCCTTCGTATTTCTGCGGTGTCAGTTGTGATTTCTCCTATTTCATTTCAAATTTTTTTGATTTGGGCCCTCTCCCTTTTTTTCTTGATGAGTCTGGCTAAAGGTTTATCAATTTTGTTTATCTTCTCAAAGACCCAACTTTTACTTTTATTGATCTTTGCTATTGTTTCCTTCATTTCTGTTGTATTTATTTCTGCTCTGATATTTATGAATTCTTTCCTTCTACTGACTTTGGGTTTTCTTTGTTCTTCTTTCCCTCATTGCTTTAAGTGTAAGGTTAGATTGTTTATTTGAGATTTTTCTTGTTTCTTGAGGTGAGATTGAATTGCTATAAACTTCCCTCTTAGAACTGCTTTTGCTGTGTCCCATAGGTTTTGGGTCATCGTGTTTTCATTGTCATTTGTTTCTAGGTATTTTTTATTTCCTCTTTGGTGTCTTCAGTGATCTCTTGGTTATTTAGTAGCACGCTGTTTAGTCTCCATGTATTTGTGATTTTTCAGTCGTTTTCCTGTAATTGATTTCTAATCTCATAGCCTTGTTGTTGGAAAAGATGCTCGATATGATTTCAGTTTTCTTAAACTTTCCAAGGCTTGATTTGTGACCCAAGATGTATCTATCCTGGAGAATGTTCTGTGTGCACTGAGAAGAAAGTGTATTCTGCCACTTTTGGGTGGACTCTCCTATAAATATCAATTAAATCTATCTGGTCTATTGTGTCATTTAAAGCTTGTGTTTCCTTATTTATTTTCTGTTTGGATGATCTGTCCATTGCTGTAAGTGGGGTGTTAAAGTCCCCTACAATTATTGTGTTACTGTCGATTTCTCCTTTTATGGTTAGCATTTGCCTTATATATTGAGGTGCTCCTATGTTGCATGTATAAATATTTATAATTGTTATATCTTCTTTTTGGATTGATCCCTTGATCATCATGTAGTGTCTTCCCTTATCACTTGTAACAGTCTTTATTTTAAAGTCTATTTTATCTGATATGACTGTTGCTACTCCAGCTTTCTTTTGATTTCCATTTGCATGGAATATCTTTTTCCATCCCCTCACTTTCAGTCTGTATGTGTCCCTAGGTGTGAAGTAGGTCTCTTGTAGACAACATATATATACAGGTCTTGTTTTTGTATCCATTCAGCCAGTCTGTGTCTTTTGGTGCGGGCATTTAATCCATTTACATTTAGGGTATTTATCGATATGTATGTTCCTATTACCATTTTCTTAATTATTTTAGGTTTGTTTCTGTCGGTCTTTTTCTTCACCTAGAGAAGTTCCTATAGCATTTGTTGTAAAGCTGGTTTGGTGGTGGCAAACTGTCTTAACTTTTGCTTGTCTGTAAAGGTTTTAATTTCTCCATCAAATCTGAATGAGATCCTTGCTGGGTAGAGTAATCTTGGTTGTAGGTTTTCCTCTTTCATTACTTTAAGTATACCCTGCCACTCCCTTCTCGCCTGCAGAGTTTCTGCTGAAAATCCAGCTGATAACCTTATGGGGATTCCCTTGTATGTTATGTTTTGCTTTTCCCTTGCTGCTTTAAATATTTTTTTCTTTGAATTTAATTTTTGATAGTTTGATTAATGTGTGTGTTGGTGTGTTTCTCCTAGGGTTTATCCTGTATGGGACTCTGTGTGCTTCCTGGACTTGGGTGGCTATTTCCTTTCCCACATTAGGGAAGTTTTTGACTATAATCTCTTTGAATATTTTCTCAGACCCTTCCTTTTTCTGTTCTTCTTCTGGGACCCCTATAATTAGAATGTTGGTGCATTTAGTGTTGTCCCAGAGGTCTCTGAGATTGTCTTCAATTCTTTTCATTCTTTTGTCTTTATTCTGCTCCTCGGCAGTTATTTCCACCATTCTGTCTTCCAGCTCACTTATTTGTTCTTCTGCCTCAGTTATTCTGCTGTTGATTCCTTCTAGTGTATTTTTAATTTCATTTATTGTGTTGTTCATCTCTGTTTGTTCTTTAGTTCTTCTAGGTCTTTCTTAAATATTTCTTGTATTTTCTTGATCTGTGCCTCCATTCTGTTTCTGAGATTTTGGATCATTTGTACTATCATTACTCTGAATTCCTTTTCAGGTAAGTTGCTTATTTCCTCTTCATTTATTTGGTCATATGTTTTTACTTTGCTCCTTTATCTGTAACATGGTTTTTTGTCGTCTCATTTTTGTTTTTTGTTTTTTTTTGATGGGTGGGACTGTGTTCCTGTCTTACTGGTTGTTTGGCCTGAGGCTTCCAGCACTGGAGTTTGTAGGCTGTTGGGTACAGCTGGGTCTTGGTGGTGAGATGAGGACCTCCGGGAGACCTCAGTCTGATTAATATTCCTTGGGGTCTGAGGTTCTCTGTTAGTCCAGTGGTTCGGACTCAGAGCTCCTACATAGGGACTCAGGCCCAACCCCTGGCCCGTGAACCAAGATCCCGCAAGACATGCGGGGTGGCAAAGAATAAAAAAAGGGAGGAGACAATAACAAAGAGTAAACAATAAAATAAGATTAGAAAACTAACAGATGTGTTAGAAAAAATAAAAATATAGATGAAACAATAACAAGAAGATAAGACAGAACCACAGTAGCAAGAAAGAGGGAAAAGAAAAACAACCAGAAAAGGCCTTGGCTGGGGGGGTGGGGCTTAGGCAGGGGTGTGGATTAGGCGGCGGCGGGGTCTAGGTTTAGGACCTATGGGCCCTGGGTGGATGGGGGCGGGGCATAGGCTCAGTGCAGCCAGAGGGGCCCTGGAGTGCCTCTGGCCTTGGAGTGTGGATGATGAGGCCCAGGACCTCAGCAGGGTCCCTGGGGTCTGATTGGTTGGGGAAATGTTAGCCGCGCTTCTCCCCGCTGATCCTCCCATCCCAGAGGGTCCCTCCCCGTTCGCCTCTACTCTTCTCCCCCCCTTCCCCCACCATGCCCCTAGGACCCACGCGGCTGGAGGGGATCCTGGATGATCGAGGACCAGGCCTGGGACCCCAGCAGGCTCCCCGGGCCCGAGTGGGCAGGGAAAATGCTAGGCACGTTCCCACCGATCCTCCATTCCTGGAGGGTCCCTTGTCTTCCTCCTCTCTTTCCCCCGCACCACTTTGCTCCCATGCCCCTACGACTCACGCGGTCGGAGGGCGCCCTGGAAGGTAGAGGACCAGGCCGGGGAGCCCAGCAGGCTTCCTGGGGCCTGCCTAGGTGGGGGAAACACAAGCTGCGTTCCCTCCCTGATCCTCCGATCCCTGAGGATCCCTCCCCATTTGCCTCTCCTCTTCTTTCCCCCCCGTCCCTCCCACGCCCCCAGGACCCACATGGCCAGAAGGGGCCCCGGAGGGCAGAGGACCCGGCCTGGGACCCCAGCAGGCTTCCCAGGGCCCGATTGGGCAGGGGAAATGCTAGCCGCTTTCCCCTCTGATCCTCTGAACCCCCAAGGGTCTCTGAAGGCTTGGGAACCCCTTTCCTCCCCCAGCCACCCTTCATGGGTGCTGTTCCCTTTTGGCCTCTACTTCTCCTCCCCCCCTTGCTCCCCCCTACATCCTACCTTGTCACTTGGGGGTTCCTCCTGTCCCGTTGGGTGTTGAGGTCCCCCACCAGCATCTGGTAGGTGCCCTAGTTGTGGAGAGAGGCAAACTCTGCGTCCTCCCACTGTGCCATCTTGACTCCGCCCCCCACAGCAGTAATTTCTTAAAGGTTTAATTGCATTATGGAATCTGAAACCCTATCATTGAACCTTTGATACTTTGTTGTATTAAAATCCATTGGTCTGGGGACTTCCCTGGTGGTGCAGTGGTTAAGAATCTGCCTGCCATGGCAGGGGACATGGGTTCGATCCCTGGTCCAGGAAGACCCCACATGCCGCAGAGCAACTAAGCCCATGGGCCACAGCTACTGAATCTGCGCTCTAGAGCCTGTGAGCCACAACTACTGAGCCCACGCACCACAACTACTGAAGCCCACATGCCCTAGAGCCTGTGCTCTCCAACTGCTGAGCCCACGCGCTGCAATTACTGAAGCCCGTGCGCTCTAGGACCTGCGTGCCACAACTACTGAGCCTGCGTGCTGCAGCTGCTGAAGCCCGCACTCCTAGAGCCCGTGCTCCTCAGCAAGAGAAGCCACCACAATGAGAAGCCCGCACATCTCAACGAAGAGTAGCCCCCACTCACCACAACTGCAGAAAGCCCATGTGCAGCAACGAAGACCCAATACAGGCAAAAAAAAAAAAAACGTAAAAAATTAAAAAAAAAATCCATCTGGTCTGTCTTAGATTTGAATGGGTATTTTACTTATGCATGAGCTTGTAACATCATGCATTGATCATTTGAAAAAGATTGGTTCCTTGAGTTACGCAGATCTTCAAAATGTTGACCCATTTCATTATATAATATCAAAAATTGTTAATATCATCACAGATCGCTAAAGGAAATTTTTTAAGTATTGCGAAGCTGTCAAGCTTATAGTGAATTGACAGCTTGAATTTCATCACTGAAAACAATGCCATTGGTTGTTTTACTTGAAGTGTTAGGCTCAGTTTGTTTATTTTTGAGAATATCTGTCAAATATCCAAGTCTGAGTAGTTATAGTTTTTTTTTACCCATAGACTTTTAAAAAGAAATGGTCTCAGGGACTTCCCTGGTGGTCCAGTGGTAAAGAATCTGCCTTGCAATGCAGGGGACACAGGTTCGATCCCCGGTCAGGGAACTGTGATCCCACATGCCATGGGGTAACTAAGCCCGTGTGCCACAACTACTGAGCTCTCACGTCTCAACTAGAGCCCACGTGCCACAGACTGCAGAGCCCTCTGGAACCCGCACGTCACAACTACATAAGAGAAAACCTGCACGCCACAACTAGAGAGAAGCCCGCGCACCACAATGAAGAGCCTGCACGCTGCAGCTAAGACCCGACACAGCCAAAAATAAAGAAAAAAAAATAGAAATGGTCTCAAGGATTGAGGTTTAATAAAGTTAATAATTTTTACTGCTTCATCAAGGACATTCTCACGTGAAACTGGCATTTAAAAAAATTTAATATGAGTGAGTGGCAATAAGGAATATGATGAGTACTAGTAAGTATAGTTTGGTGTCATTGTCTTGATTCATGCCAAGAGGTCAGCAGTTTTACTGCCATTGCTTTTAGATTATCAGTGCAAATGTCAATGTGGTGAAAAATGCACCTGCTGTCTTGGTATTATTATGAAAATGGTTTTGACCTTGTTGATACCTTAAAAGGCCCTCGGGGGGACCCCCAGCAGTCTGTGGACCAAACTTTGAGAACACACAGCACATATATGAACACACTTATATGTATATACACATGGATTTCCTTGGCAGCATTTTCAATACTGACACTGAATTTTTGCACTGTGTGATTCTATGGCTGTGCCATAATTTAGCCAATTAATAGAATTCTACAGCTATTTGAGATACACTGATACAGAAAGATGTCCAAGATATACTTTTAAGATACAGAAAACAAATGTTGCATAGCAATATGTTTAGTAAGATCCCATCTGTGTTTAAATAGACATACATATTTGTGTGAAGTGATACCTAATGTGTATAACCTATGATGATGTGGGTGGAGGGATATTTTTACTTTCTGCCTTATACGTTCTGTACTGTGGAATTCAACTGCACCCAAGTAGCTGTAACTTTAATGTTGGGAGATGTACAGCCCGGCTTCTTAAACAATAAGCTTGTCACTGGGTGAAAGGGAGTGGCTTCTGAATTGGTTGAGGTTCTTAGCTATTATTGTCTGTTGCTAGTGGATTATTTTCAGCTTTTCTCCACATCCTTATATATTAAAGAGTGAAATTTTCTTATTAATCTTAGTAAGGGAGCAATTTATCTCTTTCAATAAATGGTACAGTCCATTTGTAATACTTATAGTTGCAGTGAACCTTGCAGGCAGCAGCTGTGGTTGTGTGGAGGGAAGTGTTGGTTAATCATCTGTCTTTTAGCTATTCTCACATTTTTAGTACATAAGCCTCAGCTGCAAAAGAGAGTCCTATTGTAATTTACAGAACCATTGGATATGTAGTTACTCTTCTAATGTTACAGTGAAAAGAAACATGCCTTTTGCAGTCAGATAGATTTAGGCCCAAATCTTCTCTCCATTATTTACTTAGCAGTGTGATCTTGTACAAATTAACATCTGAGCCTATTTTGTTATTGGTGAGTTAGGGATTATAGCTTCCTGTTCTGAGGATCATATCCGTAGTGTGTATAGCTCAGTGCTTGACACACGTCAGCTACTGTTAGCTCTCATCTGTTGCTCGGTCTGCCTTTCCTCTAATGTACCACACTTTCTCTGTCTCCTTCTTCAGTGTTGCACTGTTCCACTGAGGACGTTCTGGTTAGCCTTTAAGAGTTTTAGCTGTCTCATCTTCTAGGAAGTTCTGTTTCCTTTAGGCTGAGTTACTTGTTTTCCCCTTGTGGTTCTACATCTCACCAATATGACACTTAACTCATTTTATTTTTCTCCAACTTTTTTAACTTGCAAAATTTTCAAATTTACCAGAAGACCCTAAAGAATAGTGTAGTGAACACTTTTACATACCTTTTGTCCAAGTTCACTGATGAACATTTTGCCACATTTTCCTGTATCTGTGTGTGTGTGTGTGTGTGTATCATTTTTTTACTGAACCACTTGAGAATAAGTTGCAGATATTGTGACATTTCATCCCTACTTCCCATATTTCCCCTATAGTCACAATACCATATTATTCAAGGAATTTAGCACTCAAGGAATTTAGCATTGATATAATACTATTATCAAATATGTAGTCAATATTCAGATTTTTCCATTTATTCTAAAAATGTTTTTTTTAGATTTTTTTCTTTTTTGGATCCAGGATTATGCCTCTAGGTTTGTTTCTTTAATCTAGACTATTCCTTATGCATTTGTTTTGGTCTTTCATGACATTGACATTTTTAAAGAGTGTGAGACAGTTGTTTTTAGGTTTCACAATCTTGATCCGATTGTTTTCTCATGATTAGATCGTTTTTTGTTTGCTTTGTTACATCTCTCCTCACAGTATGATTTCCTGTGAGAAAGGCAAAGCAGTTCCTGACAGATCTAAGAAAGAACTGGCCCGACACTACCTATTTTTTTGACTTTCGTGTTTCTTAAAGTTGGCCTGGCATTCACAGCTAAGCTGTGTTGTTCTTCTGTTGAACGTAAGCAGTTTCACAGAACAGGAACATTAGACAAGGTCACTCTGTGTCCTTGGATCAAGACTAAAACGAGACCACTCTGTAATCATGTCTGGACACAGACAAAAACATTTTTCAAGTCACAAAAATGATCAAGCATATCTTCATCCTGGCTATCGTGATGACTACAGCTTTTTTTCTTACAAATCACAGCCTTATAGCCTCTCTTCATTCTTCTTGCCTTATAGTAAGATTTATTAAAATCATAGAATCATAGAATTAGATAGAATTAACAGAATCATAGAATTACTCCCACTTCCTGACAGCATCCAAGCTAGGGCAAACAAAGCCCCACTTCTTTGAATCTTTCCCCAAAGCACCTAACACAAGCTCAAATCCTGTAAGTCCTTTCTAACACCCTCTTAGTGAAATGCCTCAGGGTTCCCCATAGTATACTTTCTCGGAGTCTTAAATCCAGCTTGTTTAACTAGAGGTATATTCTTGGTGCTGTTGACTAGAGGGAGTTCACACCTGAGAACGTTGGCCTCCCTCTTTTTCCTCTGTGAATGAATTTTTAATACAGTTAAGAATTAGCACCAAGCTTTTCTGGCTAGTTTCTTACTGGTCAAGGATAACTTTTAGTTTTGTATAATCAGTTTATGGTCATCGACATTTGCATTTTAAAAAAGTTGTGAACGCTGCTTTCAGGAGTTGTTCTACGTAATTAAAAAAACATAGAGAAAAATCTCAAAGGCAGCTTATAAATCAAAGAGAGAGACTTTATTTCCGACGCTTTACCAGCTTTGTTAGAAGGTTTTGGTTTAATTTTCCTTTTGCAGCTTTTAATAGCAAACCATTGTTCAGTAATTTGGAGGTGGTGGAGTGGCTTAAAGATAATATATACATACTCACACACAAATAATATAGTATGTAATATGTAATATTGTATAATAAACCTCAGGAAAAATTTGTTTTACATTTTCTATCACAATTACCTATAAATTTTCTACTCTGTTCACAGGAAAATAAAAAAATTTCCATTCCTGTGAATGGAAATTTAAAGCGCTGATAAGAGAAGCACCTGTTTATTAATTTCTCATAGTTGTTGCCTTTTAAGGGAGGTTGATGATATTAAAAGATTAACAATTTGAGAATAGCCACTAGTGTGTTATCTACCATTAGGATCTTGCTAACTCTTAACCTAATTTTCAGATTAGGTGGCTTTGTAACATATATTAGGGCCAGTAGTTACTGCATTAAAATTCATCTGCTTCTCTTTGTGCTGCCAATACTATTTTTTGTTGTTGTTATTTTGAAATATCTTAGGAACAAAGGAAGTGAGCATGATCTTTCATCATATTAGTTCTGATGATAGGATTCAGTGTAATTGAACCTTTTAATGCATTAGCCTTTAATTTTGGTTTTACTCCATTCTGAAAAATGTTCTAATTCATCTCTGCTTGTCCAAGTTTAGTGGAATAGAAATGCATAGATCAATAGAAATATAACAGACACACTTTTGACATGTTTATTCTATTTAGAAGTGATATGCTTGTTGCTTAAGCATTTAAATCTAGTTTAATAGGGAGGTGGGATGAGTCATTGATCACACTAGGATTAAAGCAGCTAAATTTTTATGTATTTGTTTCAGCCAGTAAATGAGAGTTTTTTAGGATGTCATCAAATATTAGGAAGTTTTTCATTAAAAATTTTCAACAAGTTGTTAGTTCATTTAAAGACAATATCAGGTGGTCTTGTGGGTTGAAGCATAATATAATGTGTGCGTTTTCTGGATTTCTGTTCTGAGATTGCAGATGCTCACATAAATACTAATTTCCAGGTACTGCAGTTTACTTTTTTGTTTAAAGGATAAATATGTTGGACAGTAATCATAAGCACCGAAGCATACTTAATTTCTTATTTAGGCAAAACAAGGAATAATGGACATTTAGCTGTCATTTTAACCTGTTTGGCCTACGGTTTTTTCCCCAAGATTGAATATCTTAGATTGTTTTCAGGCCACAGGATTTGCTCTATGTGTTAGGGCTCTTAGAAGTTTGTTTCCAGATAATATTATTGATAGGTATGCTAGCAGCGTCATTTTAGATGTGTTTTTTGTCATTGGAAGAATTTAATTTAATGTAATTGTTGCATATGAACTGGGAACTAATAGGAAAGCAGATTTAGCATAATGGATTATATTAGGTTTGGTTGTTACAAAACTTAAAACCAGATAGATGTCAATTTTTTTCTCGTGGCATAAGCTCTGGAGGTAGCCTATGCAGGGCAGCATAGGAGGCAGGGCAGCTCCACAGTAATCAGGAATCCAAGCTCCTGCCTTGTTGCTTTATCATTTTTAACCTCCCACATCATAGTCCTTCTTGGAAAGGGAAAAGGAGATAGAAGAAAAAGCTGGAGGTGGGGAGGTGAGGGGGTATATCAGTTGTCTCTGAAAGAGATTTTTGGTAATCTGCAAAATAACTTTTGTTTATATGTTATTGGCCAGAATTTAGTCCGTGTCCACATGTAACTGCAAGGCAAGCTGGAAATTGCAGTTTTTTTTTCCCCTGGGCCGCCATGTACCTAGTTAGAAATTGGGGATTATTTTACTTAGAAAGAAGGCGAGAACAGATATGATAGCAACTGGCTATCCCAAAGTAAATGAAGTAGCATACTGAATGTTAGGAATCCTCTAATTGATTGCCACTTGCCTGCTAACCTTTACTGGGCCTGGGCTCTTTGAGGATGCTGATACAAGTTACAGATCTTTTCCCTAGAAAAATGTACCTGTGGACATATGTGTGGAGTTTTGTAGGATTGTTGTAACCCATCCATTAAGCATAGGGGGTTGTTTATGGACGCACTGTTAAAATTTCTTTTTCTTTCTTTCTTTTTTTGGCTGTGTCGGGTCTGGCGGCACTTGGGATCTTCCTTGTGGCGCACAGGCTTCTCTCTAGTTGTGGCATGCAGGTTTTCTCTTCTCTGGTTGTGGCACGCAGGCTCCAGAGTGCGTGGGCTCTGTAGTTCTGGCACGTGCATTCCGGAGCACATGTGCTCTGTAGTTTGTGGCACACGTGCTCAATAGTTGTGGCGCACGGCTTAGTTGCCCCGCAGCATGTGGGATCTTAGTTCCCCCACCCGGGATTGATTGGAAGGCGGATTCTTTACCACTGGACCACCAGGGAAGTCCCTAAAATTTCTTATCTGTGAAAGATGACTATCTTTTAGGATAGAATGTTCCACTGTAAGATAGTTCTTTGTGTTAGAAAGTATTTCTACGTTTTTATTATTCACTCATACAGTCAACAAAAATATATTAGCATGTTCTGTATGCCAAACACTGTGATGGTCCTTGAAGATTTAAAGACACCATGATTGGTTTATTAAGTGCTTACTATGTGCCTGGTATGGAACTGCTCATTTTAAGTACATTGCTCATTTTCTCCGTTTTGTAAATTAGGAAATAATCTGCCTAAGATTTTATAGCTAGTGAATGATAGAGCAAGTAGTTTGAACCCAGGTCTAACTCTAAAACCATTTATTTTAGTCATCATGAAGTAGACATTTCACCATAAGCATGAGACACATTGAGCTGAGGTATTTAGTGGTTCAGTTTCAAATCCTTGCCGTGGGTAGTATAACTAGGAATCTCTCTCTCTCTCTTTTTTATCTTTAGGTTGATAAGCATTTTTAATGTGATCATGCTACCTTGCTTATTTACATTCCATAGACTTTTAAAAACCTGTTCACTTTCTATAAAACATTGTTAACCATTTTAAGGTGATATCATGATTAAAATCAAAATGCTTGAACCTCAATCTATTATTTTCCACAAAGTCTAATTATTATATCAAGTTTGTTAGCTGGGATATAGTATAATCTTACACATAAGGGCTGGTTTTAAATTAAAGTATGTTGGATTAGATGTGACATTTCCTAGTTTAGAACATCTTTTTTGTAATTACGTACTTTCATAATAGAGTTGAGCATTTTGAAACAGATTTCCCCATAAACAAGGGAGAGTAGAGAGTTGGCACAAATTTAGTTAGCACACCAAAATTTAATCATTATTTGTGTTTCTGAGTGGGTGGAAAATAGAGGTGATATTTTAAAAAGTTAGTAAAAAATAAATTTCCGTACTTTATAGTTATATTAAATACTTATTGAGCTACCGCAAGAAGTGTGGCACTGCAAAAGTAACCTCTTTTCTCTTTGTACTCTCAGATGTAGTTTAATGCTTTGACTAAAGCAAGTGAGGGCTCTGTTTTAATCCATCTGTTTCTTTTTTTCCTCCCTTTCTTTCATTTGCTTCTTTGTAGTGATAACTGCAAAGGAGTTGACTTATTTCCAATAAGTTGTGGTGCCTATAACTAGGAATCTCTTTATACCTCAGTTTTCTATTAAGATTTTGCAAAGCCACTTAAGTATGGGATGTGGTACTCTTTTGATTTTGTATTTTTTTAAACCTAAATTGCAATCAGTATGATACATGGCATGTGACAGATGCCAACCGGTAATCTTATCTGAGAGTAGTACAAAATGGTCATATTTGAAAATGTCTTATCATCATTCAAATTGTATATATCATTAAAAAAAATTCTTTGAAAACCACCTTTCGATCACCTTGCAAACCAGAGCTCACTGTGCTGTGTGTGTTCTCTTTTTTCTCACAAATGTGCTTTCATGTACACTGACAGCATCACACATGGAGTTTGGCTTGAAAGCTTTTTGCTTCAAGCTGAGGTTTTTGACCCCACTGACATACAGATGTTCTCGTAATTTTCTCTCTTCAGCTCCGTTTATAAATCAAAAAAGAGTGGGAAAGGGAAAATTATATGAGTAATGACAGTATTAAATTACTATAGAAAACCATTTGAGTTCTTTATTAATTCTCCTTTCAACTTTAGTTTCAAATTACCGGTTTCTTAAATGGTAAGTTTTTTATATTGACAGGCTTTAGATTATGACTGCATTATTTATTTGCTAGTTGACACCTCTGCCTCTTGTTTTATCAGAAACATTATTTTCTTTTCTGGTGGGAGCACTACTGATTCCAGTTGTAGAGACTAGATTTGACTTCAGGAGGTTGCCTGATAAGCACAGCAAGTAGGCAGTGATAGGCCTGCTGCTGCTTTCTAAATTGTGAACATAAACTAACATAAATCAGTGTTTGGTCTTTCTTTCCTTAAGTGTTGATTCTTATTTAATTCTAGGACGATTTGATGAAACTGTTATTGAAGAGAGGAGACAGTGTGCTGAAGATCTGCTACAGTTCTCTGCCAATATTCCTGCTCTGTATAACAGTAAACAGCTTGAAGATTTTTTCAAGGTTTGGTGTTCTTTCTGGAATATTTTGTATTTTATTAAATCTCTTTGTTTTCTAATTTGTAGTAAAGCAAGATTCAAGGTTTTTTTAAAACAAAATGTCATTTACTTTTGAATTTCATTATTCACTGAAATAAGTAGAAGTTAATAGCTAAATAACAATGTCTATGGCATGTCTTCTATTTCTCATGTAGAACTGTATATGATTTTCGATTCACAGATTTAAAAAAAATTGATGCTGAGGGTTTAGAGGTTATCTAATTCACTCCATCATAATTCAAATACATTAAAATGTTTAAATATGATGAAACTCCAGTAGTTATCTTCACTTTTTGAGGTGTCTTTCAGTAGTAGACTTCTTTTCTATTAGTCTATATTAAATTTGTTCTAATTAGACTAAGCTATGTAAAGATAGAACAAAAATAGTCACCGTTCAACTTAAAGAGGTAGACTAGTACAAGTTGTATTACCACAGATGTTTGGATAGTAGTGTTTTAAGTTTCTTGACACGTAATGCCTTCATTCTGAGTTCATTATCATTTTATTTATTTATTTATTTTTGGCTGTGTTGGGTCTTCGTTTCTGTGAGCGGGCTTTCTCTAGTTGCGGCGAGTGGGGGCCACTCTTCATCGCGGTGTGCGGGCCTCTCACTGTCGCGGCCTCTCTTGTTGCGGAGCACAGGCTCCAGACGTGCAGGCTCAGTAGTTGTGGCTCACGGGCTTTGTTGCTCCACGGCATGTGGGATCTTCCCAGACCAGGGCTCGAACCCGTGTCCCCTGCATTGGCAGGCAGACTCTCAACCACTGCGCCACCAGGGAAGCCCTCATTATCATTTTAAATAATAATTTTCTAGCTTATTTTGTATTGAACCTGTGCTAGTTGTCGGCTAATATCAATGTCTTTATTTATAATATTAATGTCTTTTCCTATTGCATTTAGCTCTCTAGAAAAAAGCTAGATGATTGTGCCATAATTATTTTTTCCCTTCTTTAACTAAAAATCTACTCAATTGTACATATGTCATTTCTTAGACCATATAGGCAGCAAGATATATGAGGATCTTACAAAAGGATATACCAAAGGATCTACAAAAGGAATTTATTTTTTATGACCTATTTTAGTTTACTGAAGGAAGTTGATCTTTTGAAAGATATTATAAACTTATGACTTAGAAATAGAAAGAGTAGTAGAAAAGTTTGTAGTAGCAATAAGATTCTTGCTGATTGACTTCATTGCTTAATTTTTCATTACTCTGCAAATGCGGCTGAGATGATAAATTTGGCTTCTGCTCATGACCTAATGCAGATATTTAGGATAAAAGGCCAAGTCAAATTGATACAGTATTTAGCTCTTTACTAAATACAGCTGTTTCTATGTGGCAGCAAGTCTATGCTTCTAGAAAAAGGCAGCATTATTTATTATTATTTCTTTAATTAATTTTTTTGGCTGCATTGGGTCTTCGTTGCTGCACTTGGGCTTTCTCTAGTTGTGGCGAGCGGGGGCTACTCTTCATTGTGGTGGGCGGGCTTCTCATCGTGGTGGCTTCTCTTGCTGCGGAGCACGGGCTCTAGGCGCGCGGGCTTCAGTAGTTGTAGCACGCGGGCTCAGTAGTTGTAGCACACGGGCTCAGTAGTTGCGGCTCCCGGGCTCTAGTGCGCAGGCTCAGTAGTTGTGGCGCACGGGCTTAGTTGCTCTGTGGCATGTGGGATCTTCCCGGACCAAGGCTCGAACCCGTGTCCCTGCACTGGCAGGTGGGTTCTTAACCACTGTGCCACCAGGGAAATCCCATGGCAGCATTACTAAGCAAGAAGAATATTGCTCTATAGAAATTGTGAAAGGCAGTCTCGGAAATTAACACATGCCAAGGGCTATAAAAGGGATATAGGGGTCAGATCATAGACTGAACAATTTAAATGAAAGCTAGCTGCTCATTCTATTTCTTTTGGGTCTGGGAATTCCTAATTGTAACTGTTGCTGGAAGACACTTATTTTTAGGCTTTGTGGAATGAGAAACAAAAGGAAAGGAAAAAAAAATTGGGCAGTTTAAGAGAAGTCAAGCTAGTCTTGGAAAATATTTGGAAATATCTTAAGCAGTGTGCTTGGCAGGAGAGAGATACTGATTTGGTAATATCACAACAGTGATGCTTAGTTTCTTTACGTAGAGATCAGTAAATATGGTCTTTGAAGGTTATTTAGCTCCAAGTAAACAATAACAACAGCAAAACTCACCATATTATCTTAAACAAGAAAAGGGTTTATTTGTCTCATACAACAAAGTTTCTTTTTCCACATATATATATATTTAAAAATTCAGCTATAGTTGATTTACAACATTATATAAGTTTCAGGTATACAACATAATGATTCACAATTTTTAAAGGTTATACTCCATTTATAATTATTATAAAATATTGGCTACATTCCCTGTGTTGTACAATATGTCCTGGTAGCTTATTTATTTTATAGATAGTAGTTTGTACCTCTGAATCCCCTACTCCTATTTTGCTCCTCCCCCCTTTCCCCTCCCCAGTCATAATCACTGTTTCTCTATATCTGAGTCTGTTTCTTTTTTGTTATATTCATCAGTTTGCTTTATTTTTAGATTTCACATATAAGTGATATCATACAGTATTTGTCTTTCTCTTTCTGAGTTATTTCACTAAACATAACACCCTCCGAGTCTATCCATGTTGTTGCAAATGGCAAAATTTCATCCTTTTTTATGGCTGAGTAGTATTCTATTGTATATATACACCACATCTTCTTTATCTGTTCATCTGTTGATGGACACTTAGGTTGCTTCTATATCTTGCCCATTGTAAATAATGCTACTCTGAACATTGGGGTGCATATATCTTTTTTTTTAAACATCTTTGTTGGAGTATAATTGCTTTACAGTGTTGTGTTAGTTTCTGCTGTATAACAAAGTGAATCAGCTATATGCATACTTATGCCCCCATATCCCCTCCCTCTTGCGTCTCCCTCCCACCCTCCTTATCCCACCCCTCTAGGTGGTCGCAAAGCACTGAGCTGATTTCACTGTGCCGTGCAGCTGCTTCCCACTAGCTAGCTATTTTACATTTGGTAGTGTATATATGTCAGTGCTACTCTCTCACTTTGTCCCAGCTTACCCTTCCCCCTCCCCGTGTCCTCAAGTCCATTCTCTATGTCTGTGTCTTTATTCCTGTCCTGCCCCTAGGTTCATCAGAACCATTTTTTTTAAGATTCCATATATATGTGTTAGCGTATGGTATTTGTTTTTCTCTTCTGACTTACTTCACTCTGTATGACAGACTCTAGGTCCATCTACCTCACTACAGATCAAGACAGTATGGTACTGGCACAAAAACAGAAATATAGATCAATGGAACAGGATAGAAAGACCAGAGATAAACCCACACACATATGGTCACCTTATCTTTGATAAAGGAGGCAAGAGTATACAATGGAGAAAAGACAGCCTCTTCAGTAAGTGGTGCTGGGAAAACTGGACAGCTACATGTAAAAGAATGAAATTAGAATACTTCCTAACACCATACACAAAAATAAACTCAAAATGGATTAAAGACCTAATTGTAAGGCCAGACACTATAAAACTCTTAGAGGAAAACATAGGCAGAACACTGTATGACATAAGTCATATATCTTTTTGAATTATGTTTTTGTTTTTTTTGGATGTATTGGAACTGCTGGGTCATATGGTAGTTCTGTTTTTAGTTTTTTGAGAAACCTCCACACTGTTTTCTTCAGTTGCAGCACCAATTTACATTCCCATCAGCAGTGCACAGGGTTCCCTTTTTTCCACATCCTTGCTAACATTTATTATTTGTGGTCTTTTTGATGATAGCCATTCTGACAGGGTGAGGTGATGTCTCATTGTGGTTTTGATTTGCATTTCTCTCGTGATTAATGATGTTAAGCATCTTTTCATGTGCCTGTTGGCCATCTGTATGTCTTTGGAAAAATGTCTATTCAGGTCTTCTGCCCATTTTTTAATTGGGTTGACTGTTTTTTTGATGTTGAGTTGTATGAGCTCTTTATGTATTTTGGATGTTAACCCCTTATTGGTCATATCATTTGCAAGTGTTTTCTCCTAGTCAGTAGGTTGTCTTCTCATTTTGTTGATGGTTTGCTTTGCTATTCAAAAGCTTTTTAGTTTAATTAGGTCCTGTTTGTTTATTTTTGCTTTTGTTTCCTTTGCCTTTGGAAATGGATCCAAAAAATATTGCTATGATTTATGTCAAAGAATGTTCCACCTGTGTATTCTTCTAGGAGTTTTATAGTTTCCAGTCTAACATTTAAGTCTTTAATCCATTTTGAGTTTATTTTTGTATATGATGTGAGAAAATGTTCTAATTTCATTTCATATAGAAAACATATATCAGGGGCTTCCCTGGTGGCGCAGTGGTTGAGAATCTGCCTGCCAATGCAGGGCACACGGGTTCGAGCCCTGGTCCGGGAGGATCCCACATGCTGCGGAGCGGCTAGGCCCGTGCGTCACAACTACTGAGCCTGCGCGCCACAACTACTGAAGCCTGTGTGCCTGGAGCCCGTGCTCCACAACAAGAGAGGCCACCGCAGTGAGAAGCCTGCGCACCACAACGAAGAATAGCCCCCGCTCGCCGCAACTGGGGAGGGCCCGCGCACAGCAACGAGGACCCAACACAGCCAAAAATAAATAAATAAATAAATTTATAAAAAAAAGAAAAGAAAACATATATCAGATAGATATTGAGCAGTGGAATTGCTGAGTCTTATGGTAAGTTTATGTTTTTAAGAAACTGCCAAACTGTTTTCCAGAGTGACTTTACCATTTTACGTTCCCCAGCAATGTATGAAGGCTCTGGTTCTTTTATAACCTCACCAGCACTTGGTATCGTGTGCTTTAAAAAATATAACTACGTGTATAATGGTATCTCACTGTAGTATTAATTTCAATTTCGTAACCTCACCAACACTTGGTATTGTGTGATTTTTTTTTTTTTTCTTTAATTTACTTTTGACTGTGTTGGGTCTTTGTTGCTAGGTGCGGGCTTTCTCTAGGTGCGGCGAGCGGGGGCTACTCTTCGTTGTGATGCGTGGGCTCTAGGGCGCGCAGGCTTCAGTAGTCATGGCACCTGGGCTTTGTTGCTCCGTGGCATGTGGGATCTTCCCGGAGCAGGGATCGAACCCGTGTCCCCTGCATTGGCAGGCGGATTCTTAACCACTGCACCACCAGGGAAGTCCCTGTGTGATTTTTAAATCATAACTATGTGTATGTGTATAATGGTATCTCACGGTAGTATTAATTTCAGTTTGGCTAATGATGTTGAACATGTTTTCATGTGCTTATCTATATGTATTCTTTGGTGAAATGTCTATTAAAATCTGTCCATCTTTTGGTTGAGTTGTTTGTTAATGAGTTCCAAATGTAATCTGGATACAGGTTCTTTATTAGATACGTGATTTGCAAATATTTTCTCCGAATGTATGGCTTGTCTTTTCATTTTCTTAATGGTGTCATTTGATGTGCAAAAGTTTTTAGTTTTGATGAAGTATAATTTACCATTTTTTTTCTTTTTTGAATCATGCTTTTGTTGTCATATCTAAGACCTCTTTGATTAACCCAAAGTCAAGAGAATTTTCTCCTACATTCCTTTCTGGAAGTCTGTGATCCATTTTCAGTTAATTTTTGCGTATAGTGTGAAGTAACAGTCTAAATTAATCTTTTGGCACTTGAATATCAAATAGTCTCAGCACTGTTTGTTGAAAAGACTATCCTTTCCCTATTGAAGTATGTTGGCACTGTTGCTGAAAAAGAATTGACTATACATGTAACGCTTTATTTCTGGACTTTTGACATCTTCTGTTGATTTATGTGCCTGTTCTTTTACCAGTACATACTCTCTTGATTACTGTAGCTTTATAATATGTTTTGAAATCAGAAAGTGTAAGTTTTCCCACTTTATTTGTATTTTTTCAAAGATGTTACAGCAATTTTGATTCCTTTGAATTTTCATAAAATGTTTTAGTATCAGCTTGTCCATATCAACAGAAAATTCTGATGAAATTTTGATTGGAATTGTATTAAATCTGTAGTTCAGTTTGGGGAGAATTGTTATCTTAACAATATTGTCTTCTAATCTATGAACATGAAATAACTCACCATTTATTTGTGTTCTTTAATTTGTCTCAGCAATGTTTTGCCATTTTCAGGTATAAGTCTGGCACTTCTTTTGTTAAATTTATTACTAAATATTTTATTCTTTTGTGGCTATTATGAATGGAATTATATTTTTTCATTTAGCATTATACTTTAAAGGTTTATCCATGTTATAGCCAGTATCCATATTTCATTCCTTTTTTTATACTTCTTATAATATTCCTTTGTATGGATCCATGGATATACTAAATTTTGTTTATCCATTCATCAGTTGATGCACATATAGGTTGTCTTCTCCTTTTGACTATTATGAATGATGCTGTTATGAATACTGGCATATAAGTTTTTGTGTGGACATATTTTTTCATTTCTCTTAGGTATATACCTAGGAGTGGAATTGATGTGGGAAGATTTTAAATTTCTAATTCAGTTCATTTTCTTGTTGTAGGTCTATTCTAATTTTCTCTTTCTTCTTGAATCAGCTTGTTAACTTGTATCTTCCTAGGAGTTTTCATCTAAATTCTATACTTTGTTCATAGTGTTCCTTACAATGTTTTTAATTTCTATAGGTATGGTAGTGATGTCCCCTCTTTCATTCATGATTTTGGTAATTTGTGTCTTATCTATTTTTTCTTGACCTGTCTAGCTAAAAGTTTGATATTTTTGTTGATCTTTTCAAAGGATCAACTTGGTTTCATTGATTTTTTTTCTCTATTTTTCTATTTCATTTCACTGATTTCTGTTCTAAACTCTGTTTCCTTCCTTTTGCATGCTTTGGGTTTACTTTGCTCTTTATCTAATTCTTTAATTCCTTAAATTTGAAGCTTAAGTTATTGATTTGAGATGGTTCTTCTTGTCTAACATAGGCATTTACAGCTATAAATTTTCTTCTTAGAATTGTTTGAGCCTCATCCCATAAACTTTTGTTTTCTTTTCACTTTTATTCAGTTCAAAGTATTTTCTGATTACTTTTATGATTTTTCTGTTGACCCATTGGTTATTTGGAAACATGTTCTTTAATTTCCAAATATTTGTGGATTTCTTAAAGTTTCATCTGTTGTTGATTTCTAATTTTGTTTTCTTGTGGTTGTGGTCAGAAAATATACATTGTGGACTTCCCTGGTGGCTCAGTGGTTAAGAATCTGCCTGCCAATGCAAGGGACATGGGTTCAAGCTCTGGTCTGGGAAGATCCCACATGCCACGGAGCAACCAAGCCCATGTGCCACAACTACTGAGCCTGCACTCTAGAGCCTGCGAGCCACAACTACTGAGCCCACATGCCACAACTACTGAAACCCACGTGCCTAGAGCCCGTGTTCCACAACAAGAGAAGACACCGCAATGAGAAGTCTGTGCACCGCAACGAAGAGTAGCCCCCACTCGCCACAACTAGAGAAAGCCCACGCGTAACAATGAAGACTCAACACAGCCAAAAATAAATAAATTTATGAAAGGAAAAAAAAATATACATTGTATGATTTCATTCCTTTAAAATTTACTGAGACCTGATTTATTTCCTAGCAACATTGAAAGGAGCATATATTTTGTTGTCAGGTGGAGTTTTATGTAAATATCTGTTAATTCAAGTTACTTGATAGTGTTGTCTTCTTTATCCTTGCTAATTTTCTGTCTAGTTGTTCTAGCAATTATTGAGATTGAAGTATTGAAGTCTCTATTATTGTTGAATATTCTATTTTTCTTTTCAGTTATGTTAATTTTTACTTTATTTTGGGGCTTTTTTGGCATAGAATGGTTATATCTTCCTGATGAATTGATTTTCTTAACCTTATGAAATGCCCCTCTTTCTAGTAATATTTATTGTCTTAAAGTCTGTTTTGTGTGATTTTAATATAGGCACTCTAGGTTTCTTACAGTTGCATGGTACCTTTCTTTTATTCTTTTGCTTTCAGTCTGTTTGTATTATTGAATCTAAAGGGTACTCTTATGTGCACTATATATAGTTTAATCCTGTTTTTTTATTCAGTCTGTAAATTGCTGTTGTTGATTTTGGTATTTAGTCCTTTTATATTTAATTATTGATAAGATTGAATTTTTGTCTGCCATTTTGCTATTTGTTATATGTCTCATTTTTTGTTCTTTTGTTTTTCTACTTTATACCACCTTTTGTATTAAATAGGTATTGTTTATTATACCACTTAAATTCTTTTTTTTTAGGTGTGTGTTTTTAAAAGTTATAGTCTTACTGTTTGCTCTAGGGATTAAAATATGCACTTTTACTTATGACAGTTTACTTGAGAAGAATACTAACTTAATTCCAGTAAAATATAGAAAGTTTGCTCCATAGAGCTCTATTTACTCCTCCTTTTTTGTTATATTATCGTATACCTCAAATGTAAACTGAACAATACAGTGTTATGATGTCTTTTCAAAGAGTTAAGGGAGGAAAAAGAAGAACATATATTTATGTAGTCTTTTTATTTACCCTCATATTTCCTTTTTTTGGTGTTCTTTATTTGTTCAGGTGGATTTGAATTACCATATGTTGTCATCTCCTTTCATCTTGAAGGATTGTAGTTTCTTTTTTTGTGCAAGGCAGGTTTTCTAGCAATAGAGTCTCCCAGTCCTTGTCTGGAAATGTTTTTATTTACTCATTATTTTAAAAGAATAGTTTGCTGGATGTATAGAATTATTGATTGACAGTTCTTTTTAACAGTTTGAATTTATCATTCCTCTGTCTTTTTTCCTTTATTGTTTTTTTATGTGAAGTCAGCTGTTACTTATACTGTAGTTCCACTGTATAAGTCTTTTTCTGTTGCTTCTTTCTGAATTTAGCCTTTGTCTTTCAACAGTGACTAGCTGGTGATCTGTTTCTGTTTATTTTATTTTGGGTTTAATTTATCTTCTTGTGTTTGTAGATTAATATTTTTGTCAAATTTTGGAAGTTTTCTGCCCTCACCTCTTCAAATATTTTTTTTTCAGCCCTTTTTCCTCTCTCATGTCTGGTACTCTTATTACATGTAAGTTGGTATGCTTGTTATTATCCCACAGCTCTCCCTGGTTCTCTGTTATTATTCAGTTTTTTTCTTATGATGTTCATATTGGATAGTTTCTGTTAATCTTCAAGTTCATTGGTTATTCTTCTTTCTCAAATGTATTGGTGAACTTCTCTAGTGAATTTAAAATTTTGTTACTATACTTTTCAACTCTAGGATTTTCATCTGGTTCTTTTTTTCTTAAAATCAAGATTAATTCACATTACATAAAATACACCAATTAAGGCGTACAGTTCAGTGTTTTTTAGTTTGTTCGCAAGGTCATGCAACCATTATTGCTATCTAATTTCAGAACATTTTTATCACCCCAAAAGAAACATTATATCCGTTAGCATTCGTCCCTCCTACCCCACTTGCCCCAACCCCTAGCAAACACTAATTTACTTTCTGTTTTGATGGATTTGCCTATTCTGGACATGAATGGGATCATACAGTATGTGGCCTTTTGCATCTGACTTGTTTCACATAGCTTAATGTTTTCAAGGTTCATCTGTGTTGTAGCATGTATCAGTACTTAAGTCCTTTTGATGGCTGAATAATATTCCATTAAGTGGATATGAATATACCACATTCTGTGTATCCATTCATCATCACACTTTGCTCTTTCTTTGTATGTCTCATAATTTTGTTGTTGAACACTGAAAAATTTGGATAACATAGCAACTCTATGTTCTAATTTTTTTCCCCTGAGGGTTGTTGCCATTGTTTTATTAGTGTGTTCCGTAACATGTCTGTACGAAATCTGTGTAGTCTGTTTGATGTACAGTGTGTGACTGCTAATATCTCTGCTCAGCTTAAAATCTTTATTGTATTTTTAAACCTGGCTAGGTGCCTTGTATAAGCATAGCTTGGGTCAGCCAGTGATTGGCCTTTGCTTGTACACTTTGTTTCATTAAATGCTTCTCCCTTATGCTGATGATTCTTTGTGTGTTTTCAAGGTTCAAGCAGTTTTAAAGTTTGCCCTGGCTTTTGTTTTCCTTTGGGATCTCTTGCATTTCTCTGCATGCGCACCCTCTCATGGTTTGCCAGGGATTTGCAGATAGCTTGATCTGTCTCTGGTTTTTCCTGCATGGATAGGTAGAGAACTTATTAAGAACCCTTATGGCCATGTTATTTTCTGGATCTTCCTGCTAAATGTCTGGCTAACGTGCTGGTCCTTTGCTTACTACAACTTCATGCTTGCTGAGCCACTGTTCTTGCCATTTGTTTGGCACTAAGATCGCTACTATTATTGATAACACTGTTTTGGGGGGGTACTTTTTTCTGTGCTTAAGTCTAAATCATGCCAGCCTCTTCTGCAAGTGAATCTACTTGTTTTTAAGGCTTGCCTTCCCTTGTATAATTACCATGGCAATCCAGCTGGGAGGGAATATGGGAACAACCTCAGGCAAGAATGTCACAGACCCCCCACAGTTCTCACCCGGGCTTCTGTGGTTTTATGAGTAGCCACTTATTCATTTGCTTTATGTTTTTGGTTAATTTCCAGAGCTCCGAAATGTAAAATTGTTTTGACAGTTTTCTCTAGTTTCATCATTGCCTTTTGGGGGGCATTTGCTGATTTACCACCATATTTGCATGTTCCAGCATATCTGAACTCCTTCCCCCCCCAGATTGACTCTTCATTAATCAAAACCTTTGAGATGCTGTATAATAAGAGTTTCTTTTTACTGCATACTCAGAAACACTAAAAGGTTAATGTTTTTGAACTAGAGATTTAAAGTAGAATTGTGGCATATTTTCCTACTACTTCCCTTAAGTTCCTCTAGAACAGTTTTTGTTATTATTTTGTTTCGTTAAAGATTTATTCTTTATTATCTATTTTGTATAATATTGTTTATTAAATTAGGTAAGTAAAATTTCTGTAGGATTATGAGCTAAAACATTTCTTGCATTCTTCAGTATTTTGTTTTTATCTTATGAGCAGATCTTGTATCAGCTAGTAATAACAAATAAAAATTTGAGTGCTTATTACATTGTTCTAAACACTTTACATCTGTGAAACCTTTTAGTCCTAACAACTCTTTGAGTTAGTTATGTAGATATTATTTCCATTTTATAGGTAGGTAACTTAAAGTCACATACCTGTTAGTGGAAGAGGTAGTTAGTAGTTGAAAGGCACTTTCTACTACGTGAGATTATACCTAAAATCAAATTTGCCTATTAAAATTCTCAGGAATACTTTTACATTTTCATAGGGTTTGGTTTGGATATTGTTTAAAGGATGGCTTAGTCTAGAATAGATACTCTTCTTTTTGGAGAAAAATTCAGTTGCAATCTGTGATTTGAATATTTTAATAAAAAAATAGAATAATGTGATAAAAATTCTTCTAAAAATAATCGTTTTCAAAGTTTCAGTTCACTTAAAACTCAGGGAAGTAAAATTTGATCATTTGAGAGGGACCATTTCAAATTTCTCTTCCTTAAAGATGAACTGGCAGGGAGACTTGATTAGGTAAAGATAGTTGTTAGGGGCGGGGGAAGGATAGTTGTTGAGTTCTTTGTTCTGACACAGAGAGGAAATAGGGGTCTTGTATTTCTCTTGGGTTTTGCTATCCTGGTAATAGTGTTTGGGGGTATAGAACTGTTGGTGGAAGGTAAAAGGAAATATGTTAAAGAGCAGAAGAGCTATTATTTTAATTAGTTATAGTTATTTAAGGGTTATAAACCTTTATATATGTGATTGGAGCATTCAGTCCATAAAGCCACAGCACAAAATCACACCACACCACTTGCCTGATAGAGCGTTCTCTAGTTGCACACAGAGTAAGAGAAAATAATCTTTTCAGGCCTGAGTTTTCAAACTTAAATATAGAATTAAAATGATGGTCACATGGATAAATCAGTTTTATATTTATTAAAAATGTATCTCTTTAATAAAATATCTTAAATTTATTTAGTCTTATGTACATTGCATTCAAATGATTCTCGAATATAAGGCACTTCTCGGATCACTTGAGGTGCTGTGTTGTATGTTGTAGTTTTTAATTTGGTAAAATTAAATGACTTCCTAATGGAGTCCATCATTTATCATTAATTAGAAAGACTAGTGACTACTAAGGATACTGAGTAATACCCACCACTTTAGCTGGTGGGCTTTTTCTTTTTCTGCATTTTTTTTAATGAGTACTTTTGGTAGATTTAAAATAACATGCTTTTATAAAAAGCCACACATTATTAAAAACATTGTAAAATTCCTGTTGAATTTTTAAATAATAGGCTATGTTTTAGAACAGTTTAGGCTTACGGAAAAATTATGCAGAAAGTGTAGAGTTTTCCCATAGATTCCCCTTTCTCCCTCACAGTTTCCCCTATTATTAACATCTTTCCCTGGTGTGGTACATTTGTTACATTTGATGAACCAATATTGATATTCCTATTGATTTTTTAAAAGTACTTGTAATCTAGTTTAATAGATGAACATTTTTGTAATTCTTGTACATAGGTGAGATAACCATTGTTCTCATAACTGATTTTTTAAAATACTCATATCGACAATGAAGAACAGTTACTTTGGTCTTTTTAGGGTGGAATAATCAATGATGGTTCTGAATTGATTGGTCCCGTTGAAGCTTATTCGGATTCCCTCATTGATAGCTTTCCTGAATGTACTACAGAAGGTAAGAGATTTAAATTTTTTTTTTCATTTCAGTGGTTTTGATTGCAACAGACTATAAATCATAGCTACATTGCCACACTTAGATGGATATAGGAATTTGAGAGTATTTCACTAATTCTAAGGTATTTTTTTCCCTCATGTTTTAACGTCACTGATATTGAGTACATAATACTGGGTTGATGATATCTTACATTTAATAGACAGCTTTTTTCTTTCTTAGTGATGTATAAAATAATGATTTGTCCTACAATTAATGGCTTCTTAGATTTGATGAAATGTGGTATAATGAGTGTTCAGAATTTGTGTTGTCTAGTATAAGAATGCCTTGCTAAAGTTTATTTAGCAGCATCTGACTATCAGACAATAAATTCCAAGACTGGCTTTAAAAGTTTAGTCATGCACCAGAAAGAATAAATCTAAGGCAGTTTTAGTGTTTTTGATATATTTTATAATAACATGAGCCTAAACCAAAGCAATTTTTGTACTTTTAATCACTTTAATTCAAGAATGCTTAATCTCTTGTTTTATTCCTCTATTAAGCCATCTTTGAATTTTTATGAAGATTTAAAATACATATTTTGGTCTTTGAATTTCCTTAGCTAGTTTTCTTCCAGAAAATATTTTGGAATTAAAAAGAGAGAGACTTGGGGATAGGGTGGGAAGAGTCTTTAAAAATACGTAATTAGATTTGTTTGAGGTGGCTTAGGTTTGGTTTATATAAAGGAAAAATCATAGACTAGATAATATTTCTTGATCTCTTTCATGAGTAAGAATTTATGGTAGAGGAGAATGGTGTATGACTCTAACATGGGAGGTAGCCATGATCTCACTGTAGTGATGTTTTTGTGGGGATGTGTACTGATGTCATACAGTGACAGACACATTGACATAGATCTATTGCAGTAATTCCCATCATGTTTTGGTAGGAACAACAAGTTCCCATCCATTGTGTGGGCTGATGCACTTAAAATTTATTTTTCTTTTGGTGGTACCACATTGAGAAGTGATTAGCTTTTCTTGTTTTTCACAATGGCTCGCATTGACTTAAAAGCACAGTCCATTAATTTACACCTACTGTTCTGTGACCTTAGGGGGGACCTTAGGCCCAGGGGTCTCCCTTGGGTCCTCAATATCTTTGACTCCGTCCTGAATTAGCTAAGGTCATAGAAAAACATTGTTGATAGTAATTTTATTTTATAGTCCATCAGGTTTGTTGGAGGAAAAAAAATCTATTCTCCACGACCTATTTTGATCTGAGATCCTTGCTAGGCTTTGGAAAATCTAATCACTGCTTGAGTTCCTAAGGTGACTCTGTTTCTAGAACTAGTTTCCTTGGAGGGTGACTTTCCTGGGATAACCTGATCTGGGTGTTGCCTCAGAGATACACTCCTACTCCTGAGAAGGAAGGAGAGGGCATTTTCTGCCTGTAAATGTGCTGATTTGGTGACGTCCAAGAGAGGACAAGTAGGAGAGTTAGATTTGTGGGAGAGTATTCAGTGAGGAGTACTGTTCTTGAAAATTACAGAATGTTTCTTTTCTCTCTTTGTTTTTTGATGCAGAAATTGAAGAGTATTTGATTTGGGGATGGTTATATTCTTTGATATCCTTGATAAGTCTTTATTACCTAGGTAGGAGTCAACCATGGTGAGAGAAGGGTGTCCCAGAAGCCTATTTGAGTATAAGGTAATCAGGGATGGGAGTGGTGCAGAGGTCTTTTGCCTTAGTTTAGGAGAGAAGGGGAGGAGCATTATTATTAGGATGACTTTCCTTGGGATGGTGTTGTAAAATGTGGAAGCTGTTCGGAATAAAAAGGTGGCTGTATTGATATTAAAGGAGATATAACCTAAGGTAGATTATAGCTCTAACTTTATAAGCTAGGGTGAGCTTATAATTTATTGTCCAAACTGAGACACTTCTGAGAATTAAAGAAGATGCTACTGTACTTATTGTACGCCAAGACAACAAGCATAAACCAACAAGCTGGGCAAACTGGGTGAATGGGCCACCCTACCTACAGCAGAGGTAGAGTATATTTGTTTCAGGGTTTATCTTTGATGCTTCAAAAAGATGAGTTTTCCTTGGAAGCAGTTATCATTTAGGAATATGCTTTTATGAGGGAAATTGGGGGCAACATTTCTGTTAAAAACACAGAAAAAGACTTAATGGTACCTAAAAGTAATACTGAAATTTTATCCTTTCAGTGCATAGTTTAGTTTTCTAACTATATTACCATCTCTAAAACACACTGTGATCCTTGAAGAATGAAAAACATGGAACTGGAAATGCTGTTAATGTATATGTTTTTTACCCCCTCCCTTTAAAAGCCTCTATGCCTGGCTAATTAATGCTGCTGAAAGATACCTGTTGACAAATACAGCTTGGAGTGTCAGACAACTTGCAAATTCATTGTTATTTGAGAGGAAAAATGACTTTTAAATATCATGAGATTGTCTGGCATACTAGACAAGTGGAAGATTTACTTTCATACCAAAAGGTCTGCAAACCACAGAGACAACCAAGGGAGAGGGCCTCTAGTAGGAAAAGAACAGGGAAAGCTGGCAGCCAGCCAAGCCCCACAGGTATGCAGTGAAATGGAAGGTTGTAGAGGGATTGTGGTGGCAAATGCTTGAGATTTGAATTCAGAGCCAAAATGTGAGGAGGTGATTTTCTCCATAACAGCTCCTCTGAGTGTAGTATTTTAAATGGTGTTTTGAAGGTGGATTCATTTTTCATACTTGTGATTTAGTTTGCCAGTGGAGTGAGCCAGAAGGGCAAATCTTAATATATAGTCTGCTGTGCCAAGGTCCTTCAGTTAGAGTTAGAGTGACAGAGAACATATGTAGAGGCAAAGTGATCATCATTTTTTTTTTTTTTTTTTTTTCCTGAACAGAATTAGGTTTTTATTTGTATCCTATTTCAGAGACATTACACGTACAGTTTTTCCTACTTAACACTCTTGATTTGTTACATGTCTCTCTGGATCTTCCTTATGCAATCCTACTGGCATTTTCCACTGATAAAAATTATAGTCATTTCGAATCACATTTTAAAGGAAATTATGTATAAAAGTGTTGTGTGGTTTTCCTATGGATCATTTATGCAGAGTGGAGCACAAATTGAGAGTTCAATTCAAAAAATAAAACAAAAAAGCAAAGGTTTCCTTACATTGGTGCATTGCAGAGTGTGAATATTGGTTTAGATGAATGTAATCGTAGAAATCAAATATGGGCATGGGGAAACATTACCTGTTGCTCACTTAGCATTGATTTGTAGTGGCAGCAGGTTTAGATAAAATCTGTGTGATCATCATTTTTATTAGTATCATAAAATGCAATCAACAGGTCTTACTTAATTTACCTTGAAAGAAAGTTTTCTAAGGAAAATGTAAAGAATTGGGTTAGTGGATTTAAAAAAAAAATTCATTATTTTATAGTATAGTATGATAGAGGAAACCTCTTTAAGGTTTCATAAAACCAATAATTTGGTAATTAACTGCTAGATGTATTTTATCTAATATGAAATTGAAAATTATAAAATTATTCAGTAGGTTTTTAGATAAGATGTTAATGTTTTATGTTTTTAAAATGAAATGCTGGTTGCTCTTTATCTCCTTTGTTCAGTGAAATTAAACTATATTTTCTCAAAGATGAAAGAAGATTTAATTGATTGTTAACATCTTATTTCCTTTTTAAAATTCCATCTTTTTGTTGAATTAAACTTAGCTATAAAGTTACTGTGACATTAGTGGAAACCTGGCCAAAATGGTGCATGGGAATTGAGCTTCTTGATATGTTTCTCTCATCTGTTGGCCTGTTGGAAGGATGTAGGTTGCTTTACTGCCATGTTGGCCTTGGTATTGGAGCCTTTGATGTTGGTATAAGCTCATCTGGTAAACTGTGTCATTTCCTCTTCCTAGTACATTACTTGACTTCTTTTGCAGTTTTGGGAGGGACATTTTCCAGGTGTATGCAGCAAATAAGAGAAAATAATTAGGTGATCATAACCACTGGAGAGATCCGCTTTTTATATGTAGCATATCTTTAAGAATAAATATTCTTAAATGTCTCCTGGAGTAGTCAAATTTACCTTTTTTTTTCTTTTTGCCTGTAAGTTGTGGAGTAAGAGCTCCCTAAGTGCTCATTGTAACAATTGTAGACACAAGAAAGGATCTGTTAAGCGGTCTTGAATTAACTATTTTTAGAGTAAATGAGATGTATATTTTGAAAATAGCATCTATTGCTAGTCTATGTAAGGGACCTCTTTAAATCACTTTCAGTTCAAGATTTGTGTATTTATTTGGTTGCAGGGTAATAATTTCTATTATGTAGGTAAGCACAAAGATGACAAAATATAGAAAGCCTAATTAAAAGTAATTTAAATTTAAAGTAGAATTTAGTGCAAATGTCCACTAGGTGGCACCATGAGAACTGTAAATCTTGTTACTGGGCTAATTCTAGGCCCTCCTGTATTACTTTCGAGCGTGCTTATTCAGTTTGAAGTTCCTTTTTCTCTTAAGTGCTTATCTACTTAACTCTTATTCACTGTCCATTATTAGTTGAATTTCCTTTGGTGGAGAAGTTGAAAATAAATAGGAAAAAAAAGAATAAGTTATTATTCTCAAGATAAGCACAAATGAGAATGTGTCATTGTGGTTATGTGTGCATATAAAACAAATGACACAAATTTTAAGTATTGACCCTTAACAACTCTAGGGCTATTGAGGATAACGTTGGATATTAAGAGTTTAGCAGTCGGGTGGGGCAAATAAAAAATTCATTATATTAATATGTTGTGGGAATGGGTTTTAGAATAGAAGGAACATTGGGAATGATATAGGTAAATCTCTTATCTTGCAATTAAAAATTGGAATTTCAGAGAAGTTAAACCAGGTGCCTAAGGCAGTCACGGCACTCCAGATATTTAATAGCAATCACAGAACTGTATTTTGAAATGAGATTTAATTTTATATAGGGGAAGGCAGTGAGAATACATATTTGGTATAGAAAGCTCAGTGTGAGTTACTTATGTGCTGGTAACAGGTTTGATTTGCAGAGTAGATTATGGAGAGTAGCAGCAGAAAAAGTTCATTAGGTAGAAATGGAAGCGAACTCATAGATCTTTGTTGTTCATGATAAGGTAACAGTATTAGGGTTGTAATTGTGATTGATTTATTGTTTTATGAGTTTACTCTTTTTTTAAAGCAAATATGCAGTAGATATTCTGATGTTCTTTTTATAAAATTTCAACGGTGAAACAAAGACATGTATCGAGGACATTATAAAAATGTGAAATGTCAAAGGAATGGTTCTTTTTAGTAACAATAGCTATTATTGAATGATGAGTTGGTAATCAAGTACAGACTTTTTTTATTGTGGGTGTTTTTATTTTTTAAATTTTTATTTATTTATTTATTTATTTTTACATCTTTATTGGAGTATAATTGCTTTACAATGGTGTGTTAGTTTCTGCTGTATAACAAAGTGAATCAGCTATACATATACATATATCCCCATATCCCCTCCCTCTTGCGTCTCCCTCCCACCCTCCCTATCCCACCCCTCTAGGTGGTGACAAAGCACCGAGCTGATCTCCCTGGGCTATGCAGCTGCTTCCCACTAGCTATCTGTTTTACATTTGGTAGTATATATAAGTCCATGTCACTCTCTCACTTCGTCCCAGCTTACCCTTCCCCCTCCCCGTGTCCTCAAGATCATTCTCTACGTCTGCGTCTTTATTCAAGTACAGGAATCTTGACTAACATCAACTTTTAGTTTTAGGTATTCACTTAAAATCATATTTATAAGGGCTCGTTTCTTAATGGAGATTGATATGTATGTCTTCTACCTCAGGGTGACCTTTGTTCTGCTCGTGAGAAATCTTGCTTTGTGTGTGAAGCTTGAGTCATTGCTGCTAGGAAAAGTAGAAATTCCCTTTCATTGACTATGGCAATACTTGAACCTCAGGGCTCAGTGAAAGCTATCAGCTAATAATAATGAGGCCATGTATTTTATATATAGTCGGCCATGAGAGACCACCTGTTGTTCTAAAGGAAACTGATCTCTTTTTTGCAGATGGTCTTCAAATACAGATTTCTGATAGCTTATAGTATAAAGATTTATTCTATGGCAACTCAGCCTTTTCCCCTGGCGCCTGTCTTTCAGAGACGGTGTCCTAGACAGATTACACTACACTGCCCTACTCTGAGCAGTTCAAAGCACAGAAGGTGAGGGTAGGTAGGTGAACTGTTGTAGCTGCTTTTTAACCAGTCGCCTGGGGCCCTCTAATAGCCCTGAGACTTGAATCTCTGTGATATGAACCTGGAGGCAGAACGCTTTCATAGAACCTTTGACTCCCCTCCACCCCCCACCCTTTCCAAAAAAGGCTTAGGTTTTTGACTTGATGGTGTTGGTAAAGGATGCACCTTTTACTCTCATGATGGCCCAGAGGGCCCCTTTAAACATGGATTGACTTCAAGTTGGTTTAACTTTTGACAAATAGTCTCTGTATTGTCAGTTGTTGCCCTGCCTTATCCACAGTGTTCTTGCTACTCACCTTAACTGAGAACCTCTTTCTTGCTTGCAGCTCTCTATCTTACTTGTTAACTTTCTGGGTTTCAGGGAGCTAGTGTCCATTTCATGTGATATTTATATGTGTAGCTTTGTAAAAAAACAGATTAAATGACAGGACTGTGATTTCAAGGAGTTGAGCAAGCACTGTATTAAGTAGATTTACTAAGGATATAAGATGAATAAACTAGGTACTGAGTATTTGCATACCTCTATCTATATTTTTATATTAATTGCTGAGGTGGTAGACGGGGAGTGTTCTTCTTGAGCTGATTGGGGAATTCCCTTCATTGAGAAGAAGGAAGGTAGAAATTGCTTCAATATGGAAGAGAAACATATCAGATAATACTAGATTAGTTGCAGTGTATGGTTGAGGAAATATGATAAGGTTAGGTTTTTCAGGTATATTAGGGTACATCTTAAGAGGAGAATTAAAGGAAGAAAATAAGCAAGGAAGAAGTGCCAGGGGTTAGTCTGCTTTATACAGATCTGTCTTTATAATCATGTCTGTCTTCTCTCTTAAGTTAGATGTTTCTTGGCACTGGCTGCTGGCCATGATTCACACAGGCCTACATTTTATAAATTATGTCTGTATAACATATCTTTATTTACAAACAAATTCCCAGTTTTAGCTCTTGCTATATCTTCTTTGATATCCTTCACATACAGAGCCTTAAGAACTTGTCATACACATACAGCAAATATGATAAGAGTCACCTGCAGTCCCAGCATACAGAGAAAAGTACTGTTAATGTTTAGTGTACCTTCCTAGAGTTTTTTTCTGTGTTTGTGGTTTTAAACTAGAATTATAGTATATATATACTGCTTTGCAGTTTGTTGTTTTTGATTAATAGAGCATGAATGCTTTAGCATTAAATATTCTTCTATAACATAATTTTTAATAACTGTGTAATATTTTATCATAAGGATGTGCCATAATCTCCTATCATTAGGAATTTGTTATTTCCAATTGCACTAATTTTTGTGATGGATATTCTTATGTATGGATCTTTTTTTCATGTCTCTGTTTATTTCTGGTATAAATCGCTGAATTTCTGGGCCAAAGATACCAGCATGTTTTGCATCTGGTATGCATTGCCAAGTTGTCCTCCAAAAAGGTTAAACCAGAGCAAGTCTTTTTGTTTCCTTTTGCTTCTCCTGTTTAGGCTAAAAAATTTCCTCTTCCTAACCTGCTAGTTTTTATGTTTGCTTATTTTGAAACATTCCTCCTTTATAGGTGGATGGCCCTAGAGTCTGTCATACAGAGTGAAGTAAGTCAGAAAGAGAAAAACAAATACCGTATGCTAACACACATATATGCAATGTAAAAAAAAAAAAAAATGTTACTGATGAACCTAGTGGCAGGGCAGGAATAAAGATGTAGACGTAGAGCATTGACTTGAGGACACGGGGTGGGGAGGGGGAAGCTGGGGCAAAGTGAGAGTAGCATTGACATATATACACTACCAAATGTAAAATAGATAGCTAGTGGGAAGCAGCTGCATAGCACAGGGAGATCAGCTCGGTGCTTTGTGACCACCTAGAGGGGTGGGATAAGGAGGGTGGGAGGGAGGCTCAAGAGGGAGGGGATAAGGGGGTATATGTATATGTATAGCTGATTCGCTTTGTTATAAAGCAGAAACTAACACACCACTGTAAAGCAATTATACTCCAATAAAGATCTATTAAAAAAAAAAGCACTCATTTAGAATTAGGTAGAATTTGAAAAGGAAACAATTTGTATAGAATACTTATTTTTTACTTTATTTTACTATCTGACTTTCTCCCTAGGTGTTTTGATGGTCTTACTTTTCTGATCTAATTTCATTTAATCATAATTTCCTTTGCTAATAAAATAAGGTTGGAAAAGTAAGAGGAAATATGACTATGTGACTAGATGTTTATGGTCAAAAGCCAAGAAACTGAATACACATAACTTTACCCTCTTACCCTTTGGTATTATTGTTCTTGTTAGGAAGGAAAATCAGGCAAAGCATGAAACAGTGCAATGTGATAGATGATGTGGAGGTTATAGTGACAAGACATCAGAGGGCAGACAAAAGATCTATAACATTTCCTTTGTTTTGTGATTAGCTGTATAAACAACATTTTTTTTCTTTGTCTGTTTATTAATTTCAATGGACCAGGTTATATAATGATAACTATGGCCCTAGTTTAAGGAAATAAATTTGTATTGAATATCTAAAATATTTAAAAATTATTTTAAAAAATCTCTTGTAAAGTTTATATATTGCTCAGAGCAGTGGATAAATAATTTTGTAGATTGCTATAAAGAGATTTTGATTTTAAGTGCTGTCTATACAGTTGAAATGTCAGAGAATTGAAAAGATTTCCACTAGGTCCAGTGAATTTCATCTGATATTGTGGATTTAATGAAATCTGTTGCTTTTAGGGAACAAAATTAGTACTTTATGAGCATTCTAAGGATTAAAAAAAACCCAAAAATCCCTGAAAACAGGATATATTGACAGAGTGCCAAAGTAGTGTCTAAAGCTGATTTGAAATTTGAGCTTAGCTGCCAGTAAATGTTTTTACCCTAACTTACTTTATTCCGTATGAAGTAAGCAATTTGAGTCTGTAATAGGGGTTGACAAACTGTGGCCCATGGTCCAGGTCTGGCCTGCCACCTGTTTTTATATGACCTACAAGCTAAGAATGGTTTTTACATTTTTAAATGGTTGACAGAATTCAAAAGAATACTATTTTGTGGCATGTGAAAATTATATGGAATTCAGATTTCAACATCCATATAAGAAGTTTTATTGGAACACAGGCACACTTTTCACGTAGGCATTGTCTGTGGCTGCTTTTATGCTACAACAGCATTGTTGATTAGTTGTGACTGAGGTCATATGGCCCACAAAGCCTAAAATAGTCACCCTGTGGCCCTCAGAAAAAAAGTTTGCTGGTCCCTGATCTAGAATTGTACACTCAAATCCACCTTTAATTTTGACTTAGTATATGATCCTGGGGAGATCATTTTCTTCTTAATATATTTTCCTTTATGAGAAACTTGGCAGTCAGTATTCAGTGGAGATGCAGATCTCATAGTTGTTCCCAGACCTAAGTTTTGCCTAACCCTATTGTCAATCTTATTTAATGATATAAATCAGTGGCTCTCAAAGTATGGTCTTCAGACCCCTGGGTATTCCTGATATGTTTTTCAGGGGATGCCCAAGGCAGAAACTATTTTCATAATAATCTAGGAAATTATTTGCTGTTTCCACTCTGCTGACATTTGATGATCCAAAAGCAATGGTGGATAAAACTGATGTACTTGAGCATGAATCAAGACAGTGATACGAGACTGTAACAGTAATTGTTGCACATACTTGCAGTAATACCAATGGTAGTTTCACCTAGGAATTAAAGCCTTGATAAAGCAGTAAAAACTGTTAATTTTATTAAATCTCAACCCTTGGGTACATGTCTTCTTGGTATTCTGTGTGATGACATGGAAGTATACATAAAACACTTTGTATACTGAACTACCATGGTTGCCTTGAGAAAAAGCACTTGTGCAATTGAGCCATAAACTAGCTACTTTTTCCCGGGGACCCCATTTTTGTTTGAAAGAATGATTGACATACAAACTATCATTGTTCAGACTTGGGTATTTAGCAAATGTTTTTTTTGAAAATGAATGAAGTGAGCTGACACTTCAAGGAAAACAGCTAACAGTATTTGTTGCCAAATACTGATAAAATTCTAGTTTTCAGTCCCAAATTAGAATTTTGGAGAACCTGTATCAGCCACTTTGAGCAAAACAGCTAACAGTATTTGTTGCCAAATACTGATAAAATTCTAGTTTTCAGTCCCAAATTAGAATTTTGGAGAACCTGTATCAGCCACTTTGAGCCTGACAGTTTCCAATACTTAAAGAATTTTCTGATGATGTTGGTGGTGGTAAGTAGCAAATATGATTTTCTTGGAGATATTGTAATAATGAAATTTGTCACCATTTGGAGGATCTGTGTAACTCAGGGAACTAATATTTTCAAAATGACCAGGGTGTGATGTTACAAACTCATGCATGATAAAAGATCCATTCAGTGTGTAAGACAGACCCATGGATTTGAATGTAACAGAAACAGAAATTACACTGATAGAAATTTATATTCCACATGTAAACTAACCTTTAAGAAACTACTGTTTGTTAAGTTTTCTGGCAGTATCAAAAAAGCAATAGCCACAATTATTTGAAAAGGCTATTAAAATATTCACCCCATTTTCAGTTACTTACCCATGTGACATTTTCTTCAAATTTTCCAACCAGAAAAACATCTGACAACAGACTGAGTGCAGAATTAGTCATGAGACTGCAGCCATCTTCTGTTAACAAGATTTGCAAAAATGTAACACAATGGCACTTCTTAGTTATTTTTATAAAAATTATGTTGGGACTTCCCTGGTGGCACAGTGGTTAAGAATCCACCTGCCAGTGCAGGGGACACGAGTTCGAGCCCTGGTCGGGAAGATCCCACATGATACGGAGCAGCTAAGCCCGTGCGCCACAACTACTGAGCCTGTGCTCTAGAGCCCGTGAGCCACAACTACTGAGCCTGCGTGCCATAACTGCTGAAGCCCGGGTGCCTAGAGCCCGTGCTCCGCAACAAGAGAAGCCACCTCAATGAGAAGCCCGCGCACTGCAACGAAGAGTAGCCGCTGCTTGACGCAACTAGAGAAAGCCAGTGTGCAGCAACGAAGACCCAACACAGCCAAAAATAAATTAAAATAAAAAACAAACTTGAAATGATAAAAAGGTTCTGTAACAGGAGAATGAATGAACAAAA